>NC_139999.1:25590946-26818446 GCF_964263955.1 Coregonus lavaretus | reverse complement strand
GCACAGAGAGATCCTTGATGACAACCTGCTCCAGATCGCTCAGGTCCCCAGACTGGGGCGAAGGTTCACCTTCCAACAGGACAACGACCCTAAGTACACAGCCAAGACAAAGCAGGAGTGGCTTCGCAGACCTTGAGAACCCAGTCGAACATCTCTGGAGAGACCTGAAAATAGCTGTTCAGCAACGCTCCCCATCCAACCTGACAGAGCTTGTGATGATCTGCATAGAAGAATGGGAGAAACTCCCCAAATACAGGTGTGCCAAGCTTGTAGCTTCATACCCAAGAAGACTTGATGCTGTAATCGCTGCCAAAGGTGCTTCAACATGGATACAAACACACAATAACATATGCACTATACACACATGTACACATGGATTTTGTGTTTTATATATGTGGTAGTAGAGTAGAGGCCTGAGGGCACACACTTAATATGTTGTGAAATCTGTCATGAATGTATTGTAATGTTTTTAAACTGTATACAGTGGCTTGCGAAAGTATTCAACCCCCTTGGCATTTTTTCTATTTTGTTGCCTTACAACCTGGAATTTTAAATGGATTTTTTGGGGGTTTGTATCATTGGATTTACACAACATGCCTACCACGTTGAAGATGCAAAATATGTTTTAATGTGAAACAAACAAGAAATACGACATAAAAACAGAAAACTTGAGTGTTCATAACTATTCACCCCCCCAAAATTATTTGCAGAGCCACCTTTTGCAGCAATTACAGCTGCAAGTCTCTTGGGGTATGTCTCTATAAGCTTGGCACATCTAGCCACTGGGAATTTTGCCCATTCTTCAAGGCAAAACTGCTACAGCTCCTTCAAGTTGGATGGGTTACGCTGGTGTACAGCAATCTTTAAGTTATACCACAGATTCTCAATTGGATTGAGGTCTGGGCTTTGACTAGGCCATTCCAAGACATTTAAATGTTTCCCCTTAAACAACTCAAGTGTTGCTTTAGCAGTATGCTTAGGGTCATTGTCCTGCTGGAAGGTGAACCTCCATCCCAGTCTCAAATCTCTGGAAGACTGAAACAGGTTTCCCTAAAGAATTTCCCTGTATTTAGCGGCATCCATCATCCCTTCAATTCTGACCAATTTCCCAGTCCCTGCCGATGAAAAACATCCCCACAACATGATGCTGCCACCACCATGCTTCACTGTGGGGATGGTGTTCTCGGGGTGATGAGAGATGTTGGGTTTGCGCCAGACATAGCGTTTTCCTTGATGGCCAAAAAGCTCAATTTTTTTGTCTCTTCTGACCAGAGTACCTTCTTCCATACGTTTGGGGAGTCTCCTTTTGGCGAACACCAAACGTGTTTGCTTATTTTTTTCTTTAAGCAATGGCTTTTTCTGGCCACTCTTCCATAAAGCCCAGCTCTGTGGAGTGTACAGCTTAAGGTGGTCCTATGGACAGATACTCCAATCTCCGCTGTGGAGCTTTGCAGCTCCTTCATGGTTATCTTTGGTCTCTTTGTTGCCTCTCTGATTAATGCCCTCCTTGGCTGGTCCGTGAGTTTTGGTGGGCGGCCCTCTCTAGGCAGGTTTGTTGTGGTGCCATATTCTTTAAATTTTTTAAATAATGGATTTAATGGTGCTACGTGGGATGTTCAAAGTTTCAGATATTTTTTTAGAACCCAACCCTGATCTGTACTTCTCCACAACTTTGTCCCTGACCTGTTTGGAGAGCTCCTTGATCTTCATGGTGCCGCTTGCTTGGTGGTGCCCCTTGCTTAGTGGTGTTGCAGACTCTGGGGCCTTTCAGAACAGGTGTATATGAACTGAGATCATGAGACAGATAATGTGCCATTCAGATTGCATACAGGTGGACTTTATTTAACTAATTATGTGACTTCTGACGGTAATTGGTTGCACCAGATCTTATTTAGGGGCTTCATAGCAAAGGGGGTGAATACATATATATATATATATTTTTTTTTACAAGTTATTTTTTTCATTTCACTTCACCAATTTGGACTATTTTGTGTATGTCCATTACATGAAATCCAAATTAAAATCTATTTAAATTACAGGTTGTAATGCAACGAAATAGGGAAAACGCCAAGGGGGATGAATACTTTTGCAAGGCACTGTAACTGCCTTAATTTTGCTGGACCCCAGGAAGTGTAGCTGCTGCCAAGTGATCCAAAATAAATACAAATACAAATACATGGAAACCATGTGTTTGATATATTTGATACCATTTCACCAATTCCGCTCCAGCCGTTACCACAAGCTTGTTCTCCCCAATGAAGGTGCCACCAACCTCCTGTGTTGAAATTATATGGCAAGACATTAAAATGGTTGTCTAGCAATGATCACCAACCAATTTGAAAGATCTTGAAGAATTTTGAAAATAATAATGTGCAAATGTTGCACAATCCATGTGTGGACAGCTCTTAGAGACTTACCCAGAAATACTCACAGTTGTAATCACTGCCAAAGGTGCTTCTACAAAGTATTGACTCGGGGGTATGAATACTTATGTAAATGAGATATTTCTGTATTTCATTTTAAATAAATGTACAAACATTTCTACAGTCATGTTTTCACTTTGTCATTATGGGGTAGATGGGTGAGAAGAAAAAAATTGTTTAATCCATTTTGAATTCAGGCTGTAACACAACAAAATGTGGAATAAGTCAAGGGGTATGAAAACTTTAAGGCGCAGTGTAGTCTCGTTATTATAATATTTTTTTTAAATTTCCTTTTAAATTTTTTGCTAATTTGTCTTACTTTTTAACTCTGCATTGTTGGGAAAGGGCTCGTAAGTAAGCATTTCACAGTAAAGTCTACACCGGTTGTATTCGGCGCATGTGACAAATACAAATTGATTTGATTTGAACAATGAGGAAAAAGTAGTCGGTTTGAGGATACATTTTGCCACTATTTATTGTTGAACTCAGCTGGTTTTGTCCGGCTAATAGCCTACACAAATGGGCTGCAATCAAGGTAAAATAAATATAATCCATTTTCTATGTAGAGGCCTATAGAGGCTACGGTATGTGACTGCATCGCCTTGCATTTGTGTGTGCAAACGTTTTCACCACGGCCTGTACAGTCGTGATCAAAGGTTTTAAGAATGTCACAAGTATTGGTCTTCAAAAAGTTTGCTGCTTCAGTGTTTTTAGATATTTTTGTCAGATGTTACTATGGTATACTGAAGTATAATTACAAGCATTCCATAAGTGTCAAAGGCTTTTATTGACAATTACATTAAGTTTATGCAGAGTCAATATTGACAGTGTTGACCCTTCCTTTTCAAGACCTCTGCAATCTGCCCTGCCAGGCTGTCAATTAACTTCTGGACCACATCCTGACTGATGGCAACCAATTCTTGCATAATCAATGCTTGGAGTTTGTCAGAATTTGTGGGGTTTTGTTTGTCCACCCGCCTCTTCAGGATTGACCACAAGTTCTCAATGGGATTAAGGTCTGGGGAGTTTGCTGGCCATGGACACAACATTTTGATGTTTTGTTCCCCGAACCACTTAGTTATCACTTTTGCCTTATGGCAAGGTGCTCCACAATGCTGGAAAAGGCATTGGTCGTCACCAAACTGTTCTTGGATGGTTGGGAGAAGTTGCTCTCGGAGGATGTGTTGGTACCATTCTTTCATTCATGGCTGTGTTCTTAGGCAAAATTGTGAGTGAGCCCACTCCCTTGGCTGAGAAGCAACCCCACACATGAATGGTCTCAGGATGCTTTAATGTTGGCATGACACAGGACTGATGGTAGAGTTCACTTTGTCTTCTCCGGACAAGCTTTTTTCCGGATGCCCCAAACAATCGGAAACGGGATTCATCAGAGAAAATGACTTTACCCCAGTCCTCAGCAGTCCAATCCCTGTACTTTTTGCAGAATATCAGTCTGTCCCTGTCCCAGATGCGCTCACACCTGCCTGCTGCCATTCCTGAGCAAGCTCTGCACTGGTGGTGCCCCAATCCTGCAGCTGAATCAACTTTAGGAGATGGTCCTGGCGCTTGCTGGACTTTCTTGGGCGCCCTGAAGCCTTCTTCACAACAATTGAACCTCTCTCCTTGAAGTTCTTGATGATCCGATAAATGGTTGATTTAGGTGCAATCTTACTAGCAGCAATATCCTTGCCTGTGAAGCCCTTTTTGTGCAAAGCAATGATGACGGCACGTGTTTCCTTGCAGGTATCCATGGTTAACACAAGGATTGGAGAATCAGAATTAGCCCTGGGTGTTGTGTTGAATTCTACTTGAAGAACAACCTCATTATAATGGCTGGAATGGAGTGAACGGAATGGTATCAAGAACTTGGAAACTGTGTTTGACGTGTTTATAACATTCCATTAACTCTGTTCTAGCCATTACTACCACTACTCCTGAGTGGCGCAGTGGTCTAACTGTGCCACTAGAGATCCTGGTTTGAATCCAGGCTCTGTCGCAGCCGGCCGCGACCGGGAGACTCATGGGCGGCGCACAATTGGCCCAGCGTCGTCCAGGGTAGGGGAGGGAATGGCCGGCAGGGATGTAGCTCAGTTGATAGAGCAATGGCGTTTGCAACGCCAGGGTTGTGGGTTCAATTCCCACGGGGGGCCAGTATAAAAAAAAAAATGTATTCACTAACTGTAAGTCGCTCTGGATAAGAGCGTCTGCTAAATGACTTAAATGTAAAATGTAAATGTTAACAGAGGAAGAACAATGATTTCAAGCACCACCCTCCTTTTAAAGCTTCCAGTCTGTTATTCTAACTCAATCAGCATGACAGAGTGATCTCCAGCCTTGTCCTCGTCAACACTCTCACCCGTGTTAACGAGAGAATCACTGACATGATATCAGCTGGTCCTTTTGTGGCAGGGCTGAAATGCAGTGGAAATGTTTTTGGGGCATTAAGTTCATTTTCATGGCAAAGAGGGACTTTGCAATTAATTGCAATTCATCTGATCACTCTTGATAACATTCTGGAGTATATGCAAATTGCCATCATATAAACTGAGGCAGCAGACTTTGTGAAAATTAATATTTGTGTCATTCTCAAAACTTTTGACCACGACTGTACAGTACGTTCAGATTGCGGGCCCGACTGTTTTTTATACTGAGTATTGACAACCCAGACTGTCTTTCCTAAGACATTGTGAATGAAATGTCCATTGCGCTGCACACAATTTAAACTAAGGGCTCTATTCAATCCACATCGCGGAAGTTCAGCTATACAGAGTGATTGAAATTTAAAGGCAATGTTTCCGCTTTAGCAGAGACTATATTCACAGTAAATGCTGCATATTTTGGCTCAATCTGAAATTACCTTTACATTTCTATCGCAGAATCTATAACGCATCAGCATTACAGATTGAATAAAGCCCTTAGTCTTGAGTGATGCCTGATATACCAGAGATAAGGGACTGTATATATTGCAACCACACAACTCAAACGCCGGTACACCAGTATGGACAAAATCGCAAACCACTTTTTTTGTTTGATCGCTCAAGAACTGTTGTCCGCTAAACATGATAATCTGTTTGTATCTGCCAATTCATTGGCTGTTGGTTATCCAGAAGACCTGTCCCAGAGCTTCCTATACAGTTAATCTCTTTCCGTAATGTGTTGAGGCCCGCTATTAAGGATAATGCTGTATTTGAAGTACCACTCCGTTCTGCCCAGTTTCCCTGATGTTGCTACAGCAATCAAGCTGTTTTAACCATCCTTGTAACCAAAGTCGGTAGGCTAACTGTGGCTTCTGCGGAGAGATTGTTTTCTAAACTAAAACTAATAAAGAACTACATAAGAAGCATTAGGCTCTTTGTCTGATATGCACTTTTGAACACCTGAGTAAGCTCCACTCATTGCACTGGTGCCGTCGTAGCCTTGACCACGGCACTTATTCACCGATATTATTACTTTCAATCAGTTCAATTATTTATTTTTCAAGGCCTGAGACACTTTGATCAGTCACATGACTCACATGATGTTACATATTTTTTTTAAAGACACCGATGACAGGCGACTTGCGGGAGCTGCGGGGGTGTCCGGTACACGAGTGTACCCATAAGCAATATTTTCTGATGGAAAAAAACACAGATGTGAAAAACTGTTGGATATAGCGTTTTGGAAATAAACTCTTAATTTGCTCTTCTTAATTACCGACATACGAGCACTGAAAACATGTTTTAAAACTTTTGGATAAAGGGTGTAATCATAAACTAAGGAGGAAGAGCTACGCCTACTTGCCTCATTTGAACTTTTCATTTCCTTCACATCTCATCTCTTAGTCTGTGAAAACATTGTCACTTCTCACATAACACTGTTGAAACTAACTAATATCCATCCAACACACCAAATCTTATCAATAATGAAGTAATTGTCGGCGGAGCTGTTCTATCTCAACTTTGGCAATTTTCATCAAACAATTTGAAATTGTTTCCACAAACAAATTCTTGATTATTCATACCAGAGATTGTGGTTAAAATGTCTGAGGAGAGAAGTATCTAACAAAAAATGACCAGATTTACAGCAGAGGAGCTGAGGAGTAAACACTTGGCGACCAGAATAACAGCCAGGGACAGGGACAGGGAGTTTCCAGCTGAACTGTACGAGGATGGAGGAGTACTTTTCTGCAAAGTCTGTCAGCATTCAATCGACTACATACTGTACGGCGTCAAACTGCGGTGGAGCACCTGAGGTCACTCCGACACAAAAATAGGAGGGCTAGTGGACCAGGTAAACATTCTGATGATTTAGCAAGCTACATATATATTAACTTGCTAGTAGGTTTATTCTAGTTAGCTAATATCTGTTCTTGACAATTACATTTTTGTTGGTATCTAGCTAGCTAACGTTAGCCTGGCAAGCTTCCCATGTTGTCACTCCAGCTCCATCATGTCATTTAGGCTAGCTAGCTAATTTAGCTGTGGTAATGTTAGCTAGCTAACAAGTTAGCCAAAGTGACAAGTTAGGAATGACAAAAGCAGACATATTTTCTGTGATTTTTTTGTGACTTTTTTGTGTGTCTGTGAGACATACTGTAAGGTTTATTGGCTGTGTGTCTGTGTCTGTGTGTTCCAGGCCTCTCTGTCCGGTTTATGGGCTGTGTGTGTGTGTGTGTGTGTGTGTGTGTGTGTGTGTGTGTGTGTGTGTGTGTGTGTGTGTGTGTGTGTGTGTGTGTGTGTGTGTGTGTGTGTGTGTGTGTCGCCTCAGGAGAGAGTGTGCTTAGCTTCAAAGCTTGAGATCCACTGTAGGCCTGCTATTGAACTCAACCTGAGAATTCTTAGTTTACCAAATTTAACCATTGTTATTTATTTTCTTTAAAAACTTCAGTCCAAACAAGAACACAGACCCCGTCCTCCTGTCTAACAAAGACCCCCTCCACAGCTGAGAGAAAGGAGTTTATCTTGGACTTCACAAGAACATTAATCGAAGCAGATATACCTCTTGAGAAGGGGCCCAAGTTCTCCACATTTCTGAAGAAACACTGCAAGCGGGGAGGGTCTATCCCAGCGCCATCCCAGCTGCATACAGAGTACCTGCCAGAGCTCTATCCATAATATGAGCAGAACATCAAAGATGCTGTAGAGGGAAAGGAAATGTATGTCATCCTTGATGAGACAACCGTTGCCTTTGGAAGATGTGCACTCGCCATCCTACTCCAGCCATTGGGTGAGCGACCTGTTGTAGCAGACCTGGCTTTCTTGGATAAAGTCAACTTTACCACGGTGTCCCAAGCTGTCATTTCCTGTCTCAACAACAATGGAGTTGACTTTAACATTGTGTGGGCTTTTGTAAGCGACTGTTGTGGAAAATAACCACCATACTTTATTACAAATAAGGTCTTACAGAGTTTTTGTTGCATCAAGAAATGACTTTATTAAAGTTTTCAACAAAGCCGATACCCGTCTGCAGAGGGGCACCCATTCTTAAGGTCTCCCTCCATCTTATATAGTCCTCTTCAGTTTTCCCGCTCTTTTATTGCTCCACCCACTTCCTTTGTCCCTGAGGACAGCTGAACTATTATTCCAACCAATCACCCGCTCCCCTGTACCTCAACCCCTCAAGCTGTAATCAATCAAGAAGATACCAAGGAGACAAAGGTCTAGCCCAAACTCTATTCAACCCTGGTGCCGCTCCCTTCACTGTGTTTGAAGAGAGAGACAAAAACAAATGGCCCAATTCAGTTAGCCACATAGAATTTTAACTATATGTTCATGATTAACTCAATTTCATCTGATAATCCATTAAAAATACACATCACGACTCAGCTAGCTACATGAAGAAGGCTTTCACCAGCATCTTGAAGGGCCTCTTCCCCAACTCCGGACATGTCACCTGCATTACCCATCTCCTGACCCTGGTGCTGGAGAATGTGAACAGGCTGTGTGCTCTGGTGAAGAAGGTGTTCTGTCAGGCATCCCAGCGTCGTCTGGAGCTGAGATCATTCATGCTGGAAAATGGCCATTCTCCTATGATGCCTGTGTATGATGTGCAGACCAGGTGGGGCTCCTGGATACGTGCTGTGGAGTACCTGGCAGAGTACATCGATGTGCTCACCGACATCACTGCGACCTTACCAGAAACGGCGAAGTGTGTCCAGGACATTTGTGAGCTGCTGAGGGAACACAAGGCCCAGCTGAAGGCCCAGGCAGTATTCATTGTGGAGCATAGTGTGGAGATAATGGCTAACCTGACAAAGCTGGAGCAGACCTCTGTGCCAACAGCCCACAACATCGGCAGCAAGCTGGAGGACCTGCAAATGCAGTTTGAGTGTGGCAGAACAGCTGGGGCTGACGACTGGCGCCCTCATACAACTGAGCTGCTGGGGCAACTTCCAGAGGAAGACAGGCTCTCCTGCACTGAGTTGTTCCTGTCTGCCATGGCAGCATGCGCAATCAAGCTGCAGACTGTTCTTGAGAATCAACCCTGCCTTCACCTGTTCAAGTCACTAATTGTTCTAGATCCAGCCCAAGTGGTAGGTGCAAGACAAGACATTAAGGACTATGTCCATGCCATCCCTGCTCTGAGCCAGGTGTCTGCAGAGGAGTGGCACAGATACATGGGCATCGACAAGGCAGACGCTATGGAAGTGAGCACAGTGGACTGGTGGGCAGCTAGGCAGGACAGGATTCCAGCCTTAGCTCACATTGCGGCGATACATCTGTGCCTCCCCATTACCTCAGTGGATGTAGATAGACTTGTCTCACATTATCAGATGCTACTTAGTCAGCGTAGAAGGAGCCTCACAGAGGATAATTTAAAAATGTTGTTGACTGCAAATTACAATAGCATTGAACATTAACAAGCATGTCAGTTCCACACACCCCCACACCCAACAACTCTACCACTCTTTCTGTGTTTTGGTTTGAAGCAATTTGATAACAGTTAATGAATAGTAATATGGTGAATTGAATGCAGAGATAAAATTGTCAATCTAATCTATTTGGAATTCATGTATTTATAGATGGATTCATCAATGTATTATTTGCATTTATATGCCTTTGCACTTTGTTGATGACGCTCTATTTATTTATCTATCATATTTTTCCATAAGGAAACGATTACGATAAAAGGATCATATAAAGGTTGAGTCTGTGTAGAGGTTATTTTTGACTGAGCTTTAGTATAAGGATAACCGTAGGTTCAATGTAATCTAATACACAGAATTAAGCATTTATTTACATAAAACCTTGTTCTCAGTGTTATTAAATAATGTTACTACACTAGATGCTAAAAAAAATACTTTACGCAGAATTCTGCCGATTTTCTGCAGAAATCGCAGCAGAAAATAGAACAAATCCCTGCAGATTCCGTTTGGGTTTGCTTATACTGTAAGTCAAAAAATTGATGTAACAATCACACCTTGCCCTTAAAAAAAACAAAAAAACATTAAACACATCTGCCTTCTGCATGTTTCTCACAGTATACTGTTGATGATAATGATGTTGTTCCCTCTGATACAACAAGACATTAATACGCTCATTAAAAGCAACATTTTCACAAACAATGACAGGAATGTTGTTATTCTCATATCACTATGAGCTGACATGTACATTAGTAGTAACCTTTGGCCTATTAATGCAACAAACACGTTATTAGATGAAGAGGTGGTTAAAAGTGGAGAGTGACAGATGATACGTACTTGTAGTATAGTGTATCATTATAGGCAATTATTTTAATCAATTAAATTATTTTAAATATAAACAATTCAAATAGTGCTGCTTTAGCCATGCATGCACCTCAAAGTATTCATCCCCCTTGACGTTTTTCCTATTTTGTTGCATTACAACCTGTAATATAAATTGAATTTTATTTGGATTTCATGTAATTTGGATTTCAGGCACAGAATAGTCCAAATTGGTGAAGTGAAATGAAAAAAATAACTTGTTTCAAAATTCTAAACATTTATGATGGAAAAGTGGTGCATGCATATGTATTCACCCCCTTTCCTATGAAGCGCTTAAATAAGATCTGGTGCAACCGTATTAAAAAATTGAAAGAATATGGCACCACAACAAACCTGCCAAGAGAGGGCCGCCCACCAAAACTCATGGACCAGACAAGGAGGGCATTAATCAGAGAGGCAACAAAGAGACCAAAGGTAACCATGAAGGAGCTGCAAAGCTCCACAGCGGAGATTGGAGTATCTGTCCATAGGACCACTTTAAGCCGTACACTCCAAAGAGCTGGGCTTTACGGAAGAGTGGCCAGAAAAAAAACCATTGCTTAAAGAAAAAAATAAGCAAACACATTTGGTGTTCACCAAAAGACATGTGGGAGACTCCCCAAATATATGGAAGAAGGTACTCTGGTCAGATGAGACAAAAATTTAGCTTTTTGGCCATCAAGGAAAACGCTATGTCTGGCGCAAACCCAACACCTCTCATCACCCTGAGAACACCATCCCCACAATGAAGCATGGTGGTGAACGCATCATGCTGTGGGGATGTTTTTCATCGGCAGGGACTGGGAAACTGGTCAGAATTGAAGGAATGATGGATGGCGCTAAATACAGGGAAATTCTTGAGGGAAACCTGTTTCAGTCTTCCAGAGATTTGAAACTGGGACGGAGGTTCACCTTCCAGCAGGACAATGACCCTAAGCATACTGCTAAAGCAACACTCGAGTGGTTTAAAGGGAAACATTTAAATGTCTTGGAATGGCCTAGTCAAAGCCCAGACCTCAATCCAATTGAGAATCTGTGGTATGACTTAAAGATTGCTGTACACCAGCGAAACCCATCCAACTTGAAGGAGCTGGAGCAGTTTTACCTTGAAGAATGGGCAAAAATCCCAGTGGCTAGATGTGCCAAGCTTATAGATACATACCCCAAGAGACTTGCAGCTCTAATTGCTGCAAAAGGTGGTTCTACAAAGTATTGACTTTGAGGGGGTGAATAGTTATGCACGCTCAAGTTTTCCGTTTTTTTTGTCTAATTTCTTGTTTGTTTCACAAGAAACAATATTTTGCATCTTCAATGTGGTAGGCATGTTGTGTAAATCAAATGATACAAACCCCCCAAAAAATCAATTTTAATTCCAGGTTGTAAGGCAACAAAATAGGAAAAATGCCAAGGGGGTTGAATACTTCTGCAAGGCACTGTATATGCTATTTGAAAAATGGGTACTACACAATCCATCTGTCTTATCGATGTAAATCCATCCTAAATCTGTTCATACACTGTTTTACACAAGCGTTATTAAGAAATAACAACATAATGGGTGACATATTGCTGTCCAATTTCATATACAGAGCTTATTATATTGTTAGAAGGCACTTGACGAGCCATTTAGTAAATGCCAGAAGGCAGCTCTGATTCCTATTTGTCAGCAGGACCTAATAAAAGTGTCACATGCAGTGTTTCTGAGACGTATAGTAACTTGGTCCCATTAATGGCAGTCACTACTGATTTAGCTTCTGCAAGCTTCCTAATTAAGCAGGCAGATGATTTTCAGGTGCTCCCCACAGCTATGAGAGTGGTAGTGGGGCTTTCTGTGTGCGTAAGAGAAGGGGATGGAGGCATCCCTCCACAGAGTCAGCCCCTACAGTAACAGTGCTTATTATGCACATGTTAACCACTAGTTCTGCACTCATTATATACTCTTAAAATACAAGTGCCTTACATATCACATAGACAGACTGTAATTTACACTATGGTGCTGAATATGACGTAAGGGCAGATTGAGATAAATTACATTGTGTACTGATATGGGAGCAGCCTGATCACTAGAAATAGACTTTGATTAACCACTCGGAATTAATGTCTAAACTGTTAACCTTTTGAGTTGTTTCTGTTTAAACCCTGTAACCACACAGAATTTACCCTGTAACCACGCATAATTAATGTGTAAAAATAGATATTCATCCATAAAATCCATAAAACGTCGAATTTCTAAGGGAAACTATGAGATCTTGTTGATGGGAGAGGCTTCTACCTGTGAATCATTTAAAACAATTATCATCATTATGAAGTGGTTAGTGTGTCACTGGTTAATGAGAGACCTTGTTGACCTTTTTACTCCCTCGAAGAGTCTAAGGTAACTGAAGCTGCTTTACTCTAATTTTGTAAAGTCTCAGCTCCACAAATAAGATGCCTTGTAATCCTGATTGTGACCACCTCAGCTGAGGAAATGTGCTTTAAAACTGCAAAGATTTCTCTCCACCCCATGGCAAAAATGGGTAGAATTGCAGGAAATTAGTTGTACAACTGCAAAACAAATGTATAGAATTGCTGAACATTTACTTTAACCCACATACTACCGACTGGGGTTATTTTGACCCCAGAAGCATATTAAATTATTCAAATTCTTCATAACTTTGTCAATCAACTTGTTATTCATAACTTCAAATCATTGTTTAGGTGTTTTGACCTCAAAACATATAATTCCGCCTATAGTAATTTGATAGATAGGACCTTTATTTGAATCTAGGTTACTCTGGAGACATAATAATAAGTCATCCATACCACCAGAGGGTGGAGGGGGAACTGTATCAGTGATTTTGACCAGATAGACAGATAATCTGCACAGATAAAGTTCCCCATGTACTCGCCCAAGATTGTACTTTTCAATACCACGTGTCGTATGACTGTGTACAAAACCATTAGCCAATTGTATACAAAATATGCTAATGGTATAAATAATTTTTATTTAACCAGTCAAGTCAGTTAAGAACAAATTCTTGTTTACAATGACGGCCTACCCCAGCCAACGCTGGTCCAATCGTGCGCCGCCCTATGGGACCCAATCACAGCCAGATTGTGATACAGCCTGGAATCAAACCAGGGTCTGCAGTGACACCTCTAGCACTGAGATGCAGTGCCTTAGACCGCTGCGCCACTCAGGAGCCCAGTTACAGAACTGCAATGGAGAACTAATATATGCTCTGAATCTACAAAGAGAGCTGTATCAGTGTGTATTTTCCGAAAAGTAGTTATTTTACACTCTTAGAAAAAATGTTCCAAAAGGGTTCTTTGGCTGCACCCATAGGAGAACCCTTTTTGGTTTCAAGTAGAATCCTTTTTGGTTTCAGGTAGAAACCTATTTGTTTCCATGTAGAACCCTCTGTGGAAAAAGTTCTACATGGAACGCAAAAAGGTTCTACCTGGATTCAAAACGTTTCTTCAAATGGTTCTCCTATGGGGATAGCCGAAGAACCTATTTAGGTTTTAGATAGCACCTTTTTTGTAGGAAAAATATATGTACATGGAGCACCTTATGTACTCACCTATGGTTATAATTGGTTATAACTAGGTATGGTTGTGTACAAAATCAAAATGACCTTACATATATGCTTAGTTGCAGTCAAAACAGCTCATAAAAGTCTGTCAGTGGTATGAATACTTACTAGAACTGTAATACAGAAGCCAGCTACCATCTAAATGTGCACATAGTGCTGTACTGGTGTGTATTCTCTGAAAAAAATGTATTCTATGGGAAATGTTATATAAAGAATTCCTATAATATCCTCCAATATTCTATATGTGCAACTTCTTATGGTATTTGGGTTGCTGTAACATTTGTGACTTTGAGGATTTGGGCATGCTTTTTGAAGCATCTTGCCATAGGCCCTACCACTCCCATTGTTTCACTGGAAGCGATGCTAATGCTGGCTGTGGAGTAAGTAAACAAAGAAAACTAAGCCACTAAGTATATTTAAAATGTTGGTGTACCGGCTCTTTAAATAACATCGTTATTATCGTTATACACCCTAAACTTTGAGGAAAGGAACAAATTGAACAAATCATGCGCCTCAGTCCTAAAGGCATTCTTGCATATAGTAGGATTAATGAGTCGCTCCTACTCCCTACACCAGGCTGCACTGTTCCAGATCGTGGGATTCTACTCTAACCCATCGCACTAAGCATCGGTGCCACATTTGGCCCAGATTCATGGGTGGCCTTAATCTCTGCCCTTAGCTGAGACAGATGAATCCCGACAGTGCTGACATTATCTCCTGTTCTACACAGTGGCACTGGACACTGGAGGAAACCCCAGCATCCTCACTTTTTCAAAGCAAAGATCTTCACTGATCCAATTGTGTCTAGAACCCCATGGAGAACTCTCCAGCTAGGCCAGAGCCCAGTCCATCGTCAGGGCCTTCGGGTTATCAAAGACTATTCCAATTGATGTTCATAACGTGTTACGGTAAATCTATTGATTTATTTCAACTTTGTCCAAAACAATCTGATAGCGAGCATATACGTTTCAAACAATCCAAGATGGTGACAAATACATACGCAGGAAAGGATTAGTGTGTATGACCTAGTGGAGATGGTTCAAGGCTTTTGCTTATCAGGGTTTTACTTGTTTTTCTAATAATAACATGGAAATTACCTTCTAAAAAGCACATACATGTCAGATGTTTGTAATCAAGGGGAATTTACTATTCCGTAATGGAGGACCCCCCCCCCCCCCCCCTCCTCCTTTTTAATTACTTTGACCCGTGGGCTGAATCGTCCCTACATGAAAGCTTGTCAAGTGGGCTGATTAAAAGTATTGGGTGATAAATGTTTACCTCCATGTGTGACTTCCTGTGGTAGTGCTGTGGTTGAAAACAAGGAGCCTGGAGGTACCGCTGCTGCCGCACTCTGACGAAAGATACATTATAAATAATCTTTATAATTTATAAGCCAGGAGCTGTTTGATGCACCATGACAGATTGTTATAATAAAGATGGAGCACAGTGGACGGAGCTGCACTGGAAAGCCTGTTTTATTAAAACAATGCAGGCTCTTCTCCTTTACCATGGTAACATCAACTTCAAAGCAGGCTTCAGGAACTTTTAAATAATAAACTATTAGCTTCTGTTCCAGAATTTATTTCCCCTCAATCTGTCAACCACAGAGTGTTTTGCCAGAAATACAGTAGGCTGTGAGCAGAATGTAAAGAAAATAGGCTGAGAATGTACAGTAATACTGAGCCTTTTGAGACCTCATGCCTCTTTTGACCTTTTCCTGTCTCAGCACAGATACACCACCTGGGGTTTATTGACACTAACAGGATCTTAGAAGGTCAAAGAGTCCATTTTGACTATGGATACAGGTCTTTTGGAAATCTGTCTTGACTGGAATCACTTTCACACTTTCACCACATTTGCATTATCATCATACTGGGATGTGACAAAAGGAGACTAGATTAAAATTTACTCTAAGTATTATATTGCACAGATTTTTGTTGGTCATGCTGCTGTTAGTGGCGCACATTTTCCACACTACATGATCTACTGTATCTCTGTTCACTGAGACTTTGGGCAAAGCATTAGTACAATCTGTAAATAAAGTGGATTTTAGAGCATGCTTTGCTTGCTGCTGCGTCTAGTAATAAAGACACCTCAGCCCACTCCCACCCCTGGATGAGCCTGCAACTTTATGAACCCCTATAACAGAGACTCACAAACACTGCTGAGGGGTGCCTTAAACTTTTCATGGCCACGCGGATGGTGCTGTCACTGGACTGAGAGATAACCGGCTTTACTAAGCCTGTCCTTTATGTGGATGTCAAAGTATCCATGCAGGGGCCATGACACATCAGTGGGAGTCACTGTAGTCCGCAAATAGCCCTGCTTCAGCAGCTAACTGCCTCTATCAGGGAGCGCTTACACTCCTCAGTTCCTTGGCTAGAGCTGGGCCACATATGCTGGGTGTTACAGTACATGCCTACAGGAGCAAAATAGAGACATATGATAGTCTCCCAGACGATCACATAGAACATTTTCCCATGCTCTCAATGTCTGGTTAACTTCTAACTTTATATCAAAGCTTCCAGGGAGTTGAGGCTTGCACTTTTAAAGGAGAATATTTCCTTTTTACAACCAAATTCTGATATAAATGGAATGTTATAGAAGAGTATAGGGGACCCGAAAAAATAGGAACAAAGGCTCCAAAATCACCAAAATACGCCCTTTTAGAAACGGCATAGTCATGCAGGTCTTTAGATGTTGTACACATGAAATTGTGTCATTCCAAACTTTATCCTCAATGTTATATTTAGTTTTTCATGTCTCGAGCCGTTTCCCCTATCCAGCTGTTCCATTCTCCATGTAGCCTGCTGCTACAGGTAACTACCAAAATAAAGGAAACACCAACATAAAGTGTCTTAATACCCCACGAGACGCCAGAACAGCTTCAGTTCTCAGTCCCCAGTATCTATGCTGTCTCAGTCCCCATGTGCCAGGGGGATAGGGTCAGTCTGTCCTATCTGGTGTATTTCTCCTATCTTATCTGGTATCCTGTGTGATCTTAAGTATGCTCCCTCTAATTCTCCAATCTCTCTCTCTCACTCTCTGGGTCTTCCCTCCCAGAGGACCTGAGCCCTAGGACTACCTGGCCTGACGACTCCTGACTGTCCCCGTCCCCAGTCCACCTGGTTGTGCTGCTGATCCAGTTTCTGCTGTTCTGCCTGTGGCTATGGAACCCTGACCTGTTCACCAGACCTGCTAACTTATCCCGGACCTGCTGTTTCAACCCTCTCTCTCTCTCTCTACCGCACCTGCTATCTCAACCTCTGAATGCTCGGCAATGAAAAGCCAACTGACATTTATTCCTGAGGTGCTGACCTGTTGCACCTGCTATAACCACTGTGATTATTATTTGACCCTGCTCGTCATCAATGAACTTTTGAACATCTTGAAGAACAATCTAGCCTTAATGGTCATGTACTCTTATAATTGCCTCCGGGACAGCCAGAAGATGACTGGCCAACCCCTCAGAGCCTGGTTCCTCTATAGGTTTCTTCCTAGGTTCCTACCTTTCTAGGGTGTTTTTCCTATCCACTGTACTTCTACATCTGCATTGCTTGCTCTTTAGGGTTTTAGGCTGAGTTTCTGTATAAGCACTTTCTGACATTTGTTTGATCAATGCGCCTTGGCATAAATTCTACAAGTGTCTGGAACTTCCTGTGTGGAAGCACCCCATGTTTTCAATATACTTTGTATACCTAATTTATTCAAGTGTTTCCTTTATGGGGCCTCCCAGCGGTCTAAGGCACTGCATCGCAGTGCTTGAGGTGTCGCTACAGACCAGGGTGTGATCCCAGGCTGCGTCACAACCAGCCGTGACCAGGAGTCCCATAGGGCGGCGGACAATTGGCCCAGCATCGTCCGGGTTATGGGAGGGTTTGGCCGGGGGGGATTTACTTGGCTCATCGCGCTCTAGCGAACTCCTTGTAGCAGGCCGGGCACCTGCAGGCTGACTTCGGTCATCAGTTGAACAGTGTTTCCTCCAACACATTGGTGCAGCTGGCTTCCGGGTTAAGCGGGCGGGTGTTAAGGAGAGTGGTTTGGCGGGTCATGTTTCGGAGGACGCATGACTCGACCTTCGCCTCTCCTGAGCCTGTTGGGGAGTTGCAGAGATGAGACAAGATCGTAATTTAAATTGGGAGAAAAAAGGGGGTTAAATACAAAAAAATATTTATTGGGGCAGTTGCCTGTAGAATGGACAGAGAGCTATCCCTTGAGTCGCAACAAAATGGAATATAACATTGCAGATAAAGTTCAGAATTACACAATTTCATGTGTACAACATCTAAAGACCTGCATCCCTATACTGAGAGCTTTGCCATTTCTAAAAGTACGTATTTGGATTTCTTGGGGGCCTTTGTTCATGTTTTTTCGGGGGGCCCAATATTACACAACGAGAATGAGGAAGTGATTTGCTGTTTTGGGAAAGTTTCTCAAAAACATGTGAAATCACAAAAATGGTGTCTGGACCCATCTATAACATTCCATTTACATTAACAAAATAGAGATTTGGTTGTAAAAAAAGAACACTTCTCCTTTAATCATCCGGTCCAGACAGTACAGTGAAGACCGTCTGCTCATCACTGCTCTTATCACGTTAAACTCAGGTTGTGGGTGTCAACCCGGACAGCTCTCTGGGTCCTGGCATGTGTCACTTAATATCATTCCATTGTCAAAGCCACAAGCCGGCCACCAGGGATTACATTTATTTAATCAGTTGTTTATCCTTGGCAAAAGCAGCAGACAAAATCACATTGGAAATGAAAAAAAAATTACTTATATCACCAGTAGTTTTATCATACTTATTTAAAATAGCTGCTTTGTAATTGGTTTCACTGTGGCGAAGTAGAGAATATTAGGCCCTAGGAATCAGGATTCAAGTTGAATAAATCTAGGCATTTGCATTCATTCATTACATTGACAAATTGTGTCCAAAAGGTAGGTAAAGAATCACATATTAGCCATTATGTGGAAGACTGTACTACCTAGCTTCCACTTGCTATGGAAATAATCTTCAGTTTCCAGGCCAAAGTCCAATGTTTCCAGCCTTGAGCTTCATTACCTGCTGCTCTACCTAAAGATCCAATAATACCACAATAATGTATTCAGGTGGTGGGGGAAATGTATACGAGAGCAGCTCATCTCCTCTCCAACAGTTGTAAGTAAGCTGATGGTCCAAACCTACTCAGATGCAATAGCAGGGATACTTTTGTTAGAACTGAGATGGTTTCCCTGAGGATAATGTTAAAAATGGTATCATTCAGATTACTGATTGAGGATACAGGCGGAATGAGAAGAAACAATGACATACGATTATATCACTGTTGATTTGCAATGTACTGGAAGTGGTGCTGTAGGTATAGTATACTCTCTGGAGGCAAGGCCTCCCCTGAGCTCGGCGAACCCTTGTGTCCTGCAATAAATATTTCAACATTTGGCAGAAAAAGTCAGTTTTAAGGCGTGACTGAAATCCAGTTTAAATAAAGTCTCTAAAGTACCGTGACGCATCCAAAGGCACCCCCTGGAGCCTGAATTAAAGAATGGAGTGTCCCAAATATTGAATCAATTTATCAATTCAAAATGTAATGTCATTTACTTTATAAAAGTTACTCTTACTACATTCCTCTCGCCTTTTCTATGTCATTACAAACTGTGCATAACAGTCGATTTCCTAAACCACAGAAGTATAGGTTGTGGGCATTTTAAGTGGGTGGAAATAAACCTATGTTAAATGGGCATCTTCCCTGGGCCCACCTTGAATTAATCCAATTGAAGGGTTTAGCTACACAGTATTCACTCAAACTAATCCACACTCCACCCACACATGCACGCATGCACACATGCTCACACGCACACACGCACTGTAAAACGATCCTGTTGTTGTTACGGTAACTTACTGGAAGCCAGTTACCTGTAAGTTACTGTAATTTTTTTTTTTTTTATGTTACCGTAAATTCAAAAAAAATGTTGGTTTAACAGTACATTACTGTAAAGTTAACAGTAATGTACTGTTAAACCAAAGTTTGTTTGGAATTTACGGTAACATACTGTAACTTTCTTTACAGTAACTTACAGGTAACTGGCTGCCAGTAAGTTACTGTATAAATTACATGATTTTTCTTTTAACAGTTCACATTTCATAGGTTGACAGGAGACACGGGGAAGTGTAGTGAATGAGGTGCACCTGTAGCATATTGAGCCAGCTGAAAGCGGAAGGGAACTAGAGATAAATAAAAAGGTTATTCCTCATGCTCAGTTCGGTATAGTAGGTAGGGACCAAGAAGCTGACCACTGAAGGGTTGCCGTGACCGGATAGGAGTGAGAACGAGAGAGGGAGAAGGTTGCCCGCCTTCCTGCCTGCCTGGTGTGAGCTTCAGGTGATAGAAATCTGAACATACTACCAGCGTTTTGAAAAGTTTATGTAATTATACTTTCCTGTACATATATTGTCCCACATTCCTACCTCCAAAAGGACCAACTGCACGGACAACCGTTAAATAATGTCATTTTATTCAACATTCTGGCTTGTAGAGGTTATGAGAGGAAACGTTTCTGATTCCAATGCTCATTTCTGCCCGAAATAGAATTCAGTGCAATTCTACATCGGTTTTCCAAGCAACATCCGATGCAGATGGTCCAACAACTGCAAGATTTACTGATAAGGCTACACACCAAGACACAGATAAGGGACATGATAATTACCTTATTTGTGTGGGTATGGGAGATCATCCGTTGGGTTAATTCTATTATCTGTTTTGCTGTGCCTGATAACTGAAAGCCACGCCGGTTGCCGCTGTTGTTTATAGAGCAGAGACGGAGCCGGACAAGACAAGACCAGGCGCAGTCTGAGACAATCCACACCAGGGGCCGGAGCTGCGGCCGGAAGGAGCTCAAGATTTCTCTCTCTTCCTTATTTATTTTTATACTGAACAAAAATATAATCACAAAAGTTAAAGTGTTGGTTCCATGTTTCATGAGCTGAAATAAAAGCTCCCAGAAATGTCCCATACGCACAAAAAGCTTATTTATCTCAAATGTTGTGCACAAATTTGTTTAATTCTTTGTAAGTGAGCATTTCTCCTTTGCCAAGATAATCAATCCATTCACCTGACAGGTGTGGCATATCAAGAAGCTGATTAAACAGCATGATCATTACACAGGTGCACCTTGTGCTGGGGACAATAAAAGGCCACTCTAAAATGTGCCGTTTTGTCACACAACACAATGCTACAGATGTCTCAAGTTTTGAGGGAGCGTGGAATTGGCATGCTACCTGCAGGAATGTCCACCAGAGCTGAATGTTCATTTCTCTACCATAAGCTGCCTCCAACATCGTTTTAGAGAATTTGGCAATACATCCAACCGGCCTCACAACCGCAAACCACATGTAACCACATCAACCAAGGACCTCCTCTTCCGGCTTCTTCACCTGCGGGATTGTCTGAGACCAACCACCCGGACAGCTGATGAAACTGAAGAGTATTTCTGTCTGTAATAAAGCCCTTTTGTCAGGAAAAATTCATTCTGATTGGCTGGGCCTGGCTCCCAAGTGGGTGTAAAATCATTGAAATTTTAGCATGTTGCGTTTATATTTTGGTTCAGAATATTTTATTTTGGGGATATGGTTCTCTTCCACGAGTGCGGCCGGTTGAACGAGAGGAAAGAGAATGTATCCCCCTTGTTCTTAAACTGTTTGTCCTGTGTGTCTGTGTGCCTCCAGGGCTTTGTCATTTCTACTGGCAGGGTGGGGTAGGTTACTTTCTAAATGTAATCCGTTCAGTTACTAGTTACTTGTTGAAAATGGTCATCAGTAAAGTAACTTTTGGATTACCCAAACTCTAACGTAATCTGATTACTTTCAGTTACTTTTAGAATATTACCAATTGAACGACATATATTGCAGGATAAATCAATGTTAGAATTGACATAGCTGGCCTTAAATGGATGATGCATTTTACTTTATGGGTTGGTTATGTACTCTTCTTCTAACCCATTGCTCTCTACTACAGATAATAATACCGTTAAGCTATTATCTTTACATCATTTCCAGTCATTGCAATTAATTGAATACCCCTTAATCTTCAAGAATATAATTTAGAAATATAGATTAGTCATATTGTTTTACCTGAGCATAACCCAAAAACTAAGGATTTATTAGCCTACTCTGTTATTTATGATTTTGTTGTCATGGAGGACTGACTGGGCAGGTTGAGTCTTGTCATTGAGGCAGAACTGAGGGATTTCCACTACATGGGCCAGCTGCAATGTCAAAATTGGCTATATTGTGAAGACGAAATATAGCTTTTTGGTCTTCATTTAAGGTTAGGCATTATGGTTAGCAGTGTGGTTATGGTTAGGGTTAGGTTTAAAATCAGATTGTATGACTTTGTAGCTGTGCAGCTAATGACCACTGCAGAACTGCCTCCAGAACAAGATTCATGGCGAAAAACGCTAACCTGCACTGATTGGTCTCATTGCTTCGAGTTGAAAAAGAAATGCTGCTCTCATGGAATGGCATGCTTTGAGGACTACCGAAAAGTGATATTTGCATGTGAAAAATGTATGCCATATGCTGTATTTGCTATAGGCCTATTGTTTACGTTGTTGTTGGTGACACTTTGATATCTCCATAATTTGTAGATGTGTAAGTCTATCAAAAGTGCGCTAGATTGAGCATGTGCATGGAAATTTTTTGGTTGAATCAGCACGAATTGGATTGACCAACAAAAGTCCCACTCATGGTGTTCTTAAATTAAACACATTTTTGACAGTATGGAGCACATTACCTCGAAAAACTTTAGAAGGGAGGAAACTCCCTCAAACGTTTATTCCATAGGCTGGGATCCACACTATGCAGCTGTTGCAAGACCGCATTTTCACTGACTGTGCACTGGTCGCCAAAACAATGATTGATAGGCAACTTACACTTTTTCAATTCAACCGTTATTGGGTTAAAATAAACATATACATTTGTGAACAGCCATCCACAACAACCACGATATTTAAGGCGCAAATAGCTAAATGAGAGACCAGCAGTGTGATTCACATCAATGCACTATATAGATATTAATGATAAGTGATATCAGTATCGCCAGTAGGCTACACCACTGCTGTTGTCCCTGCCTCCAAGCATTTATTCAAGTTGGATAATGTTTGGATGCCGACAGCAGTCGCACCATTGGAAGACATAGCTTGGACTGTAGCATAAAAAAGCCTATTCCTGCTCTTTTCCCGCGATCCATCAAATGCATTTAGTGTGTCATCATAGTGGTCTCTGACTTGTGGTCAGACTCGCTAAGGCGGAACAAACGTATACTTGTGCCTTTTTTCAATGTTGATTTGAATGTCATTGAGAAAACAGAAAGGTGTCAAATAAATTGTTTTCGCAAACATTATTTCTGAATATAAAAGTAATCATCTATGTTCTCCAAAGTATCTGTAATCTAATTACAATATTTTATCTGGTAACATAACGGATTACATTTACCGTTTTTTTGTAATTGGTTACAGTACCCTGTCTACTGGGCCATTATACTCCCACCAAAAGCAGTACAGTGGGTCCCATTAAGTTTGTGGTTATTCTGGTGCGAGGCTTTTGTTTGAGAACACCATTGAAACAGTGTGGTGTCGAGAAAACGTTGCTAATTATGCTGTGAAAACAAGGAAATCCGCTGACGCTGTACTTTGATTATAAAGGTTTATTTATATCAAAGGGTTCCAGCTTCAATTTACAGATATCTGCAGAATATCTGGAGAATAACCGCCCAATCTCAAATATGATTATTCTGTCCTCCTTTGTTTTAACCGTGGTATTTATATCCTATGCCCTATGTAACATAATATGGGTGTTTTCCTACCGACCAATCCCATGACTCCACACAACAGACTTCCTCTGTTTTATGGGGTGCCCCTATAAGACTGCTCCCCAGATGCTCCCTTTAAGCTTAGTCAACATCCTCTAAAACCATTTGAAACCATTAGCAAAGTCATAAATTCCTCAGATACCACAACAGTTTGCAGTGACAGAGCACCATCTTTATACCGTTTGCAGTTGTCTAAAAGTAGCATATTTATTCATTTGATCAATCTAATGATATATTCATATTGTGTGGGCACAGTTTGTAGTGATTTCTCCCTAAGCCAGAGTATTCCATTGTCCTGGGGAGGGTAAAGGTTAGCCAACGGGGGTAGTGTGCAGTTGTGGAAAACAGAGCAGGAGGCCATACACATTTTCTGTAACCCTATTAATGTAGGCAAAACACTATTTTGATTGTTCTTACCTGTTGTCCTGATCTTCTTGTGGGTTGGGAACCTGTGGGGTAAAGTCCTGCGTGGGTGGACTATTCAGAAGGGTTCTTGAAGTTTCAAACTGTGACACTGACATTTTGGTGTTCTCGCCCTATACCGGAAGTAATGGATTCAGACGCAGGTAGCAGCGGTCTTAATGGGGCTTTCCCCCAAATGTGACCGACTGGCTAGATTCGGTCTTATGTAGCAAAATTTGAAATTGTGTTTTTTAGATTGGATAAAAGTAGAGTCTCAGAGCTAGAAAATTGTATATCAGACACTATAGTTGAGGAACAATGGGAAAGTAATTCTGCTTTGAAAGATGATAAACTTGTAACCTCACTTTTGAGAAAATGTCCCTTGAATGTTTTGGTACTTACTGGAGAGCTCTTCTTTGTCTACACCCATTCAGCATTGTTCACACCCTCTTAAGCTTTAGCCCCACCCACCTCTTTAAGGATTCACATGTGAGGCTATGTACTAAACAACCAAAGATTTCAAGACTAAAGGCTAGCTTATACTACGGGTGTGTTCGTAAATGTAATCTGGAGTGCCAGAGTGTGCTCTGGGCATTCATAAACTCAGAGCGTTGTCAGATTGTCCATTTGTAAATTCAGAGCGTTTCGCTCTCGGAGCGTTCAGAGCGCAAACTGGACGCTCTGACCTAGGAGGAGGGTTGATCCGAGCATTCTGACCTAACAACTTGCTAGCTACTTCCAGACACAAATGAGAGAACAGCTCACTCTGATCATTTTACTCACCCTAGCAGAGCTGGTTAGGCTGTTTTTGTGTTATCCTGAGCGTTGGTGACTGCAACTGTGCTGCTGGCAACAATTTAATTCCGCTTTTTTGCCAACGTTTACTGACACCGACCAAATTCAACGGGTGTTGAACGTTCGTAAATTCTTCAGTTATTCTGCGCTCTGGCACACTCATACGAGAGTGCTCTGAAATCGGAGTAGATAGCCAGAGCGAATTTACCAGCTACGTCTATCAACAGTTGTCGCAGTGACATCATAAACATTCTACTGAAATAGTTACTTGCATAGTGGACATGTAGCTATCTAGCTAAACAATGAACCATAATCCCAACTCATAACGTTACTACCCTGCATGAATCTGCAGGTAGCTAACCAACCAGTTTCAATGTTAGCTATCTAACATTCGGCTATAACTAGCAATGCAAATGGCTCTGAGAAACGAATAATATTATTACACAGATCATACACATAGCGTTAGCTAGCTAGCCAGCCAGCTAACGTTAGCTAGCTAGCTAACTTGAAATGAAAACTAATTTCTGACTAAATTGAAAATGTAGCTAGCTAGACTATCTTACCCTCTCTGTCACGGATGCCATGGTTTCCCTTTGTTTGAAGATGTAATCCGGAGACAGGTGTTTTATACAACAGACTTCTGTGTGTTCTCTTTTCGACTCCGTCTGCATATTTGCAATTAAACGCCAGAATTTTCTCCACCTACTTAGCTATCATACTCTAATTCCACTGATTTCAAAACTCAGTCCTCCAGAAAGTGGAGAGCAACACTTATGCAGGTCTACTACACTACCGGTCAAAAGTTTTAGAACACCTACACATTCATGGGTTTTTCTTTATTTTCACTATTTTCTACATCATAGAATAATAGTGAAGACATCAAAACTATGAAATAACACATATGGAATCATGTAGTAACCAAAAAATTTTAAACAAATCAAAATATATTTTATATTTGAGATTCTTCAAATAGCCACCCTTTGCCTTGATGACAGCTTTGCACACTCTTGGCATTCTCTCAACCAGCTTCACCTGGAATTATTTTCCAACAGTCTTGAAGGAGTTCCCACATGTGCTGAGCACTTTTTGGCTGCTTTTCCTTCACTCTGCGGTCCGACTCATCCTAAACCATCTAAATTTGGTTGAGGTTGGGGGATTGTGGAGGCCAGATCATCTGATGCAGCACTCCATACCTCTCCTTCTCGGTAAAATAGCCCTTACACAGCCTGGAGGTGTGTTGGGTCATTGTCCTGTTGAAAAACAAATGATAGTCCCACTAAGCCCAAACCAGATGGGATGGCGAATCGCTGCAGAATACTGTGGTAGCCATGCTGGTTAAGTTTGCCTTGAATTCTAAATAAATCACAGACAGTGTCACCAGCAAAGCACCCCCACACCACAACACCTCCTCCTCCATGCTTTACGGTGGGAAATACAAATGCGGAGATCATCCGTTCACCCACACCGCGTCTCACGAAGACATGGTGGTTGGAACCAAAAATCTCAAATTTGGACTCCAGACCAAAGGACACATTTCCACTGGTCGAATGTCCATTGCTCATGTTTCTTGGCCCAAGCAAGTCTCTTCTTCTTATTGGTGTCCTTTAGTAGTGGTTTCTTTGCAGCAATTCGACCATGAAGGCCTGATTCACACAGTCTGCTCTGAACAGTTGATGTTGAGATGTGTCTGTTATTTGAACTCTGTGAAGCATTTATTTGGGCTGCAATTTCTGAGGCTGGTAACTCTAATGAACTTATCCTCTGCAGCAGAGGTAACTTCCATTCCTGTGGTGGTCCTCATGAGAGCCAGTTTCATCATAGTGCTTTATGTTTTTTGTGACTGCACTTGAAACTTTCAAAGTTCTTGAAATTGTCTGCATTGACTGACCTTCATGTCTTAAAGTATTGATGGACTGTCGTTTCTCTTTGCTTATTTAAGCTGTTCTTGCCATAACTTGGTCTTTTACCAAATAGGGCTATCTTCTATATACCACACCTACCTTGTCACAACACAACTGATTGGCTCAAACGCATTACGAAGGAAAGAAATTCCTCCTAACTTATAACAAGGCACACCTGTTAATTTAAATGCATTCCAGGTGACTACCTCATGAAGGTGGTTGAGAGAATGCCAAGAGTGCGCAAAGCTGTCATCAAGGCAAAGGGTGGCTATTTGAAGAATCTCTGTTTAACACTTTTTTGTTACTACATGATTCCATATGTGTTATTTCATAGTTTTGATGTCTTCACTATTATTCTACAATGTAGAATAATAGTAGAATAATAGTGTAGAATAATAGTGAATGAGTAGGTGTTCTAAAACTTTTGACCAGTAGTGTATGTGATATCTTTCAAAAAAGCAGCGTTAGAAAGGATTACCTACACATACTGACCAGCTCATATTATAGACAGAAGCGTGCTACATGGCAGACCAATCTGAACTCATCTCTCGGCATGTCCAGCCCACTCATTATCTCAGCCAATCATGGCTAGCGGGAAGTTTGCTGTCTTTTTCCGTGGCTAAACCGACTAGGCTCATAATTTAACAATTTTATTTGTATTTACAGATGGCATACACGTTTGTTATTAAGGCACATGAAAGTTCACATGTTCCAGAATAAATTTCTGCCAAAAAAAATGCATTTTGATAAAAATGTTTACGTTCAAATGGCGCTCCTGTGAAGTAGTGATGCGTGACATATGTCTAGTATCCTGAAACGAGTCAGAAATAGCATCAGTTAGCATGCCCTGGTTCATGTGTACCCACTGGGTGCCTAAATATTGGGGTAAGAATAGTTGGCCGAACTTCGGCAAGTGGCGGGCTCGGATGATGACAAACACGTCCTATGGGACCAGTTCCTCCTGGTCCATATGTGAGGAACTCCAGATGATGGTGCACCAAGACCCTGAATTGACTTTTACACAGGTCAGTACAGAAGCACAAGCATTGGAGCAAGAGCAAAAAGCTAATGACTGCCATGCTTGCCATGCCTCTGTTGCCCCCCCTTCAGGATGTACCCGGCAAGAACCAGGTGGGGTGGATCTAGAACAGTGGAAGGAGACCATCCGTGCTGAGCTGTGGTAAGACATGGCGGAACAAATGACAGCACTTAAAGATACTTTAGTGGAGGAGCTGCGGTAATGGCACATCTCAGTGATGCCCCACCTAGCCGAGGGGACCGAAAGGGCAGCCAGTACTGCCCTTTCCCTCCCAGAGCCCAAACACCGTTGCGGTGGCATGCCCAGGGCCGACCCATTTGCCTGATCTGTGGACAGGCCAGCCATGTCCAGCGCTTCTGCCGAGACGGCAGACAGCAACAGCCACTGTTCAATCTTCTGTGATGGGTAGGTGTCCGTGTGTGGAGGTGGAGGGAATATTTGTTGGATACAGGATCATGTTTAGTCTGAGTTTCTTTCGGAAATGGCTGGGGGAGCCACCAGTGGAGGATGCTGAGGGATTACACTGGCTGACACTGAAAGCTACCAACGGGCTGACAATCCCTTATGTGGGTTATGTGATATTGGACTTAGTCGTTGGAGGGGTGAAGGTGCCAGACATCATTGTGAAGCATGAGTGCCTGGGCCCAGACCAAGGTATCCTGGGAATGAATGTCATTGCTGACTGCTGTGAAACCATTTTCCAAAGGGACCATCCGGGGGCCACTGCATTCCATTCCACCCAAACTGACCACACCCAGAAGGAATGGAGGAAGCTTTTGCAGTTTGACAGCAGGTTGCAGCTATTAAGAACCAGATGGGTTTTCCAGCAAGGCACGGCTATTTCCTACGAGACCCCAACAGCGTCCCTGCCGAGTCCGAGAAGCTTCTATGCGCCTGCGTTGAAGGGACGGCACCCACTGATGACTACTATGCCCTAGTAGAAGGGTCAGGAGATGGGGCAGAATGGAAAGTGGCCTGTGCAGTAGTAAGGGTCTAAGGGGGGTGGCTGCCACTCTGCCTTTTGAACAGTAACCCATATACCCTGGAAGTGCCGTGCCGACGCCCTCTGGCTTCTGTAATCCACATCACTTGCTCCCAGGTTTTTGGCACCTAGGCCCTGGTACTGCAGACCCCTTACCCAGGCCAAGTGGAAGTGGCTGACTAGACCATACCAGGATCCCAAAGCTCCCAAGTCCCCTGAAGGCATTCAGCCTGGAGAAGGACTTACCTTAACCAAGCAACAGCAGCTAGATGCTCTCCTGGAAGATTTTGGGAGGACAGATGCAGTGCTGAAAAATATACCCACCGGAGATGCTCCCCTTAGCAGTGAATGCTATCGCCCCATCCTTCCCAGCCTGTACCCAGAACTCCGGGAGCTTCTGCGGGGGATGTTGCATTCTGGTGTGATTCAGGAGAGCTCTAGCCCCTGGGCTGCCCCGGTGGTCTTGGTAAGGAAGAAGGATAGGAGCTGGAGATTCTGTCTTGACTATCGTAAGGTCAATGCCCTTAGCCATAAGGATGCCTATCCACTGCTTGGGATAGAGGAGTCTTTGACCAATCTCGACCCTGGACCTGGCCAGTGGATACTGACAGGTTGAAGTGGGCCCTCGCGACAGGGAGAAGACTGCCTTCATGACCCCCCTAGGGCTCTACAAGTTCACCCGGATGTCCTTTGGGCTGTGCAATGTGCCAGCCACCTTCCAAAGGTTGATGCAGAAATATCTTTGTGACCAGGTAAATAATTCCCTGTTGATTTATCTGGATGATATCATTGTATACTCACCTGATTTCAGTACCCACCTGCAGCATCTGGAGAAGGTCTTCCAGAGGCTGGCACTCCATGGGTTGAAGCTGCAGCCACAAGTGTCAGTTCTTGAGGAAAGAGGTACTGTACTTAGGGCATGTGGTAAGCAGAGAGGGGGTAGCTACTGACTCTGACAAGATAGCAGCAGTTCGGGAGTGGCCCCGGCCAGAAACAGTCCAACAGCTACAATCGTTTTTGGGGCATGCTGGCTATTACAGACGATTCATTCCATCTTTCTCTAGGATAGCTTGCCTGCTGACTGAGACCGCTGCCATGGGGAAGAAGACCCAGCCAGTGTCTTGGTCCCCAGACTCTCAAGAAGCCTTCTAGAGACTGAAAGCCGCCCTGCTGTCCTCGCCCGTGCTGGCAATTGCAGACTTCAACAAGAGCTTTGTGTTGTACACTGCCGCCAGCTTAGAGGGGCTAGGGGCCGTCCTGTCACAAGTCAAGGATGAAAAGGAATGAGTGATAGCATACGCGAGACGCAGTCTGATCCTCGCCGAAAGGAACGACCAGAAATACAGCTCCTTTAAGCTCGAACACCTGACCGGGCGCAGTAGAGAGAGTCTGAGCCAATCCACACCAGGGGCCGGAGCGACGGACAGAAGGAGCTTAAGAGTTTTCTTTCTTTCTTCTTTCTTTCTTTTTATTTTATTTTGGGGATGCAGTTCTCTTCCACGAGCGAGGCCGGTTGAACGAGAGGGACGAGAATGTACCCCCTTATCCATAAACTGCTTGTCCCGTGTGTCTTTGTGCCTCCAGGGCCTCCAGGGCCATTATACTCCCCCCAGAAGCAGTACAGTTGGTCCCACTAAGTCAGTGTTTATTCTGGGGCGGGGCTTTTGTTTGAGAACACCATTGAAACAGTTTGCAGTGACAGAGCACCAGTCTAAAACAGTTTGCAGTGACAGAGCACCATCTTTTTACTGTTTGCAGTAGATTCAGTTTTTTAGCATTAGCATATTTATTCCTCTTATCAATCTAATATATATTCATATTGTGTGGGCACAGTGATTTCTCCCTGAGCCAGGGTTTTCCATTGTCCTGGGAAGGGTAAAGGTTAGCCAGCGGGGGTGGTATGAAAAATGTATGCACTCACTAACTTTAAGTCGCTCTGGATAAGAGCGTCTGCTAAATGACTAAAATGTAAATGTAAAAAATGTTAGGCAGCTGTGGAAGCAGGAGGCCATACACATTTTCTGTAAACCTATTAATTTAGGCAATAAACTATTTTGATTGTTCTTACCTGTTGTCCTGATCTTCTGTGTGGGTTGGGAACCTGGGGGATAAAGTCCTGCATTGATGGAGTATTCAGAGGGGTTACAGCTCTTGAAGTTTCAAACTGTGACGCACACACACACACACACAGACACACAGACACACTCACTCATTCACGTTATTAATGTTTAATGCCCTCTGATGATGATCTCATGTCCTGGTCATACTTTCTCTATACATGTAGAGAGCACTCTGGGCATTGAAACAATAACTATCAGTCTGATAAATCAAATGTTACCCGCTCTCCCTGTTGTACAAAGTCAATCTGTAGAATGTATCAATGACGTTCATTGGATTTACTGCATTTAATCCCAAATGACATCTACAATCTAGAAGGTTGTCTTAAACTCTCAGGTCATATACATGATCCATCTGCTGGATTAGAAAAATAAAATCATCCAAGCTGATTATTTTTGTGTCTATTCCCCGTCCTAATGAATATTCCGTGGCTATCCTCAGCGACTGTGTTCTCTGAGGGGGAACACAGGGGGATAAGGATCTGTACATGGAACACAAATGAATGAAAGTGTAGCGTGACTGCCTCCAGGGCCCTATACCCCCATCTTCAGCATCAACTCTGCCTAAGGGCAAAACAACTGAGAACGGCACACTGAAGTGTGCAGAGGAAGGTTACATGTAATCCAACCTGGTAAACATCCATTACTACTGTATACAACATGGAGGGAGAGTGAGGTGTTCAAGCTAGTTTCCCTGGCATTTATTGGCCTGAATTCTATCATATCAACCTGAATGCTTAAATGGCATACGATTGAGGGGTTAGATGGATGTATACATTACTGAGATTTCTGGAATTGTGTCTCTTTTGTCATGATACTGTTCCATCTGTCCCTTGGGATATGTTGTATGTCCAGTATGCAAGGAATATGATACCAATCCAGCAAGACACTTCACAATGATTTAACAGCTGCAGATTTGCATTGTAACTAGCTTACCCTTGAGCCATGTTTGAGTCATGAGTGATTTTAATTTATTGGACAAAATAATACATTTGGGCTTCAAGGTCACTGGGAAATTGCCTTGATTAAACCATGAATGGTATTCTTCCCCTCAGTGTCACCTGGAATCATGCTGAAAACACTGAACTCCAATCCACTTCCTCTTTACAGGAATGAACGATACATAATAGACTGACTGTGGCTGATACTTCGTGGGTTACCATTGCTCATAATGACGTTGACATTTACAAAACAATGCTACATTGTCTACCCTGCTAAAAGTATATGCCTTTGGAGGGGCTCTACTAAGCTAACATACAGTGCCTTTGGAAAGTATTCAGACCCCTTGACATTTTCCACATTTTGTTACGTGACAGCCTTATTCTAAAATATATATATTTTTTAAGAACATCTCAGCAATCTACACACAATACAACATAATGACGAAGCGAAAACAGGTTTTTATAAATTTTTGCAAATGTATTCAATATAAAAACAGAAATACCTTATTTACATAAGTATTCAGACCCTTTGCTATGAGACTTGAAATTGAGCTCAGGTGCATCCTGTTTCCCTTGATCATCCTTGAGATGTTTCTAGAACTTGATTGGAGTCCACCTGTGGTAAATTCAATTGATTGGACATGATTTGTAAAGGCACACACCTGTCTATATAAGGTCCCACAGTTGGCAGTGCATGTCAGAGCAAAAACCAAGCCATGAGGTAGAAGGAATTGTCCGTAGAGCTCCGAGACAGGATTGTATCGAGGCACAGATCTGGGGAAGGGTACCAAAAATGTCTGCAGCATTGAAGGTCCCCAAGAATACAATGGCCTCCATCATTCTTAAATGGAAGAAGTTTGGAACCACCAATACTCTTCCTAGAGCTGGCCACCTGGCCAAACTGAGCAGTCGGGGGAGAAGGGCCATGGTCAGGGAGGTGACCAAGAACCTGATAGTCACTCTGACAGGCTCTAGAGTTCCTCTGTGGAGATGGGAGAACCTTCCAGAAGGACAACCATCTCTGCAGCACTCCACCAATCAGGCCTTTATGGTAGAGTGGCCAGACGGAAGCCACTCCTCAGTAAAAGGCACATGACAGCCTGCTTGGAGTTTGCCAAAAGGCACCTAAAGACTCTCAGACCATGAGACACAAGATACTCTGCTCTGATGAAACCAAGATTGAACTCTTTGGCCTGAATGCCAAGCGCCACATCTGGAGGAAACCTGGTACCATCCCTACAGTGAAGCATGGTGGTGGCAGCATCATGCTGTGGGGATGTTTTTCAGTGGCAGGGACTGGGAGACTAGTCAGGATCAAGGCAAAGATAAACGGAACAAAGTACAGAGAGATACTTGATGAAAACCTGTTCCAGAGCGCTCAGGACCTCAGACTGGGGTGAAGGTTCACCTTCCAACAGGACAACGACCCTAAGCACAAAGCCAAGACAACGCAGGAGTGGCTTCGGGACTAGTCTCTGAATGTCTTTGAGTGGCCCAGCCAGAGCCCGGACTTGAACCTGATCGAACATCTCTGGAGAGACCTGAAAATAGCTGTGGAGCAATGCTCCCCATCCAACCTGACAGAGCTTGAGAGGATCTGCAGAGAAGAATGGGAGAAATTCCCCAAATACTGGTGTGCCAAGCTTGTAGCATCGTGCCCAAGAAGACTCAATGCTGTCATCGCTGTCAAAGGTGCTTCAACAAAGTACTGAGTAAGGGTCTTAGTACTTATATAAATGTAATTTTTCAGATTTTTATTTGTCATAAATTAGCAAAAATGTCTTACATCCTGTTTTTGCTTTGTCATTATGGAGTATTGGTGTGTGTAGATTGATGAGGGGAAAATAACAATTTAATACATTTTAGAAAAAGGCTGTAATGTAACATAATGTGGAAAAGTCAAGGGGTCTGAATACTTTCTGAACGCACTGTGTGGAATTGTTTTAAGATGGTCATACCATAGATCATTTAGCTATTTAATTTAGAATTTTAGGACCCCTGTAGGTATCCCCCAAAAATATTAACAAATGATTTGATATAATATTGAATTTGGCCTTTACTACTATAGCCTATAGAAAGGCATTGAATAACACATTCATAAAAAGCAAAACAGAAAGTCAAAAAAAAAATCATAAGAAATAAGATTTTGAAGTGTCTGTTCTATATGTAGGAGATATAAGGAAATATTTTTTGGGACACATATTTAACCCTTTTTTGTTGTTGTCACAAAACAACCTCCGTTAATTTTCTTAACCGGTACCGGGTTGCCTTCCAACGAGTCCCGTGACACTTTTCGGAGAAAACGGAAAACACCATCATGTTCTTAAGAGTCTCCCCTTTCCATAGAGGGGTCATATTAGTTCATAGCCCAAACTGCTCAGACGCTTCAGACGTTTTCGTGAGAAGATCGATTTCGGCCAAGTTTCAGCCTTATCAGAGGCAACCAGATTTTTTGTAAAAATGTTCTGGTGCTGAGTAAAGTTCATGATGCTGTTGACCTTAACAAGGGCCCCAGGCACACCAGTGGTGGGTTTGGCATACAAATACAGATGCATAAGCAGAAAAGAACCCCATACCTACTGTAAAATATCGGGGATGATCTATTTTTTTACAAAATTATTATTATTAAAATATATATTAATTTTTTTACAAACAGAAATAAAGAAACAAATAAAAGATAATAATAATAAATAAAAAACATTGTACATTATAAAAACATTTAGCATGACATCCAGACATATCCTCCAACATAGCACACATACACAGTCAAATAGTATCTCACAAGCTGCAATACAGAAGTAAATGGGTTCACAAGCATAAGTCATCCCCTCCCAGTCTTAGAAACAACATCACAAATAAAATGCGTCCAGATTCTAGAATTGTAATTTCAACCAATGAGCCTAGCAAGCATTTGTTCATAAGATGCTACCTCCAACATTGATTATATCCACTGTTTCAGAGTAGGAGTGGCATGACCCTTCCAAATTCTAAGGATTACTCTAGCTGCTGTAACAATACCAACAGTGATCAGTGCAAATCCTCATTTGTTACATTAGGTAACTCTGTTCTATCGCCCAGGAAACATATTCTCTGTGAAACTGGAATTGTTAACCCCAACCATTCCTCCAGATATTTCAAAACATCCTTCCAGAAAGGTAGCACTAATGCACATTCCCATATTGCGTGTAAAAATGTCCCAGTGTCTTTTTGGCATTTCCAACACAGAGAATTGTTGGTCAGCCCCATCTTATGAAACCTTGTTGGGGTCCAATAAAACCTATGTAGTATCTTATATTGAGTAAGTTTCCCATGGCTTCCCTTATGTTCCTCCCTGAGTTGGACAAGATGTTCAACCAGGTGTCATCCTCAATTTCACACTTAAGGTCAGTTTGCCATATTGTTCTGAGGTTTTTACAGTCTTTACTCTGCAGATGACTAAATATTGAGTAAAAAATGGCTGCTTTATATTTGGGTAATTCCAAATACTCCGCTATTGGGTTCTTTCCTGGATCTTGTTGATAGCCAGTTAACAAACATCCCCTCAATTGTAAATATTTCCAGAAATGTCCCTTGTTTCTCACATCATATTTTTTTTACCAAATCTGAGTATGACATTAAAACATCTTAATTGTACAGATCACCTACTGTATAGTATAAATTCCTTAAATTAGCCATTGTTTCCAGTACACAGACTTATTTTCTATCCATAGCCTAGGATTGTGCCACAATGATTAGTATCCTTGTTTTCGATGTGAAATTCCACATATCTTGTGTACTGTTCTCCACACCTCTTTTGAGTGTAACAAAATTGGGTTGGGAGTGTCAACCCAAGCCAGCATCCCCTTTACCCCAATGCTTCTCCAATTTAGCCATTTCAAGTGATAAATTGTACCATTTAACATCTGGTAAAGCCAAGCCTCCCACATCACTTGGTGAGCACATCCTCTTCCTATTAATCCTGGGTTTCATCCTGTCCCACAAAAAGTATTTAGTTATTGTGTCATATTGTTTAAAATACCAGTCTGGAATATTCATATGTAACATTGCAGAGATATAATTAAATTGTGGGACCACAACCATTTTAATCACGTTGATCTTACCCCATAAAGAAAGTTTTATATTTTCACATTTTTCTAAATTTGTCTTAATCTTGACTAGTAGTAGCTAAAAATGTAGTCCCATCACTTGCTCCAAATTTGAACTCAACTTAATACCCAAATATTTCATGGGGTAATGGTTCCAGAGTACCACATGGCATTAATTGGCATTGCTTTCGACTTATTCCAATTAATTTTGTAGCCTGACAAACTAGAATATGATTCAATACAAGTAAGTAATCGTGGTACAGACTGAAGAGGATCAGAGACCAGCAGGTAAAGGAATGTCACTATACTTTCTATAATATTCTACAGGAAGGCCATTCAGACCAGGTGACTTCCCTACTTTCATATATAAAATGGCGGCTCTTCTGTCTAGGTCCTCTACCTGGCTATCTGATAATCTAGGTAATTCTATACCACACAAAAAAGTATCCATATCTGAGCAGGAGGATGTATATAAATCTTCATAAAAACTCTGAAACACACTGTTTATCACTTTGGATGAGGTCACCATTTTATCGCCCTTCTTAATTGCTGGGATTACGTTAGAAATGTTCTGCATTTCTTGTTGTCTTTTTACTGCTTCAGCTCCTTCTCTCTTCTTTTTGGACGCATGTGCTACTATTTTCCCTCTAGTACAGTGAGGGAAAAAAGTATTTGATCCCCTGCTGATTTTGTACGTTTGCCCACTGACAAAGACATGATCAGTCTATAATTTTAATGGTAGGTTTATTTGAACAGTGAGAGACAGAATAACAACAAAAAAATCCAGAAAAACGCATGTCAAAAATGTTATAAATTGATTTGCATTTTAATGAGGGAAATAAGTATTTGACCCCTCTGCAAAACATGACTTAGTACTTGATGGCAAAACCCTTGTTGGCAATCACAGAGGTCAGACGTTTCTTGTAGTTGGCCACCAGGTTTTCACACATCTCAGGAGGGATTTAGTCCAACTCCTCTTTGCAGATCTTCTCCAAGTCATTAAGGTTTCGAGGCTGACGTTTGGCAACTCGAACCTTCAGCTCCCTCCACATATTTTCTATGGGATTAAGGTCTGGAGACTGGCCAGGCCACTTCAGGACCTTAATGTGCTTCTTCTTAAACCACTCCTTTGCTGCCTTGGCCGTGTGTTTTGGATCATTGTCATGCTGGAATACACATCCACAACCCATTTTCAACACCCTGGCTGAGCGAAGGAGGTTCTCACCCAAGATTTGACGTTACATGGCCCCGTCCATCGTCCCTTTGATGCAGTGAAGTTGTCCTGTCCCCTTAGCAGAAAAACACCCCCAAAGCATAATGTTTTCAACTCAAAGTTTGACGGTGGGGATGGTGTTCTTGAGGTCATAGGCAGCATTCCTCCTCCTCCAAACACGGCGAGTTGAGTTGATGCCAAAGAGCTCGATTTTGGTCTCATCTGACCACAACACTTTCACCCAGTTCTCCTCTGAATCATTCAGATGTTCATTGGCAAACTTCAGACGGGCCTGTATATGTGCTTTCTTGAGCAGGGGGACCTTGCGGGCGCTGTAGGATTTCAGTCCTTCACAGCGTAGTGTGTTACCAATTGTTTTCTTGGTGACTATGGTCCCAGATGCCTTGAGATCATTGAAAAGATCCTCCCGTGTAGTTCTGGGCTGATTGCTCACCGTTCTCATGATCAATGCAACTCCACGAGGTGAGATCTTGCATGGAGCCCCAGGCCGAGGGAGATTGACAGTGCTTTTGTGTTTCTTCCATTTGCGAATAATCGCACCAACTGTTGTCACCTTCTCACCAAGCTGCTTGGCGATGGTCTTGTAGCCCATTCCAGCCTTGTGTAGGTCTACAATCTTGTCCCTGACATCCTTGGAGAGCTCTTTGGTCTTGGCCATGGTGGAGAGTTTGGAATCTGATTGATTGATTGCTTCTGTGGACAGGTGTCTTTTATACAGGTAACAAACTGAGATTAGGAGCACTCCCTTTAAGAGTGTGCTCCTAATCTCAGCTCGTTACCTGTATAATAGACACCTGGGAGCCAGAAATCTTTCTGATTCAGAGGGGGTCAAATACTTATTTCCCTCATTAAAATGCTAATCAATTTATAACATTATTGACATGCGTTTTTCTGGATGTTTTTGTTGTTATTCTGTCTCTCACTGTTCAAATAAACCTACCATTAAAATTATAGACTGATCATGTCTTTGTCAGTGGGCAAATGTACAAAATCAGCAGGGGATCAAATGCGTTTTTCCCTCACTGTATATGCTTTAAAGGTTTCCCATACTGTGGAAATCCTTTCAGTTAAGCCTATGTTGATCTCAAAAAAGGATCTAAGATCATCTGCTAGTGATTGGCTAAATATCTCATCTTGTAATAGCATGGTGTTGAGTCTACCCTTCCTCACATTTTCGGAGTTTGTATCAACATGTAACTCTACTATAGCATGATCTGTAAGGGCGATGGGCCCAATCTTGCAATCAATCACATTATTAACCATGAAATTAGATATCAAGAAGAAATCTATTCTGGAGTGTGTCTTAAGACAGTGGGAGAAAAAAGTTTATTCTCTATCATTAGGATGGACTAATCTCCATATGCCTGTAAGGCCCATATCTTATGCTGGCATGTGTATTGCAAGTCTATCCTTTGGCGTGGAATTACCTGTAAATTTACTTCTATCAATCATATTGTCCATCACTTGGTTAAAGTCTCCAGCAAGGACGATCTGCCCCTCCATATTTCCCAGTATAACGTTGACCTGATGAAAAGAATCAGGGTCCTCCTTGTTGGGAGCATATATGTTGCATAACACTACCTTAATCCCATTTATAAGAGCCGCAATGCAGATACGCCTGCCAAACTCATCAGAGTGTTGCTTCAACATTACAAAATTAAATATTTTGCTCATCAGAATAATAACACCATTTTGTTTGGAATTAAATGAGCTATGATAAACTTCTGCAACCCAGCCTCTTCTAAATTTCAGTGCCTCTGTATCTGTTACATGTGATTCCTGTATGAACACAATATTCCCCTGATTTGATTTTAAATATGTCCAAATCTTTTTCCTCTTCACTTGGTTACCGCAACCATTCAACTTCCACGAGATGAAGTTTATATAACCATTAGCCATATTTGCTCTGAGTAGTTATAGCCTGTGAGCGTGAAGTGTCCAATTTTGCAATTTAGCATGTGACAACTCTAATGAACATCTTTATATAACATTTCACAATATCTGCTGGTGCTGTACAATAAAACAGTGTAAATAAACATAGAAATCCAACCCCAAAATAAAACAAAGCAAATAGGAACGTAACATTGCTTCTTGATGAATCAATCACAGAACTGTCTTTGATTCTGCTGAAGATAACCTGCAGTCTCAACTCAACTTTCCTTGTGGTCTGTAAGGCGCTTGAAAGGCTAAATTAGCAACACTCCCCAGAGTCCCACAAACACATAGGCTACCTTCATTTGTATTGTAAACGGCATGCAATTCAACTTGTATTTTACCTTGTCCCGTTATCTTTATCTAGGCTAAACACCTTGCTCTGGCAAGAAACTATCTGCCTCCACGTTGTCCTTGAAAATCATTTTCTTACCCTGACGTTCTTCTTGTGTAATTGTTTATTTGCCTTTGCAAACTTCTTCCTCTTCATTGCCAGTTCCTTGCAGAACGCCACCCTTTTCTTTCACTGTTTTAAGTACCTTTTCCTGGGCTGTAGATCGTAGGAAGCGGATGAGAACCATTCTCGGGGGTCCATTCTTGTCAGGCATGGTTAAGCTGCGATGGGTTTGTTTAATTTCGAATTCGTGCCTGTCGTCAAATCCAAATCCTTCTGCAATGATGTTCTGCACGAGATTAGTCTACTGCCTGCCTCACTACCCTCTTTCAGATTAACCAATCTCACCGTATTTCTCCTTCTTCTGTTCTCAAGTTCTTCAACACAATTCCACAATATGTCCAGTTTTTACTCGTGATTCTCATTACCCTTCTCCAGACGGGAGACGGCATCCTCCACTGTCTAAATTTGTCTCTCTGCCCCATCCATCCTCTCTTGTATCGCAGCAACTTTTTCCTTTAGCTTGGCAGTTTTATTTATTTATTGTGGAGACATCAGATGCAACACCCAACAAAGTTGTATTCATCTTTCCCACTTGCTCAAATAGATCCTTCAGATTTATCGATTTCTCCTGGCTTACGTGTTTATCCATGTCTTGGTGGGGGGATTCGGGAGGACTTGCTGTTTGTTTGCAAGTCGATGAGGCCTTCTGTGAATACCGCGTGTTAGGCTTGAATACGTTTTTAGCATGTGTCAACATTCCAATAGCGAGATGTTTCAAGATGTAAATTATCTTTACATTAAACTGTACTACAAGTCAGTATATTAAAAAAATAATTCTAGTGTATGACATTGAATTTCATTATTTACAGTACCAGTCAAAAGTTTGGACACACCTACTCATTCCAGAGTTTTTCTTTATTTTTTCCTACTTTTTACATTGTAGAATAATAGTGAAGACATCAAAACTATGAAATAACACATATGGAATCATGTAGTAACCAAAACAGTATTCAACAAATCAAAATATATTTTATATTTGAGATTCTTCAAAGTAGCCACCCTTTGCCTTGATGACAGTTTTGCACACTATTGGCATTCTCTCAACAGATTCATGAGGTAGTCACCTGGAATGCATTTCAATTAACAGGTGTGCCTTGTTAAAAGTTAATTTGTTTAATTTATTTCCTTAATGCATTTAAGCCAAACAGTTATGTTGTGACAAGGTAGGGGGGTATGCAGAAGATAGCCCTATTTGGTAAAAGACCAAGTCTATATTATGGCACGAATAGCTCAAATAATCAAAGAGATATGACAGTCCATCATTACTTTAAGATATGAAGGTCAGTCAGTCCGGGAAATGTGAAGAACTTTGAAAGTTTCTTCAAGTGCAGTCGCAAAAACCTTCAAGCGCTATGATGAAACTGGCTCTCATGAGGACCACCACTGGAAACGAAGACCCAGAGTTACCTCTGCTGAGGATAAGTTCATTAGAGTTACCAGCCTCAGAAATTGCAGCCCAAATAAGTGCTTCACAGAGTTCAAGTAACAGACATATCTCAACATCAACTGTTCAGAGGAGACTGTGTGAATCAGGCCTTAATGGTCGAATTGCTGCAAGGAAACCACTACTAAAGGACACCAATAATAAGAAGAGACTTGCTTGGGCCAAGAAACACGAGCAATGGACATTAGACCGGTGGAAATCTGTCCTTTGGTCTGATAAGTCAACATTTTAGATATTTGGTTCCAACCACCGTGTCTTTGTTAGACGCAGAGTAGGTGGACGGATGATCTCCGCATGTGTGGTTCCCACCGTGAAGCATGGAGGAGGAGGTGTAATGGTGTGGGGGTGCTTTGCTGGTGACACTGTCTTTGATTTATTTAGAATTCAAGGCACACTTAACCACAATGGCTACCACAGCATTCTGCAGCAATACGCCATCCCATCTGGTTTGGGCTTAGTGGGACTATCATTTGTTTTTCAACAGGACAATGACCCAACACACCTCCAGGCTGTGTTAGGGCTATTTTACCAAGAAGGATAGTGATGGAGTGCTGCATCAGATGGCCTAGCCTTCCCAATCACCCGACCTCTAACCAATTGAGATGGTTTGGGATGAGTTGGACCTCAGAGTGAAGGAAAAGCAGCCAACAAGTGCTCAGCATATGTGGGAACTCCTTCAAGACTGTTGTAAAATCATTCCAGGTGAAGCTGGTTGAGAGAATGCCAGGGTGTTCAAAGCTGTCATCAAGGCAAAGGGTGGCTACTTGGAAGAATCTCAAATATCAAATATATTGTGATTTTTAACACTTCTTTGGTTACTACAGGATTCCACATGTGTTATTTCATAGTTTTGATGTCTTCACTATTATTTTAGAATGTAGAAAATAGTAAAAATAAAGAAAAACCCTGGAATGAGTAGGTGTGTCCAAACTTTTGACTGGTAATGTACATGCAGTTCGAGTTAAAGTGACTATGCATAGATAATAAACAATGCAAATAGTCTGGGTAGCCATTTGATTAGATTGCGTCTCATGGCTTGGGGGTAGAAACTGTTAAGAAGCCTTTTGGACCTAGACTTGGCACTCCGGTACCGCTTAGCGTGCGGTAGCAGAGAGAACAGTCTATGACTAGGGTGGCTGGAGTCTTTGACAATTTCTAGGGTCTTCCTCTGACATTGCCTGGTATAGAGGTCCTGGATGGCAGGAAGCTTGGCCCCAGTGATGTACTGGGCCGTACGCACTACCCTCTGTAGGCAGTGATGCAACCAGCCAGGATGCTCTCGATGGTGCAGCTGTAGAACCTTTTGAGGATCTGAGGACCCACCACTCCTGAGGGGGAAAAGGCTTTGTAGTGCCATCTTCACGACTGTCTTGGTGTGTTTGGACCATGATAGTTTGTTGGTGATGTGGACATCAACCTGCTCCACTACAGCCCGTCGATGAGAATGGGGTGTGCACAGTCCTCCTTTTCCTGTAGTCCAGAATCATCTCCTTTGTCTTGATCACGTTGAGGGAGATGTTGTTATCCTGGCACCACATGGCCAGGTCTCTGACCTCCTCCCTATAGGCTGTCTCATCGTTGTCATGATCAGGCCTACCACTGTTGAGTTGTCGGCAAACATAATGATGGTGTTGGAGTCGTGCCTGGCCATGCAGTCATGGGTGAACAGGGAGTACAGGAGGGGACTGAGCACGCACCCCTGAGGGGCCCCCGTGTTGAGGATCAGAGTGGCAGATGTGTTGTTACCTACCCTTACCACCTGGGGGCTATGGTGTTGAACGCTGAGCTGAGCATTCTCAAGTAGGTGTTATTTAGGTCCAGGTGGGAAAGGGCAGTGTGGAGTGCAATAGAGATTGCATCATCTGTGGATCTGTTGGGGCGTTATGCAAATTGGAGTGGGTCTATGGTTTCTGGGATAATGGTGTTGATGTGAGCCATGACCAGCCTTTCAAAGCACTTCATGGCTACAGACGTGAGTGCTACGGGTCTCTAGTCATTTAGGCAGGTTACCTTAATGGTCTTTGGCACAGGGACTTTGTTGGTCTGTTTGAAACATGTTGGTATTACAGACTCAGTCGGGACAGGTTGAAAATGTCAGTGAAGACACTTGCAAGTTGGTCAGTGCATGCTCGGAGTACACGTCCTGGTAATCCGTCTGGTCCTGCGGCCTTGTGTATGTTGACCTTTTTAAAGGTCTTACTCATATCGGCTACGGAGAGCGTGATCACACAGATGTCCGGAACAGCTGATGCTGTCATGCATGCTTCATTGTTGCTTGACTCGAAGCAAGCATAGAAGTAATTTAGCTTGTCTGGTAGGCTCGTGTCACTGGGCAGCTTGCGGCTGTGCTTCCCTTTGTAGTCTGTAATAGTTTGCAAGCCCTGGCACATCCGATGAGCATCGGAGCCGCTGTAGTACGATTCAATCTTAGTCCTGTATTGACTCTTTGCCTATTTGATGGTTCATCGGAGGGCATAGCGGGATTTATTATAAGTGTCCAGGTTAGAGTCCCGCTCCTTCAAAGTGGCAGCTCTACCCTTTAGCTCTGTGCGGATGTTGCCTATAATCCATGGCTTCTGGTTGGGGTATGTACGTACGGTCACTATGGGGACAACGTCATCGATGCACTTATTGATGAAGCCAGTGACTGATGTGGTGTACTCCTCAATGCCATCGGAAGAATCCCGGAACATATTCCAGTCTGTGCAAAACAGTCCTGTAGCTTAGCATCTGCATCATCTGACCACTTCTTTATTGACCGAGTCACTGGTGCTTCCTGCTTTAGTTTTTGCTTGTAAGCAGGAATCAGGAGGATATAATTATGGTCAGATTTGCCAAATGGAGGGCGAGGTAGAGCTTTGTACGCGTCTCTGTGTGTGGAGTAAAGGTGGTCTAGAGTTTATTTTCCTCTGGTTGCACATTTAACATGCTGGTAAAAATGAGGTAAAATGGATTTAAGTTTCTCTGCATTAAAGTCCCCGGCCACTAGGAGTGCCGCCTCTGGATGAGCATTTTCCTGTTTGCTTATGGCCTTATACAGCTCATTGAGTGCGGTCTTAGTGCCAGCATCGGTTTGGGGTGGTAAATAGACAGCTACGAAAAATATAGATGAAAACTCTCTTGGTAATAGTTTGGTCTACATATTTTCATGAGATACTCTACCTCAGCCGAGCAAAACCTTGAGACTTCCTTAATATAATATTTTGTGCACCAGCTGTTGTTTACAAATATACACAGACCACCACCTTATTGTCTTACCTAAGGCAGCTGTTCTATCTTGCCGATGCAGCGTAAACCCCGCCAGCTGTATGTTCAGCCACGACTCGGTGAAACATAAGATATTACAGTTTTTAATGTCCCGTTGGTAGGATATTCATGATCGTAGCTTGTCTATTTTGTTATCCAATGATTGTACGTTGGCTAATAGGACTGATGGTAGAGGCAGAATACCCACTTGCCGTCGGATCCTTACAAGGCACACCGACCTATATCTCTGTCTCTTTCACCTGTGAATGACAGGGATTTGGGCCTTGTCGAGTGTTTGAAGTAAATCCTTCACATCCGACTCGTTAAAGAAAAAATCTTTGCCCAGTACGAGGTGAGTAATCGCTGTCCTGATATCCAGAAGCTCTTTTCGGTCATAAGAGACGGTGTCAGAAACATTACGTACAAAATAAGTTACAAATAATGCGAAAAAACACACAAAATAGCACAATTGGTTAGGAGCCCATAAAACGGCAGCCATCTCCTCCGGCGCCAATATAATTAACTGAGCCTTTGTGGCTCTTTGACGTTTCCACTTCACAATAACAGCAGTTACAGTTAACCGGGGCAGCTCTAGCAGGGCAGAAATTTGATGAACTGACTTGTTGGAAACATTTACATTTAAGTCATTTAGCAGACGCTCTTATCCAGAGCGACTTACAGTTGGTGAATACATCTTTTTTTTTTTATACTGGCCCCCCGTGGGAATCGAACCCACAACCCTGGCGTTGCAAACGCCATGCTCTATCAACTGAGCTACATCCCTGCCGGCCATTCCCTCCCCTACCCTGGGCCAATTGTGCGCCGCCCATGAGTCTCCCTGTCGCGGCCGGCTGTGACAGGGCCTGGATTCAAACCAGGATCTCTAGTGGCACAGTTAGCACTGCGATGCAGTGCCTTAGACCACTGCGCCACTCAGGAGTACGAAGATGGCATCCTATGACAGTGCCACGTTGAAAGTCACTGAGCTCTTCAGTAAGGCATTCTACTGCCAATGTTTGTCTATGGAGATTGCATGGCTGTGTGCTCGATTTTATACATGTGGCTGAAATAGCCGAATCCACTCATTTGAAGGGGTGTCCACACACGTTTCTATATATAGTGTATACAGTATATACTCTATTTATGTATTTTTACCATAAGGCCGAGCTAAAATGTTGCTGTTTTAGAGCTCAGGGATTCTTGAAAGATGGCACAATCTCAACTTTTTCTCCACACGTATATACCTTAATATTAACAAAATTAGAAACACATATTTTAATAGACCAAAGTACAAGCTATCACACCATGTAAAGGAACAACCTCCTAATATTTGTTTTTCTTCATAAGATGCAACTAAGTTGATTCATGTCAAATCCATCAGACACCATAAAAGGCATTTCATTTTTACAATTATTAATCACCAAGTGTTTAAAGGCCTTAATTGTTTTGTTCTAACGTTAGATTATTCAAATATGTAATTCAAAAACACTTTTGGTTTAGTTTTATAGCTCTATTAAATGCTCCAGGGCTAATTGCGTTAGCATTTTGGCATGCTTCATAGATTTAGAACATAAAACAACATTTATAAAGCAAACACTATCCCATAGGTCAAGCACAGCAAATACTTCAATTGTTTAAGCATGTGTTGCAGAACAGTGGTTACAATATTTTTTAAAGGGGGTTAGACATCAGTGACGGAGTTGACAAGCCACTGACGGAGTTGACAACAGATACTCAAAACTGACATATTTTTGCCTCAAAAAATAAAAGTTCAATACAAAAATGTGTAAAATATGGAAAATGATTCATTTGAAAATCCCCAATAAAAACATAGTTGGGGATTACAATTATTCAAGGCTAACTAGAAAAGGAATAACTTATGTTATGACCTTGTAATGGGTATGTATACATTCAGGTACTTAGCATTGTGTCATGAACCCTGCGTCCTGAGTCGGTTCCTGCCTGTGTTGCCATTTTTCTGCTCTGAATCTCCTGTTTCCTGAAGGTTCTTGAACGCTCCCTGCCTGGTTGCCGGGTGACGTTGCTAGGCGGGAGATCTCCCGATTACCCGCACCTGCATCTCATCAGCTATCGGCACACCTGGTCCTGATCATCACCCTTCATAAGCTCTGACCTGACATCCATTCCCTGCCGGATCGTTAGCCATGAACAGTATGTTTGTCAGCGTATCAGCCTCTGAGTTACTAGCGTTAGTTTTGTTGTTTTGCACCTTGTTGGCTTGCCGTGTACTTACCTCCGTTTGCTTCTATCTACAGTCATTCTCCCGGAACCTTCACCCAACCCCTGCCTGGTTGTCGGCGGCGGCCGAGCCATCATTGGATCTGCCACTTCACCTCCACCAACTCATCTCCGCCGCCCGCTCTGTCCCCTGGATTATTCTGCATCGTTTTCTGAATCTGTTAATAAATACTCACCTTCGTTCAACTCACCTCGTCCTGGTCTGCTTCTGGGTTCTGGCTTAGAAAACCGTGACAGAACGATCCGGCCAGAAATGAACCCAGCGGACCTGGACTCTGTTCGCCATGCCATTACCCATCAGGAAATGATGTTGGGACAACACAGCACGGCGCTACAGGAGATAGCGTTGTCGGTTCGGAACTTTTCTACCAGTCTGACGAAGATCCAGGCTCAGCTCAGTTTGCTGGTGGAGAATCCACCACAGGTTTCACCTCTCTCGCCTGCCGCTTCTGGAGCTGTGCCCTTCCGTGAGCCCAAGGTTCCGACGCCTGATAAGTATGAAGGGGTTTTGGGAAGATGCCGTTCCTTTCTTATGCAGTGTGGATTAGTGTTCGATCTACAGCCCCACTCTTACACCACAGACAAGGCTAGGATAGCCTTTGTTATTGAATTGCTGCGTGGTAGAGCCCTGGAGTGGGCTTCAGCCGTATGGGAACGACAGGACACCTGCATGGCGTCATACCAGCAGTTCACGGCAGAGATGAGGAAGCTGTTTGACCATCCAGTCCGAGGTAAGGACACAGCTAAGCGCCTGTTTTCTCTTCGCCAAGGAACTCGCAGCGTTGCCGACTTCGTAATCGAATTCAGGACATTGGCTGTGGAGAGTGGGTGGAATGAAGAGTCACTGCAAGCGACCTTTTACCGGGGGCTGTCGGAGCAACTCAAGGATGAGTTGATCTCCTATCCGGAGCCTAGTGACCTGGACAGTTTGGTAGCTTTGTCTATTCGGGTGGATAACAGAGTTCGAGAGAGAAGGAGGGAGAAGCAATGGGGCCCGTCCAATCAATCAGCTTCTCAGGTCCCAGTCGGGTCAGGAGGTGGACCAGAATGCGTCGATCATTGTCCACCACACGGGATTAGTGGAGAGGTCCTGCCTCCAGATTCTGAACCCATGCAAGTGGGGCGGCACGGGTTAACCAAGGAGGAGCGCCAACATAGACGTAAGACCAACCGCTGCCTCTACTGTGGTAGTTCGGGACATTACATCTCCACTTGTTCCCAGCGGCCGTCAAACTGCTCGGCTCGCTAAGTTTGGGAGGACTTTTAGCGAGCCAGTTTCAACCTCTCAATACCCCTGTCAGACCCCGTTTCCCGGCTACCCTCATGAACAGGAATCAGAGTTTAGCGATTAACGCTTTCGTCGATTCAGGTGCCGATGGAAGCTTTATTGATGCCGACGTGGTGGAACAGCTGGGGCTTTCCAAGGAGCGATTACCGGAAGCCATTGAAGCTACCACTCTGAACGGCAGTAGTCTGGCACGTATCACGATGAGGACTGAACCGGTTAAGATGCTGTTGTCAGGGAATCATTTTGAGGTTATCTCATTCTTCATTCTGCCTTCTTCCCATGTTCCTCTGGTCCTTGGGTACCCCTGGCTGAAAGAACACAATCCCACGTTCGATTGGGTGACTGGCAAGGTAACTAGTTGGAGCATTGATTGTCATGCTAACTGCCTCAAGACTGCCTGTTCCCATTCTGTTCCCAGTCAGGTTATGGAGGCTAACCCCCCAGATTTGTCCCTGTTTCCCGAAACATATCACGATTTGGGGGAGGTGTTCAGTAAGCAGAGGGCTCTGTCACTCCCTCCCCACCGACCATATGATTGTGCCATAAACCTGTTCCCTGGAGCTGCCTATCCCAAGGGATGGTTATACAGCATCTCACGACCTGAACGTGAGGCTTTGGAGACCTACATAAAGGAGTCCCTAGCTGCTGGTCTCATTCATCCCTCGTCATCACCCCTGGGGGCAGGATTCTTTTTTGTGAGTAAAAAGGATGGCTCTCTTCGACCTTGTATTGATTATCGGGGGTTGAATGATATCACGGTCAAGAACAAGTATCCCCTGCCCTTGATGAGCTCTGCTTTCGACTCCTTACAGGGTGCTACTGTGTTCACCAAGCTGGACCTACGCAATGCGTATCATCTGGTCCGGATCAGAGAGGGGGACGAGTGGTTGACTGGGTTCAATACACCGATGGGCCATTTCGAGTATCAGGTGATGCCGTTCGGACTGACCAATGCTCCAGCAGTGTTCCAGAGTATGGTGAATGACGTCCTGAGAGATATGATCGGTCTTTTCGTGTTCGTTTACCTGGATGACATCCTGATCTTCTCTAAGGAACTTTCCAGCCACGTCAAGCAGGTTCTGCAGCGATTGTTGGAGAATTGCCTGTTCGTGAAGGCCGAGAAGTGTGAATTTCACGCCCACACTACATCCTTCCTCGGGTACATCATCTCCAGGGGAGAGATTAGGATGGACCAGGAGAAGGTTAGGGCGGTTCTGGATTGGGCCCAGCCCGGTACGAGATTGCAGCTCCAGAGGTTTCTGGGGTTTGCGAATTTCTATCGCAGATTCATCCGGGATTACAGCCGTGTGGCCGCTCCTTTAACTGCCCTGACTTCCAGTACCAGGACCTTCAGTTGGAATCCTGAGGCGGACCGAGCTTTCCTGGATTTGAAGAGGCGATTCACCAACGCACCGATTCTCTCTCAACCTGACACGGTCCGTCAGTTCGTCATTGAAGTGGATGCGTCTGATGTGGGGGTTGGCGCCATCCTGTCCCAGCGATGCTCCACTGACGGTAAACTCCATCCCTGCACCTACTACTCTCGTCGTCTTTCGTCTGCGGAGAGGAACTACGATGTGGGTAACCGGGAGCTTCTCGCGGTGAAGCTTGCCTTGGAGGAGTGGCGCCACTGGTTGGAGGGGGCGGAGCAACCTTTTATTGTCTGGACTGACCACAAGAATCTTGCTTACGTGCAATCGGCTAGACGTCTCAACTCCCGTCAGGCCAGGTGGGCTTTGTTTTTCGGACGTTTTCATTTTTCCCTGACGTTCCGACCTGGGTCTAAGAACGGCAAGGCGGACGCCTTGTCCCGGATGTTCTCCAAGACGGAGGAGAGTGGGGCCAAGACCGAGACGATTCTTCCCCGGAACTGTGTCGTGGGAGCAGTTATGTGGAGGATTTAGGAGGAGGTTATGGCGGCCCTTCGGACGCAGCCCGGTCCCGGTAACGGTCCACCCGGTTGTTTGTGCCTGAGTCGGTTCATTCTGCTGTCCTCCAATGGTCCCACGCCAGCAAGATGGCTTGTCACCCTGGCGTGGCTCGGACGATGGCGTTACTTCGCAGACGATTTTGGTGGCCTGCCATGGGAGAAGATACTCGGAGGTTTGTTGCTGCCTGTCCAGTGTGTGCGCAGAATAAGAGTGCCAATCGGCCCAGCTCTGGACTTCTTCACCCCCTCCCTATTCCCCGGCGACCATGGTCGCATCTGGCCCTGGACTTTGTCACTGGGTTGCCCTCTTCTGAGGGGAACACGGTCATTCTGACTATCGTGGACAGATTCAGCAAGTTCGCCCACTTTGTGCCCATTTCCAAGCTTCCCTCTGCCTCTGAGACATCCGAGATCCTGGTTAGGGAGGTTTTCAGGGTCCACGGGTTGCCCAGTGACAGTTTCCGACCGTGGTCCTCAGTTTACCTCTGCTGTCTGGAAGTCCTTCTGTTTGGCCATTGGAGCTACAGTCAGTCTAACATCTGGTTTTCACCCCCCAATCTAATGGTCAGGCGGAGAGAGCCAACCAGAAGATGGAATCCACGCTACGCTGCCTTGTCTCCTCCAACCCCACCTCCTGGGTCTCTCAGTTGCCTTGGGTTGAGTATGCCCACAATACTCTCCCTACATCTGCCACTGGGATGTCTCCCTTCCAGTGCCTGTATGGCTACCAACCTCCCTTGTTTCCTTCTCAGGAGAAGGATCTCTCAGTGCCCTCTGTTCAGGCCCACATTCGTCGTTGCCACCGGACCTGGCATCGGGCCAGAAAGGCCCTCCTTAGAGTTTCTGACCGGTATCAGCTCCAGGTGAATCGTCGCCGGATTCCCGCCCCCACCTATACCATCGGAGATAGGGTCTGGTTGGCTACACGGGATCTTCCCCTGCGGACTGAGTCTAAGAAACTGTCACCGAAGTTCATTGGTCCGTTTGTGGTGGATAAAGTGATCAATCCTGTTGCGGTTCGACTCAAGTTACCTAGAACGCTCAGAGTCCATCCCACCGTTCATGTCTCCTGCCTCAAGCCTGTTCTCCTCAGTCCTCTGTCGCCTCCTCCTCCTCCCCCTCGGATGATCGGAGGTGGTCCTGCCTACACGGTGCGCCGCATTATGGATTCCAGACGGCGGGGCCGGGGTTTCCAGTATCTCGTGGACTGGGAGGGGTATGGTCCTGAAGAGAGGAGTTGGATTCCTCGGCGTCAGATCCTTGATGCTGACCTCCTTCGTGACTTCTACCGCCTCCATCCTGGCGCTCCGGGTAGTCTGCCCGGTGGCGTTCGTCGGAGGGGGGGTACTGTCATGAACCCTGCGTCCTGAGTCGGTTCCTGCCTGTGTTGCCGTTTTTCTGCTCTGAATCTCCTGTTTCCTGAAGGTTCTTGAACGCTCCCTGCCTGGTTGCCGGGCGACGTTGCTAGGCGGGAGATCTCCCGATTACCCGCACCTGCATCTCATCAGCTATCGGCACACCTGGTCCTGATCATCACCCTTCATAAGCTCTGACCTGACATCCATTCCCTGCCGGATCGTTAGCCATGAACAGTATGTTTGTCAGCGTATCAGCCTCTGAGTTACTAGCGTTAGTTTTGTTGTTTTGCACCTTGTTGGCTTGCCGTGTACTTACCTCCGTTTGCTTCTATCTACAGTCATTCTCCCGGAACCTTCACCCAACCCCTGCCTGGTTGTCGGCGGCGACCGAGCCATCATTGGATCTGCCACTTCACCTCCACCAACTCATCTCCGCCGCCCGCTCTGTCCCCTGGATTATTCTGCATCGTTTTCTGAATCTGTTAATAAATACTCACCTTCGTTCAACTCACCTCGTCCTGGTCTGCTTCTGGGTTCTGGCTTAGAAAACCGTGACACATTGTTCATTCTGTTTTCCACAAACAGAAAAAAATATGTACTTTATAATGTACTGCATGTACTTGCTTGCTACAGGGAAATTGTGTACATTTTCACTGGAAGTTACTTTGGTATACTTTGACCAATTCTTGTTTTATATGATTATAGTTTGTTGTTGTTGGTGTGTTATTATGGGTGGCTTTATGAGGATAAATCATGTTCTGGAAAATGAGGGTTTAATTGCTGTAGATGGAGCGATGACCTTTTCTTTTGCTCCATACAAGATCGATTACCTGCAAGTTCCTTGACATAGTACAGAAAGCGTAGTTGTTAAAGTCAGTCCAGGACCTCAGAGTTAGTGGAATCAATCAATCTCCAAACTCTCTTAACTGGTACAGAGGCCTTTTAAAGTGGGCAATTGGTTACTCCTATTAGGTTATACTGTACTTCGCCTCCATTTTGTGATTCCTTCCCCTGTCCATCTCTCCCCCAGCTATTCTTCACATGCTGTTCTAGGCCCTGGCATTGCAACATGACCCTTGAAAAACATTGGCTAATTAGTTCCCAAGGAAGCCACAATCCATCTTCCTTAGCCAGTGCTGTGTCCACCTCCCCATTCATGCTCTCTCAGACTGAAATTAGAATGTCTCAAACTCCAGCCAGGGGCCTCGCAGAGAGAAAAAACATTTTCACCACTGGACACTGAAAAAGCCTCTGCTCAGGTAAGATACCAAAATAAAGAATGTAAAAATATGAAAAACTGAGAAATAATAGTAATACTTCTATATTGTTTTACAGATATATTGTTATTCTGACTGAATGCTTTATTAAAAATGCAAGCATCATGACTGCCTATTGGGGGAACACTTCTACTTTTGTACCTCCAATACTTAATTCAGAGATGTTTCTCTCCAACAATACTGCACACATGGGATTCTCAATTCGTACAATGTATACTTCCCATTGACAAACGCCTACAGTGATTTAGAAAAACATGATATTACTGTTAGTGTGTCATTCACATGGCAGATACAGGGAGAAATGTGTATTTATGTGTGCAAAACGACCATGGCCATGTGTGTTGTTATCTGTAATCTGAGACCTTAAATGTTCCCACTGATCCTCCCGTGTTTCCATGAGTAAATGTATTTAGTGTAAATGAAAAATGTGACACACTCTATAGAAATCTGTATCATTCATTCAATCAATATGATGCTTTGGTTGTCAACATGGCCATCATCATATCTGTTCAGGAAGACCATTTTACACAACACAATTGTACTAAAATTCTAAATCTGGAACAGCTCTATATGTATTTTTCCCTCTTTCTCTCCTGCAGTGCACTAGAATTTGTATTCATATATTGTTCTGAGACTGCATAATGTTTTTGAAAAAGTGATCCCTCAACGCATTACTTACATACAGTACCTCTCATTCATCCCCTTTACAATACAAGAATATCCTCTGCAAAGTAAATAAGATCTTAACATGACCACGGTATAATGTGACTTCTTGTCCCATTACCATTTCCATAAATATTTCCTTTATTTGGTTGTAATAACATTGCACAGTATGGGTGCCCATTTAACGTGAAAATAAGCTTTGGGCCTATTAAGTATGGCTTACCATTATCTCAATTTGTCAGTACTGGAAAATTAAAGAAGCATGCAGAATTTGCAGAATGCTTTGTTTGGATTAATGGTGCTCCAGTCCAGTGCACACACATTCATGTGATTATTACTATCAATAAGAAGCTGAGGGTAGCGGGATGAGTGGGTCTGGTCCCTTTAGTGCATTTAGTCTGATAAAGTCAGGTAGAGACAGCGACAGGGTTATGGATAGAGATTCCATGATGGAAAGCAGAGGTCTGTGAGGCAGGCAAGCAGCCAATGCTGACAAAAGGCATTACCTTTTAATGTGTATAGTGGGTGGGGGATCTTCTCCTGTAAGAGCTACCGACTGCATTGTATCTCAATTGTTGTTTTCAGCATAGCGATAGAACAACTTAATGTATGGGTATACACTGAGTGTAAAAAACATTAGGAACAACTTCCTAATATTGAGTTGCACCCCCCTTTGCACTCAGAACAGCCTCAGTTAGTCTGGCATGGAATATAAGGTATTGAAAGCGTTCTACAGGAATGCTGGCCAATGGTGACTCCAATACTTCCCACAGCTGCATAGCCTTTGGGTGGTGGACCATTCATGATACACACGGGAAATTGTTGAGCGTGAAAAACTCAGCAGCGTTGCAATTCTTGACACACTCAAACCGGTGCGCCTGGCACCTACTACCATACCCCATTCAAAGGCACTTAAATATTTTGTCTTTCCCATTCACCCTCTGAATGGCGTACAATCCATGTCTCAATTGTCTCAAGGCTTAATTATCTTTCTTTAACCTGTCTCCTCCGCTTCATCTACACTGATTGAAGTGGATTTAACAAGTGACATCAATAAGGGATCATAGCTTTCACCTGGACGCACCTGGTCAGTCTATGTCATGGAAAGAGCAGGTGTTCCTATTGTTTTGTACACTCAGTGTATGTGTAGCCACATAAAAGATGGTTGGATGAATTGTCAGCCACGACCTCAACCCATGATCACTGACTAAAACCCAAGGATAGTATGTACTTGGCAAGGTTCACAGTCTTCAACATCTTGTAATAGCAACACTGAGGAAGTTAAGTGAAATATTTTTTCAAGGTGTCTGTGGCACTGTTAGGGGCACCATGGACAGTTCTCTGAAATACAGTGGCACTGAACAGATCCAAGTTCAGCACCATGGACAGTGTTGTGCAATGCATTGCTACTGAACAGATCCAAGTTCATGGACATCACAGCTCAATGCAGCACCACTCTGACCAGGAACAGCACTTCTGTCGAGAATTTCTAGAAGCCCACTCCTTTCCTTAGTCATAACATCGAGTATTTTCAAAAGCATTGCATTTTAGAAGCTACATTTTGTAAGTTGCAGGTTTTCTATCATTCGGTAGAATAAACCTATCAATGTCTGAGAAAAGATCTGTACAGTTGTTCTGTCTGGTTTCCGGTCCTGTCTTCTGTCCTCTTGTCCTTGTTCAGCATGTGACACTCCAAGTATGTGAGTGCATCACGAAGGTTGTCTAGGGACACACAATTCTTGTTGTATTTCTCAAATATCAAATAGAGTTCTCAGAAGTAGAGGAAATATCCAACAAATACATAGAATTTGACTCAGGATTTTGCTTACGACAAGACAGACATCTGAGAAGACATAGGAACCATGACCTTGGGAGAAATAATAGGCAATAAACGTAAATCCCCCATAGCGCTCAGTTACCTTTCTTAGGTATTTCTCAACTTTAAGGGTTTTCTGTGCCCAGTGCATTTTATTTTCTTGGACATTTCAGGATAATTCAATCCGTTTGAATGCACAGTGGGCCACTGTTAAGGGGCACTCAGTGAGACTAATGTAAAGGTGACCCTCAGGAAAGCTGGTCCATTGGTCAAAATCTGTCTTGCGATCCAGGTTGATTTCTGTCTGGAGCCTTGCTAGCATTATCTTGCAGTGCGTTGTCCACATATAGAAGATGTGTTATACAGTTAGTTATACGCCTGTTATCTCTTTAGCAACACACGTTATGTAAACACTATGTTTCCAGTGGATCGCCTCTAATCATTTATGACAACTATTAAATAATGTTAACCACCACATGAATTTCCTGATGAAATAGCAGTTAGCACCTTGCAAAATGCATTGGGAAGATCTTAAATCTGACCAAACACCCTGTGAGGCATGATGAAACACATTCAGTTAAAGATTAACAAATGACAATTAAAAATAATATCAAACCCATCTGTGCCCAGCAGCGTTGCAGTTCTTGAGACACTTAAACCGGTGCGCCTGTCACCTACTACCATACCCCGTTCAAAGGCACTTAAATCTTTTGTCTTGCCCATTCACCCTCTGAATGGCACATACACAATCCATGTCTCAATTTAACCTGTCTCCTCCCCTTCATCTACACTGATTGAAGTTGATTTAAGTTGACATCAATAAGAGATCATAGCTTTCACCCAGATTCACCTGGTCAGTCTACTGTATGTCTTGGAAAGAGCAGGTGTTCCTAATGTTTTTTACACTGAGTGTATATATTGTATCACATCCACTCTGAGCTCAGCTGGCACTGTGAGCTTAACTAAGGGCTCAGTTCAATCAAACCAACATTGTCATTTTTTTGCTGGAGCATAAACATACCTTTCCCCGTAGACAAATACATTGGTTTTGTTATTTTGTTTTAGACACTATAAAAACACTACATTGAGTCCTCTCACATACAGTTGAGACCTTCAGTTGTCAGAGTGAGATGTGTATGTGTGCAAGCAGCTGTTGTGTAAACAAAGGGACTGTGTAAACATTGCTATAGCAGGATTGATTGAATCTGGCCCTATGAAAGCCCCCCTGCCTTCCTCTCCACCCCCACCTGACATCACAAAGAGATACATGTGTTCTTGAGAGTCCTCATGTAGGCCAACCCAACCAGGAGGAGTTGGAGGCTGATCCAGTGACACATCCTGTGATTCAGGACTTTAACATTGTTATTAAGACCAGCTGGAGACATGAGAAAAAAAGGAAAGAACGTATAGGGGAGGACAAAATAACATTAGGTTACATTAGTACAGCATGTGCTCAAGTGCATCTGTAATGCTTACAGTACCTGTGAATGCTTTATATAGATCTAGATCATCCTGTAATATTTCAAATTCCTAGAGGTCTTACAAACTAATTCAGTTGGCTAAATAGCCACAGCTCAATCATATATACATGAGGGAAAAAAGTATTTGATCCCCTGCTGATTTTGTACATTTGCCCACTGACAAAGACATGATCAGTCTATAATTTTAATGGTAGGTTTATTTGAACAGTGAGAGACAGAATAACAACAAAAAAATCCAGAAAAACGCATGTCAAAAATGTTATAAATTGATTAGCATTTTAATGAGGGAAATAAGTATTTGACCCCCTCTGAATCAGAAAGATTTCTGGTTCCCAGGTGTCTTTTATACAGGTAACGAGCTGAGATTAGGAGCACACTCTTAAAGGGAGTGCTCCTAATCTCAGTTTGTTACCTGTATAAAAGACACCTGTCCACAGAAGCAATCACTCAATCAGATTCCAAACTCTCCACCATGGCCAAGACCAAAGAGCTCTCCAAGGATGTCAGGGACAAGATTGTAGACCTACACAAGGCTGGAATGGGCTACAAGACCATCGCCAAGCAGCTTGGTGAGAAGGTGACAACAGTTGGTGCGATTATTCGCAAATGGAAGAAACACAAAAGCACTGTCAATCTCCCTCGGCCTGGGGCTCCATGCAAGATCTCACCTCGTGGAGTTGCATTGATCATGAGAACGGTGAGGAATCAGCCCAGAACTACACGGGAGGATCTTGTCAATGATCTCAAGGCATCTGGGACCATAGTCACCAAGAAAACAATTGGTAACACACTACGCTGTGAAGGACTGAAATCCTGCAGCGCCCGCAAGGTCCCCCTGCTCAAGAAAGCACATATACAGGCCCGTCTGAAGTTTGCCAATGAACATCTGAATGATTCAGAGGAGAACTGGGTGAAAGTGTTGTGGTCAGATGAGACCAAAATCGAGCTCTTTGCCATCAACTCAACTCGCCGTGTTTGGAGGAGGAGGAATGCTGCCTATGACCCCAAGAACACCATCCCCACCGTCAAACATGGAGGTGGAAACATTATGCTTTGGGGGTGTTTTTCTGCTAAGGGGACAGGACAACTTCACTGCATCAAAGGGACGATGGACGGGGCCATGTAACATCAAATCTTGGGTGAGAACCTCCTTCCCTCAGCCAGGGTGTTGAAAATGGGTTGTGGATGTGTATTCCATCATGACAATGATCCAAAACACACGGCCAAGGCAACAAAGGAGTGGCTTAAGAAGAAGCACATTAAGGTCCTGAAGTGGCCTGGCCAGTCTCCAGACCTTAATCCCATAGAAAATATGTGGAGGGAGCTGAAGGTTTGAGTTGCCAAACGTCAGCCTCGAAACCTTAATGACTTTGAGAAGATCTGCAAAGAGGAGTTGGACAAAATACCTCCTGAGATGTGTGCAAACCTGGTGGCCAACTACAAGAAACGTCTGACCTCTGTGATTGCCATCAAGGGTTTTGCCACCAAGTACTAAGTCATGTTTTGCAGAGGGGTCAAATACTTATTTCCCTCATTAAAATGCAAATCAATTTATAACATTTTTGACATGTGTTTTTCTGGATTTTTCTGTTGTTATTCTGTCTCTCACTGTTCAAATAAACCTACCATTAAAATTATAGACTGATCATGTCTTTGTCAGTGGGCAAACATACAAAATCAACAGGGGATCAAATACTTTTTCCCCTCACTGTAGCACAACCAGTATAAAGCATAATACCTTTCTACAGGTTGTGTGAGGTAGCATGTGAGGTAGCAGCTCTAGGAAATACCTTAAGCTGACATCAAGGTTTTATTGTCTGTACCTATACAGTCTGCATGACGTAAAATGTTGCAACTCTAGCATGTCTACAGCTGGTTTTAACCTGGTCAACCCCTCAAGCCTGGACTCGTCCCATTTTCAGAAATCAGCCCTAATCGGTGGTGATGGTACGGGCACATTGCAATGTGTTTCCCGCTGGAAGACTTCTGAGTCGTCTCCCATGCATAATATCCATGCAATTCTGCCTCAGACAGATATGTGCTGTAATCTCTTTGAAAAGGAGCACTTGCACCATGTAAGAGCCTCAAATCGCTGAGTTTCAGGAGGAAGAGGGAGGAAAGGACAGAGCCATACTGTACTGTACATATGCCCTTGCTTTTAAGCATGGAATGTGTTCTTTAGTACAAAAATCTAAACTATTATTGTGTTTGTGAATTTCATATCTTCATTTAAATTTGCCAGTTTCAACCAGCAGCAAAATATCATAACAACATTTACCAGACACGACTTATCCAGAGCGACTTAGAGTAGTGCGTGAATACATACAGTACTTTTTTTTTTCCATACTGGTCCCCCGTGGGAATCAAACCCACAACCCTGGCGTTGCAAGTGCCATGCTCTATCAACTGAGCCATAATGTCCAGAAACCTTGATATAACTGCTTAAATAGATTGAATGGGATCTTAAGCACTTACAAATGCGTAACATATTGTACGAATTGGAATTCGTAACATATCAATTGCACTCCAAAAATGTTTTGCAGGACGTAACATATCATACAAAATGGATGACGTTGTAAACAATTGTGCAACATTTTCGCTGACCCATTTTTGCTCACGAGCGCTACTTTCATTACTACAGGTAGCTTAGTGGGTAAGAGCGTTGTGTCAGTAACCGAAAGGTTGCTGGTTCTAATCCCCGAGCCGACTAGGTGAAAAATCTGTCGATGTGCCTTTAAGCAAGGCACCTAAACCTAATTGCTCCTGTAAGTCACTCTGGATAAGAGCGTCTGATGTAAATTATACAAAAGCTCTGTAGCATCACCTTAAACAGACCCTGGAAACAAATGTTCCTTAGCGCATTGTATTTTCTTTTTTTTCTGTCCTGAAGCAAGAAAATGTGATGAGTGTATAGTATCTGAAGATTATGCCTTTGTTAAATGTTTTTCATGAAGAAATGGAATGTTGTTTGTGTTAGTAGCAAGAGGGAATGTTTTGGGTGTGACGCCAAATACAACAGACCGGAAGTGTCTTGTAGACAGGGTAGACTGGGGATTGGCCAGAAGAGGGAGTTTCATTGTTTATAAATAAGGGGGTTAGGCGAGGAAGACGTCAGAACGGCCATGGCAATCGGGGGAGCCGTTCTCCGGGTGTCATGTCACCTGTCATTTATGCTGTAACCTCGTGATTTTAATAAAAGCCTCTAACACGATGCAGCATAAAACGGACTCTTTGTTGACAGCAATAATGACCACCATTCATCAGATACGACATAATGGCGCCCAACGTGGGGCTGGGTTTGCGTCTCTTCCTTGTTTCAGTCAACCGCCAGGCTAACTCCCTTTGAAGCATGGCCAAAAAGGGTGAGTGTGTTCTTACCGCTTCGGAGTTTGTTAGATTGGATACGACTTGTGTACACTGGAGAGATGTACCATTTCGACCTTGCCTCGGGTGGTGTTGTTGCTGTTGACTAGAGTCTGCTAAAATGTTATTCCATTGAAACGGCAGATAATTGGAATGTAGAGCATAAAACGGTAGGATTTAAGTATTGAAGTGTACGATTAAGGCAGATATGCGCATTCTTTAGGGCACTGTACCATTTAAGACCTCCAGGGGGGGCCATTTTAGATGTTGGGCCGGCAATCCGTTTACACGATAGAATGGGTGGACGGTGGGTTTCTTTTTTTAAAGAGAGCTCGGATTCATGAGGTTTATCTGATTGTGATTATGATTTGACTCTCGTCCGACGGGGTGTTTGATTGGGTCTGATTTCTCGGTGTAATGGTCATTAGTCCCGGTAGCAAAAACGGTAGGATAAATATGTTTAAAATTGATAGGGCAGTGCAGGTTACTTAGGGCTGGGTAGACCGCAGTTAGCTAAAGGCTAAGGCTAAGGTTAGTGTTAAATGGGAGTGTGTTTCATGCTACATGGTACATCGTGGCTAATGCTAAATGCTAATTGTGTTGTGTGCTACATACTAACGTATCCTTAGAGACTCCATTGCGATGGATTAAAGTCTCTTAAATTTGTCTCTGTGTTTAAGTCAGGTTATATGTTTTGTGAGCGCTGTTAAATGTTGTTTGACTATAAGGGGGAAACGGGAGTTACAGCTGGAGTGTTATTCTGTCTGTTTGGGGAGAGAGAGTAGAGAATCTTCATTCCACGGTGAAAAGGGATTTTTGAATGGCTGTGCGCATGCGTTTAATTTTGCGATACTACACTACAGAAAGGGGGAGTTTATGACACGAGATTAGGACACGTGTTGATTTTACGGGGCTGAAACTACGACATGAGGTCGCGCTGAGCCTACAAAACAAAATGGTGGGTTAAGGTCATAGGTCCCATTTGGCGTTACCCTGCAAGGGAAAATAGACAGACAGAGGAGAAATTTCAACACGAGTATTCTAGTTTAAATGGCGATGGTTAAAGATTAAACTTGTTTTGTGACCTATTGAATTGAATTTATACAGTAAATATATGTTGGCGAAGTATAAGGAATTGAATTAAATAATTAAAAGACGATTAAAATTAAATAAAAATGTTTTTGAGCGATCTATTTAGTTCTGAGTTTAGTCTTAGAGTGAATAATGTAGAACGAATGAATATTGAATGGTTGGAAATACTCAGTGATGGCATTAACTACTAAAAGCTGTTTCTGTGTCTTTGTCCCTTGTCATGAGAGACAGGAGAGAGGGGGAGCGAGGAGATACAGGAAGTGATCACGTGACGCGGCAGAGGATCAAGTCAAAAAAAAAAAAAAAGGTTTTGAGACTGTTACAAATATGTGATGTTATGACAATTTTACATAGGCTTGGCAAATGATTCATTAAAAATTGCATTTTGGAGGCTATGTGCATCACTTGGGTTAATTACAGATGTTTTGGGAATCCAGGACTGACATTATTCTGTAAATTTAAGATAATTTAAGATAACTTATCTGATAGAGCAAGGGGTTATGGGAATTGGTGTATTGAAGGGTTGTAGGGTTAGAGGCTTTGTTTTTGGGGGATTGCTTTGAAGTTGACTAACTACATTTACTTGCATTTGATGGGTTGTGGTAAGTTAGCCAACACTAATTGATAAATTGGTGACATAGGAATAAAAATTGGTTTTAATTATTCAGGATTTTTAATGGATTTATTTAAAAAAAAGTTGTTAGGTTTATATTAATGATTAGAGGGGGGGGGGAGCCATAGGCTATACAGTCTAAAATAAAATAATTCATAGTAAAGGAATATAAAAGGGTTTTTACAATGGGGAGAAAGGACAGCAAGGCTAGAGGAAGGTGATTACACCGATTGATATAGGGGAAAAATAGTAATCCTTTAATTAAAGTAGGGTTAGAAAGTAGTGTTAGGAAAACTAATGGCAGATGTTAGTACACCTTTCTCACATACGGATTCAGCAAAAAGTACAGCTTAGGGAGGTTTATCCTCAGCTTTCAGTGATCATCCAGCAGGGTGATTATGGCATCAGAGATGAAGACGAATAATAGATAGAGGACAAGCAGAAACGACGATAAAGATGAATCCAAAACTCCAGAAGGAAGAAAATTAGATGTCTGGAAGAGAAGAGTGAACTTAAAGAAGATGAGGATGATGAAGATGAGAGTGATGATGAAGAGGTTATGGGTGGATATGACTCTGTGATCAGAAGGAAGTTGGCAAGAGAGAAACGAAGAAGGATACACGAGATTTGATCTCTGATGAAAGTTGAACGAAGAAGGAGACAAGAGATTCGAGTTCTGATGAAGAAAGTGATGAAGATTTGGAGATTAAAGGTGCTTTATGTTCGAGAGGATTTTATCCTACAATGACTAGCAAAGAAGAAATGGGAGATATAGACCGAGGCGTATCAGGCCTGGAGGAAGCGACGACTTTGGGAGAGGTAAGAGAGCTAGAGGAACAGCTCGAGACGCTGAAGATACAGAAGAGGAGAAACTGCTGAGAGGATCCCAAGAATTGGAGAAGAACAAAGAAGAAAAAGAAGGAGGAAGATTTCAGCTACACTTTCAGCAACTTTCAGAAGACTGTTATAATTGTGGACAGATTGGTACTTTACCTGTGATGAAAATGAGTCGGGAGAAAACAACAGAGGAAGATGAAGTAGCAAGTGAAGATCACCTGTTAGTGTCTAGAAGATCCGGAAGGGGGGTGCATTGCTGAGGGAATCGATTAGAGAAGAAGAGAAAATAGCTAACAATTGAAGTTAGGGAATCAATGGAGCTCTGCTATAAAAATCAAAGAGAAATCAAAATAGACATACTAATATTAGAAGAAACTGTTATGGCAGTGTTGGGAAGAGATGCATTGTTTAAATTGAATTGTACAATAAGATGTACACTAGACGACTGGGTTTTTGGGAATCTGGGAATCATTTGCTTAAAAAGATAATATCATAGGAAGGATGATAATCTATTGTTCTGTCTATTAGACAATCTGTCTGGAAAAATAAAGTTAAAAGGGGTGACTATTATTCTGGGTTACATTCTTACACTAAGGGATTTCAGGCTAGGCTAAAAGGTGTTTAGTCGTTTTGCCAAGTCTGTGTGTAATGAGTCAGAAGCAGATGGGGAACTTTCCCAATCACATATTCTAAACATTTGGTGGTAAGGGATTTTGTGGAAAATCAGGGGGAAAAGTTGTAAATGTTATGAGAGAAAAGATTAGATTAAAATAAGTTAGGAGTAGATTAGGGTTGAAGGAACTCTGAGACAGTAAGCTAAGTTTCAAAGTTAGTAGTAAGACAGAGAGAACAGTGAGGAAGGACATTTTAAAGTTTAGTGGGAAGATATGGTAGGAGTTTAGATCGGTTAGGAGCAGATGCATTGAGAAAGTATGTGTTGCTGAATGATAAGAGAAGATTGAGGGTGATTGAGTATCTATATTTACAGTTTCCAGCAGGAAGATCAAGGTAATTATAGGTGTATTTGGGTAATCAAAAGTTTGAAAGTCAGGAATTAGAGAAAGGACTGAGATTTGGGGAAAAAGTGACACTAGTGGTGATAGATGGAAGTACAAGCAAAGACAACTTTTTTCTTTGGGGAAAACTAGGAGCAACAATAAGGACATTAACACTTCAGTCTATTGTAACAACAGTGAGAAGCAATGTAACTCTTTCAACATTGATAGGTATTAAAGCCATAAATATATCGCATTTGGTTATAAGGGAACCAATACAGCACCAATTTTAGGGGAAAGAATACTTATTAGGGTTAGGATGGGGACGTTCCTCCCATATGGAGAGATAATTATGGAGAATAAGTATTGTTATCAGGACCAGGAGTAGAAGCTGTTGCACCTAGTCAAAGGAGGGATAGGTTGTACAACGATATGAAGTGGAAGAGGTTAGGAGTGACTGTTCACTTATTTGGCGTAATGTTACAGAGAAAGGTCAGGGAGAAGATATGTATACTTATCTAGGGCAAGCATTAGAAGTTGTTCCGGTTAAGAATTATTGGTTAAAAGGCTATGTAATTCATAAAGTAACGCTTATAATGGAAGAGTTAAGGTTTGTAGCCTCCACAGTCATTGAGGGAGTTCAGGAGGAGTAGATTACAGTAGTCACTCCAACAGTAGATAATACACAGAGGATAATGGGAACTTTTGCACTAGAAGTAATTAGGGTTGATACAGCAATTAAGTCAACTACTTTAATGGTAACTTTGGAAGGGATTAGTGATACGATGGCAATAGCAAAAGAGGGAGTATGACATCGACAACAACTTTTCTGAAATTAAATGGGGAATTTTAGACTCATGGGTTATGTTACGGTTGGAGAGTGCTGTCAAGGATAGTACGAATAGGGTTAAAATAGGAGAACAGATAATAGTAGAGAGAATATAGATTCATCATGGAGATAAAGGATGAGGTCTTTGATTTTAATGACAGACAAGGAGAGGTATCTGATCAGTACCGCTTGTTCTTCTGTTGTGGAAATTAGAGATAGATTAACTCATTCTGTAAGATCAGTGAGGAATCTTGAGGGTCCATGTCTGTTGAGAATTCCAGCACCAAACATGTTAGACGGTCGCGCGGCCTCTATCAGGTATGGGTCAGTCTCATGCTTTGTCATGACTGTGGTATTGGCAACAGTCATTGACCGATAAAATAATGTCGTTGTCAGAACAGTGGTTTAAGCCTAGGTTTAAGTGTTCTTGGTTAAATGAATTACCCTATGGGAATTGTTAAATGGGAAAGGAAAATTAGGTAACAACGGAACCCTGAAGTATTCAGGTGAAACATTGAGGGCTAAAAGTTGTTTTTGTTCTAATAAAACATATGAGGTAAAGGGTATGTTTATGGGAATATCAGATTGGGATGTTATATGATAACTTTGGATAAGCATGAACATAAGGTTAGAGATGACAAATATAATGTAATTTTTAATATACCAGGTAGTAAGAAGAGCAGGACTTTGATGGTTAAAGGATTAGGTTTGCCTGACAATATGATTATGGAGAATTGTAGAGATATTTGGTGGGTTTGTGATGATAAAATATATATTCTTACATTATGGATGGACAGGATTTGGTTACATGTCAACGTTGAAGCTTCCATATGAGGCTTTTATTATTAAAAGAGGAGTAGCACCGAACACAGATCAATTTGAAACTAGAGTTCAAAATAGGATGAAAAGGGACATGTCATAGGCTTCAAGCCTATCATTGAAGGATAAGTTTAAGGGAGAAGGGGGGACTTTATTCATGGTATGGTGTAACATTTGGGAAGATCATAGTGATAAATATTAGTTATACTTTCAGATAATATCACTGGGGTTAAATAAGGGATGCATTTGGAAGACTTGGTTGCAAGATCAGTTAGGCCCAGTAGGGGCAGTGATGGGTCAGATTTTAGTTTCAGCTTTGATAACACTGTGTGATGTTTGTAATTTGTTACTGACCTTTGAGAAAGCTATGATATTGAGATAGGTTGGAGAGTGATTCCTGGAGACAACACTCAGATGCCGGTGTTGACTGTTCCTGATCTGGAGGAAGATGGATGGACTACTGATGGATAAATATCATTTTTTATGAGTTGATTATTTTTCCAAAAAAAAATTCAATATTGGGGTGATGTTGGTATGATTTATGAATCAAAGGGGGGAATAGGTTTATGTGATTCATGCATCATTTATATATCAGTTTATATTCTTAGTGGATATTGATGTTTAATTTGAAAGGGTTGTTTTGCAAAAGATACTGTTTGGTCGTTTCTTTTCTTTTCATTCCAGAAGCATTTGGGAGAACATGTGGAGATTGAAATACTCAAACAAAGACAATATGAAGGGACAATATGACTGGAGGAGATGAAACAAGGAGGGTGTGGCTGATTTCATCATCAACAATCCATTCATCCAAGTCAAGACTACAGGGAGATGAAGTGTAGTGGACTACATTCCAGTGTCTGCAATGAAATATAGACATGTGTAATACATAATTGTGTAATAGTCTCAGGTATTAATTTTTGTAGAATGATGTTTGATGTTATTGAATACATGTGAGGATCTTAGATGTTTGTGTTTATTTCGTGAATGTTTAGGGACAGAGAGGCTAGGAAGGGAGAGATTCATTGTACGATCCGATGGGTTGACCAGCCGTACAGTGGATGTTTTTGGATAGGATTTTGTTTGCAGGGGCTTACATGTGTATTTAATTGCATCATAGTTTCAAAATGCATTTACATGGTTTATGAGGTTATCTGGAGTACCGACGGTGGTTGCCTGGGGCAGAGGGACCGTGAGAGAATTTTACTGTCTTGATTGATGGATGGATATCTGAAAAGATGGCTGCCGGACAGTTTTTCGCTCTTACACTCCATAGAGATTTCTTCATATTTCATAGTAATGTATTCACACTTCATAAAGATAGTAATGTATTCACACTTCATAAACGGTTATTGCATAGAAAGGTATTTACACTCTAGATGAGAATGTTTTTGGTTTAATGTTAAAGATACTCAATAAGATAAATTGTTACTAGTCATAATCCTATTCTGTTTGTTTTCGAGACGTTTAGTTCGTCTCGAAGGGGGGAATATAGTATCTGAAGATTATGCCTTTGTTAAATGTTTTTCATGAAGAAATGGAATGTTGTTTGTGTTAGTAGCAAGAGGGAATGTTTTGGGTGTGACGCCAAATACAACAGACCGGAAGTGTCTTGTAGACAGGGGAGACTGGGGATTGGCCAGAAGAGGGAGTTTCATTGTTTATAAATAAGGGGGTTAGGCGAGGAAGACGTCAGAACGGCCATGGCAATCGGGGGAGCCGTTCTCCGGGTGTCATGTCACCTGTCATTTATGCTGTAACCTCGTGATTTTAATAAAAGCCTCTAACACGATGCAGCATAAAACGGACTCTTTGTTGACAGCAATAATGACCACCATTCATCAGATACGACAAGTGTCAAAGGATGGTATGACAGGCTATAGCTATGTCTGTGGTATACAGTACAAGTGCATTTTTAGTACAGGTGTCAATGAAAACAGGGAATGTCTTCCGGCCAGTGTAATTCAGTTACAGATACAAATAAACACTGTGGAGATATCTGGGACAAGAGAAAACAGGATTTAGACCCTATTTACCTATCTAACTCTGTGTCAGTCTGACTCTCCCCTGCTGTCCTTCAGTCCACAAATAAAGGAATAAACACCATTTACGGTTTATCGAACCAAAGGCTTCCCTTTGTGTCCCCTAACTTAATGTCTGTTGGTATGAAACCTGTGCTGGCCACACCATACATGACAACAATAGAAGATGTGTATCCCCTCGAGACTGCAGACCCCTCTTTGTTCATGGGGCAGGTGCCATATGGACAGGAACACGTTCAGCTCTGTTGCCTTAATAAATTGTTGTTGACACTGCCCTCTAGAGATGTGTGATAGTGCATTAGTACTGCAGACCTTATCCCAGATAGCAGCCTCTTCTGCTCTGGGGCCAGTTCCTCTACAGCAGCGCAATTAAATGCTCCAGGGAATATGACTGTCTTTAGCCATTTATGACAACTTTTTCCTTCTATTTTTCTCTTTTTATGTAACCTCTCTCCTTGCTCATTAATTTTTAGGAGACATGTTTTATAGGCAAGGTCATACAAAATGCAAATATCTTTATAAAATCCACTGACCAAAGATAATCAAATATGCCACCATTTACTCCAAATTCATTGTTGTATTCTACTGCTATTTATCAAGAAATCAGAGTGCATACTTTACTCTATAATATTGAAGGATTACAACCTGGTACGTGGGTGGAAGTGAACACTTCGTTATGGATAAAGCCTCTAAATATGTTGTGGACCTTGAAGCAGCTTCAGGTGTCTGTTTGTGTACAGTGAGAAAATATAATTTCATCTTAACTTGTTCCAGTAGCAAAGCTGTCTCTGAGTTCAAAATCTAACTGCTGATTTGATGAAATTTTGTGAGCACCTGCAGTGAGTGCATAACCTTAGAGGATCACATATGCATATGTGTGATTCACTCTATTGTGGATGATTTTCAAGAATTGGCCAAATGGCCAAATGCAGAGCTTACAAATAAACATCCATACCTCATTTGTATTTGATCATTGGACTTACTCATGATAGAGAGTAAAGGAGGGGAGTGAAACTGACATAATCCTATATTTGCATTAGGAGTTTGGCACAGATTACTAAAATGCTAATAGTGGGGCAAAATGTTTTCTGTGTTTTTTTGTAGTGGGGCAAGGTGCACTTCGGGGTTAATTCATAGTTGTTCATGATGATGACGCTCAGGGTTCTGTTGCTATAGTATGATGCCAGCTAAAGATGCTGAAACTATCCAGGTTCATTGCGTTAACGTAGAATGAGGCGTTGCAGTATACTGGAGGTTATAATGATCTTTAAAAACCTTTTCACTAGGAAAAACAAAATCCTGCAGAAATAAATCGGTTTAGTTGACAGAATTAGAGGGGAAGGGTTTGGAGCCAGGGTAGGATTAAGGAAAATTGTGTGAAATAAAGAGCGAGTGATCAGGAGTGACTGAATGCTTGCGTCTGTGCTAGAGGGTGGGAGGATAGAGCGCGCGGGCGAGAGAGAGCAAGAGAGAAGAGCATTGACTGAGAAGCATAGATTTTCATCCAACCTAAATCCATTTTTTTGTAATCCTCGACTGCACTGTTTAACGTTGATGGTCTAGCAGGAAAATATTATTCTACGCAGTTCAGGAACCGTTTCTTTTGACGATTATTGGTCCTCTTTGCTGTAATTTAAGTGTATTTGGAGCGAATTGATCATATTTCCCACTTATACTTGAACTGCATCATGAATAGTTTGTGGGCACCTCTCGATCTCACACCTTTGGAATGGTGGGGATTACGCAGCCGAAAAACGGGGAGCATGTAAACGCAGATGGAGTTTGGGATTTATTGCAAAATAAGGGAAAGATGACTGTCTTCTCTTTGTGTCTCCTCTTGTGCGCAGATCTACTGGATTTAGCCGTTGGTAAGTCATTATTTCTGTATAAAACGCAGTCGGTGAGAGTTGGATACAAAAAAGCCTCTCACATTTTCAGAATTCGTGAGGTCATAATTTCGGAGACGCGTGTGGAAGGTAGATGGCTCAGTCCGTCTACATTTGAAACAGTTTTAATGTTGGCCGCTCGTAGAATGAACCATAACATTCAATATGTATCCACATAGAATTGCCTCAACTTTCCCCATTCCGATAAAGTGAATGGTTTCCTTGAAGACCATAGAATGATATTCCTCCTTCAGTTTTGAATGCTGGCATCCTCAGATATGGCATCGTTGGGTACTTGGGTTGGGTAAAGGAGAGCATAGATGGAGGAAGTGTGCATCACACATCATGGTATTTCTTGCAAATGGTCCATAAACTTTACAGTGTGAAATCAAGTAATTATCTTCTTCTTGTTAATGTATTATGATTGTTATCATTACTACTTCAGATCGCTAACAGATTTACTGCCTTTGAATGCTATAGGCTACCAGTATGTTTCGTGTCTCCTGGGCGATTCACATTGGCTGCAGCCTTAGCTCAAGTGTTCTCCATAGCCCATTAATAGAGCCAGGACCAGACTTCCAATAACAACAAAATAACAGTAGTCTTTTATCTGTGATTGAAGACAATTGGTACATTTACTTATCTCCCACATATAATAGTTATAATGGGGAGTAGGAAACTGATGAAATACTGCCTGGATACTGCAACTTTCTCATAAGATCAAGGCATTGTGTACTGCTGCATATGTTATAAACAATTGAAGGCTATTCCATGGGCTCCTGGGGGCTTGCATTAGGCTTACATTTAAGATGTAGATCAATAATTTTTATCTATCCAAACTAGGCTACAGCAGAGTCACGGTTGGAGTAGATTTTGTTTATTTGTCTGACACTCAAAGATCTGACCAGATTCTACAGCATTGAAGCACACATTTTTCCCGTAAAGCTGCAATATGTAACTTTTTGAGCCACCTGACAAAATTCACATAGAAATTTGAGTTATATATATCTGTCATTCTCATTGAAAGCAAGTCTAAGAAGCGATATATCTGTTCTATGTGTATTATTTATATGCTTCCTGTTCTTAAGTTTCATTCTTAAGTTTCGTTTTTGCTCTTTTACTTTCGGTTTTTAACAGCAGCTTCAAACAGCTGAAAATAATATTTTTGGTTATGGAAAATATATTTCACAGCAATTTAGATGGTACAATGATTCTCTACACTATACTTGCGTGTTTTATCATATAAACTGAAATTAGGCAAACTATTAGACTTTTAGCAACCAGGAAATGGCGGAGCGATTTCTGCATAGTGCATCTTTAATACCTAGGTTTAATCTATAGGCTGCATCTTGACTAATCCTATTCCATTCATACAAGGTTTGAGACACTTTTCTGTCACATAAGAAGTTTGAAATACAGTGGTTGAGCAGTCTAATCAATTGGTCACTGAAAGCAATGGATGGTGGCAAAATACTGTAAGCCATTAATTTTCATTTGAAGGAGAGGGAATTGAGGTGAAGTGAGAAATGTGGGCAGAGTGAATTGATTTTGGTGGGTGGAGTGAGGCGAAAACATTAAGGAAAGGGAATGCAAATCATCAATGATGCCGCTGCACCATAACCAATTGAGGGAGTGAAGGCTTTGACACTTTCCTATTCAACCAAGGATGACACTGATTTTGAAGTCGCAGTCAGGGCTACATCATCACGACACCATGAGCCTGGCTCATGTCCTCTACATATACCCTCCTCCCCCATGAAAGACCATCCCACAGTTGGGCGCCATTGTCACGGGCATGATCTGAACCCTAGTCTGCCACAGGAGAAAGCAACATCTTGACCATTAGACCAAGAGGCAACTCCCTCAAGGGCTGAGGGTGACACTAATTTTGAAGTTGCAGGCAGGGCTACCTCATCATGAGACCATGAGCCAGACTCATGTCTGCTACAAAATGTCTAGTGAAAGCGTAGTTAGGAATGTCGGGCTACTTGCCACTAGATCCATGCTGCTCTGGAAATGCAGTGCAGGAACTCCATATGCCTACATTTGCCCACTGCATTCTAAGCAGCATCAACCCTTCACTTCTCCCTCCACTCAAGTGAGTGAGCCCTCCATTGACGTTTCACTGACGTTTTCCCAAGGGAGCCCTTCTTGTTTGAGGGTGAGAGAACGAGGGGAAGGTGTCATAGTAGTTTAGATTAGAACAGCCCTTTGGTCTCCCTTGTATTATCGTGTGTGTGTGTGTGTGTGTGTGTGTGTGTGTCATAACTTGACATTGAAAGAGTCATATTGTTGACAAGGACAGAGTCTGGCCACAATTGTGTAACTATATAAATAAATGATAATAATACAGATGATCATGGATTGCATTTATATAGTACTTTTCAATGGATCTCAAAACACTGTACACTGAGAAACACCACATCCAGCACCAATGTATAACACCAACCTGGGTAATGCATGACAGCCATTTTAAGCTACTACTCACCTCACATCAGCTATTACAGTGGAGAGGTGAGGGAGACATTTTCCATTATTAGATGGCCATGATTGTATGAAGGTCCAGGTTGGAAGTTTCTCCCACACATATACTAAAAATACATATTCTGTTTTACCCACATAAAAATGGCCATGGTATAGACATGCAGGTAGCCTAGCGGTTAAGAGGTTGGGCCAGTAACCAAAAGGTTACTGGTTTGAATCCCTGAGCTGACTACGTGAAATCTGTCAATGTGCCCTTGAGCAAGGCACCTAACCCTAATTGATCCTGTAAGTTGCTCTAACAAAATGTTTAAAAAAAAGTTACATCCACAGTGCCTTGCAAAATTATTCATCCCTCTTGGCGTTTTTCTTATTTTATTGCATTTCAACCTGTAATTTAAATGGATTTTTATTGGATTTCATGTAATGGACATACACAAAATAGTCAAAATTGCTGAAGTGGAATTTAAAAAATAACTTGTTTCAAAACATTCTAAAAAATTAATAACGGAAAGGTGGTGCGTGCATATGTATTCACCCCTTTGCTATGAAGCCCCTAAATAAGATCTGGTGCAACCAATTACCTTCAGAAGTCACATAATTAGTTAAATAAAGTCCACCTGTGTGCAATTTAAGTGTCACATGATCTGTCACATGATCTCAGGATATATACACCTGTTCTGAAAGGCCCCAGAGTCTGCAACACCACTAAGCAAGGGGCACCACCAAGCAAGCAGCACCATGAAGACAAATGAGCTCTCCAAACAGGTCAGGGACATAGTTGTGGAGAAGTACAGATAAGGTTGGGTTATAAAAAAATATCTGAAACTTTGAACATCCCACGGAGCACCATTAAATCCATTATTAAAAATTGGAAAGAAATGGCACCACAACAAACCTGCCAAGAGAGGGCCGTCCACCAAAACTCACGGACCAGGCAAGGAGGGTATTAATCAGAGAGGCAACAAAGAGACCAAAGATAACCCTGAAGGAGCTGCAAAGCTCCACAGCGGAGATTGGAATATCTGTCCATAGGACCACTTTAAGCCGTACATTCCACAGAGCCGAGGTTTGAATAGTAATGCATGCTAAAGTTTTCTGTTTTTTTTTTGTCTTATTTCTTGTTTGTTTCACAATAAATAATATTTTGCATCTCCAAAAAATCAGGTTGTAAGGCAACAAAATAGGAAAAATGCCAAGGGGGTGAATACTTTCGCAAGCCCACTGTACTCCTATTGCTTTCCAATGCAGCTCTGTCTTCAATGTTTCTTGGCAGCATTGTCCAACTATGTGTATTTTCATCTAAACGTCTTGCTCTCTTTTGTTCTCTGTGAGTCAACTCTGCCAGAGCAGCTGAATGCCTAGTGGTTGTTTATATGTGTAGCTGGGCAATCTTTGTAAGTACCCCCCATGTGGATATTTTTTATTCATCTATTTGTCTGTGCACATTGTGGCAGCACACTGTTGTCTCTTATTACTGATTCTCAAATACTTGTATTTAATTACTGTCCCTGTCATGTTTTGAGTCTGTGGAGAACACTCAAGCCTAAGGATAGTTAGTATTGATTTCTAACTTGCTGTAATGTATTTCATGTCAATTATTTAGGTCATAGAGCAGAGTTTAACTTTCTACAATGAACTACAGTAGCTAGCCATAATCCTATTTCCCCACACTGCCCTCTCCTCCACAGGGTCAGGGTCTAAATGCAAACAGAATCAAAAATCTATTAGAAACAAAATTCCAACGCAGAGGACACATTTTGTCAGCATAGATTTTACGAGTGATGAGTTTTTTCATGCTTTTTACAATTTCCTCTAAATTGTTTGTAAATACCACTAGATAGATTAATTAATTTGATAGATTCACTAGAATTGTATTGTATTATAACATCCTTATTACATGGATACATGGTTTTGGTAAACCAATATGAAAAGGAAATTAAATTGAAATCTCAACTCTCTGAACAGCTGGAAATGGGTTCAAAGGGCAACGTGGGGAGAACAAAGTCCTGTGTTTTGATTTGAATCAGGAAAAAAGATGTGGTCACGTGATGTGCTGCTGGTGTGATCTGATAGGAACATCTCTCCATTACAGGGATAAGGATAGTAATAATCGCTGTTCAGGCACACCAGGGTCAGAGGGCACAGGGATACTGAACCTCATGTGTTATTCCAAGTCCACAGACACAAATACAGTGTGGTGGTTAAGCACTGTAGTTGAATTTCTGCTCTGTTATAGGCCAATGTACTGATTCAGTTTTATCAACCCACATCTCGTGGTCAGATATTGAAATATTTGAAATTGTAGTTTTACATACAACATTATTTTTTGGTTTTGGCTTTTAGTCTGTTTACTCCCTTTCTAGATCCCTCAGTCTACAGTATAAGTCGTTATCTTGGACGTTTACTTTGATGGCTTGCTTCGCTTCATGGAAGGCTGACCAACAGGCAGTGGATCATAACAGTAGGGGGAGATTTAGTGGGGAGTTAAAAAGTTGTGTGTTGGAGTTGATCTGAGGCTTTCCTGTGCACTGTCCTCGTATGCTAGTGACAGCTGGGCTTGACTCACAGGAAGTAAGAATAGATATTGGCAGGAAAGTGGGCTGTGGTGGCGCCTCCATCAACCAATCACCAGGCTTTATTTCAGCAGTTATATAAAATGATTATGAACAAATCTGAAGCCTACCCTCTGTGTTTTTTTATTTATATTTTATTTCGCTATTGTGCGGTCAGCGCAGCTACCTTATTCATCTGATATCTGTATTTTATACATGCAGGGTCATGTAATATCAACCATGCATTGTGTTTTCCGGAAACATGTTTGGTATTAGAGCCGGCATCTGTTACGAACAATATCCTGAACAATGTTTTAGTAGAGATGCTTTTGTTCCATCTAGAGTGTACAGTAGAACGATAATTGCCTGTTGAATTGTCAGTGACTATTGTCCACAGAAAGTTAATTTATAAGCCTTGTGACCCCTTAATGTCAATAGAGGGCTATACAAATCCACAAAGAACACTGTGACTCACACATTACAACTTTTCTTGAAGATTTTCAATGTTTCCCTCCATGTAGACCTATAGAGTGCAATTCATTTGGCTGTTATAGAACATCAAATTGACCTTGCATTGTCTTTGTAGTATTGTGTAGCTCAATATGCTGTGCCCCAGTGAAACAGAGTTTTGTGTTCTGTCAAATGAAGAGGAAAGAACGAAGAGGAGTAGGAGGCGGAGCTAGAGCCTTCTTCCTAATTAACTGTAATGAGTTGTTTAGATTCAACCAATACACAACGCTCCAAACTGCTGCTCAATAATGCTGCTCAGCTGTCATATAAAAGCACTTGTATAAACCGGTGTGGACTCATCTGGTTTACTCATTTTCCTATCATCAAATAGACCCTACAGAGTTTGTCTCACATGGCCACACTCAGTATTTTTGTTTACTCTCTTCTTCAGACAGTGGTATAGTTTGGGAGGAATGGCCTTACTTTACTTTTTAGTTCCCAATCACTGATGTTTTAAGATTCATGCCATGATATGGCAACATATTAATCTGTTTGATCTTTTATGGCACTATATTGAGCCACATGTAAAAAATAAACTGAGGAAAACACCAAAGCTCAGAGGGTATTTGCATGTGTCAGATCTATTTGCCTCAGGTAATGGGTAAACCCAAACCATGCCTCTAACATTTTGGGACCAGCTTTAAATGCTCTGTTTGTTAAAAACCAGTAGTTGCAATTCCATTAAAGGAGGAGTTTGCTTTTTTACAACCAAATCTATATTCTTGATGTAAATGACATGTAATAGAAGGGTCCAGACACAATTTTTTTCACTTACGCCGCAACCAGAGATTAATTTCCTCATCCTCGTTGTGCTGTACAGGGGCACTGAAAAACATGAACAAATGCTCCAAAAACACCCAAATACATCATTTTAGAAATGGAAACGGTCTCAGTATAGTGATGCAGGTCTTTGGATGTTGTACACATCAAATTGTGTAATTTCAAATTTTATCTGCAATGTAATATTCCATTTTGTGCGACTCGAGCCGCTTCCCCTATCCAGCTGTTCCATTTTCTGGGTAGCCTGCTGCTACAGGTAACTAATATAAATAAAATAAAAGAAACGCCAACATAGCCGGCAGAACAGCTTTAATGCTCCTTGGCATAGATTCTACAAGTGTCTGGAACTTCCAGTGTGGAAGCACCTGCTTTCAATATACTTTGTAACGCTCATTACTCAAGTGTTTCCTTTATTTGGGCAGTTACATGTAGACCAGCCGGAGAGGTATCGCTTGAGTCACAACAAAATGGAATATAACGTTGCGGATAAAGTTTGGAATGACACAATTTCATGTGTACAACATGTAAAGACCTGCATCACCATATTGAGAACTTTTCCATTTCTAAAAGGAAATATTTGGGTGTTTTTGGAGCCTTTGTTCATGTTTTTTCAGAGCACCCATACTGCACAACGAGGATGAGGAAATTAATCACTGGTTGGGGGTAAGATTCTCAAAAAGACGTGAAATCGCAAACAAAGTGTCTGGACGCTTCTATAACATGCCATTTATATCAAAAATACAGATTTGGTTGTAGAAAAATCACAATGATCCTTTAACATATTTTATTAACAGGGAATCCACTGAAATGGGTTCCGCATCCAAGATGACTTGTTGCCGAGTTGTCTTAGGTCCTAGGGAACACCAGAGGGCTTACGTCTCCCACAGTGTGAATAATGCAACAGAATCTGTAGCCATTATGCCAAATCTGTCCTCCCTCGCTGCCATCATACCCACCGCTTGTGTAGGGTAGTTGGGAGAAATCAAAGAGAAAAGTCCTGGCAGATGAACTTTGCTTGGCCTGTATGGCTGCAGTGCAGTCTGCCATCTCAGTCAATGGCCTTGGATATGATAAAAACTATGATTAGTGGAGATAAGTAAATGCCAGGGTAAGAGAGTTCAAAAAGCACAGTAACTCCCCCCTCTAACCCGAAGTCCTGCACTGTGGATTGTGTTGAAAAGAGCTAGCTTGCTGCTGTGTTTGGCTTGTGTGAGATTTTGAAGGAACTCTGATTCCTCTAGCAGCTGGTGGTGCAGAGATAGGCAAACAAGGGATAGGCTGTGCTCTTAGGGGTTCCAACAGTTAAGCATAAGATTTGGCTTTCCATGATCTCTATACAGCACATGGTGGAATTTAGAGGTAGGTTCCCTTCCTTGATAGAAAAATTGCAAAAATCCTGAAATCTTTGGCAATATACAATAAGTGTCACCCGTTATAACTTGTATGTGTGAGTCGTTTACATCATGTACATGAAAGCTTTGTGCCTAGCTCAAAATAGCATGATACCAGTGGTGATTTTAGCATTTAAATCTTGGTGGGGCAAACAAACAAAAAATGTTTTTGGATGCATGCCAGCAAAGCCACTACACAACACAACACTAAACAATACATTAATTGCACTATAACGGTGACAAACGGTGCCCACAAACTGTTAGGGCCTACGTGAAGCTGTCCCAACAGCAGAGCTTTCTTTTCAGCACCATGGAGTGAATTCTTACCACCGCTACACCTGGCTATTAGCGGAGCCTTGTCTGGCAGCGAAACAGTTCATTCAGCCTCATTTACTGCCTTTTAAAAAAACATAGCTGATATGGCTGACTTGCTTAAACAAATGTGGTTTCTACTGACAATTGAGATGTACAAACTATGGCATAAGGGAACGATGAGTGGATAAGAGGCAATCCGTAATTTCGATTAAGACATTAATGAGCGAGAGTCAGACGGACGTAGTCAATATAACTATTTGTTCAGCGCTTTTGAAATGTACAGCGACAGAATTCAGAACATGGACCGTTCTTACAGTTTTCTCCCTGTACACCAAGTCAGAACCGTAAGATAAATAAAGGAGTCATATAAGCAGACATTGAAAGCTCTTACAATATTCAATGACTACATTTCTCTAAAACAGGCTATAGGCTACATGTGCACCAGCAAGTCAGAACAGTAGGCTAAGTTATGAGGGGGAAATTGACCAAATTATTAGGGTGAGGCACATGGGCTAGTAACAGCTTACAGTACAACATACACTTAGAATGACTTTCTTAGCTACAGTATACATATCTCCCTGGCATATTACATCATTTACGCAGCAGCATACAATACATTTTTGGACTCACAGTTGTGCTGTGCTCACTTGAACAGGAAGGTGGCTGGGCGGTCCTTCTTGTTGGGAAATTTTGAAATGAAACCTTGTCATTAAAGTCTGGCATTCTCTGAATTTATGGTGCTTTCAAGAGAACTGGGAACTTGGAAAAAACAAGGGCGAATCATGATGTCAGTGATCTTCAGGTTGGAGCTCTAGAAAGAGGCCCGACTTCCCGACTTGGACTTCCGAGTTGGGTGACCGTTCAAAACGTATTTTCCCAGTCAGAGCTAGTTTATTTTCCGAGTTCCCAGTTATCTTGAACTCACTGAAGTCTGAGATTTCCCAGTTCTGAGTTTCCAGTTGTTTTGAGCGCGGCAGAAGTCATGCTGGCTTGACAGCTGTGCCAATGTATTCAACCTTTTCTGGCCCATTGTGTTGCATGTGAATATTATCCTTTTAAGATTGGAAAAAATACTCTTAAACCTTGACTTGGACCACACACCCTCTCCACCGAATAGCAGGCAGGGGAAGCAAAATAGGGATTGATTTGCAACGCTTGCAGTTAGCCACTGATTCCTTCCAAGCCACTCATTATTGAATTTGTAATTACGAACTTGTTGTGTAATGTATATGTCCAATGGCCGATAAGCACCGATACGTTTTATCCATAATTTCTCTTCGTATGACAAGGATTGAAAAGGATTTGCCAGTAGATTGTCGACTTGATTCATGATGATGACTGGTTGTCTAGCTTGCTAGCTAAGATTTTGAAAGGATGATGTTGACATGATCAGTCCAATCAAAGCTACGGTAGTGTCCCCATGAGTGACAGAACACTCAGCCAATCACGGCGCAACTAGAGAAGATTACCAACCCCTACGCTCTGTTTTTTTCCACTGGCTGCCCCTCCACCACAGAAAGCACTGAGCTAGGCTGAAACACCTGTATTTTGGAGCAACACTTTTTTTTACATTGTTTGAAACTGATATGTGACACGTATTAATACTAAAATAACATGCAAAACAGGCAAAAAAACAGGCTCTGCCCCACCTACCCTGAATGACGGGTCGCCACTGAACCTTACATCTCTGCCGTTACTTTTTAGTGAGATTAGTGACTGTTACAACCTGACATCTCTTGACAGGCTTCATCAGCAATGTCACTGTAATCTCTCCTCACTGTTTCCTACATCCAAAAATGGATTATGTGGTCTTGCTTATCGTGTTCAAACATGGCTGCTGAGTAAAAACAATTGCTGTGCCACTGTGTGCCCATATTAGGCCCCTTATTAGTGGCTTGGTAAAGTGTTTCAGCGTACAATAGTGTTCCACTTATATCTGTGTTCATGGTTCATTACAGTGGGCTTAAGCCTCTAGGAATAGCACTCTTAAGCACTGAGGATTTCTCATCTCTGTCAACACCTTAACTCATTCTTATCCTTTTCAATTCTGTCTGCCATTCATACAATGACATTCCTAAAGAGAGGCAGAACATCTGCCTGCCAGGCAGTGCTAGATTTATTCAGCGTCACGATGACCTCAGCTTTAATCCATAGGCTTCTGCTTGTCCTTGATGCATGCTATATCAAGGTTAGAAATGCACATAATAAAGTATCAACACGGATTCTATTAGCATTTATAAAGTATGTCAAATCTGAGATGATGTGGTGCCTGTTCTAAAAAATGAATTCAGTAAGTGGGAATTACATGGAGAAAAGGAAGGACAGGCACATTTCCTGGCAAAAATATTATTCAAGGATCAGCCTCAATGATTTGGTTTCCGTGGCAGGGAGCGTCTTGCTTGGAGTAATGAGCGTGCACATTTAAATGTCTGAAATGTACTGCTGGTGCTATCAGCCATCGCAGGTCCAAGCCCTCCCGTGCAATGAACCCAGCAGAACCCTATAAATGTGTGTGCCAGTGTATGCAGGTGCTTTATCTTTCCACCTCTGCCTTTATCTCCGGCACTGACAGAGTGATACCTGCCATTTCCACCTTATATCATCTGCTAGGACCCCTCCTCCATCCTTGAGGGTCTGTTTCCTTAAGGCCACATACATTTAGGCATGAATCCTTTGTCTGCATTTCCATCAACATAGCATTGTTGTCTGCAGTAGCCTTAGATTCTAGCTGCAAATATTGCACATCAGTGCTTTTGATTTGACATGATGTTTGCATAGTGAGAGACTCAAGTTACTTACATCTTCAGTTACAGTATCTGAACTCATATTCCTTACAGTGAATACACCATCTCTGGGTTTCATGGAAGTCCAGCTGTCAGATTAGGTGAGGAAAAAAAGAGAAGCATCCTAATCTGCACTTTGACGTCAATCTGGATGGGCTGGAGCTGTGCAGGCGGGTGGGGGTGAGGGGGGATTGTGTGGGCTGTGCATCTTATGACAACAGATTATTTCCCATTATGCATGGCGACTTCTTCCCTCTGAACCATAGAGAGGCTTTATTTCCTGGGGATTGCATTCCTGAGGCGTTTCTGTCGAGCGGCACACCACCAAAAATCATAAAGACATAATTTAGCCAAATCCTCAGCCACTGGAGGTCTTAGCAAGAGTATTTGGGAAGTGTTTCATTGAGTGGGTCTACATAAGCACCACAGTACATAATCAACACATAACATCTGTAATTTAGTACAACGTTCACCCAGCTCGCTAAAGCCGTTGATCCATCGCAGGACCTGTCACACAAGTTCACTGAGTTAATTTCCCATGTGCAAAAAAATAAATAGCTCATAGTGACACTCGGTGGAAATATTAATGCACGTTAACAAATGGCTGCCATGTGTTGGATAATGCTAATGTGGGCACTCTCATAGCTGTCTTCAACTTGTACTGATGTGTCATTACTTTTATAGGTCTCGCATTAGTTGTGGAAGTAGATCTAGCGTGGAACACTTTGCCACCTACTGTGAATAATGATGGTGAGAGGGGTTATCGTTGTGTCACAATATGCAGGGCCACAGCAAAGTACAGAATGTATTGTTCATTCACGAGCATGATACTCATTTATATAAGAAGTTGAATGCAATCCTTATTTTGTGGATCATTAGCAGTGTTTTAACATACTTTGCAGTTAACATTCAGCACCAATAAGTTATCTACTAGTCTGCATGGCATTTGTTGTAAACATCATTACGTTTTTGAAGTAAATCGATACAGGTTTATGTGAGTATTTGACGACATTGCAAACACGGACCCCAAAAAAAATCTGAATTAAAAGATAATCTTGAAATTCCAAACCCAGCAACTCAAAAAACTGTCCCTGGGTTAGAGCATCAGAGGAATTTAGAGAATGTTTATACAAAAAAAAAATGGAGTTGCATAAATTCACTGCTGGAGATTAACATAAGAGTAAAGAAAAAGGTATTGGGTAGCGAAATAAAAGTTTAGCTGAAATGTCATGTAAGTTGTGTGGCTGACGTCTTAAATGGCACTGTGTGTTTTTTGAGGGGGAAATAGTGGTAGTAATCCGCTCCTCCTCTCAGTTGGTTTACAGTAATTTCCCCAGTTAGACTGACCTATGTTTTCAGATGTGCAGATTACCCATGTGACTGCCTGGCTCTATTCTAGGAGACTGGCACATGAGGGAAGGCTCACATTAGTCCTGGTCACAGCTGACTGAACATCACATTCTGCAGGGTTCTGAGACCTCGATCATGTAGCAGCAGCACACTGGAATGTGAAATGCCAGTTAAAGAATACGTTGGGATTGTAGATAACCCTATCAGCCGTCTTGTTTACTATATTATCCATTCCCCCAGACCACGTTCATGGATATGCATGCACACGTTTCACAGTAATATGAATAAATAATGTATCATATTGTATATGTTTGTAGCTTTGATCAAATTTAGGGTGATGTGGGTGACGTCAGTTGTTAGACATCTGATGCTACAATAACAACAAGACCACTGTGATACAGTATACTGTAATTAGAAATAACCTAGTTTAGTATTTTGATTCCATTCTTTTAAAAAGGATAGGCAGCCCTACACACAGGAGCATCCAAGCATGATTCATTTCCTGTTAGGCTCACCCTGAGTCCTTTTTCTGGATGGAATAAAGGACCAAAGGTCAGTGCCCCAGATTCCTAGTGTGGCACAGCAGATATGCTCTACACAATATTAGAGAATTAACACCCAGTTTCAAACATTTGCCTGAATGTTTGTAAAAGGCTAAATGTCAAAATAGCTAGCAAAATAGCTAGCAAGCTTTACATGTTTCTGTAATCACATATTCACACGCAAACACATAGTTAGGATCAAGGAATATATTTAAATTATAAGCCCCCATACAGAGATCTTTTCAAGTTGGACGAAGTCCAAATGACTCCTAGCAGTAAATGGTTTCTGTTAAGATGAACTTTTTATATGTAAAGATATTGAATAGCTGGTTGAGGGCAGAAATGGATGTACAGTGCCTTCAGAAAGTATTCATACCCCTTTGACTTATTCCACATTTTGTTGTGTTACAGCCTGAATTCAAAATTGATCACCCATCTACACACAATACCCCATAATGACAAAGTGAAAACATGTTATAACATGAAATATCTAATTTACATAAGTATTCACAATGCTGAGTCAAGACATGTTAGAATCACCTTTGGCAGCAATTACAGCTGTGAGTCTTTCTGGGTAAGTCTCGAAGAGCTTTGCACAACGTGGATTGTACAATATTTGCACATTATTTTTTTAACAATTCTTCAAGCTCTGTCAAGTTGGTTGTTGATCATTGCTAGACAGACATTTTCAAGTCTTGCCATAGATTTTGAAGCCAATTTAAGTCAAAACTGTAACTCGGCCACTCAGGAACATTCAATGTTGTCTTGGTAAGCAACTCCAGTGTATATTTATCCTAAAATACTTGATGACAAACATACCAATTACATGATGCAGCTTGAAAATATGAAGAGTGGTACTCAGTGATGTGTTGTGTTGGATTTGCCCCCAAACATAACACTTTTTATTCAGGACATGAAGTTAATTTCTTTGCCACATTTTTCCAGTTTTACTTTAGTGCCTTATTGCAAACAGGATGCATGTTTTGGAATATTTGTATTCTGTACAGTCTTCCTTCTTTACACTTTGTCATTTATGTTAGTATTGTGGAGTAACTACAACGTTGTTGATCCATCCTCAGTTTTCTCCTATCACAGCCATTAAACTCTGTAACTGTTTTAAAGTCACCATTGGCCTCATGGTGAAATCCCTGAGCGGTTTTCTTCCTCTCTGGCAACTGAGTTAGGAAGGACGCCTGTAACTTTGTAGTGACTGGGTGTATTGATACACCATCCAAAGTGTAATCAATAACTTCACCATGCTCAAAGGGATATTCAATGTCTGCTTTTTACATTTTTACCCATCTACCAATAGGTGCCCTTCTTTGCGAGGCATTGGAAAACCTCCCTCGTCTTTGTGGTTGAATCTGTGTTTGAAATTCACTGCTCGACTGAAGGACCTTACAGATAATTGTATGTGTGGGGTACAGAGATGAGGTAGTCATTAAAAAATCATGTTAAACACTATTATTGCACACAGAGTTCATGCAACTTATTATGTGACTTGTTAAGCACATTTCTACTCCTGAACTTTAGGCTTGCCATAACAAAGGGGGTGAATACTTATTAACTCAAGACATTTCAGCTTTTGATTTTTTATTAATTTGTAAAAATGTCTAAAATCATCATTCTATTTTTACATTATGGAATATTGTGTTTATGCCAGTGACACAAAATCTCAATTTAATCCATCTTAAATTTGGGGAAAAAAATCAAGGGATATGAATACTTTCTGAAGGCACTGTAGGCTTGGCACTAATTTATGTGCTTTCTGTCACCAATGGCCCAAGACAATGGGTCAGTACACCCTTCCCCCTCTGAGGGGCCAAAATGTATCTCTCTCTACAGTATCCAGAGGACTGATTACTGGAATGTGTGATAGATGCCAAACATGGCTGCTGTAGGATTATTCTATCTAAAACTTGTCCTCTGAAGATAACTTTTATGCCATCTATATGGATGCATAATCTCTGTGGTTACTTGTAGTTGTTCAGAGTGTGCAAAGTATGCAATTTTCCTCTCAGGAATGGGGTCTTATCGCTATTGTACCCAGCCCACTCCCTCCTCAGGTCATCACACATAGATGCCGAGTGGCGCAGTGGTCTAAGGCACTTCATCTCAGTGCTTGAGGCGTCACTACAGACCCCCTGGTTCGATTCCAGGCTGTATCACAACCGGCCGTGAATGGGAGTCCAATAGGGCGGCGCACAATTGGCCCAGCATCGTCCGGGTTTGGCCGGTGTAGGCCGTCATTGTAAATAAGAATTTGTTCTTAACTGACTTGCCTAATTAAATAAAGGTAAAATAAATAAATAGATGTGACCCCCTTTCTAGAGGATGTTGGCTGGTTAGATCTGATTGGATATCTTAGTTTTACTACTTTTGGTTTGGTCTGTGGATTGATTTGGAATACAAACAAGTCAGACCTGGTACAAATCGAATAAAGGTATGTTGTTCTCTCTCTTATCCTGTATCCTGTCCATTGGAGAACGGTTGTATGATATTTTCTCATTTCCTAGGCTTCTAGGCCTCTGGCCTAGTATGCATCTCTGTTAATTCTTTGTCTTGTAAATTAGTTTAGAATGTATATGCCTAGAATGATGCTTTGTCAATGTCAGTAATGCCTTGTAATTTAAGTATTTTACAAAGTTATTAAATAATACTTGCTTTTATATTAACTTCTCATAACCATTCCTTGATCTAAGTCAGCTAAACGCATAATACTTGATTGCGCAGGGTTTTACTATAATGTTAAATGGAGTCAGATATACTTTTTAATAGACTTTGTCCATTATTTGCTTAGTCTTATTATGGGTCGCATGTGAGGTATGTATAATATCATATATATGATATATGACCACACTACATAGACATCTGTCATCACTGAGAGCCAGGTTATGACGACACCTCCCTCGTCATCGTCCCCTGCCCCAATCTGTCTCTATGCTGTGTGAGGGCCTCGGATGGCCATGTAGGGGCAAGTGTCAGTGTTCGAGGCATGATAATCTCGCAATAAAATGAAATGCAGCATGTCCCAGGCATAAGGTATAATCCAGGCTTTTTAACCATTTCATGTTGTATATTTGATGTTAATCACATTGTCCCAGCTACGCCCAGGATTAATGACGGATAGGCCCTTATATACAGTGGGGGGAAAAAGTATTTAGTCAGCCACCAATTGTGCAAGTTCTCCCACTTAAAAAGATGAGAGAGGCCTGTAATTTTCATCATAGGTACACGTCAACTATGACAGACAAATTGAGAATTTTTTTTCCAGAAAATCACATTGTAGGATTTTTTATGAATTTATTTGCAAATTATGGTGGAAAATAAGTATTTGGTCCCCTACAAACAAGCAAGATTTCTGGCTCTCACAGACCTGTAACTTCTTCTTTAAGAGGCTCCTCTGTCCTCCACTCATTACCTGTATTAATGGCACCTGTTTGAACTTGTTATCAGTATAAAAGACACCTGTCCACAACCTCAAACAGTCACACTCCAAACTCCACTATGGCCAAGACCAAAGAGCTGTGAAAGGACACCAGAAACACAATTGTAGACCTGCACCAGGCTGGGAAGACTGAATCTGCAATAGGTAAGCAGCTTGGTTTGAAGAAATCAACTGTGGGAGCAATTATTAGGAAATGGAAGACATACAAGACCACTGATAATCTCCCTCGATCTGGGGCTCCACGCAAGATCTCACCCCGTGGGGTCAAAATGATCACAAGAACGGTGAGCAAAAATCCCAGAACCACACGGGGGGACCTAGTGAATGACCTGCAGAGAGCTGGGACCAAAGTAACAAAGCCTACCATCAGTAACACACTACGCCGCCAGGGACTCAAATCCTGCAGTGCCAGACGTGTCCCCCTGCTTAAGCCAGTACATGTCCAGGCCCGTCTGAAGTTTGCTAGAGTGCATTTGGATGATCCAGAAGAGGATTGGGAGAATGTCATATGGTCAGATGAAACCAAAATATAACTTTTGGGTAAAAACTCAACTCGTTGTGTTTGGAGGACAAAGAATGCTGAGTTGCATCCAAAGAACACCATACCTACTGTGAAGCATGGGGGTGGAAACATCATGCTTTGGGGCTGTTTTTCTGCAAAGGGACCAGGACGACTGATCCGTGTAAAGGAAAGAATGAATGGGGCCATGTATTGTGAGATTTTGAGTGAAAACCTCCTTCCATCAGCAAGGGCATTGAAGATGAAACGTGGCTGGGTCTTTCAGCATGACAATGATCCCAAACACACCACCCGGGCAACGAAGGAGTGGCTTCGTAAGAAGCATTTCAAGGTCCTGGAGTGGCCTAGCCAGTCTCCAGATCTCAACCCCATAGAAAATCTTTGGAGGGAGTTGAAAGTCCGTGTTGCCCAGCGAAAGCCCCAAAACATCACTGCTCTAGAGGAGATCTGCATGGAGGAATGGGCCAAAATACCAGCAACAGTGTGTGAAAACCTTGTGAAGACTTACAGAAAACGTTTGACCTGTGTCATTGACAACAAAGGGTCCTCTGTAGCTCAGCTGGTAGAGCACGGCGCTTGTAACGCCAAGGTAGTGGGTTCGATCCCCGGGACCACCCATACACAAAAAATGTATGCACGCATGACTGTAAGTCGCTTTGGATAAAAGCGTCTGCTAAATGGCTTATTATTATTATTATATAACAAAGTATTGAGAAACTTTTGTTATTGACCAAATACTTATTTTCCACCATAATTTGCAAATAAATTCATAAAAAATCCTACAATGTGAATCCTACAATGTGAAATCCTACAATGTGATACAAATTATTATATAGACTCCCAACATTGAATAGTCCCTAGCTGAACTTTCTTTTTAACTGAGAGTACAACGTTTCTAGTACTTTTTAAAGTTGTCTTTGCCTTCACAATTTAATAATTTAATTAAATTTAGGGACACTGATCTGAAAGCTTGCTGTTTCATAACTACACTTCAGTCAGACTTCTTTACTCTTTTTAAACTGCATTGCCATTAGAATAGAAAGCACACTTTGACTGAGAGGCATTTTGCATTTTTATTCTCCGTCTTTGAAGATGGCAGTTGGAAATCATGTAATAAATCCTACAGCTGAATGAGAGACGAATGCTTTCCAGTGTCCTCACTGAGTCTGATGGAATCATTATTCTACTGATGTTAAGAGCTGCACATTAAACACTTTCACACTGCTGGTGGCTGATTGCTGATATATCTTTTTAGCTCTACCTCACATCTTTTATGTAGCTTAAGAATATTGCATCTCTGATGTAAATGAACATGGCTCATCCCATACTGTCAGCTCAGTCCAAGCTGTATCACAGAGAGAAAGACAATGTCATTTTGTCTAAACAGAACGGCGTCATAGATTATCTTTAGGAGTAGAGATCGGGGAGGTGGGATATGTGCGAAATTGCAAATGGAACACATAAAGGAGACTGATTAGATCAAAAACCAAGAGGTTGTCAAGGAAGTGGAGGGCTGATATGTGACAATATGTGGGGCTAATTAAGGAGAGAGCGGCAAGGGCAACCCAGAGAGGCTATGGCTCATTTTCTGCTCCTCCATGTTCTAATAAAGGACTGACAGCTTTTGTGATTTGCACAATGGTGGCGGTTCTATCCTTTGACAATAACCTTTTTCTTCCGCTTTTGTCGTTTTTTATATTACAGAGATACACATTTTGGGACATTTGTGTGAATGAATTCCCACTGCGTTTATCTAATAAGTTATATAATTTATTGTGACATTCATATAGCATATTTAAAATAGGAAATTAGATTGTAGAAGTCGTTATAGGATGAAGGACTCAAATCAATCTCACATCCAGCAGTCCAGGATTACATTGTTATTAGGTTTTCATTTCCATTTTCTAGACTAGCAAGACAGATAATATGGAAAGCAATGTGATAGTTGGCTGTGCAAATCAGTACTGAATATTGAGTCTACTCTGATTGATAACTTTCAGCATGCTGTCAATAATTAGTCAGTGACACGACACTGTTCCCTGAAATTTGAGCTTTACTAAGAAATAAAGAAAAAGGACTAATGATGATGCCTAATGGTGTTAAGGAAAGAGGGTGAGGAAAGAGGGTGTTTTGGTCATACATTGGATGACATTTTATTTTCTCTATGCATACAGTACATTACCTTACATTACTTACAATAGCTCCTATAGTATGTAACCCTGCTACTGTAGCTGTATTTCTATTTCTAAATAAGATATGCATGAACATGAGTTTATTAGGTACACCACCCCGTTCACGAAAATGGTTCGCTCTTACAGACAGTGAGTCAAGTGGCCGTGGCTTGCCATATAAAGCAGGCAGACAGGCATCTAGGCATTCAGTTACTGGAAAAACATTGCCTGGTCCGACGAATCACGGTTCCTGTTGCGTCATGCTGATGGCAGAGTCAGGATTCAGCATAAGCAGCATGAGTCCATGGCCCCATCCTGCCTGGTGTCAACGGTACAGGCTGGTGGCGGTGGTGTAATGGTGTGGGGAATGTTTTCCTGGCACAGGTTAGGTCCCTTGATACCAATTGAGCAACGTTTGAATGCCACAGAGTATCTGAACATTGTTGCTGACCAGGTGCATTCCTTCATGGCTACGTGCGGTCCGGCCCGGTACCAGATGAGTGTACCTAATAAACTGCCGGGGGAAGTACGGGTGCTGAGGGTGCAGCAGCACCCCCTAAAAAATCAGAATAACATTTATTATTATTTATTTATTTTTCTTCTCTCAAAGGTAGTGCACTGGGCCTTTACTAGTCCTGTATTAGCAGACCGATATAGCGATCTGTAGCGCAGGTAACTAAAGATGCTCACCCATTCCCGCTCCACCCCCCTCCCCGTCAGTGAAAAAATCGCAGCACCCCCACCTCCAAACATCTTCCTGTGGCTATGACTGAGTGTATATAGACTCAGTCAAAATGTCAGATATTTGCAACCAAATTCCATTTACAATATGTAATGAAGCAGCTAAGATTTCATCTGCCCGTACAGCCGAGGACATGCAGTCTGCAGAATAACATCCCTGCTAATATTGAGACTGAGTTAGCAGAGCCAGTCATCCTGATAAAATAAGTGGAGAGTCTATGAATTAAAAACCCACAGCTCTTTCATCAGGCCTATCTTTAATAGAGCTCTAACCACATAGTCCCCTCAGCAGAAACATATTTTACAGTAATACAGTATGTCTGACATTAAGCCTGAAGCTCCCTCAACCTTTATTTGGCTCACATAAATATTGCAAGTAAATACTATCGCCTTGTCCCCCACAACCACTGCATTGGTGGTTATTTTGTCAAATCCTTGGCCTGGTGCCTTAGGAATAATCAGAGACAGTTAAACTGTAATCTCATATAAATTCCATGTTCCAAGGGCTGTGGCCAGACAAGGCTGTAATATACAGTATAAAGTCAGTGGCATGGAAAAGGGCAGGTGACGAAGCTCAGACTGTTTCATATTCAGACGGCTAATTTTCCTCCAGATGACCTGAGTTCGTAATAAAATACCCTTGCAGTAACAAGGGAAGGGACAATAACATCGTATTGAGATTTTAAAGTCTAAATGTCAGACGTTTTAGCAATTTCAGGCATTTATTGTCAGGGAGTTTTTGTTATTGGGGTGATAGGTATGTGGGGTGAGGTCAGATCTGGTAGCATGATATTATGATATTATGTTTAGATATGTATATTTAGATATGATAATCTCTGAATGACTATGGAGATTCCTTAGTTTGAGTGTTCTGGACACTGTAATATATGACCGTGATTCATGTGAATGCTAAAGTCAAACGGCCAGGGGCAAGTATGAGTGTATTGTTTGAAGCTGACCTTGGCTAGTCCTCTTGGCTAGGACTCAACATGTTTTGTTGTGTCTGTACCAACTTAATTGTTTACACCCACTGCACATGAGGCTAAACAGCAGTTAGAGAGGCTATGTAGATTCTTTGGAATGTATTTTCTGACTTTTTAGGAAGGTTCATACCTAAAACCATTGAGGTATTTAACTGCACTCCTAGAGAATAAATGGTTCCAAAAGGGTTACGCTACAAGCTTGGCACACCTGTATTTGGGGAGTTTCTCCCATTCTTCTCTGCAGATCCTCTCAAGCTCTGTCAGGTTGGATGGGGAGCGTTGCTACACAGCTATTTTCAGGTCTCTCCAGAGATGTTCGATCGGGTTCAAGTCCGGGCTCTGGCCGGGCCACTCAAGGACATTCAGAGACTTGTCCCGAAGCCACTCCTGCGTTGTATTGGCTGTGTGCTTAGGGTCGTTGTCCTTTTGGAAGGTGAACATTCGTCCCAGTCTGAGGTCCTGAGCGCTCTGGAGCAGGTTTTCATCAAGGATCTCTCTGTACTTTGCTTCGTTCATCTTTGCCTCGATCCTGACTAGTCTCCCAGTCCCTGCCGCTGAATAACATCCCCACAGCATGATGCTACTGAGGAGTGGCTTCCGTCTGGACACTTTACCATAAAGGCCTGATTGGAGGAGTGCTGCAGAGATGGTTGTCCTTCTGGAAGGTTCTCCCATCTCCACAGATGAACTCTAGAGCTCTGTCAGAGTGACCATCGGGTTCTTGGTCACCTCCCTGACCAAGGCCCTTCTCCCCCGATTGCTCAGTTTGGCCGGGCGGCCAGCTCTAGGAAGAGTCTTGGTGGTTCCAAACTTCTTCCATTTAAGAATGATGGAGGCCACTGTGTTCTTGGGGACTTTCAATGCTGCAGACATTTTTTTGTACCCTTCCCCAGATCTGTGCCTCGACACAGTTCTGTCTTACAAAATGTGGAAAAAGGCTAGGGGTTTGAATACTTTCCGAAGGTAAGATGAGTTTCATTCCAAACTGAGATATATCAATTTTCAGAAATGTTGGTACATTTACATGAATTAAAAACACACTGTGTGAAATAGATAGAGCTATTATATTTTTCATCTTACAATGACATGGGCTAGTGAAAAGACCAACATGATTTTGTTTGAAATATGTTGCAAGGTAATTTTATTTTAGAGATTCAAATAATCATGTTTTGTAGAACAATGCTGTATATCCACCCCAAACAACATAACTCCAATAGAAAAAGTATCCCGATTGGGTTTTAAACAGCTACATGTAGAAAGTATCGATACATACATAAATAAATATTAAAATAATTCATTTGTTTCAACTATATTGTGCAAATAGCCTATCACATATCTGATGTATTGTATCCAGAGAGTGAACAGTGTATATACAATGTGTGTTTTATTTTTTCATTAAAAGCTGCCATGTGTAACTTTTGGGGCGAACCGAACAAATTCAGATAGAAATGTGAGTTATAGATCTGTTATTCTCATTGAAAGCAAGTCTAAGAAGCAGTAGATCTGTTCTATGTGCACTATTTCTATGTTTCCTGTTCTTAAGTTTCTTTTTTGCGTCTTTTACTTTTGGTTTTGTACACCAGCTTTAAACAGCTTAAAATAAAAAAATGTGGTTATTGAAATTATATTTCACAGCGGTTTAGATGGTACAATGATTCTCTGCACATTGCTTGTTTTATCACAAACTGAAATTAGGCGAACTATTGAAAATGTTTATGGGGCCTTTTATCGTTTTTTTTTCGTTAGGATCAATCAAGGGAAGCTTTTTGAGTTTATTATATACACTTTAGGGAATGATATAAGAAATAATAAGGAAAGTATGTCGCAATTAATTTGCCGGTCAAGGGATTGATTCTTATTGTCGGAGTGACACAATCCGCTGTTTGCAGTCTCCACTTCACAAAAACTGCACTTACAGTTGACCGGGGCAGCTCTAGCAGAGCAGAGATTTTACAAACTGACTTGTTGGAAAGGTGGTCACTGAGTTCTTCAGTAAGGCCATTCTACTGCCAATGTTTGTCTATGGAGATTGCATGGCGGTGTACTCGATTTTACACACCTGTCAGCAACAGGTGTGGCTGAAATAGCCGAATCCACTAATTTGAAGGTGTGTCCACATACTTTTGTATATATAGTGTATCACAGGCTCCCAACTGTCGAAGTGATCCATAATAATCAAAATGTCCGCGACACTCCAGAGCTCAAAGCTAACATAACGCTAGGTAGCCAGTGCACAAACAGTTGATAGAGATAGCTGTCTATCACTGCATCTGGCTGACTAAGCCACCAGTTAGCCTAAATGAATAAGATAAGGTTCTGATTACATTCCTAAGTGTGAAAAAAATATTTAGAAAACCTAACTGATGACTGAACAGACAAATATAATGGAAATAATTTGCTAAATGACTCACTTTTGCGCCCGCTACTAAAACCATGGAACGTTCCATGCATCTGGACAGTGGATATAGCCAGGCCATAGAAATCCTATTACATTACTAGTATTCTAATTCCTAATTATATGTACAGATAAAAAAATGCAAATGTGAAATATTGGGGTTTATCTCGTTTTGGAATCAAACCCTTTATATGTCACTCACATGGAGAGTACAGCTGCAGAGCTAACTTTCACTGTGTCTTAGTTAGAAACAGCAGTACCACAGGTGGGACTCGCTGTTGGTTAACAAGGTAATTCCTTTTTAAAGGGAGTCAAAAGCACTCAAATGTGTCAAGCAGGGAATTCCTAGGCTGTGCGTTCCCTAAACACACCTGACATACTCATTAAACTCCCTCCTCCACCATACCACTAAAGCCATCCCAGCAACTGGCATGAAACTAGTAGCCTAATCAAATCCTCTGTGTTCAAGTAAACACTGATCAATTGGATTTTAAGGGCAATTACATTTCTCATGTCTCCTGAAAGACATTAAATAGAAGATTCACCTACCCAAAATGTGAAAGCACTTTTTTTTTCAGCTCTGGAGACTGTTGTATTACATTTACATTTTACATTTTAGTCATTTAGCAGACGCTCTTATCCAGAGCGACTTACAGTTAGTGAATACATTTTTTTTATTTTTATACTGGCCCCCCATGGGAAACGAACCCACAACCCTGGCGTTGCAAACGCCATGCTCTATCAACTGAGCTACATCCCTGCCGGCCATTCCCTCCCCTACCCTGGACGAATTGTGCGCCGCCCATGAGTCTCCCGGTCACGGCCGGCTGCGACAGAGCCTGGATTCGAACCAGGATCTCTAGTGGCACAGTTAGCACTGCGATGCAGTGCCTTAGACCACTGCGCCACTCAGGGAACAGTTCAGGGTATCGGTCTTGTCCAAAGACCTTGCCAGCCGTGAAAGCGAAGAACAGGTTGAGTTACTTTTGCTCAATCTCCCCACATTACAAGGTACAGTTTGATCGCTCCCCCGTGTTCCACCCTCATAATTCTAACCAGAGAAGGCTTTTCCAATCGAGGGGCAGCTACTTGAAATATGAATCTTTCAGTGTTTGTGTGGCGTGCGGACACTACTTATTTTGTCAGGAGAGGCAATGTGAAAGAAAGGAATAACATTAGAGGGGAATACTATGGGAATTGTATTAGACAGCCAGGGGGCCCGAGAGGCAGAGAGATTATTATTTTATTTTTTCTAAAACATTATTTTAAAGGAGCCTGCTCGCAATGTTCAAAATACACCAGAGAGCATAATTTTGCCAAAGAGAATCAATAGTTTAAAAAAATAACTGTGTATTAAGTTATATCACAAGCACATACAGGTAACTGCCAAAATAAAGGAAACACCAACATAAAGTGTCTTAATAGGGTGTTGGGCCACCACGAGCCGCCAGAACAGATTCAATGTGCCTTGGCATACAGTTGAAGTCGGAAGTTTACAAACACCTTAGCCAAATACATTTAAACTCAGTTTTTTACAATTCCTGACATTTAATCCTAGTAAAAATTCCCTGTCTTAGGTCAGTTAGGATCACCACTTTATTTTAAGAATGTGAAATGTCAGAATAATAGTAGAGATAATGATTTATTTCAGCTTTTTATTTATTTCATCACATTCCCAGTGAGTCAGAAGTTTACATACACTCAATTAGTATTTGGTAGCATTGCCTTTAAATTGTTTCACTTGGGTCAAACGTTTCGGGTAGCCTTCCACAAGCTTCCCACAATAAGTTGGGTGAAATTTGGCCCATTCCTCCTGACAGAGCTGGTGTAACTGAGTCAGGTTCGTAGGCCTCCTTGCTCGCACACGCTTTTTCAGTTCTGCCCCACAAATGTTCTATAGGATTGAAGTCAGGGCTTTATGATGGCCACTCCAATACCTTGACTTCGTTGTCCTTAAGCCATTTTGCCACAACTTTGGAAGTATGCTTGGGGTCATTGTCTATTTGGAAGACCCATTTGCGACCAAGCTTTAACTTCCTGACTGATGTCTTGAGATGTTGCTTCAATATATCCACATAATTTTCCTTCCTCATGATGCCATCTATTTTTTGCAGCAAAGCACCCCCACTGCATGATGCTGCCACCCCTGTTCTTCACGGTTGGGATGGTGTTCTTCGGCTTGCAATCAACCCCCTTATTCCTCCAAACATAACGATGGTCATTATGGCCAAACAGTCCTATTTTTGTTTTCTCCAAAAAGTACGATCTTTGTCCCCATGTGCAGTTGCAAACCGTAGTCTGGCTTTTTTATGGCGGTTTTGGAGCAGTGGCTTCTTCCTTGCTGAGCAGCCTTTCAGGTTATGTCGATATAGGACTTGTTTTACTGTGGATATAGATACTTTTGTACCTGTTTCCTCCAGCATCTTCACAAGGTCCTTTGCTGTTGTTCTGGGATTGATTTGCACTTTTCGCATCAAAGTACGTTCATCTCTAGGAGACAGAACGCGTCTCCTTCCTGAGCGGTATGACGGCTGTGTGGTCCCATGGTGTTTATACTTGCATACAGATGAACGTGGTACCTTCAGGCGTTTGAAAATTGCTCCCAAGGATGAACCAGACTTGTGGAGGTCTACAATTTATTTTTCTGAGGTCTTGGCTGATTTCTTTTGATTTTCCCATGATGTCAAGCAAAGAGGCACTGAGTTTGAAGGTAGGCCTTGAAATACATCCACAGGTACACCTCCAATTGACTCAAATGATGTCAAATAGCCTATCATAAGCTTCTAAAGCCATGACATAATTTTCTGGAATTTTCCAAGCTTTTTAAAGAACAGTCAACTTAGTGTATGTAAACTACTGACCCACTGGAATTGTGATACAGTGAATTGTAAGTGAAATACTCTGTCTGTAAACAATTGTTGGAAAAATTACTTGTGTCATGCACAAAGTAGATGTCCTTACCGACTTGCCAAAACTATAGTTTGTTAACAAGAAATGTGTGGAGTTCTTGAAAAACAAGTTTTAATGACTCCAACCTAAGTGTATGTAAACTTCCGACTTCAACTGTATATTCTACAAGTGGACCTAAACCATGCCAGGAAAATGCACCCCACATCTTTCGTTTACTTAAAAAACCAAAGCCCCAAAGCCTATGATTTCTTAATCCGACCCTGTATACAGCATAGTCAGAGAGGGTAGTGCAATCTTGACTGAAAAATAAAAAGTGATTTCTAGTGTGAACTCCAACTATATTAAATGTAAGAAATGAAACAGTAATGAAAACAGTGAATCCTTCCTTTAAACACTCATCATATCCCAGGACATGCTCACACTTACTGTGACAATGTTTTGTTGTTGTTTATGAGGCTTCATTTTGAATGCCCACCTCAGAGTGAGTTACCATACATCTTGGTATGGTAAGCATTGGAAGTTCACCTTAGGTGTGTTTTATCAAATGCAGCTTTGCTCTCTCTTTCATATATACAGTATATTTTTTTATAAAAAAAATTATGCAGGCTGGGTCAGGGAAAATGATCCAACCAAATAGTATCCCTAATAATAAAATGCATATTGAACGCGAATATCTACCATTGGTTAGTGTTGAGAAATTAGTGCTTTTTGAGGTCGGTTTGTTTTCAGTTCGATTATTTAAAAAATAATCATGGTTTTCGTTTTCAGTTATTATTTTAGACATTAAATGCACTGTGCATTATGTGGGTTGAATGCTATAACAGCACAGGATAAAACAATTAATAAAAGTCCCATGATGCTAGTGACTGCTTAATGCTTATCACTTATTAACCATAATATATTAACATTACTATTTGTTTTATTTGATGACTTTATTATTTCATTCCAAGTCATCTCTATAGAGCTGCAGCCTATGCTGTCTGACAAAATCATTATTTTAGTAGTTCTTCAAAGTAAATAAGGCATATATTTATGACTGCTGAATACCAACTATCAATCACATACATCATGTATTTTTAGGCTTGTGAAGCAACTGCTTTCTATCCCTCTCGATCGCGTGTTCTTTCTTCTCTCAGTCTCCATGTCTTGCTCCGACACAGACCAGACAAATTTAAGTGGGCGCGCACTGGATTATGGTCATTGTAATTAATTACCATGTTTTTTGCGCTAAATTATGTAGAATATTGGCCTGTTGGAAACTACAACTCCCTACTACATCGCACAGTTCAGGCTTGATCTGATTTATCTCTACAGAAACTTCACATCGAGCTCACAGAAAAAAACTGAACGAAATGGAATTCAAATAATTGAACTGACGTCGGTCAATTAGTTGTTTAAAAACCGAAAAACAACAGAAATGTCAGTTAATTGCTCAGCACTACCGTTGGTATTCATCGATGGTAGACATTTGATCTCTGATTGAGTGAGCCAGGCTGTGTCAGGTTGCTGTGCTTGGCTGGGGTGAGTGAGAGAAGAGAGAGGCCTAGAAGGGGAAGACCAAAACAGGGAAGCTCCACAGCTGTACATGGTGAATTGATTAAATGCTTGATGAAACGCAAGGCAGAGCAATCTGGCGTCATAATTCAAAGTCATATGCAAGTAGTCTCGTTTTGTAGATTATTTCACACACAAACACACACACACACACACACACACACACCTCATGGTAATTTACAAGAGGCTAAGGACAGTATGTTGTGGAGGATTACAACGTGGCAAGTGAGTGTCCCCAGGGATACATTTCTATCAACCACATTTTGTGCCTAAGGCCTCAAATTGCAACAGCACTGAACTGTGGAAAAATGCTGTAAAACTCGCTATTAGAATGCACCAATTGCATGCATTGCACATATGCTTAAACGGTGTACAGTCGTGGTCAAAAGTTTTGAGAATGACACAAATACTAATTTTCACAAAGTCTGCTGCCTCAGTTTTGATGATGGCAATTTGCATATACTCCAGAATGTCATGAAGAGTGATCAGATGAATTGCAATTAATTGCAAAGTCCCTCTTTGCCATGAAAATGAACTGAATCCCCAAAAAACATTTCCACTGCATTTCAGCCCTGCCACAAAAGGACCAGCTGCCATCATGTCAGTGATTCTCTCGTTAACACAGGTGAGAGTGTTGACGAATCCCTAAAAACCAATTAATGCTGATTGAGTTAGAATAACAGACTGGAAGCTTTAAAAGGAGAGTGGTGCTTGAAATCATTGTTCTTCCTCTGTTAACCATGGTTACCTGCAAGGAAACACGTTCCATCATCATTGCTTTGCACAAAAGGGCTTCACAGGCAAGGATATTGCTGCTAGTAAGATTGCACCTAAATCAACCATTTATCGGATCATCAAGAACTTCAAGGAGAGAGGTTCAATTGTTGTGAAGAAGGCGTCAGGGCGCCCAAGAAAGTCCAGCAAGCGTCAGGACCTTCTCCTAAAGTTGATTCAGCTGCGGGATCGGGGCACCACCAGTGCAGAGCTTGCTCAGGAATGGCAGCAGGCAGATGTGAGTGCATCTGCACGCACAGTGAGGCGAAGACTTTTGGAGAATGGCCTGGTGTCATCCTCCAAAGGGCAGCAAAGAAGCCACTTCTCTCCAGGATAAACATCAGGGACAGACTGATATTCTGCAAAGGGTACAGGGATTGGACTGCTGAGGACTGTGGTAAAGTCATTTTCTCTGATGAATCCCCTTTCCGATTGTTTGGGGCATCCGGAAAACACCTTACATTTATATTTTAGTCATTTAGCAGACGCTCTTATCCAGAGTGCATACATTATTTTTTTTCATACTTTTTTTCAGAGCTGCTAAACTAATAGGAAATCCTATCATTAACAAAATCAATACGCTCCCCAGTTTCTGGGAGGTCATACATCTCATTGTCCAGACTTATTTATAGTGAGGAAACGGGGCCCTACTTTGGTGTTCAGGGATTAACCCTTTTTCTTGTACTTTAAGTGTCCTTTTTCTCTTGCTCATACTATGTTTACTGTACAGCATGTGAACAGCTGTACCAGACTTATGAAAGGGTTTGTGTTGAGGTTAAGTTTGTGTCGAGGTCATGCAAGATCAATGGCAGCAATTTTCTGTTCTTCATCTTCCGTTATTCTGTGTTGTTGCAGCATTCTACAGATGTAGGATCTTAATTTGATCACTCTTCTGTTGCTGAGAATTTTCCTGTGCCGCAGGAAATGCAGATGAGCTTCGTGATTTACACAAATTCACTGAAAACCCGCACTAACACACGGTTATATTAACAGTATTCCACTTTTCATGTAGCCTCATTTTGAACAGCTAATAGCCTAACCACCGATCAAGCAACATTATGGACTAAACCTTCAAATCCTTTTGCTGCAGGATTATTTTGCTGTGACAATACAGGTCAAAAATAAGATCCTACATCTGTATACACGCTTCTGCTCAAGATCACCTTTTACTTTGTCATCCGTCTGTACACTTTCTCTGAATGTGTATCGCTAAACCAAAATGAGAGAGATTCCCTGCAAATTATCACTCCACATTGCATTACTATCACATAGCTAATTTAATTAGATTAAGTAGCATTAACACATGGGTAACATACGATTTAGACAAAATTATCATATTTAATTAGCTAAAGAGCCTTTAAATGTAACAAAGGTGTGTCATCCTCTTGCTGGAGAACAGAGAGGGGAATTCAATTGGTCATCTTTTAATATTAAAGCCAATGTTTTCTGCCAAGCCAACCTTGAGACTTGCTTACTAAGCAAAGAACAAATTCATTCTCATTATTGTAAATCATTCAATGCACTCTCTTTAACCTCCTTGAAAATATTAAAAACATCTGAATATGTAACTAATTATTGTTCATTTTAACAAGTTTTTTCAATTTCAGTGTAATCATAAACATCATTGCTTAATAAAACAGTAACAAAATAGCCTGAAATTCTCTCTAACATGGAATCAAGGGCATGTTCCATTTTGCAGGGATAGTTATATTCCGCTGGTGTAATGGCAATAGTTCTTCTTTGAAATTGATTTGACAAGCACAGGCCTAATCGCCTTTCTCTGATTAGCCTCATAATACATTTGTTTGATCTACAGTATTTCTACTAAGTCTATCTTCCACTGTAAACGTCTTTAAAATGTGTTATTCTGTTGTACTTTGGTTGAGAGAGGGGACTAATATGAATAATGTCAGGGTATTTCTGGGAGAATATAGAGATGGATTTCTCTGAAACACAATAGTTAATGACTCATTATTCTGGTCAGCCACTGAAAATGGATGCGATAGACATTTTATCCTGATTAACGCCCCTAATGGGTTTGCCCATAAAACCAACCTGTTCCTTCAATGATGCGTGCTGAGTCTGTCTTCTTGTATTTTTTGGTCGATAATGCATATACTAATCCATCAAGATTGACAGTGATCATTAGAATAATAAGGGAAACAGATATTTGATATGAACCCTCCTGGTAGCTGTTTCCAGCAGAGTGAAATTGTCTGAGACAGGCAAGCAGCGCTGGCAGGAGAAGCCAATAAAGTGGAAGAACTTTCAGTCAGAAACCGATGGACTTTTCTCAGGCCAGTGAGAGTGCAGTATATTTTGGCTCAGTATACTGTAGTCTACCTGTGCCTATGCCTCAGTAAGGATAAGCTCCATAGTAGAATCAGTAGAGGCATATTAACACTAATTACCATTCCAAGTGCTGTGTGTGACACCTAAAAACCTTTTAATCGGATTACTTGTCCTACACTTGGCAGAGAGATTAAGGAGGACATGGTTGATGTAAGGATATCGCTCATCAGTCGAGGTTGCACAACCAATAATTAATAATTGTAGCAAATACGTGGGGCATTTTCTACCAAATATGAACATACTCGCCGAGACCGACCCTGTATCGAATCCCGACATTAAACCTAGAATCGTTGTTTTTTATGCTTTCTTTTCCTTACCGTGAAAATCTGACCATTGGGCTTCTTCCTACAATCCTTGCTCTTCTTACCCCGTAAATCTGTCATCATCATCCATACATTTTTTATATGAAAACCTGTTTATTTTTGTCAAACCGCTCACCCTCGTCAGGATTAGAACTTGTAGAAGGGTAAATGTGTTAAGCCTAAACACCACAGGAGTTAAATCTTGTTTATCCCAATTAAGAGAAAGGACTTAGTCTATAAATGTAAGATCAGATTTACAACGAAAACGTAATGTAAGCTAAATAGTTTTGATTGTAAATCAAGGAATTAATTAAATACAGAATTGGAGGAAGATGTGACAATGACAAATTTAATATAATTGTTTGAAATCTGTGCACATACATAATCAAATGCAGGAAAAAAAAATATATATATATACAATGGAGCATTCAAAGTCTGACATGAATTGATCAAAATGTAATTAGAGCATTCAGATAAGGGATTTTGTGAGAAGAATACTGTTGACTAATACAGTGCATTCGGAAAGTATTCAGACCCCTTGACGTTTTCCACATTTTGTTACGTTACAGCCTTATTCTAAAAGTTTTTTCCCCTCATCAATCTATACACAATACCCCATAATGACAAAGCAAAAACTGGTTTTTATAATTTTCTGCAAATTTTTTACAAATAAAAACCGGAAATATCATATTTACATAAGTATTCAGACCCTTTACTCAGTACTTTGTTGAAGCACCTTTGGCAGCGATTACAGCCTTGAGTCTTCTTGGGTATGACGCTACTAGCTCGGCACACCTGTATTTGGGGAGTTTCTCCCATTCTTCTCTGCAGATCCTCTCATGCTCTGTCAGGTTGGAAGGGGAGCGTCGCTGCACAGCTATTTTCAGGTCTCTGCATAGATGTTCAATCGGTTTCATGTCCGGGCTCTGGCTGGGCCACTCAAGGACATTCAGAGACACACCTGCGTTGTCTTGGCTGTGTGCTTAAGGTCGATATCCTGTTGGAAGGTGAACCTTCGCCCCAGTCTGAGGTCCTAAACGGTCTGGAGCAGGTTTTCATCAAGGATCTCTCTGTACATTGCTCCATTAATCTTTCCCTCGATCCTGACTAGTCTCCCAGTCCATGCCGCTGAAAACCATCCCCACAGCATGATGCTGCCACCACCATGCTTCACTGTAGGGATGGTGCCAGGTTTCCCCAGATGTGACGCTTGGCATTCAGGCCAATCTTGGTGGTGTATTGTGTGTAGATTGATGAGGAAAAAAACGATTTAGTCAATTTTAGAATAAGGCTGTAATTTAACAAAGTGGAAAAAGTAAAGGGCTCTGAATACGTTACGAAATCACTGTAGCTCTGTTCTAATCGGTCAATTATTGGTTACTTCTTGCTTGCGCTTGCGTCTCGGATCGGTTGGCTCGTGCAATTCTTGGTTACTTCTTGGTTGCGCTGGCATCTCAGATTGGTTGGCTAATGCAATTCTTGGTTACTTTTTGGTTGCAGATGGTGATTATGATTGGTTGTCACAGTCAGAAATTGCCAAGGAGTAACGATTAACCTTGATCGTAGAGCCACAACTTATATGAAGGGGGTATACATAACACATCCATAACATCTGGCATAAATACTTCATAACACCTTAATAGATGTTGTGTCAGCCTTAATTGAAGTGATAATGCCAGAGAAGCCGGTGTTTGGAGGATATATTGGCACGGGTGTTGTTAGGCCCGAGATGAAGTTGAGGGCTGGCAAACCGTGCCAATATATCCTCCAAACACCGACTTCGAGGGCATTATCACTTTTAAACAACGAGTTACCAACATATTCAAATAATGATTTTCATTAAAAACATTATTTTGATGAATTTATTCATACTATTTCATCCTTCCACAAGATATTGTCCCGACACAAATCTAGGGTTGCTACCCAAGACGGCTGGTAATTTGTTCTATATGTCCGGTTGTCAGAGACGCGACCCAGTCGTTCAAGCTTTTTGTTCGTTATCTATGGATTCGACCCAGTCGTTTGTTCTAAATTTTCCATTGCCATACTGGCTGGCAACATTCCTATCTCTTGCTTGCTAGCAGCCAACTATGGCTAACTTACAGTCACGTCAAACAGTGCAGCCAGAATAACAACAGTAGCTGCATGTGCATTTGTTTAAGCTGTTTTCGAGTGACATTTATTTGAATACATCCATAACAATGAGCTAATGAGGCGCGATTTCACCTGGCATAGAAATTGTGCTCTCTCGTCAGGACACTGTTGTTCAGAGGAGCTAGCCAACAATACAGCTAACACAATCACTTCAGACTGAAGCTGGAAAGACTGCAAACTAGTTGCACTTCATTTTTTCATTTTTTTATTTTTTCAATTTACATTTATTTGTATATATCCATAAAAACGATGCCAGCTGATTCATGATTTTGACTGGCTGAGAAACACTGCCTGTCTGTCTCGTCCCGAATCCCGACACGTTCATTACTGTGGCACAGCTGGAGATCGAATTTGAATATTGAAACAATGTTGCAAATGTCAGAGAGACAGACAGCAAGGTTTATACAAATCTCCGCTGTTGAAAACTACATTTTCGTCTAAAAGAAATGTGAGATAATGTCTAGATGCTTTTTATAGTAGAGATCAAGTTTATAAATTGCCTGGCTGGGCTGATGAGACAATGGAATGCGCAGTCAGATGGAACAGAGTAAATAGGCAGTTTAACGTCATAGCCGGTGGTAACTTGTGGAATAGACACTGTCTGGAATGCGGTTTTAACCAATCAGCATTCAGGATTAGAATCACCAGTTGTATAAAAAGTATTTATGTAACATCTGTGTCATTTGTGACATAAATGTGGGACAGTGTGTCAGATTATTTGAGAAAGTACTTAAAGTCCTCATAAACCATGCTGTTTTCTGTCATAATGTTATGTTACTGTTTTCATTTGGCAGATGTTCTTATCATAACAAACGTATAGTTTGTTGCAGTCAGTGGAGGGTGTTGGAAATGTGCATAGATACTTGAATAACAATTATAACTTTTCAAAATTATGGTCATAAGATACACATGGCTTTGATAAAGTATAGTTGTTCTAATTGCACTCATGGTGATTTATTGTGGGCAATTTATTGTTGGATTCTAGGAGACTTTGTAGATGCATCTTTTTTCTAGAGAGCCCCATACCTCTCATTGTGATAGGTCTGCATTCCTATAGACAACCAATGCTCTCTGAGAAACTTGAAAGCCTTTTTTGTGTAATTCAGATAGCACTTGACAATATCTGCCCAAGTGCTGAGCTCCAATGGGGTATTGCAATGACATTCTTTCTTGCCATTTTTCAGTGGATCGTTTGAATTTAGTCCTTGTAGCTCCTTCTGAGTGGTTAACTACACGTTCCATGCTACTCTCTTCATTGTCAAGCCTTGGGGTCATTTGTATAGTGTAATCTGTATGCCTCTTAGGCCTCATACACACTTACACTTACAACATTTAGTTAAAAAGGCCCACTATACCTTAAAAGGCCCACTCCTATGTGGGCTACAAAACGATACAAAGAGGACCTAGAAAGAGGTAAGGTTAATATTTATTTAATCTAATGTAATATTTCTATTGGTGCTCGTTATGAGAGCTATCCATTTTGCTTTTAACACTGGAACCACCTGGCCTTTCAGTCTATAAGTACCCCCTAGAGAACGTTGCCGGGCATCCCCGTTAGCATATGCATCAGATGCATATCAACCCGCAAGGTGCACCAACGCTTGATAAATAGTGCATAAACTATTATAAAGGATTAATTGCATGAAGAAATATTAGTGGAAATATATAAATAAATAGAAAATAACAACAATAGTTACTTGTTTAGATAGAGTCAAGGATATGTTTTGTATAATTCTACAAAGTCCAAAAGCCTATAGCCTATTTTAATTTCCCTTACAATAAAAACATTACAGTGTAATCTATTTATCAACTTTATTTGTAGATTAGTAATAGAGTTATAGTCATTAATAAAGTCCAGTTACAGCTTCTTTTGACAAAGTAGAAATAAAAATATAATAATATAACCAGCCAGGTGTACAGGTGAAATTATTTGCATTATTCCTAAAATAAAGCACCAGTGTATGAACAATTGTAAAGGATGAATTGCATAAATAAATATTAGTGGAAATATATTCATGACAAGTTATAAAAACAGTCATTTGTTGATTGTATCGGACACAGTATTGTGCCCTTATAGGCGTTACTTTACGCAATAATCAATCTCGTCTTCTCTTTATGCTTTGGGTCCACAGTCAGCACACAGATTCTGGGCTTTGTGTGAGCAAGTCCCACAAACAAATCAGTTGCACTGCACATAGTTTTCATTAACCTTGTTTCGTGTGCACCTGCCGCAGGTGTCGCATAATCTCTCTGAAGTGATTGCGTGGCATGGTCTCTCAGAAAAAGTCCTATCAGTTCAAAATGAACCCACATCCATGCTCTTTCTGCCGTATGCCCCGCGGACATACAAGAGTGCAATAAATGCTTAGAGTTCATCCATAGACATGTCCCACCTACTGTTTCCTTTTATGTGCGCATGAGCAACAGTACCATCTCTGATGTGCTGCAACATCTGCATGTCACATAAACTCGTCACTCTTTTCTACCCAAACCGTGCAATCTCTCCCAGACTCCTGTCTCACCGTGGCAGTTGGGATCACCATCTCAGTTGGCTCTGTTCTGGTTTTTCTGCGGCGAGGCTCAGGCATCAGAGGCGGAGGCTCGAAGTCAACATCAGAATCAGATGAAGACTCTTCATCAGCAACGCCGATTTCAAGCTCAATATCTGATCCTCCATCCGATTCCAACTCGTCTAAATTCTGCAGCATTTGCAATGCTGTCTGTGCGTCCATTCCAAATAAAATAAAATAAAAACAAATCAAATCAAATCTAATCGTTTGGTTCGGCTTGCCATTGTGAACTACACACATTGTATGTTGTACTCAGTGTCTGATTTGACTCTCTGAGGGGAAATTATATATCATTTCCAGCCTTTCATAATAAAATAATTAGACTGCCCACAATTCTTCATCAAAATTACACTATTGTTCTAAATTCAATCATCCTATTCACCCTCATCATTCAGATCAATCATCCTCTTCACAGTCCTCATCATTCAGTTCATTGAAGTCACATGCACCATTATCACTTTCTATCTGGTTTCTATCACCCATTCATCCATTGATGACAGAATAGCATATTTTAATTTTATTATGTTACTAGTTTTTGCTTAGTAGCCAGAGCAATGCTGCCGCGCAAGTGGTCATGTGCTGAATGCATGGATAGCACAGATATTCTTGGAAAAAGTGAAATTTGGATTATGAGAGTTATTTGACAAAGGTACGTGTAATAGAAACTGCAGAATATGCTCTTTCCGATACTATATAGAAATCGAAATGTTTTACCTGCATGTAAATTTGAATTTGCGCCCATCTCTTCATGTACAATTTCACAACTAATATTGTGACTCATCAGATTGTCAATTTAATCTTGTCTATAGGCTAACTCTTATTATGTGTGAAATTAGTTTGGGTATAGTTTAGGTGTAGTTTAGATGGGCCGGCTGTTCAGGCTGATTGGCATAGTTTGTTTCCCGCTCATCAAGTTGGATAGAGTCAAGGATATGTTTTGCATGATTCTAAGGGCCTATTGCAACACAAAGCATGTTTTAGTTTCCCTTACAATACATTTGATTAGTAATAGAGTTACAGTAAATAAAAGAGTCCTGTAACAGCTTATTTTTACAAAGTAAAATGTAAAAGAGAATGGTATCAACCCGCAAGGCGGTCACATTATTAACATGAGAGCCAACGCTGTTAAATAGGCATAACACAAACTCATCATTACACTATTGTTGTTCTAAATTAAATCAACCTCTTTATCCTCATCATTCAGTTAGGCCTAATTTAAATTTGATTGTGAAGTAACTTGCACAATTATCACCCATTCCATCCATTTGTCATTCATTCAGTGGGCCGGCGTCATTTGCTTCGCTGGATAGAGTCAAGGATATGTTTTGCATTATTCTGAATGCCTACTGCAACATGTACCATGTTCTTGTTTCCCTTACAAAACATGTGATTAGTAATAGAGTTACAGTAAATAAAACAGTCCCATAACAGCTTCTTTTTACAAAGTAAAACGTAAACGAGAATGGTATCAACACCTAAGGCGCACGGTCAAATTATTTGCTGCTGATAAATAGGCATAACACAAACTTATCATTACACTATTGTCTTTCTAAATTAAATCAACCCCTTCACCCTCCTTATCATTCAGTTAGGCCTAATTTAAATTCAATTGTGAAGTAAGGTGTACAATTATCGCCCATTCATCCATTTGTCATTCATTCAGTGAGGAGAGAGAGACGCATTAGCGCCTGGCTGGGTACCAACGTCCTACAGCACATTGTCTTGGCGGGTAAAATTAGGAATAGGTGTGAAAAAAAAACAGATAAAAAGGCTATAAATATTTTTCTGTTTGTGACAAATGAGCAGTGTAAAATACAAACATTTAGGAAACGTCAGGGAAGGAGGAGGACATAGCTTTGTTTTATTAATGGCCATTGTAAGCTTTATGCCCTGCATTGAGATAGATACCGTCTTCTATCAGTAGGCAAAGTAAAATATGTGTTTGTCCTGCTAAGACAAAATCAGTATTTGAATTATAACTCTTACTTACCTACCCTTCAATTCTACTTCTGCTTAAATTTGAAGTAGTAAAGCCATTTCATAATGCTGTGAGTAAATACATGTAACATGAAGCACTTTCACCACAATGAGGTTTTAATATGCTATAATGAAGAGGCCTCCATGGTAGTTCTAATAGCCTAGAGCTAAACTACAGCGGCACCATTTTCAGCAGGGAAAATGCCTGATCTGGATTAAATGTACCCTCTTTTAATTTTTTTGCTTTGTTCTGCTTACCAATGCCTTTTTAACATTTGTGGACTTTTTAAAGGTTTTTGATAAAGATAACCATGTGGTGTTTATGGTCCTATTCCTATGTAATTATCTTTTACAGTGACACAAGTCATTTATTTTCAAAGCTCTAATTGGTATAAACTCATTAAATAATGTGACATGCCTGCACTTAACCATCATTCAATGTGATCCTCCCTGCTCTCCTGAATTGACAGTGAGTAATTTATAGAAAATCACAACCAATTTGTGACACTTGTCACATCTGGTTTACTTGATGGAGGAGGAATTCTAGTCAGCGGTACTCCAATTATCACCCATGACTCTATAGAACAGTATGCCTCATATTTCTATCAGGTCAATTGCTTCTGTCGAGTAGTACAGCATCTTGTTTTCATGACTAAACAAGGATCTTGGAGAGATGGAAGATGGATTGTCAAAATCCTGTACACGTTGCCCTCTTAATACAAACTTTTGAATAATCTGCTGAAATGAATCGGTTTCTATTGGTATTTTAGAATGTAGTTTCCAATTCTAAAGTGTAGAGCAAACAGTTGCAAAAGTCAGTTATTAACACGGCATAACCTTTTTTCTTCCTTCCTCCTCGAATATATTTTACAAAAGTGTCACCCCACTGTGTCCTAAGGGAATGCATTCAAACTGCAGACTAGAGACAGGAAGATTAAAACACTAACATCGTCAGAAGACTATTCTCAAACTGTATTTTTCAAGATAAAAATTTATGGCTCCAAGCCCCTTTCCTTTTCCACCCAGAAAAATATGGAAATTGATTATATTTTATTCAATCTAATATATTAATTTAGCTGTGCTTTACAAATGTTCCCGTTTTCATAATAACACATTTTCAATTGAATCTTGTTCGATCAATGTATTTCACACAATGGTAACTTAGTGCCAAAGGCAGGGGGTGCATAAAAAAAACAGACACCTTCCTTTGGAGGGAACATAGAGAATAGGGTACAGCAGGAGAGCACAAGGTGTCCCTTAAGTTGGGTTTCCACTAGATAACACAGCCACAAAAAGGTTTTTGGTCTTCATTTAAGGTTAGGGTAAGGCATAAGGTTAGCATTGTGTCACGATCGTCGTAAGCAACGGACCAGGGCGCAGCGTGATATGCGTACATCTTTTAATGAGTACTTTTCAACAATCACAAAACGATACGTGAAGTCCTAAGGTTAACAAACACAAACCTCTCCGGAACAAGATCCCACAAATTAACAAGTGCCAACAGGCTGCCTAAGTATGGTTCCCAATCAGAGACAACGAGAATCAGCTGCCTCTGATTGGGAACCACCCTTGCCAACATAGAAATACACAAACTAGACCATGAACATAGAACATACAACATACTAGAACAGAAACCTAGAAAACTAAACATAGAAACTAACACCCTGGCTCAACATTAAAGAGTCCCCAGAGCCAGGGCGTGACACAGTGTGGTTAAGGTTAGTGGGGTGGGATAAAGTTAAAAAGGTGGGCAGAATATTACCTAAGGTCACAGACTACTTATAAATTCAAACTGTGATTGTCTGGTAAACTTTGCTGATTTCTTTGACTTAGAAATACTTTTTAAAACAGTTTTTGAAACTTTCCAAGAATCCCTCTCCTACAGTCCTTGACACATAATTTACGACTCTCAAGAAATTGCCTCAAAAAGGCCAAGCATTGCACCGTGGTCTCTTTCTCTCCAGCAATGTGTCACATTGTGCTAAACCACCTCATTAAACCATATAAGTGGAGTGGCTGTCATGGTTGACACAGGTGTGCCTTAGTCCAGCGCTAAATTGTGCTTGTGTTGGCACCCTGTCTGTACCCTGACTGTCACCAATTTTGGAGTGTCGGGGAAAAGAGATGTGAGTGCCAAGCTGACCCTTAAGAATGATCACACCTCCACCATGGCTTGTCAGTCAGGCCAGGATTTGCCGACGTCTGTATTGCTGCCCTAAACTGTGTTCCTCTGTGTGGGATAGAAAGAGGTGAGAGGATATTAGGAGATTGATTTGCAGATATTTATGTGTGGTCTCACACCACTGGCTCCCAAAGAGCAGAAACCTAATAGCTCAAGTTAAGTGTGAATTCCTTGGAGACATGGGGAAAAAAGTAAATTTTGGCAAGTGAGTAGACACGTCAAATGACTCAATTAATCAATTCCCGTGCTAAATTGAAGGCGTTTCGAATAAGTTGTTTCAACATAGCACCTCATGCTGTTGCTCATTACATGTATTTTGCTCCCTGAATCTCAATTATTAGATGGTGCACTTCCCATTCATAACCATCATTCTGTATAATGCAGTCATGTCTTGTCTCATTGCAGCACCCAGTAGTCTGCAGTTATTGCTGCTTATTTTTGGACTATTCTTAAATGGGATAGTCAAATGGAGTGTTGTATCCAATTCGAATAAGCAGTTTGGTTTTTCAATGAATTCTGAGTGGCCAGTAATGTACTGCAACAATGTTTCCGACTGACTGTTCTGTAAACACTGGGGCTACAGATACAACTTTGCCTGGTGCCTCCCTGAGCTGAGTTTCAACTATCTATTATCCCCTCATTACGTCCATTTCAGTGTAAACGTTCTGCTCGCCAGACCAGCCCTGCCAGCCATTTGAAATGTATTGAAAAATGAAATTATAGGGATTTCAACCCATGACTCATCCTCCTGTCACGTTGTATAATGATTTGAAGACAGGCGCAGGAATACGTATTAGGGTTTTTATTACTCCATCCAACACAAACACGTAAATATATACAAAAGGGATGTAACCCAAACAAAGAGCGAAGTGTAACCTCTACACAATACACGGGACGAGACCCGTAAACAACAAGAGCACAATACACGGTACTTACGAGACCAACGGACAATAATCGACAAGGACAATGGGGAACAGAGTTGAAGTCGGAAGTTTACATACACTTAGGTTGGAGTCATTAAAACTCGTTTTTCAACCACTCCACACATTTCTTGTTAACAAACTATAGTTTTGGCAAGTCAGTTAGGACATCTACTTTGTTCATGACACAAGTAATTCTTCCAACAATTGTTTACAGACAGATTAATTCACTTATAATTCAGTGTATCACAATTCCAGTGGGTCAGAAGTTTACATACGCTAATTTGACTGTGCCTTTAAACAGCTTGGAAAATTCCAGAAAATGATGTCATCGCTTTAGAACCTTCTGATAGACTAATTGACATAATTTGAGTCAAATGGAGGTGTACCTGTGGATGCATTTCAAGACCTACCTTCAAACTCAGTGCCTCTTTGCTTGACATCAGGGGAAAATTAAAAGAAAATCAGCCAAGACCTCAGAAATACAATTGTAGACCTCCACAAGTCTGGTTCATCCTTGGGAGCAATTTCCAAACGCCTGAAGATACCACGTTCATCTGTACAAACAATACTACGCAAGTATAAACACCATGGGACCACGCAGCCATCATACCGCTCAGGAAGGAGACGCGTTCTGTCTCCTAGAGATGAACGTACTTTGATGCGAAAAGTGCAAATCAATCCCAGAACCACAGCAAAGGACCTTGTGAAGATACTGGAGGAAACATGTACAAAAGTATCTATATCCACAGTAAAACGAGTCCTATATCGACATAACCTGAAAGGCCGCTCAGCAAGGAAGAAGCCACTGCTCCAAAACCACCATAAAAAAGCCAGACTAAGGTTTGCAACTGCACATGTGGACAAAGATCGTACTTTTTGGAGAAATGTCCTCTGGTCTGATGAAACAAAAATAGAACTGTTTGGCCATAATGACCATCGTTATGTTTGGAGGAAAAAGGGGGTTGATTGCAAGCCGAAGAACACCATCCCAACCGTGAAGCACGGGGGTGGCAGCATCATGCTGTGGGGATGCTTTGCTGCAGGAGGGCCTGGTGAACTTCACAAAATAGATGGCATCATGAGGAAGGAAAATTATGTGGATATATTGAAGCAACATCTCAAGACATCAGTCAGGAAGTTAAAGCTTGGTCGCAAATGGGTCTTCCAAATGGACAATTTTATTATTTTATTTCACCTTTATTTAACCAGGTAAGCCAGTTGAGAACAAGTTCTCATTTACAACTGCGACCTGGCCAAGATAAAGCAAAGCAGTGCGATAAAAACAACACAGAGTTACATATGGGGTAAAACAAAACATAAAGTCAAAAATACAACAGAAAATATATATACAGTGTGTGTAAATGTAGCAAGTTATGGAGGACCCAGAACAGCGCCGGAAGAAGATGGCTGCCGTTTTACAGCCCTCTAACCAATTGTACTATTATGTGTGTTTTTCCGCGTTATTTGTAATTTATTTTGTACATAATGTTTCTGCCATCGTCTCTTATAACCAAAGAGAGCTTCTGGATATCAGGACAGCGATTACTCACCTCGCGTTGGACGATGACTTTTTCTTCAACGAGGCGTTCGCGAAGGATATTCTACAGACTCCCGACAAGGCCCAGATCCCCGTCATTCGCGTGAGGAAGAGACGGAGATATCGTGGACGCAGATCCGGGTGCCTTGTAAGGATCCGACGGCGAACGAGTAAACTGCCTCTCCCATCAATCCTATTAGCCAACGTTCAAGCTTTTGAGAATAAAATGGACGATTTAAGATTACGGTTATCCTACCAACGGGACATTAAAGACTGTAATATCTTATGTTTCACGGAGTCGTGGCTGAACGACAACAATGACAACATTCAGCTAGCAGGCTATACGCTACATCGGCAGGACAGAACGGCAGACTCGGGTAAGACGAGGGGTGGCGGTCTCTGTATATTTGTAAACAACAGCTGGTGCACAAAATCAAATACTAAGGAAGTCTCTAGGTTTTGCTCGCCTGAGGTAGAGTATCTCATGATAAGCTGTAGACCACACTATTTACCAAGAGAGTTTTCATCTATATTTTTCATAGCTGTCTATTTACCACCACAAACCAATGCTGGCATTAAGATTGCACTGAATGAGTTGTACAAGGCCATTAATCAACAGGAAAATGCTCATCCAGATGCAGCGCTCCTAGTAGCCGGGGACTTTAATGCAGGGAAACTTAAATCCGTTCTACCTCATTTCTACCAGCATGTTAAATGTGCAACCAGAGGGGAAAAAAAAACTCTAGACCACCTTTACTCCACACACAGAGACGCATACAAAGCTCTCCCTCGCCCTCCATTTGGCAAATCTGACCATAACTCTATCCTCCTGATTCCTGCTTATAAGCAAAAACTGAAGCAGGAAGCACCAGTGATTCGGCTAATAAAAAAGTGGTCAGATGACGCAGATGCTAAGCTACAGGACTGTTTTGCTAGCACAGACTGGAACATGTTCCGGGATTCTTCAGACAGCATTGAGGAGTACACCACATCAGTCACTGGCTTCATCAATAAGTGCATCGATGATGTTGTCCCCACAGTGACCGTACGTACATACCCCAACCAGAAGCCATGGATTACAGGAAACATCCGCACTGAGCTAAAGGGTAGAGCTGCCGCTTTCAAGGAACGGGACTCTAACCCGGACGCTTATAAGAAATCCCGCTATGACCTCCGACGAACCATCAAACAGGCAAAGAGTCAATACAGGTCTAAGATTGAATCATACTACACTGGCTCTGACGCTCGTCGGATGTGGCAGGGCTTGAAAACTATTACAGACTACAAAGGGAAGCACAGCCGCGAGCTGCCCAGTGACACAAGCCTACCAGACGAGCTAAACCACTTTTATGCTCGCTTCGAGGCAAGCAACACTGAAGCATGCATGAGAGCACCAGCTGTTCCGGACGACTATGTGATCACGCTCTCCGTAGCCGATGTGAGTAAGACTTTTAAGCAGGTCAACATTCACAAGGCCGCAGGGCCAGACGGATTACCAGGACGTGTACTCCGAGCATGTGCTGACCAACTGGCAAGTGTCTTCACTGACATTTTCAACATGTCCCTGACTGAGTCTGTAATACCAACATGTTTCAAGCAGACCACCATAGTCCCCGTGCCCAAGAACTCTAAGATAACCTGCCTAAATGACTACCGACCCGTAGCACTGACGTCTGTAGCCATGAAGTGCTTTGAAAGACTGGTCATGGCTCACATCAACAGCATAATCCCAGAAACCCTAGACCCACTCCAATTTGCATACCGCCCCAACAGATCCACAGATGATGCAATCTCTATCGCACTCCACACTGCCCTTTCCCACCTGGACAAGAGGAACACCTACGTGAGAATGCTATTCATTGACTACAGCTCAGCATTCAACACCATAGTGCCCTCTAAGCTCATCACTAAGCTAAGGATCCTGGGACTAAACACCTCCCTCTGCAACTGGATCCTGGACTTCCTGACGGGCCGCCCCCAGGTGGTAAGGGTAGGTAACAACACATCTGCCACACTGATCCTCAACACGGGGGCCCCTCAGGGGTGCGTGCTCAGTCCCCTCCTGTACTCTCTGTTCACCCATGACTGCATGGCCAGGCACGACTCCAACACCATCATTAAGTTTGCCGACGACACAACAGTGGTAGGCCTGATCACCGACAACGATGAGACAGCCTATAGGGAGGAGGTCAGAGATCTGGCCGTGTGGTGCCAGGACAACAACCTCTCCCTCAACGTGACCAAGACAAAGGAGATGATTGTGGACTACAGGAAAAAAAAGAGGACTGAGCACGCCCCCATTCTCATCGACGGGGCTGTAGTGGAACAGGTTGAGAGCTTCAAGTTCCTTGGTGTCCACATCACCAACGAACTATCATGGTCCAAACACACCAAGACAGTCGTGAAGAGGGCACGACAAAGCCTATTCCCCCTCAGGAGACTAAAAAGATTTGGCATGGGTCCTCAGATCCTCAAAAAATTCTACAGCTGCACCATCGAGAGCATCCTGACTGGTTGCATCACCGCCTGGTATGGCAACTGCTTGGCCTCTGACCGCAAGGCACTACAGAGGGTAGTGCGTACGGCCCAGTACATCACTGGGGCAAAGCTCCCTGCCATCCAGGACCTCTATACCAGGCGGTGTCAGAGGAAGGCCCTCAAAATTGTCAAAGACTCCAGCCACCCTAGTCATAGACTGTTCTCTCTGCTACCGCACGGCAAGCGGTACCGGAGTGCCAAGTCTAGGTCCAAAAGACTTCTCAACAGCTTCTACCCCCAAGCCATAAGACTCCTGAACAGCTAATCATGGCTACCCGGACTATTTGCACTGCCCCCCCACCCCACCCTTTTTACGCTGCTGCTACTCTGTTAAGTATTTATGCATAGTCACTTTAACTCTACCCACATGTACATATTACCTCAACTATCTCAACTAGCCGGTGCCCCCGCACATTGACTATGCAACGGTACCCCCCTGTATATATAGCCTCCCTACTGTCACTTTATTTTACTGTATATATAGCCTCCCTACTGTCACTTTATTTTACTTCTGCTCTTTTTTTCTCAACACTTTTTTTGTTGTTGTTTTATTCTTACTTTTTTGTTTAAAATAAATGCACTGTTGGTTAAGGGCTGTAAGTAAGCATTTCACTGTAATGTCTGCACCTGTTGTATTCGGCGCATGTGACCAATAAAATTTGATTTGATTTGATTTGAGGTAAGGCAATAAATAGGCTATAGTGCAAAATAATTACAATTAGTATTAACACTGGAATTATAGATGTGCAAGAGATTTTGTGCAAATAGAGATACTGGGGTGCAAATGAGCAAAATAAATAGAGAGTAGTGATTCTAGTCGGGTGGGCGGGTGCCAGCAGCGTTCGATTGAAGGGCATGCATTTAGTTTTACTAGAGTTTAAGAGCAGTTGGAGGCTACCGAAGGAGTGTTGTATGGCATTGAAGCGCGTTTGGAGGTTTGTTAACACAGTGTCCAATGAAGGGCCAGATGTATACAAAATGGTGTCGTCTGCGTAGAGGTGGATCTGAGAGTCACCAGCAGCAAGAGCGACATCATTGATATACACAGAGAAAAGAGTTGGCCCAAGAATTGAACCCTGTGGCACCCACATAGAGACTGCCATAGGTCCAGACAACAGGCCATCCGATTTGACACATTGAACTCTGAGAAGTAGTTGGTGAACCAGGCGAGGCAGTCATTTGAGAAACCAAGGCTATTTAGTCTGCCAATAAGAATGCAGTGGTTGACAGAGTCGAAAGCCTTGGCCAGGTCGATGAAGACGGCTGCACAGTACTGTCTATTATCGATCGCGGTTATAATATCGTTTAGGACCTTGAGCGTGGCTGAAGTGCACCCATGACCAGCTCGGAAACCGGATTGCATAGCGGAGAAGGTACGGTGGGATTCGAAATGGTCGGTGATCTGTTTGTTAACTTGTCTTTCAAATACTTTCGATAGGCAGGGCAGGATGGATATAGGTCTGTAACAGTTTGGATCTAGAGTGTCACCCCCTTTGAAGAGGGGGATGACCGCGGCAGCTTTCCAATCTCTGGGGATCTCAGACGTTACGAAAGAGAGGTTGAACAGGCTAGTAATAGGGGTTGCGACAATTTCGGCAGCTAGTTTTAGAAAGAAAGGGTCCAGATTGTCTAGCCCAGCTAATTTGTAGGCGTCCAGATTGTGCAGCTCTTTCAGGACATCAGCTGTCTGAATTTGTGTGAAGGAGAAGCGGAGGGGGCATGGGCAAGTTGCAGCGGAGGGTGCAGAGCTGTTGGCCGGGGTAGTGGTAGCCAGTCGTAGCAAAATGCTTGTTGAAATTCTCGATTATTGTAGATTTAATCGGTGGTGAGTGTTTCCTAGCCTCAGTGGGCAGCTGGGAGGAAGTGCTCTTATTCTCTATGGACTTTACAGTGTCCCAAAACTTTTTGGAGTTAGTGCTACAGGATGCAAATTTCTGTTTGAAAAAGTTAGCCTTTGCTTTCCTAACTGCTTGTGTATATTGGTTCCTAACTTCCCTGAAAAGTTGCATATCGCGGGGGCTATTTGATGCTAATGCAGTACGCCACAGGATGTTTTTGTGCTGGTCAAAGGCAGTCAAGTCTGAGGAGAACCAGGGGCTATATCTGTTCTTAGTTCTGTATTTTTTGAATGGGGCATGTTTATTTAAGATTGAGAGGAAATTACTTTTAAAAGAACAACCAGGCATCCTCTACTGACAGAATGAGATCTATATCCATCCAGGATACCTGGGCCAGGTCAATTAGGAAGGCCTGCTCGCTAAAGTGTTTTAGGGAGCGTTTGACAGTGATGAGGGGTGGTCGTTTGACCGCGGACCCATTACGGACGCAGGCAATAAGGCAGTGATCGCTGAGATCCTGGTTGAAGACAGCGGAGGTGTATTTAGAGGGTAAGTTAGTCAGGATGATATCTATGAGGGTACCCATGTTTACAGATTTAGGGTTGTACCTGGTAGGTTCGTTGATAATTAGTGTGAGATTGAGGGCATCTAGTTTGGATTGTAGGATGGCCGGGGTGTTAAGCATATCCCAGTTTAGGTCACCAAGCAGTACGAACTCTGAGGATAGATGGGGGGCAATCAACCCTCTAATTCACATATGGTGTCCAGGGCACAGCTGGGGGCTGAGGGGGGTCTGTAGCAAGCGGCAACAGTGAGAGACTTATTTCTGGAAAGGTGGATTTTTAGATGTAGAAGCTCAAACTGTTTGGGCACAGACCATCTCTACAGTAGATTGCAACTCCACCCCCTTTGGCAGTTCTATCTAGATGGAAAATGTTATAGTTGGGGATGGAAATTTCAGAATTTTTGGTGGCCTTCCTAAGCCAGGATTCAGACACTGCTAGAACATCAGGGTTGGCGGAGTGTGCTAACGCAGTGAATAACTCAAACTTAGGAAGGAGGCTTCTGATGTTAACATGCAAGAAACCAAGGCTTTTACGGTTACAGAAGTCAACAAATGATAGCGCCTGGGGAGTAGGAGTGATACTGGGGGCTGCAGGGCCTGGGTTAGCCACTACATCACCAGAGGAACAGAGGAGGACTAGAATAAGGATACGGCTAGTCTTCTAGGGCGTTGGGTACAGAGAATAAAGGGGGCAGATTTCCGGGCGTTGTAGAATAGATTCAGGGCATTATGTACAGACAATGATATGGAAGGATAGGAGTACAGTGGAGGTAAACCTAAGCGTTGGGTAACAATGAAAGAGATAGCATCACTGGAGGCACCGATTGAGTCGGTCTCCGCGTATATGGGGGGTGGGACAAAGGAGCTATCTAAGGCAGGTTTAGCTGGGCTGGGGGATCTACAGTGAAATAGTACAATAAGAAATAACCGAAACAGCAATAAGCAAACCATATTGACATGGGAGAGAGGCATAAAGCAATCACAGGTGTAATTTGAGAGAGCTAAGACAACAGCTGGTAATGGCGACACAGTTTGGGCTGAGGCTAAACATAAACAGGATGCGGTACCGTAAAAAGGAACAGTCCAGCAGGCATCAGCTGTATAGCTGAGTTATCATAAGGTCAGGTGAACAGCAATAGGATAGTTCGGAGGTAGTTCGGGGGCTGCTAAAGCACTAGCGAGCAAGCGGCCACGGCTAGCGTGTGCTAGCGGGCCGGGGCTAGCAGATGGAATCTTCGTGGTCGACGTCATAACGGGAAGCCGGTTGTAACCACATCAGACGATTTTGTCGGCACACCAGTCGTGTTGGATCGGCGGGGCTCCGTGTCAACACTAGGTGGTCCCGTCCGGTTGACAGAGAGGTTGATAGCCGGGAGATGGGCCTGGCTCATCTCATGGGCCTGGCTCAAAGCTAGCTCAGGCTGATTAGCCAAACCACAACGGCAATTTTGTTGCAGCTAGCTAGTAGCGATGAATCCGGTGTTAAAGGTCCAGGGATTCCGGCAGAAAAAACGATATGTTCTGGGTCGATAATGCGCTGTGCAGACAGTGCAGACTGGCCGAATAATAGTCCAGGCTAGAGCTGGCTGATAGGTGGTGCAGGCCACGGACAATGGTGAAAAACTGCTAACGGTAGCTAATAGCAAGTAGCTAGTTAGCTGGCTACTCCCGTCCGGTAGACCGAGACGTAGATAGCCGGGATATGGGCCTGGCTCTAGGCTAACTGGTGCTTGCATCGGGGCAGTGGTGATTAGCCAAACAGCAACATCCATTCGGTTGCGGCTAGCTAGTTGCGATCCGGTGATTAATGTCCAGTGATTAAATTATTCCGGCAGAAAAATCCAATGTTCTGGGTGAAATATAATACCGCTAACTGTGGCTAATAGCAAGTAACTAGTTAGCTGGCTAGCTAGTTTCAACTGGAGATTCTAGATAAAAGGTAAGTCAATAATAGAATCCGTTCCACATTGAGTGAGGCGGGTTGCAGGAAAGTATATTTTGTAGAAGGATGAAAAGTCTGATAGGGAAATATGTACGAAAAATACAAAAAAAACTGGGTATTTACAGACACACGACAAAAACAGGACTGCACTGCTACGCCATTTTGGATACAGGACAATGACCCCAAGCATACTTCCAAAGTTGTGGCAAAATGGCTTAAGGACAACAAAGTCAAGGTATTGGAGTGGCCATCACAAAGCCCTGACCTCAATCCTATAGAAAATGTGGGCAGAACTGAAAAAGCGTGTGCGAGAGGAAGGAAGAATGGGTGTAGGGTCTGAGTTACTGGGTCGGAAGGTCAAACTGGTGTGAGAGAGCATCAGCTTTTATGTTTTTTTTTTTCCAGGGATGTACGTAACATGAAAATGGAAGCGTGTGAAGAAGAGTGCCCAGCGGGCTTGTCTGGAGTTTAACCTCTTGGCCCCTCTGATATATTCCAGATTCCAGATTATCTGTTAGGACGAGAAAGGGATGTTGTGCGCCCTCCAACCAGTGGCGCCACTCCTCGAGGGCCAGCTTGACGGCGAAGAGTTCTGTTCCCCACATCGTAATTCCTCTCAGCATCGGATAACTTCCTGGAGAAGAAGGCACAGGGATGTGATTTTGGAGGTGTTCCCACCTGCTGAGAGAGTATGGCTCCTACTCCTTCTTCGGAGGCATCCACCTCCAGGGTGAAAGGAAGGGTTGGATCAGGTTGGCGAAGGACAGGAGCTGAGGTGAAGAGGTGTTTCAAGTTGTTTAAAAGCAGTCAGGGCGGTATCAGTCCATTGAAAGGTCAGGGTCTTTTGGCTGGTAAGGGCAGTGAGGGAAGCGGCAGTAGAACTGAAGTTCTGAATGAACCGGCGATAGAAGTTGGAGAACCCAATGAAATGTTGGAGTTCCTTAACGGTGGTGGGTTTGGGCCAGTTACTGACGGTGGTGACTTTTTTCTCATTCATGCTGACCCCTCCAGGTGTCAGTACGAAACCGAGGAAGTTTACAGAGGTTACATGGAAGGTGCTCTTTTCAGTCTTCACATAAAGGTTATGGTCAAGGAGCCGTTGAAGAACCTTTTGTACATGCTGTATGTGTTCCTTCAGGGAGTGGGAGTAAATCAGGATGTCATCAATGTAGACGATGAGAAAGCGGTTGATCATATCCTGGAAAACCTTGTTCATAAAGGATTGGAAGACGGCGGGGGTGTTAGTAAGGCCATGACCAGGTATTCGTAGTGCCCTCTTGCAGTGATAAAAGCCGTCTTCCATTCGTCGCCCTCACGTATACGGACCAGATGATATGCACTTTGCAGGTAGAATTTTGTATAGATGTTGGCGTGGCCCACTTCTTCAAGGGTCGCTGGGATCAGAGGAAGAGGGAAACGGTTCTTGACCATGACGTCATTCAGGGAATGGTAATCAATACATGGACGGAGACCACCATCATTTTTTCCAACGAAGAAGAAGCTGGATGCAGCCGGGGGAAAAGGACGAATGAAACCGTTTGAGTGCTTCATCAATGTAGTTCTCCATTGCCTCATTTTCCAGGATAGATAGGGGGTATACACGGCCCTTAGGTGGGGACACTCCAGGGAGTAAGTCAATAGCACAATCCCCTGGGCGATGTGGTGGCAGAGTGGAGGCCTTGATTTTGCTGAAGACATTGCTGTACTGTCAATGGGGGTGGCTCTGCAGGGTAGGCTGAGACAACTGGTGAAGCAGGTAGAAGACCAGGACAGTAGTTCACCTTGTCGCCACGAGATGGCAGGGTCATGATGATAAAGCCAAGGGGTGTCCGAGGAGGAGTGGCTGTTTGGGGGATGAGAGTTCCATGAGTTGAATGGTTTTGGTGTGGAAGAGACCAATCTGGAGGGTGACGCTCTGTGTCAGGTGTGTAATGAAGCCTGTGCCCAATGGCTGCCCGTCCAGGGCGTTAATCTTTAAGGGAGGGGTGACAGGTGTTAGATCAATGTCAAGCTCTTTGACTAGCTGGTGATCGATAGAATTACCTGCTGCTCCAGAATCTATCAAGCCCTCTACGTACTTAGTAACCCCCTTCGCGGTTATCAATACTGGGATGGAGAATTGGTTCTGGGAGAAATGTATAAATAAGGACACGCCTACCTGCATGGCAGCGGAGGGACCCTTCTCATCTCTCCGTGGGGGGCGAACAGGGCAATGGCTGAGTAGATTATCTTTCCCTCCACAGTATAGGCAGAGCCCTTCTTGGATCCGCCTTTGACGTTCGATACACAGGAGAGGAGTATGGCCCAACTGCATGGGCTCTGGAAGACTAGGACGGGATGACGGCATCATGGAAAGAGAAGGTTTCAGGTTCCTGGGTGGCAGAGAATGTATTGATTTAAATACTGAAGGTCAGCTCTACAGGCCAGCTCCACCTGAAGTTCCCTGTTCAGCCCTCCTCGGTAGATGGTAAGTAAAGCAGCCTCACTCCATCCACTCCCTGCAGCCATGGTGCGGAACTCGAGGGCATACTTGGCAGCTGAATTGCGTCCTTGTTGAAGTTCTATGAGGAGGTCTCCTATAGGACGACCGGAAGGAGAGTGATCGAATACCTCTTTGAAGAGGGTGTGGAAATGGGTCTCGGATCCGAGTTCTGTGCTGTTGGCAGTCCATATGGCGGTGGCCCAATCCAGGGCTTTGCCTGTGAGTAGAGACAACAAAATCCACCCTGCTCTTGACGGTGGCGAAGTTAGTGGGGTTGTGCTCAATATATTTGCTGCATTGCATCAGAAATCCCTGACATTTCCCAGGTTAACAGTCATATTTTCCAGGCATGGATATGAATGAAGGAGGGCTATGGGTTACGATACCTGGCATCGGAGGAGTAGGGATTGGCTGGCGGAGAAGATGGTAGATTTCCTCCATACACTCCTCTTGCTGGGTTAGGCACCGCTGTAGCTCCGCTGAATCCATTCTATTTTTTGGGTGAGGTATTCTGTAATGAACTCAGGGAGAAAAAGGTGTAGATTCACGCGCAGAGCGCAGCAGGTGTTTATATCGCCTTAGAAGAAGGCAGGAATCATGGTCACAGGCAGGCAATGGTCATACACAGGTAGGCAAACAGGCAGGAGAATCAAAAACTAGGACTGAAGTCTATAACTGGTTCTCACAAACGAGCTAGGAAAAGGCTTAGTAGAGTCAAAACGAACAATACCTCACAAGGCACAAACAGAATGAACTGAACTAAATAAGGAGCTGATGAGACCAGGTGAGAAACTAACACAGGTGAAATCAATGAACAAAAATGAAAGACAGGGCTACGTTCAAGAACACAAAGAAACAGGGCTACGTTCAAGAACACAAGGTTAACTAAGAAAATAAATACAGAACCTTACACGTGCACATTGTTTTCGTGACATTGTCAGCTAACCCATCTATAGGAAACAAAGAAAGTTGTAATGATTCTAAATTAATTTCATAAGCATCTGTTGAAGTAGCCTATAAATAATTTATCTGCAAGCAATTGCATTACACTATTTTCTCTAGCTCTGAACAATGATTATTCCATGAGAAGCACAGGACAGCTCTATCCATCATTGACTTCAGTATGCCACAGTCTTCCACTACCCCTCGGTTAGGTCTGATGAATCTAGGTCTCCATTTTTTCTGAAAGCATTATGACATACTGGGTTATGTGTTCACTTCTGGCCCATTCCCCTAGTATTTCATAGCTAGGAAGCAAGTAATAACAAAGATTTTGAAGGAAATCAGTCGTAATGGTGAATGTAGTGTTTGGTAAGTCACAATGCAATACCACTATTTTCTCCTCGTTTTCACAGTAAAAAGTACAGTTATATAAGCCATGGGTTCTCAAAGTGGGGTCTGCAAGGGTTCTGCGGCCAGATCTCAATATATATATATATATATATACACCTCTCAAAAAAATAAAGGGAACACTAAAATAACACATCCTAGATCTGAATGAATGAAATAATCTTATTAAATACTTTTTTCTTTACATAGTTGAATGTGCTGACAACAAAATCACACATAAATTATCAATGGAAATCAAATTTATCAACCCATGGAGATCTGGATTTGGAGTCACCCTCAAAATTAAAGTAGAAAACCACACTACAGGCTGATCCAACTTTGATGTAATGTCCTTAAAACAAGTCAAAATGAGGCTCAGTAGTGTGTGTGGCCTCCACGTGCCTGTATGACCTCCCTACAACGCCTGGGCATGCTCCTGATGAGGTGGCGGATGGTCTCCTGAGGGATCTCCTCCCAGACCTGGACTAAAGCATCCGCCAACTCCTGGACAGTCTGTGGTGCAACGTGGCGTTTGTGGATGGAGCGAGACATGATGTCCCAGATGTGCTCAATTGGATTCAGGTCTGGGGAACGGGCGGGCCAGTCCATAGCATCAATGCCTTCCTCTTGCAGGAACTGCTGACACACTCCAGCCACATGAGGTCTAGCATTGTCTTGCATTAGGAGGAACCCAGGGCCAACCGCACCAGCATATGGTCTCACAAGGGGTCTGAGGATCTCATCTCGGTACCTAATGGCAGTCAGGCTACCTCTGGCGAGCACATGGAGGGCTGTGCAGCCCCCCAAAGAAATGCCACCCCACACCATGACTGACCCACGGCCAAACCGGTCATGCTGGAGGATGTTGCAGGCAGCAAAACGTTCTCCACGGCGTCTCCAGACTCTGTCACGTCTGTCACATGTGCTCAGTGTGAACCTGCTTTCATCTGTGAAGAGCACAGGGCACCAGTGGCGAATTTGCCAATCTTGGTGTTCTCTGGCAAATGCCAAACATCCTGCACGGTGTTGGGCTGTAAGCATAACCCCCACCTGTGGACGTCGGGCCCTCATACCACCCTCATGGAGTCTGTTTCTGACCGTTTGAGCAGACACATGCACATTTGTGGCCTGCTGGAGGTCATTTTGCAGGGCTCTGGCAGTGCTCCTCCTGCTCCTCCTTGCACAAAGGCGGAGGTAGCATTCCTGCTGCTGGGTTGTTGCCCTCCTACGGCCTCCTCCACGTCGCCTGTCTCCTGGTAGCGCCTCCATGCTCTGGACACTACGCTGACAGACACAGCAAACCTTCTTGCCACAGCTCGCATTGATGTGCCATCCTGGATGAGCTGCACTACCTGAGCCACTTGTGTGGGCTGTAGACTCCGTCTCATGCTACCACTAGAGTGAAAGCACCGCCAGCATTCAAAAGTGACCAAAACATCAGCCAGGAAGCATAGGAACTGAGAAGTGGTCTGTGGTCACCACCTGCAAAACCAGTCCTTTATTGGGGGTGTCTTGCTAATTGCCTATAATTTCCACCTGTTGTCTATTCCATTTGCACAACAGCATGTGACATTTATTGTCAATCAGTGTTGCTTCCTAAGTGGACAGTTTGATTTCACAGAAGTGTGATTGACTTGGAGTTACATTGTGTTGTTTAAGTGTTCCCTTTATTATTTTGAGCAGTGTATATATACAGTGGGGAGAACAAGTATTTGATACACTGCCGATTTTGCAGGTTTTCCTACTTACAAAGCATATAGAGGTCTGTAATTTTTTATCATAGGTGCACTTCAACTGTGAGAGGTGGAATCTAAAACAAAAATCCAGAAAATCACATTGTATTATTTTTAAGTAATTCATTTGCATTTTATTGCATGACATAAGTATTTGATACATCAGAAAAGCAGAACTTAATATTTGGTACAGAAACCTTTGTTTGCAATTACAGAGATCATACGTTTCCTGTAGGTCTTGACCAGGTTTGCACACACTGCAGCAGGGATTTTGGCCCACTCCTACATACATACCTTCTCCAGATCCTTCAGGTTTCGGGGCTGTCGCTGGGCAATACGGACTTTCAGCTCCCTCCAAAGATTTTCTATTGGGTTCAGGTCTGGAGACTGGCTAGGCCACTCCAGGACCTTGAGATGCTTCTTACGGAGCCACTCCTTAGTTGCCCTGGCTGTGTGTTTCTGGTCGTTGTCATGCTGGAAGACCCAGCCACGACCCATCTTCAATGCTCTTACTGAGGGAAGGAGATTGTTGGCCAAGATCTCGCGATACATGGCCCCATCCATCCTCCCCTCAATACGGTGCAGTCGTCCTGTCCCTTTTGCAGAAAAGCATCCCCAAAGAATGATGTTTCCACCTCCATGCTTCACGGTTGGGATGGTGATCTTGGGGTTGTACTCATCCTTCTTCTTCCTCCAAACACGGCGAGTGGAGTTTAGACCAGGTCCTGCCGTGTAGTTCTGGGCTGATCCCTCACCTTCCTCATGATCATTGATGCCCCACGAGGTGAGATCTAGCATGGAGCCCCAGACCGAGGGTGATTGACCGTCATCTTGAACTTCTTCCATTTTCTAATAATTACGCCAACAGTTGTTGCCTTTTTACCAAGTTGCTTGCCTATTGTCCTGTAGCCCATCCCAGCCTTGTGCAGGTCTACAATTTTATCCCTGATGTCCTTACACAGCTCTCTGGTCTTGGCCATTGTGGAGAGGTTGGAGTCTGTTTGATTGAGTGTGTGGACAGGTGTCTTTTATACAGGTAACGAGTTCAAACAGGTGCAGTTAATACAGGTAATGAGTGGAGAACAGAAGGGCTTCTTAAAGAAAAACTAACAGGTCTGTGAGAGCCGGAATTCTTACTGGTTGGTAGGTGATCAAATACTTATGTCATGCAATAAAATGCAAATTAATTACTTAAAAATCATACAATGTGATTTTCTGGATTTTTGTTTTAGATTCCGTCTCTCACAGTTGAAGTGTACCTTTGATAAAAATTACAGACCTCTACATGCTTTGTAAGTAGGAAAACCTGCAAAATCGGCAGTGTAAAAATTATTGTTCTCCCCACTGTATATATATACTACCAGTCAAAAGTTTGGACACACCTACTCATTCAAGGGTTTTTCTTTATTTTTACTATTTTTTACATTGTATAATAATAGTGAAGACATCAAAACTATGAAATAACACATATTGAATCATGTAGTAACCCAAAAAGTGTTAAACAAATCAAAATATATTTTATATTTGGGAAATACAGCAGTTAGTATGATTGGATTCAGCATGGTTACAGTGTAGTACCAGGGATAGTATTTTCAGGTTTCATAAATAATGCACGGCACTACTGGGATGCACTACTTTCCTGAGGTTGAGATCCAGTGGGTGAAAGGTCAGACACAATAAAACTAGTCTTGCCGTCCGACCATTCCGCTAAGTTACATTAAAACGTGGCGGAAAAAAACTCATTTCAAAACACAGCTACTATCAGATTGAACTAGCAGGACAGCTCTGGACCTCCAAAGTCTCTCACAGCACTGTAATAGACCAATGAGGCCCTGTCCAGAAGTGTAGAGAGATGCAGGAACAGAACATTAGTGCATCGTGATCATATTCATCCTCAGCTGTAGACGCGTTACCCAATACTGTATGTATTCCATAGCATCATTACCTGCTCTTGATCCATGAAGAGGTTTCATCTCAATAGGTTTCCATGGTAATGCTTGTGTGAGTAATTCGTTTTAATTATATAATTACTGGCTCTTGGGGCCCTTTGGCCCTGAGGGATCTGCGTCAAGGATGCCTCTCTAATGAACAGTCACGGATATAGCATCAGACAGAGGAACGTAAAGACACTCCTCACAATCATTAATCTTGTCTGGAACGCAGATGCTTTTTCCTGCACATTAAAGGTGTACTTACATGTTAATGAGGAGGCAGGAGGGATGCTAGACATGGGGTGGAGACGCTCAGCGGTCACTTTGTTTTTATTTGAAGGTTTTTAACACGAGTTCAGTTCTCTCAGTTTGTGATCAGACTCCCCTTAGCTGTTTAACCCATTACTCTGTCTCTTTGTTGCAGTCTCTCTCCCTTCCTCTCCCCCTCTACCTCCCTCTTCGTCTCTTTCTGCTTCTCCTTCACCTGTGCTGAGGTGTGTTTCCATGCGTGGGAGACTCTCCCTATCGTGAATAATGCGCATCAACAGCAAAGGTCGAATGGAATGTGTTTCTAGAGATAATGACTGGAGTGATGGTACCTGGGTGCCACCAGATTGCCAAGTGTCTGAGCCTGTCATAAAGCGACATGGGAGGAGGGCTTTGGAGGCTCACTGTGTCCTTTAGCCATTATGAATATCAAGAGAGGACAATCAAATCAAATCAAATGTATTAATAAAGATTTAAAAAATTGAAGATTAAAAAAATTGAAATAGACACAATAAATAAATACACAGTGAATAACGAATGACAGTAACGAGTAAAAGTAGCATGGCTATATACAGGGAGTACCAGTACAGAGTCAATGTGCAGGGGTACGAGGTAATTGAGGTAGCTATGTACATACAGTAGGTAGGGGTAAAGTAACTAGGCAACAGGATAGATAATAGACAGTAGCAGCAGCGTATGTGGTGAGTGTGAATGTTTAAAGTTTAAAGTTTTTAATGTCACCTGCACAAGTACAGTGAAATGCCTTTCTTGCTAGCGTTAACCGCAACAATGCATTAATCAATAACAATATAATACTAAAAATAACAACGTAGAACAAAAACACACAAGATATAAAAAATAATAATAAGAAAAACAATAAGAAGAACACAATAAAGTAAGTAAGTATGCTATATACAGGGTCAGTTCTAGTACCATATTTGCAATGTGCAGGGATACTGGATCGATAGAGGTAGATATGTATAGGGGTAAGGTGACTAGGCATCAGGATATATGATAAACAGAGTAGCAGCAGCATATATGATGATTGCATGTGAGTGGGTGTGTATAGTCAGTATAAATATATGTGCATATCATGTGCGTTTGAGCAAATGATGGAGTGAGTGTTTGTATGTGTGTTGGAGTATCAGTGTGTGTAGTGTGTAGGGCCCTGTGAGTGTGCATAGAGTGCAAAATAAGAATAGAATACAGAGGTCAACTCAGATAGTCCGTGTAGCATTTACATTTATGTCATTTAGCAGACGCTCTTATCCAGAGCGACTTACAAACTGGTACATTCAACTTCAAGTGTCATTGTGTTAGCTATTTAGTTAGCTATTTAGCAGTCTTATGGCATGGGGATAGAAGCTGTTCAGGAGTCTGTGGGTGTCAGACTTGATGCACCGGTACAGCTTGCCATTAGGAAGCAGAGAGAACAGTCTATGGCTTGGGTGGTTGGAGTCTTTAACGGTTTTCAGGGCCTTCCTTTCACACCGCCTGATATTGAGGTCCTAAATGGCAGGGAGCTCGGGCCCAGTGATGTACTGGGCTGTCCGCACCCCCCTCTGTAGCGCCATGCTATCGAGGGCAGTGATATTGCCATACCAAGTAGTGATACAGCCAGTCAAGATGCTATTAATGGGAAAGCTATAGAACTTTTTGAGGATTTGAGGGCCCATGCCAAATCTTGTGTGTGTGTGTGTGTGTGTGTGTGTGTGTGTGTGTGTGTGTGTGTGTGTGTGTGTGAGAATGGCATCAGCATGCATGTGTGCGCATGCTATGTGTGTGTGGGCGTATCTACTGTGTGTGTGTGTGTGTTGGGATGTCAGTGTAAGAATGTGTGAGTGTGTGGGTAGAGTCCAGTGTGTGTGCATACACTGAGTGTACAACATATTGGGAACAGCTCTTTCCATGACAGACTGGCCAGGTGAATCCAGGTGAAAGCTATTATCCCTTATTGATGTCACTTGTTAAATCCACTTCAATCAGTGTAGATGAAGGGGAAGAGACAGGTTAAAGAAGGATTTTTAAGCCTTAAGACAACTGAGACATGGATTGTGTATGTGTCACGATCGTCGTAAGAACCGGACCAAGGCGCAGCGTGATATGCGTACATCTTTTAATGAGTACTTTTCAACAATCACAAAACAACAAAACGATACGTGAAGTCCTAAGGTTAACAAAACACAAACCTCTCCGGAACAAGATCCCACAAATGACAAGTGCAAAACAGGCTGCCTAAGTATGGTTCCCAATCAGAGACAACAAGCCACAGCTGCCTCTGATTGGGAACCACCCCGGCCAACATAGAAACACATGAACTAGAACATAAACATAGAACACTAAACATAGACACTACACACCCTGGCTCAACTTTTAAGAGTCTCCAGAGCCAGGGCGTGACAGTATGTGTGCCATTCAGAAGGTGAATGGGAAAGACAGAAGATTTAAGTGCCTTTGAACAGGGTATGGTAGTAGGAGCCAGGTGCACCGGTTTGAGTGTGTCAAGAACTGCAACGCTGCTGGGTTTTTCATGCTCAACAGTTTCCTGTGTGTATCAAGAATGGTCCACCACCCAAAGGACATTGCACAACTATGGAAAGCATTGGAGTCAACATGGGCCAGCATCCCTGTGGAACGCTTTTGACACCTTGCAGAGTCCATGCCCCGACGAATTGAGGCTGTTCTGAGGGCAAAAGGGAGTGCAACTCAATGTGAGACTCGTTTCAGGAAACTAGGTGTATGTCGCGCGTCACTACTTCACAGGAGAGGCATTTTAACTTAATTCATTTTTTAAAATCTAAATGCGTTTTTGGGCAGAAATGCCTTCTGGAACATTAATAATAAACATGTACAGTGCATTCAGAAAGTATTCAGACCCCTTGACTTTTTCCAAATTTAGTTACATTAAAGCCTTATTTTAGAATGGATTCAATCGTTTTTTTCTTCTCATCAATCTACACACAATACCCCATAATGAAAAAGCAAAAAGAGGTTTTTAGAAATCTTTGCTATTTTATCATTAGAAATAAAAAATGGAAATATCACATTTACAGAAGTATTCAGACCCTTTACTCAGTACTTTGTTGAAGCACCTTTGGCAGCGATAAAAGCCTAGAGTCTTCCTGGGTATGACGCTACAAGCTTGGCACACCTGTATTTGGGGAGTTTCTCCCATTCTTCTCTGCATATAATCTCAAGCTTTGTCAGGTTGGATGGGGAGCATCGCTACACAGCTATTTTCAGGTCTCCTGCATAGTCTTGGCTGTGTGCTTACGGTCGTTGTCCTGTTGGAAGGTGAACCTTCGCCCCAGTCTGAGGTCCTAAGCGCCCTGGAGCAGGTTTTCATCAAGGATCTTTCTGTACTTTCCTCCATTCATCTTTCCCTCTATCCTGAGTAGTCTCCCAGTCCCTGCCGCTGAAAAACATCCCCACAGCATGATGCTGCCACCACAATGCTTCACCGTAGGGATAGTACCAGGCCAAAGAGTTCAATCTTGGTTTCATCAGACCAGTGAATCTTGTTTCTCATGGTTTGAGAGTCCTTTAGGTGCCTTTTGGCAAACTCCAAGCGGGCTGTTATGTGCCTTTTACTGAGGAGTGGCTTCCGTCTGGCCACTCTACCATGAAGGCCTGATTGGTGGAGTGCTGCAGAGATGGTTGTCCTTCTGGAAGTTTCTCCCATCTCCACAGAGGAACTTGTTCAGTTTGGCCGGGCGTCCAGCTCTAGGAAGAGTCTTGGTGGTTCCAAACTTCTTCCATTTAAGATTGATGGAGGTTCTTGGGGACCTTCAATGCTGCAGACATTTTTTGCTACCCTTCCCCAGATCTCTGTCTCGACACAATCCTGTCTCGGAGCTCTACGGACAATTCCTTCGACCTCCTGGCTTGGTTTTTGCTATGACGTACTGTCAACTGTGGGACCTTATATAGACAGGTGTGTGCCTTTCCAAATCATGTCCAATCAATTGAATTTACCACAGGCGGACTCCAGTCAAGTAGAAACATCTCAAGGATGATCAATGGAAACAGGATGCACCTGAGCTCAATTTCGAGTCTCATAGCAAAGGGTCTGAATAGTTTTGTAAATAAGGTATTTCTGTTTTTTATGACCGGCAAGAAAGTCAAATTAGGATATAACGTTAGGCTAACGAGACGGTGTCCAAGTTCTAAAATATTCCGGTAGAATGGCCTGCTTTTATTTCGTCACACTCACAACCGTAAGCTATTTTCTGTAATTAGCACGCCATTAACTTGTAAATAATTATCTTGTTGTGAGTTTATTTTCCTGGAATAATTAATAAAAATTAGCTAAAGTTAAGATGTTGTTTTAATCTATGTGATACTCATTATTTGAACTGGCTAGCCAGCTAACAAGCTAGAAACTAACCAAAATGTTGTTTAGAAAGTTGATTTTAGTTGCTTGGTTTGCTATATTGATTGTTGTATACTAAATTCATTTTTAGACAGATGGGTTTATTGGTGTTAAAATACACCAGTTATGCTATTTTGGACCACCAGGCTGCTGAAGTCAAGCAGCCTGTCGTTTTTGTGTTTATACTTTTTCATAACTACAATGACAAGTTTGATGTCGGACGACAATAGAATGTTCATAATGTCACTGCGACAACTGTATACAGACATGTCGATAGACGTAGTATAAACAAGCATTTAGTATTGAAATCTTTGGTGGTTTAGTACACTACCGTACTCACCGTACAGTTCAGCACATGGCCTCACATGAAACCTTAAAGAGATGGGTGGGGCTAAGGCTTCAGAGGGTGTGAACGATGCTGAATGGGTGTAGACAAAGAAGAGCTCTCCAGTAGGGGTACCAAAACATTCAAGGGACATTTTCTAAAAAGTGGGGTTACAAGTTTATCAACTTTCAAAGCAGAATTGCTTTCCCATTGTTCCTCAACTGTAATGTATGATATACAGTTTTCTAGCTCTGAGTCTCTACTTTTATCCAATGTAAAAACACCATTTCAAATGTTGCTACATAAGACCGAATCGATCCGGTCGGTCACATATTAGGAAGGTGTTCCTAATGTTTTGTATACTCAGTGTAGAGTCAGTGCAAGAGAGTTAGTGCAAAAAAGGGTCAATGCAGGTAGTCAGAGTAAGGGCTGTGGCGGTCATGACATTTTTTCAGCCGGTTATTGTTATGTAAAAGACTGCCGGTTTTACGGTAATTGACTGTTAATTAACATGAACACGTTTAGCATCGCCAGGCCTCCACGCATACAAGTCGCTGATGCGCGCCGTTGAACATCTACATTAAAAAAAGTATAATAAATCTATTGAATATACACCATCACAATAATTCCATTATTTATTTTAGGCAGTTCTAAAGAACTGTTTTATTTCAGAAGAACTTAATATAATTTGGCCTACTGTATGTTATCTGGCTATGCGCCATGCCATAGGCTGTAGGCTTATCCATTTAGCAGACAAGATACAGTATGCTTTTAAGTCCCATGCCATTATTTTATATTATATGATTATATAGTAAGAAAAATATAATTGAACTTAGCTGAATAAAATAGAAAGAAAGTGGCTCCGTTGTGCGTAAAAGTGATAATTTGAAACAGGTCCTATATGCTAGATTTAGTTTTTTGGCAACTTTAGTTGTGAATGATACAAACCTTAGAATGCCTTAGAAATCAAAAGATATATGGGCTGCATGATGCGACTATAGGCTATTGATGATTTTAGAAAGTAGTCCCCTGTAGCTCAGTTGGTAGAGCATGGCGCTTGCAACGCCAGGGTTGTGGGTTCGTTTCCCACGGGGGGCCATTATGAAAATGTATGCACTCACTAACTGTAAGTCGTTCTGGATAAGAGCGTCTGCTAAAATGTAAAAACAAATTATTGCACTCTGTTCCTTGCCTCAGGCTGCACACGCTGTTCTCTCATCAAGTGATCATATATTCACCCATCAGACTATTCTCAATTTAATATTGTCTTTACTAATAAGTAACATTTGTTTTTATTTAGAATGGCCCATTATCAAATGGGCAGGAACAGGGGCAAGACAAAAAAGAAATTGTCACACCCTGGCTCTGGGACTCTATAGGTTGAGCCAGGGTGTGTTCATTCTATGTGTTGTATTTCTTTGTTGGGAGTTCTAGTTTGTTTATTTCTTTGTTGGCCTGAGTGACTCCCAATCAGAGGCAACGAGTGTCAGCTGTGGCTGGTTGTCTCTGATTGGGAGCCATATTTAAACTGTCGGTTTTCCCTTAGTGTTTGTGGGATCTTGTTCCAGTTGGTTGTGTTTAGACTTAGGACGTCACGGTATCGTTTGTTGTTTTGTTATTCGTGTGTGCACTTTAATTAAATAAAGTATGTTCGCTCAACACGCTGCGCCTTGGTCTACTCGATACGACGAGCGTGACAGAAGATCCCACCATACAAGGACCAAGCAGCGTGTCCAGGAGCAGGCAGCCTGGACGTGGGAGCAGATTTTGGACGGGCAAGGGTCCTGGACCTGGGAGGAAATCCTGGCCGGGATGGATCGCCGGCCATGGAGTGAGACAGTAGAGGCGCGACGGAGAGAGGAGCAACGGCGTGATCAGTGTCGTCGTCGGACGGTCGAGAGGCAACCCCAAAACATTTTTAGGGGGGGATACAGGGCATGGACGACGGGGCTGACGGAGGCAGACAAGGGGCGTATTCAGAAGGCCACCAGGTTACGGGGGTCACTGGTAAAGGAAGGGAAGGAAGGTTTAGAGGCACGGCGAGAGGTACTGGGGTGTGTTACCAGTCCGGTCCGGCCCGTTCCAGATCCCGGTGTAGAGCCAGTGGTGTGTGCCCCCAGTACGGTCCGGCCTGTTCCTGCCCCTCGCACCAAGCCTACGGTGCGCGTAGCCAGCCCGGCCCGGCCTGTTCCTGCCACTCGCACCAAGCCTACGGTGCGCGTCGCCAGCCCGGCCCGGCCTGTTCCTGCCACTCGCACCAAGCCTACGGTGCGCGTCGCCAGCCCGGCCCGGCCTGTTCCTGCCACTCGCACCAAGCCTACGGTGCGCGTCGCCAGCCCGGCCCGTCCTGTTCCTGCCACTCGCACCAAGCCTACGGTGTGCGTCGCGAGCCCGGCCCGGCCTGTTCCTGCCCCTCGCACCAAGCCTACGGTGCGCGTCGCCAGCCCGGCCCGGCCTGTTCCTGCCACTCGCACCAAGCCTACGGTGCGCGTCGCCAGCCCGGCCCGGCCTGTTCCTGCCACTCGCACCAAGCCTACGGTGCGCGTCGCCAGCCTGGCCCGGCCTGTTCCTGCCACTCGCACCAAGCCTACGGTGCGCGTCGCCAGCCCGGCCCGGCCTGTTCCTGCCACTCGCACCAAGCCTACGGTGCGAGTCGTCAGCCTGGTCCAGCCCGTTCCTGCTACTCGCACCAAGCCAGGGGTGCGAGTCGTCAGCCTGGTAAAGCCCGTTGCTGCTCCACGCACCAAGCCAGGGGTGCGAGTCGTCAGCCTGGTCCAGCCCGTTCCTGCTACTCGCACCAAGCCAGGGGTGCGAGTCGTCAGCCTGGTCCAGCCCGTTCCTGCTACTCGCACCAAGCCAGGGGTGTGAGTCGTCAGCCTGGTAAAGCCCGTTGCTGCTCCACGCACCAAGCCAGGGGTGCGAGTCGTCAGTCCGGTGAGGCCCGTTCCGGCTCCACGCACCAAGCCAGGGGTGCGCATCGTCAGCCCGGTCCGGCCTGTTGCTGCTCCACGCACCAAGCCAGGGGTGCGCATCGTCAGTCCGGTGAGGCCCGTTCCGGCTCCACGCACCAAGCCAGGGGTGCGCATCGTCAGCCCGGTCCGGCCCGTTGCTGCTCCACGCACCAAGCCAGGGGTGCGCATCGTCAGCCCGGTCCGGTCCATTCCTGCCTCACGCACCAAGCCAGGGGTGCGCGTCGTCAGTCCGGCACAACCCGTGCCTGGGTCACCGGTGCCTAATCAGGTACCGGTCAACTGCTCCACAACGGAGCTGAAGCTTACCGCTCCTGCTACGTCCAGTGCAGCTCCAGCCAGCGGGGCCAGACCGGACCAGGGGCGCTATGGGGGGTTTATTGGAGGGTGGTGGGCAAGCCCGGAGCCAGAACCGCCGCCGAGGAGGAATGCCCACCCAGCCCTCCCCTGTTTTGTTCTAGTGGAGGCGCAGTCGCAGTCCGCGCCTTTAGGGGGGGGGTACTGTCACACCCTGGCTCTGGGACTCTATAGGTTGAGCCAGGGTGTGTTCATTCTATGTGTTGTATTTCTTTGTTGGGAGTTCTAGTTTGTTTATTTCTTTGTTGGCCTGAGTGACTCCCAATCAGAGGCAACGAGTGTCAGCTGTGGCTGGTTGTCTCTGATTGGGAGCCATATTTAAACTGTCGGTTTTCCCTGAGTGTTTGTGGGATCTTGTTCCAGTTGGTTGTGTTTAGACTTAGGACGTCACGTTATCGTTTGTTGTTTTGTTATTCGTGTGTGCACTTTAATTAAATAAAGTATGTTCGCTCAACACGCTGCGCCTTGGTCTACTCGATACGACGATCGTGACAGAAATGTAATCTGTATGCACTGGAATAGCGAATGGAGGCCACTTTCCCACTGGTATGTTATTCACTCATGTCAGGTAGGCTACTCCAGTTACACTATATATACAAAAGTATGTGGACACATCTTCAAATTACTGGATTCGGCTATTTCAGCTACACCCGTTGCTGACAGTTGTATAAAATCAAGCACACAGCCATGCAATCTCCATAGACAAACATTGGCAGTAGAATGGCCTTACTGAAAAGCTCAGTGACTTTCAACGTAGCACCGTCATAGGATGCCACCTTTCCAACAAGTCAGTTTGTCAAATTTCTGCCCTGCTAGAGCTGCCCCAGTCAACTGTAAGTGCTGTTATTGTGAAGTGGAAACGGCTCAGTCGCAAAGTGGTAGGCCACACAAGCTCACAGAACGAGACCACTGAGTGCTGAAGTGCATATCGCGTAAAAATGGTCTGTGCTCAGTTCCAAACTGCCTCTGGAAGCAACATCAGCACAATAACTGTTCGTCGGGAGCTTCATGAAATGGGTTTCCATGGCCGAGCAGCTGCAAACAAGCCTAAGATCACCATGCTCAATGCAAAAGTGTTGGCTGGTGTGGTATTAGGCTCGCCACAATTGGAATCTTGAGCAGTGGAAACACGTTCTCTGGAGTGCTGAATGACGCTTCACCATCTGGCAGTCCGACGGACAAATCTGGGTTTGGTGGATGCCAGGAGAACGCTACCTGCCCGAATGCATAGTTCCAATTGTAAAGTTTGGTGGAAGAGGAATATTGGTCTGGGGCTGTTTTTCATGATTCAGGCTCCTTAGTTCCAGTGAAGGGAAATCTTAATGCTACAGCAATGACATTCTATACAATTCTGTGCTTCCAACTTTGTGGCAACAGTTTGGGGAAGGCACTTTCCTGTTTTAGCATGACTATGCCCCCGTGCACAAAGCGATGTCCATACAGAAAGGGTTTGTCGAGATTGGTGTGGAAGAACTTGACTGGCCTGCACAGAGCCCTGACCTCAAGCCCTTCGAACACCTTTGGGATGAATTGGAATGCCGACTGCGAGCCAGGCCTAATCGCCAAACATCAGTGCTCGACCTCACTAATGCTCTTGTGGCTGAATGGAAGCAAATCCCCACAGCAATGTTCCAACATATAGTGGAAAGCCTTCCCAGAAGAGTGGAAGCTGTTATAGCAGCAAAGGGGGGACAAACTCCATATTAATGCCCATGATTTTGGAATTAGATGTTTGATGAGCAGGTGTCCACATACTTTTGGTGCACTACAGGTGATATTCATCCCAAACTCTCAATGCCATGGGTTCTCCAGCCCTGTTCCTGCAGCTACCCAGTGCTTAATTTTGTAAACCATGTTAAATCGGTTCGGGAACATCGATAGTAACATGTTTTCATAACTAAATATATTTCGTTAAACTATTCACAGCCCCTCTCTCTGCGCTCTGGAGAAAGGAATGAAGGAGAGAGGGGAGGAGATGGAAACTCACGGTAGTGAAATATTCTGTAGTTAAAGGTAATGTGTCAGCCTATTAATTTTGAAAATAATAAATGCCCTAGTACTAGGCTATTCAAAATCAAATACAAATTCACTATACTTGTAGACAAACTCTGAATTTGTTTAATTTAGGCTAGACCAATTATGTAGCCTACCAAAGATATCTTAAATCAGTATTTTATAAATGTTTTTCTGTCATATGTAATATGCGGTAGCACAATCATTATTTTATTGACTGTAAGTCGCTTTGGATAAAAGCGTCTGCTAAATGGCATATTATTATTATTATTATTAATTTATGTTTTTTTTCAGGCTTGGGCTCATATATAGGCCTATGCATATGCATAACCTCTAATATGCATATGGGGGTTTTGAATTAATCATCACCTTAGAAAGTACTTTCCATTTTGTTGTGTTAGGCTTTGAAACAACATCCACAACAACCATGTTTTCCACTCAGTTTCAACCTGTTGTTGAACTTCTTTCTTCAAATTGATCAATCACATTGAGGTGATAAGTTTCTGTTGTGATTTTCGATTGCATTTGCATTGATGTCAGAGTGGTTAGAGGGACAATAGAGCCCTGATTACAGTGACTATGCAAAGATAATAAACAGCGAGAAGCAGCAGTGTAAAAACAAAAGGGGGGTGTCTATGCAAATAGTCTGGGTGCCCATTTGATTAATTGTTCAGCAGTCTTATGGCTTGGGGGTAGAAGCTGTTAAGGAGCCTTTTGGACCTAGACTTGGTAATACATTTACATTTTACATTTTAGTCATTTAGCAGACGCTCTTATCCAGAGCGACTTACAGGAGCAATTAGGGTTAAGTGCCTTGCTTAAGGGCACATCGACAGATTTTTCACCTAGTCGGCTCGTAATGTCAGTCTATGACTTGGGTGACTGGAGTCTTTGACAATTCTTTGGCAAATCCTCTGACACCGCCTAGTATATAGGTCCTGGATGACAGGAAGCTTCGCCCCAGTATTGTACTGGGCCGTACGCATTACCCTCTGTAGCGCATTGCGGTCAGATGCCGAGCAGTTGCCATACCAAGCGGTGATGCAACCGGTCAGGATGCTCTCGATGGTGCAGCTGTAGTACTTTCTGAGGATCTGGGGACCCATGCCAAATCTTTTCAGTCTCCTGAGGGGGGAAAAGGCGTTATCGTGCCCTCTTCATGACTTTCTTGGTGTGTTTGGACCATGATAATTTGTTGGTGATGTGGAAACCAAGGAACTTGAAACTCTCGACCCACTCCACTACAGCCCTGTCGATGTGAAAGGGGGCGTGTTCGGGCCTCCTTTTACTGTAGTCCACGATCATCTCCTTTGTCTTGTTGAGGGAGAAGTTGTTGTGCTGGCACCACACCGCCAGGTCTCTGACCTCCTCCCTATAGGCTGTCTCATCGTTGTCGGTGATCAGGCCTACCACCGTTGTGTCGTCAGCAAACTTAATGATGGTGTTGGAGTATAAGCGTCCGGATTAATGTCCCGCTCCTTGAAAGTGGCAGCGCTAGCCTTTTGCTCAGTGCCGCTGTTGCCTGTATTCCATGGCTTCTGGTTGGGGTACGTATGGTCACTGTGGGGACGATGTCTTCAATGCACTTATTTGTGACCGACCGCCTTGATTCGGTCTTACGTAGCAAAATTCGAAATTGTGTTTTTTACATTGGATAAAAGCAGAGACGCAGAGCTACAAAATGGTATATCATACACTGCATTTGAGGAACAATGGGAAAGTAATTCTGCTTTGAAAGTTGATAAACTTGTAACCCCACTTTTGAGTAAATGGCCCTTGAATGTTTTGGTACACCTACTGGAGAGCTATTCTTTGTCTACACCCATTCAGCATTGTTCACACCCTCTTAAGGCAGCCCCACCCATCTCTTTAAGCCTACAATAAGGAACAATTCCAGGTAAACAGAAAGTGTCCAGATAAAAATATGTTATAAATATTAGATGATGCTTACCCAGACACACTTGTCTAAATTGATGGGTCATGTGAAAGAAATGCTATAACCCCCAGCCACATCTTGCTAAGTGGATGGGTCTCTACAGAAGGTGTAAACAGTACAGCAAAATGGTTACTTGCATAGTAGCAATATAAAAAATATATATTTTTTAAAAAGAACAAGCGTCAATGCCAGTAGAGAAAGAACGACATAATATACAGTATGTACAAGAACAATATCAATAACCATATCAGTGATACTGGTGATCGATCAGGCATATGCATACAATAAGGGATAAAGTGGCTGAGCAGCAGGATAAAAAGAGAGCCTGTTTCTGTCCTGCCCTTGACTTTGGTGCAGGGCATGTGATGCACATAGCCTCTTCGTCGCAAAACTCCCTGATCTACTCAAAAACATATGTTTGTCTAGCTGTGTCCAGTCCAGGTGGTGCTTGTACAGGCAGACCATCTATGGGAGGAAGGATGTCAGCATTGCGCAGCAGCTAAAACCTGGTACCGACTGAGTCCGAACGCTCCTTGGCGACAACAACACCAGGCTCCAGAGCATCGAAGCTGTAAAACAGGAAATAACAAAACAGATATTGAGAAGACATTACAACCTTGCATAACATAAATTCACCTCCCAAGTTTAAATAATGAGAATAACCTCATACAATGCAATGAAAATTATGTTCACCTGAAGTGCTGGTACTGCTTGATCTGTGGCAGCGGCCTGAAGTATGGAGTCAGGTGTTGTTGCCAGCCATAGCGTTCCACCAGCACCATACCATCCTCCAGCCCAACCAGCTGTGGGATGTTGACCCCTGTCACAGTGCTGTCCTTCACAACACCAGCAATCTCGGACAAAGTGTTCACTCTGGTCTTTCTGAAGCAGTGCTTGATGAGGCCGAAGCACCAGTCGGGGGCGAACTTGGTGTGGCCTGTGATCAGGAAGTGAAGGTCCAGACTGTGGTGGAGCTTGTGCATGGTCCGCCTGGCACAATACCAGTGTTTTGGCCACTGCAGTTATCACAATTCATGTCCACACATGTTTCCCCAACTCCGTAGTTGGTGAAGAAATGGTGCATGTAGTTGATGACTGCGCTGCTGCCTTTGGTGGATGACATGCCTTCATCAATCAAGTAGCTGACTTGTTGTGTTATTCCATCACAGCAGACACCAAACAGGCCACACTTGCGAGGAGTTAAAAAGTAGATGGGACCTGGCTGCATAGGGTCAGAAGGATAGTGCACCTGCAAACAACAACAAAAGAACATCAAGATAAATAAAAATCTATTGTCTCACCCCTGTCAGACTGTCTTTACACAGCTCAGTGAAAGGCATTTGCCTCCTTCCCATAGATATATACAGTACCAGTCAAACTTTTGGACACACCTACTCATTCAAGGGTTTTTGTTTATTTTTACTATGTTTTATGTTTTGTTTTAGTCGTTTAGCAGACGCTCTTATCCAGAGCGACTTACAGGAGCAATTAGGGTTAAGTGCCTTGCTCAAGGGCACATTGACAGATTTTTCACCTAGTCGGCTCGGGGATTAGAACAAGCGACCTTTCGGTTACTGGCACTACGCTCGTAACCACTAAGCTACCTGCCGCCCTACTATTTTCTACATTGTAGAATAATATTGAAGACATCAACACTATTAAATATCACATATGGAATCATGTAGGAACCAAAAAAGTGTTAAACAAATATTTGAGATTTGAGATTCTTCAAATAACCACCCTTTGCCTTGATGACAGCTTTGCACACTCTTGGCATTCTCTCAACCAGCTTCACCTGGAATGCTTTTCCAACAGTCTTGAAGGAGTTCCCACATATGCTGAGCACTTGTTGGCTGCTTTTCCTTCACTCTGCGGTCCGACTCATCCCAAACCATCTCAATTGGGTTGAGGTTGGGGGATTATGGAGGCCAGGTCATCTGATGCAGCACTCCATCACTCTACTTCTTGGTAAAATAGCCCTTACACAGCCTGGAGGTGTGTTGGGTCATTGTCCTGTTGAAAAAGAAATGACAGTCCCACTAAGGCCAAATCAGACGGAATGGCGTATCGCTGCAGAATGCTGTGGTAGCCATGCTGGTTAAATAAATCACAGACAGACAGTGTCACCAGCAAAGCACCCCCAAACCATAACACCTCCTCCTCCATGCTTTACGGTGGGAAATACACATGCGGAGATCATCCGTTCACCCACACCGCGTCTCACAAAGACACGGCGGTTGGAACCAAAAATCTCAAATTTGGACTCCAGACCAAAGGACAAATTTCCACTGGTCTAATGTCCATTGCTGGTGTCTCTTCTTCTTATTGGTGTCCTTTAGTAGTGGTTTCTTTGCAGCAATTCGACCATGAATGCCTGATTCACTGTCTCCTCTGAACAGTTGATGTTGAAATGTGTCTGTTACTTGAACTTTGTGAAGCATTTATTTGGGCTGCAATTTCTGAGGCTGGTAATTCTGATGAACGTATCCTTTGTAGCAGAGGTAACTCTGGGTCTTCCATTCCTGTGGCGGTCCTCATGAGAGCCAGTGTCATCATAGCGCTTGATTGTTTTTGCGACTGCTCTTGAAGAAACTTTACAAGTTCTTGAAATGTCCGTATTGACTGACATTCATGTCTGATAAAACATATTTTTATATAGTATTTGTTAATGTCTTTAAACTCATGAGCTGTATGTGGGAGAGAGGATAAGGATACACCATGTGTTATCTATGTCACTGCTGGATGACAGAAGGTCTGCGTGCCAAGATAGATTGAGGGCCACTTGTGCTAATCTTAGAAGGAGTACGTGATGGAATAGCCTGGCTAGGGTGCCACACGATACCATGTAGCGGGATACTATTGTAGGTGATGAGTGACACTCAATAATGGTTGGCAACTGTTGGATGGAATTAGCTCCGAAAGCATTATATAAACTGAGAGGTTTTCTATGTAAGTCATTTGGATGACAATAGGCTGCGCCCGTACTGCTTTTCATACGAATCCAGTACTGTAACTATTAAATAACTATGAATCAACTCTCCATCTAAGTATTTAACTATTCTCTTACATCCTGAAGTACGAGATACCAGAGAAACTCGTCATAACAATGTCTTAAAGTAATGATGGACTGTCATTTCCCTTTGCTTATTTGAGCTGTTCTTGCCATGATATGGACTTGGTCTTTTACCAAATAGGGCTATCTTCTGTATACCACCCCTACCTTGTCACAACACAACTGATTGTCTCAAACGCATTATGGAAATACATTCCACAAATTAACTTTTAAGAAGGCACACCTGTTAATTGAAATGCATTCCAGGTGACTCCCTCATGAAGCTGGTTGAGAGAATGCCAAGAGTGTGCAAAGCTGTCATCAAGGCAAAGGGTGGCTATTTGAAGAATCTCAAATATAACATATTTTGATTTGTTTAACACTTTTTGGTTACTACATGATTCCATATGTGTTATTTCATAGTTTTGATGTCTTCACTATTATTCTACAATGTAGAAAACAGTAAAAATAAAGAAAAACCCTTGAATGAGTAGGTGTTCTAAAATGTTTGACCTGTAGTGTATATATACAGTGGCTTGCGAAAGTATTCACCCCCCTTGGCATATTTCCTATTTTATTGCCTTACAACCTGGAATTAAAATTGATTTTTTGGGGGGTTTGTATCATTTGATGTACACAACATGCCTACCACTTTGAAGATGCAAAATATTTTTTGGGTGTGAAACAAACAAGAAATAAGACAAAAAAACAGAACTTGAGTGTGCATAACTATTCACCCCCCAGATATTCCAAACTACGCTGTGGAGCTTTGCAGCTCCATCAGGGTTATCTTTTGTGTCTTTGTTGCCTCTCTGATTAATGCCCTCCTTGCCTGGTCCGTGAGTTTTGGTGGGCGGCCGTCTCTTGGCAGGTTTGTTGTGGTGCCATATTCTTTCCATTTTTTAATAATGGATTTAATGGTGCTCCGTGGGATGTTCAAAGTTTTGTCCCTGACCTGTTTGGAGAGCTCCTTGGTCTTCATGGTGCCGCTTGCTTGGTGGTGCCCCTTGCTTAATGGTGTTGCAGACTCTGGGGCCTTTCAGAACAGGCGTATATATACTGAGATCATGTGACAGATCATGTGACACTTAGATTGCACACAGGTGGACTTTATTTAACAAATTATGTGACTTCTGAAGGTAATTGGTTGCACCAGATCTTATTTAGGGGCTTCATAGCAAAGGGGGTGAATACATATGCACGCACTACTTTTCCGTTTTTTAAATTTTTTAAATTTTTTGAAACAAGGAATTTTTTTCATTTCACTTCACCAATTTGGACTATTTTGTGTATGTCCATTACATGAAATCCATTTAAATTACAGGTTGTAATGCAACAAAATAGGAAAAACGCCAAGGGTGATGAATACTTTTGCAAGTCACTGTATACAGTACCAGTCAAAAGTATGGTACTCCATATAATGGCAAGAACAGCTCAAATAAGCAAAGAGAAATGACAGTCCATCATTACTTTAAGACATGAAGGTGAGTCAATACGGAAAATGTCTTGAACTTTGAAAGTTTCTTCAAGTGCAGTCGCAAAAACCATCAAGCGCTATGATGAAACTGGCTCTCATGAGGACCGCCACAGGAAAGGAAGACCAAGAGTTACCTCTGCTGAAGAAGACAAGTTCATTAGAGTTAACTGCACCTCAGATTGCAGCCCAAATAAACGCTTCACAGAGTTCAAGTAACAGACACATCTCAACATCAACTGTTCAGAGGAGACTTAATGGTCGAATTGCTGCAAAGAAACAACTACTAAATGACATCAATAAGAAGAAGAGATTGCTTGTGCCAAGAAACACGAGCAATGGACCGTTGGAAATCTGTCCTTTGGTCTGATGAGTCCAAATTTGAGATATTTGGTTCCAACCGCTGTGTCTTTGTGAGACGCAGAGTAGGTGAACGGATGATCTCCGCATATGCCATTCCCACCGTGAAGCGTGGGGGAGGAGGTGTGACGGTGTGGGGGTGCTTTGCTGGTGACACTGTCAGTGATTTATTTAGAAGTCAAGGCACACTTAACCAGCATGGCTACCACAGCATTCTGCAGTGATACGCCATTCCATCTGGTTTGGGCTTAGTGGGACTATCATTTGTTTTTCAACTGGACAATGACCCAAAACACACCTCCAGACTGTGTAAGGGCTATTTGACCAAAGAGAGTGATGGAGTGCTGCATCAGATGACCTGGCCTCCACAATCACCCGATCTCAACCCAATTGAGATGGTTTGGGATGAGTTGGACCGCAGAGTGAAGGAAAAGCAGCCAACTAGTGCTCAGCATATGTGGGAACTCCTTCAAGACCGTTGGAAAAGCATGCCTCATGAAGCTGGTTGAAAGAATGCCATGAGTATGCAAAGCTGTCATCAAGGCAAAGGGTGGCTACTTTGAAGAATCTAAAATCTAAAATATTTTTTGATTTGTTTAACACTTTTTTGGTTACTATATGATTCCATATGTGTTATTTCATAATTTTGATGTCTTTTTTATTTTATTTATTTCACCTTTATTTAACCAGGTAAACCAGTTGAGAACAAGTTCTCATTTACAACTGCGACCTGGCCAAGATAAAGCAAAGCAGTGCGATAAAAACAACAACACAGAGTTACATATGGGGTAAAACAAAACAAAGTCAAAAATACAACAGAAATAAATATATATACAGTGTGTGCAAATGTAGCAAGTTATGGAGGTAAGGCAATAAATAGGCTATAGTGCAAAATAATTACAATTAGTATTAACACTGGAATGATAGATGTGCAAGAGATGATGTGCAAATAGAGATACTGGGGTACAAATGAGCAAAATAAATAACAATATAGGGATGAGGTAGTTGGGCGGGCTAATTTCAGATGGGCTGTGTACAGGTGCAGTGATCGGTAAGGTGCTCTGACAACTGATGCTTAAAGTTAGTGAGGGAGATAAGTGTCTCCAGCTTCAGAGATTTTTGCAATTTGTTCCAGTCATTGACAGCAGAGAACTGGAAGGAATGGCGGCCAAAGGAGGTGTTGGCTTTGGGGATGACCAGTGAGATATACCTGCTGGAGCGCAGACTACGGGTGGGTGTTGCTATGGTGACCAATGAGCTAAGATAAGGCGGAGATTTGCCTAGCAGTGATTTATAGATGGCCTGGAGCCAGTGGGTTTGGCGACGAATATGTAGTGAGGACCAGCCAACAAGAGCGTACAGGTCACAGTGGTGGGTAGTATATGGGGCTTTGGAGACAAAACGGATGGCACTGTGATAGACTACATCCAATTTGCTGAGTAGAGTGTTGGAGGCTATTTAGTAAATGACATCGCCGAAGTCAAGGATCAGTAGGATAGTCAGTTTTACGAGGGCATGTTTGGCAGCATGAGTGAAGGAGGCTTTGTTGCGAAATAGGAAACCGATTCTAGATTTAACTTTGGATTGGAGATTCTTAATGTGAGTCTGGAAGGAGAGTTTACAGTCTAACCAGACACCTAGATATTTGTAGTTGTCCACATACTCTAGGTCAGACCCGTCGAGAGTAGTGATTCTAGTCGGGTGGGCGGGTGCAAGCAGCGTTCGGTTGAAGAGCATGCATTTAGTTTTACTAGTGTTTAAGAGCAGTTGGAGGCTACTGAAGGAGTGTTGTATGGCATTGAAGCTCGTTTGGAGGTTTGTTAACACAGTGTCCAATGAAGGGCCAGATGTATACAAAATGGTGTCGTCTGCGTAGAGGTGGATCTGAGAGTCACCAGCAGCAAGAGCGACGTCATTGATATACACAGAGAAAAGAGTCGGCCCAAGAATTGAACCCTGTGGCACCCCCATAGAGACTGCCATAGGTCCAGACAACAGGCCCTCCGATTTGACACATTGAACTCTATCTAAGAAGTAGTTTTACAATGTAGAAAATTGTAAAACAAAATAAAGAAAAACCCTTGAATGAGTAGGTGTGTCCAAACGTTTCACTGGTACTGTACATCCTTAATCAGTGTAAAGGAAATGTTGCTTACTTGTTGAGCAAAATCAAAGCTGAGGTCTTTGCTTGCTTGTTCAGTAGGGCCCCCCAGAGACAACTACAGGTCTTGACAGGTGGTTTTGCAGTCAGCAACCACCTTCTGGTAGACAGACCGTTCACGCTGAACAAGCAGGAGATGCTGCTCTTGCTTCTTCAGCTTGGCTGACTTAACAGCTTCTGGCAGATTGGCAGATCTGAAGACTTGATAGTTGTTCCTCTAGCACTGCCAGCACAGGTCTGTCCTGGGCTTAGTGCTTGAGATGTGGGGCAGCAATGTTCTACACAGATTCCTGAAGGAAGACAGCCCGACTACACGTACCTCTGGAAAATACAGAAATATTGTGAGATCAATAAAAGTAGTGCCAATCATGTTGGAGGCAAATTCAAAAGTCAAAACGTGTTGTTTATGCTTTACATACCAAGTGTTGTCACCGATTCCTTGTAGAGATGCCACACTGCTGCTTTTGTCACATGAGATAGCAGCAGCTTTCCACCAAAGTGTTTGTGTCCTGGGTGGCGTCCTGGTAAAACTATTGCATTATCCTCTGCGTAGTTGTTGAAGAAGTTCACAACTCGCTGCAAGTCCTCATGCTATAGGCGTCACCAGTGCTTGCTTGGGCCAGCTCTCTTTTTGATGGGAGGCATTAGACCATTCTCCTTGTATGGTTGGTGGAGGAGAGTCAGGCGTGTTCTACTGATGCTGAAAGACAAATTCCAGATACAAATATTTGAGCTTTATTATACAATAGATGGCCGTTATCACCGTCAGACACACTGGCAAACTTGACGGGTCATGTAATCATCTGGTGAAGTGGAGTCTTTTATTTAGACATGTAGCTAGCTAGCTAGCTAAACAATGAACCATAATCAAAATCCATAGAGTACTAGCAATACAAACCGATTGTCATAGCTAGCTAAAGTTAACCAAATAGGTTCAATGTTAGCTAGTTAGCATTAGGCTATAACTAGCAATGCAAACGGTTTTCTGAGATAATATTACTACATAGATCATACATTTATTGTTAGCGAGTGAGCCAGCCACCTTAACGTCAGCTAGCAAGCTAACAGTACGCTTTAACTTGGGGTCTTTTGTTTAGACATGTAGCTAGCTTAAGAGTAAACAATGAACCATAATCCCAATCCATAGAGTACTAGCAATACAAACCGATTGTCATAGCTAGCTAAAGTGAACCAAATAGGTTCAACGTTAGCTAGTTAGCTAGCTAACATTAGGCTATAACTAGCAATGCAAATGGCTTTCTGAGATAATATTACTACAAAGATCATACATGTAATGTTAGCTAGCTAGCTAACATTAAGCTTTAAATTGCAATGAAAACAACTTTCTGACAAAATTAGAAACGTATAATATCTAAACTGTAGCTAGACTCTTATCCATATACAGTTGAAGTCGGAAGTTTACATACACCTTAGCCAAATACATTTAAACTCAGTTTTTCACAATTCCTGACATTTAATCCTAGTTAAAATTCCCTGTCTTAGGTCAGTTAGGATCACCACTTTATTTTAAGAATGTGAAATGTCAAAATAATAGTAGAGAGAATGATTTATTTCAGCTTTTATTTATTTCATCACATACCCAGTGGGTCAGAAGTTCACATACACTCAATTCGTATTTGGTAGCATTGCCTTTAAATAGTTAAACTTGGGTCAAACATTTAGGGTAGCCTTCCCCAAGCTTCCCACAATATGTTGGGTGAGTTTTGGCCCATTCCTCCTGACAGAGCTTGTGTAACTGAGTCAGGTTTGTAGGCCTCCTTGCTTGCACACGCCTTTTCAGTTCTGCCCACACATTTTCTATAGGATTGAGGTCAGGGCTTTGTGATCGCAACTCCAATACCTTGACTTTGTTGTCCTTAAGCCATTTTGCCACGACTTTGGAAGTATGCTTGGTGTCATTGTCCATTTGGAAGACCCAATTGCGACCAAGCTTTAACTTCCTGACTGATGTCCTGATGCTTCAATATATCCACATAATTTTCCTTCCTCATGATGCCATCTATTTTGTGAAGAGCACCAATCCCTCCTGCAGTAAAGCACCCCCACAGCATGATGCTGCCACCCCCGTGCTTCACGGTTGGGATGGTGTTCTTCGGCTTGCAAGCAACCCCCTTTTTCCTCCAAACATAACGATGGTCATTATGGCCAAACAGTTATATTTTTGTTTAATCAGAACAGAGGACATTTCTCCAAAAAGTACGATCTTTGTCCCCATGTGCAGTTGCAAACCGTAGTCTGGCTTTTTTATGGTGGTTTTGGAGCAGTGGCTTCTTCCTTGCTGAGCAGCCTTTCAGGTTATGTCGATATAGGACTCGTTTTACTGTGGATATAGATACTTTTGTACCTGTTTCCTCCAGCATCTTCACAAGGTCCTTTGCTGTTGTTCTGGGATTGATTTGCACTTTTTTCACCAAAGTACATTCATCTCTAGGAGACAGAACGCGTCTCCTTCCTGAGCGGTATGACGGCTGCGTGGTCCCATGGTGTATATACTTGCGTACTATTGTTTGTACAGATGAACATGGTACCTTCAGGCATTTGGAAATTTCTCCCAAGGATGAACCAGACTTGTGGAGGTCTACAATTTTGGCTGATTTCTTTAGATTTTCCCATGATGTCAAGCAAAGAGGCACTGAGTTTGAAGGTAGGCCTTGAAATACATCCACAGGTACACCTCCAATTGACTCAAATGATGTCAATTAGCCTATCAGAAGCTTCTAAAGCCATGACATCATTTTCTGGAATCATTTTTCCAAGCTGTTTAAAGGCACAGTCAACTTAGTGTATGTAAACTTCTGAAATACTGGAATTGTGATACAGTGAATTATAAGTGAAATAATCTGTCTGTAAACAATTGTTGGAAAAATTACTCGTGTCATGCACAAAGTAGATGTCCTAACCAACTTGCCAAAACTATAGTTTGTTAACAAGAAATTTGTGAAGTGGTTGAAAAACAAGTTTTAATGACTCCAACCTGTTTGTAAATTTCCGACTTCAACTGTACATGGATGAATGCTTCACAGCAGACTGCAACCCCTTTCATTAAATAAGACGTCCTGTGTCGTTTCCATTGTGTTTGTACAGTTTTCTTCGCCCGTTGTGTCAAGTCACTTTGGTTCACACTGACCGTGTGCAATGCCATAAGAATCATCAGATCTTTCTCCCTTCTGTCATGGATGTCATGATTGCCCTTAGTTTGAAGATGTAATCCGGAGACAGATGTTTTATACAACAGCCTTCTGTGTTCTCTTTTCGACTCCTTCTGCATTTGCAATCAAACGCCAGAATTGTATTCCTCTCCTTATCATACTCTGATTCTACCAGACATTCCACTGATTAAAAAACTCGGTCAACTTCTTCCGTGACAACAACACTGTTGATCACCGTTTCTTCCTCATCACTGTCATCAGAAGACTCTACGATGTCTTCTTCAGTTAAAATGTTTTTACCTAAATCAGGGATTTCCTCATCGCCTGATTCATTTTCAGAGTCAGAGAGAGTCAGCATGATACGATCGTCCTCCTGAAAGTAGTCCATCACAACTTTCTCCCACTGACCTTTGTCAATAGCGCCTTATAAATTCAGGGCAGCAATGTTATTGAGAGCAGTAGCAGCACATTTGCAGTTCTCCATGGCTAACTTTATATATTTCGAAAAAACTGCAGTAGAAAGGATTATCTACACATAACGAGCAGCTCATTTTATAGACAGAAGATTACTCCGTACTCCGGCCGCACCAACCTGACTCATTAGGGGAGGGTCCTGGTGGGCATTCAGCCTCGGAGGCGGATCCAACTCCGGGCATGACGACCTCTCCCTCTCTGCCTCCCCGTTGCGCCCCTGGTCTGGTCTGGACCTCGGCGCGATGCTTCCCTTCTCCTTCCTCACACAATGCACCAAGCCCTGTCTGGACCCTGATGTGGGAGACCCCGAACCTGGAGAGGGGCTGACGTCTGGGCCTGGATCAGCAATCCTCCCACGATGCACCAAGCCCTGTCTGGACCCTGGTGTGGGAGGCCCCGACCCTGGAGAGGGGCTGACTTCTGGGTCTGGAGTGGAGCCGCTGTCCGGAGCTGGACTGGGCACCGGTGGAGCGGACTGCTCTGGCTCCGGAGTGGATCTGCTGACCGGAGCTGGCCTGGGCACCGGTGGAGCGGACTGCTCTGGCTCCGGAGTGGATCTGCTGACCGGAGCTGGCCTGGGCACCGGTGGAGCGGACTGCTCTGGCTCCGGAGTGGATCCGCTGACAAGAGGTGGACTGGGCATCGGTGGAACGGACTGCTCTGGCTCCGGAGTGGATCCGCTGACAAGAGGTGGACTTGGCATCGGTGGAGCGGACTGCTCACTCCGGAATAGAGTCGCTGACCGGAGCTGGACTAGGCACCGGTGGAGCGGACTGCTCTGACTCCGGAGTGGAGCAGCTGACCGGTGCTGGACCAGGCACCGGTGGAACGGGCACGGGCTGTGCCGGACTGGGAACACGCACCACTGGCTTGGTTTGAGGAGCAGGCACGGGCCGGGCCGGACTGGGGACACGCACCACTGGTCTGGTGCGAGGAGCAGGAACGGGCCGGGCCGGACTGGGAACACGCACCACTGGCTTGGTGTCGGGGAGCAGGTACGGGCCGTACCAGGTTGGAGACACGCAACACTGGTTTGGTGCGAGGAGCAGGCACGGGCCTTGCCGGACTGGATACATGCACCACTGGTTTGGTGCGAGGAGCTGGTACGGGCCTTACCGGACTGGGAACACGCACCACTGGCTTGGTGTCGGGGAGCAGGTACGGGCCGTACCAGGTTGGAGACACGCAACACTGGTTTGGTGTGAGGAGCTGGCACAGGCCGTACCGGGCTGTGGAGGCGCACTGGATGTCTGGAGCTTAGAGCTGGCACAACCCGTCCTGGCTGGATGCCCACTTTCGCACGACACGTGCGGGGCGCTGGCACAGGACGCACCGGGCTGTGAACGCGCACTGGCGACACAGTGCGTAGGACTGGCGCAGGATATACTGGACTGTGGAGGCGCACTGGAGACCAGGAGCGTTGAGCCGGCACAACCCATCCTGGCTGGATGCCCACTTTCGCACGACACGTGCGGGGCGCTGGCACAGGACGCACCGGGCTGTGAACGCGCACTGGCGACACAGTGCGTAGGACTGGCACAGGATATACTGGACTGTGGAGGGACACTGGAGACCAGGAGCATTGAGCCGGCACAGCCCGTCCTGGCTGGATGCCCACTTTCGCACGACACGTGCGGGGCGCTGGCACAAGACGCACTGGGCTGTGAATGCGCACTGGTGACACAGTGCGTATCTGCACATACCTAGGTTCCTCAATGAACACACACTCCTTTTGTTGCCTGACCAGCTCCTCTCTCCGTGCCTCCACTACTTCCTTCTTCCTTTGAGCCTCCTGTAGCGCCTCCCTCTGAACGGATAACTCCTGCTCCCTCTGAGCTAACAGCCCACGTAACGTGGTGGCCTCCTCTCTCAGACTGCTCCAGTCCTTCTCTCTCTCTCGCCAAACCTCCTCCAGTGAGGACTCCTCCAGGAGCCCCCACGAGTTAGGGAACAGAACCTCATCGTCGTCGTCATCCTCCGACTCCTCCGTGTAAAACTGTTCCCATGGTCGTAGGAACTCCAACTGGAACCCCACCGGGTGCAGTGGTCGGGGCTCTTCTCTCTCGACACCCGACCAAACATGGATAGATCAACCTAGATCTACAACATAGAAATACACTAACATAGATCTCAACAGAAAACTCACACCCTGACCCAACCGACAAGAGTTATCTCGATCAGGGCGTGACACTAAACCAACTATACTCATAATCTAACAACTTTATTCGTATTTACAGATGGCATACAAGTTTGTTATTAAGGCACATGAAAGTTAAAATGTTCCAGAAGGCATTTCTGCCAAAAAAACACATTTTGATTTTAAAAAATATATATGTTCAAATGCCTTTCCTGTGAAGTCCTGAATTGCGACATATACCTAGTTTCCTGAAACGAGTCACATTTATGAAGCCGGTGACTGGTGTGGTAAACTCCTCAATGTTATCGGATGAATCCCGGAACATATACCAGTCCGCTTCGTCGGACCACTTCCGTATTGAGCGTGTCACTGGTACTTCCTGTTTGAGTTTGTACTTGTAAGCACGAATCAGGAGGATAGAGTTATGGTCTGATTTGCCAAAGGGAGGGTGAGGGAGGGCCTTGTATGCGTTTCTGTGTGGGGAGTAAAGGTGATCTAGAGTTTTGTCACCTTAGTTGCGCAGATGACATGCTGTTAAAAATGAGGTAAAACAGATTTCAGTTTTCCTGCATTAAAATCACCGGCCACGAGAAACGCTGCCTCTGAATGTGCATTTTCTTGTTTCTTTATGGCCTATACAGCTAGTTGAGTGTGGTCTTAGTGCCAGCATCGGTTTGTGGTGGCAAATAGACAGCTATGAAAAATATATAGGAAAACTCTCTTGGTAAATAGTATGCTGCTTATCATGAGGTATTCTAACTCAGGCGAGCAAAACCTTGAGGCTTCCTTAACATTAGAAATTGCGCACCAGCTGTTAACAAAGAGACACACCCCTCCCCCTCTCACCTTATCAGAGACTTGACGATGCATAGCCATGACTCTGAGAAACATAGGATATTACAGTTTTTCAGGTCCCGTTGATAAGATAGTCTCGAACGGAGCTCATCCAGTTTGTTCTCCAGTGACTGCATGTTTGCCAACAAAACAGAGGGCTATGGCAGTCTACATTCCTCGCCAACATAGTCTCATCATGAAGCCGCCTCGCTTGCCTCTCTTTCGCCGCCACTTGCTCTTTCGAGTCCCGGGGATCAGGGCCTGGTCCGGGGTAAGCAGAACTTCCAGAACTGACTCATTGAAATATAAATATTCATCCAAATCGAGGTTAGTGATCGCTGTTCTGATGTCCAGAAGCTGTTTTCGGGCATAGGAAATGATGTGTAAAAAAACACACAAAATAGCAGAATTGGTCAGGAGCTCGTAAAACGGCAGATATCCACTGCAGCGCCATCTTCATGTCAAAACAGTCCTGTTTTTCATCCCCTACCTTCCACTCCTCCATTGCTGCATCCATCTCAAGCAATCCCTTTGTCATTTTCTCCTTCACCCATGCACGAAAAATCACCCAGTTCATGCGAGGGTCACACATCTAAATACAGCATTTACCTTACAATCTCAATGAGTGACTGACGGGCATATCGGGCAGCTCAGTATCATCATCTTATACAGCATATGCCTTACTGAGCTAATGTTTATTGCATGTGTCTTCCTGTCATTGGTTGACATTGATGCTCCTCTCCTGTGCCACAAAGTCAAGATGTCCTCTTTTGTTGATTTCATCAGTCTCCCCTATAGTCTCGTAGTCTCGTACCTCCTACTGCTACACGTTTAAAAGATTGTTAAGTTTAAAAGCCTCAAAGGAGTGTGCGTGTCAGTGGTGAGGAGGAACAGGGGCATCACTTTTCTCCCCCTTTACCACCACACTGCTCTAAACATTAAAATTCAGCTCAAATTGCATCCTATTAAAAGTAAATGAGGCATTGCCACGTTATTACAGGCCCCAGACCTGGCAGGTCGCAAAATAATCTATCAAGAGCCATGAGTCATTCTGTTGTGTTTGCAGTGAACAAGATTACAATTGATATTTGGGACAGGTAAACTGATTTGTCATTTTAAGGTTGGGGACATCATGGAATGATTATTAGATACAAAATAAGTTGAATAAATGAAATGAGGGCAGATTTGAAACTGGCAGCTTCTTTTGTTTAACCCAGATGAATTTGTGTATAGTGACTTTGCAGGCAGGTGGAATGGATAGTGGAAAGAACTAGAGATAAAACAAAGCCTATGTACTGTATCTGTCAGGTCTCTGTCATCTCTCCTAGTATCCCATCGACATTCAGTGGTAATGGATAGTTTTGGATGGCACTATCACAAGTTACCACAGATAATCATTATGGTTTCCACCCATTGTCCCATTCAGCTATAAAGGTATGTATCCTCACTGGACAGGCCCTCATGGAGTTGGGACTTGGGACATCTTGCCATGGAGAGAACTAAATTATGTAGTGATCTTCAACATTTTCTGGTGACTTAAGTACGGATTCACTCATAAAGACAATTAAAGGACCAATTAGAAAATCAATTAAATGTGATCCTTGGATATCAGCCTCTTCTACAAAATACCTAATTAGTATAGTCTCCATCAAAGCAGTGTGTTTGTGTTAGAGTTTCGGAGTAGTGGTTTAGGTCCCTGATACCTCCATACCGCCATCCCTTTTTCCACACAGACCTTCCCTGGCCTAGCCCAGCCTGTCTACCCTCACGACTGCCCAGTGGGCCACTGGAGCTGCAGAACTATGGGGTCCTGGGAAGGCTCTCTGAGAGCAGACATTTACATATGATTGCTCCAGACTTCCTGACAGTAGCCCAAGGCCCCTGTGGGATGGCTGACCTTGTGGAGAGGTTCAGAGCAGTGGTGAGGATGCCTCCCGTGTTCCTTATTTAGGCTGCTTTTGTCAGCAGGAAGCAGAGATTAAACGAGCATCCCCAGTGAACCTGCTGCAGGGACACGCCATGACAGCAGGGATTTTCATCATTTAGCGTGAGCCCCCTGTTGTGTGCAGGGGCATGGGGCCTGTCTGTCACTGCAGTGAGTGACTGGCTGACAGGGTAGCTGGAACACAGTGCTGCTGATCTGAGAGGGAGAGGCAGCTGACATTCTGACCTTGCGCACAATTAAAATGTTCTCAGGAACTGAAATTGTTTCTGTGCTCAGACTTTGGTTATTTAGAAGATACATATTTTTCTGCCAGATATGTATTCTTTGAAACAAATTCAATTATTTCTGACACGCCGGAAATAAATAAATAAATAAGCACAAACACAAGCCAAAGAAAATAATGGCAGAGTAACCAAGCGTAGTCAAGCATTTAGCAGCCTCTATCTGTGTGACACATGTACCTGTCCTTCGCTGCTGAAATGCCCTCATCGCACTCGCTACACACAATTATTGCATCAACTGTGTGAAAGGAGCTGTCAAAAATAATATTTTATTTTAATGTTGCTGTAAAGAAAACTTTACTTCAGCGAGTGCGGCTTAAAAGGACAGAATAACAACCATGTCAGTTTAAAGAAGGAATCAGCAGTAGGGGGAAACAGCGCCACTGGACGCCCCACCACCTTTGTTATTGTTTCTGTTGTGGAGCTGAGGAGCGTCACACAGCATGCAAAAAATAAAATATACTATCGCGCGTCCAATGATGCCCGAGGGGAAAAAACTGTGTTCATTATTTGCAGTAATTCTTTGTTGTTGTAATATCATGAACAGACAAGGCTGTTTCACCATTAACGATTCCAGCTTTAAGACATCCAGACAGAACTCTACTCATTTATATCAAAATCATCAAACAATTATTCCATTTTAAGTGCCTTGCTTGGTCTAAAAATCACCAGCCTTTTATACATTGAACAAAAATATAAATGCATCATGTAAAGTGTTGGTTCCATGAGCTGAAATAAAAGGTCCCAGAAATTCTCCATACGCACAAAAAGTTTTTTCTCAAATGTTGTGCACAAAATGTGTTTACATCCCTGTTAGTGGGTATTTCTCCTTTGCCAAGATAACCCATCCACCTGACAGGTGTGGCATATCAAGAAGCTGATTAGGTGCACCTTGTGCTGGGGACAATAAAAGGCCACTCTAAAATGTGCTGTTTTGTAACACAACACAATGCCACAGATGTCTCAAGTTTTAAGGAAGCGTGCTGGTTGCAGGAATGTCCACCAGAGCTGTTGCCAAAGAATTGAATGTTAATTTCTCTACCATAATCCGCCTCCAACGTCATTTTAGAGAATTTGGCAGTATGTCCAACCGGCCTCACAACGGCAGACCACGTGTATGGCGTCGTGTGGGCGAGCGGTTTGCTGATGTCAACGTTGTGAACAGTGGGGTTATGGTATGGGCAGGCATAAGCTATGGAGAACCAACACAATTGCATTTTATCGATAGCAATTTGAATGCACAGAGATACCGTAACGAGATCCTGAGGCCCATTGTCGTGCCATTCAACTGCCGCCATCATCTCATGTTTCATCATGATAATGCATGGCCCCATGTCGCAAGGATTACCTGGTTAAATAAAGGTGAAATAAAAAATAAATAAAAAATAAAGGATTTGTACACAATTCCTGGAAGTTGAAAATGTCCAGTTCTTCAATGGCCTGCATACTCACCAGACATGTCACCCAATGAGTATGTTTGGGATGCTCTCGATCGATGTGTACGACAGTGTGTTCCAGTTCCCACCAATATCCAGCAACTTCACACAGCCATTGAAGAGGAGTGGGGCAGCATTCCACAGGCCAGAATCAACAGCCTGATCAACTCTATGCGAAGGAAATGTGTTGCGCTGCATGTGGCAAATGGAAGTCACACCAGATACTGACTGGTTTTCTGATCCACGACCCTACCTTTTTTTAAGGTATCTGTGACCAACAGATGCATATCTGTTTTCCCAGTCATGTGAAATCCATAGATTAGGGCCTAATGATTTGATTTCAATTGGTTGATTTCCTTATATGAACTGTAACTCAGTAAAAGCTTTGAAAATGTTGCGTTTATATGTTTGTTCAGTATGTGTTTTGTGTTTGATTGCAACCAACACTGGCAGTAACCATCTACATGCTCTGCCTCCCTCTGTACACAGGGAGTAGGAACTGTTTTTATTTTGGTCCAAGCATCCACAAATAGAAAATTAATAATAATTAGATTTCGTTTTTTGGCTCAAGGTTGGATTTGATTAAACATTCGTGTTAGTTGTTAGTACACGCGATATGACGCAACAGGCTGATATGTACCACAAAATGTGGAAGAATCTTGAAATAAATCAGACAATGGATGATTAATGTTATAGTTTTCAGCCATTGTTTGTTTTATTGCAGGATGCAGGATGCTTCAAGATGTTCTGTTCCATATCAACATGTTAAGGCAATTTGCAATGTGTTTCCTACGTATTCTGTGCTTTATATTATATTTCTCTAAAGGAGAGGAAATATAAGGATATATCAATAATGTATATATGTTTTAGCCTAACTTTCCCAGTATCTTTGCCTGCACATCTTTGTAGTATGAGTGCTATTTGAAGGCTGGCAGTGAGGCCTCCACAGGGACACAGCTAAGACTAGTGACAGGGCTCCTAGAGAAGACAAACTGCCATTAAACATGGAGCTTTACAGAAATTCATACAATATCCCATTAATTATTGGAATTAACATATGGTCAAACAGAAATTATGGTATCCGGGAATCATTATTAGCTATAACAGTAATTTGTTCTCTAATTGGGATTGATTTCCACCTTTGTTGTAAGAGGCACTTCACAAATTGTTCATTTGATTTGTTTGATTTGTTTGGGGTTTTAGGCTTGTTTCTGTATTGCACTTTGTGACATCTGCTGATGTAAAAAGGGCTTTATAAATACATTTGATTGATAAATACATTTGATTGATTTGCACATTGTTACAGGAATCTCTCTCTTTCACTCTCTCTCTTTCTCTCCATCTCTTTCTCTCTCTCTGTCTATCCCTCTGTCTCTCTCTCTCTAAAACACACGCACACACACACACACACATGCACACGCACGCACACACAGACTTCATCAGTAGGATCGTAACACTGGTTGCTTCAGCTTTAGGATTAGCGTGGTTTGATTTTACGGCTACATTGGAAATAAAGATGTCGCGACAGGTTTTATCAGACTCATTCATTAGTGAGTTGTAAAGAAGGACATGGATGTTTACTATGTGGGTGTCTATGTAGATATACTGTACATGACTACACAAGTCACGTCCATCATATTGCTACAGTATAACATCACACAGTTGTTTCATGATTGCTATAGGGGTGTAATTCATAAGCCAGACACTTGGAAATACACAGTGGCTTCTCTTTCTGAAACACCCATTACAACTATTGTAAAGAACTTAACGACACTCACTGTATTAACAAGCTACAACACAGTGAACCAGATAACCACTTTTTGTGTAATAATGCTAAATGTAAGATCAGCTATGTAGATATAGCACACATAGTGATTTTCATTTTGCTCTTTTCCACTAAGTAGATCAAGCTGTCCAGTGCACCAGATGTACACAGGAAATAAAACGCTAGAGACACACACACGGTACATCTTCTTTGATCTCATAAACCTGACAGATGTGATTCATCCATTCCTGCTTAGAGCCCTGCATTAATTTCCCCTCCCCTCCTTTACACAGTTTAGCCCAATTAACACAGTGGCTCTTTTACTAACTATGCAAGGGAAGATGTGGGTGTGTTAGGGCTGCAGTTGGCTGCGGCCAAGTGCTGAGGGAGATCCAAAATTGAGACACCTCTGTGAATACCAATGCTACCCATTGCTAGGCAAGTGGTGATGGGAGAGCTCTCTCTCTCTCTCTCTTAAGTTTGCGAACCAGCAGCACTAAAGACAAACAAAAAGAGCTGCAGAAGCACTAGACTAGATCTAGGATAGAGGTAGGTAATTGAGTTTGGTAAGAATAGGAACGTGGGTCTGACATAGTAAAACAAGTTCTGCCTATTCAGCCCTGCAGAAAAGTGAAAACTAGAACTGTCAGCCAGTGAGATTCCCCCTCTATCTCTTATTGAAACACACTGGTTGGTAATACACTGGTTGGTAATACATTTTTCTTTACATAGTGGAATGTGCTGACAACAAAATCACACAAAAATGATCAATGGAAATCAAATTTATCAACCCATGGATGTCTGGATTTGGAGTCACCCTCAAAATTAAAGTGGAAAACCACACTACAGGCTGATCCAACGTTGATGTAATGTCCTTAAAACAAGTCAAAATGAGGCTCAGTAGTGTGTGTGGCCTCCACGTGCCTGTATGACCTCCCTACAACGCCTGGGCATGCTCCTGATGAGGTGGCAGATGGTCTCCTGAGGGATCTCCTCCCAGACCTGGACTAAAGCATCCGCCAACTCCTGGACAGTCTGTGGTGCAACGTGGCATTGGTGGATGGAGCGAGACATGATGTCCCAGATGTGCTCAATTGGATTCAGGTCTGGGGAACGGGCGGGCCAGTCCATAGCATCAATGCCTTCCTCTTGCAGGAACTGCTGACACATTCCAGCCACATGAGGTCTAGCATTGTCTTGCATTAGGAGGAACCCAGGGCCAACCGCACCAGCATATGGTCTCACAAGGGGTCTGAGGATCTCATCTCGGTACCTAATGGCAGTCAGGCTACCTCTGGCGAGCACATGGAGGGCTGTGCGGCCCCCCAAAGAAATGCCACCCCACACCATGACTGACCCACCGCCAAACCGGTCATGCTGGAGGATGTTGCAGGTAGCAGAACGTTCTCCACGGCGTCTCCAGACTCTGTCACGTCTGTCACATGTGCTCAGTGTGAACCTGCTTTCATCTGTGAAGAGCACAGGGCGCCAGTGGCAAATTTGCCAATCTTGGTGTTCTCTGGCAAATGCCAAACGTCCTGCACGATGTTGGGCTGTAAGCACAACCCCCACCTGTGGACGTCGGGCCCTCATACCACCCTCATGGAGTCTGTTTCTGACCGTTTGAGCAGACACATGCACATTTGTGGCATGCTGGAGGTCATTTTGCAGGGCTCTGGCAGTGCTCCTCCTGCTCCTCCTTGCACAAAGGCGGAGGTAGCAGTCCTGTTGCTGGGTTGTTGCCCTCCTACGGCCTCCTCCACGTCTCCTGATGTACTGGCCTGTCTCCTGGTAGCGCCTCCATGCTCTGGACACTACGCTGACAGACACAGCAAACCTTCTTGCCACAGCTCGCATTGATGTGCCATCCTGGATGAGCTGCACTACCTGAGCCACTTGTGTGGGTTGTAGACTCCGTCTCATGCTACCACTAGAGTGAAAGCACCGCCAGCATTCAAAAGTGACCAAAACATCAGCCAGGAAGCATAGGAACTGAGAAGTGGTCTGTGGTCACCACCTGCAAAACCAGTCCTTTATTGGGGGTGTCTTGCTAATTGCCTATAATTTCCACCTATTCCATTTGCACAACAGCGTGTGAAATGTATTGTCAATCAGTGTTGCTTCCTAAGTGGACAGTTTGATTTCACAGAAGTGTGATTGACTTGGAGTTACATTGTGTTGTTTAAGTGTTCCCTTTATTTTTTTGAGCAGTGTATAATGGAGCAATAGTGATCTCTTCTAGCTGTTGTCAGATGGTCCACTCCTCAATTGGAATCCTCTGCACTTTGATGCCCAGACTAGAATACAGTCCACTATTACTGTTATCACTGTCTGTTCTCTGTATTTCTATCCCCACAGGATAGAGACAGAGTAGCTCATCTCACAGTCTTACCTGTGGATCGGGAGTAGGGGGGATAGATATGTAGGTTAAATGACAGCAGAATTATACGTGTGACACCAAAGGTAATGAAGGCTGATTAATGTTAGGTATAAATGTAGCCACAGGGTGATATGTGTTGAAAGATGATCACACCGGTGTCTGTCTAATCAGTACCGATGCCCTTGTTTCAAGTCAAAGTAGAGGGGACAGTTGTAGGGAAGGGAGGCATTGACATCCGTCAGAACACTGGGACTCTAACAGTCAGTGGGTGGGGAAAGTCGTGCAGGCGATTTGTGTAACCAAGTAGCGGTAATATTGTTGTTACTGTGAAATGTTAATATTGCTGGGTTGCAGGGTTATGATACCTGGTATCACACATATTTGTGACAAATATGTTTTGTTGTGTGTGACAAGCATATTTGTATGTGACATGCTAACACTGCAGCTACACTACATCAAATCAAATCCAAATCCAATTTTATTTGTCACATACACGTGTTTAGCAGATGTTATAGCGGGTGTAGCGAAATGCTTGTGCTTCTATGTCACGATCGTTGAACTGAGTAGACCAAGGCGCAGCGTGATGAACGAACATACTTCTTTTATTTAATGAATGCACGAACAACAAAACAACAAACGATAACGTGACGTCCTATGTTAAACACGACAAACACGGAACACACCAAAAGGAACAAGATCCCACAACACCTGTGGGAACACAGCCTGTCTAAATATGGCTCCCAATCAGAGACAACCAGCAACAGCTGACACTCGTTGCCTCTGATTGGGAACCACTCTGGCCAACATAGAAATACAAATCTAGACTGTGAACATAGAACAAAAACACATAGAATCTACACACCCTGGCTCAACATATAGAGTCCCCAGAGCCAGGGTGTGACATTCTTGCTCCGACAGTGCAGTAATATCTAACAAGCAATATCTAACAATTTCACAACATATACCTAATACACACAAAACTAGTAAGGAATGGAATTTAAGAAATACATATATGGACACGCAATGACAGAGTGGCATGGACTAAGATACAGTAGAATATTATAGATGTCACGTTCGTTCATCGACGGGACGGACCAAGGCGCAGCGTGATATGCATACATGTTTATTTAAACTTAATAAACAACGACAAAACAATAAACGAAACAAAACGTGAAGTCCAAGGTAGACACAAACAACATACCTTTCACGGAACAAGATCCCACAACCCACTAGTGCCAATAGGCTGCCTAAGTATGGTCCCCAATCAGAGACAACGAGCGACAGCTGCCTCTGATTGGGAACCACACCGGCCAACATAGATCTAGACATACTAGAAAACCAACATAGAAATACACAACATAGAACATACACACCCTGACTCAACATATACGAGTCCCCTGAGTCAGGGCGTGACAATAGAATAGAATGCAGTATATACATATGCGATGAGTAGTGCAAGATATGTAAACATTATTAAAGTGACTGTAAACATTATTAAAGTGACTAGTGTTCCATTTCTTAAAGTGGCCAGTGATTTCAGATAGCAGCAGCAGCCTCTAATGTGCTAGTGATGGCTATTTAACAGTCTGATGGCCTTGAGATAGAAGCTGTTTTTCATTCTCTCAGTCCCAGCTTTGATGCATCTGTACTGACCTCACCTTCTGGATGATAGCGGGGTGAACAGGCAGTGGCTCGGGTGGTTTTATACTTTATTTGTCATTATTTAAATTCACAAGATAGAATGAACGTGTGCGTCAGCCATCGAGAATTGAACCTCAGCGATTCTTGAGCTTGGACGCTGCCATTGGATGCGACACAACACGTGCAGTATAGCAGCTATCATTGATTTCAAAGGAATCATTCCCTCAATGGCTGATGGCTGATGGTATCTATATACAGTATATGGCTCTGGATGTAGAGTAGCAGGGCCGTTAGGAGAATTCTGGTTTGGTTTCATCTCAGTTATATTGACATGGTAGATCCTCTGTAGGCAACACCTCCCTCACGTGGTCCTGTGTGGCTCAGCTGGTAGAGCATTGTGTTTGCAACGCCAGGGTTATGGGTTTGATTCCCACGGGTGGCCAATATGAACATGTAAAGTGCCTTCGAAAAGTATTCAGACCCCTTGCCTTTTTCCACATTTTGTTACGTTACAGCCTTATTCTAAAATGGATTAAAAACAAATAAATCCTCAGCAATCTACACACAATACCCCATAATGACAAAGTGAATACAGGTTCCTATAAATCTCTGATAATATATTAAAAATAAAAAGCAGAAATACTGCATTTACATACAGTGGGGAGAACAAGTATTTGATACACTGCCGATTTTGCAGTTTTTCCTACTTACAAAGCATGTAGAGGTCTGTAATTTTTATCATAGGTACATTTCAACTGTGAGAGACGGAATCTAAAACAAAAATCCAGAAAATCACATTGTATGATTTTTAAGTAATTAATTTGCATTTTATTGCATGACATAAGTATTTGATCACCTACCAACCAGTAAGAATTCCGGCTCTCACAGACCTGTTAGTTTTTCTCCACTCATTACCTGTATTAACTGCACCTGTTTGAACTCGTTACCGGTATAAAAGACACCTGTCCACACACTCAATCAAACAGACTCCAACCTCTCCACAATGGCCAAGACCAGAGAGCTGTGTAAGGACATCAGGGATAAAATTGTAGACCTGCACAAGGCTGGGATGGGCTACAGGACAATAGGCAAGCAGCTTGGTGAGAAGGCAACAACTGTTGGCGCAATTATTAGAAAATGGAAGAAGTTCAAGATGACGGTCAATCACCCTCGGTCTGGGGCTCCATGCACGATCTCACCTCGTGGGGCATCAATGATCATGAGGAAGGTGAGGGATCAGCCCAGAACTACACGGCATGACCTGGTCAATGACCTGAAGAGAGCTGGGACCACAGTCTCAAAGAAAAACATTAGTAACACACTACGCCGTCATGGATTAAAATCCTGCAGCGCACGCAAGGTCCCCCTGCTCAAGCCAGCGCATGTCCAGGCCCGTCTGAAGTTTGCCAATGACCATCTGGATGATCTAGAGGTGGAATGGGAAAATGTCATGTGGTCTGATGAGACAGAAATAGAGCTTTTTGGTCTAAACTCCACTCGCCGTGTTTGGAGGAAGAAGAAGGATGAGTACAACCCCAAGAACACCATCCCAACCGTGAAGCATGGAGGTGGAAACATCATTCTTTGGGGATGCTTTTCTGCAAAGGGGACAGGACGACTGCACCGTATTGAGGGGAGGATGGATGGGGCCATGTATTGCGAGATCTTGGCCAACAACCTCCTTTCCTCAGTAAGAGCATTGAAGATGGGTCGTGGCTGGGTCTTCCAGCATGACAACGACCCGAAACACACAGCCAGGGCAACTAAGGAGTGGCTCCGTAAGAAGCATCTAAAGGTCCTGGAGTGGCCTAGCCAGTCTCCAGACCTGAACCCAATAGAACATCTTTGGAGGGAGCTGAAAGTCCGTATTGCCCAGCGACAGCCCCAAAACCTGAAGGATCTGGAGAAGGTCTGTATGGAGGAGTGGGCCAAAATCCCTGCTGCAGTGTGTGCAAACCTGGTCAAGACCTACAGGAAACGTATGATCTCTGTAATTGCAAACAAAGGTTTCTGTACCAAATATTAAGTTATCTGCTTTTCTGATGTATCAAATACTTATGTCATGCAATAAAATGCAAATTAATTACTTAAAAATCATACAATGTGATTTTCTGGAATTTTGTTTGAGATTCCGTCTCTCACAGTTTAAGTGTACCTATGATAAAAATTACAGACCTCTACATGCTTTGTAAGTAGGAAAACCTGCAAAATCGGCAGTGTATCAAATACTTGTTCTCCCCACTGTAAGTATTCAGACCGTTTGCTATGAGACTCGAAGTTGAGCTTAGGTGCATCCTGCTTCCATTGATCATCCTTGAGATGTTTCTACAACTTGATTGGAGTTCACCTGTGGTAAATTCAATTGATTGGACATGATTTGGAAAGGCACACACCTGTCTATATAAGGTCCCACAGTTGACAGTGCATGTCAGAGCGAAACCCAAGCCAAGAGGTCAAAGGAATTGTCCGTAGAGCTCCGAGACAGGATTGTGTCAAGGCACAGATCTGGGGAAGGGTACAAAAAAATTTCTGCAGCATTGAAGGTCCCCAAGAACACAGTAGCCTCCATCATTCTTTAATGGAAGAAGTTTGGAACCACCAAGACTCTTCCTAGAGCTGCCCGCCCGGTCAAACTGAGCAATCGCGGGAGAAGGGCCTTGGTCAGGGAGGTGACCAAGAACCCGATGGTGACTCTGACAGAGCTCTAGAGTTCCTCTGTGGAGATAGGAGAACCTTCCAGAAGAACAACCATCTCTGCAGCACTCCACCAATCAGGCCTTTATCGTATAGTGGCCAGACAGAAGCCACTCTTCAGTAAAAGGCAAATGACAGCCCACTTGGAGTTTGCCAAAAGGCACCTAAAGACTCTCAGACCATGAGAAACAAGATTCTCTGGTCTGATGAAACCAAGATTGAACTCTTTGGCCTGAATGCCAAGCAACACGTCTGGAGGAAACCTTGCGCCATCCCTTACGGTGAACGGAGCAAAGTACAGAGAGATCCTTGATGAAAACCTGCTCCAGAGTGCTCAGGACCTCAGACTGGGGCGAAGGTTCACCTTCCAATAGGACAATGACTCTAAGCACACAACCAAGACAACGCAGGAGTGGCTTCAGGACAAGTCTCTGAATGTCCTTGAGTGGCCAAGCCAGAGACCGGACTTGAACCCGATCGAACATCACTGGAGAGACCTGAAAAAATCTGTCCTCTAAAACAAAGTTTAAAACAAAATGCCGACACAGGAGGAACTCAAAATCCAAAACCAAACCATTAAAAAAGAAAAATATCAGTGAATATTACCAACCAACGTGCAGTCATGCAAATGACTGTTGTAAAAATGCATTTTCAGCCATTCTCAGCTAGTTATAGTTACAGTACCTTATACACTGTACTCCAAAACAACGATGAGAAGTCTGGATTGATGAGTTAATATTTTTTTGTCATTTCTTGTCTTGCAATTGTTGCTGTGACCACACTAGTTTCTGTCTTCACATGTGAAGCCCTCCTACTCTGCACTTTTTACTGAGGCCTGGAACTTGTTGTGAAGGTCACTGTTTTGGCCACCAGGCAGGACCTTCCATTTCCTAGAACAGAGAGCAGAGGAGCTTCAGTGGCAAGCTCTAATCCTCTTTAATTTGTTTTCAGATGGGGCTTTGGAAATACCAGCCTGCTCCCTAAGCAGAGATCACATAAGAACGTGGGCAGGGACAGCTGTCTCCTCTTCTGGCGGTTTATAATACAGGTCCGCTTGCCGCTGCCTTCCCCTCCTAATGAATGATTCAAGCCTGGGCTGAGTAGCTACTTTGCGTGTATTTCACAACCGAAATGAATGCTATTCCCAACACTAAACAAGCATGGCAGGATTGGTTGTAGTCTGCAGTGTAGGAGAAGTACAGAAGGGGATGAGGGTGGGGTGGTGGAGGGTGGTTGTGATCAATCAGTATGCATGTGGGCCTCTGTTCGTATCAAAACAAACCCTGTAATTGGGTTTGGGTGTGCCCCTTTCTCCTTCATATTATGGCAGAGGTTGAGTTATGCAAAAAACTCTTTGCTCTCCTCACCAGAATGCTTATGTTCCTTGATAGAGGTGATTTGTATCAATGAGCAGAGCATTCTATCTCTGCTCCGCCATGCAATTCTTTTTCTGCGATGTGGATGAGAAGAAGGCATAATTATATTGAAGTGATGAAGCACATCTTGAAAGACAGAGGGGGTTTAAAAGCTGCTGAAACAAAGCAAGCAGGCAGCAGGTTGGCAACACAGGCAGGAGGCTGGCAGTCTTTTAATCCTCGCCGCAGTGCTGATAAATCAGCACACGTGTTTCATTTTTATCCCCCTCACCAGTTCGCCTGGCCCTTGAGTGATGAACAAACCCCCGCTCGCCTCTCAGGCCCTTTGATGTAATATCCAACCCCGGATTACCTCCTCTGACTTGCGACAGATTGGTGGATGGAAACGGTGGGCCAGCAGGTGCATAGTCCTGTGGTCCACTCTCCTGTACAGACCCAGGCAACCACTGGATCACTGAGGAGGGGGGCAGGCTCAAAACACAGCCAGAACGTTACATCACTACCGGACACACTGAGGACCCTCCTCCCCTAGCTAACCAAGCACAGCCAATAAGAGCTACCTGGGATCTCTCCCTCCCTTTTCTTCCTCTCTTTCAAACAATCAGAGTCAGATTGTCTCAAGTGTTGCATCTGAACTCTGCTTGACCTGTTCACAGTGGGCACAAAAGGAGAGGTTAGTCAAGACTATTGTTGTACTGAATGGCCGTAAAGACTGTATTCCCAGAGGTCTAATAATAATAACTCCCATTGTGGTCTGATTATTTTAGTCAGGTATGTAAGGCCTGGGCTGGAATAAAAGCTTTTTCACCCCGCAGCTCTATTAGAACACGAATTGTCCACCTCTGTATGAGATTGAAACTCAGACTGAAACAGAAAGCGTTGCTCTTTCACCAGACCTAAAGCCAGACCTTTTCAGTCTTTGCAGTCCTTCCTTATCATTCCGCCATGTTGTTTTTTGTAGTGATCATAGCTGCACAGTTTAATTAGTGATCGTGCCAACTGTTTGATGTCCCTCTATGCAGTACCAACCAGACCCTCATAGAGTATTTCTGCATTTCACTATGATTTGTTTTGTTGGTTTTGCCTGTGAAATAGTCTGCATCCTCGCTCTCTCATTTTGTAAATTGATCCCAGCGCCCCCTAAGCCGTATCATGATTGTGTAGGCGTAGATTGGAGATTATGCGCTCCAGTTCTTCATTACGTCAGGCACAATGTATCTTTTCTGTCCCCAAATGAAGACGCTGAGAGAGTGGATTAAGATTTTTTCCCAGCAGTGTCTTGTAGCATTGCTTTAATAAAGAGAGGAAGTACACATACAGGGCCATAAGCAAATAGACAAGGATACAGCTCCAGGGAAGCTTGTTTTGGAGGCCAAGCGAGTTAATAGAAATGCATTATACAGCACAAGGGAGATGAGCACTAACAACACTGCAAACCCGGCAGGGCTTACTCAGGCACAGGCAGTTTGATCTCTTAATTGAGGCCAGTCCCCCAACATTGGTGTTTCTATTATTTAGACAAATCAAGACAAACTGGAAATACATTGTTTTCACCCTCAGTAATGATGTGGTTTTTAACTGTTAACACTAGATAAGTTGGGCCTTGAGGGACCCTCTATTGAGCCAATGAGCAGTCGTTTTGACTCAAACATTCTAACAGTCTAATAAATACATTTAATATATGCTATCGGAAACATAATCCTTTGGTTGTGTTTATGGTCTTGGGTAACATCAGAATACGGAACATTTTTATTTAAAAGAACACAATAGCTTTTTCATTAATTTGTGTTATTGTAAGCTAGTTGTTGCCGTGTGAGCACGTATGGAGCGCATGGAAGTGGTTATTCTTGGAAAAAGTTATATTTTGAAACCTCAGAATCTGCTCTTTCTAATACTATATAGAAATCAAAATGTCTCACCTGCATGTGACTCTGTAGGAGGATTTGAAATGTAAATTGTTGGCACTCTGGGGAAAAAAATGTATTCTTAAAATGGCTTCTAACACAAATTCTGTTTGTGGTATTGAAATTCTTACGACATACGTGTGTTAAATAGACTTATTTAGCAAAAGTCAAGGACGGAGGGACGCATGACTTAAAAAATGGCAGATATATCTTTATTTTAAATTCAAGTCAAAATGACTCATCCGGCTCTTCTCGTGTTAAAGACTACTGCCTGCAGTCATTGGTTGTGACGAGTGTGGTCCTTTATTTAGAGTGAGGCATAAAATGGAAGGAAGTGAGAAGAGCACAGATCGGAGAGATTGCAAATGAACAGTGAAACAGGGTTCACTCCCCTCCATGAAATGGCCTCCTTGTAACAGCAGCAATACCACTTTGATTGATGGACTCTGCAGTTTATGTTCCTGTATGCGGCATGCGTTCCTCAAATCTGCCCGTTTGACATTCAGAATGGCCATTTGTTTACAATGCTCCCGTCTCCTCCCTCATTTCCTGCCATTGCTCATGACCTGTAGTGATGCAGGGGTCTCCAGATTGAATGCATAAACAGTGATTGATCTCGCAGTGAGTCTCTGGGTTACTGGGACAACATGCTCCTTGGATAAACATGACCTGGCTTGTAGTTAGGTAGGAAGACTTGATTTATCTGGAAGTGAAGTCCTGTTTACCTTATTAAAAACAGATTGGAATGTCTATTTGCAAGACTCTGCGGCATTTCATTTTCCCAGGCTCCATCTTGGTTTTAGTTTGATGTGGATTTATTTTCCTAGGGTTCTTAAACTAATTAAATAGTAAAAATGCTGAACACAAGTGTTAGGTGAGAGGTCCACATGGTGCTGTGGTATGCTGTCATTGTGGTAAGGAAATCCTTGTGTCCTCTATGCCTGAGAAAAAGGTTTAAATTGAGTGTAGTGTAGTATACCCATCTTCCTCTCTAACATGCTTAATAAAAATGTAATTATGGGACATTGTGATAGGTTTCTTTATTTCTTAAACGAAGTCATTGCCATTGTTATCCATACATTATTTATGTTCTGTTTCTGCAGCAGATACAGTGATCACAATAGTAATTTAGTTCAAGTCAAGGAAGCATCCTTTTTGCTCCCCTACCTTTGAGTTTTGAATGTTTCATACAGTGAGCCAAAATTGCTTGGAAAAAACTTCTCCAAATCAATCTCAGTTTGTCTCATACTGTCTATCTTTGATTTCCCTGGACTCCCTGGACTTTTTTAACGCAATCTGTTTTCTTCTTTCTTGTAATAAAGGTCCATAAATAGAAATAAACACATTTGCATTGCAAAAAAGCCTTCCATGCCACCCTACAGAGGACCTCAACTTTCAACTTGCCTTTTCAGCACGCCATTAGGGTTGAGAATTGCCAGGGACCTTATGATACAATATTATCACCATACTTATGTGCCAATATGATATGTATTGCGATTCTCACGATTCTATGTGTATATGTATTGCGATTCGATACTGTGATTTTATTGCGATTTGTTGTTCCAAACATATTGCTCACCATATGTCTGCTGCAGAGGGACAAGAGAGAGCCACGAGAAGACGAGTTTTGATCAGTAATGGAAATAAAAGTGCTGAAAACAAATTGGCTCCCTATTTATAAAGAAGATGTAGAACAGGCTATGAAGGAAACATACTAGCTCAAAAATAATATTGCGATATTGTCAAAACAATACGTTACGATATATCGTCAAAAATAATATACCGATATATAACTGTATCGTTTTTTTCCCCCATCACTACACGACATACTAGTGATCATCCACGACCATACTCTGGGGAAGCAGGCCTTTGTGAAAATCAAATCAAATCAAATTGTATTTGTCACATGCGCCAAATACAACAGGTGTAGACCTTACAGTGAAATGCTTACTTAAAAGCCCTTAACCAACAATGCAGTTTTAAGAAAGAATACCCTAAAAAAAGAAATAAAAGTAACAAATAATTAAAGAGCAGCAGTAAAATAACAATAGCGAGGCTATATACATGGGGTACCGGTACAGAGTCAATGTGCGGGGGCACCGGTTAGTCGAGGTAATTGAGGTAATATGTACATGTAGGTAGAGTTATTGGAAGAGAGGGGTGTTGGTTCATTGCAGAGGGAGGAAAAACGGAAGAGAGAGAGAGGTGTTGGTTCATTGCACTGTGCCTGGCCTGCTGTGCCATTGGAGGATATGCCAGTGCATCCAGGCACTCATGGCTGGGCGGGCTGGCTGTTTCCGTACTGCCCCAGACTCCTTGTGCTGGCGATGGAGAGATAATTCCATTCACCCAGTGGCCTTCAGAATGAGGGCCTGGTGATAGGAGTTCTTCCTGATTGCTATCCAGTGAGGCAGCGTGGGCTTGTGGAAGTGGGCTGGATTACAGCCGACGACGCTGACACTCTCCAAGCTGAAGCGTGTCATTAAACAGTAAATCACTCTGATTGAAAAACGCATCAGCTCCCAGCATCCTGTTTACAAAGCAAGACCTGCTCCACAGGCCCAGACCGTGTTCTTCAGCAGCATAAATCAAGGGCCAGTCATACTATAGGTTCTCTCACTCAAAGCACTCCTCAACCAAGCCCTTTGGCCATTGATTCAGTGACAAATCATCACATACTGAACCTTATTATTTTGGGGATAAACATTCACTCTAATCACTCAAGATACAATTCATAGACTCATCATGACGCTCAGTCATGCAAGATATGTGTACACTTAGAAAAAAGCTAAGGTAAAATCCTTTTTGGTTCCAGGTAGAACCATTTTGGGTTCCATGTAGAACCCTCTGTGGAAAGGGTTCTACAACCCTTTTAGGTTCTAGATAGCAAGTTCTAGATAGCAAAAATATGGAATCTACATTTAGGCTTTGTAGACACTAACCAGATGCAGATGAATTCCCTAATGCATGAAAAAAGTCTCAAACGGGCTGATGGAAACTGGAAATGCAGGAAAAATGTTGTAAATGTCGACAGACAGTTTGTTCATTCGACATGGTGGGATCTTTTAGTGTCTGTAATATTAATTATGCCATGAATGGCAGTGGAAACGCCTATATGCGCAAATATTGATATAATAACCATCATATCGAAGTAAACTTGGTGTCACGCGATGATATGTTGTGTGGTCCTCCCACTACAACTTTGGAAAGCATGCAGTTTATTTAGGCTACAGAATACATAAGTTATGATAAACTTCACAAGGTGGTGAAAGTGCACGGTGATGAGCTTGATGCGCCTTTCCAATAAATGCAGGCCAGAAAAATTTAACCATATCACACCTATTTTAGCTTCTCTACACTGGCTACGAGTAATTTTTTAGAATAGATTGTACAATTGTATTCATCGCGCTTGGTTCAGTGGCTCCTTTTAAAATCACTGCTGAAGACACTTCTATGAAGATGCTTTTAATGTATGATTTTAATTAGCTGTCTTTTTTCGTTCTCCTTCCTTCTGTCTTTGTTTCTTTGTTAGTACTTTTATTTTATGATGTGAAGCACTTTGTTACTTGTATTGAAAAGCGTTATACAAGTAAAGTTATTATTATTGGATGGAAACCTAGCTATAGAAGCTTATAATGTTACAATAACTGCTTTGTGTTCCTTAAAACAGTTATATCCACATAACCATTACAATAATGTTACAAAGGACAACCACTCAGCGCCTGTGACAATAAAACACGTTCTATAATGCTATAGATTTTGTTTTACCACAAATGTATACAGGATTCAGTAACTATTACATGTCTGGTGGATTGTGTGTTTTGATGGTTGAAATTTCCATCTTCTGATTTAAAAAAAAGAAGAAGATCCTTCCTGAATTGGAGTTGACTTTCATTGACCCATGTGCAGATAGGGCTGAGAGACAAGAGGCAATCAAGACGTTCCCAGCATCGCCTCAGCCGCCTCTCTACTCAAGAGCTTTAATTGCCGCCAACGAGTGTCTCATATTACACATTATCTGAGCGTAGATAGTCTGCATCTGAATGTTATATTTATAGATTTACATATTACGTTTTTATATTCAGACTCAAGGCCTTGGCTACATAATGAAATACTGTACCTTTTAATTGAACATATAGACCAGAACTAGTATTCCTGCCAATTATATGTATGCCTCTCACTATAAGTGAAAAGGTAGGAGTGAACAAAAAAGAAAAATACTTGCTGCTTAGTCATTTTTTCATTAAAGTGGTGAAAACATGCAGGGACCTCTGTGCGCTCTTAACAACAACCTTTGCCAGTTTCTATGCAGTATTAATAGAGTATTAATGCCGTATTATACAGTGCTCCTTACCCATCCCTACTCCCTGTTTTTGTGGGTAGGCCAATGTTATACTGCAGTTTAATAGAATACAATTTAGGTGTCGGCTTAACCTCAACAAACAATAAATGAAAAATGGACCAAATACATTTCGCTGGTATCCTGCTACTATGGTATCACCAGTCTTTGTTCTCAACAAGCGTCATCTACATAAAACACTATGAACACCCATTCTCTTTTGACATAGTGTTGGGATGATAATGCTTAAACGTGTCCCAGACACTACAAATCAGCTGTGTTTGTTTACGCAGCTTTAGACACAGAGAGGAGGAGAGCCGGTGGAACACAAACTCGCCCATTCATTTTTCTCATACAGTCAGTTGCACTGACATCTAAGCAAAGGTTGGCCATAGCCATAAATCACACAGCACAATAGCAGGACATTTTGGGCTGGCCCATCATTGAGAACGGTTTTGTTTTCTGATTGCAGTTTGGCAAATTGCTGTTATTAAAATGGAAGAATGCATAGTTTGCAGCCCTCATTAGATGTTGTTCTAACAGCGCCTGATGGATTAAGACAAGCCGGAGGCCTCGTCTGCCTCTACAACCAGTTAATATGAGCCAATTAAAGCCATGCACTCTGCAGCCTCTCCACAGTGTTTTATGTGGCCAACAATGATAACTCAGTCTGCCGCTTCATTGCACAAAGCTTTTGATGTTAAGGAGGTGTACACTCACTAACACTACTTTACACTTACAGTAGTTTATTTTTAGCATTTTAGTAAGGGAACTGTGCCGATGGCAGCCGTTCGTATCAACCCAGCACCACAGCGGTTCCATGTTATAACTACCCCAGTTGTTCATGTCGATCTTGAGCCACTGCGCTTTAGCCCCTGCCTGAGGAGCCATTATGATGTATTTGCTCTGCTCGGCGGTGTGACATCATCTCATGGTATTATCAGTCCAACTGAACTACTGATTCGTATGGTAGAAAGGTAGGGGCAGTTGGTGGTGAGTAAGGATCTAGATGTATCTGCTCAGCTTCCTCAGAATGTAGGGCTTATGGCACAGGAAGGATCAATATTGTGCAGTGCAAGCATTAAAACAGAATGTAAGCCTCACTGTGGTGTTCCTACACAGACAGACAGACCTTGTCAGAGCTTACTGGAGATATCCACCACATGACACTAAAGACAGATGTCTTCACTGAAACCTGATATTATAAAGTATTTTTGAAAGTAGAGCTCATATTGAATAGTACCTTCCAAAACAAATGTAGTTGTGTCACGGTTTCGGCCGAGGCTGCTCCTCCTCCTTGCTCGGGCAGGCTTCGGCGTTCGTCGTCCCCGGAGTACTAGCTGCCACCGTTGTATGTTATCGATGTTTGTTTGGTTTTGTCTTCCTTGTACACCTGTTTCCTTTTAGTGTTAATTATGTCTCCTATAAGTTTCTTGTTTGTTAGTCGTGAGTTGTGTGTAATTGTTCCGCCTGTCTTTTGGTGCTGCTCATTTTGCCTTATGTATTTTTAGGACAGTCGCACTGTTTTCGTGCTCTGTTAGTATTGAGGTGTTTTACGCACTGCTGCGTAATCGTTCGCCTCCGGGTTTGTTGAGGCCCATTTCGTTTTATTTTTGTCGTCTAGTAAAGTCTGTTGGACGAAGCTTCTGTGTCCTGCGCTTGACTCCTACACCACATCCACATCAGCCGTTTGACAAGTTGTCGCCAAAGGGAATAGATTTGCCAAGCTTCTGCCTGGTGAATGTCCAAATCCAGCAGCTGCCGCTCTTCAACAAGTACAGCAGACTAAATATGATGCTTATCAGGAATGCAGAGACTTGAGGGCCCATGGTTGTCCTTGCCATTTGGCAGATACAGTTGTTAAGGGACTCACCAAGTCCTATCCTGTCTGTCACTGTTGACAACTAGTGACACAAAAAAGACAACCCTGTTGCATTGTGCAGGGTTCACTTACTGCATAGATTCAACGCTGTCCTCACCATATAGGGAATAATAATTCAGATACCAATAATATGATCATATTATGCGTCAGCAAAGGCACAGTTGCCCTGGAGACTAATGAAAGGATCCCTTGAGAAATCCTCCATTGTGATCTCTCTCTCTCACTCTCTTTCTGTCTCTCTCACTTACTCACTCATTCAATCACTCACTCACTCCCTCTCTCACACTCACACCTCTATATCTCTTTCTAAATACTGAGTCTGATCATTCAATCACTGCACCATTTCATTGCTTAGCCCATTGTATTTCTTCAGCTGAGTGGGTCTGAATGATCTGACGCTTGATTGACTTAGTCATATCCATGCATGGCCTGTGGGTGTGGGGAACTGGTGAATCAATGAATCACTGAATACTTTCAGACTGAAATGGGGCAAACATTTTGATGTGGAATCCTCTCCAATTAAAATCATTGTGTTTGTGTATACTGTAATATCTTTAACAGTAGTTAGGGACTATTGAGTAGTGTGTACATTGAAAGAGAGCGACTTTCCGTTTGGGCTGACCTTGCAGAGTTAGACACATAGACACTGTATTACCATACACACTAACAACAGACACGGAATGGATGTGGTTATCTGCCATACAGGAAAATAGGAGCAATGAATATACATATTATGCAATAGATATAACAGGATAATCAAATGGATGCAGAATACAACAGAATTGAATGGACTGGTACGAACAGTAGCACAACTGGATTAATAATAACACTCATAGGAAAGGACTGTATAATAGAACAAAATATGCAAACAACTATCAGCAACTGCAACCAACAGTAACAGTAAAAACACAAAATTACAATAAAAAGATTAACTAATTTCTGCACTCCATCCCACAAGTGCACTCAGAGGAGAAGTGTGGAGACAGTGGCCTGCACAGTGACAAGAGCTGTCAGGTGTCCTGCCCCCTGACAACTTGCCCCTTAGCAACCATTCAGGGCCCAGGTCACACAGGTCAGAGATAGTTTGAGAGGCAGGTTTATGGTACCTCTAGACTCTGTCACAGCTCCTGGGGGGTGGGGAGTGGAGTGTGCAGCTTGAAAGGGTTGTGAGGTGTTGATAAGAGTCGACGGCAGGGAATTGATGAATTACTCAACTTCAGCACCCATATCAACAACCTACAATGCTAAATCTAATCCAGACTGGGCTTTCTGTAACGCAACAAATCCTGCTTCACCCGTCCCTCCAAAATCTCCCTGGTCAAGTCCTGCTTCCTCCCTCTGTTTGGTGACACTCTCTACCACCAGTTTTGCAGTAGTACTTTAGTGCCCTGTTGCAAACAGAATGCAGTTCCCCAGTATTTCAATCTTCTCGCTGTATAAGTGTGGATAAAGGCAAAGTTTGGAGTACAGTGACATATCCCATCCCTGCATTGAGGTGCATTTTCCGACCGATATGTCCCGCTGGCTCCACGGTGTCTTAATGTAACCATGATTTACTTTCCGACCCCAGTGCAGTTCAGTGCAAACAAGCGTAACGGTAGGGTCGGAACCTGCTGGCTACTTACTAACTCAGGTTTCATCATTAGTTTCTCCTTTCATCTGTGGCGCTGCTTTCCTGTGCTGGTCTACAAGTGCTGTACTATATACGGGATGCTTAAATAGCCATATACAGGGCCTTCAGAAAGTATTCATACTCCTTGACGTATTGCACATTCTGTTATGTTACAGCCTGAATTGAAAATGGATCAAATAGATTTTTTTACTCAACCATCTACACACAATACCTCATAATGACAAAGTGAAAACATGTTTTTAGAAACTTTTGCTCATTTATTGAGAATGTAATACAGAAATATCTCATTTACATAAGTATTCACACCCCTGAGTCAATACTTTGTAGAAGCAGCTTTGGCAGCGATTACACATGTGAGTGTTCTGTCTCTAAGAGCTTTCCACACCTGGATTGTGCAACATTTGCCCATTATTCTTTTTTAAATGATTAAATTGATCATTGCTAGACAACCATTTTCAGGCCTTGCAATAGATTTTTAAGTAGATTTAAATCAAAACTGTAACTCGGTCACTCAGGAACATTCACTCTCTTCTTGGTAAGCAACTCCAGTGTAGATTTGGCCATGTGTTTTAGGTTATTGTCCTGCTGAAAGATTAATTAATCTCCCAGTGTCTCCCTTAACGATTACAAGCATACCCATAACATGATGCAGCCACCACTATGCTTGAAAATATGGAGAGTGGTACTCAGTAATGTGTTGTATTGGATTTGCCCCAAACATAAAACTTTGTATTCAGGACAAAATGTTAATTGCTTTGCCACATTTTTTGCAGTATTACTTTAGTGCCCTGTTGCAAATAGTATGCATGTTTTGGAATATTTGTATTCTGTACAGGCTTCCTTCTTTTCACTCTGTCAATTAAGTTAGTATTGTGGAGTAGCTACAATGTTGTTGATCCATCCTCAATTTCCTCCTATCACAGCCATTAGACTCTGTAACTGTTTTAAAGTCACCATTGGCCTCATGGTGAAATCCCTGAGCGGTATCCTTCCTCTCCGGCAACTGAGTTAGGAAGGACGCATGTATCTTTGTAGTGTCTGTGTGTGTTGATACAACATCCAATGTGTAATTAATAACTTAACCATGCTCAAAGGGATATTCAATGTCTGCTTTCTTTTACCCATCTACCAATAGGTGCCCTTCTTTGTGAGGCATTGGGAAACCTCCCTGGTCTTTGTAGTTGAATCTGTGTTTGAAATTCACTGCCAGACACCCAGCCAGACTCGTCGACAGCGGGCGCATCGGTCTGGCTGGGTGTCCAAGGGGCCAGGGCCGGCTGGTACCCCAGGACGCACTGGAAGGGAGTGAGCCCCGTGGAGGAGTGAACAAGGGAGTTCTGGGCATATTCTGACCAGGGAAGAAACCTCGCCCACTCACCCTGCCGGTCCTGACAGTGGCAACGAAGAAACCTCCCCAGCTCCTGGTTCATGCACTCCACCTGCCCATTCGACTGAGGCCTATACCCGGAAGTGAGGCTGGCCATGGCCCCGATCTTCTCAAGGAAAGCCTTCCACACTCGGGAGGTGAATTTGGGGCCACGGTCCGAGACTATGTCCTCCGGAAGTCCATAATGCCGGAAGACCTGTTGGAACAGGACCTCAGCGACCTGGAGAGCAGAAGGAAGACCAGTTAGTGGCAAAAAACGGCATGATTTGGAGAACTGATCTACGACCACCATGTCTGTGGTGAAGCCGTCAGAACGTGGAAGGTCGGTGACAAAGTCTATGGACAGGTGTGACCAAGGTCACTGAGGCACTGGGAGAGGAACTAGTCTGCCTGCCGGGGCATTCCGAGGTGTCTTCGTTTGGGCACATACTGAACAGGAGTTGACATAGCGGGAGACATCAGAAGCCAAGGTGGGCCACCAGTATTTTTGGTCTAGAGAATGCAGGGTGCGCGTAATACCAGAGTGACCTGCCGTAAGGGTAGTGTGAGCCCAGATCAGCAGGTGGTCACGGACACTGGTGGGTACATACACGCGCCCCGGAGGGGCATCCCAAACGACAGGTGCAACGATGAGAGACAAGGGCAGGATAGGAACCCCCAGATCCTTCCTTTCTCCGGTATGGTGCATCCTGGAGAGTGCGTCGGCCTTCACATTCTGGGATCCTGGTCGGTAGGACAGAATCAATTTGAAGCGAGTGAGAAATTGGGCCCACCTGGCTTGACGAGAGTTCATCCGTTTTGCTGCCCGTATGTGCTCCAAATTCCGGTGGTCAGTAAGAATCCGGAATGGATGGACTGCGCCCTCCAGCCAGTGTCTCCATTCCTCCAGAGCGAGGACCACCGCCAACAGTTCCCTGTCTCCAACTCCATAGTTCCTCTCTGCGGGGTTAAGCTTTTTAGAGAAAAAGGCACAGGGATACATTTTCTCTGGCTTACCATGCCGCTGGGAGAGGACCGCACCCACGCCCTCCTCCGATGCGTCCACCTCCAGGATGAAAGGACGAGATGGATCTGGGTGTTTTAGGATGGGCGCTGTGGTGAACCTCTCCTTCAGCCTCTTGAAGGCAGCGTCAGCCTCAGGGTTCCAGGCCAGCTTCAGAGGCTCACCCTTAAGGAGAGAGGTGAGCGGGGCGGCTATGGAGCTGAAGCCCAGGAAGCTCTGTAGGCCCTTGATGTTGGTGGGAACTGGCCATGACCTGACCGCGTCCGTCTTCACTCCTTCCATGAACACCCCCTGAGGACTGATCCGGTATCCCAGGAAGGAGATGGCCTGTTGGTGGAATTCGCATATCTCCCCCTTCACCAACAGGCTGTGTTCCCGGAGGCGGAGTAGGACAGCTCAGATGTCCCTGACGTGCTCCTCGAACGTAGCTGAGTAGATCAGGATATCGTCAATGTACACCACAACCTGTCTACTCAGCATGTCCCGGACCACGTCATTGACAAAGGACTGGAACAAAGAAGGTGCGTTGGCGAGGCCGTAAGGCATGACGCAGTATTCATAGTGGCCTGAGGTAGTGCTGAATGCCGTCTTCCACTCGTCTCTTCCCGGATTCGGATCAGGTTGTAGGCACTCCTCAGGTCCAACTTGGTAAAGTACCGGGCCCCTCGTAGCTGCAAGATGGCCAACGGAACCAGAGGGAGGGAATACCGGTACTTGGTGGTGACTGCGTTCAGCCCCCTGTAGTCAATGCATGGTCTCAGTCCTCCGTCCTTTTTGGCCATGAAGAAGAAGCTGGCAGAGGCAGGAGAGGTAGAGCGTTTGATGAACCCCTGTTTCAGGGTCTCCACCACATACTTCTCCATGGCTTCAGTCTCCGCCATGGAAAGGGGGTAAATGCGACACTTCGGGGGGTGTTGTCCCTCCAGCAGGTCAATGGCGCAGTCCCATGGCCTGTGAGGAGGGAGACATGTAGCCTTTACTGAAGAGAAGACATCGGAGAGATCTGCATACTCACGTGGAATGTTGGGCAGTAGGGCGGACTCCGGACTCTCCACTGACGTGGAACCACAAACCACCGGCAGGCAGGTATTCCGGCATGAGGTAGACCAGGCTGTGATACTCTTGGTGCTCCAATTGATGGTTGGGTTGTGTAGTCTGAGCCAAGGCAATCCCAAGACGATCCGGTGAAGGGGTGACGTGACAATGTGGAATGACAGCTCCTCGTGGTGCTCCGGTAGTGTGGGAATGGTAATGGTGATGGAGAGAGTGACGTGCGTAATGGTGCCTGATCCAAGGGGTTTATTGTCCAGTGAGGTGACGTGTAGCGGAGATGACAGTGGCACGGTGGGCAACCCCCATTCAGAGACCAGCTCCCTATCTAAAGGTTCCCCGCTGATCCGGAATCTATCATAGCAGTAGAAATGGAAGAGAAGGAATAACCAGACACCGTTATGGGAACTAAAAACAATGGTTTTGTGATAGGAGCTGACGTAACACTCACGGAGCGGTGACGGGAGTCATACCGCCTAGATAGGGAGCCGCCAGGAGATCTGCTGCCCACCTCCATGGGTGAGGACTCGGAAGCAGGGCGGCTTCCATAGCTCAGATTGGGTGAGAGCCGAGACTCCGGGAGGTGTTGGGAATGGCGTCTCTCTCTCAACATGTCATCAAGAAGGATAGACGTGGTGATGAGGGTATCCAGGTCCATCTCATCGTCCTGACATGCGAGTTCCGTCTTGATGTCCTCCCGTAAGCCTCTCTTGAAGGCTGTGCGCTCATTCCAGCCGGAAGACGCCGCCACCGTGCGAAAGCTCAGCGCGTACTCAGACTCGGACCCCTCTCTCTGTTGTAGATGGAGGAGACGCTCACCCCCGTCCTTTCCCTCCGTGGGATGATCAAACACAGCCCTGAACCAAGCGAGGAAGGTGGGATAGGGTAGTGCCATTGGATTCTCTCCTTCCCAGACTGCCGTGGCCCAATCCAGCGCCTTCCCTTTAAGTAGCGAAATCACCAACGCTATCCTGCTTGGTCAGATGGATATGCCCCAGGCTGACGCGCCAGATAAAGTGAAACCTGTAGCAGGAAGCAGCTACATTTAGTAGTTTTACAGTCAAAGCGCTCCGGTAGGGTGAGGGTTCCCGCAGAAGTGGGTGAAAGCCCGGGAACAGGTGGATTGGGGGCACTCGCCGCTCCCTGAGGTGGAACCGGAGCGCTGGGCAGATTATGCAGAGTTTGGAGCACTTCCTGCATGGCACGTTCAACTGGGCAAGCTGCTGCTGGTGCTGGTCGAGGCACTGGGAAACTCCTGCTGCATAAAATTTTGTTTGGTGTGTGATTCTGTGACGAGTACTGAGTATACGAAGAGGCAGGACGCCGACGCAGGAATTAACAAGGTCAAGGTTTACTTAAACAATGACAAAGAAATAACAAAGATAGAGTACACAACACGAAGCCAAACAATCACATACAACATAATAAGGAACAGTCCAGGGCTAAATAGGGGTGGTGATGAGATGATGAGGTGCAGGTGCGCTGGAGGTGATTAGGGTGCGTTGGGTTTCCATTCCGGTGTTGCCGAGTTGGTGCGCTCAGACCGGTGGCTCAGTAGACCAGCGAATCAGAGCGCCGGAGGTGAGCAACGGGAGGAGACGTGACATAAACACTATTATTGCACATTAGTGAGTCCATTCAACTTATTATGCGACTTGTTAAGCAAATGTTGTATTTATTTTTATTAATTTGTAAACATTTCTAAAAACATCATTCTACTATGACATTATGGGGTATTTTGTGTATGCCAGTGACAAAACATCTCAATTTAATCCATTTTAAATTCAGGCTGTAAGACACCAAAATGTGGAAAAAGTCAAGGGGTGTGAATACTTTCTGAAACACTGTATACTGTAAGCCAAACATCTGTACAGATTTCCTGTCTTTTCATTCAAAATCTTTCTCTTAGGAACTAAATGAGGAATAAGTTGAGATCGTATCATGGAAACGCGCCCGGTAGTAACACACACATGTTGTTTGACAAAGTAACTGTAATAATATTACCCAATTTGAAAAAAGCTACGTGTTACTTTACTCTGTGACTCATAAAAGTAATCTGATTACGTAACACGTTACTTTTGTAATGCATTACCCCGAACACTGCTGACTGGAATAAATAAAGGTTAAAAAAATATATAATCGTAACAGACACCATCCATGTATTTGTAGAAGTAGCAGTTTACTGCTGCAGCATTGGTTCTTGCTTCTCTCAGGGACTGTTTGAAATATGAACTTCACTGGCACGAGAGCATAGCCCATGTAATTTGCTCTTTTAAAAATCCATCATCCTTCCCCACCCACTGCCATAAGCCTTTTTCTACTGTATCCATGATTATGCCAAGCAATATTAAACAACATCTCTGTTTCCTCCTTTGGTACATGGCCACATAATTTATTACAATAATCCCTACAACCATCCTCCTACTAATTTTTGTTTATTATTTGCTACAGAAATAGATAATATGCAATTCAATTATATTGCATATTATTATCTATAGTTACTTACTTATTTACGATGTAGACCTACATAGGAGCACAGGGAGCTATGTATTTCAGTATAATTGCATAATATGTGTTAATAATTGCATTTTAGATGGAAAAGATTCTTAGTCATTTCACCCATGCATTTCCACACTTTTCCCCCAACACTTTCAGTGTGGGCAGTTAATATTTACTTATATGGCACTGCATTATTCATAGAATGGTGAGTTTCCACAACCCCCACAACAACGTATGCCATTTAGAGAAGGCATGATAGACTCCTTCCCCTGGTGAGTGACATTGCATCCCACTGAGTCAGTTGACATTTCCAAGGATGGAAACTTAATTTCCCACAACATATGAGGGTTGCATCCATTAAAGAGAACTCACAGGGAGGGAGCCAGTACTGTATGAGCCGTGGCTGGGCTCCTCATGTGCTAGAGAGCGATGTGGAGTGTCGGTACTAAGTGGTTGGAATTTGCTCTAAGAGCATCAGCTCATGTTAATGACCTGCAGTCTTGAATTCAGCCGGGCTTATCCATTCAAATCAGCTCCACAGAGAGGCGCTCTGAAGTCTGATGATTAAATTAAGATTCTGTAATAAGCATATGGAGGTGTGGTAAAAAGGAGAGAGCTTACAGTCTTTCCTCAAGCTGTAGAGCTCTATAGGTCCATTACAGGTATCTGTGGTTTCACCTTAAGGGCGTGTTGGCAATTACAAGCAACACACTATCACAGTTAATGTGTGTAGAATTACATTACACTATATCAGAGTTACCACATTGTTAATAACATACGTTTGGATTCTTTGAAATAATTGCATTACATACAGTACCAGTCGAAAGTTTGGACACACCTACTCATTCAAGGGTTTTTCTTTATATTTGACTATTTTCTACATTGTAGAATAATAGTGAAGACATCAAAACTAGGAAATGACACTTATGGAATCATGTAGTAACCAAAAAAGTGTTAAACAAATCAAAATATATGTTATAATTTGAGATTCTTCAAAGTAGCCACCCTTTGCCTTGATGACAGCTTTGCACACTCTTGGCATTCTCTCAACCAGCTTCATGAGGTAGTCACCTGGAATGCATTTCAATTAACAGGTGGGCCTTTGTTAAACGTTAATTTGTGGAATTTCTTTCCTTCTTAATGCGTTTGAGCCAATCAGTTGTGTTGTGACGAGGTAGGGGTGGTATACAGAATATAGCCCTATTTGGTAAAAGACAAAGTCCATATTATGGCAAGAACAGCTCAAATAAGCAAAGAGAAATGACAGTTCATCATTACTTTAAGACATGAAGGTCTATCAATGCAGAACATTTCAAGAACTTTGAAAGTTTCTTCAAGTGCAGTCGCAAAAACCATCAAGCGCTATGATGAGACTTGCTTGGGCCAAGAAACACGAGCAATGGACATTAGACTGGTGGAAATCTGTCCTTTGGTCTGATGAGTCTAAATTTGAGATTTCTGGTTCCAACCGCTGTGTCTTTGTGAGATGCATAGTAGGTGAACGGATGATCTACGCATGTGTGGTTCCCACCGTGACGCATGGAGGAGGAGGTGTGATGGTGTGGATGTGCTTTGCTGGTGACACTGTCAGTGATTTATTTAGAATTCAAGGCACACTTAACCAGCATGGCTTCCACAACATTCTGCAGCGATACGCCATCCCATCTGGTTTGCGTTTAGTGGGACTATCATTTGTTTTTCAACAGGACAATGACCCAAAACACACCTCCAGGCCGTGTAAGGGCTATTTGACCAGGAAAGAGAGTGATGGAGTGCTGTATCAGATGACCTGGCCTCCACAATCACCCGACCTCAACCCAATTGAGATGGTTTGGGATGAGTCGGACCGCAGAGTGAAGGAAAAGCAGCCAACAAGTGCTCAGCATATGTGGGAACTCCTTCAAGACTGTTGGAAAAGCATTCCTCATGAAGCTGGTTGAGAGAATGCGAAGAGTGTGGAAAGCTGTCATCAAGGCAAAGGGTGGCTACTTTGAAGAATCTAAAATATAACAGATATTTTGATTTGTTTAACATTTTTTGGTTACTACATGATTCCATATGTTTTATTTCATAGTTTTGATGTCTTCACTATTGTTCCACAATGTAGAAAATAGCTAAAATAAAGAAAAACCCTTGAATGAGTAGGTGTGTCCAAACTTTTGACTGGTACTGTATATTAAGCAGTTGTCTTTCCATAGCAAAAATACTACTAGAGACTTTTGAAAACTGAGATTAGTGTTTGCTCCACACCAATTGCATTGACATCACTTTTATCATTTCATGATTACTGGTTGTTGAATTACTGAGAGAGTGAGGTACAGTAAAAGCTATTCTTAGTGGGAGGGCTAGTAGAGCTGAACAGCAGCAGTTTGTCAAGGCCCTGAAGTCTGTACAGGAGCTCTCCATGGTGCTGAATTCTCTCATGCTTTGGTCAACTCATTTGCTGCTGCAGTTCACTTGGGTAGCATATTGTGATTAATTACAAGCCTGTCCCTGTGCTAGCCATATTCTTTCATGACAAGGTTGGGATTTACATAAACTGAAGAAATCTACAACACACCTGACCAGACTGCAGTAACGTGTGACTTACTGTAAGTGACTGGAGTGAAGAAGAGAGCCTCTCCACAATGTGTTTGTTAAGATAGAGGACCCGGTAGCCTAGTTTGCTAGGCTTTGAGCAGCAACAGTTCAGTCAGTCAGAGGATCAGGTGCAAAAAATATAGTTAACAAAAATATATAGTTAGCAGTGTAGGTGATGAAGACTGGATCCAGAGGTTATTTACAAAACATGCAAATGCAGAATGTTGAAAGAAAATCAATAAAATTGTTTTTACAAAAAATTTAAAATAAAAAACTTGACTGGAGCACAAAAGGCAAAACGCCTTATAATTGACTGAGCATCAATGGAAACTCACAAACCTCTGTAGCAACATGTTACCTTACCAAGCAGTTCTCCATAAGGACCTGCCCTGACCTGGCATACTCCATAAGGACCTGCCCTGACCTGGCATAAACCATTAACATATTTAAACAGGTAGGCAAACATTTCTATGAACAGTGATCACGCTTTAAAAGCAATGCTATTGCACATTTCACATAACAATGATTGGCCAATACTACAGCATAATAATACAGCAGCTATTTTGGAAAGCACGTCGCGTTGAACAACAAGGGGCCTGATTGGCTGACTATCTTTGTTGTTCAACGTGAGATGCATTCCAAAATGGCTGCTGTTGCTTCTGCTACCTAGCATGAGGACGAAAAAGTCAGTTTAATAAAAACACTAGCAGTATTTAAATCTTCTCGATGTAACTTTTTGGGAAATGGGAACATTTGGAGGACAGTGCCATGGACTATTTCTGGACTGAGGTACGTTTTCCGAGCCATAACTCGCGCCGGCTCCACCTTGTCCTAATCAAAACAGAAGCCCTGTCCGACCCTAAAGCGAGATGTACTTACAATCAAGCATAGGGTTGGAATCTAGTCTGGCTAGCTGACACCTAATTCAAAGTTCTCCTGACTCCTTCGCTGTGTACCACGTGAGTCGCATCAGCCAGGCTACTTTGTCAGAGCATATGTGACCGACCGGCTGAAATCGGTTTTATGTAGCAAAATTTGAAATTGTGCTTTTTACATTAGATAAAAGTAGAGACACAGAGCTACAACATGGTATATCATACACTGCATTTTTGAGGAACAATGGGAAAGTAATTCTGCTTTGAAAGTTGATAAACTTGTAAACTCACTTTTTAGAAAATGACCTTTGAATGTTTTGGTACCGACTGGAGAGTTCTCCTTTGTCTACACCCATTCAGCATTGTTCACACCCTCTTAAGCCAGCCCCACCCATCTCTTTAAGGATTCACATGAGGTCATGTGCTAAACAGTGAGTAGTGTAGTAAAGCTGTCCTTCACAACACCAGCAATCTCAGACAAATTGTTCACCTGTGCTTGCTTGGGCCAGCTCTCTTTTTGATGGGAGGCATTAGACCATTCTCCTTGTATGACTGGTGGAGGAGAGACAGGCGTGTTCTACTGATGCTGAAAGACAAATTCCAGCTACAAATATTTTTGCATTATTATACCATATATAGCCGTATTCGCCGTCAGACACACCTGGCTAACTTGATGGGTCATCAACTAGCTAGCTATTAACGTGGGGTCTTTTGTTTAGACACTTAGCTAGCTAAACAATTAACCATAATCCCAATCCATAGATTACTAGCAAACCAATTGTCATAGCTAGCTAAATTAAACCAAATAGGTTCAATGTTAACTAGTTAACATTAGGCTATAACTAGCAATGTGAAATGGCATTCTGAGATAACATCACTACACACAGATCATACACATAATGTTAACTAGCAAGCCAGCCGTCTAACGTCAGCTATCTAGCTAACATTAAGCTTTAACTTGGGGTCTTTTGTTTAGACATGTAGCTAGCTAGCTAGCTAGCTAAACAATGAACCAAATAGGTTCAATGTTAGCTAGCTAACATTAGGCTATAACTAGCAATGTGAAATGGCATACCATTTGACTGTAGCTAGACTCTTACCCGTATACATGGATGAACGCTTCACGGCAGACTCTAAATAAGACGTCCTATGTCGTTTCTGTTTTGTTAGTACAGCTTGCTTGGCCCATTGTGTCAAGCAAGCTCAGTCAACTTCTTCCGTGACAACAACACTGTTGATCGCCATTTCTTCCCCATCACTGTTATCAGCAGACTCTACAATGTCGTCTTCAATGAAAATGTTTTTACCTAAATCAGGGATTTCCTCATCGTCTGATTCATTTTCAGAGTCAGAGAGAGTCAGCATGGCACGATCATCCTCCAGAAAGTAGTCCATCACAACTTTTTCTCACTGACCTTTGTCGACAGCGCCTGATAAATTCAGGGCAGCAATGTTATTGAGTGCAGTAGCAACATATTTGCAGTTCTCCATGGCTAATGTTATATCTTTCTAAAAAACTTCAGTAGAAATGAGTATCTACGCATAACGAGCAGCACATTTTATAGACACAAGATGTCCATCACAAGATGCTACACCGCAGACCAATCTGAAACTCATCTCTCGGCATGTCCAGCCGACTCATTATCTCAACCAATCATGGCTAGCGGGAAGGTTCCTGTCTATTTCTGTGGCTAAACAAACTAGGCTCGTAATTGAACAACTGTATTAGTATTTACAGATGGCATACACGTTTGTTATTAACGCACATGAAATTTCAAATGTTCCAGAAGGCATTTCTGCCCAAAAAAGCATTTTGATAAAAAAATAATAATAATAAAAAAAAAAAACATTCAAATGGCTCTCCTGTGAAGTCGTGACTTGCGACATATGCCTAGTTTCCTGAAACGGGTCACATATACACTAAAAACAACATCCATCACAGATTTTGGATACCATCCTCTACGCCTACGCCAAAATAATGTCAAACCCAAAGCAAGTAATTTTACATTGAGTGTAATCGACGTCACCCACCATTGGATTCCTACACAGTCTCATGTTCCAGGTTGTAAATCATGATTTCTGTCTTCGATTTTCTGTCATGGATAATGAGACATTCCCTGAACATTCACGTTTTCATCAGAAAGTTACAATATTTTCTGAAGAGTTTGGCAAACACTTTCATGAACAACTACAATGGGAAAACATATGTGTGGTTGTTAAATGAGTAAGTTAAAGACAACATTTAGTTTAATTTGAATTGATAATCACAGCATTTCTTGGGCTAAGCATTTCAGATCATTAGGACTAATCACAAGCCATGGTATGAAGGAATGAAACCATATGTTACTCTTTACCAATTCTTATACTTGAATTGGAAGTTGGTGCTACTTGACAGAGGAAGTTAATAGTCTGTTTCATTATAATTTTATACTGACAAAACTAACTGACAAAGTTGGTATATCTAAGAATGTTCAAAGTATAGCTGAGCAAGGTTTATGTTCTTCAGTGACATTATTTGTTTTCAGTGACAGATTAGCTGTTTCTTCTCTAGTTATCATAAAATAAGCTAAATTGGAGGGGGGGAAAGCCACTGAAACAACATACAAAACACGTGGGGCTTTGCACAGGTTGATAATATTCTGTTCAAATTGGTTGTCACTGTGTTTCTCTATTGCAGGGCTCTCCATCTTCCTGGAGCGCTACCGTCCTGTAGGTTTTAGCTCCAACCCTAATCTAGCGCACCTGATTTTAATAATTAGCTGGTTGATAAGTTGAATAAGGTTAGTTACAACTGAGGTTGGATTGAAAACAGGTAGAGCGCTGATCTATTGGGACCTCAACAATTTGAGAAAACTTTGAATAAATCATTCAATCATATTGGTTTTAGAAGATTTGCTGTGGTGTAATCCAGATCTATTTAAAATACATGAATAGTACATGTGTATATCTTACACTGCTTTTGGGCCCTTTTCTAATTTATTTAAATTAAAAGCCCCTGAAAACGTATTCCCCATACAAATGAAAAACAAAACATGTCAATACTTAGAAAGTCTATAGCAGGGCTGTTCAATATCAGTCTTGGAGGGCCAAAACGCTTCTGTTTTTCATCCTGTCCTTCTAATTTGGGAATAATTCAGACCTGGACACCAGGTGAGTGCAATTAATGACCAGGTAGAAACAAAAACCAGAAGTGTTTCGGCACTCCAGGACCTGCTAAAGCAGTGTGTCCTCAAGTACCCCGAACAGTAAAATGTTTTGTTGTAGCCCGGGAAAAGCACACCTGGTTCAACTTGTCAACAAATCATTCAGCCCTCAATGAGTTTATTCACCTGGTCAGTCTATGTCATGGAAAGAGCAGGTGTTCTTAACGTTTTATACACTCAGTTTATTCATGATGTGACATTACTAACCATACTCATTATATCTGTCTTCTGCCCTATAGGATATTTGACAGTAACCATTGAGCCCCTTCCTCCTGTTGTTGTGGGAGAGACTGTGACCCTGAAGTGCAACTTCAAGACTGATGGAAGACTTCGAGAGATTGTGTGGTACAGGGTGAGTAAAGCTATAAGCTCATACTCCAGGGTTCTTCAATTCCGGTCCTGGAGGGCCGAAACACTTCTGTTTTTTATTTCTACCTGGTAGTTAATTGCACTCACCTGGTGTCCCAGGTCTGAATTAGCCCCTGATTAGAAGGAGAGGATGAAAAACAGAAGTGTTTCGGCCCTCCAGGACTGGAATTGAAGAACCCTGTCATACTCTATACTGTATATGCCATGTACACCAGCCCATCAACTCTGATCTGTGTGGCTTAATAACTTTTTGGTGTCAATTACAGAGTATTCTGAAATTATTCAGACCCCTTGACTTTTTCCACATTTTGTTACGTTACAGCCTTATTCTAAAATTGATTAAATAAATAAAAATCCTCATCAATATACACACAATACCCCATAATGACAAAGCGAAAACAGGTTTTTAGAAATATTTGCAAATGTATTCGAAATAAAAAACAGAAATATCTTATTTACAGAAGTATTCAGACCCTTTGCTATGAGACTCGAAATTGAGCTCAGGTGCATCCTGTTTCCATTGATCATCCTTGAGATTGGACTCCAATCAACTTGATTGGAGTCCACCTGTGGTAAATTCAATTGATTGGACATGATTTGGAAAGGCACACACCTGTCTATATAAGGTCCCACAGTTGACAGTGCATGTCAGAGCAAAAAACCAAGCCATGAGGTCGAAGGAATTGTCCGTAGAGGTCCGAAACAGGATTGTGTAGAGGCATAGATCTGGGGAAGGGTACCAAAAAATGTCTTCAGCATTGAAGGTCCCCAAGAACACAGTGGCCTCCATCATTCTTAAATGGAAGAAGTTTGGAACCACCAAGACTCTTCCTAGAGCTGGCCGCCCGGCCAAACTGAGCAATCGGGGGAGAAGGGCCTTGGTCAGGTAGGTGACCAAGAACCCGATGGTCTGTCTGACAGAGCTCCAGAGTTCCTCTGTGGAGATGGGAGAACCTTCCAGAAGGACAACCATCTCTGCAGCACTCCACCAATCAGGCCTTTATGGTAGAGTGGCCAGACAGAAGCCACTCCTCAGTAAAAGGCACATAACAGCCCGCTTGGAGTTTGCCAAAAGGTACCTAAATGACTCTCAGACCATCAGAAACCAGATTCTCTTGTCTGATGAAACCAAGATTGAGCTCTTTGGCCTGAATGCCAAGCATACGGTGAAGCATGGTGGTGGCAGCATCATGCAGTGGGGATGTTTTTCAGGGGCAGGTACTGGGAGACTAGTCAGGATCGAGGGAAAGATGATCGGAGCAAAGTACAGAGAGATCCTTGATGAAAACCTGCTCCAGAGCGCTCAGAACTTCAGACAGGGGCGAAGGTTCACCATCCAACAGGACAACGACCCTAAGCACACAGCCAAAACAACGTAGGAGTGGCTTCGGGACAAGTCTCTGAATGTCTTTGAGTGGCCCAGCCAGAGCCCGGACTTGAACCCGATCAATATCTCTGGAGAGACCTGAAAATAGCTGTGCAGCGACTCTCCCCATCCAACCTGACAGAGTTTGAAAGGATCTGCAGAGAAGAATGGAAGAAACTCCCCAAATACAGGTGTTCCAAGCTTGTAGCGTCATACCCAAGAAGACTCGAGGCTGTAATCGCTGCCAAAGGTGCTTCAATAAAGTACTGAGTAATTGGTCTGAATACTTATGTTAATGTATTATTTCAGTTCTTTTTTTCTTCTTCTAAAAACCTGTTTTTGCTTTGTCATTACTGGGTATTGTGTGGAGATTGATGATTATTCATTTTTAAAATCAATTTGAGAATAAGGCTGTAACGTAACAAAATGTGGATAAAGTGAAGGGGTCTGAATACTTTCCGAATGCACTGTATTTATACATTTTATAAGATATAGGTCGAAGTCGCACTAGCCTCTTTTCCTCTGGTGGTATAATGTGTCAAAGTCAAATTTTAAGGAATAATGAGGGCCAGTCAATTTAGGCCAGGTGTAGAGGGTGTCACTCTGGTTCTCGGTTAGTAACCTGATCTTACTCTCAGCTGGTCATTGCCTAGATATTACAAATATTGCCTAGTCAGACTATTACTTTGTTCCGGCTGGCTGATAGGCATTATTAGATAGGTACTGCTTGGCGTAGCACAGATAATGTTTGACCAACCTTAACTTGTCGATAGTTCCTTAATTCCCAACTTGGAAGACAACCAATGTCTTCTAAACGTCCATGTCTAGTTGCAGAGGGTTCGTTTCAATTTAGAATATTACCGTTATTTCCACTCACCTGTCTCAATCAATAAAAGAAGATTTGAAATAGACAAGACAAGTACACATTGTTGGATTACTTCATGTTTAATAACAAAGCATTTTCAAAATTCAAACGAACCCCCTGCAACTAGACATGGACGTTTAGAAGACATTGGTTGTCTTCAAAGTCGGAAATTGCGGCAGTATCGCCAAGTTAAGGTTGGTTGACAGTACCTAAAGTATGCCAAACAGTACCTAACCTGTAACGGCTAATGGAGCATCACGTTAGCCCATTACAATCTGCTAGCTAGTTATTGCCATGTCTTAATGGTTCACATCTGGTCACTCGGCAGTTATCATAACCCCAGTTGGTGGACTAAACTGCATAAATGCTCAAGATAATTAAGGACAATATGTCAGAGAAAGAATGTCTTTGTCTCAGCCCCTCAAGCTCTAATGCTCGGGTCTATAATGTTGCTGTTGCTTTGTGGGTAATGTGTACCAAAACAATGCCCAGATATTTTGCATAAAATGGAAGCTAATGTGACATTAATAGGCAGATGATTATAGATTAGAGGCCGGGTTTTGTCTACTGAAACAATGGCGTTCAAAAGAGGTCACATAGAAGCACTTGGATGGATATCAATGAAGCAACAGCTGTCAGCTCACGGCCTGATTATTTCATTTACCCTAAACTCCCCAATTAATCGCTGTTAAGGGTTATACAAGTACGCATGATGAAATATGCTTTCTTTATTCTGTGGAATTCTCCAGTCATAGACAGTACCCTGACTGATATGTGAGTAGAACCTGAGCCAGTTTAGTTTATATGGAGTCATTACCTTGTTGGGCTTGTAAGCTTCGTGCTCTCAAGGGCTAGCCTACAATAATGTTTAATATTGGTGCAGATATGAATGCAAAGTATTTGAAGTAATTCAGTGTTTCTTGGTCATAGCGATGCTTTTTACACAGTGAACATGTCTGCCCTTTGGGGGAATGGGTTTGGAAGAGGACATTTAATAGAACTCAATAATAGATCATTTCTAATGGAGTCCTCACTATCATTTTTGCCAGGCAGGAACCAGACTGTTATGGTATGCTGCTGTAGTGTAAAACAAACTCCACAGAGAGCAAGGCTGTCCACATCAAGTATTGGATAGTGAGGAAAATGCAGAGGTTGTAGAGAGAAACCAGCCTCATCTCCCTTGTGCCCACTGCTCAATGCAACCGCTAATAAATTATAAATCAATTATCCACACTCAGCTGCCGAAGTCTCTTTAATCTCTGCCTTTTATTTGACTAAACTGTCGACTTCTCATTTCCCCCCCACATTCAAATGGAAGTGGGGTTGATACCCACCTGGGGAATCATCATATCTAACCGAAGTCTGGCCAACGAGGCAGAAGCTGAATGAACTAAAGATCTCAGCTAGCCACTCATTCATTACCAGGTTGCCCTTATCTTAACGGATTCTTTTTGAGGATTCTGTAATGCACACCAGCGCCAGACTGCTCTTAGAAATCATGCACATCCTTAGCATGGCTAAGGCCTAGGGTAGCCACTCAAGATAATTAAGATTGCTATTGAGAGGCTTTAAAGCTGGCCTAGTAGAGTATATGTGGGCAGCATATCAGAATGTAGAATTTTTTTAAATATAGTCACCTCAAAAAAAGTATTTTCAAAAGCTCAAACTACTATTCAAAACTTGTTCATTTTACATTTTGAACAATGTCTATGTGTGGCATTTGACATAGCCCTGATTACAAAGATAATCATGAAAATCACATAGTCAGACAACCTGGATATACTGATGGAAGTTCAACATGCCTCTTTTTTAAGTACCGTTTTCTACATGCCTCTTTTTGCACTTTACAAATAAGCTATTCAGATCACCGCAGTGCCTAATATCTCCCAGGAAGTTAGAGCAGATTTGCATCTTACTGTACGCCAACACCGTGTTTATGTTAGGGATTTCTCCGTGAGAGGACATATAATCCCCTGAATTACACAAAGATCAGTTCACTGGGAAGAAACCCCATTTGGGGCTAAAAGTAATTTGGGGGTAAATATTGGAAGATGATGAATACTCCAACATCCAAGATTGAAATGTGGTTTTGTGATCCTTTTCAATTGTGTTTCACCAATACCAATAATGCAAAATGTCTCTTTATAAAAAAAAGAAGAAGATTGAAAGTAGAATCGGAAGAATCTCCAATTACATAGTTCTAGTGGTCATGGTGAGGTAGACCAGTGAAGAGCAAAAGTAAAGTGAGGGAAAAAAACCCAGATGAACTATAGTACTTGAGAGGGATCACTCACCATGAGTGTTTTTTCCATCTATTAGATGTTTAAATGTATTAGTCAGACCAGACCACTATGCTCCTAAAGCAAACACATAAAAGCATCTAAAGTGTATGTGATATTCCACTGAGGGCCACATTAATGCTTTTATTTTGCAGTGGGTTCTGGCAGACCATGGATTAGGCACTGTGGATATGTAATACCATCAAGCTGTCCTCAACATTGTAATAGCATTTCATACCGATGGGGCTACAGATAGAGTGGAGGAGAGAATCTCTATCAGCTCTGAAACCATTCTGAACATGTGCAGTAGGAACACGGAGGGATAAGATGCTGGCTAGGGAGGCCCGTGGAGACTTCTCCTCACTGAGACGTGTGGCAGCTCACCTCATGCTGTGCTTGTTCTGATTATGTCACTATAATGAAGAGATACCCATGGCTCTCTCCCTATGGGGACCTCAGCAGTGTTGATGGTGACGGCGCAGGGTTTCCGCTTGGCTCCCTGTTGAGTGCCATTCTGCATTACGCTTAATTCTCCCTAGTTTAACCTCCCTCTCTCTCCCTCATTCTCCTCTCTCATTACTACATCCCTCTTCCCACTCTGACAGCACTCTTATGGGATCATCTCTCTGGCCAGCATAGTCAGCAGAGCCCAGTGCCCTAAACATGGGCAATTTACCACGGACCTGTCGCTAAGCTCATCCGTTTGAATGAATGCTATCTCACACATAGGGTCCACATGGTTCAGGCAGGTTAACCTCAGTCTCTTCCATTATAACGTCTCAGGACCAGTAGTCTTCATCCTGCTCTATTCTCACCTTATATTTATAATAATTCTTACAGAGAAGAGATAGAAGATACTGTTAAGAAAGGATGGGAACTAATAGTGTTGTCATGGAGAGATATATATTGTTTTGCTTTCTACCATCTGAGTATTGATATTGATGTTTAAGTTCAAGTTAATGATCTGAACGTGTCATTAGCCATTGTGAGAATTTGCTGGAATTGATATCATTCTTATGAGCCTCTTGATTAAGTTGAATTCTAGAGTATTGACGTGAGCATTTGGTTAGACACATGCTATTCTTCCACTTGAATAGATCACATGGACTCTCATGCAGAAATGACTGTTGATTGACAAGTGGAGATTGCATGGAGAGAGAGGGGATTTCAAGGGGAGATGTCCAGTAAGTGCTGCACTTCAAAATAGAGGTAGGCTATTATTGAAAGTAAGCCTATCTCAGATTTTCATTACTTCAAGACTTTGATGTTTGCTATCACTTTATCAGTGCATTGTAATGGGAGTAGCACTTATTTGTCAACTAGGCATATTTGCTGTGGAATCCATTTTCCTTTTCACTGATTTTGCTTTTGTTCTGTGTAATGCATTACAGTCTCCCACTTGGGACTATTAGACAATGAGACCCCATTTATTTGTGAGAGGTAGCCTAGCATAAATTTGTAGGATATATGAGAAGAACATTGGTAGGAATAATATTTAACTCTGCTAAATACTGTGTTATGAGCATGAGCAATGAACCTATAACTACCAAAGGAGTAAACAAAGGAACACAAAGCCATCATTATCTATGAACTCATTTTCAAATGTGATATAGGAACAATACAGTACCTCCCCCTCAATAACATTCCCCCTTATGACTTTCCAACCTTTTGTTGGTAAATGTTACGGGGAAGTTTCCTGAAAATATATATTATTAACATACTTTGTTTCAGTCCTGCTGTTTGGTTTCCTTAGAGGGAAAGCTTGTTTTTGAAATTGGGAAAGTTTATTTTTTATCTGTAACACACTGTGACGTGATTCCTGCAGTCTAAGCTGGAACATAAAAGCAATTGTGGAATGATGATGAGAATGAGACAGTTGCTGCTGCTGCCCACACAGACTCCCCCTGCACCTCATCCTATATCCCTTACTGAAAAAAACAGGCTGCTGGCAAACAATAGAATCTTGAGAGAATTGTTTGCCAGAAATAAACCTCTGGCGAACTGTTTAGCAATAGAGGCAATAAATATTATTGTTGCCCAAGGTTTGCCGCAAATCACCACTAGTGGCAAACATTTGCAAACCTCTGGCACACTATTTGGTTTGCAGCAAATTTGCCACAAACTTACGGGAAGTTTGCAGCAACAACTTCATTTTGGTAAGGGATATCATACACTTACAATGTCTTTGGTTGTGCATCAGGCTTAACTTGTGGCCTACATTTCCCTACAAATCGCATTAAAGCTATTGACACTGAAAAAGCACAAGATCATGGGTATGCAAATGACTTTTCTCTTGGCAGTAGTACAACACCAGAAGTTGGAGGAGTGCATTGGAGTGCATTGTGCCAGGGCAAAATGTATAGCTGGATGGACTATTCAGTCCAGAGTCAGATGGATTTGTCCAGATACATGTAACTATACGTACCTTTGAACAGGGATAGGATGGCTGGTATTATACTTGACACAGAAGTGGTGTGTTTCTTTCTACTGTAATCCAGTTTCCTGACTGTGGAGAGACGAGGGAGGCGTCACATTCCAAATCAGAGTTGGAAAAACTCAGTGACTGGGTTGCCCAGGAAACAGGAATATGTGAGCACAGTAAAGAGCTCTCTGACTGTGTACACACAGCACACTCCTGTGAGGGGTTTGTGTGCTCAACTTCCTGCTGCTTTAAACCCCCAAGTGTAATTATGTCATTGTGAAAATGGCTCGGCTTGTTGGAGTATCTCGATTGTATGTTAATATATATATATATACAAAAGTATGTGGACACTCCTTCAAATTAGTGGAATCAGCTATTTCAGCCTCACCCGTTGCTGACAGGTGTATAAAATCGAGCACACAGCCATGCAATCACCATAGACAAACATTGGCTGTAGAATGGCCTTACTGAAGAGCTCAGTGACTTTCAACGTGTCACCGTCATAGGATGCCACCTTTCCAACAAGTCAGTTCGTCAAATTTATGCCCTGCTAGAGCTTCCCTAGTCAACTGTAAGTGCTGTTATTGTGAAGTGGAAACGTCTAGTAGCAACAACGGCTATGCCACATAGTGGTAGGCCACACAAGCTCACAGAACAGGACCACCGAGTGCTAAAAAAAAGAAAATTGTCTGTCCTTGGTTGCAACACACACTACCGAGTTCCAAACTGCCTCTGGAAGCAACGTCAGCACATGAACTGTTAGTCGGGAGCTTCATGAAATAGGTTTCCATGGCCGAGCAGCCGCACACAAGCCTAAAATCACCATGCGCAATGCCAAGCGTCGGCTGGAGCGGTATAAAGCTCGCCGCCATTGGTCTCTGGAGCAGTAGAAACGCGTTCTCTGGAGTGATGAATCATGCTTCACTATCTGGCAGTCCGAAAGATGAATCTGGGTTTGGCGGATGCCAGGAGAATGCTACCTGCCCGAATGCATAGTGCCAACTGTAAAGTTTGGTGGAGGTGGAATAATGGTCTGTGGCTTTTTTTCATGGTTTGGGATAGGCCCCTTAGTTCCAGTGAAGGGACATCTTAACGCTACAGCATACAATAACATTGTAGACTATTCTGTGCTTCCAACTTTGTGGCAACAGTTTGTGGCTTCCAACTTTGTGGCAACAGTTTCAGCATGACAATGCCCCCGTGCACAAAGCGAGTTCCACACAGAAATGGTTTGTCGAAATCGGTGTGGAAGAACTTGACCGGCCTGCACAGAGCCTTGACCTCAACCCCATCGAACATCTTTGGGATGAATTGGAACGCCGACTGCGAGCCAGGCCTAATCGCCCAACATCAGTGCCCGACTTCACTAATGCTCTTGTGGCTCAATGGAAGCAAGTCCCCGTAGCAATGTTCCCAACATCTAGTAGAAAGCCTTCCCAGAAGAGTGGAGGCTGTTATAGCAGCAAAGAGGGGACCAATTCCATATTAATGCCCATGATTTTGGAATGAGATGTTCGACGAGCAGGTGTCCACATACTTTTGGCCATGCAGTGTGTATATATACACTGAGAATACCAAACATTGCAGAACATCCTCAGTTCGTCGGGGCATGGACTTTACAAGGTTTCAAAAGCGTTCCAAAGGGATGCTGGCCCATGTTGACTCCAATGCTTCCCACAGTTGTGTCAAGTTGGCTGGATGTCCTTTGGGTGGTGCACCATTCTTGATACACACGGGAAACTGTTGAGCGTGTAAAACCCAGCAGCGTTGGAGTTCTTGGCACAAACCGGTGCCCCTGGCACCTACTACCATACCCAGTTCAAAGGCACTTACATTTTCTATCTTGCCCATTCACCCTCTGAATGGCACACATACACAATCAATGTCTCAATTGTGTCAAGGCTTAAAAATCCTTATTTAACCTGTCTTCATCTACACTGATTGAAGTGGATTTAACAAGTGACATCAATAAGGGATCATAGCTTTCACCTGGATTCACCTTGTCAGTCTATGTTAATATTTTGGATACTCAGTGTATAGTATATTATTGTATTACCAAGTGGTGCTTTGGCCCTTCTTTTAAGCTATTGTGCTGGTAGCCATTACCCTTGGACAGATCTACTACGTGAAAAGATTTTTTGAAAGTGCGGAGAGTTGCGTAAAACAGTATTTGATTATTCGGAATAATGTGTAGCAGCTAAAAATGTATCTTGATTCTTAACGCAGCAACATTCCCACACACACAGATGGAATATAGATTATACAGTGCAATGACACATTACCGTACCTGAACAAGAATAGGACATATTCAAATATTCAAATATATCCTATTCATGTTCAGGTACGGCAATGTGGTAAAAGCGATTTATTTTGATATCATCCACAACCATGCAGATAAATGAGACTGATGGTGAGAGAACTCTTTTAGAAAATAGCCATTTGTTCCAGTTGGTAGCTTCGCTCAACATGTGGGCTGAAATCCATGTTGACTCTTTTGGTTGTTTACTGATCCAATTTTGTTTGAAGTTGGCCCACTGGAGCTGTATACAGCGCACTGATGATGAATCTTGCAATCAATGATCCAAGTAATTGTTTGACATCCTCAGATATTTACAGACAATTTAGCAATTGTGTAATAGACTTTTATTTTCGGAGATGCACTGTTGGCATATTATGTTGGTAATGGGGTCATTGTCCACTCAGATATTTGGGTCCTCAAGCACCTCTAATTTCATCCACTGAAGATCCCACATATATAGATGATCCCCCCTCGACATAATACTACTTACTAATGAGGACTAGCCTTGGTATCCCTTTCCACTCACAGCTTCTAACATCCCGTATACGGGTTGGAAATGGCAGATTTAGTCATTGATAAGCACCTAAATTGGAACACAGTGGCTATATAGTAACATGCTATACATGACGTCAGAGCTCAGGTTCTCCGCTTCACAGCTCTTTATGGGTTTTGACTGACAGCCGTTATAAACATGAAGATGCCCCCATCCCTCCCGCTAATTGGGCTACTTTTGCCTTTTGCACATATGTTGTTGTCTGAGTGAGGGAAATGCTGTAAATCAAGAGGAGTTGGTGTGTTTTGAAAGATGAGGCGTTGAGGATTATAATACATACTGCTTTGATGTCTTACAAACAAACCACATAACCGTGAGTCCAAATGTGCACTTCACATTTCCATATTTGAAAACTCATGTCATTTACAGTATCAATGACACAGCTACTAATTCCAGGGTAGCCCTATTTGGTAAAAGACCAAGTCCATATTATGGCAAGAACAGCTCAAATAAGCAAAGTGAAACGACAGTTCATCATTACTTTAAGACATGAAGGTCAGTCAATACGGAAAATTTCAAGAACTTTGAACGTTTCTTCAAGTGCAGTCGCAAAAACCATCAAGCACTATGATGAAACTGTCTCTCATGAGGACTGCCACAGGAATGGAAGACCCAGAGTTACCTCTGTTGCAGAGGATAAGTTCATTTAGAGTTACCAGCCTCAGGAATTGCAGCCCAAATAAATGCTTCACAGAGATCAAGTAACAGACACATCTCAATATCAACTGTTCAGAGGGGACTGTGTGAATTAGGCCTTCATGGTTGAATTGCTGCAAAGAAACCACTACTAAAGGACACCAATAAGAAGAAGAGACCTGCTTGGGCCAAGAAACACGAGCAATGGACATTAGACCGGTGGAAATTTGTGAGACGCGGTGTGGGTGAACGGATGATCTCCGCATGTGTAGTTCCCACCGTAAAGCATGGAGGAGGTGAACATTTCCCAGTTCTTCCATGGCCTGCATACTCACCAGACATGAGCATGTTTGGGATGCTCTGGATCGACGTGTACGATCGCATGTTCCAGTTCCCGCCAATAGCCAACTTCTCACAGCCCTTGAAGAGGAGTGGGACAACATTCCACAGCCCACAATCAACAGCCTGATCAACTCTATGTGAAGGAGATGTCGCGCTACATGAGGCTCTGTCGTAGCCGGCCGCGACAGGGAGACCCATGGGGCGGCGCGCAATTGGCCCAGCGTCGTCCAGGGTAGGGGAGGGAATGGCCGGCAGGGATGTAGCTCAGTTGATAGAGCATGGCGTTTGCAACGCCAAGGTTGTGGGTTCGATTCCCACAGGGGGTAGGGAAAAAAATAATGTATGCATTCACCAACTGTAAGTCGCTCTGGATAAGAGCGTCTGCTAAATGACTTAAATCTAAATATTTTATGATCGCTATGTTTGATCCACAGATTACGTGTTATAACCTGGGTTGTTCCGAACAAAATGTGCCTATGTTTGTCGCATTTGGAAGAACATTTGCCGCGGAACACGCACTTGAATGCACTCATGACTTCATTCTATGCGCACCAAAATTACAATCTGTTTGCCTGAAGTGCCTTTTGAAAGCCCAACACTGTAAGATCACATTCTATAACATAGCTAGTCATGTTGGCAATAGAATACGCTTTCAAATGATGCCTACCTGACCCAGATTGTGATTTATAATGGTATGTTTACAGTAATTGTGTGATGGTGGGGATGCAGGGCTGTGTTCCAAACAAAAAACTACAAATGTTGTTGCTTCAGTTGCTCAATGGCAAAGCTAATAGTGCTAAAAAATGCACCTTATAGTTGAAGGCTCTTTCCTTGAGTCATAAAAGTGCATTGAAATTACTTAGGAACTGTGCACAGTGTGGCCACTTGGAGACACCAGTTAGACCTCTCACTCAAACCCTTGTAATCTGTTTTGTTTTTATCTTGCACCTACTTCAAATATTCAATGAATATTGTTATCATGTGACAATGTATCCAGAGTATTTTCAGATTTCATTATTGACAAATGCTGTGAAAAGTACAGTAAACGTAAAATCAACACTGTAATGTTTGGATTCCGTCTTGTGTCAGGTGAACTGTTGTGTCCTCACCTTTGGTCTGATACTTTCCCCATACTCTCCAACGTGTTCTCTTTCAATTGCTACCATGGTCATGCATTTGCTTTTTATAGTTCTTCTGTTAGAAACATTTCAATTTGGCCCTATCTGTAAAAATAAAAAAGATTGAAATACTGAACACAAGGATGTCACATAGGCCAATTTCTACAAGTGAAAGGAGTTAATATTTTCTGGAAAATACAATTTGGTCTAGTTAGAAAGGCAGTGCAGCAAGGAGACATGATCTATGTTTCCAAAAGAAAAGGACATTTTAGACATCCATTGGGAGTTTTAGTATTACAGTAAACTCCGGATAGGTGCAGTGAAATGTGTTGTTTTACAGGGTCAGCCATAGTATTACAGCAACCCTGGAGCATATTAGGGTTAAGTGCCTTGCTCAAGGGCACATTGACAGTTTTTCTTTCACCTTTGGTATTAAAACCAGCAACCTTTTGGTTACTGGCCCAATGCTCAAACCGCTAGGCTACCTGCTGCCCAGTCTGTTGTAATATTTTCCTGGTCATTATATGAGCATGCACAATTGAAATAGGGCCTGGGTATAATGGGACGTATGAAAGAGTGCTAATTTCCAATCAGTGCCTTTGCTGTTGAGTGTTATCCCTGGGTGTTGCATAATAGGCATACATTTGTCATCTTATTTCTGCAGTGAGATTCATCCAGTCATGCTTTTGGTCTGAGATCATGGAATTGATGGTATTTCAACAAAAATAACTATTTTAATATGTTCCAGCTTTCAGTATACTTTACATGAAAAGAGCAAACGTACTGAAACAATAATAGTCGACAGCCTGTTCCTGACAAAGGCCTCTGTCATCATCTCAATCAGTCTCTGGCTCTGTGGTGAATCCAGTCCCAAGGGGAGAGTGGAGATAAGGTGATATGGATCACTGCACCACAACCTTCCCTTTTGAGGATGTCACCATGGCAAATAAGCCATCTGTTCTACATTGCATTACAATTACACACTCTGCTGTCAGAAAACTGCAAGATGTGCAATTTTTCAATCACGATGCTGGAAAGACATTACCTCTGAATGTTTGAAATGTAATTAGAGTGAAAGCATGGTATTGTCACACTTTTATCAGTGAATAAGTACCATCTACTCACATTGATTTCCTTTAGATCCCCCAAGTATCTGACATAATCTAGGGAAACCACCATTTTACAAGTATACTTACTGTATCTAATTCATTACGCAATACCTCAATGAGCATTATCCCGATTAGAAGACTCATTGAAACATACTTTACCTGTTTCCGAGGTTCCCTTGTATCCTTACACTACTCTCCATTTTAATATTTACAATTGATATAATTTCTCCCATGATGCAATGCAGCATTTTCATGAATTATAGTGGTGCGGACAACAGGCCCACTGTTGTATTCCATTCCTTAGTAGCTTTTGTTATCTAATGATGCTGAAGGAAGGCATGACACTCCTCCTCTCCACAGAAACATAAAGCTCTGCTAACTTTTAGAGGGCTTGGACATCGACAATCTCCAAAGTAAAACCAGATTTTCTAAATCCATTTTGCTTTCACAGAATGATCAAAGATGAAAGTGATTACTTAGCGATTAGGAGTGGATCAGGGATTGATTGTGACATTTGCATTGGAGGGGGAAGAGATTTCCATGCCAGCAGAGTCTTAGCAGTAGCCTGTTCATAAACAATACTAAGTTAGATCCTTTGGGGACATTGGAAAGAGGGACTGGTTCTAAGAATGAATCCCAAACACCAAAATGTTGATCTGTAAAAAATAAATAAGAAGGAAATGTGTGTATGTCTGTGTGTTTGTGTGTGTGCAGTCCACAGTATATAAAAAGTATCTCCTAATTTACAGTAGATCAGTAATTCATATAAAGCTAGAAGATGGAGCTTTCAGAAGACCACTTACAGTGGGTGAGGCAGAGGGAGACATTATGCCGCTGCTTAAACTTAACTTAAAATCTGCAATCAAAGGCTTTTGAAAATAGCAATTTGCACTTTGCCATTTTAGAGGGATAGGGAGATTGGTGTTGTCAGCGGTTTGGGCTCTTTGTTGTTTTTTAAAGGCCGTTTACCATGGGTATCATGCTGAGACCTCCATCTCTGCTTTCAGGAAGGGCCAGCAGGGGAGAGAAGGCTGAATAGCCCATATTGTAAGGCATGGTGTATGACGTTGTCCAGCTGGTTTATAGGGACAGAATAACAACACAATGGTTGTTACCACCATTTAATCCACCCCACACCTCAGATACACCATTTTGGGGGATTTGTTGAGTGTATATCAGCGGGAGATGGGTTTGAAACTCCTTTAGATAGAAACTCAAGTGTTTGGTAACTACACTGAAAATAAATGTAAACGCAAGATTTAAAGTGTTGGTCCCATGTTTCATGAGCTGAAATAAAAGATCCCAGAAATGTTTCATATACACAAAAATCTTATTTCTCTCAAATCTTGTGCACAAATTTGTTTGCATCCCTGCATTTCTCCTTTGCCAAGATAATCCATCCACATGACAGGTTTGGCATATCAAGAAGCTAATTAAACAGCATGATCATTACACAGGTGCACCTTGTGCTGGGGACAATAAAAGACAAACTGTACAGTTTTGTCACACAACATAATGCCACAGATGTCTCAAGTTTTAAGGGAGCGTGCAATTGGCATGCTGACTGCAGGAATGTCCACTAGAGCTGTTGCCAGATAATTTAATGTTAATTTCTATACCATAAGCTGCCTCCAACGTCATTTTAGAGAATTTGGCAGTACATCCAACCAGCCTCACAACCACAGACCATGTGTATGCCGCCGTGTGGGCGAGTGGTTTGCTGATGTCAACGTTGTGAACAGAGTGCCCCATGGTGGCAGTGGGGTTATGGTATGAGCAGGCATAAGCTACAAACAACAAACACAATTGTATTTTATTGATGGCAATTTGAATGCACAGAGATAGCAGGACGAGATTCTGAGGCCCATTGTCGTGCCATTCATCCACTGCCATCATCTCATGTTTCACCATGATAATGCACAGCCCCATGTCGCAAGGATCTGTACACAATTCCTGGAAGCTGAAAATGTCCCAGTTCTTCCATGGCCTGCATACTCACCAGACAATGTCACCTATCGAGCATGTTTGGGTTGCTGTGGATCGATGTGGACGACAGCGTGTTCCAGTTCCCGCCAATATCCAGCAACTTCACTCAGCCATTGAAGACGAGTGGAACAACATTCCACAGGCCACAATCAACAGCCTGATCAACTATGCGAAGGAGATGTCGCACTGCATGAGGCAAATGGTGGTCACACCAGATACAGACTAGTTTTCTGATCCACGCCCCTACTTTTTAATTTTTTTTATCTGTGACTAACAGTCATGTGAAATCTGTAGATTAGGGCCTAATGAATTCATATCAATTGACTGATTTCCTTCTATGAACTGTAACTCAGTAAAATCGTTGAAATTGTTGCATGTTGCGTTTATATTTTTGCTCAGTATAAAATTAGTGGTTAAAGCTCCAATATGTAACTTTTTGGGCAACCTGATTCACATAAAAATGTGAGTTATAGATCTGTCCTTCTCATTGAAAGCAAGTCTAAGAAGCGGTAGATCTGTTCTATGTGCTCTATTTCTATGCTTCCCATGCTTAAGTTTCATTTTTTTGTCTTTTACTTTCGGTTTTGTACACCAGCATCAAACAGTAGAAAATGGTCCATTGATTATTGCTTGTTTTTTCACATAAACTGAAATTAGGCGAACTATTGGAATTTTAGCAACCAGGAAACGGAGGAGCGATTTTCTGCATATTGCACCTTTAAGTCAAGTGTTTGTGACAGTCAGGAATTGATCATTGTAGCTGAGGTCCAACCCATAACTGGTGAGGTGAACCATCATCTCTTCCTGGTTAGTCCTCTGCTAAATAGTCCCTGCTACCTCTGACAGTTCACTGATAACCAGGTAAGCCTTGTAGCCCAGGAGAAACAATTAAATAAACCCCTCTCTACTCCAGTGGGTATAATGCTTGTGGAGAGAGTTTTATAATAGATTTTTGTCTGTGTAAAATGAGACTGTGACCTCTAGGTCCAAGGCGCTCAAAGACATCGTCGAAGTGGGGGCAGTGTACTCCCTGTGGGGTTCAAGGAAATTGATTCAGGAAGCCACTCTCTACCATGGCATTAGTCATGTTACCAGATATATGACAGCTACTATTCATGCTAGATATCACTAGACAGCCGTAGAGAATGTTGAAGATTGCATCCATGCAGATGTGGTCATTTGCGAGCAGGATGCTAGACACTCGCAAATGGCCTTGACTTTGTTGGCGTTAAGAGCTGAACTGAGTCTAGCCATCATAACGGTTTGCAATTTAAGAATGTAAGGTTATCCACCACTCATGCCCCTCACCACTCATGCACTGACTGTATCTACTGTCCTACTTTATAAAAGTTTTACTCACTGGGGTTTTTCATGTCTCTTTTAATCTGGCCCTGCCCTTCCCCAATGGGTGTATCTCTTGTGGCCTTTCTTTGAAATAATCCTGTTGCTGGCTTATCCGACCTTTACAGTTTCCTTAACTATTTATTTGATTCACTTTTTAATTCCCCCTTATCAACTCTTCAGCAATGTGACTTTTAGAACCAACCAAGGTGCAAAATGTATCAATAGTTACTCAATATGCTATTGTGTAAAGTGACATGAAGGCAAAATATATTTTTTAAAACTATATTGTTACAGTTTTCATATTATTTTTGCTTTACACTCTTACCTTAGTGTTGAAACCAACATCTAATTCCTCCTAATCTATGCACAAGAACCACAACCATTTAACACAGGAATTGCCTGCCTCCATCTACAATAACTAGGGATAATAAGTGAATGAGTCACATTAAGCACCAAAGCATGTGTGAAATGGACAAAAAGACAGCATAGAGTATTCAGAGATGAATCGTTGTATTTAGCTTTTTTTCACAATGGACACTATTAAAGTATAACGATTTTCTCCAAGATTCTGTCACTGGTTTCATACTCTGATATGATGGGGTAGGCCAGTGTGTGTCGGTGTGTGTGTGTGTGTGCATCTGTAATGTGAATAATTTGTCAGGCCTTTTGGATCATTACATCGTTCTACATCTGTGCACAGACTGTAAGGGTTGGTGTGAGGCGTGACCGAGGTGCGGTGCAGGATAGACAGTAGGCAGTAGGCAGAGATGGTGAAACAAGGAACTTTACTGGTGGTCCCGAAGTCAGGATACAAAATAACGGACTTTACACAAAAAAGAAAGGCGGAGCAAATGAGACTCCAAAAAACAGGCTGACAGCCAAAATACGAAATACAAACTGTGACTGAAATAATAAATAAACAGGGAGAACACTTCTCACGTACCTGTCCATACGTCCCGCGATCAGACACTTATTAGTACTGCTAGGCATAGTGAAACTAGCAGAGAAAACTGAGCAAGGGAACACAGGGAAGTGAGGGCATAAATACACAGGTGAACAGGTAGACACAGGTGACACCAATAGGATCATGATTAGTCCAGACTGTGAGTGAGGAGGTGCCTAAGGTTGTCGGATGATGACACCTAGTGGGTCGCTCCGGAACTGCGACCCCCTCCTGTCACACAGACAGCCAATGTGTTTAACATAACAGGACTGATCTTGACTAGCTTTCAACCATCTACAGTGCCTTGCAAAAGTATTCATCCCCCTTGGCGTTTTTCCTATTTTGTTGCATTACAACCTGTAATTTAAATGGATTTTTATTTGGATTTCATTTAATGGACATACACAAAATAGTCCAAATTGGTGAAGTGAAATGTGTATATATATATATATATATATATATATATATATATATATATATATATATATATTTTAATAACAGGAAAATGTTGCGTGCATATACAGTGGGGAGAACAAGTATTTGATACACTGCCGATTTTGCAGGTTTTCCTACTTACAAAGCATGTCTGTAATTTTTATCATAGGTACACTTCAACTGTGAGAGACGGAATCTAAAACAAAAATCCTGAAAATCACATTGTATGATTTTTAAGTAATTAATTTGCATTTTATTGCATGACATAAGTATTTGATCACCTACCAACCAGTAAGAATTCCGGCTCTCACAGACCTGTTAGTTTTTCTTTAAGAAGCCCTCATGTTCGCCACTCATTACCTGTATTAACTGCACCTGTTTGAACTCGTTACCTGTATAAAAGACACCTGTCCACACACTCAATCAAACAGACTCCAACCTCTCTACAATGGCCAGAGAGCTGTGTAAGGATATCAGGGATAAAATTGTAGACCTGCACAAGGCTGGGATGGGCTACAGGACAATAGGCAAGCAGCTTGGTGAGAAGGCAACAACTGTTGGCGCAATTATTAGAAAATTGAAGAAGTTCAAGATGACGGTCAATCACCCTCGGTCTGGGGCTCCATGCAAGATTTCACCTCGTGGGGCATCAATGATCATGAGGAAGGTGAGGGATCAGCCCAGAACTACACGGCAGGACCTGGTCAATGACCTGAAGAGAGCTGGGACCACAGTCTCAAAGAAAACCATTAGTAACACACTACGCCATCATGGATTAAAATCCTGCAGCGCACGCAAGGTCCCCCTGCTCAAGCCAGCGCATGTCCAGGCCCATCTGAAGTTTGCCAATGACCATCTGGATGATCCAGAGGAGGAATGGGAGAAGGTCATGTGGTCTGATGAGACAAAAAATAATGCTTTTTGGTCTAAACTCCACTCGCCGTGTTTGGAGGAAGAAGAAGGATGAGTACAACCCCAAGAACACCATCCCAACAGTGAAGCATGGAGGTGGAAACATCATTCTTTGGGGATGCTTTTCTGCAAAGGGGACAGGACAACTGCACCGTATTGAGGGGAGGATGGATGGGGCCATGTATCGCGAGATCTTGGCCAACAACCTCCTTCCCTCAGTAAGAGCATTGAAGATGGGTCGTGGCTGGGTCTTCCAGCATGACAACGACCCAAAACACACAGCCAGGGCAACTAAGGAGTGGCTCCGTAAGAAACATCTCAAGGTCCTGGAGTGGCCTAGCCAGTCTCCAGACCTGAACCCAATAGAAAATCTTTGGAGGGAGCTGAAAGTCCGTATTGCCCAGCGACAGCCCCGAAACCTGAAGGATCTGGAGAAGGTCTGTATGGAGGAGTGGGCCAAAATCCCTGCTGCAGTGTGTGCAAACCTGGTCAAGACCTACAGGAAATGTATGATCTCTGTAATTGCAAACAAAGGTTTCTGTACCAAATATTAAGTTCTGCTTTTCTGATGTATCAAATACTTATGTCATGCAATAAAATGCAAATGAATTACTTAAAAATCTTACAATGTGATTTTCTGGATTTTACAGACCTCTACATGCTTTGTAAGTAGGAAAACCTGCAAAATCGGCAGTGTATCAAATACTTGTTCTCCCCACTGTATATTCACCCCCTTTGCTATGAAGCCCCTAAATAAGATCTGGTGCAACCAATTACCTTCAGAAGTCACATAATTAGTTAAATAAAGTCCACCTGTGTGCAATCTGTGTTACATGATCTCAGTGTATATATACACCTGTTCTGAAAGGCCCCAGAGTCTGCAACACCATTAAGCAAGGGGCACCACCAAGCAAGCGGCACCATAAAGACCAAGGAGCTCTCCAAACAGGTCAGGGACAAAGTTGTGGAGAAGTACAGATCAGGGTTGGGTTATAAAAAATATCAGAAACTTTGAACATCCCACGGAGCACCATTAAATCCATTATTAAAAAATGGAAAGAATATGGCACAACACCAAACCTGCCAAGAGAGGGCCGCTACCAAAACTCACGGACCAGGCAAGGAGGGCATTAATCAGAGAGGCAACAAAGAGACCAAAGATAACCCTGAAGGAGCTGCAAAGCTCCACAGCAGAGATTAGAGTATCTGTCCATAGGACCACTTTAAGCCGTACACTCCACAGAGCTTGGCTTTACGGAAGAGTGGCCAGAACAAAAGCCATTGCTTAAAGATAAAAAAATAAGCAAACACGTTTGGTGTTCGCCAAAAGGCATGTGGGAGACTCCCCAAACATATGGAAGAAGGTACTCTGGTCAGATGAGACTACATTTGAGCTTTTTGGCCATCAAGGAAAACGCTATGTCTGGCGCAAACCCAACACCTCTCATCACCCCGAGAACACCATCCCCACAGTGAAGCATGGTGGTGGCAGCATCATGCTGTGGGGATGTTTTTCATCGGCAGGGACTGGGAAACTGGTCAGAATTTAAAGAATGATGGATGGCGCTAAATACAGGGAAATTATTGAGGGAAACCTGTTTCAGTATTCCAGAGATTTGAGACTGGGATTGAGGCTTACCTTCCAGCAGGACAATGACCCTAAGCATACTGCTAAACCAACACTCGAGTGGTTTAAGGGAAAACATTTAAATGTCTTGGAATGGCCTAGTCAAAGCCCAGACCTCAATCTGTGGTATGACTTAAAGACTGCTGTACACCAGTAGAACCCATCCAACTTGAAGGAGATGGAGCAGTTTTGCCTTGAAGAATGGGTCAAAAATCCCAGTGGCTAGATGTGCCAACCTTATAGAGACATACCCCAAGAGACTTGCAGCTGTAATTGCTGCAAAAGTTGGCTCTACAAAGTATTGACTCTGTTTGAAGTCTTATTTCTTGTTTGTTTCAGAATAAAACATATTTTGCATCTTCAAAGTGGTAGGCATGTTGTGTAAATCAAATGATACAAACCCCCCAAAAATCAATTTTAATTCCAGGTTGTAAGGCAACAAAATAGGAAAAATGCCAAGGGGGGTGAATACTTTCGCAAGCCACTGTATACGGATGGCTATGCTCTGTCCTGTTTTGTAAATGGTTTCTCTCTGGTAGCCATGAATCATTGCCTGACAGGCCCCTTTGGTAGTTGAGGGCGTGAGGAAACAACATGACAAATGCCATGACAATTAGAAAAACTTCTCCACTGGGCCTGCGGAAATCTTCCAATTTGGTTCCTGTGTTTGGCTGGTGCAAGCAAATTCCAGCCTGACAAATGGAGAGAGACAGATATCTCAGCTTCCCCTATGGGTTAGAGCAAACCAAAGTAATATTCCAAAGGTCAAATGTATCCATTGTTGGACTACCACCCTATTCAGGCAATATTGTGTATTATAAAGAAACAATATTCTATATTCAAGTACCATTTTGTTTAGAAACATGCATCTGTTCAGTAAAACCAATATTATTTCCTGGATTATTTGAGAGAGGTGATGTTGTTTCCCTGTACTGACGTGATCCAGAATATTAGCCTCACTTTCAAACAAAGATGTTTATGTAATTTAAGCTACCGTGGCCTCTCTCCCCTGCTGATGTAGCTTATGTTCACTCGTTTACGATCGATCAGCCACTGAGACAAAGTGTTATGTTAGTGTTCCCATTACAACGTCACTGAAGTATTGACAAGCTGCTTGCCCACTCTGTATTTCTCACCCTGGTATTGGTGATTGGTGCAAGGGCCGTCATGAACCTTTTAGCTAAAGTTAGAACTACAAAAAATTATTATTGCTCAATGTGACCTAATACCTTTTCATTCAAATACCTTTTGAATGTCTATAAAAATATAAGATAATTAGAGCTGGGGTTACTAAATTGCCATACCATACATCAAAACACTGTTCCACAAATAGAAAACATATGCAACTCGATATGCATGTACATACACAACTGTATAGGGAGAGGCGGGTAGTTTTGACTTCATTTCACTTTGCGAGTATTTATCTCAAGTGTGGATTTTCCGTTTAGTGTATTACTGTATGGGTAAGTAAAGGACAACATGATTAGTTGATAAAGGTGTTAACATATTGTTATATACTGTGTGTACAAAACATTAAGAACACCTTCCTAATATTGAGTTGAACCCCCCTATACACACACACACACACACACAACAGCCTCAATTCGTCGGGGCATGGACTCTACAAGGTGTCGAAAGCATTCCACAGGGATGCTGGCCCATGTTGACACCAATGCTTCCCACAGTTGTGTCAAGTTGGCTGGATGTCCTTTGGGTGGTGGACCATTCTTGATACACACGGGAAACTGTTGAGCGTGAAAAACCCAGCAGCGTTGCAGTTCTTGACACAAACCGGTGCACCTGGAAGTGGTGGAAAAAGTACCCAATAGTCATACTTTTGTAAAAGTAAAGATACCGTAATAGAAAATGAGTCACACAGTAAAATACAACTTAAGTAAAAGTAATTGAAAATTACTTATGTTATGCCAACCAGACGGCACAATAAAATAAAAAATAAAAAATGTATTGATAGCCAGGGGGACACTCCAACACTCAGTGATCTTTTACAAACAAAGCATTTGTGTTTAGTGAGTCCGCCAGCTCAGAGGCAGTAGGGATGACCAGGGTTGTTCTCTTGATAAGTGCATGAATTTGACAATTGTCCTGTCCTGCTAAGCATTCAAAATGTAATGAGTGCTTTTGGGAAAATGTGTGAAGTAAAAAGTACATTATTTTCTTTAGGAATGTAGTGAAGACAAAGTAAAAGTTGTCAAAAATATAAGTAGTAAAGTACAGATACCACAAAAAACTACTTAAGTAATACTTTAAAGTATTTTTACTGAAGTACTTTACATCACTGGCGCCTGTCACCTACTACCATACCCCGTTCAAAGGCACTTAAATCTTTAGTCTTGCCCATTCACCCTCTGAATGGCACACATACACAATCAATGTCTCAATTGTCTCAAGGCTTAAAAATCCTTATTTAACTGGTCTCCTCCCCTTCATCTACACTGATTGAAGTGGATTTAACAAGTGACATCAATAAGGGATCATAGCTTTCACCTGGATTCACCTGGTCAGTCCATGTCATGGAAAGAGCAGGTGTTCTTGCAGCTATCATTTAGTAAATAAGAACCCCCCTCCTCTTCAGAAAAAAAATTAATATATATAAATAAAATGAAACAATAGAGTGTTCTAGTTAAGATGAAAGCCTGCTTTTAGTCTTGATTTTGTTTGACTCCGTTTCTCGAGACCATAGGGAAGGCTTCTGGTTTCCATTCGTCAGACTCTGCAATTGCTCCTTTGATTAATTATATGCATAATTTCTATTTCTATCAACCAATGGCAAGCAAGATACCCAGATATATAACAACAGTATGTTTTAAAGAGAATTGGAGTTCAATTATGTTGGCCTCTCATTTCTGACAAATTGTGGCTTGGTAAGCCAACATATGATGTCTTTATTAGACTCTCTGATTCACGATTCTCTTACACAGCATAATATACCCTGAGTGTACAAAACATTAGGAACACCTTCGTAATATTCAATTGCATCACCTTTTGCTCTCAGAACAGCCTCAATTTGTTGGGTGTTTGTCGAAAGCGTTCGAAAGGGATGCTGGCCCATGCTGACTCCAGTGCTTCCCACAGTTGTGTCAAGTTGACTGGATGTTCTTTGGGTGGTGACCGTTTTTGATACACATGTGGAACTGTTGAGCGAGAAAAACCCAGCAGCGTTGCAGTTCTTGACACACTCAAACTGATGTGCCTGGCACCTACTACCATACCCCGTTCAAAGGCAATTCCTTCAATCTTTTGTCTTGCCCATTCACCCTCTGAATGGCACACATACACAATCCATGTCTCAATTGTCTCAAGGCTTAAAAATCCTTCTTTAACCTTTCTCCTCCCCTTCATCTACACTGACTGAAGTGGATGTAACATGTGACATCAATAAGGGTTCATAGCATTCACCTGGATTACCCTGGTCAGTCAATGTCTTGGAAAGAGCAGGTGTTCTTAATGTTTTGTGCACTCAGTGTAGCTTATCACATTCTTTGCATGATATACCCATCAAAAAGGTATACGTCTATAAGGCTGGTCTTCATTTGGGTGCCATTATTTTGATCTAACCCTTATTTTACCAGGTAAGTTGACTGAGAACACATTCTCATTTACAGCAATGACCTGGGGAATAGTTACAGGGGAGAGGCTTGTAGATAGACTATTATTAGGATTGTGAAAATACAGTAAGACCCCATTTGATTTGGGGTTTAGAAACATGTTTCTAGAGTAACATTTGACATGCACATTTTATGCAAGAGTGCACTATGGTTATAGCACATCTCTGGAGTCTTCCTGGCATTAAAAGTGGTGAACATTTGTTTTTTAGAGCTTTGCTAATTCACAGAGCCAATCAACTGTGAAATACAGTGGCTTTAAATGCCAGTACATCCTCTGAGCTTTGCTTTTGGGTGGAGCATTAGAATATTGCCAATTGATGCATTTTTATAGAGGCAATGAAACTGTCAAGGCCTGGACTACAGAGACATGAGCCCTCTTAAGGTAGCTCTCCATAGTGCCATTTAATAGGTCCTATCAGGTCGTATCCTTAACTGCACACACTCCAAACGCACTCTTAGTGACGAGTCGTAGTGAAGAAGAGAGCTCATTTAAACATTGTTTGATGCTTTTAATATGTTGTTTGGGTGTCATTGGCTCAGATAAGGATAATTAATAGGAACTATTAGCATCAGTGCTTTTATAACCTGATTGTGGGTTGGAGAACTCCGTGGCCCTCCTGTAGCGCATTGTGCTTGCAACGCAAGGGTTGTGGGTTCAATTCCCACGTGGGGCCAGTATGAAAAATGTATGCACTCACTAATTGTAAGTCGCTCTGGATAAGAGCGTCTGCTAAATGACTGAAATGTCAAATAACTCCAACCACAAAGTGAATACTTTATTGTCTACTTTAAGGCATTGGGCCACTACTACCCATCTGTAATGGTAGAAAACCCCAAAGCTTTCACCTCATTTCTCTTTATATTTCAAAGGTATAGCATTTGGAATCTGCTAGAACTCCAAAAGATCCCTTTCATTCCATGGTCTTCGTCATAATTATGGAGAGAGACTGTGATTCCAGGCTGTCTTTGCGGACATGCATCTCAACCGGGATTATCTATGGTCTGGTTAAACCCTTTTCCTCACCAAGCTAATTACTGAGGCATGCTGAGCCAAGTGGCATCACAGAAAATGTAATCCTTCCTCGTTAAAAAAAAAGCTAATATACACTGCCAAACGTATCCAGATTATTAGTATTTTTGTTTCAACACAGCCTTAATTTGTCAACAATACATTTTACAGAGCTACGTAGGGGAGAGTGGGGTAAATTAAGCCATTGTTACATTCAGCATCACTCTGTCAAGGGAAATATAGTATTCTTTCTAACAAAGATATCTACATATATTTCAGGATCTTGTGTATCCCTGGAAATAATCAGAATTAATGTAAACATTACAGTTTTGAAAACATAGTCTCTTGGCACAATGTACCCCGAGTGCCTTCGGAAAGTATTCAGACCCCTTGACCTTTTCCACATTTTGTTACGTTACAGCCTTATTCTAAAATGGATTAAATTAAAAACAATCCTCAGCAATCTACACACAATATACCCCATAATAACAAAGCGAACAGGTTTTTATAAAAAAACTGAAATACCTTTGCTATGAGACTCGAAATTGAACTCAGGTGCATCCTGTTTCCATTGATCATCCTTGAAATGTTTCTGCAACTTGATTGGAGTCCACCTGTGGTAAATTCAATAAATTGGACATGACTTGGAAAGGCACACACCTGTCTATATAAGGTCCCACAGTTGACAGTGCATGTCAGAGCAAAAACCAAGACATGAGGTCGAAGGAACTGTCCGTAGAGCTCAGAGACAGGATTGTGTCGAGTCACAGAACATTTCTGCAGCATTGAAGGTCCCTAAGAACACAGTGGCCTCCATCATTCTTAAATGGAAGAAGTTTGGAACCACCAAGACTCTTCCTAGAGCTGGCTGCCCGGTCAAACTGAGCAATTGGGGGAGAAGGGCCTTGGTCAGGGAGATGACAAAGAACCTGATGGTCACTCTGACAGAGCTCTAGAGTTCCTCTATGGAGATGGGAGAACCTTCCAGAAGTACAACCATCTCTGCAGCACTCCACCAATCAGGCCTTTATGGTAGAGTGTCCAGACGGAAGAAACTCCTCAGTAAAAGGCACATGACAGCCCGCTTGGAGTTTGCCAAAAGGTACCTAAAGACTCTCAGACAATGAGAAACAAGATTCACTGGTCTGATGAAACCAAGATTGAACTCTTTGGCCTGAATGCCAAGCGTCACATCTGGAGGAAACCAGGCACCATCCCTACGGTGAAGTATTGGGGTGGCAGGATCATGATGTGGGGATGTTTTTCAGCGGCAGGGACTGGGAGACTAGTCAGGATCGAGGCAAAGATGAACAGAGCAAAGTACAGAGAGATCCTTTTTTAAATTTATTTTTATTTATTTATTTCACCTTTATTTAACCAGGTAAGCCAGTTGAGAACAAGTTCTCATTTACAACTGTGACCTGGCCAAGATAAAGCAAAGCAGTGCGATTAAAAACAACAACAACACAGAGTTACACGTGGGATAAAACAAAACATACAGTCAATAACACAATAGAAAATCTATATACAGTGTGTGCAAATGTAGTAAGTTATGGAGGTAAGGCAATAAATAGGCCATAGTGCAAAATAATTACAATTTAGTATTAACACTGGAGTGATAGATGACAGAAAAAGATGACAGAAAAAGATGTGCAAATAGAGATACTGGGGTGCAAATGAGCAAAATAAATAATATGGGGATGAGGTAGTTGGGTGGGCTAATTACAGATTGGCTGTGTACAGGTGCAGTGGTCGGTAAGCTGCTCTGACAACTGATGCTTAAAGTTAGTGAGGGAGATAAGAGTCTCCAGCTTCAGAGATTTTTGCAGTTCGTTCCAGTCATTAGCAGCAGAGAACTGGAAGGAATGGCGGCCAAAGGAGGTGTTGGAGGGGATGACCAGTGAGATATACCTGCTGGAGCGCATACTACGGGTGGGTGTTGCTATGGTGACCAATGAGCTAAGATAAGGTGGGGATTTGCCTAGCAGTGATTTTATAGATGACCTGGAGCCAGTGGGTTTGGCGACGAATATGTAGTGAGGGCCAGCCAACGAGAGCGTACAGGTCACAATGGTGGGTAGTATATGGGGCTTTGGTGACAAAACGGATAGCACTGTGATATACTACATCCAATAGAGTGTTGATGAAAACCTGTTCCAGAGAGCTCAGGACCTCAGACTGGGGTGAAGGTCAACAGGACAACGACCCTAAGCACACAGCCAATACAACACAGGAATGGCTTCGGAACAAGTCTCTGAATGTCCTTGAGTGGCCTAGTCAGAGCCCGGACTTGAACCCGATCGAACTCTGAAGAGACCTGAAAATAGCTGTGCAGCAGAGCTCCCCATCCAACCTGACAGAGCTTGGGAGAAACTCCCCAAATACAGGTGTGCCAAGCTTGTAGCGTCATACCCAAGAAGACTCAAGGCTGTAATCGCTGCCAACGGTGCTTCAACAAAGTACAAAGGAAAGGGTCTGAATACTTATGTAAATGTATATTTCAGTTTTTTATTTTTAATAAATTAGCAACAATTTCTAAAACCTGTTTTGGCTTTATCATTATGTGGAATAGTGTGTAGATTGATGAGGAAAAAAAACTATTTAATCAATTTTAGAATCAGGCTGTAACCTAACAAAATGTGGAAAAGGTCAAGGGGTCTGAATACTTTCCGAAGGCACTGTAGGGTAAGTTGAGCCACGGGACAGGGTAAGTTAAGCCGCCTACAGATTTCTGTACTGAATGAAATATTACCACTACGTTCTTAAAAACATGTCTTTCTTTATTTCCCAAACACAATTAAACACAATCACAATAGCTTTATTTATCTTTTAATCACGTTAAGCATCTTTTAACACAGGCTTAACACCTAACAAACACTTTGTATAAAAAAAAAAAAAAAACTTTTAACATAGGCCAGGCCCTGTTGTTACCTCATGTCCCAGAGATAATGCCATGCATTACACCTGGGAAGAAAACACTTCAATTTGGTCAACTTGCCATTGGCTCAACCATTGGTTCAACTTACCCCATGGCCATTGGCTCAACTTGCCCCAAGGCAAACATTTTGACTATATTACCCCAGAGCGCTTCGCTCTCGGAGCGTTCAGAGCGCACACTGGATGCTCTGTCCGAGGAGTAGGGTTGATCCGAGCATTCTGATGGCAGTGAAGCATCCAAGCTAACTGGCTAACATTGGCTAGCTTGCTAGCTACTACCAGGCACAAATGAGAGAACACCTCACTCTGACCATTTTACTCGCCCTAGCAGAACTGGTTAGGCTGTTTTCATGTTATCCAGAACGTTGGTGACTGTAACTGTGCTGCTGGCAACAATTCAGGGAAACCAACCCATCAAATATGTAATGCATTTTGTCACCACATGACCTGCACAAGCTAAGTTTCACATTAGTTTGTGTTGTGTCCTTGAATCACTGTAGGTCCCAACATGCCCAGAATTGAGTTGTAACACACAGAGAGGCTTGATGTTTTTAATTCAATTGATCTTAATACTCATATAACTGTACAGTTAAGGCATACAGTATCAAAGTCCAGAGAAAATACAAACAATGTTATTTGAAGTAGCGTCAGAGAGAAGTACAAAGAGGAGGAGTAGAAATAAGCACAAGTTAGAATCAAAGGGCCATGGCTACTTCTTTCACTCCAGCGATTATCTCTTACAGGCAGCCTGATACAGTACTCTATACTATTATGATTGAGAACAAAATCAAAAGATAGCATCAGGATTCCTCAGGTCTGATTAGCTGCCACTGTTGCTTTGAATAATTTTTCTTGAATGAAACGCTCTTTAGGGAGTCACTGGGAAGTATGAATGAGATTTAAGGAGGAGTTGTGTAAGACATCTGTGATTGTCATTTCAGCAGTTTTCTCAATTAAAAATTGCATGTTGTAATCTATTTGGATGCATCTTTAACATAGCGGTAGTGACATGTACACTCATGCGGTTAATCACTCACAGATAGACTGCGGGAGTTGAGTTGACTCCTAGGCTGCAGCACTAACTTACTTATAATGTTACATGGCATTGATATCAAGAACAAGACACAGCCACAGCTGAAGTGATCTTAACAGCTGTGTTATCAAAGTATTTAACAAAATTGTATCCCCTGAATATGATCTCATTTGGAAGTGCTTTACCATAGAAATGCTGTATACGATGCTCTAAAACAAATTATTTTGGAGAGAGTAAATCTTATTTGGCTTGCATACACTTTATTTTATTGCTCCTGTAATTGTAGTCAACATATCATTTTGATTTAGAGTGCCAAGTCCACATCCTGATTCCCATGCGGAAGAATGAGCATCCTCAGGAGTGCAGTTAAAGTATTTAAAAAGGCCTGTTGTTTAGGCCTACTGGTTCAATGACCCTATTCAAATAGTCCCATAAAAGGCAGCGATACATACAGTTGAAGTCAGAAGTTTACATACATCTTAGCCAAATATATTTAAACTCAGTTTTTCACAATTCCTGACATTTATTCCTAGTAAAGATTCCCTGTTTTAGGTCAGTTAGAATCGCCACTTTATTTTAAGAATGTGAAATGTCAGAATAGAGAGAATGATTTATTTCAGCTTTTATTTATTTCATCACATTCCCAGTGGGTCAGAAGTTTACATACACTCAATTAGTATTTGGTAGCATTGCCTTTAAATTGTTTAACTTGGGTCAAACGTTTCGGGTAGCCTTCCACAAGCTTCCCACAATAAGTTGGGTGAATGTTGGCCCATTCCTCCTGACAGAGCTGGTGTAACTGAGTCAGGTTTGAAGGCCTCCTTGCTCGCACACGCTTTTTCAGTTCTGCCCACAAATGTTCTATAGGATTGAGGTCAGGGCTTTGTGATGGCCACTCCAATACCTTGACTTTGTTGTCCTTAAGCCATTTTGCCACAACTTGGAAGTATGCTTGGGGTCATTGTCCATTTGGAAGACCCATTAGCGACCAAGCTTTAACTTCCTGACTGATGTCCTGAGATGTTGCTTCAATATATCCACATAATTTTCCTTCCTCATGATGCCATCTATTTTGTGAAGTGCACCAGTCCCTCCTGCAGCAAAGCATCCCCACAGCATGATGCTGCCACCCCCATGCTTCACGGTTGGGATGGTGTTCTTCGGTTTGTAAGCAACCCCCTTTTTCTTCCAAACATAACAATGGTCATTATGGCCAAACAGTTCTATTTTTGTTTCATCAGGCGAGAGGACATTTCTCCAAAAAGTACGCTCTTTGTCCCTATGTGCAGTTGCAAACCGTAGTCTGGCTTTTTTTATGGCGGTTTTGGAGCAGTGGCTTCTTCCTTGCTGAGCGGCCTTTCGGGTTATGTCGATATAGGACTCGTTTTACTGTGGATATAGATATTTTTGTACCTGTTTCCTCCAGCATCTTCACAAGGTCCTTTGCTGTTGTTCTGGGATTGATTTGCACTTTTCGCACCGAAATACGTTCATCTCTAGGAGACAGAACGCGTCTCCTTCCTGAGCGGTATGACGGCTGCGTGGTCCCATGGTATTTATACTTGCGTACTATTGTTTGTACAGATGAACGTGGTACCTTCAGATGTTTGGAAATTGCTCTCAATGATGAACCAGACTTGTGGAGGTCTACAATTGTTTTTCTGAGGTCTTGGCTGATTTCTTTTGATTTTCCCATGATGTCAAGCGAAGAGGCACTGAGTTTGAAGGTAGGCCTTGAAATACATCCACAGGTACACCTCCAATTGACTCAAATTGTATAAATTAGCCTATCATAAGCTTCTAAAGCCATGACATCATTTTCTGGAATCGTCCAAGCTGTTTAAAGGCACAGTCAACTTAGTGTATGTAAACTTCTGACCCACTGGAATTGTGATACAGTGAATTATACAGTGAAATAATCTGTCTGTAAACAAATGTTGGAAAAATTACTTGTGTCATGCACAAAGTAGATGTCCTAACCGACTTGCCAAAACTATCGTTTGTTAACAAGTAATTTGTGGAGTGGTTGAAAAACGAGTTTCAATGACTCCAACCTAAGTGTATGTAAACTTCCGACTTCAACTGTAAACATCAGTTGAAATTCAAAGCATCAGATAAATATGTCACCTGTCATGCATCTTTTAAAAGCTGTTAAGATAGCTCTGAGTCAAGCCATTTTCCTTCCTATCAGTAAAAGTCAGTGAGTAAATGTATGGCTGCAGAGTAAAAGCCCTGATGAATTGAGTTGAGAACAGTCACAGAAAGATAGACTGAGATGTAGAGCAGATGTGATGCGTTAATAGAGTGCTCTGACGTCCCTAGTCCTTAGCAGACATCTCCAGTGGGACGCTTTTTAATAAAACAAGACATCTGATTGGATGTGTGGATGTTGTTGTGTACTGTATGCGGTCTAACCACTGCCTCGTTCCCCCGGGGCCTCTTGACAACATGGTTATTGCTCGGCAGATTCTGGTGTTCCGCTAGAATTTATATATCTGCATGCAAGCTCCGCCATTGTAGTCAAAAATCCACACGTAAACATCAACTGACGAATATGGAGCTTCAGCTTTTTTCATAATAAATGTTTTATTATATATAATCTATTTCTGCTTTTTAATGATTCAGTAACTTTGACCTTGGAGACATGAAAACTTCTGCCAAAACCACTCAACAGCCCGCTGTATCATTTTTATAAACACAAAGCCCTTGTGACCCTTCTGAGCTTATGGGAGTACAACATAAGCAAAAACGTTGTTTTGGGTTAATAAAAATATGTATTTTTAGATATTGTCTCTTTTATATAATTTTAAAGACACATTTCACCATAAAGGTGTTTCTGTGTCTGATATTCACAAAATATGTCAGCACCCTTCAGGAGATGAAGGAGGTATTTCTCAACCTCTGACATCTTTGTTTGTCTTTTTTCTAATCTTTTCATCTTTTTCTAAGGGTTTCCTATGAGGACAAGGACATGATAAGCAGCTTACTCTTATTTCATTCTGTTCTGACTCAGTCTATTGAATGTGATGCAACTAACTGATGAAAGCATATCTGGAAAGTTATGGGATGAGAAAAAGGATAAGGTGCATTTAATGGAGCCTCCTCATTCCAGCTCAGTGTGACTGTATAAGTATCAAGCTTTGTGGTACACTTTCACAGATATCCCATGGCTATTTGTAGCCTTGTTTTAGGTCTTCTCATCAAACCTAAACACCTCTGTGGTTGTAAAAGCCAGATAGCTGGTCAGTTACGGCAAGACACGGTTTTAGCCATGGCAGATTTATAAGACCTCTTCAATTGCCCGCCAACAAAACAAAGCATTTCTCCTTTAGCTCACAAAGGTCAGGAATCTGTGATCCGAGAAACAGGCATGCCGTTTGAACATCCTTTTTTCCCACTGCCTCTCTTTGAACCCATTCGGCATTGTGGTCCGTCTACAAAATACATTATTTCCTTACCTACTCAACCATACAAACATAGGATGATGTAGTGGAGAAGGGTTACCATTTTAGGCAATGCTGTTTATCCAATTTTACTGTTGGAATGAATGGGTCTTTTTTTTCTCAGCCTTACCACAGCTAGACCAACATTAATCCAGTTGCCCTAAGAGGAGCGAAACACAAGTCCCAAGACCTCTTACAATAACATCCATTTAGACAAAGATTTTAGACTCATCAATGTCTGCAGGAATCACATGATCTCCAGTTTCATCAAGGACATATCTCATCAGGCAGTTTACAAAATAATGTCTCTCTCCTTATGAGTTGTAGGTATGAGTTTAACGGTTGTGGAGCTTTATGGTAACATTTAATTATCTTGACTAGTCTGACAGTTTTGTTCCATGTTTAGTCTGTTAGACCTCCCATGGGGAATGTTAGGATGCTTTTAGCTTTCATGCTTTCCCAACCCCACATCTGAAACATAGCTACATTTTATGCTTTGAAGATCTGAAAGCTGTAAAATGCGCAATTGTCAGTGCCCTGAGCCGATATGGGCTGGTTTGTGCAAGAAACCATCTATTTACAGACAAAAATCACTGCACCAAATGTGTGCTCTACATTGAGGATATCTAACCTCATGTAATAGTAAAAATATAATGCATTTTTTCAGATGAGAGACACACTGTTTCCCGCCTGCTGCCTCATGTGGGTTTTTGCAGTTGCAGTCTGTGATTCGACTGTGCTCTGGAATCTTTTCCCAAGGGCTCCCTCAGTAAGGAAACAATGGCTTTTTTCACACTTTCATTTGACAGCTCTTGCTTGCAGCAGACTTGGAAACAGATTAATGAGAGGAGATGTGTAGAGTAGACAGAGAGAGAATGAGACGGAGAGAGAGACTTTTCCTCCTTCCCATTTGAACCCTGCACCCTCTCTGCTATGTGATGCTGTTGTCTCTCGCTTCATTAGCCAGTGCCGCTTGATCACAGGGCCTTGAAATCCCCCCAGCCCTCACCAGACGACCAAAACACCTCTCAAACATGGTTCATATTTCTCTGGTCCCTAAACGATAACAAGTCGTCCACCGCACTCTCATGCTTTTCCCCCTTTAGCTGTTTTCATGTTATCCAGAGCGTTGGTGACTGTAACTGTGCTGCTGGCAACAAGCAAGTAAACATTAACGCCATGGACACGCTCATTGTTTTCTCCCTGCTTTTTCTCTCAAATTAGAAGCCATTAGACCACATGTCTCTACAGTGACTCGTAACACCAGTCCCTTTTAAAGAGCCCTGTTGATTGAGCCTCCATAGACTGCACATCTCAGTGTGAGCAGGAGGGGGGAGGGGGGAGGTAGTGATGTGGTTAGTGGCGTGTTCGACGACCCGGCTTGTAAAGTGTGAACTGTGATCTGCCATCAGTGGAGAGGTTACTGCCTGGTGCTCATCATTAGACCAGCTGATGTCTCTGTGCAGTAAGAATGTGCCCTGCAGGGAGAGGGCAGAGATCAAATGGCTGCCCAGTCTCCCCAGTCCTGTCGGATAAGCCGTCCTGTCCTGTCTTGTTCAGTCTCCTCTCACAGTGGGGCGCAGATGGGATTGGAATCCCTGTCCATCACAGCAGACAGAATGGTGCAAGGACAAACACATCTGGTGCCCGGGGGCGCAGTTCTGATGCTGTTTTCCTTCCACCCAGTGCACTGAATCTTACCTCTTTGGACTACCACACCAGGGCCGTGCAAAATGTGTCGCAGCGACAAAAGCACGGCTGCCACTTTAGCAGGCCTTTAATGTCAACACAGTCCTCATGACTATAGGGGAAGGTTATTTCATTTAGATAAGCAATATCTTCTACTTCAGTGGCTTGGGAGTGGTTACTTTATGGAAGAGCTGTGTGTGTGTAATAATAATAATTTTGTGGGAGCTTATATTTGTCCTATTTCACACCGTGTGTATTATACACGTGTGAATTGGAAATGTCTTTATTGCATATCCCAACACCCCCTGAAACAACCTCTGAGAGTGGGGTCACAGCCAGGATCTGCCATTATAAATTGCGACCCTGGAGCAATTAGGGTTAAGTGCCTTGCTCAAAAGAACATCAACAGATTTTTCACCTTGTCAGCTCAGGGATTCAAACTTGCAACCTTTCAGTTACTGGCTCAGTGCTCTAACCGCTAGGCATGTGTGTGCATTTCATTGTGGGTGTGTGTGTGTGTGTGTGTGTGTGCGTTGCACCAATGGCATGGATGCGCTCACTCCCACTGTCCATCAGTGGCTCACACTGTGAGTGTATGATGTTTTACTCCACATACCAAGCTAGCCTGCTGAGAATCCTTCACTTCAAATCACATACAATCATGCAATATGGTCAATTAATTCACTTTGCAGTCATATTGAATAACTATGTATCTTCCTCCATCTCCTCTATCCCTAGCCTGTGATATTTATTCCAGATAGGGGACATAATCAGATTATTGAAGAATCATTTTCCAAAGGATATGTTTGTTTTGCATTACATGTCTTTACCATGCACTAAATGCAGTGTTAATGACAACCTTCACTTACTGTTAAGCAGCTTTCTTTCAAGGCCTTGAAAAATCAGCCAGTGACATGTAGTAAATAAGCCTATTCTGTTACTGTTTTATGGGTCATTATAAACTATTTGCAAGATATCCAAGTTGCTCCTGCTAATAATAATAATTTACCCTCCTTGATTTGGTTTGCTTGTTATGTCATAGGCAATTTATGTTTTTTTTAGCTGTCAGGTTTGTGTCCTCTGAATGGCTACTCTGACTACTCAGTGCCAATATAATTAATTAGCCTCTTGTTATTTGAGAACCATCCTTTTAATTAAGAAATGCCGGGTAGCTGTCCTGGATTAAATGTAGAATGGAAAGCTGGGCGCCCTGACAGGTTGAGCTCTTTGGTAAAGTGTAATGTTTCAAAGCAAGACACAAACAACATTTTGGCATATTTTTCTCTCTGCTAGAGCAGATACAAAAGGATTAAAGTTATTAATTGCATTAAGGGGAGGTTCTCAGGAAACAGCCAGTGTTCTAGTTAATTAACTATCTTGAAATGTGAGAACTCAACTTGCATCATGTCCTGGAGGGATTATAAAAATGGAACAGAGTTTACAGAGAATGAACACATTAGTGATACTAGTGTTCATCAGTGCTGCATTCTGGCATGAAACACTAGGTAGACAAACTTCCAGACAGTAGGCTATGTTAAGATCATGCCATTACATCTCATCTTAAAGCACAAGTCTCTTAGGAATGCACCTAGCAGTCAGAGAATATTGCCATATCGCCAAAGCTGTTCAGTCACAACCACATGACAAAAAAGATAAACAGTGGAATATCCGATTAGACTTGTGGTGAAAATGAGAAAAATATAACAATTTAATATTGAATGAGGATTTTTGTTTCATAATTAACAGTGCTTCACTCAGTTCAACGGGGGAGACAAAGTCACCCTGAAAATATGCATTACTAGTAAATAATGTGTGCCACTGTCTGCTTCCTCAATTTAACTCAATCATGTCTTATTAAAAATGGAAAAAGGGCCTATGCCACATTAGGGATTAGAAAGTTGATGTATTTAAGCATGAAATGAGCAGAATGCATTGCAGATTGATGAATATTTCCCTAACCCAGGAAGGATCCATTTGCATTGGTTGCATGGGGAATGTGAAGAAGGATTGGTGCAAATAAGTATGTTAATCCCCGGTAACCTGCCTGACACCTCATCACCACAAAATAAAAGCAAAATCCCTCCACTGGATTACTGATAAGCTTCCCATAGGGGAGGCAATGCTGCCTTTTAATAGGTGGAACCCAAAATGGCTGCCACAGATGAAATTCATAATTAACTTGGAAATTGCACTTTTTTTTCTTCAAATGGATTTTGTATATTACATTTACCATGCAGTAATGAATTATAGACAGTATGCATTTTATTTAGTCTTTGTCCTCTGCAGGTTTATATTGAAGAGCTCAAATAGTTATTTAGTCATTGGTACAAAAGTTACACGTTAAATGCATAAGCATTCCAATTATGTATAGAACTGTGCAAACTAAGCAAATCTTCACAATTATTTAAACACCAAATCTGTGTTTAAATAATTGACAACCTGCTCTTCTTCCAATGCAATGAATAACATCCTCTTAATATTGTGCTACAAACAGTTACAGATGGTGACTGCAGCTATGTAGAGGGTATAAGGAATAGAGGGGGGTGGTTAGGGACTGCATAGCTCCAAAATATATGCAGGCTTGTCCACAATGGCCCTGATGTCTTTTAAACCATCTGTCTTCCAGCTCACTCGCCCTTGTGTGCCCACACCTATCTGCAGTGTGAGGAGGAAAATGGGAGAGACTGCTTATAGACCTATGTGTGGAATAAAAAGGCATAGCTAGGATACTTAGTTAAACTTAAATGGCTCCTGAAGGTTTCTCTGTGACTTCATTTACCCCCAGTGTGTAATGTGTTGACTCCAAAGGTGTAGTCCTCTGGTTTCCTCATTGGTGTTGTATATACGTGGGGATGAGAGAGAAGACATCCGCTGACTGTCTGATGATTAAGTCCAAGTTAGCGGAAGGTGTGAGTGTGTAGTCCAGTGTTCACTTAGTGCTCATTGATCAAACAGATTAAGGACAAGTGCACATAATGATGTTGTCACCTTGCCATGGATCTGCATTCGTTACCCACCTGTCCTTCATTATCCCCTTTGTTTCCAGATAGAAGCGCTGTATTGCGCAACATATCATTCACTTCTGCAGTTATGTAAAGCTTTCTTGTTTTTCCACCTTCATGTTATTGTTCCCGACCCACTGGTGCTTCTATAATATTACTTTTTTGTAAGAGTTGCTGAGGCATTTGTAAGAAACCCTGGCTTGGATCCCCAAAGACAGTAATTCATAATAGTGAGAGAGTGTTCTCTTAGTAATGAACCAAGGCTACATTTCCTGTCTGCTAAATAGCACTAAAACCTGTATTACTCACTATATTTGCAGCAGTATACTGTATTTATCCAACCCTCTCTTTACAATGTCCATGGGATGGCAGAAATAACATTTTGCAAGCTGTGGGAGCTATTTGGAACTCGTTTTGTGTTTTGGTGTTTTCCCTTCTGTAGCTAGATAACTGTTAGTGCCAACTTTGGCTTGGACTTCATTTTAAAACCAAGTGCTGTTTCCAGAGTGAAGGGTATGGTTCACATTGTTCTTCCTCTAGTCCAACTCTCTTTTTGTCAAGGGGTTAATATGTACTCCAGGCAATGGAGAGTCTAGGCACAGACATAATAACTGATCCAGAGCAGCAGTCTTGGTCTGTTCTGGTGTGCTTTGATCTCATCATCCGCTAACTGTCAGGCCACAGTCATCCTGTCTCCCTCACTGACAGCATTAATAACCACTTCTCAATGGCCTTGTCTGGGATGGCTGTAGATGGCCACTTTTAGAAGGCCCTTGTGCATTGTTTAACAGCCTGAAGTAATTCCCTGACGTAGGTAGGTTGACCCTCTCCCTGCTTCCCCCAGCCTACCTCTGCCTCACCCACACAGGGTGGCAAACAAGGCTTGGCCCTTCCTGATGGCGACTACAGATTCATGAAGCCGCAGCTTTAATCCCTGCATGCCAATCAGCCAATCCCAAGCCAGCGCTACACATATATTGGGATGAAAATGAGTGATAGCATGCAGAGAGAATGTGACACAGATAATATCCACCACACTGATAGGCATCTCTGGCTGAGGTATCTTCTCACACTAAGGGGTCCCAAGCAATCATCATGTTTCTTCACATTGCCTTGAAAAACGTCAGTTAAAGTAGTTGGCTCTGTATGGAATAAAGGACCGCAATGGCATTGTGCATCATATTGCCTGTTAAAAGCAAAACTTCCCTTTCTTAGTTCACGTGTGACATGACTGAACTACCACACCACTAAAGCCTCTTTATCTGTCAAAGCACAGACCATCTCAATCAGAATGATAGAGTAGGGCCTCTGACATCTATGTGGATGGAAGAACATGTGTGCATCATCTATGAAAGCCCTGAGAGGGAGGGAGGTTGGAGAGGAGGGAGGTTGGAGAGGAGGGAAGGAAGCAGGTAGGAGTGGAGTGTGTTATCTGGAGTGTGAAATCCCCTTAAACAAGCTGTGTGACACTTAGGGCCCAGCAGGGGGCCACAGGCAGTAGACAGTCCTGTACAGTTTAGCACTAACTAGGCTGGATGACTCTACAACTGCACACTGTTTACTTCCAGGATTCATTTCCCAGCAGCACATGTACTGAGTAAAGCATTGCAGCACACCACATGTTAACTGGTTCAGTGGACAGCCCACTGCAGGATTTTGTGTTGATTTAATGGTGCTCCGTGGGATGTTCACAGTTTCGGATATTTTTTTATAACCCAACCCTGATATGTACTTCTCCACAACTTTGTCCCTGACCTGTTTGGAGAGCTCTTTGGTCTTCATGGTGCCGCTTGCTTGGTGGTGCCCCTTGCTTAGTGGTGTTGCAGACTCTGGGGCCTTTCAGAACAGGTGTATATAAATTGAGATCATGATCATGTGACACTCAGATTGCACACAGGTTGACTTTATTTAACTAATTATGTGACTTCTGAAGGTAATTGGTTGCACCAGATCTTATTTATGGGCTTCATAGCATAGGGGGTGAATACATATGCACGCACCACTTTTCCGTTATTTATTTTGTAGAATTTTTTGAAACAAGTTATTTTTTTCATTTCACTTCACCAATTTTGACTATTTTGTGTATGTCCATTACATGAAATCCAAATAAAAATCAATTTAAATTACAGGTTGCAAGGCACTGTACACTTAGTATTACTTTCTTAGCTACAGTATACATATCTCCCTGGCATATTACATAATTTATTGAGCAGTATACAATACATTTTTGGACTCACCTTGTTGTGCTGTGCTCACTTGAACAGGAAGGTGGCTCGGCGGTCCTTCGTGGGCAAATTTTGTCATCAAACTTTGTCATCAAAGTCTGTCATTCTCTGGATTTATGGTGCTTTCAAGACAACTGGGAACTCGGAAAAAAACAAGGTCGAATCATGATGACGTCAGTGATCTTCAGGTCGTAGCTCTAGAAAGAGGCCAGAGTTCCCGACTTACAATTTCGAGTTGGATGACCGTGCAAAACTTATTTTCCCAGGCGGAGCTCGTTTTTTCCTGAGTTCCCAGTTGTCTTGAACTCACTGAAGTCAGATTTCCCAGTTCCGAGTTAACAGTTGTTTTGAGCGCGGCAGAAATCATGCTGGATTGACAGCATGGCCAATGTTGAATGTTTATCATTTAAAAGCTTGGAAAAGAGACCCTTAAACCCAGACTTGGGACCACACACCAACTCCACTGAATAGCAGGATAGTGATTGTTTGCCATGCTTGCAGTTAGCCACTGATTCCTTCCAAACCACTCATTGTTGAATTTGCGATTTCCAACTTGTTGTGTAATGTTTATGTCCAATGGCCGATGAGCACCGATATGTTTGATCTATTATTTCTATTCATTATTTTTCTTCATATGACAAGGATTAAAAAGGATTTGCCAGTAGATTGTCGACTTGATTCATGATTATGACTGCTAGCTAAGATTTTGAAAGTAGGATGTTGACATGATAAATCCAATCAAAGCTACTGTAGATATAACGTGATTTGATGTCATTTTATCTGTGGCCAATGACCTTGAGCCTTCTTGGATGGACACTTCTAATGTAATTCTATGGTAGCACCCAAGGGGCTTGAATTTCCGAGCTCTACTCTTAGATTTGGCGGTGAAGTAGTGTCCCCATGAGTGACAGAACACTGAGCCAATCATGGTGCAACTAGAGAACATTACCAACCCCTACGCTCCGTATTTTCCGCTGGCTGCCCCACCACCACAGAAAGCACTGAGCTAGGCTGAAACCTGCATTTTGGAACTGTCTTACTTAAGAAAGCAAAAAAGAGACCATGTTTGTAAGCGGCTTTATTAACTCAATGAATGTATATATATATTTTTTTACATTGTTTGCAAACTGATATGTGACACATATTAATGCCAAAATTACATGCAAAACAGGCAAAAATGTGGGGCTCAAAACAGGTGGGTCTCTGCCCCACCTGCCCTGAATGACGGGTCGCCACTGAGCCTGCGCTATTACTGTAGCTAGCTCGCTGTATTCTCTCCCACGGCTGCTGATGCAGCTGCAGCCTATAAATAAGCACACCTCTGATGAGCTCAGGCACAAGGGTTAACCCCAGAGACCTGGGCCTCTCTCACCTGACCACAAAGAGGGAGCACAGCACAGAGAGCAGGTAGGATTAGGTTCATATCTCAAGACACTGTAGGACCCTCTGTAGTACTCTCTACAGTGTGTTCCCAAACCCCAACCCCTGTCAGCTACTGTACCTGTCCCTCTCTCCCCTCTGGTCCCCTGACTCCTCACTTGACCATCCATTCTGGCCTGGTGTAGAGGGAGGAGGAGAAGCGGCGTGTCCACCCATGCCTGTCTTTCATATCTCCAGATGGCAGAGGTGTTTGGAGAGGCCTTGGTTCATTTGTTTGTGCCTCCTCTGTAAAGCATGGCCTGGATTCAACAAAGCAGCTGAAGCAAAGCATTGCCTCCCCAAACAGTGCTTTTCTACCATCAAAGAGTGATCATCTCCTTCTTACCTTCACCCTCACTCTTGCAAAACAATTTTGGCACCGTCTCTCTCTCTCTCTCTCTCTCTCTCTCTCTCTCCCTCTCTCTCCTCAAAGCTGTCCCTTCTCTAGGAACATGGTCGGTCCACTGATGTGTGTGCGTTGTGAGAGGTATCATTTTGCCTGTGCATCCAGGTCATTCCTAATTAAAATTCATTAAGGAGGGATAGAAAAAGAGGCAGCAAACTTCTCGCTAGTACTTATAGATCCAGACAACCTGGATCTGACACCTGCATAATCTGACACATCATTCATGGGGAAGACATGAACAATTGTAATGTATTTTGGATTAGATGGACTGTGAAAAGGTAGAGGGACTGAAAATGTCCAGTAAACAGACCTCAGGTTTTTTGAGAGGCTCCTATAACTCAGTGCCAGGGACAGGATCTATCTACAATAGATAAGTAATTTGGTAAGTGCTTTAGGTTTTTTGCACATTCTGCCTAAGCACATTTATAGTAATTATTCAGGTTTGTACACAATACCCTTCTATGCGGTGAATGAGGTACTTGTTGCCATGGATGACCAAGTAGGAAATGAGACACACTGAATAATTGGAGAAGATAAACCAAAAAGTGTGTTAAAATAAACAAATATAAACTGAATTGAAAAAAAAAACGAACTGTCCTAATGCTTCACCTTAAAAATTAACTGAAGTCAAAAAGTCCAGACGTTTAAAAAAGTCCTCCAGCGCATTCTCAGACATTGCGTGAACGACCACTAAGTGAAGATCGTTTTTTCCCGCTGGAGGACAAAGGAGTCATACACTGCATGACCAAAAGTATGTGGACACCTGCTCGTCGAACATCTCATTACAAAATCATGGGCATTAATATGGAGTTGGTCCCCACTTTGCTGCTATAATAGCCTCCACTCTTCTGGGAAAGCTTTCCACTAGATGTTGGAACATTGCTGCGGGGACTTGTTTCCATTCAGCCACAAGAGCATTAGTGAGGTCGGGCACTGATGTTGGGCGATTAGGCCTGGATCACAGTCGGCGTTCCAATTCATCCCAAAGGTGTTCGACGGGGTTGAGGTCAGGGCTCTGTGCAGTCCAGTCAAGTTCTTCCACACCGATCTTGACAAACCATTTCTGTATGGACATCGCTTTGTGGAAAGGGGCATTATCATGCTGAAACAGGAAAGGGCCTTCCCCAAACTGTTGCCACCAAAGTTCGTCTAGAATGTCATTGTATGCTGTAGCGTTAAGATTTCCCTTCACTGGAATTAAGGGGCCTTGCCCAAGCCATGAAAAACAGCCCCAGAACATTATTCCTCCTTCACCAAACTTTTCAGTTGGCACAATGCATTGGGGCAGGTAGTGTTCTCCTGGCATCCGCCAAACCCAGATTAGTCCGTCGGACTGCCAGATGGTGAAGCGTGATTCATCACTCCAGAGAACGAGTTTCCACTGTGCTGATGATGCTTCCAGGGGCAGTTTGGAACTCGGTAGTGAGTGTTGCAACCGAGGACAGATGATTTTTACGTGCTACACACTTCAGCACTCGACGGTCTCGTTCTGTGAGCTTGTGTGGCCTACCACTTCGCGGCTGAGCCCTTGTTGCGCCTAGATGTTTTCACTTCACAACAGCACTTACAGTTGACCAGGGCAGCTCTAGCAGGGCAGAAATTTGACAAACTGACTTGTTGGAAAGGTGGTATCCTATGACGGTGCCACGTTGAAAGTCACTGAGCTCTTCAGTAAGGGCATTCTACTGCCAGTGTTTGTCTATGGAGATTGCATGGCTGTGTGCTCGATTTATACACCTGTCAGCAACGGGTGTGGCTGAAATAGCTGAATCCACTAATTTAAAGGGGTGTCCACATACTTTTGTATATACACTACCGGTCAAAAGTTTTAGAACACCTACTCATTCAAGGGTTTTTCTTTATTTTTACTATTTCCTACATTGTAGAATAGTAGTAAAGACATCAAAACTATGAAATAACACATATGGAATCATGTAGTAACAAAATAAGGGTTTTTCCAACAGTTTTGAAGGAGTTCCCACATATGCTGAGCACTTGTTGGCTGCTTTTCCCTCACTCTTCCGTGACTCATCCCAAACCATCTCAATTTGGTTGAGGTCAGGGGATTGTGGAGGCCAGGTCATCTGATGCAGCACTCCATCACTCCCCTTCTTGGTAAAATAGCCCTTACACAGCCTGGAGGTGTGTTGGGTCATTGTCCTGTTGAAAAACAAATGATAGTCCCACTAAGCCCAAACCAGATGGGATGGCATATCGCTGCAGAATTCAGTGGTAGCCAGCAAAGCACCTCCACACCATAATACCTCCTCCTCCATGCTTTACGGTGGGAAATACACATGCAGAGATCATCCGTTCACCCACACCGCGTCTCACAAAGACACGGCAGTTGGAACCAAAAATCTCCAATTTGGACTCCAGACCAAAGGACAAATTTCCATTGCTTGTGTTTCTTGGCCCAAGCAAGTATCTTCTTATTATTGGTGTCCTTTAATAGTGGTTTCTTTGCAGCAATTCGACCATGAAGGCCTGATTCACACAGTTTCCTCTGAACAGTTGATGTTGAGATGTGTCTGTTACTTGAACTCTGTGAAGCATTTATTTGGGCTGCAATTTCTGAGGCTGGTAACTCTAATGAACCTATCCTCTGCAGCAGAGGTAACTCTGGGTCTTCCATTCCTGTGGTGGTCCTCATGAGAGCCAGTTTCATCATAGCGCTTGATGGTTTTTGCGATTGCACTTGAAGAAACTTTCAAAGTTATTTTAAACTTTCCGTATTGACTGACCTTCATGTCTTAAAGTAATGATGGACTGTCATTTCTCTTTGCTTATTTGAGCTGTTCTTGCCATAATATGGACTTGGTCTTTTACCAAATAGGGCTATCTTCTGTATACCCTCCCTACCTTGTCACAACACAACTGATTGGCTCAAACGCATTAAGGAAAGACATTCCACAAATTAACTTTTAAGAAGGCACACCTGATAATTGAAATGCATTCCAGGTGACTACATCATGAAGCTGGTTGAGAGAATGCCAAGAGTGTGCAAAGCTGTCATCAAGGCAAAGGGTGGCTATTTGAAGAATCTTTTTTGGTTACTACATGATTCCATATGTGTTATTTCATAGTTTTGATGTCTTCACTATTATTCTACAATGTAGGAAATAGTAAAAATAAAGAAAAACCCTGGAATGAGTAGATGTTCTAAAACTTTTGACCGGTAGTGTATAGTGTACCTAACCACCCCAGTGGCTTTCCATAGCCCCCCTACACACACCACGGCGCGCTCTGTCCATTGTGCTGACACAGCGCAGCGAAGATACAGATTTCGCGGCAACCTATCACTCAATCATTTGAACTTTTTTGCTATTTTTATATAGGGACATAAAACAAAAACTGAGGGGGCACAAAATACTCCTTTCGACCCCTCGTGGAGCCGGGGGCCGGTTTTGCAAACCATTCATTTTCAATAAACATGATCATGATATAAAGTTTTAGGTTACTGATACATCAAGTTATTTTAGCATTAACAGTACACAGTATCAATGTATGAAAGGTACTTTGCTATTTCAACACGTGACAGAAAAAGTGTTTCCCTGCAATGAACAGAGCGGTGGCACTTTCCAACGCTCCTCTGGAACCATACTTTAACAACGAAACTCCAGAACACAGCTGGCTTGCATGCTGCAGACATGGGGCCAGTAACTGCGGAGACATGGAGGTAAACAGAATACATTACCTAGAACTCAACATAGAGTAACGATAATAACACATGTCAAGACTGTAATTGTGCATTTCTGCAAAAAAGTTATGGGATATAAGAAACAAATGCCCTGTGTCGCGTTGTTATTTATATATTATGTGTGTCGTGCAAAGTGATTGTTAACGTGCATAAATGATAAGGATATTTGTTAGGCAGGGTTTTTGTACTGTGCGGTCCGCGGTGCAGCCGTCACACTTGTCATTGACTTGAACTTGTCATTTAACTTTTATATCTCAAACACACATTCCCCTGAGTTCAACATATCATCGTCATTCACTTCCAATTTTTCCATGCTTTTTTGTAAAGTGATGTCAGACAAAAATGTATCACAGTTTTTCTGAAAGGTCCATTACAATGACTACAATCCAGGCACAGAGCAGGTTGGTGGGAAAGCACAATTTTCCAACACAGCTTTGCTTTTAACGGCTGACCTTTTGCTGTTGCTTCTCCCTGTAAACCTCGGAACGATGCCACCTCGCTGGTGTGTGTCTACATCCCTGAATTGACATTTAAAAGAGGAACAGATGGCTATAATAATTCTGGGGCCTTGAGTGTGGTGCCAAAGCATTCCTTGGGCAAAGTGGTGTCACTCAAGGAAAGTCTGTTTGTGGCCAAGCCAAGTAAACACTTTGTACCTATCATGGTCATGGTCCCTATCCTCACCAGTAGGTCCTGATGCCTTTCACTGATTAGACCTCCATGCAATTAATCTTCCATAGCAATGAAAATGTGATGTCACCCACATTTGTTACAGGAGACAAAAATGTATTCCACTAATGCCACCTACAACTGTTATGCATATCCTAAAAAACACAATATTTGTTGTTCCAGTACTTCTACCTCTGTGTTTGCCTGACGACTCACCCTGAATTTAATAGATCGCTACATACAGTACATTCAGTCTGAAACTGCCATCCTAGAAGTTGTTTGTGTGACTTCAAAATGATTCATCAGCGATTGGATCGCCTGTAAAAAATCTAACCGGAGTATCACATTTTTGATAACGTCATCATGTAGGCCGTCTCTGGCCCAACCCATCGGTTTATGTGACCAATCAGAATGTTCAGAATGTGTTCGCATTCTAGAAATTGTCGAGGAGGGAGGCAAATCTAGACTCATCTTGGAGAAGAAACGTCAGTTGGCCGGAGCGGTGTGGATTGGTAACCAAGCAATCCCTGTGCACCTCTTAGCAACAGCCTGAGGTATTTAGCTCCCTTCCCCAGAGACAGAGAGGTGATATGAGTTGCTCCACAGTCATTTATGAGGCACCAGAATTGTTTGCTCAAATAAAAGTAATTACGCAGTACTGTCCCCTCGTGAGGTGTTGTGTACATTATGCAGTAACTAATCACAATATGCATAGGCCTTATTTGCTTCCGAGAGGATTGGATTACAGATAGGATCTTAATTTGATCACCCTGTTGCAGGAGAACTTTACTGCAATGCAGGAAATTTTTAACTTATTTGAGGTTAAAAAGGCTTCTGAAGTTTGTAATTTACATATTTCTGACTTGATTTTCCCTTACAAACAATCTATCAACCCCTACAAAAATGTATATTAATTATAATCCACATAATAATTAACATTTCCCGTTGCTGCAGGATTATTTTCCTGCTGTAGAAAACTGACTCAAATTAAGATTCTACATCTGTAGGAAGCGGTCGAGAGCATCTTCAGTGCGAAGGGAAGAAAGATCCCCAACCCACCAACAATGTCTTCCTTCAAAGCGGCATTAGCGGCTCCATTAAAATCCTGTCACCTTTTTTCTTTACGTCTGTCTGTGACGCTGAAGAGAAGAGAAATCACAGTCATTCAAATGCTAAGTGACTTCCTCTCCCCTGTGAATATTAGAGAGGAGAGCAGTGCTCCATCATTTACTGTGCAGCCCACAAAAAAAGAGAAGGGGATGCAAAATGAGACTACGGTGCTTTGAATATATCCCCCACCTCCGCAATATCTCATCACAAGCCATTACCTCCGACTGCTTCACACCTACAGAACGCTGCAGTGTCAGTCTTCATTAAGACCTTAAGACTACAGTGCCTTCGGAAAGTATTCAGACCCGTTGACTTTTTCCACATTTTGTTACGTTACAGCTTTATTCTAAAATTGATTAAATAAATACAAATCCTCAGCAATCTACACACAATACCCCATAATGACAAAGCAAAACGTTTTTAAAAGAAATGTTTGCAAATTAATTTATACAAAATAAATTAAACCTTATTTACATAAGTATTCAGACCCTTTGCTATGAGACACAATTGAGGTCAGGTGATCCCCTGTTTTCATTGATCATCCTTGCGATGTTTCTACAACTTGATTGGAGTCCACCTGTGGTAAATTCAATTGATTGGACATGATTTGGAAAGGCACACACCCCTCTCTATAAGGTCCCACAGTTGACAGTGCAAGTTAGAGCAAAAACTAAGCCATGAGGTCGATGGAATTGTCCGTAGAGCTCCGAGACATGATTGTGCCAAGGCACAGATCTGGGGAAGGGTACCAAAACATTTCTGCAGCATTGAAGGTCCCCAAGAACACAGTGGCCTCTATCATTCTTAAACGGAAGAGGTTTGGAACCACCAAGACTCTTCCTAGAGCTGGCTGCCCGGCCAAACTGAGCAATCGGGGGAGAAGGGCCTTGGTCAGGGAGGTGACTCTGACAGCGCTCTAGAGTTCCTCTGTGGAGATGGGAGAACCTTCCAGAAGGACAACCATTTCTGCAGCACTCCACCAAACAGGCCTTTGTGGTAGAGACAGACGGAAGCAACTCCTCAGTAAAAGGCACATGACATTCCGCATGGAGTTTGCCAAAAGGCACCTAAAGACTCTCAGACCATGAGAAACAAGATTCTCTGGTCTGATGAAACCAAGATTGAACTCTTTTGCCTGAATGCCAAGCGTCACATCTGGAGGATGGCACCATCCCTACGGTGAAGCACGGTGGTGGCATCATCATGCTGTTGGGATGTTTTTCAGCGGCGGGGACTGGGAGACTAGTCAGGATCGTGGCAAAGATGAACGTTGCAAAGTACAGAGAGATCCTTGATAAAAAAACTGCTCCAGAGCGCTCAGGACCTCAGACAGACAATGACCCTAAGCACACAGCCAAGACAACGCAGGAGTGGCTTCGGGACAGGTCTCTGAATGTCCTCGAGTGACCCAGCCAGAGCCCGGACATGAACTCGATTGAACATCTCTGAAGAGACCTGAAAATAGCTGTGCAGCAACCCTTCCCATCCAACCTGACAGAGCTTGAGCAGATCTGTAGAGAAGAATGGGAGAAACTCCCCAAATACAGGTGTGCCAAGCTTGTAGTGTCATACCCAAGAAGGCTCAAGGCTGTAATCACTGTCAAAGGTGCTTCAACAAAGTACTGAGTAAAGGGTTTGAATACTTATGTAAATATGATATTTCAGTTAATTTCTTTATAAATTTGCTAAAATTTCTAAAAACCTGTTTTTGCTTTGTCATTATGGGGTATTGTGTGTAGATTGATGAGGGAAAAAAACAATTTAATCAATTTTAGAATAAGGCTGTAACCTAACAAAATGTGGGATAAGTCAAGGCACTGTAAATACGTGGGCACATACCTAAATATTTTAGTCATTTAGCAGAAGCTCTTATCCAGAGCGACTTGCAGTTAGTGAGTGCATACATTTTCTTTTTCTTTTTCATACTGGCCCCCCATGGGAATCGAACAAACAACCCTGGCGTTGCAAGTGCCATGCTCTACCAACTGAGCTACACAGGGCCCATAAAGCTACATAAGTGAGTGTCACATTGATTTCATCACGTTGGCAGTTTTCAAAATTAGCTTGAAAGGCTCCTTATCACCCTTTTTAGACAGAAAAAACACCTTATCATGGCAGTAAATTACATTTACATTTTAGTCATTTAGCAGATGCTCTTATCCAGAGCGACTTACAGTTAGTGAATACATTTATTTTTATTTTTATACTGGCCCCCCGTGGGAATCGAACCCACAACCCTGGCGTTGCAAACGCCATGCTCTATCAACTGAGCTACATCCCTGCCGGCCATTCCCTCCCCAACCCTGGACGACACTGGGCCAATTGTGCGCCGCCCATGAGTCTCCCGGTCGCGGCCGGCTGCGACAGAGCCTGGATTCGAACCAGGATCTCTAGTGGCACAGTTAGCACTGTGATGCAGTGCCTTAGACCACTGCGCCACTCAGGAGCTAGGCCTGGGTACTGGGTACCCTTATAAAAATGTACCATGGTAGTATAATGAAATAAATACCATGGGACTATCATGTTTTTTGCGTCACTACCATGGCAGGAAAATGACGTGGTAGTGACAAAAAAAACATGTTTTATTTTCATTGTACTAGCTACCATGGTACAAAAATGAACCATGGTAGTACAATGAAAAACATACCATGGTTTTGTACTAGCAGCATGTAGTGAAACAAGAAAGCATGGTAGTTGTTTACAATGTATTATGATGGTCTGTGTCCCACCGTTTTTCGGGTAAAGTGACCAAAAACGTATTAATTTATGGTACTCACATAATGCAACATTGACTACTTGCTCTGCAATGGCAAAGCATAGGCCTAGTACCTTCTTAAACCCATTTCGCTCATAGTGAAAAAAAACAACACACACGGTCTAGTAGTGTAGTGTACCCTCTTAAACCTTGGGACCTGGATAGGGTATGGTGAGAAGAATGAAGGAAGTCTGAAACCTTGAAGATTTAAAATAGTTTTTTATCTGGTGTTTCTCTCTTCAACACAGTTTTCAGTTGTATCTCACTCATTCAACTGACTTGGCTACTATTATACAATTCTAAATAGCCAACATACAAAAAATTATAATCTTATCGCATAGATACATTTATCATGTAATTCTCAACATATCCCTAAAAACAGCAAGTTACAATGTTTACACTCTGGGTGCGTTCGTAAATTCACTTTGGCCATTTACTCCGATTTCAGAGCACTCTCGGCTGAGTGTGCCAGAACGCCGAATAACTGATGAATTTACGAACGGTCAACACCCGTTGAATATGGCCAGTGTCGGTAAACGTCGGCAAAAAAGCGTAATTAAATTGTTGCCAGCAGCACAGTTACAGTCACCAATGCTCTGGATAACATGAAAACAGCCTAACCAGCTCTGCAAGGGATGTAGCTCAGTTGGTAGAGCATGGCGTTTGCAACGCCAGGGTTGTGGGTTCGATTCACATGGGGGGCCAGTATAAAAAATTATGTATGCACTCACTAACTGTAAGTCGCTCTGGATAAGAGCGTCTGCTAAATGACTAAAATGCAAGGGCGAGTAAACTGGTCAGAGTGAGGTGTTCTCTCGTTTATGTCTGGAAGTAGCTAGCAAGTTAGCCAACGTTAGCCAGTTAGCTTGGGTGCCGTCGTGAGGTCAGAACGCTCGGATCAACCCTACTCCTCCGCCTGTGCGTTCTGAACGCTCCGAGAGCGAAACGCTCTGAATTTACGAACAGACAACGCTCTGAGCTCACTCTCACAACTTTTATAAATAAACATTATCAAAAATAACAACAATTATATCATTACACTCCGCTTAACTTGGTGTTTCATATCCTATGCTTTATAACTCGCTCACCGTGATGATAACGTTTAAAATATTTTGTTTATCTGGCGCTTCTCTCTTCAGTTTTCATTTGGCTTGGCTCTCTCATTCAACTGACTCACTGGCTAGCGCGAGAGCCACTGTAGAGTGATAGAGCGTGAAGCAACCACTAGGCTCTCTCTGCGGGCCGAAACAAGCACAACACCCCTTGACTATAACTACTGTAAATGATTACAAAATGCCAAAGATTAGGCTACCATATATCTCACATTCTCCCACATTACAGGTTGGAAACATAGTGAACCCAAACATGAGCAAGAAACGGTACTATTAATACAGAAACTATTATGCCTTTTTCACAGTAACTATTTCCCTTTTTCTTTGATGTTACAGACAAACTATGACCAACAATAGTAGCCTGGGGGTTATTTATACTTCAAAGCTAAAATCATGGTACATTTCCATGATTCAGATCTATACCATGGTATAAAATATACAATACCATGGTAATATTTAGGTACAATGGCAGTACCATGGTAGTACCATCATACTTCAAGGCTTAAACAATGGTACATTTCCATGATTCAGACTATAACATGGTATAAGTGAAAGTACCATAGTAGTACCATGGTATGAATGAAAGTAACATAGTAGTACCATGGTACATTTTTGTAAGGGTACTGAGTTTGCTTCTGGACAAAGTGTTATAATATATTTGGTTGGTGCAGAACACAGCTTATGGTACCAACGTACCTTCCACAGGTATAGAAATATCCGTCCCATGTATTATAGACCATATCATTTTATTCATGCTTTCTCTTTTTGTTTGACAGGTCACAGACGGGGGCACCATTAAGCAGAAAATCTTCACCTACGATGCTATGTTTAATACCAATTACTCTCATATGGAGGACTACCGCAAACGGGAAGACCTTGTGTACCAATCTACGGTCCGGTAAGCATCACAACCAATCACTTCTACATTGAATGTTTCTCCCATTGTGTTCAGGAACATCCGTTCAGTTTGTTGCCCTGCTACATTGTACACTATACGTCTATTTAACCTACAGTATATCCCAAGAAACTCTCCATGTCTCTGGGGATTAGTGAGCAGAGGTTTTGCTAGTTCCTTCCTACCATCTGCTGCGGGTGATGCTGGGCCTGGATGTGATGACCCCGATGGAGGGTCAACACCATCATCGTCTTGGCAGGGAGAGGGAGGGAGGGGACGAGAGGTGGTGAGACTCTACTCAGCCACTCTGCTGCTCAGGATGTAGATTTCAGTGTTGAGCTCATTATTCCCACCACAGAGCTGCATATTTTCCAGGTAGTGTGGTTCACCTTTATTTTCCGGGTAGTGTGGTTCACCTTAGGCAGAGCTTGGGGCAGCACTGCTGCATGCAGGGCTGTGTTCCACACCTCCTTTGCCACCCTCCTTCCCATCACACACACATACATACATACATACATACATACATACATACATACATACATACATACATACATACATACATACATACATACACACCCTACCCGATCCCAGAATATAGAGCCCTTCTGTTTATGCATGAGCAACTTTTGCAGAGTGCAAGAGGGATGGAGCGAAAGGAATCATCGGGCTCTGGTTGGGTAGATGACATGTCTGAGGAGTCCTGGGTACTGTCTTCCTTTACCCCGGGCCTTAACAATACGGCTGGCATCTGCTCCCCTCTCCCTCTCTCGCTCCCTCTCCCTCTACCCCAACCATCTCCCTCCCTCTCCCCCTCCCTCTCCCCCAACCATCTTCCTCCCTCTCCACCAACCATCTCCCCCCTCTCCCCCTCCTTCTCCCATGCGTTCTCTCCTCTTGCTTTCATTGCCTCCCCCATCGCTCTCTCATATTGGCACTCATACTTTGTATAGAGGAGTAATAGAAGCCATTAAGCCAACACACTGCATCACTCTAGTACTTCTTATCTCCCCCCTTCTCCCCCCTTCTCCCCCCTCCCTCTTCTCTCCCCCTCCCTCTTCTCTCCCCTCTTCTCTCCCCCCTCCCTCTTCTCTCCCCCCTCCCTCTTCTCTCCCCGCTCCCTTTTCTCCCCCCCCTCTTCTCTCCCCCTCCCTCTTCTCTCCCCTCCCCTCTTCTCTCCCCCCTCCCTCTCCCCTCCCCTCTTCTCTCCCCCCTCCCTATTCTCTCCCCCCTCCCTCTTCTCTCCCCCTCCCCTCTTCTCCCCCCCACCCTCTTCTCTCCCCCCTCCCTCTTCTCTCCCCCCTCCCTCTTCTCTCCCCCCTCCACACACACACACACACACACACACACACACACACACACACACACACACACACTCACTCATTAGGATTTGAATCGACAGTCCCAGCATGAGAAACAGTTGGACGGTACCTGCTCTGCCCTGTCTGTCTGGCAGAGTGCTTAGCTGGCGTTAGTCAAGCAGAGAGGTAAAAGGGCTACTGCCATAATCACCCAAGTCTAGTCAGGAGGAATCTGAATCCTCCCTGATGTATCCCATGCCTTCCTCCATGGCAGAACACAGAGTTCAACAGCAGAGAGGGATGCAGAGCTCTGATATTTCACATAATCTCTCATATCCACAAATGAAATCTGTAATATTGTGAATTTCACAGAAAGCCCTAGATTCTCATTGCATGCTTTGTCATTTTTTCTGAATATGGTGTTAAATCTCAGGAATATGCTGTGCTTGTAGTGTCAATATTACCGGGGTAGATTTGCAAATAGAAAGGGAGGTTAATTTTTCTGTCTTTTCTATTTTCATCAACTGCCCCTGGGCTTAGAAGTAGACAGCTAGCTGTTTGACAAATGGCAGTGATACAGGCCAATACTCATCCTTACCTTGACGTCTTTTTGATGAAAAACAAAACATATGCAAGAAGATCAACCCTAATTGCTCCTAGAAGTCACTCTGGATAAGAGTGTCTGCTAAATGACTAAAATGTAAATGTAAATGTAAGATGAATGGCAATTACTATACGTAAAAAAAAATTAAGCTACATTCAAAATACCAAATTCAAGGATTGTCTCTTCATCTGCACAGCATTTGACAGTTTATCTAACACTGTCATGGTTATAGATACAAGCTTTGAACAATGAAAAAACCCATCTCTGGTATACCAGTCACAGTGCTGTTCATACAATGCATTCGGAAAGTATTCAGACCCCTTGACTTTTTACAGCCTTATTCTTAAATGGATAAAAAATTTAATAATAATCTCATCAATCTACACACAATACCCCATAATGACAAAGCAAAAACAGGTTTTTAGAAATGTATGCTTATTTATTAAAAATAAAAGACTGAAATATCACATTTACATAAGTATTCAGACCCTTGACTCAGTACTTTGTTGAAGCACCTTTGGCAGTGATTACAGCCTTGATTCTTCTTGGGTATGACGCTACAAGCTTGGCACTACTGTATTTGGGGAGTTTCTCCCATTATTATCTGCAGATCCTCTCAAGATCTGTCAGGTTGGATGGGGAGCGTCGCTGCACAGCTATTTTCAGGTCTTTCCAGAGATGTTCAATTGGGTTCAAGTCCGGGCTCTGGCTGGGCCACTCAAGGACATTGAGACTTGTCTCGAAGCCACTCCTGCATTGTCTTGGCTGTGTGCTTAGGGTCATTGTCCTGTTGGAATGTCAACCTTCGCCCCAGTCTGAGGTCCTGAGAGCTCTGGAGCAGGTTTTCATCACGGATCTCTCTGTACTTTGCTCCGTTCATCTTTCCCTCAATCCTGACTAGTCACCCAGTCCCTGCCGCTGAAAAACATCCCCACAGCATGATGCTTCCACCACCATGCTTCACCGTAGGGATGGTGCCAGGTTTCCTCCAGAATAGACGCTTGGCATTCAGGCCAAAGAGTTCAATCTTGGTTTCATCAGACCAGAGAATCTTGTTTCTCATGGTCTGAGAGTCTTTAGGTGCCTTTTGGCAAACTCCAAGCGTGCTGTCATGTGCCTTTTACTGAGGAGTGGCTTCTGCCTTGCCACTCTACCACAAAGGCCTGATTGGTGGAGTGCTGCAGAGATGGTTGTCCTTCTGGAAGGTTCTCCCATCTCCACAGAGGAGCTCTGTCAGAGTGACCAACGGGTTCTTGTTCACCTCCCTGACCAAATGTCTAAATACCTGTTTTTGCTTTGTCATTATGGGGTATTGTGTGTGGATTGATGAGGATTTCTATTTAATTTTATCCATTTTAGAATAAGGCTGTAACGTAACAAAATGTAGACCCCAATGTCCTCCTGTGTGAGATCGCTTAATTTCCCAAGTAGAAATATCACCACTTCCATGTCAAAGGCAGATTAGGGTTGCATAGAAAGGTTATACTACTGGAAACCTTCTGAGTTTACCGGTAAACTACCAGAATTTTGTTAACTTTCAAGGAATATAGCTGTAAAACATTATCCTAATTATAAACCATCAACTTAGTAAATACCATTAGTGTTTAATATAATGGTTTCAGCATGAAATGTCCTTTATACTGTATATATTTTGACAGACTTTTATTTATTTTACTATGTCTATATGTCTTTGTTGTACGTGTTTTGGGGCCAAACTGGTGGCAGTTATGAAAAAAGACAATAGTTGGAAGAGTTGCAGAGTTAATAGAAAATAATGCCATTGTTGATTAGACGCTTTTTTCATTAATTAGGCTATCTACTAGAAACTAATGGATGATATGGACACAGATATAAAACATGTATACTATATATGAATACATCTTTTTTTTAAAGTTATTCAAGTATAAATTACCAAAGTTACCTCAATTGCCATAGAATATTCTGGTAACTTTGGTAAATTACCAGTAGCTTTGTCACCCTTCTTGTGACTTTCCCATACTACTGAGGGAAAATAAGTTGTTGAAGGTGTTTAAAAATTAATTCCATCAGTGTGAATATTTAATAGGAGTCACAATGTTAGTCATACAACCTTTTCCCCATTCCTAAATTTGAAGGGCAAGTCCCGCTGTCATTCTTCAACAGGCTTCACAGAAAGACTCTCACTCAGGAAAATAATTCAGTGTTGTGAGGCTTCTCTGTGACCCTTTGCCACTGTTTCACCTATCTTTCCATGCCTTGCACCATCTTGTCTAAGAGCTGTCTTCTCAGAATCTTCCTCTCTGTTCTTGTGTGGGTTAGGCTCCAGTCAACCATCCAGGCCTGTGGACAACAACAATATACAGCTTTGTGTGTAAACACAGACTTGGGACAGATCAGCTTACACATAGTAGCCTACAAAGCCATCCCCCTCTCCCAGCACAGAGAATCACAGTGTTCACATCAATGGCATTGAGTTTAAAATAGGACTATCCTCTCCAGAGGAAACACTGGCGGAGACACAGTGTTCCTCTGCCTTACTGCCTTACACACCTCTCTAGTCTCTTCATATCTCTGTCCTCTAGGCTAACAGTCTCTGTTTCTCATATACTTAAATCAGCCAATCCTCCCCCGAGCTAGCCTTAATGCAGGGATACAAGGCTCCTGCACTTAAGGCTAAGAAGAGCACAGCGTAGCAGAAGTCCAGTTCCTGACACCAGGTTAGCTGATTGTTTGGCTGAGCTAACAGGGACTGCTCTGTGCAGTGTTCTGTCAGGACGACTCTCTCGCTCCCTGCCTGTCCCTGTAACACAGCACAGCTGCCAGGCATGGACAGCACAGGAAGGGCTGCTAGAATAAAACACAGAGTTAAACAGAAGAGTCATTACTCCGCAGGGAGGATTGATCTCTCTCTCTCTCTCTCTTTTCTTCTCCCTTTCTCTGCTGTTTTTGCTGCTCTTCTGCGTGGCCTCATTTCCATCGATCCTATCCGTGTGTGTGTGTATGTGTACATAGGTGTTTCTATAGTGTGAAACAGTATGTAGTATGTTGTTTTGCCTGTACTGTGAAAGAGAAGTCATTTTGTGTGCTGAGTCACTTAATGATACTATTTCTAATGATACAAATGTTTGAGTATGACACTATTTTGATGCCCTGAACTTCTAACTTTCAAGGTAAACTACTTCTTGGCGTTTCAGGGACAAAGGACAAACATTTGCGCATACACACACACACACGCACACAGGCTGTATTGCAGCCCCTCACCTTGGTGTGATTTAGTGTTAATCAGCTTTTTATTAGTTGCTGATTAATGAGCAATGGGTTTTAAGGCAGGGTGGAGGAATTCGGGAAATACTTAAAAAATACACTGTACCCATAATGCATCATCAATGGTGTTTGAGAGAGAGAGAGAGAGAGACAGACATACAGAGAGACAGACATACAGAGAGACATACAAAGAGACAGACAGACAAAGAGATAGACAAAAAGAGACAGAAAAGACAGACAGACAGACGGAAAAGAGAGACAGACAAACAGACAGACGGAAAAGAGAGACAGACGGAAAAGAGAGACAGACCAACATACAGAAAAGAGAGACAGACAGACAAACGGAAAAGAGAGACAGACAGACGGAAAATAGAGAGAGAGAGACAGACAGACAGACAAAAAGAGAGAGAGACAGAGAGAGAGAGAGACAAAGAGAAAGACAAAGAGAAGAAGAGATGTGCTGGACTGGAGTCATATGGCAGTTGGTAGGCACAGCTAGTGGAGCCAAGACACTGAGAGGGATGCCAGGGTAATGCCAACATAGGTACCGCTGGCGCCAGGGCTCTCATCAAATCATCATAATCACAGTTTGTCAAAGTGCCCTCGAAACTAGAATTAGTGGATGAAATTGCATGCTACTCCTAAAGGAAAAAGCATTTTTTTGTGGTCAACATTGTTATTATATCCGGATTAATTTGTGAAACAAATTCCAGTGGAAGGCACATCTGGTCAGGACCCAGAGCATGGCTGAATGAGAGCAATGTGTATGAGATGCACAGTGGACTCCCCTGTTGCCCCCATTCAATATAAATGAGCCTGCTGTCAGTCAATCATCGCATGCCTATCATGTTGGTGAAGTGTTTTGAAGCTGGAGGCCATTGTTGAATTCAGCATTAAAACAGCCATGTCATGTAAGAGATTAGGTATAGGATTAGGCATAGTTTATGGTGGAATGTGACTGCCACTGAGGCTCTATCAGTCAGCATCAGCAGCCGTTGACCCATGGGGCCTCTCCAAAGGGATTGTGGACGTGTTCTCTATACAGGCTGGGGGTGGGAAGGGTGCACGATGGCCCCACACAGGGTTGACTGTTCTCCAACAGAATGGTCCCCCCCCCCCCCCTTACACACACACACACACACACACCCCACTGCTGAACTCATTAGAGCGCCGGTGCTCTGAGTGCACTGCCACTGTTCCAACAGAGGTATCCCTCTGAAACAGCCGGGCGGCAAGGACAATTGTTCCCGTTTTGTGGAAATAAATCACAGGGCCTAAATGTGACTTGTGGTGTCTCACTTTGATTATCACTGTTGACACATTAGGCGGACACAGAATACAGATTGAGCTCCCAGGCCGTTTCCTGGTCATCTGCTGGCTGGCTGAATAATTTGCTGTCCTTCGTTTCTCCTCACAAACATGGAGGCGTTGCTCCTGAAATAGAATTAAGTTTTGGTCAAATGATTGCTTCCTGAATTTGAAGAAGAGAACAAAAATTGTGTATTCTGACATGTGCTTGTCTGTTGTTCACCTCCTTTCGACATCATTCACTAGGGACAAAAGCAGGAACCTGGTGAAGGACAGTCATGCAATTTGCAAGTGGAACGAATTAACTGAATTCCACTTCAACATTGATTTCCACTTCAAAATGTCCAAACTATTTCCTGTCTGAGAAAATAATGTATTATGAAAAAATATTGATGTAAATGTTTATATTATTGTGTGTTTTTTATTAAGTTTTTTTCTGTCATGTCTCTGCAGGCTCCCGGAGGTACGGATCTTGGACAATGGGCCGTATGAGTGCCATGTGGGCATCTACGACCGAGCAACAAGAGAAAAGGTGGTCTTGGCATCGGGAAACGTCTTTCTCACCGTTATGTGTGAGTAATGTATGCTCTGTAGTCAGCCTGTGACTGTGAATATGCAAAAATGTCTATCTCTGCTCTACTCTGACATTCTGCAACATTAATCAACATGTTCTGCTGTAACATGTTCTGCTGTCTTTCTAATGGGACGGACTTGAGATTGCTATAAATTGGGAAATACACATATTGTTGTGATAAATGTAAAGGGAAATACATTAAAGGAGCAAAAAATGACAATAAATCTACCTCAGGACTCCTTGTGAGTGAAGATAGCAGACAGACAACCATGAGAGTAGTGGGACAAGCTGGAGGAAATGTCAAAGAGGTTCAAGTTGACATGCACTACTGACACACACTATGTACAGTTGTACTACAGAACTGAATGCAGTTCTAAAGATGTAGAACTGTCAAGTTTTGACAAAGAAGAAGACTCATCAGGTATAAGCTAATAATCATAATCATCATTATTACCCTTAGCTCCCCTTCTCTGACTGGCAGTGAACATTTCTCATAGGGTGTGCTCAGCGAGTTTGGTGGATGACACTCTGTCTCAGTGTGATAACGAGTGTGTGTGTGTAGGTATAGGCACTGTTTTTTGGAGATTGTACTATATCAAACTGTAACACAATTTCACTCTCCCCTATTCAACCCCAAGTTCCATATTAACAGCATACATGACTGGAGCTTGAGCTGTGCAAAAAAAAAAAAGACAAATAACCTGAACCTTTCCCATCTCTAATGCCATCTAATGCTGCCTCGGAGAACACTGTGAAGACCAGGATTTGAACACGTCCTCCCATCCACTATCTGTATAATTACAAACCTATTTCACTGCTATTTTGGAGAATGACGTGTTTCTTTGTCTTCCCATGTTTCTGCCAGTGACCTGAGGAGCTGCTTCTCTCACACTCCTTGCCGTAATTGTTGGTGTAACTTTCTCTAATGACAGCTGGCTCACTGGCGTTTGAAGTCCGGCAGCAAGGCTTTCTATGTACAGCCTATCGCTAATTAGCAACAGTAACATTTCTCAGAAAAACAGAAGACAGAGGAAAACACAAGGACATGATTAGTCCATTAGCACATTTTGTTCCATTGCCATATTGCCAATGGCTCTTGACATTAGGCTGCAGGTTTACCCAAAGGCTACTTCTGGTTCTCATAGCTCCTCCACTGACCTTCACTTTCCCAGAATGACGTAAAACCATACAATAAACAAGAGATACCGAACCGGATTAACTCTTCACAGACGTAAATGAACAGAGCTTTATCAATGGGAGAGGATTCAGCCCAAGTTAACCCCTTAATCGTTTAGGGGTGGGGGCGATGGAGATATAGGAATGATACAGCCAGGGGAAAGTGTGAGCACTCTCAGCTGAGTGTTAAATCTCCACTCTGGTGGAGGAGAAGAAGAATGGCCTCTGGCATTGTGGCTAATTGCCGTCTAAACTGAAACAGAATTATTCATAACCTATTAGTGTGCCAAGTTCACTAGGAAGTGAGAAAAAAAGGAGAAGGGAGAAAGAAAGAAAATGAGAGAAAAAAGTTAATTAATAGGAAGCAGTACATGGAGAGTATTTCAATTTTTTAAAGGGCTTCATAAATAAGAATTATCATTTTAATGAATTCCCTGCCAAGAAATGAAATCACTCAGTTGCAGAAGGCCAAACCTCGAACTCTTGGTACCTCTGCCACTATCCTTCACTCTGGGAAAGTTTGAGATCTCTTTGCTTTTATCCTCAACTGCTTAAATTCACTGTGGTTTGGTGATGCCTCAAGGCATGGGAGACCTTTGCCTTGAGGATTATTAAGGCAATGCTATTATAACTAATGGTGACAGTTTTCTACTAAAACTACATCTCAAAGATATGCTAAAGATAAGAAAAATTGTCTTCTGATGTCTTTTTTCTCCATTGGAGTCAAAAGTTTCACTGGCTAGAGAGCGCTGGAGAAAACAACATTTGAGTCTTATATCCCTGAAAAACGGATGCATCCAGTTGTTGGCATTTGCAACTCCTCTAAAGCAATGTGGAAAAACATTGTCCAACAAATACGGAGTTTTGGTCCCCGCCCATCACTCTGGAAACCTCTTCATCAAAGCTAAGGATCCGGATCACGTTCAGCGAAATGTGTTACTTTACGCACACTATGTAGCTGCTGCTCACACTCCCCCTCCCTTTACGTTTCTCTCTTGACTCACCTTCTTCTGAACCATGATGATGTAGACCAGGAGTAGGCAACCCTGGTCCTGGAGTGCTGCAGGCACTTCTTGTTTTTGATTTAACCAACCTGGAAGACCAGGTGTGTTGCATTTGGTCAATCACTGAACTGATCAATTAGCTCAGTTGGTCAGGTGTGGTGCCTAGTTGGAACAATATATTGCAGTACCGGATGTAGCCCATCTCTACCTCATATTTCTGAACAGCTGAAATAAAACCCTGCGGCAGTTTGAATGAACATTCCCAAAAAGAATTATTGAAGGCTAAACAACCTTCTCTGTCTTTTGTAACGGATATATATTGGAGTTGCACAAGCAGGACACGGTCCTTAGAAATTGCACTGGAGCAAAAACAATCAGCGTTTTGTGTGATGATGTAGGCTAATCTTTATAGTTGCTGCCATATCGTAGCCACTAACCAGAGTTCCTGAAAAAATTATGTAACTCCCCACTTTAGTTTTGCATTAGGGCAAAAACCACACACAGGCCCTACTAACTGCTATTTAACTTCTCAATGAACATGCAAGTACCTCACTGTAGGCTACCTAGCTGGTCTAGGCAGCCTGAGCATGTATATCTGGACCAGCATCCTCAGCGGAGTAGTCAACAACCGGATGTTCCGGTTTTCAGGTGAAATGGAAGAGAGAGCCTGTGACACAACTTCCGCTTTTGGATGTTAACAAGGCGACACATCATCTTAATTCCTCCTCCACATTTACTTAATTGGTTGAACAGTACAGAAGAGAAACTCCCCCCAATTTCTTTTAAATTCTCATCAAGACCAGAATGTGGAGGATCTAGTTTTAGGTGTTTCTTTTACGCCTGCTACATTAGGTTACCTGAGCAGTAACCAGAGTCTGACAATGGACAAGTTCGTTTTGCATTGCCTGTGGCCGGTGTGATATTATTCCTAATGTCAATTTTCAACTACTGCTTTAGACTGCCTACTATTTGTGATGATAATCTTCATACAGTCGTGGGCAAAAATATTGTCACCCTTGCACTTTTTTCAAATAATGCACCAGTTCTTTCAGAAAACTGTTGAAATTAAAAAGTATTTTGGTGTCCACGTATGTATGTCTTTGGTTTGCAGTTGAACAAAACTAAAACATCTGAATAATTTACTAAATGTTAGCTTATTCCACAAATAAATCCTAAAATGGCCCGGACAATATTATTGGCACCTTCTAGAAGTAGTTAGAAATAATTAGATTTCAAGCAGGTGATCATCCTTTGCTTTGGAATTGAATTCACCTGTGGTGAGTTGAAGGTGCCTGCAATATAAAAATCACTAATTTAACCAGTTTGAATGAAGAAAAGGACTCATTCTCCTGTTTTGTGTCACTGTGTGTACCACAATGAGCATGGAGAAAATAAAGAAAGCTAGATAATTATCTGAGGAGGTCAGACACAAGATTATAGCCAAGCATGGACAATCTCAAATCCATCACCAGAGACCTTTATGTTCCTGTTTTCACCGTACGCAATGTTATCAAGAAGTTTAAGACCCATGCCACTGTAGCCAACCTCACTGGATGTGGCCACAAGAGAAAACTTGATGGAAGATTGCAGCGAAGGATTGTTCGAATGGTGGAGAAAGCACCTCGATCAACTGCCACACAGATTCAAGCTGACCTTCAGAAACAAGGTATGACAATTTCAACTCTCACCATCCGTCACCAACTCAATGAAAGGGGGTTATATGGTAGGAGACCCAGGAGGACCCCACTGCTGAGAGAGTCATAAGAAAGCATGACTGCAATTTGCCAAAACACACCTGAACATGCCAAAATCCTTCTGGGAGAATGTCCTGTGGACAGATGAGACCAAATTAGAGCTTTTTGGTAAAGCACACCATCTCTATGTTTACAGAAAACAAAATGAAGCCTTCAAAGAAAATAACACCTTCCCTTCAGTGATGTTTTGGGGTTGCTTTGCTCCCTCTGGCACTGGGTGCCTTGAACATGTGCATGGCATCATGAAATCAGGAGAATACCAAGGCATTTTGGAGCGCGATGTCAGACCCAGTGTCAGAAAGCTGGGTGTCCGTCGAAGGTCATGGGTCTTTCAGCAGGACAATGACCCCAAACACACTTCAAAAAGCACCTAGGAATGTTTCTAGACAAAACGCTGGACTGTTCTGAAGTGGCCAGCAATGAGTCCAGATCTAAATCCCATTGAAAACTTGTGGAGAGATCTGAAAACAGCAGTTGGGAGAAGGCACCCTTCAAATATGGGAGAACTGGAGCAGTTTGCACAAGAGAATGGGCTAAACTGCCAGTACAGAGGTGTAGGAAGCTCATCAATGGCTATAGGAAGTGCTTGATTGCAGTTATTTTGACCAAAGGCTGTGCTACCAAATATTAAGTCTAGGGTGTCAATCATTTTGTCAATGCCATTTCTGTTTATTTTCTGACTTAAATGGATATATTAAGTTCTGAATCAAAAACAAAGGTTCTGTAATATTAACAGTGAAATAAAGAATTGTGGAGACCCAATACTTTGGTCAATTTCAACTTATTTTTAGGGAAAATTGTAAGTTACTTGAAAAAAGTGCAAGGGTGCCAATATTTTTGGCCACGACTGTAGTTATGCTTCCATATCGTAGTGAGAGTTGCTAAAAAAAGAACTAGCCAATGTTTGCAATGATAATGAGAAGAATATTGCTATCATGTATTTTGTGTACAACATGATAGCTGCATGTAGCCTTAACACTCCTGAAAAATGAGGAATAGAATGCATAGTTCGAACATGTTGACCATATCTTTAGTGTACAACATGAAGTTTCCCTCTCCATGTCAAGGAGGGGGAAGTGGCAGCGGCCCCCACTGAGCAGAAGCTACGTAAAAAAAAAAAATAGAAGAAATCTCTGCATCAATCCGGAACCGCAGCCACTCCGAACTAAATATTATAAAACGGTTATTTGAATCCTGGATGCTGATTGGACGAGCAGCGTTCCAAGCCATGCTGTATTCGCCAACACAGACACACCTATGCTTGTGAACAGTTCCATCTGTGCCTCCGTAAGAGATCATCAGGTTCATGTTGCTGTCTGAATCAACTCTTGAATTTATCTCAACTTGCACATTATTTCCCCTTGCTTCTAGGCTACCATTTGGTTTGTAACAGTGGGGGTTAATATAATCCTTGCTGTCTGCCTGTTTGACCTCGGAAACAATGTTTCACTTTTGAAATGCAATCTCCCCCATAGAAATAGAATGGTATTGGAACCTCTAACCTTGGCAATTTGACTGGTAAACTCATGGGTACACTCGCGATGGCTGCCTGGTATTGTGATACAATAATTTCCATGGTAACGTAGAATGTTCATTCAAATAATGTTAGCTGATGTGGCTCATGCAATGGAATGTACTTTTTGTAATGTCAGTTGAGTTGATTCAACAAATCACTGCACAAATTGATGGGTACACTTCCTGCTTTTACTTAATGCTTTGCTCCTATGGGTACACTTGCAATGGCCGCCAGTCCACCCATTATGACATTATTAACTTAAATGGGGACTATTTATCTATTCATTCCATTTCTATGATCTCCCCTGTACTGTACAGAGTGAACGGTGTCCAGACGAGAAGTTAACTTTTTCTGAGCCAAGTGAAAGCACGCATCAATGTCATTATTATGGCTATATCCAAGGAAATGCCAATAGAAAAAAAGCTCAAACAAATGACAATGCGGCTAGTTTACTGTCATTCCAGATGCGATGTTGGAAGTAACTGTTAGCTGAAGTTGGCTAGCTAGCTGGCAAGTGACAAGAATGTTAGTTAGCCTCCATAGCAACCACTTTTGTTAAAACTGACCTTTTGCATACCAACAGAATTAAGGACTTGTCGTGTCTGTGGCAACATGGCCAAAATAACACCAAAAAATATTTTTGACCGGACTGTATCTGTCACGGTTCAGACAGACGACCAGAGGACCACAATTGCGTCACACCAGAAAGTTTATTAAACTTAAGGGAAAAGGGAAGTAGGGAGTGAATGAAGGCTCCAGGGGTAACAGGGATCCCGTCCAATGCGCTGGGTCTGTGCCCCCCCCAGTGGCAGCGATGCGTCCTATGAAGCCGGTGGTGGGTGGTCCAGAAGTCCTGGGGGGGGGAGACACAGACACAACAGGGCGGAATGAAACCAGGCAGCAGTACAGTTCAAGGGAAATCCAAAATACGTAGTAGCAAGGCAGAAGGCTGGTCAGAGTTACCGGGATTGAAGAGTAGTCAGGAGTCGTAATGGCAGAAGCAGGTCTGGATCTCCTGAGGCAGAAGAGTATCCAAAAAACAGGCAGGTCCGGGGTCACAAAACCAGGGTGAGCCAGAAGCGCGAGCAAACAGGTTCCGGGTGTGAGCTTTGCAGACGATCTGACACCGGAGAGCTGAAAGACAGGGCCTTAAATACTGGGAGAGGTAGTGGGTAATGCAGCGCAGCTGGCAGAGTAATTAGAGCAGAGCAGAGCAGGGACAGGTGGAGCTAGTTAGGCTGAGTAGAGAGAGTGGTGAGCAGAGTGGAAGAAAATTAAGGTGGTAACCCGGTGGAGTGAGAGGCCCATGACAGAACCCCCCCCCCAAGGGACGGCCCCAGAAGTCCCAAGAGCAACACCACGCCGGGCGGGAGGAGGGGAGCCGGAGGAGGGCTAGAACTCCTCCGAACGGTCCGAGTGAACGTCCTCATCCTCGGAGGAAGCCGGAGGGCCGTGGTCGGGAGATGGGACAGGTCCCGAGACAGGATCAGGCACAGGACAGGAAGCCGAGCGGGCCGGACGGTTAGGGACCCCTCTGGGGCGGCCCCTACGGATTGCAGGTTGATCAGGATGCCGTTGGTGGAAAGCGGTGATGAGAGTCCTATCCACAATCCGACTAGCTGGCACCCAGGTCCTTTCCTCAGGTCCATAGCCCTCCCAGTCAATGAGGTACTGGAGACCCCTACCCCTCCGTCTGGACCGAAGCAGGCGGCGGACGGTGTAAACCAGACCACCATCGACGAGCCGTGGAGGAGGAGGACCAGGCGCAGCAGGGACCAGCGGACTCTCATGGATGGGCTTAATCTTAGACACATGGAAAGTGGGGTGCACCCTCAGGGAATTAGGCAGTTGGAGCCGGACAGAAGTTGGGCTAATCACTCTTATGATAGGGAATGGGCCAATGAACCGAGGTGCCAGCTTCTGCGACTCCACCCTGAGTGGCAGGTTCTTCGATGACAACCACACCCTTTGACCAACATGGTAGGTGGGAGCAGGAATTCTCCGACGGTTGGCCCCGGTAGTGTAGCTGGCAACGGATCTGAGGAGTGTGGCTCGGGCTTGTGACCAGGTGCGGCGACATCGACGGGCAAAAGCAAGTGCAGATGGGCAAGTAACCTCCTCTTCCTGGCTGGCAAATAGAGGAGGCTGGTATCCATAAACACATTGGAAAGGGGACATACCGATGGCAGAGCAGGTCAGAGAATTGTGTGCGTACTCCACCCATGTCAATTGCTGCGACCAGGAGTGGGGGTTGCGTGAAGTCATGCATCGCAGTGCCTTCTCGAGCTCCTGATTAGCCCGCTCTGACTGCCCATTGGATTGGGGATGGAATCCGGAAGTCAGACTGACTGTGGCTCCCAGCAGGTGACAGAACTCCTTCCAAAAAGCGGAGGAGAATTGTGGACCACGGTCAGAAACTACATCCTTTGGCAGTCCGTGGATCCGGAAGACGTGTTCCAGGACCACCTGGGCGGTCTCCTTGGCGGTTGGGAGCTTGGGGAGGGGAATGAAGTGTGCCATCTTGCTGAAACGGTCAACGATGGTGAGAATGACGGTCATGCCACTTGAAGGGGGCAGCCCCGTGACAAAGTCAAGGGCGATGTGAGACCAGGGACGTCTGGGCACAGGCAGGGGCTGCAGCAATCCGGCTGGGGGCTGGCAGGACGACTTGTGTTGGTTGCAGATGGGGCAGGCTTGGACGAATTCCCGTACATCCTTCCTCAGAGAGGGCCACCAGAACCTCTGGGCGAGCAGGTTGTAAGTGCGGGTGGAGCCAGGGTGACAAGCTAGGCGGGAGTCATGTCCCCACTGAACGACCTGGGACCTCAGGTCTTCGGGGACAAAAAGGCGGTCAGCTGGGCAAGTGCTGGGACCTGGCTGGTTACGGAGAGCCTCCAGCACCTGTTCCTCAACAGCCCAGGTCAGAGCTGCAACGATGCAGGGACTTGGCAGAATCGACACAGGGTCCTTGGAGGGGGTGTCATCCTTCTGGAATTGACGGGAGAGGGCGTCTGGCTTGGTGTTGCGTGATCCAGGCCGGTATGACAGAGTGAAATTAAACCTGGTGAAGAACAGGGCCCAGCGGGACTGCCTGGAGTTCAACCGTTTGGCCGTGCGGATGTACTCCAAGTTCTTATGATCGGTCCAAACGAGAAATGGAATGGTGGACCCCTCCAGCCAGTGACGCCACTCCTCCAAGGCAAGCTTCACAGCCAGCAGCTCACGGTTCCCTATGTCGTAATTGCACTCAGAGGGGGACAACCGACGTGAGAAAAAGGCACAGGGATGGAGCTTCCTATCCTCCGCAGCCCACTGAGAAATCACAGCACCAACTCCCACATCCGAGGCGTCCACCTCCACAATGAATTGCCGGTCCACATCAGGCATCTGGAGGATGGGAGCGGAGGTGAACCTCACCTTGAGGGTACTGAAGGCTTTGTCGGCTGCTGGGGTCCAGGTGAAGGGTTGCTTGGTGCTGGTTAGAGCAGTGAGAGGGGCAGCAACGGTACTGTAGTTCCGGATAAACTTCCTATAGAAGTTAGCAAACCCCAGAAACTGTTGCAGCTTCTTTCTGTTCTCCGGAACAGGCCATGAAGTGACTGCTGATACTTTGGCAGGATCCATTTGGATACTTCCCTCTGCCACTATGTACCCCAGGAAGGCCACTGTCTTGACGTGAAACTCACATTTCTCTGCCTTGGCGTAGAGGGAATTCTCCAGAAGACGATGAAGGACTTGCTGGACATGGCGGGTGTGTTCAGACAGGTTTCTGGAGTAGATTAAGATGTCATCCAGGTAAACGAAGACAAACTTGTTTAACATGTCCCGCAGTACATCATTCACTAGAGCCTGGAACACAGCAGGAGCATTGGTGAGGCCAAAAGGCATAACCAGATACTCGTAGTGGCCTGTTGGTGTATTGAATGCGGTTTTCCATTCATCTCCCTCCCGGATCCGCACTAGGTGGTAAGCGTTTCTGAGATCCAACTTGGTAAAAACAGTGGCTCCCTGGAGCAACTCAAAAGCCGAGGTAAGCAGAGGCAGAGGGTAACGGTTTTTCACTGTGATGTCGTTGAGTCCCCTGTAGTCGATGCAGGGGCGAAGAGATCCGTCCTTCTTCCCCACAAAGAAGAAGCCAGCACCAGCAGGAGATGAAGATGAACGGATTAATCCTGCGGACAGAGAGCCATTGATGTAGTCCTCCATGGACTTTCTTTCAGGAGCAGACAACGAATAAAGACGACCCTTTGGAGGAGCTGTTCCAGGGAGGAGGTCGATGGCACAGTCGTACGGTCGGTGAGGGGGCAGAGATGTGGCTCTTGCTTTGTTAAACACCTCTCTGAGACCATGGTAGCATTCTGGGACATTGGAGAGGTCAGGAGCGGAGTTAGTAGGTACTGGCCGAGGGGGTAGTGCGGCAGCAAGCAGGCAGGTTCGGTGGCAGTCCTCTCCCCACTCCCTGATCACCCCGGTCACCCAGTCGAGCTGAGGGTTGTGCCGGCGGAGCCATGGGTAACCCAGGATGAGGGGTTGGCCTGGAGAGGGGAGCAGGTGAAACTGGATAGTTTCTTGATGGTTTCCGGACAGACCCATCGAGACCGGGGCCGTGACATGAGTGACCGATCCGAGTAAGTGTCCGTCCAGTGCCCGGGCAGGAATAGGAGGTGTCAAACGGAGGTTCTCCAGTCCCAGTTGGCGTGCCAGCTTGATGTCCATTATGTTGGCTTCGGCGCCAGAATCCACCAGAGCAGCCAGGGTGTGAGTTGAGTCAGAGAGGCGGAGGTGAACTTGCAGCAGGGGTTTGCGGTCGGAGGACTGGATGGTCATTGAACTCAACCGGACTCCCCCTATGCCCGGTGAGCTTCGGCCCTTTAAAGGGCAGGTTACCACACGATGTCCATCACCTCCACAATAGAGGCAGAGGTTTGAGGTGAAGCGGCGCTGGCGCTCTGCAGGAGTGAGGGAGGCTCGCCCAATCTCCATAGGCTCAGACTGATCAAGCTGACCTGGGTGAGTGGCAGTAGATGACAGGAGCCCAGTCGGATCTCTCCGAATGCCGGTAGTAGGTGGACCTTGGCGCCCCCTCTCACGACGACGGGTCTGTATCCTTCTGTCGATCCTGACAGTCAGTGCGATGGCTTCATCAAGAGTGGAAGGCAGTTCATGGGAGACCAACTCGTCCTTGATATAGTCAGCCAAACTATGGAAGAACGCGTCCACCAACGATGGTGTGTTCCAAGAACTTCGTCTAGCCAGGGTTCGGAAGTCGATGGAATGGTCTGCGACTGTACGTCTGCCTTGTCGAATACTGAACAGTTCACGAGACGCCTCTGCGGTGGGTGAATCCAGGTCAAACACCTTCAGCATCTCCTCAGCAAACAGGTCGAAGGTTGCACATGCGGGGGTTTGACGTTCGAACTCTGCTGTTCCCCAGAGTCGAGCTCGGCCCGTCAGGTGAGTGATGGCATACCCAACTTTAGCCCCCTCCGTGGCGAAGGTCCTTGGCTGCAAGGAGAACTGAAGTCGGCAGCTAGTCAGGAATGGCCGGACCTGGGTTGAATCGCCGTTGAACCGCTCGGGGTTTCCAATCTTGGGTTCCGGAGCAGCGGCTGCAATGACCGGGGCAGGTAACTCGGGGGCTGGGCTGGTGGGCAGACTGGCTGGGGTAAGGTTGGTGAGGAGTTGAATGATCATGGCGAGTTGTTGTTGCTGCTGCTGGAACTGCTGCTCATGCTCATCGGTTTCCATGTCGGGGAAAGTGTGCGCTGAGTCCATAATGGTCAGATCGTACTGTCACGGTTCAGACAGACGACCAGAGGACCACAATTGCGTCACACCAGAAAGTTTATTAAACTTAAGGGAAAAGGGAAGTAGGGAGTGAATGAAGGCTCCAGGGGTAACAGGGATCCCGTCCAATGCGCTGGGTCTGTGCCCCCCCCAGTGGCAGCGATGCGTCCTATGAAGCCGGTGGTGGGTGGTCCAGAAGTCCTGGGGGGGGGAGACACAGACACAACAGGGCGGAATGAAACCAGGCAGCAGTACAGTTCAAGGGAAATCCAAAATACGTAGTAGCAAGGCAGAAGGCTGGTCAGAGTTACCGGGATTGAAGAGTAGTCAGGAGTCGTAATGGCAGAAGCAGGTCTGGATCTCCTGAGGCAGAAGAGTATCCAAAAAACAGGCAGGTCCGGGGTCACAAAACCAGGGTGAGCCAGAAGCGCGAGCAAACAGGTTCCGGGTGTGAGCTTTGCAGACGATCTGACACCGGAGAGCTGAAAGACAGGGCCTTAAATACTGGGAGAGGTAGTGGGTAATGCAGCGCAGCTGGCAGAGTAATTAGAGCAGAGCAGAGCAGGGACAGGTGGAGCTAGTTAGGCTGAGTAGAGAGAGTGGTGAGCAGAGTGGAAGAAAATTAAGGTGGTAACCCGGTGGAGTGAGAGGCCCATGACAGTATCTTCTGGTATAAGAATTAAATTCTATGAATTTACTTATACAAATTACAGTAATAATGAAAATATGTAATTCATTGTTATTTTTATATGTTAGTAACTGTTTTATAAAAGCACGCAAGTCATTACTATATAATGAATACAGTCACAAGTAAATGTGTTGATTGGCCTCTGCATCGAACAACACCATTTACGTGTGACTATTCATTATATAGCACTGCTTCTTGTGCCTTATTGCTTAATCATGAAATTAACAACATTTCCTATTCACTAGTTCATCGGTAGTTTAACATGGTCATGCAGTTACTCCTGGCTATATGCGCTGTTCTCGCCAAACTCATTATAGGGTCATAATGCATCATATTCATTGCTACAGCTTCTGCCTCTTTGTCCACTTTACTGGTTGGCTGGTGATCTGTCACATATTGGGCGTAAATATTTGATTCAGTGCATGTGTTTCACACATCTCTCTACTGAGTCTATAGTTCCAGTGCCAATGTAGTCTACCTGCTATCAGGGACATTTTAACACCAATGCAAGTGACCTTGAAACAACTCCGTTCTAGTTTAACTCACTTGAGCAAATCATGAGATCAATTAAGTCCAAGAGCTGGGGTTTGATATGGAAATACTAGAACCCTTTGGCACTGTAGATATTTAGCTGTGAGACCTCTGCCAATTCATATTGAATTCATATTTATTGTCCAGCTTATAATAACTAATTAATTATGAGGTAGAGAAGTCCTTTCGTAGACATATAATACGGAAAGGTAATTTTGGATGTGAGAAGTACAGAAATACAGTGACCGGGTTGGTTTTGATGTGTTCACAGCACCCAAGGTGCAGTTTACTAACTGCTAACTACAAAAAACAAAGGAATTTGACTTTACTAGAGTTCCAGCGACATAGCTATCTCCGGTACATCGCATGCAAAGGTCATAATTCCAGACATTGAAATTCCAGACAAAATGAAAAAATCAATAGCTCTTTTCCCAATTGTAGAAATAGGGTCATCATTTGTTATTACCTAAAGTGATTCCTCTGTGACATTTCAAAGATTAGGAGTAGTAATTCGTATCTTAGAGATCAGACTGACCTTGGCAGAGGAACCTTGAGAGCCATATTAAGACAACAGTCTGTTGTTCTATTGCCCTCCAGTGTTTCAAGTGTTGGCTATAAAACACATCAGCTGACTGAATGTCAGGCTTAGATTCACCTTCCTGATAAAGAGCATCTTGGGCGGCATGCGACGCGTTTAAACACCATGTCACGTAATCCCAGAAATCCTTTGTTATAACCTTTGCAGGGCGCAAAGATGTAATTTAGAGGATACCCTTCATGAGGCAGCAGGTCTGGTATTTATATACCCAGAAACAGTAGATGAGCTCTAAGGTGTATAGGGACTAATTACTCTCTCATCCCATAAAACTGGGATTCGCTTCAATAATGGATGCCCAACTTTAATTAAGCGCTGTGTATATTTAGCTGCTCGTTTATAAATGGCTGGGATTAATGATGTTCCAGCCATGCCCAAACACAGCAACGCCTGCAGACACAGCAGTGAGGGTTAGCAGTCGGAGTTTAGGGATAGGGGGGGTGACGGGTTTTGATGGATGGCTATGGGGCGGCTGTTCCCCTTGTGCCCTGTGCTTGTTGCGAGAGGGTAGAGCACCCCTAGCCTATGCCTGACGTATGGAATAACTGGAACACAATGGGCTAATCATCATCAGCTCCTGACAAGGACGCCGTTTACGCCAGATTCATCACATGCATTAGGAGGTGCGTGAATTACTGTGCCTAAGGTCACCAGCACACAAAGTGTCCTTGATGTGATTATCCATTACTCTCTCTCTGATCTGTCCTCTTCCCCTCCATAATACAACCTCCTCTCAACCTATTTAACTAATCCTGTACCAACATTCCTCAGGTCTGTGTTTCATCTGTATCATATTTTAATGAGAGTCACACTAATGCCCCTCTGCGTGGTTATGGTTTAGCTGTTTATGCCCGTCTTTGTTTTTGCTTCAGCTTAAGAGAGACATAGTACACATTCTCCACCAAGATAATTTTGTTCTGATACAAATAGTTCCTTCTGATCATGTGACCCCCCCCCCCCCCCCCTGAAATGTATTCAAAAAGTCATTTAATTATTTAACGTCTGTCTCTCTCTCTGAGCTAAACCCTGGGGTGATAATCTAGGGGAAAATAAACAAACCATTGACTTCCTCAAGGTTTTCCTCCAACATTGAACTGGCAGTATGCACATTAGTTAGGAAAAATTAAAGAAGTTTTGCCTTCATTTTTTTTTCTTCTTTTTGCTTCCTGAAGTTTTAAGACATACAAACATATCTGGTTTATGTTGATTTGAAGCCTTAAAAATGTTCAGTGATGTGCTGTATGATTCATACAATTATGAAGCAGCGTTTTGAACCTTTATCTGAAAAAGTGTGGGCTGCTGTGTTTTTTTGCAGCAATTCGACCATGAAGGCCTAATTCACAGTCTCCTATGAACAGTTGATGTTGAGATGTGTCTGTTACTTGAACTCTGTGAAGCATTTATTTGGGCTGCAATTTCTGAGGCTGGTAACTCTAATGAACTTAACCTCTGCAGCAGAAGTAACTCTGGGTCTCCCATTCCTGTGGTGGTCCTCATGAGAGCAAGTTTCATCATAGCACTTGATGGGTTTTGTGACTGCACTTTAAGAAACTTTTAAAGTTCTTGAAATGTTCTGTATTTATGGAGGACTAAAAGTGCCACAATTAAATAAATAAATACACCATTAAATAATTACTTAAATGTGTCATTAATTAATTCAAATTAGAATTAAATACATAAATGTGTAATTAAATGTATCATTAATTAATTCAAATACCGATTCATTTTATGTAAAATACATATATAATTATTTCACTATTTACATTTACATTTCATGATCCTGCATTGCAGTGATTCATGAATTACTTAAAACTGTCAAACTGACCCATCAAAGTCAGTGGGCGGGGCTAACGCGAATCTAGTCTGATCCATTGCTTTGGTCTGAAGTAGAGTAGGCCAACCTGGATAGAGACAATGGAGGATCTCCGTGAACTTTCCAGGGAGTTGGTTAGAGACATTTTAAACTTAGCAGAGGATGTAGAAGCAGGACCTGCTGACATTATCCGGAATTGATTTGTCTTGGCTTGATGCAGAGGGTAACCAATCAGGCGTTAGGTTCCGCCTACCAACTTTTGATGGGTCAGTTTGACAGTTTTAAGTAATTCAGGAAGCACTCCAACGCAGGACCATGAAATGTAAATGTAAATAGTGAAATTATTATATATGTATTTTACATAAAATGAATCGGTATTTGAATTAATTAATGACACATTTAATAACACATTTATGTATTTAATTCTAATTTTAATTAATTAATGACACATTTAAGTAATTATTTAATGGTGTATTTATTTATTTAATTGTGGCACTTTTAGTCCTCCATATGTATTGACTGACCTTCATGTCTTAAAGTAATGATGGACTGTTGTTTCTCTTTGCTTATTTGAGCTGTTCTTGCCATAATATGGACTTGGTCTTTTACCAAATAGGGCTATATTCTGTATACCCCCCTACCTTGTCACAACACAACTGATTGGCTCAAACACATTAAGAATAAAATAAATTACACAAATTAACTTTTAACAAGGCACACCTGTTAATTGAAATTCATTCCAGGTGACTACATCATGAAGCTGGTTGATAGTTGCCAAGAGTGTGCGAAGCTGTCATCAAGGCAAAGGGTGGCTATTTGATTGTTTAACACTTTTTTGATTGATGTCTTCACTATTATTCTACAATGTAAAAAATAAAGAAAAACCCTTGAATGAGTAGGTGTGTCCAAACTTTTGACTGGTAGTGTATGTTGTAAGCGCCTTCAGCTTCCCCGTTCTTTAGTATTGACAGTGAGGGAATTGATGATTTGTTGTTGGTGGGTTTGTGTTGATGTCAGGACTGTATAGGAAGTCGTCTTGACACATTGACATTGCGAATAATGTGCATTGAAACCAATGTCAATATATTTTATTTTATTTATTTTATTTTTTAAGTCAATCTCTTGACAAATCTACAGTAGTGTTGGCAATGATAGGAACACAAAGAACATAGGATACATACTTTATTTCTACACAGTAATTGATTAACACAACCACTCAATCCAGCACCTGTCTTTGAAAGTGTATGTGTGCTTCTCCGTACTAAATATACCTAGAGACGAGGGAACCTGCAGGCACATAAATGGTTCACTTGGCTTCTCATGTAATGTGTGGAAGTGTCCTGAGTAGGACCTGCTGTGTGTTCTCCCCCATGCAGGGCTATTGTTTAACAGCAGACATTTAGACTGGGCAGCCTTGTGGAAAAAACACTATTATATTCACAGCATGAGCACAGCGACTGTTTATTTAAGGCTGTAGGATGCACAATCCTCAAACTAACCAGTGTTAATCTCAGATAACCTCCCTAACCCCATCTACACAAACCCTGTTATGACAGAGACATGTCAATGGGGGAAGTAATATAAGGTTTATTCTATATGTAAGTGATAATGCCCGAGAAGCCGGTGTTTGGAGGATATACAGTGGGGGAAAAAAGTATTTAGTCAGCCACCAATTGTGCAAGTTTTCCCACTTAAAAAGATGAGAGAGGCCTGTAATTTTCATCATAGGTACACGTCAACTATGACAGACAAAATGAGGAAAAAAAATCCAGAAAATCACATTGTAGAATTTTTAATGAATTTATTTGCAAATTATGGTGGAAAATAAGTATTTGGTCAATAACAAAAGTTTCTCAATACTTTGTTATATACCCTTTGTTGGCAATGACACAGGTCAAACGTTTTCTGTAAGTCTTCACAAGGTTTTCACACACTGTTGCTGGTATTTTGGCCCATTCCTCCATGCAGATCTCCGCTATAGCAGTGATGTTTTGGGGCTGTCGCTGGGCAACACAGACTTTCAACTCCCTCCAAAGATTTTCTATGGGGTTGAAATCTGGAGACTGGCTAGGCCACTCCAGGACCTTGAAATGCTTCTTAAGAAGCCACTCCTTCGTTGCCCGGGCGGTGTGTTTGGGATCATTGTCATGCTGAGAGACCCAGCCACGTTTCATCTTCAATGCCCTTGCTGATGGAAGGAGGTTTTCACTCAAAATCTCACGATACATGACCCCATTCATTCTTTCCTTTACACGGATCAGTCGTCCTGGTCCCTTTGCAGAAAAACAGCCCCAAAGCATGATGTTTTCACCCCCATGCTTCACAGTAGGTATGGTGTTCTTTGGATGCAACTCAGCATTCTTTGTACTCCAAACACGACGAGTTGAGTTTTTACCAAAAAGTTATATTTTGTTTTCATCTGACCATATGACATTCTCCCAATCCTCTTCTGGATCATCCAAATGCACTCTAGCAAACTTCAGACGGGCCTGGACATGTACTGGCTTAAGCAGGGGGACACGTCTGGCACTGCAGGATTTGAGTCCCTTGCGGCATAGTGTGTTACTGATGGTAGGCTTTGTTACTTTGGTCCCAGCTCTCCGCAGGTCATTCACTAGGTCCCCCCGTGTGGTTCTGGGATTTTTGCTCACCGTTCTTGTGATCAGTTTGACCCCACGGGGTGAGATCTTGCGTGGAGCCCCCGATCGAGGGAGATTATCAGTGGTCTTGTATGTCTTCCATTTCCTAATAATTGCTCCCACAGTTGATTTCTTCAAACCAAGCTGCTTACCTATTGCAGATTCAGTCTTCCCAGCCTGGTGCAGGTCTACAATTTTGTTTCTGGTGTCCTTTGACAGCTCTTTGGTCTTGGCCATAGTGGAGTTTGGAGTGTGACTGTTTGAGGTTGTGGACAGGTGTCTTTTATACTGATAACAAGTTCAAACAGGTGCCATTAATACAGGTAACGAGAGGAGGACAGAGGAGCCTCTTAAAGAAGAAGTTACAGGTCTGTGAGAGCCAGAAATCTTGCTTGTTTGTAGTTGACCATATACTTATTTTCCACCATAATTTGCAAATAAATTCATAAAAAATCCTACAATGTGATTTTCTGGATTTTTTTTTCCTCAATTTGTCTGTCATAGTTAACGTGTACCTATGATGAAAATTACAGGCCTCTCTCATCTTTTTAAGTGGGAGAACTTGCACAATTGGTGGCTGACTAAATACTTTTTTCCCCCACTGTATTGGCACGGGTGTTGTTATTGGCAAACCATGCCAATATATATCCTCCAAACACCGGCTTCGAGGGCATTATCACTTTTATACAACGGGTTACCAACATATTCAAATAATGATTGACATATTTTGATTAACTTTATTTTGATTAATTTATTCATACTATTTCATTCTTCCACAAGATATAGTCCCGACACAAATCTAGGGTTGCTACCCAAGCTGGCTGGTCGTTGTCACGGTTTCGGCCGAGGCTGCTCCTCCTCCTTGTTCGGGCAGGCTTCGGCGGTCGTCGTCCCCGGAGTACTAGCTACCACCGTTCGATGTTTCATGTTTGTTTGGTTTTGTCTGTTTGTACACCTGTCCCTTGTTAGTGTTTGATTTTGTTTCCTATTTAGTTATCGTGTGTTGGGTCAGGTGTTATGTGTGATTGTTATGTCAGCTGTTAGCTGTTGGTGGGTTTTCCTCTCATGGTGTTTGTTTTTTGAGAGTCCGCACTGCGTGCGCGTTTCTACTATTTTACGCACTGTTGTGTGTGTGCGTAATTGTTCATGCCTCCCGGTTGGGTTGGCCAGTTACCTGTTTGGAGTTATATTTTTGGATCACTAAAGTCTGTTGACGAACGCCCTTGTTCCTGCGCTTGATTTCTCGCACCACATCCACACTCAGCATTCTTGACAGTCGTTCGTTCTATTGGTTCAGTTGCCAGAGACGCGACCCAGTCGTTCAGTCTTTTTGTTCTGTGTCTATGGACGCAACCCAGTCATTCGTTCAAAATGTTCCATTGCCATACTGGCTGGCAACGTTCTTATCCGATGCTTGCTAGCTAGCCAACTATGGCTAACTTACAGTCACTTCAAAAAAGTGCAGCCAGAATAACAGCAAAGTACAGTGAGGGGAAAAAAGTATTTGATCCCCTGCTGATTTTGTACGTTTGCCCACTGACAAAGACATGATCAGTCTATAATTTTAATGGTAGGTTTATTTGAACAGTGAGAGACAGAATAACAACAAAAAATAACAGAAAAACGCATGTCAAAAATGTTATAAATTGATTTGCATTTTAATGAGGGAAATAAGTATTTGACCCCTCTGCAAAACATGACTTAGTACTTGGTGGCAAAACCCTTGTTGGCAATCACAGAGGTCAGACGTTTCTTGTAGTTGGCCACCAGGTTTGCACACATCTCAGGAGGGATTTTGTCCCACTCCTCTTTGCTGATCTTCTCCAAGTCATTAAGGTTTCGAGCCTGACGTTTGGCAACTCGAACCTTCAGCTCCCTCCACAGATTTTCTATGGGATTAAGGTCTGGAGACTGGCTAGGCCATTCCAGGACCTTAATGTGCTTATTCTTGAGCCACTCCTTTGTTGCCTTGGCCGTGTGTTTTGGGTCATTGTCATGCTGGAATACCCACCCACGACCCATTTTCAATGCCCTGGCTGAGGGAAGGAGGTTCTCACCCAAGATTTGACGGTACATGGCCCCGTCCATCGTCCCTTTGATGCGGTGAAGTTGTCCTGTCCCCTTAGCAGAAAAACACCCCCAAAGCATAATGTTTCCACCTCCATGTTTGACGGTGGGGATGGTGTTCTTGGGGTCATAGGCAGCATTCCTCCTCCTCCAAACACGGCGAGTTGAGTTGATGCCAAAGAGCTCGATTTTGGTCTCATCTGACCACAACACTTTCACCCAGTTCTCCTCTGAATCATTCAGATGTTCATTGGCAAACTTCATACGTCCTATATATGTGCTTTCTTGAGCAGGGGGACCTTGCGGGCGCTGCAGGATTTCAGTCCTTCACGGTATAGTGTGTTACCAATTGTTTTCTTGGTGACTATGGTCCCAGCTGCCTTGAGATCATTGACAAGATCCTCCCGCGTAGTTCTGGGCTGATTCCTCACCGTTCCCATGATCATTGCAACTCCACGAGGTGAGATCTTGCATGGAGCCCCAGGCCGAGGGGGATTTACAGTTATTTTGTGTTTCTTCCATTTGCGAATAATCGCACCAACTGTTGTCACCTTCTCACCAAGCTGCTTGGCGATGGTCTTGTAGCCCATTCCAGCCTTGTGTAGGTCTACAATCTTGTCCCTGACATCCTTGGAGAGCTTTTTGGTCTTGGCCATGGTGGAGAGTTTGGAATCTGATTGATTGATTGCTTCTGTGGACAGGTGTCTTTTATACAGGTAACAAACTGAGATTAGGAGCACTGCCTTTAAGAGTGTGCTCCTAATCTCAGCTCCTTAGCTGTATAAAAGACACCTGGGAGCCAGATATCTTTCTAATTGAGAGGGGATCAAATACTTATTTCCCTCATTAAAATGCAAATCAATTTATAACATTTTTGACGTGTTTTTCTGGATTTTTTTGTTGTTATTCTGTCTCTCACTGTTCAAATAAACCCACCATTAAAATTATAGACTGATCATTTCTTTGTCAGTGGGCAAACGTACAAAATCAGCAGGGGATCAAATACTTTTTTCCCTCACTGTAGCTTCATTTGCATTTGTTTAAGCTGTTTTCTAGTGACATTTATTTGGATACATCCATAACAATGAGCTAATGAGGCGCAATTTCGCCTGGCATAGAACATGTGCTCACTCGTCAGGACACCTGTTCAGAGGAGCTAGCCAACACCACAGCTAACACAATCACTTCAAATTGAAGCTGGAAAGACTGCAAACTACAGTAACTGCACTTAGTTTAGTTGTACCTTTTTTCAATTTACATTTCTCTGTATACAGTTGAAGTCGGAAGTTTACATACACCTTAGCCAAATACATTTAAACTCAGTTTTTCACAATTCCTGACATTTAATCCTAGTAAAGATTCCCTATGTTAGGTCAGTTAGGATCACCACTTTATTTTAAGAATGTGAAATGTCAGAATAATAGTAGAGAGAATGATTTATTTAAGCTTTTATTTCGTTCATCACATTCCCAGTGGGTCAGAAGTTTACATACACTATAATAATAATGATATGCCATTTAGCAGACGCTTTTATCCAAAGCGACTTACAGTCATGTGTGCATACATTAAATTAGTATTTGGTAGCATTGCCTTTAAATTGTTTAACTTGGGTCAAATGTTTTGGGTAGCCTTCCACAAGCTTCCCACAATAAGTTGGGTGAATCCTGGCCCCTTCCTCCTGACAGAGCTCGTGTAACTGAGTCAGGTTTGTAGGCCTCCTTGCTCGCACACGCTTTTTCAGTTCTGCCCACAAATTTTCTATAGGATTGAGGTCAGGGCTTTGTGATGGCCACTCCAATACCTTGACTTTGTTGTCCTTAAGCCATTTTGCCACAACTTTGGAAGTATGCTTGCGGTCATTGTCCATTTGGAAGACCCATTTGCGACCAAGCTTTAACTTCCTGACTGATGTCTTGAGATGTTGCTTCAATATATCCACATAATTGTCCTTCTTCATGATGCCATCTATTTTGTGAAGTGCACCAGTCCCTCCTGCAGCAAAGCACCACCACAGCATGATGCTGCCACCCCCGTGCTTCACGGTTTGGATGGTGTTCTTCGGCTTGCAAGCAACCCCCTTTTTCCTCCAAACATAACGATGGTCATTATGGCCAAACATTTCTATTTTTGTTTCTTCAGACCAGAGGACATTTCTCCAAAAAGTACGATCTTTGTCCCCATGTGCAGTTGCAAACCGTAGTCTGTTTTTTTTATGGTGGTTTGGAGCAGTGGCTTCTTCCTTGCTGAGCGGCCTTTCGGGTTATGTCGATATAGGACTCGTTTTACTGTGGATATAAATACTTTTGTACCTGTTTCCTCCAGCATCTTCACAAGGTCCTTTGCTGTTGTTCTGGGATTGATTTGCACTTTTCGCACCAAAGTACGTTCATCTCTAGGAGACAGAACGTGTCTCCTTCCTGAGCGGTATGACGGCTGCGTGGTCCCATGGTATTTATACTTGCATACTATTGTTTGTACAGATGAACGTGGTACCTTCAGGTGTTTGGACATTGCTCCCAAGGATGAACCAGACTTGTGGAGGTCTACACATTTTTCTCTGAGGTCTTGGCTGATTTCTTTTGATTTTCCCATGATGTCAAGCAAAGAGGCACTGAGTTTGAAGGTAGGCCTTGAAATACATCCACAGGTACACCTCCAATTGACTCAAATTATGTCAATTAGCCTATCAGAAGCTTCTAAAGCCATGACATCATTTTTGGGAATTTTCCAAGCTGTTTAAATGCACAGTCTACTTAGTGTATGTAAACCTTTCACCCACTGGAATTGTGATACAGTTAATTATAAGTGAAATAATCTGTCTGTAAACAATTGTTGGAAAAATTACTTGTGTCATGCACAAAGTAGATGTCCTAACTGACTTGCCAAAACTATAGTTTGTTAACAACAAATTTGTGGAGTGGTTGAAAAACAAGTTTTAATGACTCCAACCTAAGTGTATGTAAACTTCCGACTTCAACTGTATATCCATAAAAATGATGCCAGCTGATTCATGATTTTGACTGGCTGAGAAACACTGCCTGTCTGTCTGTCTCGTCCCGACTCGTTCATTACTATGGGACAGCTGGAGATTGAATTTGAATATTGAAACAATGTTGCAAATGTCGAAGAGACAGACAGCAAAGTTTATACAAATCTCTGCTGTTGAAAACTACATTTTAGTCTAAAAGAAATGTGAGATAATGTCTAGATGCTTGTTATAGTGGAGATCAAGTTTGTAACTTTGCTGGCTGGGCTGATGAGACAGTGGATTGTGCAGTCAGATGGAACAGAGTAAATAGGCATTTTAACGTCATAGATTTAGCCAGTGGTAACTTGTGGAATAGAAACCGTCTGGAATGCGCTTTTAACCAGCGTTCAGCATTCAGGATTAGACACACCCGTTGTATATGTCACTTTAAAGAACAGTCACTGTAGAGTTGTTACAGTGGCTTGCGAAAGTATGCACCCCCCTTAGCATTTTTCCTATTTTGTTGCCTTTCAACCCGGAATTAAAATGGATTTTTTGTGGGTTTGTATCATTTGATTTACACAACATGTGTCACGATCGTCATAATGATTGGACCAAGGCGCAGCGTGATATGCGTACATCTCTTTAATAGTGTACTAGCAACACGATACAAAATACAAAACAACAAAACGAAACGTGAAGTCCTCGGTCATGAACACAAACCAACACGGAACAAGATCCCACAAAACACAAGTGCACAACAGGCTGCCTAAGTATGGTTCCCAATCAGAGACAACAAGCAACAGCTGATTCTCGTTGCCTCTGATTGAGAACCACCCCGGCCAACATAGAAAACACATGATCTAGAAACTGAACATAGAACACAAAACACCCTGGCTCTGGGGACTCAACATATAAGAGTCCCCAGAGCCAGGGCGTGACAACATGCCTACCACTTTGAAGATGCAAAGTATTTTTTATTGTGAAACAAACAAGAAATAAGACGAAAAAACAGAAAACTTGAGCGTGCATAACTATTCACCCCCCAAAGTCAATACTTTGTAGAGCCACCTTTTGCAGCAATTACAGCTGCAAGTTGTAAGGTTCTGTATTTGTTTTCTCAGTCATCCTTGTGTTCTTGAACATAGCCCTGTTTCTTTGTGTTCTTGGTAGCCCTGTCTTTCATTTTTGTTCATTGATTTCACCTGTGTTAGTTACTCACCTGGTCTCATCAGCTCCTTATTTAGTTCAGTTCATTCTGTTTGTGCCTTGTGAGGTATTGTTCGTTTTGACTCTACTAAGCCTTTCCAAGCTCGTTTGTGAGAACCAGTTATAGCCTTCAAGTCCTAGTTTTTGATTCTCCTGCCTGTTTGCCTACTTGTGTATGACCATTGCCTGCCTGTGACCACGATTCCTGCCTACTGCGAAGGCATAATAAACACCCGCTGCACTCTGCGCATAAATCTACACCTTTTTCTCCCTGAGTATTCATTACACAAGTCTCTTGGGGTATGTCTCTATAAGCTTGGCACATGTAGCCACTGGGATTTTTGCCCATTCTTCAAGGCAAAACTGCTCCAGCTCCTTGAAGTTGGATGGGTTCCACTGGTGTACAGCAATCTTTAAGTCATACCACATTTTCTCAATTGGATTAAGGTCTGGGCTTTGACTAAGCCATTCCAAGACATTTCCCCTTAAACCACTCAAGTTTTACTTTCAGCAGTATGCTTAGGGTCATTGTCCTGCTGGAAGGTGAACCTCCGTCCCATTCTCATATCTCTGAAAGACTGAAACAGGTTTCCCTCAAGAATTTACCTGTATTTAGCGCCATCCATCATTCCTTCAGTTCTGACCAGTTTCCCAGTCCCTGCCGATGGAAAAACATCTACACAGCATGATGCTGCCACCACCATGCTTCACTGTGGGGATGGTGTTCTCGGGGTGATGAGAGGTGTTGGGTTTGCGCCAGACATAGCGTTTTCCTTGATGGCCAAAAATTCATCCATATGTTTGGGGAGTCTCCCACATGCCTTTTGGCGAACACCAAACGTGTTTGCTTATTTTTTTCTTTAAGCAATGGCTTTTTTCTGGCCACTCTTCCGTAAAGCCCAGCTCTGTGGAGTGTACGGCTTAAAGTGGTCCTATGGACAGATACTCCAATCTCCGCTGTGGAGCTTTACAGCTCCTTCAGGGTTATCTTTGGTCTCTTTGTTGCCTCTCTGATTAATGCCCTCCTTGCCTGGTCCGTGAGTTTTGGTGGGCGGCCCTCTCTTGGCAGGTTTGTTGGGGTGCCATATTCTTTCCATTTTTTAATAATGGATTTAATGGTGCTCCGTGGGATGTTCAAAGTTTCTGATATTTTTTTATAACCCAACCCTGATCTGTACTTCTCCACAACTTTGTCCCTGACCTGTTTGTAGAGCTCCATGGTCTTCATGGTGCCGCTTGCTTGGTGGTGCCCCTTGCTTAGTTGTGTTGTAGACTCTGGGGCCTTTCAGAACAGGTGTGTATATATACTGAGATCATGTGACAGATCATGTGACACTTAGATTGCACACAGGTGGACTTTATTTATCTAATTATGTGACTTCTGAAGGTAATTGGTTGCACCAGATCTTATTTAGCGGCTTCATAGCAAAGGGGGTGAATACATATGCAAGCACCACTTTTCCGTTATTTATTTGTTTGATTTTTTTTTTAACAAGTTAATTTGGACTATTTTGTGTATGTCCATTACATGCAATCCAAATATAAATCCATATCAAATACAGATTGTAATGCAACAAAATAGGAAAAATGCCAAGGTTGGATGAATACTTTTGCAAGGCACTATATTTAACCTCTACAGGATCGGTGTGCCTTATACGGGACGGTTGCTGCTCAATATGCGATATGTGACTAGAATGTTGTTGTAAACAACAGCCAACTTTCTGGGACATAGACATGTCTTATATGGGCAGAAAGCTTAAATTATTGTTAATCTAACTGCAGTGTCCAATTTGCAATAGCTATTACAGCTAAAAAAATACCATGCTATTGTTTGAGGATAGTGCACAACAACAAAACACTTGTATCACAGCAACTGGTTTGATACATTCACCTCTGAAGGTAAATAATGTACTGTACTTACATTCAGTAATCTTGTTCTGATTTGTCATCCTGGTCCCAGAGATAAAAATGTAGTGTAGTTTTGTTTGAAAAATCAATTTTTATATTCAAATGTAGGAACTGGGTTCTGCAGTTTGACCTCTGGCTCCACACCCACCCCGCCCGGCCATCTAGATGCATGACGGTTAGTGTCTTTTCTGTAGGGAAGCTAATGATCCATCATATGTATGACATTCCTGGGAGTGTGCAAACTTACATTTTGTATTACCATAGCATTTTTGTATGTTCTCTATAGTTATGTACTTGAAAACCAATTCGGCACATTTGGTAAAACTCTTTGCAGACTTGATACAAAATATTGTGCAGTGATGTAATTCTTCACTGGATCCGTCTGAAACTAAATAACATCTAGAATCCTACATACAGTGGGGAAAAAAAGTATTTAGTCAGCCACCAATTGTGCAAGTTCTCCCACTTAAAAAGATGAGAGAGGCCTGTAATTTTCATCATAGGTACACGTCAACTATGACAGACAAATTGAGAAGAAAAAAATCCAGAAAATCACATTGTAGGATTTTTAATGAATTTATTTGCAAATTATGGTGGAAAATAAGTATTTGGTCACCTACAAACAAGCAAGATTTCTGGCTCTCACAGACCTGTAACTTCTTCTTTAAGAGGCTCCCCTGTCCTCCACTCGTTACCTGTATTAATGGCACCTGTTTGAACTTGTTATCAGTATAAAAGACACCTGTCCACAACCTCAAACAGTCACACTCCAAACTCCACTATGGCCAAGACCAAAGAGCTGTCAAAGGACACCAGAAACAAAATTGTAGACCTGCACCAGGCTGGGAAGACTGAATCTGCAATAGGTAAGCAGCTTGGTTTGAAGAAATCAACTGTGGGAGCAATTATTAGGAAATGGAAGACATACAAGACCACTGATAATCTCCCTCGATATGGGGCTCCACGCAAGATCTCACCCCGTGGGGTCAAAATGATCACAAGAACGGTGAGCACAAATCCCAGAACCACACGGGGGGACCAAGTGAATGACCTGCAGAGAGCTGGGACCAAAGTAACAAAGCCTACCATCAGTAACACACTAGGCCGCCAGGGACTCAAATCCTGCAGTGCCAGACGTGTCCCCCTGCTTAAGCCAGTACATGTCCAGGCTCGTCTGAAGTTTGCTAGAGTGCATTTGGATGATCCAGAAAAATATTGGGAGAATGTCATATGGTCAGATGAAACCAAAATAGAACTTTTTGGTAAAAACTCAACTCGTCGTGTTTGGAGGACAAAGAATGCTGAGTTGCATCCAAAGAACACCATACCTACTGTGAAGCATGGGGGTGGAAACATCATGCTTTGGGGCTGTTTTTCTGCAAAGGGACCAGGACGACTGATCCGTGTAAAGGAAAGAATGAATGGGGCCATGTATCGTGAGATTTTGAGTGAAAACCTCCTTCCATCAGCAAGGGCATTGAAGATGAAACGTGGCTGGGTCTTTCAGCATGACAATGATCCCAAACACACCGCCCGGGCAATGAAGGAGTGGCTTCGTAAGAAGCATTTCAAGGTCCTGGAGTGGCCTAGCCAGTCTCCAGATCTCAACCCCATAGAAAATCTTTGGAGGGAGTTGAAAGTCCGTGTTGCCCAGCGACAGCCCCAAAACATCACTGCTCTAGAGGAGATCTGCATGGAGGAATGGGCCAAAATACCAGCAACGGTGTGTGAAAACCTTGTGAAGACTTACAGAAAATGTTTGACCTGTGTCATTGCCAACCAAGGGTATATAAGAAAGTATTGAGAAACTTTTGTTATTGACCAAATACTTATTTTCCACCATAATTTGCAAATAAATTCATAAAAAATCCTACAATGTGATTTTCTGGATTTTTTTTCTCATTTTGTCTGTCATAGTTGACAGGTACCTATGATGAAAATTACAGGCCTCTCTCATCTTTTTAAGTGGGAGAACTTGCACAATTGGTGGCTGACTAAATACTTTTTTTCCCCACTGTAACTGTCTGGCCTTTCTCTTACATTTCAAAGATAATGCAACAACAACAAATAATAGAAGACGCATGTTTTTGTGTGTGTATTATCTTTTACCAGATCTAATGTGTTATATTCTCCTACATTAATTTGACATGTCCACAAACTTCAAAGTGTTTCCTTTCAAATGATATCAAGAATATGCATATCCTTGCTTCAGGTCCTGAGCTACATGCAGTTAGATTTGGTTATGTCATTTTAGGCGAAAATTGAAAAAAAGGGTCCGATCCTAAAGAGGTTTAACTTACATGTGTATAAGTACACTTTTAGAAAAACATTGTGCTATCTAGTAGTGTTGCATGGTATACCGGTACCACAGTAATATCACTGTACCAAAACATCATGATACTTATGATACCAACATTTTAGAATACCGTAGTACCGTTTGATATGATACTACCGACTTTTTAAGCCCTACCGATCTAAGGAACCTGCTAGCGCCTGTTATAAAATGTTTATAAAGTCAGTTTTGTTTATAAATTCCGTTGAATTTAAGCAACAGCCACTAGTCTCTTGTATGCACAGGTCCAATAATATCCACTTCGCTTTCATGCACATATCATGTGTGGCAGCTGTAATCAGCCAGCCGCATCACCTACCAGCCCTCACTCACCTGCTTCTCTCCGTCCACTCTTCATGCGCGTCTATTCCTCTGTCAGTTTAAAAATATATAATTTAGCCATGATGGCGAGCGGGTATGCAGACCCAGACCCAGACCCAGATGAGTCTTCTGTTGTTAGATTTGTACATGTATTACATTGGAGCAGCGTGCAAAGAAAGCAATGTTGATACATTGTATAATTTCATCGCTTGTTATAACCAAGAGCACAGACCAGCCTGAGTAGAGTTTGCAAGTTCACTGTCAAGCCTCTGCTTCGTGACAGGCATGCTTGCAGCTTTACAGAAAATAAAACATATGCCTTTCTTTCTTTCAATCGGGATTCGCGTGCATTTTATATAATTCCACAAACCATGTTGCATGCCGTTTTAAACTAATCCCGGGTCGCTAATTATTGGTTTGATAACAAACAACTTTGTTCAGTCATGTTACCTAGCTAACTAAGTAAGTAAACCTGGTAATTTGATAGTAGGTCTAGGCAAATTTGATTGGCACAGTTAGAAAGGAAAAGAGTCTGCTACTCATGAAATGTGCTTCAAAGGTAGGATTCATATAGGCCTAATGTAATCCTAAACTATATAAATAATCAATTTCTTTCTGGTGCTCCTTAAATTCAGTTTTGTGCCTAACGTTTTAAAAGTTGGGAGGAGTGTGTGTTTGTGGGAAAGAGAGAGTGGTGTGTGTGTGTGTGTGTGTGTGTGTGTGTGTTAACTGAAGGGTAAAGAAGGTTTCATGCAGTGTTTTCCCCTTACTGACACAATGACATGCAGATCATTATGCATGTATATTCCTTCCTCCCATTCCTCCAGCCAAGTCACAGGTAGGCCTTTGCAAATATGAGCAAATCAGCCATTAAATTGAATATTCTATTATACACTGAACAGTGTGAAGTAAAATTATTTTTCCACTGTGGAATCGAGATACTACTCAGTATCGTGATACTTGGCCTGGTACTGTGTCGTTTGTAAAATGTTTGTATCGTGACAACACTACTATCTAGAACTTAAAAGGGTTCTTCGGCTGTCCCCATGGGATAACCCTTTAAATAACCCTTTTTCGTTCCAGGTAGAACTCATTTGGGTTCAATGTAGAACCCTTAGCAGAGAGGGTTCTACATGGAACCTAAAAGGGTTCTACATGGAACCTAAAAGGGTTATCCTATAGTCCCAGATGGTATTAAATAGAACATTGCGGCCCCGCCCGCCTGTGGGGAAAACAAACTATGGTTATCTTGGTCATCCCAATGACTCACAGAAAAAACTTGACCTTTTTCAAGCACAATTTTCTTGTTGTCTGGTTGTTTTAGTCAATTACAAAACTGCATTTAAGAAAAGTACAACATGTCTAAAGATTACTTTTCAACATTGCCTGCTCCCACGCTTTCTCACTACTTAGAAAACGTAATATTGTAGGGCTTCCCTCATGCCCCTTTTCATGACGGCGCAACGTTAGCTACGTGAGTGAGTGCTAGCTAGCTACCAACCAGAACATTAAGCTAGCCAAGACCAACAACACAGACAAACGGACTATAAAGCTATAAGTAGTGAATGGAGTTACAAACGCACTATACTAAATTAGTTAAATGTCTTACCTGTGATGAAACACTTAGCTACGTGTAACCTACTTGGACACCGGGTCCCCACAGTTTCCCACTCTTCCACACGTGTAACCTCCTTGAACACCGGGTCCCCACAGTTTCCCACTCTTCCATACTGAATTGCTTGAAGCCACAGGGCTTTTCTTGTAGGCTCTATTTCCCTACGTGGGAGCATTGCGATCCTTATGTCGGGATTTTTTAGCTGGTTACATGTACATTGATCAACACAGCAGCTTTTTGGAATGTTTTGTTATCTCTGTATCACAAAAAATCGACAACAAAGTTGGCTCTTTTACAATGGGGGTCAATGGGAAAGAATGCTTGTTTTCCCCAATTTGTGTGCATAGTCAAGGGGAATCCCTTCTTCTGACATGAATACCGACTCGGAGTATGGGGACAGCCGAAGAACCCTTTTGGAACCCTTTTTTCTAAGAGTGTAGTTATTATGAGTGTGAACCTTAGGCTTTCAAACTAAAGGATCTGAAGCACATTCTTGTTCTCACAATCCATGACAATATCAAGACGTTATTAACGCTTACTAATTATTCACACTTGGATGAATACTGGTGACACACATATTCATGCACACATAGAGCCACTGTTGACAGCAAGTAACTTTCAGCAAAGTTTTAGGGGGAGTACAGTTCAAAAATTCTCAAAGTATTCATATTCAAATAGCTCCAATACTCTTTTAAAAAATAGCTTAAAACAACCTTGTGATGTCTTTCATGATGCTTCTCTTTTCTGTTTTCCTGAGTAGCGCTCCTCCCTTCATCCTGCTCTGTGTGTGTGTCTGATGTGTGTCTGATATTGTGCACAGTCCTCCGCTGACGTCTCTTCACTGTGAGGTTTGGGCCTTATTCCTAGTGTAGTAGTGTGACTCCCTCACTTCCATCCCAGGATGTCTCTATCACTGCCTCTCCTCCTCCCCAGAGAGACACTGATTGTACCTGAGGATAAGAAAACATATAAATTTTTTCATATTACCTTTTCTCTCCATTTCATTGGAAGCCTGAGTATCACCTTGCATAATACCTTTCCCTTTCCCCCAAACCACCTCCTCTAAAAATAGTCCCTGACTTTACAAGTTCTTAATGCTGAGTTTCGGTTTGGTAAAAAACAATGTTTCACGGTTTTCGATTTCAATAAAAACATTAAATGCATTATGAAATATGTACTTGAAATTATTTTAGAGCTTTTTAGTTGAAATTCTAAAGCCAAATATTGAGAACATTCAATTGCCAAAACATTGAAAACATTTCATTGTCTCTAACAACAGAATAAATAAATAAATTAATTAATTCATTAATAAGAGCCCCATGATAGTAGTGACTGCTCATTACTGGTTATCACTTATTAACTATCATTTATTCACATTACTTTACTTAAATAAAATATTTTGGTTCTGTATATTACAATTTTGAATGTTTTTAAATATGTTATTTTATTATTATAATTATTTAGATTTTTTTTGGTGGGGGGGTATATCACACACTACGCCGTCATGGATTAAAATCCTGCAGCGCACGCAAGGTCCCCCTGCTCAAGCCAGCGCATGTCGAGGCCCGTCTGAAGTTTGCCAATGACCATCTGGATGATCCAGAGGAGGAATGGGAGAAGGTCATGTGGTCTAATGAGACAGAAATAGAGCTTTTTGGTCTAAACTCCACTCGCCGTGTTTGGAGGAAGAAGAAGGATGAGTACAACCCCAAGAACGCCATCCCAACCGTGAAGCATGGAGGTGTAAACATCATTCTTTGGGGATGCTTTTCTGCAAAGGGGACAGGACGACTGCACCGTATTCAGGGGAGGATGGATGGGGCCATGTATCGCGAGATCTTGGCCAACAACCTCCTTCCCTCAGTAAGACATCAAAACTATGAAATAACACACATGGAATCATGTAGTAACCAAAAAAGTGTTAAACAAATCAAAATATATTTTAGATTTGAAATTCTTCAAATAGCCACCCTTTGCATTGATGACAGCTTTGCACACTCTTGGCATTCTCTCAACCAGCATCACCTGGAATGCTTTTCCAACATTCTTGAAGGAGTTCCCACTTATGCTGAGCACTTGTTGGCTGCTTTTCCTTCACTCTGCGGTCCGACTCATCCCAAACCATATAAATTGGGTTGAGGTCAGGGGATTGTGGAGGTCAGGTCATCTGATGCAGCACTCCATCATTCTCCTTCTTGGTAAAACAGCCCTTACACAGACGGGAGGTGTGTTGGTTCATTGTCCTGTTGAAAAACAAATGATAGTCCCACTAAGCTCAAACCAAATGGGATGGTGTATCGCTGCAGAATGCTGTGGTAGCTGTGCTGGTTAAGTCTGCCTTGAATTCTAAATAAATCACAGACAATGTCACCAGCAAATCACTCCCACACCATAACACCTCCTCCTCCATGCTTTATGGTGGGAAGTACACATGCGGAGATCATCCGTTCACCCACACCGCGTCTCACAAAGACACGGCGGTTGGAACCAAAAACCTCCAATTTGGACTCCAGACCAAAGGACACATTTCCACCAGTCTAATGTCCATTGCTCGTGTTTCTTGGCCCAAGCAAGTCTCTTCCTCTTATTGGTGTCATTTAGTAGTGGTTTCTTTGCAGCAATTCGACCATGAAGGCCTGATTCACACAGTCTCCTCTGAACAGTTGATGTTGAGATGTGTCTGTTTCTTGATCTCTGTGAAGCATTTATTTGGGCTGCAATTTCTGAGGCTGGTAACTCTAATGAACTTATCCTCTGCAGCAGAGGTAACTCTGGGTCTTCCATTCCTGTGGCGGTCCTCATGAGAGCCAGTTTCATCATAGCGCTTGATGGTTTTTGCGACTGCACTTGAAGAAACTTTCAAAGTTCTTGAATTGTTCCATATTGACTGACCTTCATGTCTTAAAGTAATGATGGACTGTCATTTCTCTTTGCTTATTTGAGCTGTTCTTGCCATAATATGGACTTAGCCCTATTTGGTAAAAGACCATCTTCTGTATATCCCCCCTACCTTGTCACAACACAACTGATTGGCTCAAACACATTAAGAAGGAAATAAATAAATTTTTAAGAATGCACACCTGTTAATTGAAATGCATTCCAGGTGACTACCACATGAAGCTGGTTGAGAGAATGCCAAGTGTGCGCAAAGCTGGCATCAAGGCAAAGGGTAGCTATTTCAAGAAACTCAAATATAAAATATATTTTGATTTGTTTAACACTTTTTTGGTTACTACATGATTCCATATGTGTTATTTCATAGTTTTGATGTCTTCACTATTATTCTACAATGTAGAAAATAGTAAAAATAAAGAAAAACCCTTGAATGAGTAGGTGTTCTAAAACTGGTAGTGACTGGTAGTGTACTATGCATTTTGCTAGAATTTTTGCATCATAACACTGAAGTGGAAGGGGGCCTCCAATTATTTTAAGGTACTGGATCTTTATATTTACAACTTGGGTCCTGTTTCATTAATAATTAAATCAGACCTTCTTGTAGTTAATTACCACGTTTTCTTCACTGACCTAGGTCAAATATTTGCCTATTGAAAAGTTCACTTCCCTACAGCGTCCCACATTTCATTCTTGATGTCTCTCGTGCTTTATAGGATTTCTCTCTAAAGAAACGGCACATTGGTCAATTAGTTGTTTAATAATAATAAATAAAAGAAAAATCTGTTAATCGCTCAGTTCTACAAGTTTAACAAAATTGTACATTGTCAGGAAATGTCTTAATTTGTTATTGACAGACTCCAGAGATAAAAAACCAACCATGTGATATTATTGGCATAACCATGGGGTGTGATGTAGGGGGTCTTTACGTGAAGCCAATGTTCTATGGCACTGCCAGCACAACTATACGATAGTAGGGGCATAGTTGAGGGCATAACTATTGCCAACTATTGTGGTAAGAGTTTGTAATCAGATATTCACTTCCTAGTCCCTGTCAAAAATCCTGAGTTTGTAAGTGTCACTTGGTATGGCCGACCTTTAACAGGCCATAGTCTGAGAGGGAAAAGTGGCAGACATTTTGGAGCATTGCTGCGCACCCCTTCACAGTGGTCTTAGCTCTTAGAGATTCCACACTCATCTATGTCGGCTGCACAAAAGGCAGCAGGACAGGCGATACATTTATGGGGATGGAAGAAATACAGGTTTAGGGGCTCCTGAAAGCAGCCCATGGGCATGTATCGAATGGATTTCTTCCCACTATGCCCATGTTTTAATACAAATTAGGTGAGGGAAGCGAAAGACGAGAAATGAGAAAGGGAAAATCAGCCTGGATTTGGGACCTTTCTTTTCCCCTGTGGAATCCATCAAGTTAGGCTACGGGGAGTGGCTGAGGGCCGGCGGGTCTTTTAATTGCCTAAATGGAAAAGCCATGTACAAGATGTCTGGACTGTAACTGCCAAGACGTGCTGGAGTGAGAGATTTACAATGACTCCTCATGGGAGAACAACACTACTGGCTTTTATCTATCACATACATACAAGTCGTTCACGTGTAGCCTCTCTCACTGCAACTTGCACAAACTCTGTCACTTATGGTGAGCTCCTCAGGCAATGTCAATGAGCAACCATTTGCGTGTACTTATGAAGGAAGATTACTGTTATTGCATTATTAATGTACTGTATGGCATATTCCAACCATAAAAAACATGATATAGTGGTTTTAAAGAGTTGTGTCTGCATGCCCCAAATCCACACTTGACCAACTATTGAACTATTGGGCTACTAATGTGCTCTTTAATATTCTCGCATAACCATGAGTCTGAAAATCTAGACATATTTTATTATACCATATTCTAGTCGATTTATGACATTGTATTATACATATGATTTCTGTTTCTGTTTGAGAATTGGAATACCTTCACCCAAATGTTGATACCAAAAAGTTTATGAGGTGCAGAAATGAAGGTAGCATTCTACTGAGCCAAGGTACCTCCTAAATCAGATTAGGGCATAATGGAAAGTAGGTGCAGAATATCTGCAGCCTCAAGTGTGTCAAAGTCAATATGTTTGTCAGATTGCCCCTGAACAGTAACCCGGCTCCATAAATGATACCGTGTTCTATATAATGAAGACTCTTACACTTGGCACTTGCTGTGACTTTGCCCGAGAGCATATTCTCACTTGTTCTAACATATTGTGACTGAATGACTGTTGAATAGAAAAAGACTCACAACCAACTTACAATTATAGCCAGGCTATTTCTGTTAGGACGTGAGAGGTTGTCTCTGTCCTGGCTTTCTACTCTACTGAGCTGAAGAGAAATACATGGAGAGATTCATTAAATGGTCCTGTTTTTCTTCTTTCTCCACAAAGAATATCATGAATTTGACAGACCCTGTTCAATGAAATCAAGGAGAGGTGAAGATTACCATCTATCATGTATTTAATGTTAACCTTTAAACCAGAGTAGCTAATATTATGCATTTTGAAGTTTTAGATGACAAATCAAAAAGTCAATTTCATTTCCAGACTGCAATTCTCCTCATAGCTTAATGATTTATTGTCATCATCTTTTGACAGGTAATTACGTAGCAGATTTATATCTAGCTTGATTTCACAGCCACTTATGAGAATCATCCATACATTATTAATGGCATGACTTCAGTCCCACTGCCAGGTGACAGATGACACAATGTTAATGTATCAGCCAGGCATTGGTGTCATTCATTAAGATGTATTATATGGACATAAAGGGACATATGAAGAATCCTAATCCACACTGTTGTCCGCAGGGATGTTCACTGTGGTCGGTGAAATTAGGGATGTCCTTAGATTCAATGACCAGCAGTGTGAAGGGCACCTTTAGCCTTGTGTGACAGTCTGTTAGTGTTGGTGTGACCTGACCTAAGAGGCTGGGCTGAACTTTCAGAGAATGAACCTGACTACATCAGTGACCAAACATAATTGTAGTGGCCCATTATCTAAAGAAAGTAAAACCCAAATTACACGTCGTCCTCTGAAGCTCTCCTCTGATGACTCATGTCAACTCGAGAGGTATAATTTCCATGTTCCATTCGTAATGCATGAGAGGATGATGATAATTATTCCTTTGATATATTTCCCCCCTTGAAACGAACAAACAAAGCGGACTGCGTGAGAAAGTCAGGCCTGGCCTGTGTTGACCCCGTAGTGGGTAGAGGAGAAGCGTCTAATGAGTGACAAATTACTACATTTAGAGGACACACAACCCCCCCATCAACTCCACAGCCCCCAGGGTGCATCAGAGCAATCTGGTCATCCTAATTATGGCATGTTGTATCAGAGACAGACGGGGGACTGGAGCCAGTCTTTAATCACAACCACTGACAGACATACAGGAGACTGCAGGGAGCGCTCAGCTGCTGATGATCTGCATGTGAGGTTCATATGGAGGCATGTCAATGCAAATTCATGACCTTCTGATCAAACACAGTGTGTGCATTAGGCATACTCATTACAGTACATCATGTACTTTCTAGTCTCAACCTATAGTCACCAGGAAGTAAAGGTGGCTTTGAAGCCTCAATCTACTGTAATACTTTTTATGTGAAAGCTTAAGGTCACATGGTTTTCAATGTCCTTTTTTTGGTTCTGTTCTCTCCTACTGCTGTAGGTTTGTCTTCTATAGGAGTGAGGGGTGGAAACATCCATTTGTCTCTCTGACAAGCTTACAGTGCCTTGCAAAAGTATTCATCCCCCTTGGCGTTTTTCCTAATTTGTTGCATTACAACCTGTAATTTAAATGGATTTTTATTTGGATTTCATGTAATGGACATGCACAAAATAGTCAAAATAATTGGTGAAGTGAAATTCAAAAAACTTGTTTAAAAAAATTCTAAAAAATAAATAATGGAAAAGTGGCGCTAAATAATGCCTGGTGCAACCAATTACCTTCAGAAGTCACATAATTAGTTAAATAAAGTCCACCTGTGTGCAATCTAAGTGTCACATGATCTCAGTATATATACATCTGTTCTGAAAGGCCCCAGAGTCTGCAACACCACTAAGCAACGGGCACCACCAAGCAAGCGACACCATGAAGACCAAGGAGCTCTCCAAACAGGTCAGGGACAAAGTTGTGGAGAAGTACAGATCAGGGTTGGGTTATAAAAAAAAAAATTAAACTTTGAACATCCCACGGAGCACCATTAAATCCATTATTAAAAAATTGAACGAATATGGCACCACAACAAACCTGCCAAGAGAGGGCCACCCACCAAAACTCACGGACCAGGCAAGGAGGGCATTAATCAGAGAGGCAACAAAGAGACCAAAGATAACCCTGAAGGAGCTGCAAAGATCCAAAGCGGAGATTGGAGTATCTGTCCATAGGACCACTTTAAGCCGTACACTCCACAGAGCTGGGCTTTACGGATGAGTGGCCAGAAAAAAGCCATTGCTTAATGAAAAAAATAAGCAAACACGTTTGGTGTTCGCCAAAAGGCATGTGGGAGACTCCCCAAACATATGGAAGAAGGTACTCTGGTCAGATGAGACTAATATTGAGCTTTTTGGCCATCAAGGAAAACGTTATGTCTGGAGCAAACCCAACACCTCTCATCACCCCGAGAACACCATCCCCACAGTGAAGCATGGTGGTGGCAGCATCATGCTGTTGGGATGTTTTTCATCGGCAGGGACTGGGAAACTGGTCAGAATTTAAGGAATGATGGATAGCGCTAAATACAGGGAAATTCTTGAGGGAAACCTCTTTCAGTCTTCCAGAGATTTGAGACTGGGATGGAGGTTCACCTTACAGCAGGACAATGACCCTAAGCATACTGCTAAAGCAACACTCGAGTGGTTTAAGGGGAAACATTGAAATGTCTTGGAATGGCCTAGTCAAAGCCCAGACCTCAATCCAATTGAGAATCTGTGGTATGATTGCTGTACACGAGCGGAACCCATCCAACTTGAAGGAGCTGGAGCAGTTTTGCCTTGAAAAATGGGCTAACATCCCAGTGGCTAGATGTGCCATTTGTTTCACAATTAAAATATTTGGCATCTTCAAAATGGTAGGCATGTTGTGTAGGGGGGGGGGGGGGGGGGGTTGAATACTTTCGCAAGCCACTGTATGTGCCTTTTACTGAGGAGTGGCTTCCGTCTGGCCACTCTACCATAAAGGCCTGATTAGTGGAGTGCTGCAGAGATGGTTGTCCTTCTAGAAGATTCTCCCATCTCCACAGAGGAACTCTGGAGCTCTATCAGAATGACCATCGGGTTCTTGGTCACTCCCCCTATTGCACAGTTTGGCCAGCTCTAGGAAGAGTTTTGGTGGTTCCAAACTTCTTCCTTTTAAGAATGATTGAGGCCACTGTGTTCTTGGGGACCTTCAATGATGATCAATGGAAACAAGTTGCACCTGAGCTAAATTCGAGTCTCAGGGGGGGGTGAATAGTTATGCATGCTTAAGTTTTCTGTTTTATTGTCTTATTTCTTGTTTGTTTCACAATAAAAAATGTTTTGCATCTTCATAGTGTTAGGCATGTTGTGTAAATCAAATGATACAAACCCCCAAAAAATATATTTTAATTCCAGGTTGTAAGGCAACAAAATAGGAAAAATGCCAAGGGGGGTGAATACTTTTGCAAGCCACTGTACGTGCCAAACTCCTATGGGGATATTTAGCACCAACTGAGGGTGGGGTGTGGATATAAAGTGGTAATCTCACAGAGAATACATTCATGTGCTGGTGACCCCTGTTCCTGATATTACACAGATGTTGTATTATTCAAATGATGTCAGTATTGCCTACAAGAACAGAACATGCTATGGCTCATATTATAAGCACAGACTCGTGTAATTAAGCTTTTGCTCCATCTCAGAATATATCAAAGAGTTTCGTACTTTACACACACACACACAGACACACATACAAACACACAGATCACAGAGGAATGCACTTTAGATTCCTGTGATTTAATTCACAGCACATTTTTACCTGCTCAACATATCATTACTTTTCTTCTCCATTGCTCTTTTACTATTATAGCATTGCCAATACTACCATAGCCACTGGGTTTATCACAATGAAAGGCTCACTTGGGAGATTAAATTCTGAAGTAGTTGAGCAATGAAAGGCACCCTTGAAACAAAGTGTCTCATGTCCAGAGGCAAACGTTACAGATTCAATTTAGGATGTTTGGCAATCTGCTGAGAGTGAAACATCTCAAGTGGAAAATGGAAATGTTTTGGATTGAGAAGGGGTTGATGATGACAAAATCCCTTAATTGGTTTCCTTTCATTAATTCCCCTGTGTTGGCTTCTTCTAAAACATATCAGCAACAAAGATACTCGGGAATAGTTATTTGTTCTTTGCTTGTTTCCTGCTTTTCTAAGAGGTCCAGCAAAAATATTCCCATGAAGAATTCATGAATGGATTTCCATGCTTATGAATTAATTCCCATGCCCATTTTATGTTGTAACCACCATCCCTCCCTAGAATAGATATAGGCAACATTGCCCCCTACTTAACACAGAAACATGCAGATCTTGCCAGAAATAGAGCTTTTCAGGGTGGAATAGGTATTTTTGGCAAAGCAGGAAATGTAGCCATTCAGGAATTGAGACAGAGTGAAACTGGACGTTTTTTTTAAATAACTACAATAATAATTATTATTATTGTTATTATAATAATTTCCATTTCATATCCTGATGACAAAATGTAGGTACAGTGGGGAAAAAAAGTATTTAGTCAGCCACCAATTGTGCAAGTTCTCCCACTTAAAAAGATGAGAGAGGCCTGTAATTTTCATCATAGGTACACGTCAACTATGACAGACAAATTGAGAAGAAAAAAATCCAGAAAATCACATTGTAGGATTTTTAATTAATTAATTTGCAAATTATGGTGGAAAATAAGTATTTGGTCACCTACAAACAAGCAAGATTTCTGGCTCTCACTGACCTGTAACTTCTTCTTTAAGAGGCTCCTCTGTCCTCCACTCGTTACCTGTATTAATGGCACCTGTTTGAACTTGTTATCAGTATAAAAGACACCTGTCCACAACCTCAAACAGTCACACTCCAAACTCCACTATGGCCAAGACCAAAGAGCTGTCAAAGGACACCAGAAACAAAATTGTAGACCTGCACCAGGCTGGGAAGACTGAATCTGCAATAGGTAAGCAGCTTGGTTTGAAGAAATCAACTGTGGGAGCAATTATTAGGAAATGGAAGACATACAAGACCACTGATAATCTCCCTCGATCTGGGGCTCCACGCAAGATCTCACCCCGTGGGGTCAAAATGATCACAAGAACGGTGAGCAAAAATCCCAGAACCACACGGGGGGACCTAGTGAATGACCTGCAGAGAGCTGGGACCAAAGTAACAAAGCCTACCATCAGTAACACACTACGCCGCCAGGGACTCAAATCCTGCAGTGCCAGACGTGTCCCCCTGCTTAAGCCAGTACATGTCCAGGCCCGTCTGAAATTTGCTAGAATGCATTTGGATGATCCAGAAGATGATTGGGAGAATGTCATATGGTCAGATGAAACCAAAATATAACTTTTTGGTAAAAACTAAACTTGTCGTGTTTGGAGGACAAAGAATGCTGAGTTGCATCCAAAGAACACCATACCTACTGTGAAGCATGGGGGTGGAAACATCATGCTTTGGGGCTGTTTTTCTGCAAATGGACCAGGACGACTGATCCGTGTAAAGGAAAGAATGAATGGGGCCATGTATCGTGAGATTTTGAGTGAAAACCTCCTTCCATCAGCAAGGGCATTGAAGATGAAACGTGGCTGGGTCTTTCAGCATGACAATGATCCCAAACACACCGCCCGGGCAACGAAGGAGTGGCTTCGTAAGAAGCATTTCAAGGTCCTGGAGTGGCCTAGCCAGTCTCCAGATCTCAACCCCATAGAAAATCTTTGGCGGGAGTTGAAAGTCCGTGTTGCCCAGCGACAGCCCCAAAACATCACTGTTCTAGAGGAGATCTGCATGGAGGAATGGGCCAAAATACCAGCAACAGTGTGTGAAAACCTTGTGAAGACTTACAGAAAACATTTGACCTGTGTCATTGCCAACAAAGGGTATATAACAAAGTATTGAGAAACTTTTGTTATTGACCAAATACTTATTTTCCACCATAATTTGCAAATAAATTCATTAAAAATCCTACAATGTGATTTTCTGGAGAAAAAAAATCTCAATTTGTCTGTCATAGTTGCCGTGTACCTATGATGAAAATTACAGGCCTCTCTCATCTTTTTAAGTGGGAGAACTTGCACAATTGGTGGCTGACTAAATACTTTTTTCCCCCACTGTAGCTTCCAGGCTGAATAGTCAGAGGTGTTATGCAAGAGGGGGAGTGCTGGATCTAAAGTGAACAGTTGATTTGCAGACAGATAGACACACTCGCTTCACATTGCTGTGGTTTATTTGACAGATTGCTGATGCATACAGATGCAGGATCTTAATTTGATCCCTCTTTTGTTTCTGAGAATATTCTGCCAAACAGGAAATGCAAACTTGTAGTGTATTTTAGTTTTAAAAGGGCTTCTAAAGTTTGTATTTTTCACTTTGAAGTTTCAGACTTGATTTCCCCTAACAAAAAATTTATCAACCCCTACAGAAATGTCCATTAATTATAATCCACATCATAATTCACATTTGCTGTTGCTGCAGGATTTTTTTTTGCTGTAGCAAACTGGCTCAAATTACAGTTTTTTTGGATTGCTTACACACTAAAATTAAAAGTAGTACACTATTAGCAAAACCTTACACTCAAGAAGCAAAACATCAGCCCATATTTGCACAACTATAAGCACATTGTCAACCTTACACTTGTTGCAAAACTCTACACACAGTGATTTGCAAAACACTAAACACACTTAACATACATTACACACAAAAATCTATCATGAAGTCACGTCCTTGCAATACCAAAGCACTGACTGTCAAATTACCACACCGTCCAACCAATTGGTTCAACACAGTCATCAGGTGTGCAAACACTCGTTTGCTTAATTGTAGACACACCAATCAGGTGTATAAGCACTATAAAAAGCAGCAGGTGAGTTCATCGGTCTTCAAGCACAATGGAAAGAGTCAGAGAAAGAGTAAGACGAGGAGGAGGAGGAGGAGGAGGAGGACGACGAGGAGAACGAGGAGGAGGACGAGGAGAACGAGGAGAACGAGGAGGACGAGGAGGACGAGGAGAACGAGGAGGATGAGGAGGAGAACGAGGAGGAGGAGGAGGAGGAGGAAGGGGAGGAAGAGGAAGAGGAAGAGGAAGAGGAAGACAAGAAGGTGCTCAAAGAGGACCGAATCTGACAAATGAGATCCGCGCAACACTGGTTGACCACATTGTCAACCACGGCCTGACGCTGAGGGAGGCTGGACTGCGAGTACAGCCAAATCTAAGCCGATATACAGTGGCAAGTGTGATGAGAACATTTCGACTGGAAAATAGGTATTGTAAAAATATCATCATATCAAAAACATCTGCACGGTTTCAGTAACTGCTTACAGTACTATATTATATGCACTATCAGCACTTCTGTTACCTTTTCCTGTGAAATTACTGTACTATTGTATACTGTTTTTTTTTCTACATAGGATTGAGGGTCAGGGACGACAAGGGGGAAGGCCTCCTATGTTCACAGAACAGCAAGAGAGGGAGATAGTAAACATGGTTTTGGCCAACAATGCTATAACACTCAAGCAGCTCCAAGCTAACATTGTCAATAACCACGCCATTTTCAACGATATCCATCAGGTCTCAACATCAACACTGGCACGCATCCTAAAAAAAAAACATATTCAAATGAAGCAAATTTATCGAGTGCCTTTCGAGCGCAATTCCGAAAGGGTGAAACGACTGCGGCATGATTATGCAGAGGTATGTATTCACTTTAGCAGTGTGATCTTGCATACTGTCTCATAATCTTTTACTGTACTGTAATATGTATACTAGATCTACACTGAACTACACAATTTTGCCTGACACTGTTTTTCAGAGAGTTTTACGAATGGATGGAGAGGAGATCCAGCATGAGTTCATTTACGTAGATGAGGCTGGGTTCAACCTGACGAGAACACGAAGGAGGGGAAGAAACATCATTGGCCACAGGGCTATAGTCAATGTCCCAGGGCAACGTGGGGGTAATATACAGTGGGGAAAAAAAGTATTTAGTCAGCCACCAATTGTGCAAGTTCTCCCACTTAAAAAGATGAGAGAGGCCTGTCATTTTCATCATAGGTACACGTCAACTATGACAGACAAAATGAGAAAAAAAATTCCAGTAAATCACATTGTAGGATTTTTAATGAATTTATTTGCAAATTATGGTGGAAAATAAGTATTTGGTCTCCTACAAACAAGCAATATTTCTGGCTCTCACAGACCTGTAACTTCTTCTTTAAGAGGCTCCTCTGTCCTATACTCGTTACCTGTATTAATGGCACCTGTTTGAACTTGTTATCAGTATAAAAGACACCTGTCCACAACCTCAAACAGTCACACTCCAAACTCCACTATGGCCAAGACCAAAGAGCTGTCAAAGGACACCAGAAACAAAATTGTAGACCTGCACCAGGCTGGGAAGACTGAATCTGCAATAGGTAAGCAGCTTGGTTTGAAGAAATCAACTGTGGGAGCAATTATTAGGAAATGGAAGACATACAAGACCACTGATAATCTCCCTCGATCTGGGGCTCCACGCAACATCTCACTCCGTGGGGTCAAAATGATCACAAGAACGGTGAGCAAAAATCCCAGAACCACACGGGGGGACCTAGTGAATGACCTGCAGAGAGCTGGGACCAAAGTAACAAAGCCTACCATCAGTAACACACTACGCCGCCAGGGACTCAAATCCTGCAGTGCAAGACGTGTCCCCCTGCTTAAGCCAGTACATGTCCAGGCCCGTCTGAAGTTTGCTAGAGTGCATTTGGATGATCCAGAAGAGGATTGGGAGAATGTCATATGGTCAGATGAAACCAAAATATAACTTTTTGGTAAAAACTAAACTCGTCGTGTTTGGAGGACAAAGAATGCTGAGTTGCATCCAAAGAACACCATACCTACTGTGAAGCATGGGGGTGGAAACATCATGCTTTGGGGCTGTTTTTCTGCAAAGGGACCAGGACGACTGATCCGTGTAAAGGAAAGAATGAATGGGGCCATGTATCGTGAGATTTTGAGTGAAAACCTCCTTCCATCAGCAAGGGCATTGAAGATGAAACGTGGCTGGGTCTTTCAGCATGACAATGATCCCAAACACACCGCCCGGGCAACGAAGGAGTGGCTTCGTAAGAAGCATTTCAAGGTCCTGGAGTGGCCTAGCCAGTCTCCAGATCTCAACCCCATAGAAAATCTTTGGAGGGAGTTGAAAGTCTGTGTTGCCCAGCGACAGCCCCAAAACATCACTTCTCTAGAGGAGATCTGCATGGAGGAATGGGCCAAAATACCAGCAACAGTGTGTGAAAACTTTGTGAAGACTTACAGAAAACGTTTGACCTGTGTCATTGCCAACAAAGGGTATATAACAAAGTATTGAGAAACTTTTGTTATTGACCAAATACTTATTTTCCACCATAATTTGCAAATAAATTCATAAAAAATCCTACAATGTGATTTTCTGGATTTTTTTTCCTCATTTTGTCTGTCATAGTTGACGTGTACCTATGATGAAATTACAGGCCTCTCTCATCTTTTTAAGTGGGAGAACTTGCACAATTGGTGGCTGACTAAATACTTTTTTTCCCCACTGTAACACTCTGTGCAGCCATTACACAGAATGGGGTCCTCCACCGCCATGCCCATATGGGCCCTTACAACACAGCACTCATACTTACATTCTTGGACCAATTGCACAACATAACAGCAGCAAATCAAATCGATCATATGCAATACATTGTTGTCTGGGACAATGTGTCTTTCCACCGCTCTGCTCTGGTTCAGAACTGGTTTCAGCAACATCCACATTTCACCGTCCTATATCTTCCACCATACTCTCCATTCCTCAACCCTATAGAAGAGTTTTTCTCGGCATGGCGGTGGAAGGTATATGATCTCCGTCTCCAGGCTGAGGTACCCCTCATCCAAGCCATGGAGGAGGCCTGTGACCAGATGGAGGTAGCAGCAATGCAAGGATGGATTCGTCATTCAAGACGTTTCTTTCCAAGGTGTCTTGCTAATGACAACATTGCCTGCGATGTTGATGAAATTCTCTGGCCAGATCCAGCTAGGCGAAGAGACAATGTCTAGTTATTTTTTTGAATTTTTTTTGAACTTACAATACGTAAAGTGACGTTTGGTTACAGTATTATGAATCTCCATGTCAACATTTTGGGCGTGTTGAGAAATAAATGAGTTTCTTCAGTCTGCAACATTGGTCTTGTGTAGTGTTTGGTGAATTTACATTATATTTGTACTTTGTTGAGAGTAGCCTACTCTAATCATAGGGAAGTAGAAGTGCTAAAAGTGTTTTAGGTTTATCACAGCAGAGTGTAACTCGTGCAAACAGAGTATAGTAATGTGAAACGTGTGTGTTTCATATGGTAACAAAGTGTGGTTTTTAAAAAGAAGTGTATAGTTTTTACAAGAGTGTTTAATTTTGCAAAGGATCTGTAGTGTTTTGCTAATTGGGTGTGTGGTTGTGCTAATTGTGTGTAGTGTTTTGAAAACACGGGCCCTGTTTTGAAAATCGTGCTTAAGCAATCAAAAAAAACTGTAAGATCCTACATCTGTATCTTGGGCTATATATGGATTTGATAAATGTATATCGCTCCATTGCAGGTATTCCAATGTACTCTTAAATAAATAATCATGAAAAAACATTGTGTAATTTTAAAAGAGAGGGACTGTAAGAGGAAGCAGTTGCTAGAAGTTCAGTATACAGTAGGGTACTGTATGGAGGCTGTATATAGGAAACATTTCTTTATTCACCTCTCTCAACTCTCAAAGAAAAGGAATAGGCTAAGTCAGGGGAAAAAAAACTATCAAAGACCTAGCTTAGTAGGTCTAACTATATTAGTGAATTCTCAAGTGTAAATATTTTATTTGGCATTTATTTCACTGGCCTCTGAGGTTGTTTCACACAGCTCTTTGGTTATTGTGGGCAACCAGTGAGAGGTAGAATTGGCAGAGTTTCCAATCAGTGTTGCCAACACCACCTACGGGGACTTCACCCCTTTATATGCTTTTCACACACACACACACACACACGCATGCACATGCACGCACACACACACACACACACACAAACAACAATGGGAAATCTTAAGCCACTTTGCCATTATCATTAAATTAATTATTGTCTTACAGAGGGGAAACAAAGTGTGTGGTCCACAATACTGTTGAGGCAGTTACACAGACATCCACTCAAAATGAATAAAGGTTGAAATCTCATTGATCAACTTATTACCTAAATTTCCATGTTGAAATGACGTGGTGTGCCCAGTGGTTGGTTACATGGTCATCCATCTGTCATTTTTATGAGTTCATGACTGTTCCCTATCAAACCCCCAGGCATTGTCAGTTTGAAATATGAATTCCTCGGCCTGTCTGTCCTAGAAGGCTGTGTATACTACTTGCCGACAGTTGGGGAGCTTGTAGCTGTCTAGCTGAGGGCATTTGATGTAGACTCTTTCAAAGACTTCTTTAGGTATTGCTCATATGGTCAGGGGCCAACGGTGGAGAATTGAATGATGGATACTCCACTGCCTCGTCTGACTCTCTTTGGCCTCGTATAACTTTATGGCCCCATTTTTCCCCACTTGGTCTGTAAATTAGGTGTCATAAAGAAAGCATCTGAACCAGGCATTACAATCACACTGATCAACCAATTTGTCTGTGACACCCCAGGCACCAGGGAGCTCTAAAGGAGCCGGCAGGCCTGGGTCCTGTAAATTACCCAGAAGAGAAGGGGACTGGGTCAGAGGTAAATGGGGGCCAAGTCAGAGCAGATTGCATAGCTTCCCCCAACCCTCCCCACCCGAAAAGGAAAATAGACTTTAGGGATGAGGGTGCCAGTCGAGGCATTACTGACACTGTGCCGGGTACTGGGTGCCCATCTGCCACTCTCTACGCTTTACACCAAAAAATCCTTCCCTTTTGTCCCTTCTGAACCCAGCCTTATAGCCGTGCTAGAGAAATCCTCTCTATGTCCCCCATGTCCTCATTATATGCACAGGGCTCTAAGTCCACGGCTGGTTTTACCCTCCGAGAGCTGCAGGCACGAGAGAGTGGAGTGACAGTAAAGCTATACACAGCCATGACATATCTTATTGCCTATCGTATGGGACCAGAGGGAGAAAACAGAGCATCTCTCAATTGAGCTTAAATGCGCACATCGTTCCCTAGTGAAAGAAAGCCTTCCTTTGTAAAAGTTTCTGCAAATTTTTTTATGGAAACTTTTGAAAGTTTTGCTCTGAATGGCTAAGAATAATCAGTCCAAGGTGGCATATTTAAGAAACAACAGATAAAAAATAAATAAATAAGTCAATAGAGCTTTCTTTCTCCGACAGAGACATAGCCACCGCGATACATCCTAACACTGCAGACAGCAGGTAGGACTGGGCTGACAGCAATGAATATCTATAAAACCATATGCTAAACACAAATACACTCCTGCACTCACAAGCTCTCACACACATACATAGTATGTGTGCATGCTGCATTTTCAACAGTGTTTGGTTTGATTAATGGGCTTCCTAACTAAGGAACTTGTTCAAAGTGACACAAGCTTTTGTCTGTGTGTGTCATCCTCTTCCTCTTCCTGACAGTCACCAGAGTTGAAGGAGCCCCTCATCCCCTTCCTTCTGCTCCTTGTTCCTGTTTGGTTAGCAGTGGGACAACTCGATAAGAGCTGACAGCACAGTAATGATGAATGCAAATGAAAGGGACGGGGGGTAAATGCAAATGCTGAAAGCACAATGGAAAAGTGATTAAAAAGCATTTCAGTGTCTTTTATCTCCTGGTACTGCTTGTCCCGGGAAAGGAATTTCAAAGGAGCAGTCTTAGGTCTTGGAGCCTCTTGCCAGCACTTATTTCAACGTGTCTCTTACCCCCTAGAGAGGACTTAGCTTTGATAGTTTTTTAGGCTGCCTTCCATCTTCTGCCTTCAATCGTATCCCTTCCAAGTGGGCGACTTCTCAAACTTCTGTAAGCCAGCAGTTTGGCAAAGTCGTCTCCTGTCATTGACTCACTTAGCCCCACTCTATCTACGCTACATTGTGCTTTTGCACTGAGAGAGTGACTGTCAGTGTGGAGGCGGACTGCAGTATATGAGTTTTCTTAGATCTCAAGTGAATAGTAGGTGCCATGTGAAGAGCTAGTGTCAGTTATTAGAAAATTGATTTTGTTGTTTGTTGATCGGTTACAATAGTCAATTCCCTGTAACATGAACTCCTGTCTATGCTTCATTGTCTGCTATAGTGATGCTCTCACCATCTAAGCATCTCCCCCACACACAGTGCTGTGAGAGTAAATTTATTTCTATAGAGAGATTCAGACATTGGAATATGAGTCACAGAAAAATGCCTTCCCTTTGACTCAATGTGTTAGCGACGTTATTTCTGAATCTGCATGAAAGACATTTCTATTTTCTGTATGCCTTACCTCGTTTTTGTGTCAGAGGAAGGTCTGACACCAAATGCAAGTGTTACGTTGTGTCATTTTGCTAAATTAATAATGGATGCAGCCTTTCTTTTGGGGTCGAAAGTGTTTTCATTCCGGTGGGTTGTTCCCACTGAAAGTTCATCATTACATTAACATCACACATTGTCTTCACATGTCTCACTCCTCCCTCTGTTCCTTTCCATGGCTTCATGGTGGAGTTATATTTAAATCTGCAAGCACAGCTCAATGTTCCTATTGCAGTTTGTTCTGTAGACCAGCAGTAGAGGCATGGTCTTGGGTGCAGGTGGAATGAAGCGCCTCCCCTCCATTTAGAGTTCACCTTTAGATCTCTCAAATCACCTGCAAATCTCTCTGTGACATACATGCATGATGTATTAGCAAGTATGAGTAATATGCATGTATCCATATGAAATATTCAGAGGAATTTAAAAGAACTCATGTTTCCAAGTCTGCAATAATAGCTTGCATTTTAGCATCAATTGCCACGTACAGGGGTATGTTACTTAAATTAGATTATATGGAAACTTGGGACATGCTATGGGATGGGGAGACAAAATGATGATCCACTCAAAAATCAGTGTCAGCCATAGATCATGTTTAATCACATAATGATACAATATTCAGGCTGCTACTTGGAGTCAGAACGCCCTATACTCTGATAAGTAGATTATCACCATCAATGACAGAGAGCTGTTGAGGTTGATTTGTCATGAAGGTAATCTGTCTGTGATTTTGATCAAGCCACATTGGACAACATCTCCAACAATCTCTGGCAGACCGAAACAAATGAAAGGTCATGCAGACATTTGGACTGATTACTTTGGGACCCCTGACCACAAGTATAATTCCATTAAATAGTTATTACTAAATTACTTTCAGTGAAAAGGAGCCAAGAATGACCTAGGGACCTTCTCCTTTTGTCCTTTCTTCCCCGAACCCTGGAGATGTGGACTTGAGACCTGTGCGCTGAGTAAAAGGAGATGTTGGGATGCTGCCTTGTTCACACAACTGTCTCCAGAGCACTAATTCCCTTCATTATCAGGCCTGGGAGAGCAGTCCCCAGTGAGCTCTTTTAAATGTGGTCCTGCTCCACACACTCTCCAATCCAATTTGCTGTTATTTTTTTAAAGAGAGCCGGGTAATGGTGCTTGAGGGTGTAGAGCAAGAGGGAGGAGGGAGAGGGGAGCTTGGACTGTTAGTGGTATGAACTGTTCTGTAGTTGAGCTGAGTGAGAAAGGAAAATAAATGGTTTCCACTTTAATTTTATATTTCTTTAGAGTATAGATGTAGGAGAAGGGGCTGCATCTTTGAAGGCTGGCCTTGGCGGAGCAAATGAATGCAGAGCAGAGTTTTACCATACAAACACTTTCAAATGTAGTGTTTGATAAGATGAATATCCTGGACTTGAGAGCCTTCGTCCTTTGATTCTCCTCCCAGGCCTCCTCTCAAACGTCCTCTCAAATATGTCCTTCCCGGCTTTGCCTTTGTATGTAATGCAGTGATAGAGATGGCTACGGAGGCTGTAGCAGTCAGGATGCACAGCCACAAAGTAAAAGAGCATGTGTCACTGCATAGCAATAGAATATGAAGCTTTACAGAGAAGAAGCTGTCAAAGACATTGACATCCTCTTCAAAGTGTAAAGGATTTCTCTGCCCTGGATTTCTTACACAACACAGGGATATAGTTTTTTAGTATGAAATGAGTTAATCACTGTTCACGTGTGTCTAGGAAACTTAGCTGCTATGGCTTTTGCACATAAATATTCTACCATGCAGTAGAGAATCCCAGTTTCAATCTGAAAATGGAAAGTGTAATGAAGAGGAATTGTGAAATGCAGATAGAGGTTAACAAATATGTTAGAACTGATGAGATGGTGAAATGAAGAAAGTTCATGATACGAAATATGAATACATAATGTTCCACAAAAGGTGTAAGAAACAGAGGAATGAAATGAAATAGAGTATGGAAGGCTTAACCAATATCAAATCTAACAACTATCTTAATCCTTGAAAGGATTAAACAAGTTATTGTTGTGTTTTCAAATCGTGGTTTATGCATGACAGGTCTTGCTTGTAATCATTTAAAATATTTAATCAAGGCTTACTTCAATATCTATGGCTTTTAAATTCTCCATTAGGGCTCATCGTACCTATCACAGGGTTTTATGCATTCTTTTTTTACATTTTAGTCATTTAGCAGACGCTCTTCTCCAGAGTGAGTGCATACAATTTTCATACTGGCCCCCCGTGGGAAACGAACCCACAACCCTGGCGTTGCAAGCGCCATGCTCTACCAACTGAGCTACACCTCAAACATGAGGTTAGAATAGAGTCAAGATAAACTTCCTGCTCTCAATTTAAAAAGTTGTCTGAGGCGGATACTTGTCAAGTAGGCTTGTGGCTTTGCATCTCATTAAACAAAGCATGTTAATGACCAGTTTTTCTCAAATATCCTTCTGTAATGCAATGCAGCCTTTTGCTTTGGTGAAGTCAATGGTGCTCTGGCAAAACAGTTATGCTGCTTAACGTAAGGCTGTACTCTGAGCTCTAGCCGTCAGGGCCTGTGATGCCTCTGAGAGCTAGTCATGCCCGTTTCAGACAGACCTCTGTTAGACAGATAATGGAGTGTTCTAAGGTTAATTTACAGCCATACGTCCCCCATCAATAAGCAATTAAGAGGTGTGGAAACAAAAAGGCACTCAGGCCATCAGACATGTTCCCCCTTCGTTTTAATCAATTAATCGCTTTGGCATGTCTGCTTGAAACCCCCCAAATAGATTTAGATATAAAAGTGACACATGAAACGGCTCTATTCCCAGGCCAGCATCGCTGATGTAGGATCTTTTTACGCGTGTCTTATCAATGGAGAGATTCATGGTGGAACTCCCACTGGGCTCTCTTTTAACCCTCTCCCCTTGTTTCACACACTGTTTTTCTTTCCTATAAAGGCTCAGAGAAGCCAAACGGACCAGACGCATTCTGCTTCCTCTACACTGGGTGTGAAGGCACAGGAAGTGTTTTATGTGATAATATAGCAGGCAGAATATCTAATGCCAGCCTTGAGGATGCAGCAACTGGGAAAGCATGAAACATTCAGAGTAGCAAGGAAATGTAGATGTCTTACACTTTTTTCTATCTTTCATCCATCTCAACTGATGTTGTCACTGTGACCGCCATCTGAATTTTCATATTGTTCATTCAACCATTAATTCAACTCACCCGCTTTTCACATTCCTGGTCATCCACTCCTATATCTCCCTTGATTGGTTTATTATTGATCTACACATTCAGTGAGGCGTCGCTATTTGAGGAATTTGCTTTCAAAAGACCAGCACTGGTGTACTGTAACATGTATTGCATGTTAAGCATCTGAATTTATGTGGAGGGGCTCTATTTCCTTTTCACTCATCTTAACTCCAATTGCTCTTCTCTGCTGTAAGGTGGTGCTCACATGTTTTCCTTTTTCTGTGACATGCTTGTAGGTTTCCCTTGAGAGGGCCAGGCGATAAGCTGCTAATACTGTATGATATGCATGAGCTCTGCTCCATATCTTTAACCAGCCCCATTAGACTGGCATGAAACCCAGGGGATCCTGAACACAGCATAGGGCCCTGGCCAACAGCCCTGCTTTATGACACAAACGATCCTGAGCACACAGTGTCAAGGATAATGCGTTTAAAGTTCATAATAGTAGTATAATTAGTCATTTTTAGTCCACCTGTGTATTAGCTGTCATGTGTTGTTGCCTAACCTGTCCCTTTCTCTTTCCACAGCTCCTCCAAACAACATCTCAGTTTCGGCAGAGAACTGTCCAGCTCCATTCAGCCGGTACCAGGCCCAGAACTTCACTCTACTGTGCACTGCAAAGGGAGGCAAACCTGCCCCTTCGGTGAGTCACACATGCTGTATAGTGCACATACAGTGCAGTATATAGGGCCAAACACACATATGACAGGAACCTTGGAGCCAATTCACTGTTAACAATAAGGTTAAGGTACACATGACTGAAAGGTTCCAGTTATGTGTAGCCCAGTGCATTTAGGCATAACCTCAGTCATTGTTGAAAAGATAGCAGGTAAAGTACACTGAACAAAAATGTTAACGCAACATGCAACAATTTCAAAGATTTGACTGAGTTAAAGTTCATATAAGGAAATCAGTTAGCTGAAATGAATTTATTAGGCCCTAATCTATGGATTTCACGACTGGGAATACAGATATGCATCTGTTGGTCACATATTTTTTTTTTAAAGGCAGGGGCGTGGATCAGAAAACCAGTCAGTATCTGGTGTGACCACCATTTGCCTCATGCAGTGCGACACATCTCCTTTGCATAGAGTTGATCAGGCTGTTGATTGTGACCTGTGAAATGTTGTCACACTCCTCTTCAATGGCTGTGCGAAGTTGCTGGATATTGGCGGGAAATGGAACACGCTGTCGTACATGTCGATCCAGAGCATCCCAAACATTCTCAATGGGTGACATGTCTGGTGAGTATGCAGGCCATGGAAGAACTGGGACTTTTTCAGCTTCCAGGAATTGTGTACAGATCATTGCGGAAACATGAGGTGATGGCGGCGGATGAATGGCACGACAATGGGCCTCAGTATTTTGTCACGGTATCTCTGTGCATATTGCCATCGATAAAATGCAATTGTGTTCGTTGTCCGTAGCTTATGCCTGCCCATACCATAACCCCACCGCCACCATGGGGCACTCTGTTCACAACATTGACATCAGCAAACTGCTCGCCCAAACGACGCCATACACGCTGTCTGCCATCTGCCCGGTACAGTTGAAATGGGGATTCATCTGTGGCCATCGAAGGTGAGCATTCGCCCACTGAAGTCAGTTACGACAACGAACTGCAGTCAGGTCAAGACCCTGGTGAGGATGACGAGCACACAGATGAGCTTCCCTGAGACAGTTTCTGACAGTTTGTGCAGAAATTATTCGGTTGTGCAAACCCACAGTTTCATCAGCTGTCCGGGTGGCTGGTCTCAGACGATCCCGAAGGTGAAGAAGCCGGATGTGGAGGTCCTGGGCTGGCGTGGTTACAAGTGGTCTGCGGTTGTGAGGCTGGTTGGACGTACTGCCAAATTCTCTAAAGTGACGTTGTGGTAGAGAAATGAACATTACATTCTCTGGCAACAGCTCTGGTGGACATTCCTGCAGTCAGCATGCCAATTGCATGCTCCTTCAAAACATGAGATGTCTGTGGCATTGTGTTGTGTGACAAAACTGCACATTTTAGAGTGGCTTTTTATTATACCCAGCACAAGGTGCACCTATGTAATGATCATGCTGTTTAATCATCTTCTTGATAAGTCACACCTGTCAGGTGGATGGATGATCTTGGCAAAGGAGAAATGCTCACTAACAGGGATGTAAACACATTTCTGCACAACATTAGAGAGAAATAGGCTTTTTGTGCATATGGAACATTTCTGGGATGTTTTATTTCAGCTCATGAAACATGGGACCAACACCTTACATGTTGCGTTTATATTTTTGTTCCGTGTAGTTGTAGATGGGGATGATTGAAGAGATTATTTTCTATGGAAGAGTTTGACTTGTGAATCATAATTAATATAAATACACCAGGCAATGTAATCATTATAGAGACTCTTTTATTTTTTTTATTTTTTTTTAATCAAACATGGACATACGGGTAGACCGAGTTTGGATCATTAATCTTATCACAAAGTGACTAATTAGTAATGATTGTACCAGGAATTGCCATTAGACACACTGCTATTCCCTAAACTTTTTTGAGATAGCAGACAAGGTAGTAGAGATAGCTGAAGCCACATGCTTCTCTGTCTTCTTGCCTATGAGCCTACGGACACTGCTTGAGTGGCGCCACTCGCTGTTCGTCCCCACTGGGCCATAAATCATTTAATTATGAACCCAGTGAGAGGTGAATAGAAGGTGAACATGATTTCCGTCTCTCAGGTACTGACTGACCACCTATATAAAGCCCCATGAGTTTGTTCCATGGCCTGCCTGGCACTCTGCTATAATGATCCCACAGCTGGTTTTAAGTCATTACAGTCCTGCTCTGCTGGACGTCTCTCCCAACCTTGAAGGAGGAAATGAGATAGATCTGAAAGACCATCTCTCCAAATACATGTATGCCTGTAGTCTTTCCATTAGACTCCCTGAGTAGCTCTGGTAATGCAGAGAATCAACTCAGTGGGGCAGTCATTTGGTTTCTGAGATGGGTGTCAGTGGATCTGGTCAGGAGTTTTATGACTCATCAAATCACTGATGATTCTACGAGTGGATTTGGTCAGACTGTAATCTTCTGTCTAAATACATATAGAAGGTAATATAGAGGGTACATGCTACATAAGGAGATAGATTGTGGGGACAGCCCAGCGATAGACTAGTGTCCTGTCCAGGGTGTGTACTTGTACATCAAGCTGCCTCACACTAGAGGCCTTCACGGGTCCAAAAAGTTGGACCCGTTCGGAAATGGACCTGGAGCTTTCCCTTCCGGACCCGATATGCATAAATACATTTTTAAAATATAGAAACCCGTTCCGAACAGATCCGAGGACAACTAGACCCAATCTGAGCCGAGCGAGGCAAGCAGCAGAAACTTAAATCCGTTCTACCTAATTTCTACCAGCATGTTAAATGTGCAACCAGAAGAAAAAAAACTCTAGACCACCTTTACTCCACACACAGAGACGCATACAAAGCTCTCCCTCGCCCTCCATTTGGCAATTCTGACCATAACTCTATCCTCCTGATTCCTGCTTATAAGCAAAAACTAAAGCAGGAAGCACCAGTGACTCGGTTAATAAAAAAGTGGTCAGATGACACAGATGCTAAGCTACAGGACTGTTTTGCTAGCACAGACTGGAACATGTTCCGGGATTCTTCAGATAGCATTGAGGAGTACACCACATCAGTCACTGGCTTCATCAATAAGTGCATCGATGATGTCGTCCCCACAGTGACCGTACGTACATACCCCAACCAGAAGCCATGGATTACAGGAAACATCCGCACTGAGCTAAAGGGTAGAGCTGCCGCTTTCAAGGAGCGGGACTCTAACCCGAACGCTTATAAGAAATCCCGCTATGCCCTCCGACGAACCATCAAACAGGCAAAGAGACAATACAGGACTAAGATTGAATCGTACTACACTGGCTCTGACGCTCGTCGGATGTGGCAGGACTTGAAAACTATTACAGACTACAAAGGGAAGCACAGCCGCGAGCTGCCCAGTGACACAAGACTTCCAGACGAGCTAAACCACTTCTATGCTCGCTTCGAGGCAAGCAACACTGAAGCATGCATGAGAGCACCAGCTGTTCCGGATGACTATGTGATCACGCTCTCCGTAGCCGATGTGAGTAAGACTTTTAAGCAGGTCAACATTCACAAGGCCGCAGGGCCAGACAGATTACCAGGACGTGTACTCCGAGCATGTGCTGACCAACTGGCAAGTGTCTTCACTGACATTTTCAACATGTCCCTGACTGAGTCTGTAATACCAACATGTTTCAAGCAGACCACCATAGTCCCCGTGCCCAAGGACTCTAAGATAACCTGCCTAAATGACTACCGACCCGTAGCACTGATGTCTGTAGCCATGAAGTGCTTCGAAAGGCTGGTCATGGCTCACATCAACAGCATTATCCCAGAAACCCTAGACACACTCCAATTTGCATACCGCCCCAACAGATCCACAGATGATGCAATCTTTTATTGCACTCCACACTGCCCTTTCCCACCTGGACAAGAGGAACACCTACGTGAGAATGCTATTCATTGACTACAGCTCAGCATTCAACACCATAGTGCCCTCAAAGCTCATCACTAAGCTAAGGATCCTGGGACTAAACACCTCCCTCTGCAACTGGATCCTGGACTTCCTGACAGGCCGCCCCCAAGTGGTAAGGGTAGGTAACAACACATCTGCCACACTGATCCTCAACACGGGGGCCCCTCAGGGGTGCGTTCTCAGTCCCCTCCTGTACTCCCTGTTCACCCATGACTGCATGGCCAGGCACGACTCCAACACCATCATTAAGTTTGCCGACGACACAACAGTGGTAGGCCTGATCACCGACAACGATGAGACAGCCTATAGGGAGGAGGTCAGAGACCTGGCCGTGTGGTGCCAGGACAACAACCTCTCCCTCAACGTGACCAAGACAAAGGAGATGATTGTGGACTACAGGGAAAAAAAGAGGACTGAGCACGCCCCCATTCTCATCGACGGGGCTGTAGTGGAACAGGTTGAGAGCTTCAAGTTCCTTGGTGTCCACATCACCAACGAACTATCATGGTCCAAACACACCAAGACAGTCGTGAAGAGGGCACGACAAAGCCTATTCCCCCTCAGGAGACTGAAAAGATTTGGCATGGGTCCTCAGATCCTCAAAAAATTCTACAGCTGCACCATCGAGAGCATCCTGACTGGTTGCATCACCGCCTGGTATGGCAACTGCTTGGCCTCCGACCGCAAGGCACTACAGAGGGTAGTGCATACGGCCCAGTACATCACTGGGGCCAAGCTTCCTGCCATCCAGGACCTCTATACCAGGCGGTGTCAGAGGAAAGCCCTCAAAATTGTCAAAGACTCCAGCCACCCTAGTCATAGACTGTTCTCTCTGCTACCGCATGGCAAGCGGTACCGGAGTGCCAAGTCTAGGTCCAAAAGACTTCTCAACAGCTTCTACCCCCAAGCCATAAGACTCCTGAACAGCTAATCATGGCTACCCAGACTATTTGCACTGCCCCCCCACCCCATCCTTTTACGCTGCTGCTACTCTGTTAATTATTTATGCATAGTCACTTTAACTCTGCCCACATGTACATATTACTTCAACTACCTCAACTAGCCGGTGCCCCCGCACTGTCACGATCGTCTTGAAGAGAAGTAGACCAAAGCGCAGCGTTAGTTGCGAACATACTTGCTTTATTTAATTAAAGCATACACACGAAATAACAAAACAATAAACGACTCGTGAAGTCCTCAGTGACAATGACCGAACACGGAACAAAAACCCACAAACACAAAGTGAAACACAGACAGTTAAATATGGCTCCCAATCAGAGACAACCAGCACACAGCTGACACTCGTTGCCTCTGATTGGGAGTCACTCAGTCAAACATAGAAATAAACAACCTAGAACACCCAACATAGAAACAGAAAACATAGAATGAACACACCCTGGCTCAACAAAATGAGTCCCAGAGCCAGGGTGTGACAGTACCCCCCCCTAAAGGCGCGGACTGCGACCGCGCCTAAATACGAGCAAAACAGGGCAGGGCTGGGTGGGCATTCCTCCTCGGCGGCGGCTCCGGCTCCGGGCTTGCCCACCACCCTCCAACAAACCCCCCATAGCGCCCCTGGTCCGGTCTGGCCCCCCTGGCTGGAGCTGGACTGGACGTAGCAGGAGCGGTAGGCTTCAGCTCCTTAGTGGAGCAGTAGAGCGGTACCTGAATTGGCACCGATGACCCAGGCACGAGTTGTGCCGGACTGACGACTCGCACCCCTGGCTTGGTGCGAGTGGCAGGAACGGGCCGGGCCGGGCTGGCGACGCGCACCGTAGACTTGGTGCGAGTGGCAGGAACAGGCCGGACCGGGCTGGCGACGCGCACCGTAGACTTGGTGCGTGGAGCAGGGACAGGCCGGGCCGGGCTGGCGACGCACCCCGTAGGCTTGGTGCGTGGAGCAGGGACAGGCCGGGCTGGGCTGACGACGCACCCCGTAGGCTTGGTGCGTGGAGCAGGGACAGGCCGGACAGGGCTGGCGACGCACCCCGTAGGCTTGGTGCGTGGAGCAGGGACAGGCCGGGCTGGGCTGACGACGCACACCGTAGGCTTGGTGCGTGGAGCAGGGACAGGCCGGACAGGGCTGGCGACGCACACCGTAGGCTTGGTGCGTGGAGCAGGAACAGGCCGGGCAGGGCTGGCGATGCACACCGTAGGCTTGGTGCGTGGAGCCGGAACAGGCCGGGCTGGGCTGGCGACGCACACCGTAGGTTTGGTGCGTGGAGCAGGGACAGGCCGGGCTGGGCTGTCGACGCACACCGTAGGCTTGGTGCGTGGAGCAGGAACAGGCCGGGCTGGGCTGGCGACGCACACCGTAGGCTTGGTGCGTGGAGCAGGGACAGGCCGGGCTGGGCTGGCGATGCACACCGTAGGCTTGGTGCGTGGAGCAGGAACAGGCCGGGCTGGGCTGTCGACGCACACCGTAGGCTTGGTGCGTGGAGCAGGGACAGGCCGGACAGGGCTGGCGACGCACACCGTAGGCCTGGTGCGTGGAGCAGGAACAGGCCGGGCTGGGCTGTCGACGCACACCGTAGGCTTGGTGCGTGGAGCAGGAACAGGCCGGGCTGGGCTGTCGACGCACACCGTAGGCTTGGTGCGTGGAGCAGGGACAGGCCGGACAGGGCTGGCGACGCACACCGTAGGCCTGGTGCGTGGAGCAGGAACAGGCCGGGCTGGGCTGTCGACGCACACCGTAGGCTTGGTGCGTGAAGCAGGGACAGGCCGGACTGGGCTGGCGACGCACACTGTAGGCTTGGTGCGTGGAGCAGGAACAGGCCGGACCGTACTGGGAACACACACCACTGGCCTTAAACGGGGATCAGGAACGGGCCGGACCGGACTGGCAATACACCTCAGTACCTCTCGCCGTGCCTCTACAACTTCCTTCCCTCCTCTCGCCAATGGCTCCCGTAACCCGGTGGCCTTCTCTCCTCGTCTCCCATTTCGCCCTGTGGCAGCCTCCTGCTGCCCAGTCGCCCATGCCGTGTGCCCCCCCCCTAAAAAATTATTGGGGGTGCCTCTCGTCCGTCCGACGATGGCACTGCTGACGCCGCTGCTCCTCTCTCGCCAGGGCCTTAATCCTACCCCACGGTCCCTTGCCCCCGAGCATGTCCTCCCAGGACCACGATTTGCCCACCTGGGCCATCGCCAGCCTCTCCATCTCCTTTCCTGGCGCTTCCTCCCATGTCCAGTCTGCCTGCTCCTGGACACGCTGCTTGGTCCTTTTATGGTGGGTTTTTCTGTCACGATCGTCTTGAAGAGAAGTAGACCAAAGCGCAGCGTTAGTTGCGAACATACTTGCTTTATTTAATTAAAGCATACACACGAAATAACAAAACAATAAACGACTCGTGAAGTCCTCAGTGACAATGACCGAACACGGAACAAAAACCCACAAACACAAAGTGAAACACAGACAGTTAAATATGGCTCCCAATCAGAGACAACCAGCACACAGCTGACACTCGTTGCCTCTGATTGGGAGTCACTCAGTCAAACATAGAAATAAACAACCTAGAACACCCAACATAGAAACAGAAAACATAGAATGAACACACCCTGGCTCAACAAAATGAGTCCCAGAGCCAGGGTGTGACACGCACATTGACTCTGCACCATCACCCCCCTGTATATATAGCCTCCCTACTGTTATTTTATTTTACTTCTGCTCTTTTTTCTCAACACTTTTTTTGTTGTTGTTTAATTTTTACTTTTTTGTTAAAAATAAATGCACAGTTGGTTAAGGGCTGTAAGTAAGCATTTCACTGTAATGTCTGCACCTGTTGTATTCGGCGCATGTGGCCAATAAAATTTGATTTGATTTGATTTGATTTGAAAAGTACATTTTATAAGCTACTTTATTAACCGGAGCTGATAAAGCGCAAGGGAAAGGAGGTAAAGAAAGGTGACGCTCTAGCAGGGGCCGTGCTGTGTGTAGGCTACTGTGAGTGTGAGCGAGTGACATGGGAACAGGGAGGTGGGAGGGAGAGACGAAAGATAGCAACCAACCAAGCCGACTCGTGCTATAGTAGACTAATAGCTGCCATAACTAGGTTATTTGTCATCCAATATGATTAAGTAGTACCTGTCTTGACTGCAACAAACCGGGAGAAGCTAGTTAAGCTAGCTAGCTAGCTATCTAGCTAGGCTAATTGAGGATGCATGCGCTTTCTCGTCTTACACAGTTACAAACAACAACAACAACTCCATTCAGAATATAAAGTAGCAGCAACAACACGCGTGTTGCTTGTATAATTGGCTCTTGGTCGTTGTAGCCTATCCTTCTCCTTTAACTTTTAATTCCACCATTTTTCCACCATCCTTTGTAGATGATGTGTTAAAAGCTCTGTAGCAAATATGCCAATCACTGTAGAAGACTATTGGATGATTCACAGAGAGTGGTCCGTTAAGGCTTGCTAGCTGTTCCGGTAGACTTCCAGTCATTACGCTAATGCTATTTAGCAATGGCTTGCGAAACTACCTTACATTTCCTTCAAACTGCACGAAGAGACATACAAATGGTGTCTATGAGTTAATCTGACTCTTGGTAAGTATAAAATGGGCTTAATAGACAAAATCTCGCACTAGATACTCTTAATGCATTTTGATATGGCCTAACAGAACCCCTAAAACCTCGAGGTCATTTTGACCCTTCAATATCATTCAACAGCATCTTTTAACCTTTGAACTTTGATTCGTTTAACTGTTAGGCAGTGTGAAATTTGACAATCTCTTAAAAAATAAATAATCACTAATCCAGCACAACCCTAGATCATGAACTCAATACAAAATCACTTAGAGGTTCAAGCATTAAGAGGAAACATATAAATTCATGTTAGGTTAAGTGAGGTAACAAAAGAAGCAGCCTTTCTGGATGAAGATTGAGCGGTAGGAGTGGGCGATTTAGAGTTATGATTAGGATACTGGTTGACAAGGAGAGTTGTCTCCAAGGAAATGGAACAAGTAACTGTATATATACATGAAGTACTCTATCAAAGTGTGTCTGTGTTTGTAACATGGCCATGCTATGATTCTAAATAGTAGAGGATACTTTTGTTGACTCCAGAAGAAGTTGTAATGCCTCTGTGGAGAGCTAATCACCCTGCCAGAGTAGGACTAAATCAAAACCCAGTAAACAAATTCTGACAGTGTTCACAGATATATTTTATAACAGGAGTGTCTCTCGACTCCCCAATCCTGCACATTTCTCGTTTTAATCTCCTTGGAGATATAGTGCTGTGGTCTTTAACCAGTGGAGGAAATCATTAATAAATAAAAAAGTTAATTCAGAAGAAGTCGTTTCGGATTTATTTCGAGAGACACTCAACAGCATAGTATATCCCATGTTTTCAGACTTTTTAGTTGCTTATTATGTGTACATTAGAAACTAACCATGACAATATAATAGGAAAAAATATGGGACCTAACCTAAAATTCGTATACACCACACTACATAGTGCTTCATCAACCAGTAGTTTTTATTTGTAACATATCATTAACCAAAGCATAGAGCATAATGGCATTGTATTCTCCTTATGTCATTAATTGTTGTTGTTTGAAGTTATGGTATTATGAAACCCCATTATTAGCTGTATAAGGATCTGCTCCAGCAGCACTACTGTATTGGCCTGGGTTTTGTGACTGCAACTTCAAATGTCGTTCTGGTTTTTGATTAAACTCATTTGCTCTTTGTCAGTGCTGTTGCCTGGGAGCTTGTTACAAAACGAGCTGTTGTCAGCTCTATTTTCTATTTTCCCAGTCTTAGATGCTTTTCTAAACCTTTATCAAAGCATGTTCTGTGTTTATACGTACACCATTTAACAGAGGTCAACAGTGTTTTGGTTACCCTACAGACTTTCACCTTGCAGCTATGTGATCAGTCATCATTTGTTTCTGGGTGGGAGTTTTTTAGGTTAGCATGTAAGCGTAATCAATTACTGCTATGTCATACAAGAGCTGTGCACTGGGTTGTGAACATCCATTCCTTTCTTTCACCAGTTATTCACCGGAAAGATGAATTTGTCTGCTTTTGAGCGTATTATACAAGCAACAAGCGTGTTGTTGTTGTCGCTAGGTACTGTAAAAAGTGCATAATCTTCCATTTGAGATACTTTTAATGAGCCAATCACATAGCAGTAATAGTTATCTTGTGACAGGCATTACATCATCATCACAAGTAGCTACTGATTGAAAAGAGGAAGGATAATAACAGCTAATAATGAGAGATGATTAAGTCATGGTTACCATTGTTTCCTCTCTCTCTCTTTCTCTGTCTGTCTTTCTCTCTCTCTCTCCCCCTCTCTCTCTCTCTCTCTCTCTCTCTCTCTCTCTCTCTCTCTCTCTCTCTCTCTCTCTCTCTCTCTCTCTCTCTGAGTCACACTGTCACCATGTAAATTACTGCCTTGTCCCTCTGATTGTGGCAACATTAAGGTGTATTTGGGCCATTGGGTGAAGAGAAAGGGTTATTGTTACGCTTCCAAATGAGCTTTGGAATCGAGGTGTTAGGGAGAGGGAGTTAAGGCTGGCAGTATCTGAAGTGCAGGTGCTTTTCATCACTGTCTATTCACAGGCAGAATGCAGAGCCTACCTCGTGCCGCACCAGCTTAATTTCGCTAACACCAAAGCATTGTGCTTGGGCGGGCGTTCAGAATTACATCTTTGTTTGTTTGTCGAAGCTCTCTCAAATCCGAATGAAGCTGGTGGTGTGTGCTCTGGCTCCATTGTCTGAACACATTGGACCCTGATGCATTTGGGGATGTAGAACAGAGGCGTGATTGATAATCACTTTATTCCACTGTAAAGGACCATGTCTAAAGACCACTGAAAACCGCAAATAGCTTCTCATTACAACACAGCTACCACTGCCCACTGTCTAAATTACAGCCAGCAGCAAGACTCATATGCAGACCCCAAAAGAAGTAGCCAGCCTAAAGACATCTCTATAACAATGGGGCTTTCATTGCCTCTAGTATGCTGATTAAAGGGGCAATAACAAAGCGTCTCCATGCCCCTGTTTCTGTAAAAAGCTAAGGGATGGGGCTGGAGAAATGTAACCACTCTCAAATTCATAAACAGAGCTATAGATGCCAGGACTAACCATCCATTATACAGTATCATAATGATAGTTTGAACAATGTTTTGAGGCTATATAGTGTTTGTTTACATTTACTTTGTTTACAAACATTGGAGAAAAACAAGCTTATATTTTGGGTTCTGATGGGCTCATGAGGTATTTATAGGTTATATTCTTCAAGAATCAATGGGTAGGTATCATTATTTTAAGTCAAAATGGACATAGCAGCTTCTGGTTGCCCCTTTAAGCCTAGTGAAAACTTGAGGATTAGGTATTTTAGGTAAGTGGGTCAGTTTGACTGGTGAATATCAGGATATCAATTTCAATTTATTTTACCGAAAGTGTATTCACAAATTCAAAGGAAAATTCAAGTGATCAGTGTATTTTTGTCATAATGTGAGAGAGGATTTCATAAAATGGAATCCATGAAATGTAACAAAAGGTATTTTTCCCATTGTAAGCTATGCATAGTAAACCAATAAAATATTGAATAATTATTTAACCTACTTTTAAAGCCTTCTATCTCCCAGAGAGTACTGACTATCACGTATATACGGTGTGCTCCATATTCATTGGCACCCTTAATAAAGATAAGAAAAAAAGACTTGGATCTTCCAGCAAGAGAATAATCCCAAGCACTAATCAAAATCCACAAAGAAATGGTTAATTGACCACAAAATCAACATTTTGCAATGGCCATCTCAGTCTCCGGACTTGAACCCTATTGAAAACCTGTGGTTTGAATCGAAGAGGGCAGTCCATAAATGCAGATGAAGGATATCAAGGATCTGGAAAGATTGTGTATGGAGGAATGGTCTAAGATCCTTCCAAATGTGTTCTCCAATCTCATAAAATATTTTAGAATGTTGTTATCCTCGCAAGTGGAGAGTGCTAGAGTATTGAAAACAGGGGTGCCAATAATTTTGACCCCTATCTTTTTCCAATTTATTTTTTACAAGATCTATTTCTCAGAATATAATGTATAAAAAATAGCATACAATATAGCTCAGTATGTGTATATATTGTTGGCTCATCTTTATCAAGGTATCCAATAATTCCAGCCCCCATTGTATGTGTATGAATGATCCTTAATTATTGAGCCACTTCAAAGTAACATAAAGTACTATATAAAATGATAATGGGATTATATAGACATCCACAATGATGCTCTCTCACTGGCACCTGAGGTCCATTAAATGCAACTCTTCCAGACCTTACACAAGGTATCCTTCCTATTACTGTCTTGAATAACATGCAATGATTCCTTTGGTATAAAACAACCTTGAAGCAACAGTTTTCTCTGTCAAAATGTCTTTCTACTGTAGAGTTGTATGAATCGTGAGGCCTTCTGACTTACAATTGGTACAGCACTCACTTCATTGTTTGGAAAAGTAGGAGAGATAGTGCCCCACACTGGTCAGCAGTGCATACAACAGATTTTTTTCTGAATAGGAAGGACACATCCTAGAGCTTGTTTTTGTTATATGTTCTAGATTAAAGCACGGTGCTTTGTGGATTCAGAGCTTTTTCAAATGTCAAGGCAGCCATTCAGACTGCTCACTGGACAGACGTTTGGTATTGTACGTCTATCTTTGCACCTCGAATAAGCTTGATATGTTACATTTGGTATGGTTACTAAAGACAGAAGGTTAAGTAGCCCTTTCCACTCACAGCCCTTGTCATCCCATATACAGGTTGAAAATGGCAGATTTTGTCATACAAGCAAACTGGGCACTTCACATTTCCATATTTGAAAACTTGTGTCGTTTACAGTATTAACGTTTATGATTGCTATGTTTGATCCACAGTTACAAGGATGACATGAGTTATACCCTGGGTTGTCCTGAACAGAATTATGTTTTTTGCTGCGGAACAAGCACTTGAATGCACTCATGACTACATTCTATGCACACCAAAATTACAATCTGTTTGTCTGAAGTGCCTTTTGAAAGCATAACACTGTAAGATCATATTTTATAACTTATCTAGCCATGTTAGCAATAAAATACGCTTTCGAATGATGCCCAGCTGACCCAGATTGTGATTTATAATGGTACGTTTACAGTAATTGTGTGATGGTGGGGATGCAGGGCTGTGTTCCAAACAAATAACTACAAGTGTGTTTGCTTCAGTTCCTCAATGGCAAAGCTAAGAGTGCTCAAAAAAGCCCCTAATAGTTGAAGGCTCTTTTCTTGAGTCATAAAAGTGCATTGAAATTACTTAGGAACTGTGCACAGTTTGGAGAGGTGTGTGGCCACTTGGAGACACCAGTTAGTCTTATTTTGCACGTTATATTCCAAACTTCAATGAGTATTTTTAATATGTTACTGAATGTATCCAGAGTATTTTCAGATTTCATGATTGACAAATGCTGAGGAATGTACTGTAAATGTAAAATGCACATACAATCCTGTAATGTTTGGATTCAGTCTTGTGTCAGGTGAACTTTGGTCTGATAATTTCCCAAAGTGTTCTCTTTCAATTGCTACCATGGTCATGCATATGCTTTTCATAGGTCTTCTGTTATAAACATTCCAAGCTGGCTTTACCCATATAGGCCAATTTCCACGAATGTAAGGGGTGAAGACAGAAACGATAGGAGGGAGGTTGGTCTGGGAGGATGGATGGGCGTATACCGTGACCATCTAGCAATCCAAAGGTTGCGTGTTCGAGTCGCGTCAGGAAAAACTGTAGCATTGTAGCTAACCCTTCCCCTAACTCTTATTCTAACCTTAACTCAATTCACTTAACCATTTACTTAAATTCTCGTAACCTTTGTCATTTCAGTTCTCCTAACCTTTTACGTAAATTATCCTAATCTTTGTCGTTAGTTCTGCTAACCACCAATATAAATTCTCCCCATAATTCTCATTTGTTGTTAAGACACAACAAACAACCATGTCTCAGAGAAAGACATATAATACTATACGTCCTCCAAGAGGTACGATAAGTTACGTCATCCAATTCTTATGCTATTGTACAACCGGGTAAGATGTATGATACTATAATAATACGTCCTTTAATTCGTATGATATTGTACGATCGCTATTCCAATCATAATGTAACCTAACGTAACGTAATAATACTAAATGGAGGAGAAAATATTTACTTACCAATGTCAGCTTCCTGCCTCCTGTTTGTCTCCGGGCCTCTAGAGGTCATCTGTGTTCCCCTCTGCCTTAGTTCTTCCTCGTGTGTGTCAGCTTCCTGCCTCCTGTTTGTCTCCGGGCCTCTAGAGGTCATCTGTGTTCCCCTCTGCCTTAGTTCTTCCTCATGTGTCCTAATTAGCTTGATCCAGGTCACCTGTGCCTTGTTTCCCCTTGTGTATTTTAGCTGTGTGTTTTCCCCTTGTTTCTCACTTGGTTATTGCGTCCTGACTATGTGTCTCCTGCTTTGTCCCACCGTGTCTGTCCTAGTAAGTTGTTCAAAGTTATCTTTAGTTTGTTTTTCTCCCCTCGTGGAGTTGTTTTGTTTTGCCTCCTGTTTTGGAACATTAAATCTACTTGCCTGGAGTATTGCCTTGGGTGTTTCATTTGGGTCCTACAACACCTCCTCTGTGGCTAAGGGGTAGTACCCCCAGCTCTCCACATCTGAGACCGGAGTTTCTAGCCCGGCTTGTGACAGAATAACCAAGACCAATCATGGACCCAGAAACACTCAGTTCCCCGGACCTGTTGGCGGTGATCACTCGACATGAGGCTTCTTTCCAGCGCCATGAAGCCGTTCTCAGCCGACAAGAGGAGCTGATGGCTAGTCATTCTCAACTCCTGGCCGAAATGATGAGTTCCCTCCGCCAGCTCTTTGAACGCCTCCCTGGTCCTCTCCCTTCCCCCAGGTCACCCCCCAGTGACGACGGGTCGTCTCGGTTGGCGGAGCCCCGACTACCACCTCCCAAGCCCTTTTCTGGGGATCCAAGCTCTTGCCAGGGTTTCCTCACCCAATGCTCCCTCACCTTCGAGCTCCAACCCTCAAGTTTTCCCACAGACCGTTCCAAGATTGCCTACATCATTACCCTTCTTTCAGACAAGGCGCTCGCCTGGGCTTCTGCGGTGTGGCAGTCCCAGGAGGCCTGTTGTGACTCCCACGCTGCATTTGTAGAAGAGTTCAAGCGGGTGTTCGATCATCCTGTCAGTGGGCGGGAGGCTTCCAAGCGCCTACTGTCTCTCCGTCAGGGGCCCCGAAGCACGGCAGATTTTGCCATTGATTTCCGGACCATAGCAGCAAGGAGCGGATGGAATGATGAAGCGCTGAGGGTCTGCTTTCAGGGAGGGTTATCTGAGCCCCTTCAAGATGAGTTAGCCACCCGAGAACCAGCTGGTGATCTCGAGTCCCTCATAGCCTTGGCCATCCGCCTGGACAATCGTCTAAGAGAGCGGAGAACGGCTCGCCGTCAGGTGTCTCATTCCCAAGTTCCTCTGAGCAGCTCTGTTTCTCCTGTTTGGACTCCGTCATTCAGAGCTTCCCCGGCTCCTGAACTGCTCCAGGATTCCCCGGAGAGCATGCAGTTAGGCCGTTCCAGGCTTTCTCCCAACGAAAGGGAACGTCGCATGAGGGAACGTCGGTGCCTCTACTGCGGGGTTGCCAGCCACTTCCACTCCACTTGCCCCGAGCTTTCGGGAAACGCCTGTCCCCGCCCAGCTACAGGAGGGCTGTGATGGGGAGAGTTAGAGCGCCTCCTACTAACGCTGTCCTGGCTATTCCAGCCACTCTGTCCTGGGGGGGCCACCAGCATCGGGTCCAGGCTATGATCGATTCCGGTGCCGCAGGTGATTTCCTGGATGTAACCTTGGCTAAGGAACTTAAGATCCCTACCCAACTACTTCCTCAACCCCAGGCAGTTACAGCCTTAGATGGCAGACCTCTGGAACCAGGAAAGGTTACCGAGGCGACTCAGTCCCTGCGACTTACCATCTCTCAACACCAGCAGGAGGAGACCTTCTATCTCATTGACTCTCCCGAGTATCCTATTATCCTGGGTCACCCTTGGCTATGCAGACATAATCCCCAGATCGACTGGCCTACGGGCACCATTCTAAGCTGGGGTCCCGCCTGCCAACTCACCTGCATGCTTCAGAGTCCCTCAGCCCCTAGTACCCAGTTTCAAGAGTCTGTTGACGTCTCCCGAGTCCCCAGTGTTTACCATCGGTTCAAGGCAGTGTTCAGCAAGGCCCGGGCTACTTCCTTACCGCCTCATCGCACGTATGACTGTGCCATTGATCTACTCCCTGGGTGCTGCCCTCCTAGAGGTCGGATCTTTTCCTTGTCCTCCCCCGAGCACGCAGCTATGGACACCTACATTAAGGAGTCCTTGGCAGCCGGCCTCATCTATGCCTCTACTTCCCCGGCTGGGGCGGGCTTCTTTTTTGTTGAAAAGAAAGACGGGGGTCTTAGGCCTTGTATTGATTACCGGGGACTCAACAAGATCACGGTTCGGAATCGTTACCCCCTTCCTCTCATGGCCACTGCTTTTGAGCTGCTTCAAGGGGCTTCCATTTTTACTAAGCTGGATCTCCGCAATGCTTACCATCTCGTGCGGATCCGGCAAGGAGACGAATGGAAGACGGCGTTCAACACGCCCACGGGGCACTATGAATATCGGGTGATGCCGTTCGGGCTCACCAATGCCCCCGCAGTATTCCAAGCCCTGATTAATGATGTTCTCCGGGATATGCTTAATCTGTTCGTCTTCGTGTACCTGGACGATATCCTCATCTTCTCGAGGTCACTGAAGGAGCATGAGGGGCATGTTAGCAGGGTTCTCCAGAGGCTCCTTGACAATCACCTCTACGTTAAGCCTGAGAAGTGTGAATTTCATGTTTCTCAGACTCAGTTTCTCGGGTTTATTGTCACTCCCGGGCACCTAGAGATGGATCCCAAGAAGGTCAAGGCGGTCCACGATTGGCCCACACCTGCCACGGTCAAGGAGGTTCAACGGTTCATTGGCTTTTCTAACTTCTATCGGAAGTTCATTAAGAATTTCAGCTCGGTGGTAGCCCCCTTGACGACGCTTACCAAGGGAGGAGGGACCAAGATTCACTGGGGTCCGGAAGCAGCAGGGGCCTTCGAGGATCTCAAGCGCCGCTTCACGTCTGCTCCGATTCTGGTGACCCCTGACCCAGAGAGACCTTTCGTGGTGGAGGTGGACGCCTCAGAGGTGGGGGTGGGAGCCGTCCTGTCACAGAGGGGTGCGGATGGGAGATTACACCCTTGTGCCTTCATGTCTCGCCGCCTGTCTGAGGCCGAGCGCAACTACCACGTGGGGGATCTAGAGTTGCTTGCGGTAAAACTGGCATTGGAAGAGTGGCGCCATTGGCTTGAGGGGGCTCAGCACCCTTTCCAGGTTCTCACAGACCACAAGAACCTGGAATATCTCCAACAGGCTAAGCGGATGAACCCTCGGCAAGCACGATGGTCCCTTTTCTTTAATCGATTCCAGTTCCTCCTGACTTACCGACCTGGCACCAAGAACGTCAAGCCGGATGCTCTGTCTCGAGTCTATTCTCCCGAGTTACAAGAGAAGCCCTTGGCATCGATTATTCCGAGGTCTAGGATCGTCGCACCTCTTCAGTGGGAACTAGAAAGAGGGGTACGAGAAGCTCTTGTCCAGGAGCCCGATCCAGGCGGTGGGCCTGCCGGTCGCCTGTACGTTCCTCTCTCTGTTCGGGGCCGCGTCTTGCAGTGGGGTCATGAGTCGCCCTTGACATGCCATCCAGGCAGTGCTCGCACACTGGAGTTCCTCCGACGGCGGTTTTGGTGGCCGTCCATCAAGAAGGACGTGCAGGTCTATGTTGAGGCCTGCCCTGTGTGCAACCAGGGAAAGTCGACACGCCAGCGACCCCAGGGACTGCTCCATCCCTTACCTGTTCCTCGAAGGCCATGGTCACACCTTTCTCTGGACTTTGTTACGGGACTTCCTCTATCCCAGGGCAACACCGTCATCCTAGTGGTGGTAGACCGGTTCTCTAAGGCTGCCCGGTTTATTCCCCTGCCCAAGCTGCCCTCGGCTAAGGAGACTGCTGAGCTCCTCATGAACCATGTCTTCCGGATATTTGGTATTCCCCTGGACGTGGTCTCTGACCGAGGTCCCCAATTCTCGTCCCGGTTTTGGGGGGCCTTCTGCAGGCTTGTTGGGGCCACAGCCAGCCTATCGTCGGGGTTCCATCCAGAGTCTAATGGCCAAACGGAACGGATTAATCAGGATCTGGAGACCACCCTGCGGTGTATGGCGGCCAGTAATCCCACGTCTTGGGCCACCTATATCATTTGGGCTGAATATGCCCACAACACCCTCCAGTCCTCAGCCACCGGATTGTCCCCCTTCGAATGCCAGTTCGGTTACAACCCTCCATTGTTTCCAGAGGAGGAGGCGCAAGTTGGTGTTCCCTCGGCCCAGCGCTTTGTCCAACGCTGTAGGCGGACCTGGAAGAAGGCCAGGCGTGCCCTCCTTCGGACCTCCCAGAGATACCAAAGTCAGGCTAATCGCCACCGCCGGACGGCCCCTAGTTTCCGAGCTGGTCAGAGAGTTTGGTTGGCCACTAAGAACCTGCCCCTCCGGGTCGAATCCAGGAAGCTTTCCCAGAGATACATCGGGCCTTTCCGCATTGCTAGAAAGGTTAACCCTGTGTCGTATCGTTTGGTTCTCCCTCGCTCCCTTAGAGTTAACCCCACTTTCCATGTTTCACTCCTTAAACCTGTCTTGTCTTCTCCCTTTGCCCCCCCACGCAGACCCCCGCCACCTCCCAGGATCATTGACGGCCAGCCAGCCTACACAGTCCGCCGGATACTGGACTCCCGGAGGGTCCAGAACTCTCTGCAGTATCTGGTGGACTGGGAGGGCTACGGGCCGGAGGAGCGCTCCTGGGTTCCAGCCAGGGACATCCTGGACCCAGGTTTGATCCGAGATTTTCGCACCCTGGGGCCAGGGTGTTCTGGAAGGAACGTCAGGAGTCGTTCCTAGAGGAGGGGGTCCTGTCAGCTTCCTGCCTCCTGTTTGTCTCCGGGCCTCTAGAGGTCATCTGTGTTCCCCTCTGCCTTAGTTCTTCCTCGTGTGTGTCAGCTTCCTGCCTCCTGTTTGTCTCCGGGCCTCTAGAGGTCATCTGTGTTCCCCTCTGCCTTAGTTCTTCCTCATGTGTCCTAATTAGCTTGATCCAGGTCACCTGTGCCTTGTTTCCCCTTGTGTATTTTAGCTGTGTGTTTTCCCCTTGTTTCTCACTTGGTTATTGCGTCCTGACTATGTGTCTCCTGCTTTGTCCCACCGTGTCTGTCCTAGTAAGTTGTTCAAAGTTATCTTTAGTTTGTTTTTCTCCCCTCGTGGAGTTGTTTTGTTTTGCCTCCTGTTTTGGAACATTAAATCTACTTGCCTGGAGTATTGCCTTGGGTGTTTCATTTGGGTCCTACAACACCTCCTCTGTGGCTAAGGGGTAGTACCCCCAGCTCTCCACATCTGAGACCGGAGTTTCTAGCCCGGCTTGTGACAACCAAATCTTACGAATTGCCTTGAGGCCAGGTTGAGCCATTCCATCACCAGCTACATAAGACCAACTCACGCACATTAATAGTTTAGGTTCATGAAACTATCCTGTTTCTCCACATTTCTTAACAAATTGGTTTTATACACAATTCTGTAGTACCCAAACAAAATGATTCTTCATTGTGCAGGTAGGTAGTAGGTAGTGGTGGGAGTAAGTACAATGATTAGTTGATACAATGATTAGATGAGAGTTAATAGAGGGAGTCAGTTTAGGAGGCGTTGAGGTCAGTACATGTCAGAACATACAGCACTCTTAATCTCCCTTGATCACTGTAAATTTCAGGTATACAAGTGAGGGATCTTAATTTGATCAGCCTGTTGTTGCAAGACATTTCCTACACAGCAGGAAATGCAAACGTGTAGTGTATTCAAGGTTTTAAATGGCTTCTAAAGACTGTACTTTCCACTTTAAAACATCAGACTTGATTTGCCCCAACATAAAATGTATCAACCCCTACAAAAAATCTCTAATTATAATTGAAATGTACATTTGCTGCAGGATTATTTTCCTGCTGTGAGAAACTGGTCAAATTAAGATCCTACTGTAGGTCTGCACAGTGCATAGGAAGTCAACATAGCACTGATCAGTTGGTTTATAGTTAAGGCTCTCAACACAGAAACTATATTGTCCGCCCTGGCTCTGGGGACTCTTGTTCTTAAATGTTGAGCCAGGGTGTGGATTTTTCCTTGTTTAGTTTTCTAGGTTTGTCGTTCTAGATTGTGTATTTCTATGTTGGCCAGGGTGGTTCCCAATCAGAGACAGCTGTAGCTCGTTGTCTCTGATTGGGGACCATACTTAGGCAGCCTGTTGGCATGTTCCGTTAAGGTTTGTGTTATTTAACCTAGGACTTCACGTATCGTTTGTTTATTGTTTTGGTTCGTGTGTGTACACAATAAAGTATGTACGCTTATCACGCTGCGCCTTGGTCCGCTTCATCATCTATCGACGATCGTGACAGATATTTGTGTGACTACTGTATACAATATACACTGTAGTACTACTGTATTATCATGTTATTTGCAGGGATACATGCACTGTTGTGTTAAACAAGGAGATACAGTACACCTTATGGAGGAGTCATTTAAATCCCTTGTTCATTGTTTAATCAATAGCTATGTACTGTCTATGATGTGCTGTAGCTGAAAACCTATAAACCTGAAAGTGTTGTGTTCATGTTAGGAGGAGTGCTGGTCGTCTGTTCTCTCCCTCTTGGTATCTGTTCATATGGAGCCATAGAGAGTCAGCCCCCAGGAGCATGGCTTTACGTCACACTTGTTTACACTCATTACTGCTATTTACCCAGCAGAGTGAACAGCCCCTGAGGTGGCATCAAATCAAAGCACGCTTCAACAATCTCCTTTTACAGAAAAGCCAAAAAACTGAGTGAAATGTACTATATTAGACTAACAGTACTTTGATATTTTGCAAATTGATTCCAAATGTCCAAAGGTCCTCTAACGGACTGTGAATCACATTTTTCTCTTCAAATAAAGAAAGAAAAGAGAACATCTAAAATCACAGTATGAGTAGGGAGCTTCACAACTAGCAATGCCACTGGCAGTAGCTCTGCATCCTGATGTTAAAGCTAATATCTGGAGGTTATGTGTTGAAATGGGAGCTTGAATTCCCTGTCAAGAGATTTACCAGCCGGGGATCTTAATACCCCCATGAAATAGTGAGGAAACTCCTGTAATATCACAGAAAAGCCCTGCTGAACACCAGCACCGAGCAAAGCTCTGACACATCTCCTCTTCACCAGCTCACTGGTGACTGACTAACCACAGCCCATTATCACCACTTGAAGCTGTAATAAGAATACTGGAAGGGATATAATTCAACCCAAATCTCTCCTTCTCTTTCCCCTTTTTTGTCTATCTCTCTCTTTCACTCTCTCTTTTGCTCTCTCTCTCTCTCTCTCTCTCTCTCTCTCTCTCTCTCTCTCTCTCTCTCACTCTCTCTCTCTCTCTCAGGTGTACTTTAAGCGAGATGGAGAGTTGATAGAGGTGATTTCCTACATCCACCCCTCAGCTGTTGCAGAGGATGGTGGTGGCTCAGCGGGGGTGCGGGGTGCCAGGCCGCTCATCAGCAGGGACCTGGATGACACCAAGCTGCAGAGGTCCCTCTCCCTGTTGGATCCAGATGGCCGGCCAGCCCGCCTGTTCACCGAGAGCCCTGAGCGGGGTCGTAACCCGGGCCAGCACACCCAGGGCCAGCAGCAGCAGCCCAGCCCTGCCACAGAGGTCATTCCAGAGACTGTGGTGAGCCGGGAGTTCCCCCGCTGGGTGCAGAGCACTGACCCACTCTACTACTTCAGCCACACCCACATCCCCCAGAGTGATGGCTCTGTGCTGGTGCAGGCCAGACTCACCTGGACTCTTAACCCCCAGCTTGACAATGATGCCATGTTCAGCTGTGAGGTCAAGCACCCAGCACTGTCCATGCCCATGCAGACAGAGGTCACACTGGGTGAGTACAACACAGACATACCCCTCCCCTAACTCACTCCTCTCCCCTTCTCTCCTTGTTTCCCCGATGCCTTACTCAATCTCTGCCTTACTCAAGCCTCCTTATGTCTCCCTCGCAAATCTACTCCGAACAACACTGATTTCCATTTTATGCTTAATTGTGTTACAGCTGAGTAGATTGCGAGTTTAGAGTGGAATGCAAAACTCTGTAGTGACTGACAGGGCAATTCATTGAGCTGTCTGTTGCTAGATTGAGTTAACTCACAACCGTTATTGAAAAAGTCAACCTGAATAAGGGAAGCCAAATGAGAATTTAAACATAACCAGCCACGTGAAGTCAATGTAGAGGCGAATCTGTGTACCCACACGTCTGATACAAATCACTGCCTCCCATATGCTCTAAATATGATGACACAATCTCAACAAATGTCCTGTATTGGAAGAGGTTTCTTTACTTTCATTTAAATTGTTTCAAGGATAAACGAGGGAAAGTAACTGTGGGATTATTTGTTTGTAGTTGATTCCGCAAATAATCAAAGTTAAGAAAATATACACTGAGTATACCAAACATTAGGAACACCTTCCTAATATTTAGTTGCACACTCCCCTTTTGCCCTCAGAACAGCCTCAATTTGTCGGGGCATGGACTCTACAAGGTGTCAAAAGCATTCCACAGGGATGCTGGCAAATGTTGACTCCAATGCTTCCCACAGTTGTCAAGTTGTCTGGATGTCCTTTGGGTGGTGGCCCATTCTTGATACACACAGGAAACTGTTGAGTGTGAAAAACCCAGCAGCGTTGCAGTTCTTGACACAAACCGGTGCGCCTGGCACCTACTACCATACCCCGTTCAAAGGCACTTACATTTTTATCTGGCCCATTCACCCTCTGAATGGCACACATACACAATCCATGTCTCAAGGCTTAAAATTCCTTATTTAATCTGCCTCCTCCCCTTCATCTACACTGATTGAAGTGGATTTAACAAGTGACATCAATGAGGGATCATAGCTTTCACCTGGATCCACCTGGTCAGTCTATGTCATGGAAAGAGCAGGTGTTCTTAATGTTTTGTATACTCAGTGAATGATCCGAGAGTGAGACTATTTCGTTTTAAAGTCTGAAGCCAAGATGGCTTCCAGCAGATCTCATTAACACTTCAAAGACGTGTTTGCGTTGTCCTCCCAAAGACAAGCAATGCATTGTTGAGATGATAAACAAAGCCATTAGCTTTACTGAAAAGGGTGTAGAGGGCAGAGTGTGGTATGGAAAGGAGAGGTTGCTGATGCTGGCACAGATTACACGCAAGGTTATTATAGTTGTATGTTTTTATATTCGTTATTTCTATTCGTTTTTAGATTTTTATTTGAAATTCAGTTTAGTTTCAGTGAGATTTCATACCTGATTTTCAAGTATTTATCTAGTTTGAGTTGTATAAAAAAAAGTATATTTCGTTTTTATGTTATTTAGCTTCAGTTTCAGTGTTAGGGACAGAAAGCATGCGTGGGAGGCTAGGAGCCATTTATTTATTTATTTTGTTTTGGAGTCAAAGATGATAGTTTCTGTATAGTTTTCGTTTTTCAAACGGGATTGTTAATTATTTTATTTCAGTTCACTAAATCGTTTTTTTCATGATTAGTTTTCGTTTTCATTTACTATTATGATCTTGTGCACACTCCATTTTCTCAGCGCTCCAGCTTTAATCTCCTTCACTCCTTTAGAGGGGCCTTCTCCTCCTGCAAGTGTCCCTTTCTCACGTGTTGTGTTGATAGACATGGGGGCGGCACAAGCCGCTCGCCCTTTAGCTTTTCATAGTGTTTCTGTTGTTAGAGCAACAACAACAGCGGAGCTAGAAAACACTCAACCAACATGGAAGGACCAGTGTTTAGGGCCTATACATGATTTACCAACCATGGCTGACAAGTGGCTATGTGCCAGGGAAAGAGACAGCTTAGTGCTTAAGAGCCTGCATAGTGCAAATAATAAATGTTTAACCTGTTAATATTTTTATATTTTTACTCTCATATATTAACGCTCCCATGCCAAGCAGGAATATAACACATATGAATAAGAACACTATCATGAAAAGATTAATAAGGATCTACTGATATAGGATCTTAATTTGATCACCCTGTTGCAGGATAACTTTCCTGCAATGCCTGAATTTTTAAACCTGCAGTGTATGTGAGGTTTAAAAAGGATTCTGAAGTTGGTAATTTCCAGACTTGATTTCCCCTTAAGAAAAATGTATCAACCCTACAAAACTGTCCATTAATTATAATCCACATAATAATTCACATTTCCTGTTGTAGCAAACTGGCTCAAATTAAGATCCTACACCTGATCTATCTGTCTTCTCAATACAAATTGCGGGAGTGATGATTTAAACAGCCTCCTCTTTATTGTTGTTACATGTTGATGGTAAAAAATACTCGGCCCAGAGGGATGTAGGCCCAGAGAAAGCCTTGCTAACTGTCAATGCCTTTCATATTTTCTCAAAGCTTTTTTATGCTGCAATTCAAGCCATTCATTTATCAGTAGCTTTGTTCTTTAAAGAGATGGAAAGAGCTTCTCCAGATATTCCTCCTCACCACCCTGAGAATAGAGAACAGAAAATGTGCATTTGTTGATTTTAATTGGAGCACATTTGAAATTCATAGCATTCATAAACCTGCTTGGAGCAGATTCGAACTGGGGTGGTATGAGTGAGAGCTCTTGGGGTAGGCTATGCAACAATAGACAGTACAGGTGTTGATGTAGCAAATGTATGTCACCACTTCAAAACATGATTTCTTATATCCTGTTAGAATGTGATAATCTAAAATGGGACACATTTTAAATCCAGCCCTCAGATTGGGCAGAACTCGGTCTTCTGATTATACAGTTAAAGCCAGCTAATTGCTCCTGGGACGTGTCATCCACTCCTTTTCCTTGGCCATGGCTTTCCAATGTGTATTTGGTCAGGAAAGGAAAAGGAAGTCTTTGCACTGCCCATAAGTAATAAATATTTCACTGATTTAATATTGCCACATGAGACGGAGCGACAGTCTGACAACCGACCAATGTTGTATTACATTTCATGAATATTCACAAGCTGCTCCGTGCTCGCCTTACAAATGGATTTGGGCTGGGGTCTTGGGAGCCTCTCAGAATGAGCAACACCTCTGAGTTTCTCACCTGGGACTCTCCATTCCAGAATTTATGAACTCAGTGCATCTGAACAATTAAAAGTACTCTACTCCTTTTATTTGCATGGTCTATTATTCAGCAGCATGAAAAGACTGGAGGAATTATAATTTCATATACAGTGCTGAGAAATTATCCACGGCTGCGTTCACCAGTCATTTCCTCGCCAGACTTGATAATCAGAGAGCAGATGCTCTGTGTGTTGGTCTGTGCGGTGTGTGTGTGTGTGTGTGCATACGTGCATCTGTGCATGTGTGTGTCTCTATGTTCACCTGCGTCTCATCTGCATATTTATCACACTTTCATCTTGCTGTTTTATGAAGTCCAGTCCAGGCTGCGGGTTGGATGTGTGCGCTGAATTATACAGTGTTGGATTGATGATGACGCAATGATCCTACAGTCACTCCTTTTCAATTGTTGGTTCTGTCTTCGCTCTCTCTACCACACAGTCAAACCACTCAACCAGCCAATACTGCAGGTTCTCGGTCTATTTTCGAGTTATCTGCAGTCATCCAAATCTGTAGAGTCAGAGGCCTGCTGATGTTTGGCTGGATCACAAAGCACACCTGATGCAGCGAGCGCTGTTGTTTACTGAGGGCACTGTGTGTGCACTGACCCATCACAGTGCTAACAGTTCCATGCTGTAATAATAAAATAAAAAATAAAAAAAAACAGTTCCATGCTGTAAAGAGAGGAGGTTGGGTTGCTGGCTGACGTCTTGGGAGACCAGGACTTATTTCCCTGTGAGGCCAGGGCCTTCCTGGGTGGCGCAGTATGTCAGTCACATTGCATGCTGTCCTAATCTAAGGTGATGACGTGTGACGCCAACTGTCGTTGTTGGAGTGGGTCCCAGAAATCAACAATCATCCTCTTGGCGGTGCCAGCAAGGACTGTGACGCCATGAAACCAATACTGAAAATACCCTTCAGACAGAAAGTGGGAGGTGGGAAGCAGGCAGCCTAGCAATCACACTCCTCAGATAACTGGCAAGGTGACATCTTCATCATGTACTTGAGACCACTTAAAGCATAATACTGTTATTTTGATGTGTATGATGAGCTTGGTTCAATGTCATATCTTTCATTTATGGGGCGATGATTGATATGGCTACTTTAGGCCTAACACAATACAGGTGCTCGACAATAGTTCTGCCCAGTTTTTTCAGATATATTATTCTTACACATGATTCATTCCTCCATTTCATTTCAACGTAGTAACTGTAGTGATGTCATTGTTGTCATTGTGTTGACAAGCTTTTAATCTCTCATGTGTATCGCTAGTCTTGCGTCTGTTTCACCACTCCGTGCTCTACATTGTGATGCCTCCATCTGATTCATGTCTCTGGAAGAGAGCAACAGAAGGAGAAGGAAGGAGATCCTGTTATCTAAAAGAGTCCACTGACTTGATATATATGTGCAATGCATATTTCCAATCCCCATTTCAAATGTGACAGAGGAACTCCTATTCCATTAGCCAGATGCAGGGTAAGATTCAGTGACTTCCCAAGAATAGGGATGCTTCATTTGGTTCGGCCAACACTTTGTGACTTGATTTATGTGTGAAATTGAGGTCATTTATCTATTTATTTATTTATTTATTTATTTATTTTAGTTTCACTCATCAATTGAAACAAGCACTTGATTTATATTGAGAAGTGTGCATTTGATTCATTGTAAGGTTCCTGAATAACTAGACTTGTGCGTGCATCTCTGACCTATTTAGGATTCCCCTTACCCAACCAAATCTCATCACTTGTATTTGGTTCATTGTATAACATTCGGGATCACACAGCGTTCTATATGGTTATCTAGAGGGAAATTGTTAATCAACTCAAACAATGCAGAACCAGTTTATGCAGATCCAATTTAACCCACGATGATGGCCACATCACCACAAAATTACTCTCTGTCCTCCTACTACAGTGCTGTACAGTACATCAACAAGGTTACATACAGTAGATTAACAGATGACACTAAATCTTAAATCATATGCAAATCACTCAATGTCTTCATTCAATCTGCTCCATACACAATCCAAAGGCCCCTCTGAAAGTGAAGAATATGAAAGCTTCCCTTTCCCCTCTTCTGAAAAGTCCATTGTTTCAGTAGAAACCTAATGGATATCATCTGGGGACTCCTGTCTGTACCAAGACAAGGTACTCTGAGTATTACTTATCTCGCTGCCTCCACATTCCTCCTGGGGAGCTCCGATTCTCCTCCAGTAATGACTATCTATCCAATTTAGTCCCCTCTCTCCAAGGGGAAATAAATCCACCGTGGTCTTAGCTGTTGATGAAAGGACATGGAGGTCCCTAGGGTCTTGCACCATGACCTTAATTGACAGGAAATTGTATTTGCCTCTCTCTCCCTCTCTACCCCTCTCCAAACTAAAAAGGTGCCTCCTGGATTTACTTGACATGCCACTGGGATGACACTTCTTTTTTTCTCTCCTTTTCTCTTTCTTTCTCTCTCTCTCCCAGCGGCTCCTAAGGGCCCCAAGCTTTTGATGACCCCCACCAGGGCAAAGGTAGGGGACACGGTGCGCATCACTGTGCAAGGATTCCAGGTAGGCGCTGGGGTTCCTGGGGTAAGTGCATGGGGGTTTATGAAACCGGAGAGCCATGTTCAGTTTGGGATAGGAGGGGACAGGGGAGATGTGCAGTTAAGCCTGTCGAGTTTTCTGATATAGTGACCATTCTTACAGGGTGAGGGATATACCATACGTCTTCTCGGTCTAAGCCTAGCATACTGTTTGTTGTTCTGTGGAAAAAGTATAAGTGCACTATTGGAAAAAGTGACTGGTTTTAATTTTGGGGGGGAATATTCCTATCTTTTCACATTTCTGATTCACTGTTGCGTACTGCCTATGCCTCAAGGCATTAAACTATTTCAATGAAAAATGAATAACCCTTTCCAAATCTGTTTGTTTATGGATACCTCCAATTCTCTGGTGTTCTGTTGTTTTCTTAAGTCTATCTCCTTAAGCCAACAGGCATCCATGTCAAGCTGTTAGAGGATTCCTCAGCAGAGCAGAGTGAGGGTTTGTTCCTGCTAGGGCATTCCAGTTAGGATTTGTTCTTTTTTTAACTATCATCCTCTGTCAAAAAAAGACAATCTTTCCAGCAGTGTGAATGGTATTTAGCTGATCCCCATCTCAGTGACAGGAGTAGGGATGACACAGTGGTGGCGCTGCCTGCTAGAGCCAGCCAGGTGGAGAGGACAAGGCTAATTCTGATAGGCCATGCTAATGGACCTTTAAGTTTAGTTTAGTGCAGCAGGCTGAAACCTGGGCAGATGTATACGAGTATCTCCACCCACTGATTTCATAGTATTTGAAGTTGTCCTTCGAATAGTGTTAAGAATGGTCACTATAAACAGGCTTGACTGGGACATACAGCCAATTGGGCCCTTCGGAAGCAGGCATCAGTGCATGGAGATTCATCCCAAAGTAAATCTCCCCTATCCTTCACTGGACCAAGACTCTGGGGTTTCTCTAGTAAATAAGATTTAGTGCTAAAACATATTTTACCTCTCTTGCCTTCTCATAGTGTGATAAAAAATATATCAGTATCCCCTACGGTTTATAGTATCATAATTATACATAATCACACAGTGCAGGGTTATGCCTTTCTTTCCATTGATATGCTTAGTCCCCAATCTGTGTTAATACATATGAAGATGAGAAAGGCACTGACTCTTTCATTGGGGCTGGGCTTCTTAATTTGGTTTCTCTAAGGCCGTTGGGGATATGTGACAGGAAGATCTCACTCGGACCTTTCAATGTTTTTTATCTTGATGTGACCTTATGCCATGAGACTGCCCCGGATCAACAAACCCCTTTCACTTCTGTCATCATGTGAATTCGGAGGTTCAAGAACTCTTATCAGCGCAGTCGTTTTTGGAAGGTTACACAAATCACACCAGCTTAGTCAGAACGATGACACACCAGCTCGTCAAGGCAGACATTCAGTTCATTAAAGCATTTCTATGGGTCACACAAAGTGGCAAGAGTCAAGTCGCCATAGATTCTTTAAAAGGGCTGGGATGTCACATTTCTAATTGCTAAAAAAAAATCTAGTCAGATTATCACTAACAGTAAGTTTATCTTAATGGAATTTCATTCTGTTGCATCACACTTTTCTTCAGGAATAGACGTCAATTGTTTGTCAATCTCTTTGTGCCCTTTCACCCAAGATGCATGACAGCAACAGATTTGGCCCTCAGTCCTGCAGTGCAGACTTGATGAAACAGTAGAGTCCCCTATCCAGTTCTTCTTTGACCATGTGTGGAGTGATCATAATTCCCGATGATGTGTTGTTCCCTCTGAATAACCTTTGAGCACCACAACCCCTCATACCACTCTCTCTACTTAACACCCTCCCCTCTCCTGCTGACGTGTTCTCCAGCTGACGTGATTCTAATAACATGTCTGTATCCAGCAGATGGCAGAAAAGATATCCAGAGGAGGACAGCAGGAGGCTTCTTCTCTGAGGAAGAATAGCCCTCTTAATATCTAGCTATAACCATGACAACCCTTTTGAAAAGGGGAATATTTTTAAACTGTGTGGGAAACTCTCTGAAGAGGCACGAAAATGAGAAAAATGTTGTAAATGTAGTGTTGATTATTAATGCATGCTGTTAACTCACCATTGCATTAGGGGGAAATAGAGCTTGTATTATTCATGTAGCCTTTGTTCTTAATCTTTTGGCTGGGACTTATCTCTTTTTCACCGCTTGTCCCTCCCTCCCTCCCTCCCTCCCTCACACACACTGGGGTGGTCTGTTGATAGAATGAGGTTTTCCCTGAGCCCCTCTTCACCTGGACCCGGGTCGGGGGCCGTCTACTGGACGGGAGTGCCGAGTGGGATGGAAAGGAGCTGATTCTGGAGAGAGTGCCAGCTGAACTCAACGGCTCCATGTACCGCTGCACGGCCCAGAATCCCCTGGGCTCCACGGACACGCACACTCGCCTCATCGTCTTTGGTACGTGTCCAAACTCATCACCATATTCTCTAATCCTAGAGAGCATTGCAGAGAATCAAAAACGTAACACTAATTCTTATTCATGGGATATTTTATTCCCACTATTCAAAGGAATCTCCTTATTATTATTTCAAACACCATTAAAATTGTTAATATTATTCATCCACATACAGTGTTAAGCATCGCATTTATGTTAAAAAAAGATAGATTTATGTGGCCATTTTTAGATATGAATTATCTATGCAAACTAAGTGCATTATTAATAAGTGATTGTATCACTAAATGACTCAACAATGCCTCTCCAACAAAGGTTGATTTACATAAGTGAGTAATGCTTCTCATCTGGGTGAGTAGAAATCCAACAGCCATTATAATGCCACAAGCAGTGTGTATTGTACCCATTCTCTCCAACACTGACTGCTAATAATCACATGAGAGGCCCATAATAGAATAAATGATATTTTTTATTTCACAGTGTCATCCCACCTCTTTGTTCAACGACCCACCACGTGCAAGCTAGATCAGGCTTTTCATGATGTGCTATTTATCGCAGTCCCAGTTTGCTTTAGTTGATGTGGGGTAGTTGGACTGTTTGCTGACTCTATTACTCCTGTGCTGTATGTCCTGCTGCCCTGGATGTGTTTACCCTTGAGCCCTTTGGAATTAAAACTCATCAGAGGCCTGTCAATCATAGCTTCTCTGTTTTAATCAAATCCGCTGCACCGAGGATGAAGGACTTCTCCTATGTATTATATATTCTCTACTCTCATGTTAGAGATAACTGCTGTGCAAGAGATGGAACTGATATACACTGAATGTACAAAACATTAGGAACACCTGCTCTTTCCATGACATAGACTGACCAGGTGAATCCAGTTTAAAGCAATGATCCCTTATTGATGTCACTTGTTAAATCCACTTCAATCAGTGTAGATGAAGGGGAGGAGACAGGTTAAAGAAGGACTTTTAAGCCTTGAGAATATTGAGACATGGATTGTGTATGTGTTCCATTCAGAGGGTGAATGGGGCAAGACAAAATATTTAAGTGCCTTTGAATGGGGTATGATAGACAGGCGCAGCAGTTTGAGTGTGTAAAGAAGTGCAACGCTGCTGGGTTTTTCACGCTCATCAGTTTCCCGTGAATATCAAGAATGGTCCACCACCCAAAGGACATCCAGCCAATTTGACACAACTGTGAGAAGCATTGGAGTCAACATGGGCCAGCATCCCTGTTGAACGCTTTTGACACCTTGTAGAGTCCACGCCCCGATGAATTGAGACTGTTCTGGGGTAAAAAAGGGGGTGCAAGTCAGGTGTTCCTAATGTTTTGTACACTCAGTGTATATTGGACCCTAACTGTGTTCATATGTTCAAGGGCTAGTTTCCAGGGTTAACATATTCACAGGACATGTGTCCCCACAGTAATCTGCCTGCACTGTCATAATGCAACTAAGAAACGATCTGTCCATCATTTGATAAATTCCCACCTTGACATCCTTCCGTGAGCAAGGTTTAGAAAATGTCCGAAATTTACAAATTGTTGGACGAGCTCAAAGAGCCTCCTTCTAGGGAAACTGCCACTTTGGGGAGGTGTTACCTTGGGGAGTGTTTTGGTAGAAAGAGCACTAATGCTTATTTAACATCCGGATGCACCCTCAGGTGTCATTGGCTATGTGTGGTGTAGGCTATCTGTCTACGTCTATATCCTAGATGGCTTCCACTCATGCTTAGGGGAGCTAAATGGTGATTGAGAGACCTTGGCACCGTCCCCCGTGGCCTTGAAATGAGACACTTCTCTCTCCATGGGCAGGGTGGATATTTGGAGCTCTGCTCACTTGGCTAACTGTTCATTATACATCATCAGGTATAATATAGTATAAGGATGGGATGTTATTGAGACTCTCCACTGGCAGAAAGCAGTGCTCATATCTTAATGATGCACATCTCCAAGCACCTTAGATATAATACCCTCGGTGATTACACTGAAGTGACTCAGCAGTGAAGAGGCGGGCTGTCACAAACCCACTGATTTCTCTCTGTCTTTGTGGACTGAGTTGGGAAATCACATGTGGATGCTAAAACACCAGCAGTTTGGGGAGTTTGTTAGAATAGGAGCTCTGCTATTGCCCTCTTGTCCCACCCTCAGACCACAGTTCTAACTGCTGCTCTAACTTGTTATGCCAGAGTACCCAATGTTCACAGCTCTATTAATACAGACTCACCAGTGGGATGTTATTTTCCATGAGCTTTAGGAACAGAGAGTTCAGAATCATTAGACCGTCTACCCATGTCAGCTCTCTATTTTCTCATCATCTCCTCACTTATTTTCCCTCTCTCTCTCTCTTTCTCTCTCTCTCTCTCTCTCTCTCTCTCTCTCTCTCTCTCTCTCTCTCTCTCTCTCTCTCTCTCTCTCTCTCTCTCTCTCTCTCTCTCTCGGTCTCGGTCTCTCTCTCCCTCTCTCTCCGATTCCCCTTCATGTCTCTCCACAGAAAATCCGGCCATGATGAAAAACACTCAGAATCCGAACAGTAAGTATGGCAGCCATGAAGACCATTGTGCTTCTCACACATTTTTCAAGATGTACAGTGCCTTGCAAAAGTATTCATCCCCCTAGGCGTTTTTCCTATTTTGTTGCATTACTACCTGTAATTTAAATTGATTTTTATTTGGATTTCATGTAATGGACATACACAAAATAGTCCAAATTGGTGAAGTGAAATGAAAAAAATAACTTGTTTCAAAAAATTCAAAAAAATGAATAACGGATCCAATTACCTTCAGAAGTCACATAATTAGTTAAATAAATTCCACCTGTGTGCAATCTAAGTGTCACATGATCTGTCACATGATCTCAGTATATATACACCTGCAACACCACTAAGCAAGGGGCACCACCAAGCAAGCGGCACCATGAAGACCAAAGAGCTCTCCAAACAGGTCAGGGACAAAGTTGTGGAGAAGTACAGATCAGGGTTGGGTTATAAAAAAATATCAGAAACTTTGAACATCCCACGGAGCACCATTAAATCCATTATTAAAAAATGGAAAGAATATGGCACCACAACAAACCTGCCAAGAGAGGGCCGCCCACCAAAACTCATGGACCAGGCAAGGAGGGCATTCATCAGAGGCAACAAAGAGACCAAAGATAACCCTGAAGGAGCTGCAAAGCTCCACAGCAGAGATTGGAGTGTCTGTCCATAGGACCACTTTAAGCCGTACACTCCACAGAGCTGGGCTTTACGGAAGAGTGGCCAGAAAAAAGCCATTGCTTAAAGAAAAAAAGAAGCAAACACGTTTGGTGTTCGCCAAAAGGCATGTGGGAGACCCATGGGGCGGCGCACAAGTCGTCCAGGGTAGGGGAGGGAATGGCCGGCAGGGATGTAGCTCAGTTGGTAGAGCATGGCATTTGCAACGCCAGGGTTGTGGGTTTGATTCCCACGGGGGGCCAGTATAAAATATACAGTGGGGAGAACAAGTATTTGATACACTGCCAATTTTGCAGGTTTTCCTACTTACAAAGCATGTAGAGGTCTGTAATTTTTATCATAGGTACACTTCAACTGTGAGAGACGGAATCTAAAACAAAAATCCAGAAAATCACACTGTATGATTTTTAAGTAATTAATTTGCATTTTATTGCATGACATAAGTATTTGATACATCAGAAAAGCAGAACTTAATATTTGGTACAGAAACCTTTGTTTGCAATTACAGAGATCATACGTTTCCTGTAGGTCTTGACCAGGTTTGCACACACTGCAGCAGGGATTTTGGCCCACTCCTCCATACAGACCTTCACCAGATATTGCAGGTTTCGGGGCTGTCGCTGGGCAATACAGACTTTCAGCTCCCTCCAAAGATGTTCTATTGGGTTCAGGTCTGGAGACTGGCTAGGCCACTCCAGGACCTTGAGATGCTTCTTACGGAGCCACCCCTTAGGTGCCCTGGCTGTGTGTTTCGGGTCGTTGTCATGCTGGAAGACCCAGCCACGACCCATCTTCAATGCTCTTACTGAGGGAAGGAGGTTGTTGGCCAAGATCTCGCGATACATGGCCCCATCCATCCTCCCCTCAATACGGTGCAGTTGTCCTGTGCCCTTAGCAGAAAAGCATCCCCAAAGAATGATGTTTCCACCTCCATGTTGGGATGGTGTTCTTGGGGTTGTACTCATCCTTATTCTTCCTCCAAACACGGCGAGTGGAGTTTAGACCAAAAAGCTCTATTTTTGTCTCATCAGACCACATGACCTTCTCCCATTCCTCCTCTGGATCATCCAGATGGTCATTGGCAAACTTCAGACGGGCCTGGACATGCACTGGCTTGAGCAGGGGGACCTTGCATGCGCTGCAGGATTTTAATCCATGACGGCGTAGTGTGTTACTAATGGTTTTCTTTGAGACTGTGGTCCCAGCTCTCTTCAGGTCATTGACCAGGTCCTGCCGTGTAGTTCTGGGTTGATCTCTCACCTTCCTCATGATCATTGATGCCCCACGAGGTGAGATCTTGCATGGAGCCCCAGACCGAGGGTGATTGACCGTCATCTTGAACTTCTTCCATTTTCTAAAAATTGCGCCAACAGTTGTTGCCTTCTCACCAAGCTGCTTGCCTATTGTCCTGTAGCCCATCCCAGCCTTGTGCAGGTCTACAATTTTATCCCTGATGTCCTTACACAGCTCTCTGGTCTTGGCCATTGTGGAGAGGTTGGAGTCTGTTTGATTGAGTGTGTGGACAGGTGTCTTTTATACAGGTAATGCGTTCAAACAGGTGCAGTTAATACAGGTAATGAGTGGAGAACAGGAGGGCTTCTTAAAGAAAAACGAAGAGGTCTGTGAGAGCCGGAATTCTTACTGGTTGGTAGGTGATCAAATACTTATGTCATGCAATAAAATGCAAATTAATTACTTAAAAATCATACAATGTGATTTTCTGGATTTTTGTTTTAGATTCTGTCTCTCACAGTTGAAGTGTACCTATGATAAAAATTACAGACCTCTACATGCTTTTTAAGTAGGAAAACCTGCAAAAACTTGCACATTCTCTGGGGATGCTTTTCTGCAAAGAGGACAGGACGACTGCACCGTATTGAGGGGAGGATGGATGGGGCCATGTATCGAGAGATCTTGGCCAACAACCTCCTTCCCTCAGTAAGAGCATTGAAGATGTGGGTCGTGGCTGGGTCTTCCAGCATGACAACGACCCGAAACACACAGCCAGGGCAACTAAGGAGTGGCTCCGTAAGAAGCATCTCAAGGTCCTGGAGTGGCCTAGCCAGTCTCCAGACCTGAACCCAATAGAAAATCTTTGGAGGAAGCTGAAAGTACGTATTGCCCAGCGACAGCCCCGAAACCTGAAGGATCTGGAGAAGGTCTGTATGGAGAAGTGGGCCAAAATCGCTGCTGCAGTGTGTGCAAACCTGGTCAAGACCTACAGGAAACGTATGATCTCTGTAATTGCAAACAAAGGTTTCTGTACCAAATATTAAGTTCTGCTTTTCTGATGTATCAAATACTTATGTCATGCAATAAAATGCAAATTAATTACTTAAAAATCATACAATGTGATTTTCTGGATTTTTTGTTTTAGATTCCGTCTCTCACAGTTGAAGTGTACCTATGATAAAAATTACAGACCTCTACATGGTTTGTAAGTAGGAAAACCTGCAAAATTGGCAGTGTATCAAATACTTGTTCTCCCCACTGTATAGGCCTAAGGCCGAGACAATAAGAAGACACAGTGGCAGAATAAATTCAACCACACCTTTGTTTCATCACAAAACACTGTATATACAGTGGGGGAAAAAAGTATTTAGTCAGCCACCAATTGTGCAAGTTCTCCCACTTAAAAAGATGAGAGAGGCCTGTAATTTTAATCATAGGTACACGTCAACTATGACAGACAAATTGAGAATTTTTTTCCAGAAAATCACATTGTAGGATTTTTTATGAATTTATTTGCAAATTATGGTGGAAAATAAGTATTTGGTCAACTACAAACAAGCAAAATTTCTGGCTCTCACAGACCTGTAACAACTTCTTTAAGAGGCTCCTCTGTCCTCCACTCGTTACCTGTATTAATGGCACCTGTTTGAACTTGTTATCAGTATAAAAGACACCTGTCCACAACCTCAAACAGTCACACTCCAAACTCCACTATGGCCAAGACCAAAGAGCTGTCAAAGGACACCAGAAACAAAATTGTAGACATGCACCAGGCTGGGAAGACTGAATCTGCAATAGGTAAGCAGCTTGGTTTGAAGAAATCAACTGTGGGAGCAATTATTAGGAAATGGAAGACAAACAAGACCACTGATAATCTCCCTCGATCTGGGGCTCCACGCAAGATCTCACCCCGTGGGCTCAAAATGATCACAAGAATGGTGAGCAAAAATCCCAGAACCACACGGGGGGACCTAGTGAATGACCTGAAGAGAGCTGGGACCAAAGTAACAAAGCCTACCATCAGTAACACACTACGCCGCCAGGGACTCAAATCCTGCAGTGCCAGACATGTCCCCCTGCTTAAGCCAGTACATGTCCAGGCCCGTCTGAAGTTTGCTAGAATGCATTTGGATGATCCAGAAGAGGATTGGGAGAATGTCATATGGTCAGATGAAACCAAAATATAACTTTTTGGTAAAAACTCAACTCGTCGTGTTTGGAGGACAAAGAATGCTGAGTTGCATCCAAAGAACACCATACCTACTGTGAAGCATGGGGGTGGAAACATCATGCTTTGGGGCTGTTTTTCTGCAAAGGGACCAGGACGACTGATCTGTGTAAAGGAAAGAATGAATGGGGCCATGTATCGTGAGATTTTGAGTGAAAACCTCCTTCCATCAGCAAGGGCATTGAAGATGAAACGTGGCTGGGTCTTTCAGCATGACAATGATCCCAAACACACCGTCCGGGCAACGAAGGAGTGGCTTCGTAAGAAGCATTTCAAGGTCCTGGAGTGGCCTAGCCAGTCTCCAGATCTCAACCCCATAGAAAATCTTTGGAGGGAGTTGAAAGTCCGTGTTTCCCAGCGACAGCCCCAAAACATCACTGCTCTAGAGGAGATCTGCATGGAGGAATGGGCCAAAATACCAGCAACAGTGTGTGAAAACCTTGTGAAGACTTACAGAAAACGTTTGACCTGTGTCATTGCCAACAAAGGGTATATAACAAAGTATTGAGAAACTTTTGTTATTGACCAAATACTTATTTTCCACCATAATTTGCAAATAAATTCATTAAAAATCCTACAATGTGATTTTCTGGATTTTTTTCTTCTAGTTGATGTGATGACTATGATGAAAATTACAGGCCTCTCTCATCTTTTTAAGTGGGAGAACTTGCACAATTGGTGGCTGACTAAATAATTTTTTTCCCCACTGTATGTATATATATATATATATATATATATATATATATATATATATATATATAAATAAATAGTATGCACTAACTGTAAGTTGCTCTGGATAAGAGCGTCTGCTAAATGACTAAAATGTTAAAATGTAAAATGAGACTCCCCAAACATATGGAAGAAGGTATTCTGGTCAGATGAGACTAAAATTGAGCTTTTTGGCCATCAAGGAAAACGATATGTCTGGCGCAAACCCAACACCTCTCATAACCCCGAGAACACCATCCTCACAGTGAAGCATGGTGGTGGCAGCATCATGCTGTTGGGATGTTTTTCTTTTAGCAGACGCTCTTATCCAGAGCGAATTACAGGAGAAATTAGGGTTAAGTGCCTTGCTCAAGGGCACATCAACAGATTTTTCACCTAGTCAGCTCGGGGATTAGAACCAGTGACCTTTCGGTTACTGGCACAACGCTCTTAACCACTAAGCTACCTGCCGCCCTGAATTGAAGGAATGATGGATGGCGCTAAATACAGGTACATTCTTGAGGGAAACCTCTTTCAGTCTTCCAGAGATTTGAGACTGGGACGGAGGTTCACCTTCCAGCAGGACAATGACCCTAAGCATACTGCTAAAGCAACACTCAAGTGGTTTAAGGGGAAACATTTAAATGTATTGGAATGGCCTAGTCAAAGCCCAGACCTCAATCCATTTGAGAATCTGTGGTATGACTTAAAGATTGCTGTACACCAGCGGAACCCATCCAACTTGAAGGAGCTGGAGCAGTTTTGCCTTGAAGAATGGGCAAAAATCCCAGTGGCTAGATGTGCCAAAGGCAAAAGGTGGCTCTACAAAGTATTGACTTTGGGGAGGTGAATAGTTATGCATGCTCAAGTTTTCCGTTTTTTGGTATTATTTCTTGTTTGTTTCACAATAACAAATATTTTGCATCTTCAAAGTGGTAGGCATGTTTTGTAAATCAAATGATACAAACCCCCAAAAAATATATTTTAATTCCAGGTTGTAAGGCAACAAAATAGGAAAAATGCCAAGGGGGGTGAATACTTTCGCAAGCCACTGTAGTTGAAGACATTTGAGATGACAAGCATGCAATCTGTATCCACAATGGCACAGTAACAAAGGACTTCTAGCTACTTCTTGGTTAGGGTTTGATGGATAAGCAAACTGACGACAGGTGAATACATGTCTATCATTCTATCATCAACACAAAAGAACAGATTAACCAAAAATCTCTCCACTCTATGTTCAGATAAAATCATGTTTCAGTCACTATCCACTTTTATCACTTTGTGAGAACTGTGAGATTAGGGTTGTTTCATACCCACTGTGGGGCCTCATTTGCAGCACCTCAGATTATCATATGTAAAGATGAGGGATTGTCAGAGGAAGCACAGAGGGATGTGAGGGCTCTCTGTCTCTTTCTCTTTCTGCTGCTCTGCTTGCCATATCTTACGGATGTATATTTGAATATGCAAATGATCCGGCAAGCACAGGAGCAGGTGTGCCACAGCAAGGACAGAATCAGGTCAGATTGTAAGCCACTGATCGCGGTGCGAGGCAGTGCGAGGCAGTGCGAGGCACAGACATGCCTCGCATGCAAGTCAAATTGGTGTAGAACACGGCCCGAGAGGTCGCCGCACACGTTTCTGAACGCTCAGTGGCTGATCGGCCCACTCCTCCCCCTGTGTGTGTGTGGGAAGATCACCCTATCAGTCAGTCAGAACAGGGGCCACAGCAGAGCAGAGCAACAAACCCCGCTCCTCTTCCATCTCTGTCAGAGCTTAAATGCTCTCGCTGTCCTAACAAATGTTTTAGAATATTGTTGATAATGGAAATTAACTGAGGTATAGAGACACAAGGGAAGGAGTGAAGGCAGTGGCCGTAGTAGTTGTTTTTATTGCAATCCTACAACTGGAGAACATGAGGCTATTTCAAGTGTAGTTCTAGAAGCAAAATAATTTTTGTGGAGAATGTGGTTAAGTTGCCATAAAAGCAAAGAGCCAGAATTGCCAATTGTCCTTGTTTTGAAAGCCTTTACCAGGGCATAACATCTGACCAAATCTGCTCTGTCAGTACATGATTTGGTTGCATTTAGCTTAAATTATGCAGAGGAAAAAACGACCTGATCAGTGTTTTTATTGAAATTCAAGTCTGTTTTGTCTTAATTATTTATATTTAGTTTAGTTTGTGTGTGTCTAGTGATTGGATATTATAAATAGTGATCTGACTATCTCTTCCTCTGGCCCTTGCAGATGGAACCCCTCGCGTGGATGTGCTCGGACCTATATGGATGGTGCTGGCCCTGGTCCTCACAGTGACTGTGGAACTGACGTGAAACCTTACAGCCAACACACACAATGCACCCATACACAATACACACAAAACAACACACACACACACACACACACACACACAAACATATCCCAAGCCCCTCCAACACACACACCCACACCACACACACTGTCCTGCAAGCCTTTTCCAGTCATCCAACAGGCCCTCCATGCGTCAGTCTTTCAGGAACCAGTGCCACCACCTGATGGCCCTCCACTCTGTTTTTGTAATGAAATAATAACCAAGATTATAATATAAAGAAAACAGCATAACGTACTGAACATGAGAATAACCACCTCCAGTATACCCCTTCCCCTGACCACACCTTCTTTTTGGTTTCTTGTCCCACCTCTGCCTGTTGATCAATAAAAATCAGTTGCTAAAAAAGGAAAAGAAAAAGCATTTGGGTTTGTTTTGGTATGTTCAAACGTTGCAGGTGTTGACTGTGGAGAGAGACACGAACCGACTGGTGTTGGCGGGCCCACCACATTGACCCCATCCAATTGTCCCATTCACTGGGCTGTGCTGTACCCCATCTTTAAACTACAGATGAACAACTGGAAACAAAATACTAAATGAAAACATAATTTTGTATTGCTAAACTTTTTTTTCTTTTTTTCGGATGGCTTGGGATGTGCAATAGCACTAAACGCAAAGAGAAAATGGATAATCTTCTTTTTGAGTGTAGTTTGTGTACATCTGCGTAAATATTGAAGATAATCTGAGGTTTTATGGGTTCAGGTTAAGATTGGTTGGTGAAGAGTTGGGAGGGTTTGCAGCAGCTCACAGCCTTTGTTTGTATTTTCTCATCCTTTATCGCTGTTTCAAGAGATAATCCTATAGGCTGTCAGGACAGAATCGGTTACAGATTTCTTATTCCATTCATTCAGTATCTTCATCTGTGTGGCAAGTTTTTAAATGAGGATAGAAAAAACAATGCAAATACAGTATCTTACATTGTGTCTGCCGTTCGGGGTTGTGGTGCATGTGACGTTTGACAATTATTTCTCCTTTTCGTGTGTTGCAGTGCTCAACAATGCATTCATTTGTCACTGGCCTGTACTCCAGTTATTTACTTGTTGCATACTATTTTAAGTGACCTGCGTTGTGTACAATATGTAACTCTTCCCCCTGACATCTACTAGTAGGATCATGTTATCCACCATTCCAGGAAGATGCTCACCCGACGCAGAGTGTAAACAGGGTTGTTGCATTTGTTTCATATCACCTGTATTAAAATTGAGAGATTATCAAATCATTTGGCTTGACTTTACTTCTACAACCTAACTGTGTTTAAAATGACATGCAGTAAACTACTTTATTGTCTTTACCATGGAAGATAGGCCTACTTAATTCATTCTTAATTCTAAAGGCCTGCTTAATCACATCTTGGATAACAGGATGTCAATATACATACAATCCTTTAGCATAATCCCATCCCAGTATATGATGAACAATGAAGAATCTACTGTAAACATCAACCGTTAGTTACTCTACTTTGAGGTCATGGTTAAGTGTATATGGATGTATTTGGCAGGAATACATCCATTTGGCAGGAATATTTGATGATCCTTCCAGAGGTTTTTACCCCCAGAATATCCCTTGGGCCTTCTTTGCTTTACAGAATATCTACACTAAAGCTGGCAAATAACTCAAGATTTAGCTGCCCTTCACAACAACTTTTCAACTCTGTCTTGGCCTCTGAATCACTCCAGTTCCTGGAAATAATTAGGTTGGAATAAACAGCATTCTGACATTGTCATTAACCCCTTTCTGCTGCTCTGTATGTTTATACTCTCCACTGTCACACTGTGAGGGGTTTGCTTACTGCAAAATAATCCTGCATCAGAAAATCAGGAGAATTGCAATTTAAGCTATTCTAGATACACCGTGTATTAAAGGATTAAGGCTAAAACCAGCAGGGAGGTAAGAGGGGAGATTTTTAGGGCTTAATAGAATAGAACGGATAGAGCCATCCTTCTGAGGATGGGGTCGTCTCACCTTGCTAAATTACAATCACGGGCGGATTGGCCATCTGGCAATTCTGGCAAATAGGTGGGCTGGTTGAAATTTACACACACAAATATTTTATATATATACAAATAAAACAATTTAAAAAGTGACATGGCCGGCAGCCCATGGGCTTACATTTACATTTTAGTCATTTAGCAGACGCTCTTATCCAGAGCGACTTACAGTTAGTGAATACATTATATATATATATATTTTTTATTTTATTTTTTATACTGGCCCCCCGTGGGAATCGAACCCACAACCCTGGCATTGCAAACACCATGCTCTATCAACTGAGCTACATCCCTGCCGGCCATTCCCTCCCCTACCCTGGACGACGCTGGGCCAATTGTGCGCCGCCCATGAGTCTCCCGGTCACGGCCGGCTGCGACAGAGCCTGGATTCGAACCAGGATCTCTAGTGGCACAGTTAGCACTGCGATGCAGTGCCTTGGACGAGTAAGCCACTCTCCTCTCCCCGCATGCACTGGAGATAAAAATGCGCTCTGATCGTATAGTAAAAACACAGCTTTGGAAGCTTTGTCCCCTTTTCCCTGTCGAAGCGAGGATGGTATCAGCTTTCTGAAGGTATATATTTCTTTCTGTCAATATTCAGCTCAATAGCAACTATTTCACAACCAAGATATTTGATATGGCCTTGAGATATGTTGTGGCGAGCGTGTGAAATGTCACTGGTACAGAAATGGTTGAGAAACGCTATACTGTAATGCCCAATGTTATGTTTCAGCACGGAGAACCGGGATGGAAGTAACACTTATTTTTCTTTCCTATTTACTCAGAGATTGATAGAGCTACCATATTTTATGACAAACAACGTATATATGTCCTCTACCATTAGCAAGTGTCATTTCATTTCTAGGTTAATTGAGTTGAAATTAAATAAGTTGAGAACGGAAGTATCGCAAATTTACTTTTGTACCTGCCGGTGGGGCCAAAGTAACACAGGCTTGGGAAGGAAGTAACGGCAGGTGAGAAGTGCACAATTTCTGTCGTATTTCCACGTTTATGGTTTGTAATGCTCGTTACTTTCAACAATGTACTATCAGCCATCATGTCAAGTTTGTGTCGATTTAATAAATAAGGTTTGATATTTAAGAAAATGAACCATGCGTCAACATTGCAATGTTCCAACCACAATATTTTCCCTTACAATATTAATCAGACTAAAATGGATCACATAATAGCTATATTAACCATAATGTTCTCATCTCACTTTCATGGGAATGTAGTAGGATAAGTTTTTTCACAATTTTCAATTACTATTCAAGCTTAGCCTTACCAATGTTACTTCCGCACCACCCCTCTCTCCTGTAAATTCTCCCTGGCTAGCATCCAAGACTACCAATAATTATTTTTCAAACCTATGCTGTCATTTAGTCACTAGATTGGTTAAGAAAATAACGTATGTTTGGAACCTTAAAAAATAAACACAATTCTACAACAGGAAAACACTTCCAGATCTTTTTTTTTTTTTTTTGCTCGAAACAATTGGTGGGGAGCACAGAGTTGTGGGCTTGTGTGGATAAAATGCCAGGGACTAATTGTTGTCCCAGTCCACCCCTGAGTACAATACACATTCAATTGTTTTAGAGATGAGTGCTGTGTAGCTAGGGAACAGTATGAGGGGAGGATATGAATGATAAATTGTAACTATCATTATTTCAGTATCGTGTATTTGGATTCAAGAGGCACCTCCATACTTGTTTAGTTCTTTTTTAGAAAACAGCTCCATCAGCTATGATGGATGCATTAGGAAATGAGCAAATTGTGTTTTAATTACTTTAATTATTCTGCCTGAATAAAATGCACATCATTACTTTGTTTACAAAATGATCAATTCTGTGAGTTCAGAATATACTCATTTGTTTTCCTAATCATGTTTCTCAGAGTCCACCTGAGGAAAGGATGTATCCAGTCTTTAACTTACAAAAAGTACAGATCTACAGCCCCTTGACCTTTTCCACATTTTGTTACATTACAGCTTTATTCTACAATGGATTAAATTGTTTTTCCCCCCCCTCATCAATCTACACACAATACCCCATAATGAAAAAGCAAAAACAGGTTTTTAGAAATGTTTGCAAATGTATTATAAACAAAGAACTGAAATATCACATTTACATAAGTATTCAGACCCTTTACTCAGTACTTTGTTGAAGCACCTTTGTCAGCGATTACAGCCTCGAGTCTTCTTGGGTATGATGCTACAAGCTTGGCACACCTGTATTTGGGGAGTTTCACCCATTCTTCTCTGCAGATCCTCTCAAGCTCTGTCAGGTTGGATGGGGAGCGTTACTGCACAGCTATTTTCAGTCCGGCCTCTGGCTGGGCCACTCAAGGACATTCAGAGACTTGTCCCAGCGCACTCCTGCGTTGTCTTGGCTGTGTGCTTAGGGTCGTTGTCCTGTTGGAAGGTGAACCTTCGCCCCAGTCGGAGGTCCTGAGTGCTCTAGAGCAGGTTTTCATGAAGGATCTCTCTGTACTTTGCTTCGTTCATCTTTCCCTCGATCCAGACTAGTCTCTGAGTCCCTGACACTGAAAAACATCCCCACAGCATGGTGCTGCCACCACCATGCTTCACCGTAGGGATGGTGTAAGGTTTCCTCCAGACGTGACGCTTGGCATTCAGGCCAAAGAATTCAATCTTGGTTTCATCAAACCAGAGAATCTTGTTTCTGATGATCTGAGAGTCCTTTAGGTGCCTTTTGCCAAACTCCAAGCGGGCTGTCGTGCCTTTTACTGAGGAGTGGCATCCGTCTGGCCACTCTACCATAAAGGTCTGATTGGTGGAGTGCTGCAGAGATGGTTGTCCTTCTGGAAGATTCTCCCATCTCCACAGAGGAACTCTGGAGCTTTGTCAGAGTGACCATCGGGTTCTTGGTCTCCTCCCTGACCAAGGCCCTTCTCCCCCGATTGCTCAGTTTGGCCGGGTGGCCAGATCATTTAAGAATGATGGAGGTCACTGTTTTCTTGGGGACCTTCAATGCTGCAGAAATGTTTTGGGACCCTTCCCCAGATCTGTGCCTCGACACAATCCTGTCTCGGAGCTCTACGGACAATTCCTTCGACCTCATGGCTTGGCTTTTGCTTTGACATGCACTGTCAACTGTGGGACCTAATATAGACCTTATATAGAATTACCACAGGTGGACTCCAATCAAGTTGTAGAAACATCTCAATGATGATCATTGGAAACAGGATGCACCTGAGCTCAATTTGGAGTCTCATAGGAAAGGGTCTGAATGTAAATAAGGTATTTCTGTTTTTTATTTTTAATAAATTAGCAAACATTTCTAAAAAACAGTTTTTGCTTTGTCATTATGGGGTATTGTGTGTAGATTGATGAGGATTTTTTTTTCTCCATCCATTTTAGAATAAGGCTGTAACATAACAAAATGTGGAAAAAGGGAAAGGGTCTGAATACTTTCAAAATGCACTGTATGTGGATATTCATTGAAGGCCCATCCATGATAAAAGAGACAAAGGACCAAATAAAAGCACACCACATTGAATAATTGATATTGTGTGACATCTTGGCTCTATTGTGTTTGTGTCGTGTTCAGATTATTTGTAGGGCATGCATATCTGATGGCCAACAGAGGAAATCTATATAATCATGCTTGTGATGTATGCAATATATTTCTTTCATAAGTACAGCAAAAAATACACATGTACACATCAATTGCTTTAATGTTTCACACGTCTGTGCTAAACTTGTAATCAGAATTACCTTATGTAATTTCGCCCTCTGATTGTCATGTATGGCCACCAAGTTCACTTTCCCCTCATCCTACCTTGCATTATCTTAATCTATTACACACTCCACCCATCCTCCAAGAATAACCCTTACGGTAATATGTTTAAACTGTTTACATTTCCCATTTCCTGTCCATATCATATCACAGGAGTGGAAGAGGTGAAAGTGTCTCCATACAACACTGCACATGCTGGCAATCATTTTGTTCTGCAGTGCTCCTGAATGGTACACCTGAGACGGCGGAGGCAGTAAGGAGAATGAGCTGCCTTTGTGTGACACCAGTGAATTATTCACGACTAACTGTGCCTGCTGAATCCGGATTCCTTTATGGGCATCTGGAGCATATGCTATCAGATGGCCAAATAGTGTCTATGTCACAGAGGACACCGGTCAAATGGTTCCCTGCAAGACACACCTCCCTGAGATCATCGCATCGCTGCCGGCCCAGCTCTTTGTTATGACCCTGGCCTCGGTCAAGCGTGTCGCTATCGGCAACACAAATTACAATTTGACAGCTTAACTGCAGTGACAGTGACAGGACTCAAGCTTGACAGAGATGTATGTATGTATGCCAATGCAGTCTATAAATATGGATGATATTATCAGATTCATACAGTCAACACTCCTTTTTGGCATTGAGGCTCAGATGGCTGTCTTACAGTACGTGTTCATATCGGTGTGTGATAGAAATTACCACATCATTTGTGCACTTACCCAGTCATTGTTTTTAGAAGTCTGTGCTTAAATGTATAGTTAATTTCTATAAGAACATGATCCCTGGCCTCTTTTCCCGTTGTAGCCGAGCCAAAACCAATGTGTTGTATAGTGAAAAACATTTGATCTTTAGTTTTGCTTGTGCAAACAACTGTATCCTGGTCATGATGTCCTTAAATGTGACCAATCAGCCTTTCCCACGCCTTAGTCAAACCATGTTCTCAGCAGACAGCAGCCTGTCATGTGTTTGAACTGGATCATTCTTTTCTTGTTGACATAGGTCTGAAATAGAGTCATATTATCTAGGCCACTCCTACAAATACAGTCATGTAAACATTAGGCTCAACAGCACAATAGTCTGAATCTGTGTTTAACCTTGTGGTGATATAGTTTCCAAATTGTTAAAACACTTAATTAAATCACTCAGTAAACAACATGATAAACCCATCTTATGATGAGTCAACAAATGTCAATATGTACACTGGAACTATCCAGGTATGGCTGTTGTCTACGACATGGTGAAGGCCAGAGCAAACATGATCACCTGTTGCAGGTGGAATGTGACCGCTGCCCCGCCCCAGCCGTGAGGGATGCAAATAGTGTTGGTATCAGTTTACAAGTTGTCCAGAGAGAGGAGAGAGAACAGACAGTCATCAGATCTCTGCAGCCCGCAGGCTACCAGCTACCATTGGCTAAGATGCACTGAAAATAAATACCCAGACAAAAAGGTTTTTCACCTTGGCAACTCCTCTGTTTAGTCATGCCCATAGCAGATCTGCTGGGTGTCCAGTTCGACATGCAACTGCTGGGGAAGCTGACGTGTTCCGTGGCCGCTGTGCTGCTCATCTCTTGGGTTTACAGGTTCTACAGCTCCAGGGGTAAAGCAGCTAAACCCCAGCTCTATGTGAGGCTTCCTCCAGACAGGCCCACTGAAGCACCCATTGGAACCTGTCTGAACTGCAAGATGGAACTGCGACCTCAAAGCATAGCCAAACATGACACCAGCAGTGATGGGGACAAACAGCCTGGCCACTCACAGATTAGCCCTGTGAGTGATGACCTGACACCTGACAACACCAATACAGGGACAGGGGAAGGAGAAGTGACCCAGATTGAAGAAGCCGGCAAGTTCACAAACATTAAGGAAATGGCTGCATTGCAGGAGGAATCAAATGTAGAGGAAGACAACAGCTTGGAGTTGGAGACAGATATCCCCGTGTTTGTTGAGGAGGCTGAGATTAAGACCAGTAATTGTATGTTTGGATCCATCTTGAAACTCCCTGATCCTAATGACAGTGGTCTGGCCAGCCCATCAGGCCGTCGATCCCCTTGCTTTCTGCAGAGGCTTGAGGGCAGTGTGGGGCTGGGGGTCAGCAGAGAGCTGAGGCAGGACCTGGGGCTCCAGGGGGCCTACTCCAGCTTCCTCTCCAAGGCAGAGATCACAGTGGAGGATGCCAACCTTGTGATGGAAGGACCTGGGGACCAGAGCGTTGTGCGGGGAAAGATCTATGAATACTATGTGGAATCTTCCTCGCACTCCATCACAGACTCCATATTGGGTCAGTTTGAGGGGAATTCACTGGACTCACAGTCAGTGAAGTTTGGAAGCCGTGGCAGCAGCCTCACTGAGTCTCCCTCGTCCTTAAGCCCCATCATCATGCGTGATTTGGTTTTACCACAGAGTCCTGTTGAGAGGCCATTCTCCCCAATTAGTCCGGCGCCCACACCTCCCATCAAGCCGGGTCTCATACGCAAGGAGAGCTACCTCACAGCGGCTGAACATTCAGAGCTCCTGATCCCCTCTCTGATACCCAGAGCCTCGACCCCATTGAGGCCCCACTCTCAGGCCTATTCATCAGGGGATCCCAGCCCTGTCAGTCCCCTTAGTCCCTGCACAGACACCAGGGGCCCCAGTGCATGGGAGGAGCCCAGCCTAGAAACCATAGCTGGGGCCAGATTTGTAAATCTGCTTCCAGAAAACATAGCTCAGAGCTCAGAGTTACAGAGCTTAAAGGCCAAGCTTGATTTGGGTAACTGCATGGAGGTGCTGGAGCTGTCTAAGAAGAATGGGCAGGCCCCACTGCAGCAGGCAGCCCTCAGAGTGATGTCTGACAACTACCTCCAGGTCCTCAGGGACCCAGGCCTGTATGGGATGCTGAGAGCAGGCGAGCGGGATGAGATCCAGAAACAGCGTATGAGAGGAAGGCAGTTCTTAGTGGCAGCCAACATGGACCCTCAGGACTGGGTGGGGAGTAGTCCTCAAGGGACAAAAACAGAGCAGCGAGCCACCAACAAGCCATCCAGTGGTCTCTACTATTATGATGATTATATAGACAGCTGGCACCCACTGTGTCCCATCCCACAGGAAGTCATCTCCAAAGGCTGTGCCGTGTGCACTATGGACAACTACTTATTTGTAGCAGTGGGGGGCTGCCAGCAGGGCGCAGACAGAGAGATGAAACCTTCCAAGAGAGTGTTCTGCTACAACCCTATAACGTCCATTTGGAAAGAGATCAGTCCTATGAATGAGTCCAGGCCCCACTGCAAACTGGCAGGCCTTCAGGGCTGCATCTATGCCATCGGAGGGGAGTGTCTGTCTACCGTAGAGCGCTATGACCCCCGCTCCGACAGATGGACTTTTGTGGCCCCACTGCCCAACGATACATTTGCTGTGGCCCATCATGTCACGGTGTGCAATGGGGAACTCTTTGTTCTAGGGGGAACACTGAGATACACACTGTTGAGCTACAACCCAAAAAACAATGTGTGGAGGAAGAGCGCAATAACGGGAAGCAAAGTGAGGACCACCGAGATAGTGGGCGTAAGAAACTTTCTGTATCGCTTCGATGTCAACCCACAGCTAGGCATCAGTGTGTATCGCTACCACACTGTGGCACGACTATGGTATGAGTGCTGCACCAAACGCCTCGCCCACTGCCCTGCCTTCCAGTGTGTTGTTGTGGACGACACCATCTACTGCATAAGCCGCCAGTTCACCATGAGGTTCCTGGCTGATGAGATCTCTCCGAGCTTCGTAGCGGACGATTTGAGTGTCCTCTCTGCAGCTAAGGGCATCCTTTTCCCCTTCGTACTCTCCCTTCCTGATAAGAAAGCTCTCCAGACCAGCGTGTGACCAGGAATGATTCTCCTCAGCACAGACAAGGACAGAGCAGTGAGGGAGTATCTCATGTATTTATGCACCAAGGCCATTTTCATAGATGAGAGTATCCTACTGGGAAGCACAGCTGTCTTAATCAGAGGCAATGAAAGTAAAATATGAATGCCATTAATGGTAATTAGACTACTGCTTGTTTAGATTTATTCAGGGTGTACTGCCATATAAACTCCATGTATTTGTGAAAGCTGCTTGTTCTTTTCATTTCCCTCCTCCCTTGCACTACCGAGCTACTCCTAAATCATGCACTTTCTCTCCTGTAAAAATAATTCATAAACAAGTCTTAAGTTAATTCACTCAACCATAATGCTTTGGAGTACTGGGTTGATATAGTAATAATCCATCACAGTGGGTAGCTTTGTAGGGTACAAACATTACTCACACAGGACTGGACTCAATACAATTATCCACATTTGGTCTATAAATATGACATGATGTAAATGGTTGTGACACAGCATGATGTACTGTATGTGAGCTTCAATAAACAAAAGTCACTGCTACTTTTTAATCTCTTCTAAGATTGGAACATAGTATACGCCTGTTTTCTTCTGCTGTGGTTTTCAACATTGTTGATATCAGAAGTTATTAATGCACCAACATAACTAATGACTGTGATGAAAGTACTCTTGATTTTGTAAACAAATATTTATCGTTACATTTGTGCAATATTAATCAGCAGAAGAAAGAAATATGCAAAAATTATTAAAGACAAAGCATTTTGTTCAGCATTGTGTTGGCTATTAAGTAATGTGGTTGAATCATGATTTAAATTAAATACATTTTCCTTCCAGACAGTGACTGATTTTCAATGATAAGTCATCAACAATTTAACAAACAAGAGCTCTGCTGTGTGATGTGTCGTGTCTGACTGCAGAGTAAATCAATGAATTTGTAGGATGATGGATGTGGTGGTTAATTGATGTGTTGCGTAATTACATCAACAATATACATGTTTGAATGAATGTTTAAACGTATAATTGTTTTTTCATTCAAATCAAGCTGTCGGTTGTTCTCACAAAGAGCAATCATAGACTAAGAACAACAGTGAGTGACAGCACCCTTGTCTGGGATTCCATTGTGTGACATGTCGCTGTAGCGCCATCATGTGGTCTGACTAACCAAACATAGAAAGGAGTAATTTGCACTGTGTGTAATTGATAACACATAATCTACCCACGTTTTCTGACTCGCACAAAAATCAGCTTGAGTATTGAAATTAATAACGGAGAGGCGGACAGAGGGCTGCACTAGCTGGGGCAGCAGGAGAAGAGAGATGGTTGACCATCAACATATAAGCATATTTGATTCCTCCTAATTAAACACTTTGATTCCCTGTAATTAAACAACCAATGGAATGGGAGTAAGACAAGTCCCCTCAGAGTTTGCCTTACATTACTCATAGCTCCTGCTATGGATGAATACCCAGGTCAGCTCTGACATCAACACTCTTTTAGATTTCCAAAGCATCTAGTCTAGGGTATTTGGTATTTTGGTATTTTATTAGGATCCCCATTAGCTGTTGCGAAAGCAGCAGCTACTCTTCCTGGGGTCTACACAGAACATGAAACATGACATAATACAGAACATTAATAGACAAGAACAGCTCAAGGACAGAACTACATCAACTACAAAAGCCAATTTTGAGTGGCAAATATTAAGTGCAAGGAAAATAATTAGCATGTGATTATCCTAAATGTTCAGATGTCTTTTGCGGACACCCCCTCCCTCTCCTCCGCACACACACACACACACACACACACACACACACACACACACACACACACACACACACACACACACACACACACACACACACACACACACACACACACACACACACACACACACACACACACATACACACACAGAGCCTAGATTCAAGAGATTATAATGAGACTACTGTTTAATTTTCTACATCTTTTGATATCCCATATGTTCTGCTCCATTTCATTTTTCATGCATTAGACTAATACAAAATACAATCCTCAAACAGCACCACTTGAGCACGGCCCCTGAGTATCGAAACAGCGTGTGAGGCACGCCAGCTCAGGGCCGTGCTCTGTCTACACAACAGACAGGGGAGGGAGGAGGCTGGCGGAGACTGAGTTGTCTGGGACCTGTCTGCAGGGCCGTTGTTTCAGATCCATGTCCTTGTTGATCTGATTGGCAGGATGGAGCTTGCTGGAGAGGCCTCGTGGCACACTGGCGAAGCAGGGCTGGCGGAAAGCACTGGGTGGGTACCTCTGGTACGCTGACCTGTACACACTCAGCGCAGGGAGGGGGGACTGCTGCTGGTCCAGACGGACCTGTCTAGACTCCACCAGGCCAAAGTTAGTTGGAGGTGCTGGAAGGGAGAAGGAAGGGAGGGAGAGAGCGAGAGAGAGAGGGCTCAGCTGTTACAGTGCTGCAGTCATTAATTATATCTGTGACAGATTTGGAACAATCAAAGGCCATTTATTCTGCCTGAACTTTAGTTGTGGAACACTGCATCTTTGTTCTTCCCGGTTTTTCTTTACTTGAGACTAGTTTGTAATTACAGCTAACATTTTTCTGTGCCACAGTCAAGTAAATACACGCTTTTCATAATTCAAACATACTGTGTGATGATTTTGTACCCATATAAAAGTGGTTTTGTCAAACCAAGGTGCTGTGTTCCCTATTGGTTTTGCACTCAAAACTCTTGGTGGAACCAATGCTTTAGAAAAGGTTTATTCTAATGTTGACTTCCTCTCTTACCCAAGCTTGGGTGGTCAGACTTCTCTGGTGTCCACGCCAGCCTGTCTGGATGCCAGGAGCGCAAGGCAGGAAGGGTGGAGGTGCCCTGGCGCCCATACATCTCATCATAGAGGGTGACCAGGTAATGGGAGGGCAGCGTGCCGTGGTGGGAGAGAAGCAGCTTGGCGGGAAGGCCCTGGAACACACCACAACCCACTATTCTACTGGCCATCCATTGCTTTAAAAAACAATGGCAGAGGGCACACTGCTTGTTTGATTGATTAGCTCATTACCTCTGCGTATACGGATAATCTTTGTTTGGATTTTGTTCTAACAGACTTTTAGGCCTAACTTGACTAGCATTTCGCTAATGCTAATGATATCATGATCCTGCTGTGTAAGACTGACCTCAGCTTTCCGCAGCGCCTGTCGTCTGAGGATGACGTCTGGCCGGTGGTCCCTCTGTGACTGGTAGTCTGCACGGTTGGTGCTGTTGGCTGTCTTACACTCTCGAGTGAACTGTCTCGACAGAGAGGGTAAATAGACAGGAAGAGGAGGAGGAGGAGGAGGGGGAAAGAGGAGGAGAGGAGGGATTGCTCAGCCACTTAAGCATGAGCTCAGCAAAGCTCACACTTCACCATCGATCCATGCTGTTGTATAGTATTTCTAAAGACATCCCTCTAGTCAGATCCTGAAGCAGCAGCCTGCGGCCCTGCCTGGCGTCAATGCAATTAGACTGCCTCTTGAGTCTCTCACACTGGGAGTCTGTGCTGATGTAGCTTAACTGAAGCCCTCTAATTATTTTTGTATAGATTTGCAAACCGACTGAGAAGCAGCAGAACCATTGGAAACCAGCCATTGAACTAGTTTGTTGAAGATCTTTGGCTACAGAAAGCAGGAGGTATAGCACATTCTCACACTCAGTGCAGGTTTTTCTTGTGAGAATCTCATTTGAATCGAAAGGAAAGACTGCTGTACCCACGCTTTGCTGTAATTAAAACTCTTGATAATGACTCTTGATGACTCTTGCCAAATGTTGCATTATTTGATGAATTAGCAACATTCATCACAGGCAATGCATAATAGCAATGGCAATTAATTGAAATTACATGAAAATCCCAGAATAAACTTTTATTAAAAACCCTACCTGAAGCTTCTCTTCCACCCAGTTGCCAATTAGAACTTTGTTTGCATACTTCTGCTCTATTCTCCAGCCAGGTTGGGTCCATTTATCATAACTCTTTTCCTGATTGCTCATACTGTAGGTGGTACTGTACATGGTGTCACATACAGCTGATTAAGAGATGGTTTGGTCCTAATATCAGAGCATAGTTAGATCAAACAGAACAGATGATGGTGCATTCCACCTGCTCTCATTGTGACATAGTAAGAGGAAGCTCGGTTGCTATGGATACAGCAAACATTCTGTGACTGACAGACAGAATAGTGGAGCAGTAGTGGAGGGAAATGGGAGGCAAAGGACCTGCATTATAATAACACTTGCATGCAATACTTTAGAATGGTGCTGTATTTCTGAATGTCAGAGAATTCTGCAGCAGTTAGCCTATAGCTCATACATGCTATACACGTCTTCATTTAAATCATAATGAATATCATTGGATTGCATCTTTCTGTAGAAATGAAAATGAATGCCTTAATTGATTTAAAGAAGAGTAAAACATGTACTAAGCTGTGTTTATTAGCTTTGCCTGTAAACAGAACAAAGTCACTGGCCAGGAACATGAAAAATCTAATCTCGAAATATTCCCTATATAATTTCAATCCAAACAGATGCACATCAAACATTAACATCCATTTGATCAGTTTAGTGTTTCTCAAAGTGTTTTTACATAGCTTACAATACTATCTACAGCCTGTGTTGCAGATAGGAAGGTTAGCCAGCCTTCTTTGAAAAATTCCATGAGTCTATGGAAGCCGTCTGGAACGTGATGCCAGGTGACCTCCAGTCCCAGGTCCAGGATTCCATCATCCCTCAGCACGTCGTACTCACAGGTCAGGATAAAGGCCGGTGGGGTCAGACGGATAACAGCGTCATCTTCCAGGAGCGGGGACACCTCCGGATCCAGACAGTCTTTGATTATGTGGTACACCTCTCCATTGTAGTCTAAGTCTGAGTGTACATGCTGGCAGTGGCCCCGCACCCTGCACTCAGGAGGGAGGTGTTCTGGGAGAGCCTCTCCTTGAAGGCCAGCCTCATCTCAGCAGGGATGTGGTTCCCCTCCAGCACATCCTGGCACACTGACGTGTCCCCGTTGAGATACTGCAGGAAGTAGAATGCCATCCGGCCACGGAACAATATGGGCACAGCATGATTCTACTGGTATGAAGGCAGGTTGAAATCTGCCATCTGCAAAGCTGGATAGATGAGGACCTGGGCACAGGGAGACAGCAGATGTCCATCCTTTCTATTGGCCAGACTTTGGCACAGTGCGGCTGCCAGGTTTGCCCCAGCACTATCACCCCTCTGCCTGGGTCCACCCCGAACTCTGCCTCTGCCACAGACAGGAAGTGACACGTTGTAGCCTCACAGTCATCCAGCTGAGTGGGGTACCGATATTCAGCGGCAAGCCGGTATCTAAAGAGGGTAGAGAAAGAAGAAACATGTCAAGGATTTGACAACTTTACAGCCCTTTTCACTGTATTGATCTGCTTTGGAAGCACATTTTGAGTCAGTGAGTCATAAAATAAAAGTTACCCAACAGAAACCACCGTGGTTTCAGACTCCTTGGCAATGTGCCTGCAGACCTCATCTGCAGTATCTGATCACAAGAAACAGAACATTAGTGTTAGACTAGAGTAAACAGAGAATGAAACGTTTCTTTTTTTATATGAGCAGGCCGCTATTGTAAGATAGACATTATGTTTGTCTTATCTTATTACCCAAATTGCCCAACACCCATCCTCCTCCATGGAAGTATACCAGGCCCCTCCTCAGGCCCAGTGAGACAGCTGTGGGCTCATACACTCTGACTGGCACCTCAGAGAAGGTGAGGTCCGTCACACGTAGTCCAGGGGGAACTGGTCATAGAATGACCAGGAACCGTCTTCTGAACCACCTGATGACATAGACCCAGCCGATCCAGGATACGGCCCTGACAGGACAGGACTGTGAAAACTCTGCTTGAGTGTCCTTACCCAAACAATGAAACCCCTGAATGACTTTGACTTTTTGTCATTTATTCAGACCTGTTCTCTTATCTACACCATTGAAGTTTTATCAGTGTTAGAGTACATAGAAAGGACAAGCATATTTTAAAAGAGCTGAGTTCTCTTTTTAATAGTATTCAAGTACGAGCATGTTTCTCTTTTCACCAAGGAATACGTTAAATAAATTATTTCTTCAGAGACTTGAACGTGATTTGACAGCAGAAAACATCAAATAATAAGCACTAACAATTCCATAGATAGATACTCACCACAATTGCTATGCCAACAAACAAGCCATGAACTACATGCAGTTTCCCTCGATTTGCAACCCCTTGAGGAATGTCTGAATTCATCAGCTCAGAATACAGTAGACCAATTACCAGAAGGAGGAAGGCTGCAATCAAGGCAGCAAAGCCAATTATTAAAAATGCAGTGTTGATGTCCATGGTGCTTCTAGTGTGATCCCAGGTAGGCTACAGTAGAAATAGCTTAGTCATTAGGTATGAATGTTTTATCCAGCTGCTTGGGTTTTCTTTGCCCCTCCTACATCGTTGTGTACACCCTGCTCTGACCTTGTTCTATCTAAATGACTTTCAGTGCCAGTAACAAAGGGACATTCATTATTTTATTCTATGAATTTTATGGACTCAAGCAATTAGATACATTTAACACATATTTCACAGTTAGCTATTTTTATGAATATACAGTATCTTAGTTTTATAAACACAGAATAGTAATTCATTCATTTTAAATGTTATTTTTCACAGAGGACACTGGTATCTGAACTTTCACTGTTCATCTGTAGATGGCAGTGATGGCTTGAGCAACAGGAGCTGTTTTCTAGGACTAGCCAACCTTTTAGCCGTCACAGAGTCACAGCCTTTTTCTGAGAAGCTAAACCCAACACAAAGCTGCCATTGTGAAGCTGCTTTTTAAACCCATCACAGTTTCTGGAAAAAGCCCTCCGTTCAGCAGCTATACCCAGTAAAAGTCACAAGGCCTAGGCCAAAAATCACAGACTGGAATCTTGTCTGCAGCCTATGAATTCACTGGATTTGTTTAGGAGGTATTTATGCAGGTCCCTATTTGTCACCTTGACAAGTTTCTGGGACTGACCCATTTCTTTATTGTCACAGAGAGAGATGTGTTTCAAGTGAAAGATCACTACATCAGGGCGTCTTCACAGTCCCCCATCTTCTTTTGTGCAGTAAAATTAACTTTTATCACATGAAGTAGTATGTAATTTTGTATGGCACAATTATATGACATAAAAGCTCATAGGAGTTTTACTTACTCTAACCTAACGTTAGGCAAAACTCCGATATAAAGTGTTTTTTCTCAAAGTTGCATGGATGTCATGTGTGCTATTATATCAGTACACTTGTAACAACCTAAGCATTATGAAACTTCTATTCGATCAAATAAGCCACAGAGTTTCTAAACCCAGAGAAGCAACATTGCGAACATTGAACATGTTACTACTCCAACTTTCTTGAAAGTGACAAACTAACACGTTTTTTAAAAGTCAAAAACGACTTTATATCGAAGGAGTGCCTTTGATTTGATTGCCTGCACCTGCGTAGTTTGACGCGAGACGACCATTAGACCCGATGATGTGTTTCTGCGCATGAGCATAGCTAGCCAACATCGCCATGACATCGCCTACAAGTGTGATAGGGGATATCTATTGGAGAAGCAGTTTTAGCCTATCTTCATACTGTACTCTCTTTGATTTTACTATGTGATGTAAAATGTGGCCAATCTGGCTGATGGGAAAAAGGGAAGCATTTAGCATGCTCATGGGTACGGAAGTCCAGAGAGGACATATGTATAAAAACATTATCCCTGGTTATGTCGAGATCACAACTTATTTATCTCATGATCACGACATAACAAAAGTTGTTTTGTCGAGATCACAAGATAAACTCTATAAATAGGAGTGGACACATTGATGATAGATTGACAGTATGGCTGAGGCGGCAGAGCCCACGATGTATTCATCTCCCAGTGTCTGCTGGAATGCAGACTGAACACGTTCTTTATTTTGTGATATCCAATTGGTAGTTACAGTCCTCTCCCATCGCTGCAACTCCCGTACGGACTCGGGAGGGGCAAAGGTCGAGAGCCATGTGTGTCCTCCGAAACACGACCCTGCCAAGCCGCACTGCTTCTTGACACACTGCTCTCTTAACCCGGAAGTCAGCCGCACTAATGTGTCGGAGGAAACACCATACAACTGGCGACCGAACACCATACAACTGGCGACACGCTCTAGCCACAAGGAGTCGCTAGAGCGTGATGGGACAAGGACATCCCGGCCTGCCAAACCCTCCCCTAACTCGGACGACGCTGGGCCAATTGTTCACCGCCTCATGGGTCTCCCGGTCACGGCCTGCTGCGATACAGCCCGGGTCTGTAGTGACGCCTCAAGCACTACGATGCAGTGCCTTAAACCGCTGCGTGAACCAGGTTTTCATCTAGGATTTTGCCTGTGCTTAGCTCCATTCCGTTTCTTTTTTATCCTGAAAAACTCCCAAGTTCTTAACAATTACAAGCATACCTATAACATGATGCAGCCACCACTATGCATGGAAATATGGAGAGTGATACTCAGTAATGTGGTTTATTAGATTTGCCCCAAATATAACGCTTTGTATTCAGGACAAAAAGTGAATTGCTATGACACATTTTTTGCAGTATTACCTTAGTGCCTTGTTGCAAACAGGATGCAAGTTTTGGAATATTTGTATTCTGTACAGGCTTCCTTCTTTTCACTCTGTCAATTAGGTTAGTATTGTGGAGTAACTACAGTGAGGGAAAAAAGTATTTGATGCCCTGCTGATTTTGTACGTTTGCCCACTGACAAAGAAATGATCAGTCTATAATTTTAATGGTAGGTTTATTTGAACAGTGAGAGACAGAATAACAACAACAAAATCCAGAAAAACGCATGTCAACAATTGTATCAATTGATTTGCATTTTAATGAGGGAAATAAGTATTTGACCCCCTCTCAATCAGAAAGATTTCTGGCTCCCAGGTGTCTTTTATACAGGTAACGAGCTGAGATTAGGAGCACACTCTTAAAGGGAGTGCTCCTAATCTCAGTTTGTTACCTGTATAAAAGACACCTGTCCACAGAAGCAATCAATCAATCAGATTCCAAACTCTCCACCATGGTCAAGACCAAAGAGCTCTCCAAGGATGTCAGGGACAAGATTGTAGACCTACACAAGGCTGGAATGGGCTACAAGACCATCGCCAAGCAGCTTGGTGAGAAGGTGACAACACTTGGTGCGATTATTCGCAAATGGAAGAAACACAAAAGAACTGTCAATCTCGGCCTGGGGCTCCATGCAAGATCTCACCTTGTGGAGTTGCAATGATCATGAGAACGATGAGGAATCAGCCCAGAACTACGAAGGAGGATCTTGTCAATGATCTCAGTGAGATATACCTGCTGGAGCGCAGACTACGGGTGGGTGCTGCTATGGTGACCAATGAGCTAAGATAAGGCGGGGATTTGCCTAGCAGTGATTTATAGATGGCCTGGAGCCAGTGGGTTTGACGACGAACCTGTAGTGAGGACCAGCCAACAAGAGCGTACAGGTCACAGTGGTGGGTAGTGTATGGGGCTTTGGAGACAAAACGGATGGCACTGTGATAGACTACGTCCAATTTGCTGAGTAGAGTGTTGGAGGCTATTTTGTAAATGACATCGCCGAAGTCAAGGATCGGTAGGATAGTCAGTTTTACGAGGGCATGTTTGGCAGCATGAGTGAAGGAGGCTTTGTTGCGAAATAGGAAGCCGATTCTAGATTTAACTTTGGATTGGAGATTCTTTATGTGAGTCTGGAAGTTGAGTTTACAGTCTAACCAGACACCTAGGTATTTGTAGTTGTCCACATACTCTAGGTCAGACCCGTCGAGAGTGGTGATTCTAGTCGGGTGGGCGGGTGCCAGCAGCGTTCGATTGAAAAGCATGCATTTAGTTTTACTAGTGTTTAAGAGCAGTTGGAGGCTACTGAAGGATTGTTGTATGGCATTGAAGCTCGTTTGGAGGTTTGTTAACACAGTGTCCAATGAAGGGCCAGATGTATACAAAATGGTGTCGTCTGCGTAGAGGTGGATCTGAGAGTCACCAGCAGCAAGAGCGACATCATTGATATACACGGAGAAAAGTGTCGGCCCAAGAATTGAACCCTGTGGCACCCCCATAGAGACTGCCATAGGTCCAGACAACAGGCCCTCCGATTTGACACACTGAACTCTATCTGAGAAGTAGTTGGTGAACCAGGCGAGGCAGTCATTTGAGAAACCAAGGCTATTTAGTCTTCCAATAAGAATGCGGTGGTTGACAGAGTCGAAAGCCTTGGCCAGGTCGATGAAGACGGCTGCACAGTACTGTCTATTATCAATCGCGGTTATAATATCGTTTAGGACCTTGAGCGTGGCTGAAGTGCACCCGTGACCAGCTCGGAAACCGGATTGCATAGCGGAGAAGGTACGGTGGTATTCGAAATGGTCGGTGATCTGTTTGTTAACTTGGCTTTCAAATACTTTCGAAAGGCAGGGCAGGATGGATATAGGTCTGTAGCAGTTTGGATCTAGAGTGTCACCCCCTTTGAAGAGGGGGATGACCGCGGCAGCTTTCCAATCTCTGGGGATCTCAGACGTTATGAAAGAGAGGTTGAACAGACTAGTAATAGGGGTTGCGACAATTTCGGCGGCTAGTTTTAGAAAGAAAGGGTCCAGATTGTCTAGCCCAGCTGATTTGTAGGGGTCCAGATTTTGCAGCGCTTTCAAAACATCAGCTGTCTGAATTTGTGTGAAGGAGAAGCGGGGGGGGCATGGGCAAGTTGCAGCAGAGGGTGCAGAGTTGGTGGCCGGGTTAGTGGTAGCCAGATGGAAAGCATGGCCAGCTGTAGCAAAATGCTTGTTGAAATTCTCGATTATTGTAGATTTATCGGTGGTGATAGTGTTTCCTAGCCTCAGTGCAGTGGGCAGCTGGGAGGAAGTGCTCTTATTCTCCATGGACTTTACAGTGTCCCAAAACTTTTTGGAGTTAGTGCTACAGGATGCAAATTTCTGTTTGAAAAAGTTAGCCTTTGCTTTCCTGACTGCTTGTGTATATTGGTTCCTAACTTCCCTGAAAAGTTGCATATCGCGGGGGCTATTTGATGCTAATGCTGTACGCCACAGGATGTTTTTGTGCTGGTCAAGGGCAGTCAAGTCTGAGGAGAACCAGGGGCTATATCGGTTCTTAGTTCTGTATTTTTTGAATGGGGCATGTTTATTTAAGATTGAGAGGAAATTACTTTTAAGGAACAACCAGGCATCCTCTACTGACGGAATGAGATCTATATCCATCCAGGATACCTGGGCCAGGTCAATTAGGAAGGCCTGCTCGCTAAAGTGTTTTAGGGAGCGTTTGACAGTGATGAGGGGTGGTCGTTTGACCGCGGACCCGTTACGGACGCAGGCAATAAGGCAGTGATCGCTGAGATCCTGGTTGAAGACAGCGGGGATGTATTTAGAGGGTAAGTTAGTCAGGATGATATCTATGAGGGTACCCATGTTTACGGATTTAGGGTTGTACCTGGTAGGTTCGTTGATAATTTGCGTGAGGTTGAGGGCATCTAGCTTGGATTGTAGGATGGCTGGGGTATTAAGCATATCCCAATTTAGGTCACCAAGCAGTACAAACTCTGAGGATAAATGGAGGGCAATCAATTCACATATGGTGTCCAGGGCACAGCTGGGGGCTGAGGGGGGTCTGTAGCAAGCGGCAACAGTGAGAGACTTATTTCTGGAAAGGTGGATTTTTAGAAGTAGAAGCTCAAACTGTTTGGGCACAGACCTGGATAGTATGATAGAGCTCTGCAGGCTATCTCTACAGTAGATTGCAACTCCACCCCCTTTGGCAGTTCTATCTAGACGGAAAATGTTATAGTTGGGGATGGAAATTTCAGAATTTTTGGTGGCCTTCCTGAGCCAGGATTCAGACACTGCTAGAACATAAGGGTTGGCAGAGTGTGCTAACGCAGTGAATAACTCAAACTTAGGAAGTAGACTTCTGATATTTATGTGCAAGAAACCAAGACTTTTGCGATTACAGAAGTCATCAAATGATAGCGCCTGGGGAGTAGGAGTGATACTGAGGGCTGCAGGGCCTGGGTTAGCCTCTACATCACCAGAGGAACAGAGGAGGACTAGAATAAGGATACGGCTAAAGGCTTTAAGAACTGGTCTTCTAGTGCGTTGGGTACATAGAATAAAGGGGGCAGATTTCCGGGTGTTATAGAAAAGATTCAGGGCATTATGTACAGACAAGGATATGGAAGGATATGAGTAAAGTGGAGGTAAACCTAAGCGTTGGGTAACAATGAAAGAGATAGCATCGCTGGAGGCATCAATTGAGTCGGTCTCCGCGTGTATAGGGGGAGGGGCAAAGGAGCTATCTAAGGCAGGTTTAGCTAGGCTGGGGGGTCTACAGTGATATAGTACAATTAGAAATAACCGAAACAACAATAAACTAACCATGTTTGGGCTGAGGCTAAACATAAACAGGATGTAGTACCGTAAAAAGGAACAGTCCAGCAGACATCAGCTGTATAGCTGAGTTATCATAAGGTCCGGTGGTAAAGCACTAGAGAGTAAGAGGCCACGGCTAACGTGTGCTAGCGGGCCGGGGCTAGCAGATGGATGGAATCTTCGTGGTTAACGTCGTAACCACATCAGACGATTTCGTCGGCAGACCAGTCGTGTAGGATCGGCGGGGCTCCGTGTCAACACTAGGTGGTCCCGTCCGGTTGACAGAGAGGTAGATAGCCGGGAGATGGGCCTAGCTCAGGATGATTAGCCAGACCACAGCGTCCGTTTTGTTGTAGCTAGCTGGTAGCGATGAATCCGGAGTTAAAGGTCCAGTGATTCAGTGATTCCGGCGGAAAAACTGATATGTTCTGGGTCGATAACGCGCTGTGCAGACTGGCCGAATATCCGGTGATTAATGTCCAGTGATTAAAATTAATCCCGCAGAAAAAAAATCCAATGTTCTGGGTGAAACACCGCTAGCTGTGGCTAATAGCAAGTAGCTAGTTAGCTGGCTAGCTAGTTTCAACTGGAGATTCTAGATTCTAGATAAAGGTAAGTCAATAATAGAATCCGTTCCACATTGAGTGAGGCGTGTTGCAGGAAAGTATATTTTGTAGAAGGATGAAAAGTCTGATAGGGAAATATGTACGAAAAATACAGAAAAATAGGGTATTTACAGGCTATTTACAGACACGATAAAAACACAACTGCACTACTACGCCATCTTGGATTGAATATAAAATATATTTTGATTGGTTTAACACTTTTTTGGTTACTACATGATTCCATATGTGTTGTTTCATAGTATTGATGTCTTCACTATTATTCTACAATGTAAAAATGAGTACAAATTAAGAAAAACTCTTGAATGAGTAGGTGTGTCCAAACTTTGACTGGTACTGTATATGTATATACATTATATACAGTGCCTTCGGAAAGTATTCAGACCCCTTGACTTTTTCCACATTTTGTTACGTTACAGCCTTATTCTAAAATGGATTGAATTGTTTTTTCCCCCATATCAATCTACACACAACACCCAATCATGACAAAGCAAAAACTGGTTTTTAGATTTTTTTCCAAATGTATAAAAAATTAAAAACAGAAATACCGTATTTACATAAGTATTCAGACCCTTTGCTATGAGATTCGAAATTCAGCTCAGGTGCATCCTGTTTCCATTCATCATCCTTGAGATGTTTCTACAACTTGATTGGAGTCCACCTGTGGTAAATTCAAATGACTGGACATGATTTGGAAAGGCACACACCTGTCTGTATAAGGTCCCACAGTTGACAGTGCATGTCAGAGCAAAACCAAGCCATGATGTCAAGGAATTGTCCGTAGAGCTCCGAGACAGGATTGTGTCAAGGCACAGATCTGAGGAAGGGTACCAAAAAATGTCTGCAGCATTGAAGGTCCCCAAGAACACAGTAGCCTCCATCATTCTTAAATGGAAGAAGTTTGGAACCACCAAGACTCTTCCAAGAGCTGGCTGCCTGGCCAAACTGAGCAATCGGGGGAGAAGGGCCTTGATCAGCGAGGTGACCAAGAACCCAATGCTCACTCTGACAAAGTTCTAGAGATCCTCTGTGGAGATGGTAGAACCTTCCAGAAGGACAACCATCTCTGCAGCACTCCACCAATCAGGCTTTTATTGTAGAGTCTTTCCGGAGATGTTCGATCGGGTTCAATTCCAGGCTCTGGCTGGGCCACTCAAGGACATTCAGAGACTTGTCCCGAAGCCACTCCTGCATTGTCTTGGCTGTGTGCTTAGGATCGTTGTCCTGTTGGAAGGTGAACCTTCGCCCCAGACTGAGGTCCTGAGCGCCCTGGAGCAGGTTGTCATGAAGGATCTCTCTGTACTTTGCTCCGTTCATCTTTGCCTCGATCCTGACTAGTCTCCCAGTCCCTGCCGCTGAAAAATATCCCCACAGCATGATGCTGCCACCACCATGCTTCACCATAGGGATGGTATTGGCCAGGTGATGAGCAGTGCCTGGTTTCCTCCAGACGTGCCGCTTGGCATTCAGGCCAAAGAGTTCAATCTTGGTTTCATCAGACCAGAGAATCTTGTTTCTCATGGTCTGAGAGTCCTTTAGGTGCCTTTTGGCAAACTCCAAGCGGGCTACAGTGCCTTGCAAAAGTATTCATCCCCCTTGGTGTTTTTCCTATTTTTTGCATTACAACCTGTAATTTAAATAGATTTTTATTTGGATTTCATGTAATGGACATACACAAAATAGTCCAAATTGGTGAAGTGAAATCAAAAAAATAATTTATTTCAAAGAATTCTCAAAAAATAAATAACAGAAAAGTGGTGCGTGCATCTGTATTCACCCCCTTTGCTATGAAGCCCCTAAATAAGATCTGTTGCAACCAATTACCTTCAGAAGTCACAGAATTAGTTAAATAAAGTCCACCTGTGTGCAATCTAAGTGTCACATGATCTGTCACATGATCTTATTATATATACACCTGTTCTGAAAGGCCCCAGATTCTGCAACACCACTAAGCAAGGGGCACCACCAAGCAAGCGGCAAAGAGCTCTCCAAACAGGTCAGGGACAAAGTTGTGGAGAAGTACGGATCAGGGTTGGGTTATAAAAAAATGTGTTCCGGGGGACCTTAAATTATGATCAATGGAAACAAGATGCACCTGAGCTAAATTCGAGTCTCATAGCAAAGGGTCTGAATACTTATGTAAAGAAAAAATATTTTTATAAATTAGCAAACATTTCTAAAAACCTGTTTTCACTTTGTCATTATGGGTTATTATGTGTAGATTGATGAAGATTTTTATTCATTTAATACATTTTATAACAAGGCTGTAACGTAACAAAACGTGGAAAAAGTGAAGGGGTCTGAATACTTCCCGAATGCACTGTATGTGTGGAGCATAATGTATTTACTGTTTTATTCACGGTTTCAAGTACTAGTGACAAATAATGCATTCCGATTCTTGCATAGATTGCAATGGATACATATGATATGTGTAAAATACTTTTTTGAAGGTTGTACTGATTATGATGAGCTAATGCTAAGTTATTTGCCAGCTATGTGTGGCGCCATGTTTGTTGATATCATACAATGCATACAATGCATTCTGGTTGTCACGTAAGATGTTATAACAAAACAAGGTGAAGGGATGGTTCGCTCAACTGAATTATGGTGCTTTCAAGACAACTGGGAACTCGGAAGAATATGAGGTCAAATCATGACGTCATTGATCTTCAGGTCAGAAAGTCGTAGCTCTAGAAAGAGGCCCGAGTTGGAATTCCGAGTAGGATGACCGCTCAAAACAATTTTTCCCAGTCGGAGCTCGTTTTTTTCAGAGTTCCCAGTTGTCTTGAACGCACTGAAGTCGGAAGTCTGAGATTTCCAAGATCCCAGTTGTTTTGAACGCAGCATCAGATTGTAACTATGGTACCTCAGGGTTGCCAGCTCAGACCTCCCTTTCCAGGGGTTTTTATTTTTATTTAGCTTACAAACTTCCCCTGTGTTTGCCCACCATTTATTGATAAATCCCCCATCATATAAATATTTCCTGCATCATATCCCCCAAGATACCTTCCCCCATTTCTATCCCTCAGAAAAAATCTGAGGAAAACATTGAATACAAAACTATCGAAGCATTATCTGATGTAAACAATATTTAATTGACATGGAATTCTGACAGTGCATCAGTTTTCAAATCTTCCAAGATGTCCATATGGCCTATACACTTTGTTATTAATGAGTTGCCCTTTAAGATCCAACGTGCTACCCTAGTTCTGACAGGGCTATGGTTCAGACCATCAAGCCTGTTATGTCCTCTTTTCTAAAACCATTTGTGGCTGAGTGTAGATTACTTAAAGAGAAAGGTTTTCCTGGTATTGTAAGACCACAAAACGTTTTAAGAGAACAAAAGTTTTTAATTTGGTATGTTCATGCAACACTATAGCTTGCAGTATTTTGCAGAATGTGAAACAGTTTTAATGGTACATTTGGTTGTGCGTGGTGTCTCAATCCAGGCGAAGTGGTGCCTAAGGGCAATGGTTTTGTAAGGGTTTATGATTCACAAGAGTACCGCAAGCGAAGTCAAGAACATTTCATAAGGGATGCAGAATATGCAGTAAGATACAATGATATAAGAAATAGTGTTAAAGGTGAATCCCCTCTGTTGCTTATCGACTCATTTGACATTGTCAAAGGTTTTCCGTTTGATTTTATGTCCTCTTAGGTGTTACTGTATCCATTAACAACTGATGTTCTATTCCACAGCAGTTGTTAATGGATACATAGTCAATACACAAACATACAATAGAGAGTCCTACTGTGTAGCGTTTGAGAATGGAACATACAGTCTTGTTGACAGCTTTGAGCTAATGGATGATGATTGTTACTATTTAGTAAAGATGTTTAAAATTACAAGGAAGGCTTTCAGAACTGCAAATGCCTCCTCTCGGCACATTTTCATTGTTGATGATGTAAGCAACCAAATGACCAGAGTTTTATTTTGGAAATAAATGTTAAATCCTTGTTTAACAGACTTGTCTCAATGCTTTTTATTGTATGTCACCTTGTCAGATTTTTTTGGGCCAACAGCTAATTACATAGTCTATAACCTAAGATGAATGATGCTCAGGCCTTGTCCAAGCGTATGTCCCACTGACATCATATGTAAGAGAAGAGTGTCCAGTTTGCATATTAAGTGCCACACAAAACACATTTGAAGGACTTCTTGTTTCCACTCTTGGCCACTCACAGACATCACATGTAGAGTACCAGTCAAAGGTTTGGACACACCTACTCATTCAAGGGTTTTACTTTATTTTTACTATTTTCTACATTGTAGAATAATAGTAAAGACATCGAAACTATGAAATTACACATATGGAATCATGTAGTAACCAAAATATATTTTATATTTCAGATTCTTCAAATAGCCACCCTTTGCCTTGATGACAGCTTTGCACACTCTTGGCATTCTCTCAACCAGCTTCATGAGGTAGTCACCTGGAATGCATTTCAATTAACAGGTGTGCCTTCGTAAAAGTTAATTTGTGGAATTTATTTCCTTCTTAATGCGTTTGAGCCAATCAGTTGTCTTGTGACAAGGTAGGGGGGTTATACAGAAGATACAGTGGGGGAAAAAGTATTTAGTCAGCCACAAATTGTGCAAGTTCTCCCACTTAAAAAGATGAGAGAGGCCTGTAATTTTCATCATAGGTACACGTCAACTATGACAGACAAAATGAGAAAAACGTGGCTGGGTCTTTCAGAATGACAATGATCCCAAACACACCGCCCGGGCAACGAAGGAGTGGCTTCGTAAGAAGCATTTCAAGGTCCTGGAGTGGCCTAGCCAGTCTCCAGATCTCAACAACATAGAAAATCTTTGGAGGGAGTTGAAAGTCCGTGTTGCCCAGCGACAGCCCCAAAACATCACTGCTCTAGAGGAGTTCTGCATGGAGGAATGGGCCAAAATACCAGCAACAGTGTGTGAAAACCTTGTGATGACTTACAGAAAACATTTGACCTGTGTCATTGCCAACAAAGGGTATATAACAAAGTATTGAGAAACTTTTGTTATTGACCAAATACTTATTTTCCACCATAATTTGCAAATAAATTCATTAAAAATCCTACAATGTGATTTTCTGGATTTTTTTTCTTCTCAATTTGTCTGTCATGGTTGACGTGTACCTATGATGAAAATTACAGGCCTCTCTCATCTTTTTAAGTGGGAGAACTTGCACAATTGGTGGCTGACTAAATACTTTTTTTACCCACTGTAGCCCTATTTGGTAAAAGACCAAGTCCATATTATGGCAAGAACAGCTCAAATAAGCAAAGAGAAACAACAGTCCATCCTTACTTTAAGACATGGTCAGTCAATCTGGAAAATTTCCAGAACTTTGAAAGTTTCTTCAAGTGCAGTCTCAAAAACCATCAAGCTCTATGATGAAACTGGCGCTCATGAGGACCACCACAGGAAAGGAAGACCCAGAGTTACCTCTGCTGCAGAGGATACATTTATTAGAGTTAACTGCACCTCGGATTGCAGCCCAAATAAGTGCTTCACAGAGTTCAAGTAACAGACACATCTCAACATCAACTGTTCAGAGGAGACTGTGTGAATCAGGCCTTCATGGTCGAATTGCTGCAAAGAAACCACTACTAAAGGACACAAATAATAAGAAGAGACTTGCTTGGGCCAAGAAATATGAGCAATGAACATTAGACCAGTAGAAATCTGTTCTTTGGTCTGATGAGTCCAAATTTGAGATTCTTGGTTCCAACCGCCTTGTCTTTGCCTACCACTTTGAAGATGCAAAATAATTTTTTATGTGAAACAAACAAGAAATAAGACAAAAAAACAGAAAACTTGAGTGTGCATAACTATTCATCCCCACTATTCACCCCAACCCTGATCTGTACTTCTCCACAACTTTATCCTTGAGCTGTTCGGAGAGCTCCTTGGTCTTCATGGTGCCGATTGCTTGGTGGTGCCCCTTGCTTAGTGGTGGTGCAGAATCTGGGGCCTTTCAGAACAGGTGTATATATACTGAGATCATGTGACAGATCATGTGACATTTAGATTGCACACAGGTGGACTTTATTTAACTAATTATGTGACTTATGAAGGTAATTGGTTGCACCATATCTTATTTAGGGGCTTCATAGCAAAGGGGGTGAATACATATGCATGCACCACATTTCCGTTATTTATTTTTTAGAATTGTTTGAAACAAGTTCTTTTTTTCATTTCACTTCACCAATTTGGACTATGTTGTGTATGTCCATTACATGAAATCCAAATAAAAATCTATATAAAATACAGGTTGTAATGCAACAAAATAGGAAAAATGCCAAGGGGGATGAATACTTTTGCAAGGCACTGTAAGAGTAGTTTGAATCAACTGGGTCTTCTGCTGCTCTGAGATCAGAACTGACTGTGTTATCTTGATGTTGCTGCTCTAGGAGCAGCTCAGGTAAACTATCAGCGCTGCTGCTCTTAGAACAGAACTCTGTCAACTAGATTTTGCTGATTTAAGAGCAGTTTGAATCAACTGGGTCTTCTGCTGCTCTGAGATCAGAACTGTCAGTACTGGCCATCAACACAGTCAGTACTCCATTTCCCCATTTTCCTACATTATTTTATTATATTTTAATTATGTAATGTGTGTACTCGTGACCCATGTGAAATGCAATTAAAATAAACTCTGACTTGAGTACTAACATAACTTATTTCCTGAATATAAAACATACATTATTGAGTTGGTGAAGATCAGATGATGTCATGTACATCTTGCTCCTAGGTGTGTAACAAGCTTTGTCAGATTTGGATATAGTCAGGTGTGAGTGAGAACGCCCTGTCTGGACACATCCAGCTCATCATACCAAGGGAGACAGACTGCCTGCTTCGCAAAATGTCACAACACACGTTTACTCTTTAAGCAATTGTTTTCTATTTCATCTAAATAAATGTCTGTAAACTTACTCAAAACACAAGATTTGGTGGCCTGTTTGGTTAGTGTCACAGACCCTGCCACACATGTATGTGTGAGGAGAGACGCTGGGAGACGAGAAGCAGGTACAGGGAGTGCATATTTAATATAAACAGACATGAACCAAAACACAGACAGTGTCTGGACAGGGGAAACATAATGACATTAATGCTGACACAGGGATCACAACTGAGGAACAGACAGATATAGGGGAGGTAATTAAACAGTGATGAAGTCCGGGTGAGTCCAATGAAACGCAGATGCACGTAATGATGGTGACAGGTGTGCGTAATGATGGGCAGCCTGGCGCCCTCGAGCACCACGGAGGGGGAGCGGGAGCAGACGTAACAGTATGGCCTAGTCTACTGGAGTTGACATCAGTTCGAATCCGACCCACTGCCCTTCTCTGGCAACCTGTCCTATGTTTCTTGTCTCTTTTTCCCTCTACTTTACCCTTGTAGACCAAACACTTTGGATGCTAAAGACAGAAGTTGGCACACCGGAGGTACCGACTTCAGACGAGTCCCGGGGGGGCCTGTGTGTCTCATCTTTCCATAGAGTGGTCATATTAGTTTCTAGGCCAGGTGTGGGCAAACCTTTTGGCTCAAGGGCCACATTGAGTTTTTGAAAACAAGTGATGGGCCACATACTACAGTATATGCGTGACAAAACATGTGAAGCCTTTATTCATTTTCACATTGACACGCAACTAATAGTGTACTGTAGGTGTACATATGCTTGCAGAACAATTCTACCTTTGTACCATGTCTACCCTTGTTTTTTGTGAACACATTTTTCACAAAATTGATATAATTTATAACATTAAAGACATAGTCAAACACACACACAGATCCTGCATCTCTACCCTTGTAAAGTACAATCAAACTTTCAGTCACAATATGCAAACTTAAAAATAGATATATAATTTATTATATGACTGGAGACATGCAAAATGTAACAAATAACTATTCTACAATTTGAGTGAAACATATGGTAAGAGCATCCGTTTAATTTGGAATGGTCTGTTTTTGAAAGCATATTAAGGAATAATTATCATCTCCATTGTGAGCCATATTTACATTTATCCAATCACCTCAGCCCAAATCTGACTAATTAGTTATTACCTGTATCCAAGTGCATTGCTGGATAATTCTCACTGCATAACCATCACCATGAAAAAACATAATCCTTGCCTACCCCAGTCACGGTTATTCGAGTCTTAATGTGAACAATGGGTCTGGTCACCTCTCTTGGCAAGGGCATCAAAGTCTGGCGTCATCTTTGATGTAGAGATTCTCAGAACAGCTGACAAGTGGTCATTTGTTAAATTTGACCTGTGATGGAATTTGTTGTAATTCATTACATTTTAGTCATTTAGCAGACGCTCTAATCCAGAGCGATTTACAGTTAGTATTGTATATATATATATTTTTTTCATACTGGCCCCCCGTGGGAATCGAACCCACAATCCTGGCATTGCAAACGCCATGCTCTACCAACTGAGCTACATCCCTGCCGGCCATTCCCTCCCCTACCCTGGACCAATTGTGCGCCACCCAATGGGTCTCCTGGTCACGGCCGGCTAGGACAGAGCCTGGATTTGAACCAGGATCTCTAGTGGCACAGCTAGCACTGCGATGCAGTGCCTTAGACCACTGCGCCACTCGGGAGACCTAATTCATGACTGAGAATGTTTGTTCACACACATGTGGACCCAAATAAAACAAGCACCCTTTGGGTGTGCTTTTTAATGTTCGGAAACTTTTTCATTCAGTGTGCCATAGAACTGGTCTATTGTTGCTGTTCTGTACTTCTCCTTCAAAGCACTGTCACATTGGATGTCAATGAGCTCCAATTGTGTGTCTGGTGGTGCTTTCCGACAGGGGGCATGCTACAAGCTCCAGTTCAGTCTCAATCTTGGTGAAGTCTGAGAAGCGGCGGGAAAACTCAGCATGCAGGTCGATCAAAGTGGTACTGTATGTCTCAGTGAGGCACTGCAATTGTGGGCGCGTTCAGTGCGGCCAGTGTCGGAAAATGAGTGAGAGACCGGCTGCTCATTTGTCTGGAGAACAATATGTCCACACCGAAAGCAAAGTCACCCAGCCAGTCTGTGTCTATCAACTCGGAGAAGTCGTCAGCTTTACCAACCGTATCAAGGAACATACCAATCTCCCCTCTCAGTTCCCACACACAGCGAAATACTTTTCCCAGGCTTAGCCAGCACACATTTGAATGGTACAACAAGTCCTAGTGCTCTACCTCTGTGTCATTGAGCAGCTGAATGAACTGACGATGGTTAAGCCCCCTTGCCCGTATAAAGTTGACAAGTTTTACAACCACTTTGACAACATTTTCCAGCTTTAACACACTTTTACATAGGGCTTCCTGATGAATAATACAGTGAAGAAATATAAATTCCTAAGAGTTAGGGCTTTCTTCTTTTACTTTGTCTTGTAATGTTTTTAGTAGGCAAATGTTTTTACCGGTTAGATTTGGTGATGCATCTGTTGTGACGTTTGTCCAGTTTGCTCCACAGTAGATTAATTTTTTCCAAGCAGGCAGACACCCTGTCATATAAGTCTGAGCCCCTGGTTGTTCCCATCATTGATTCCATCGCAAGAAGTTCCTCTTATTTAAAAGTTCTCATTTATTCCTCAAGATATTCAGAGTCCACTTTTTCGCAGCACTCATTCACGTCAAAAGTTGTCAAGCAATGAAGTGGCTATGATGACTGAGCACATTCTGAATCTGACTGTAGGCCCAAATACAGAGCGCTCTGCCAGGCTACAGCGCCATCTATTGGAGGTTGTTTATATATTATGGAATGAGTAATTTTAGGCCAAAAATCGTAACTCAAATATAATCATATTTAATACATTTAAAAAATGTATCGCGGCCGTACTTTGCCCCCTCTTGTTCTAGGCCAAACCGTTTGGATGCTACAGACGTTTTCGTGAGAAGACCAATTTCCTGGTCTGACTAACAGTGCTGTAGCTCTGCCACTGGATTGAGATGCAGCCCATACAAAAAAACGGATATCTCTAGCTTAAACAGATTGATTTTGATGGGGATTGATGGGGTGTGCATCAATCGACTCTTAAGGATTAAGCCAAGTCCTAGAATTTCTCTTTATGAAAAAACATTTTAAACTTGCAATTGATTTTACACACACAAACCGAACAGAGCCAACAAACACAGTGAACACCACATAATACTCCAGCCCATGATACAGTAAACCAAACACAAAAAAGAAACAGACAATGCAATAAATACTTTGGTTAAGTCCTCGTCTAAAGAGTGTACGTTTTTAGTCCACTCCAGATGAAGGCTTAATCTGAGTCTGTGCAACTATCCCATGTCTGGTAACTTTATGTGCATTGCTGTTTGACAGTTAGCATAGAGACCTTGAATTCTTGTTCCTCACTCAGCTCAAATTCTATTAGCTTGTAGCTTGTGTGTAATCCTCATTTTTGAAGCTGATAGAGGAGATGTGTATGTTGTCTAGGGGAAGCTGGAGAAGGCTGTTCCTGTATGAGCTGGCTCTGGACATCAGGGAGAAGAGTTTTGGACCCAAACACCCCAGTGTGGCCACAGCATTGGTTAACCTGTACTCTCCTGCCAACTGGTGAGAGGACCAACACTGCTAACAGTTCACTGCATACCAGTCACGGGTTCAAATACTTGAAAAATCCTTTCAAATACTTGAGCGTTTCCTTGAGTTTGCCTGGAGTGCCAGGTGTGTGCAGTTTTGAGACGTTTGTATTGGTTTATTAAGCCAGGCAAGCTCAAACAGGTACAGTTTGTAATTATTTCTCACATATTTGAAACCCAGGTCTTCTGTATACATACTAGGGAAAGATGGGAACTGATGGAACGCATACAGCTGTGTATGATTTGATTTGAATTGATTCCCCCAACATAATTAGATTTCAAATGGTAATTCAGACTGTTTCTCTGTACAGATTCTGTCAGGACATTGGTCTGACTGTGTTATTGTGTGTCTGACAGAAGAAGCACAGTGAGGTGCTGACCCTGTATTAACAGGCTCTGAGAGTGGATGAGGACAGTCTGGGACGCTAACACCCACGGGTCAGAGAGACGCTGAAGAATCTAGCTATACTCAGGTGAGTGCTCACACACACAGACATGGATGCAAACACACACATACACACACTGAAAAAAGATGCATCACAATTGTAATTTTATTGATATAAAATAGGAAACCTACACTTATCAAACTTACTAGACCTACCAATCCTACATTATTCAATCCTATCTTACTTCTACTTCTAATTCACAGGAAGCCCATCTCTGCAGCCAACTCCAACAACCCCAGAATGGCTTCCAGTTTCTCGATCTCTTTATCAGAAAAGACTCGTAAAACTTCATCCTCATAAAACTCCCTCCTTACTTTCCTGTAGTACTCTACCTTGTTCCTCATCTCCATGGGCTTGTGGAATAGACTCTTTTTTATTGTTTCAACTGCGGAATTGCCCCTTTAATGGGTGTACTTTGCATCATGTAAAATCAGTATAGCTTTGAGCCCACACAGTGGCAGATGCACGCACACACACACGCGTGCGCGCACACACATACACACACACACACACACACACAGTGGTGTAAAGTACATAAGTAAAAAATACTTTAAAGTACTACTTAAGTCGTTTTTTGGGATATCTGTACTTTACTATTTATATTTTTGACTACTTTTAGTCCACTACATTCCTAAACAAAATAATGTACTTTTTACTCCATACATTTTCCCTGACACCCAAATGTACTCGTTATATTTAGAAGGCTTAGCAGGACAGGAAAATTGACAAATTCACACACTTATCAAGATAACATCCCTGGCTTCTGATCTGGCGGACTCACAAAACACAAATGGTTTGTTTGTAAATTATGTGTGTGTGTGTGCCCCATACAAAAAATAAAAAAGAAGTGTTCCATCTGGTTTGCTTAATATCAGGAATGTGAAATAATTTATACTTTTACTTTTGATACTTCCGTATATTTTTGCCATTACATTTACTTTTGATACTTAAGTATATTTAAAACCAAATACTTTTAGACTTTTACTCAAGTAGTATTTTACTGGGTGACTTTCATTTTTACTTGAGTCATTTTCTATTATGACAATTGGGTACTTTATCCACCACTGCACACACACACCATCTTATTGTTAATATAATGTACATACAGTACTATGAGCTGAATGACTAGTTTTATCATCATTGTCATCAACCCCATATTTTATGAACCTTGTTTCCTCTCTTCTCTGTCCATCTTCATCTCCTCCCTCTCTTTCCCCCAGCTATGATGGGGACTTTAAGAAAGCTGCCGAGCTCTACAAGCAAGACAGGGAGATCAGAGGCAGAGCCGTCTCTGGTGTGTGGGAAGGCCCCGTCTCGACACTCGTCCAGTGGGGACACGTTTAGCCTGCGAGGGCCCGCCCCTCTCCCACACGCCCCCAGGTGATCCCTCCCTCTACCGCCCCTCTCAAGAACACAGGTGGAGGATCTCATTTTGTCTTTCCTTGATCCTGTGTTTCCATTTTCTCGTCTCTTTCTAGAAATGCATTGGAGGAGAAGGTCCGAGGGTAGGGACCTTGCATCTTCCCCTGTAATGCATTTTGAGAAGGGGGGAAAAGGAGAAAAGACATGCAGAATCAAGGAATTACAATTGAGGTTCACCCAGGGTTTGCAATCTGCATTCCTTAGAAGAATTTAAAAAAAGAAAATGTATGCACTCACTAACTGTAAGTCGCTCTGGATAAGAGCGTCTGCTAAATGACTAAAATGTAAAATGTAAGAACAACGTCCATTGCACTCTTAATAGTTTATTATGCTGCTTTGAGATGGAACAGTGTAGTGGTGTCGCCTGTCAATTGCAGTGGTGGAAAAAGTATCCAATTGTCATACTTGAGTAAAGGTCGAAATACCTTAATAGAGAATACTCAAGTAAAAAGTAAAGACCCAGTAAAAGACTACTTGAGTAATTTTTTTAGTATTTCAATTTTAAAATACTTAAGTATCAAAAGTAAATATTAAATTCCTTATATTAAGCAAACCAGACGGCACCACTTTTTTCATTTTTTATTATGGATAGCCAGGGGCATGTGTGTTTAGTGAGTCCGCCAGATCAGCGGCAGTAGGGATGACCATGGATGTTCTCTTGATAAGTGTGTGAATTGGACAATTTTCCTGTCCTGCTAAGGATTCAAAATATAACGAGTACTTTTTTATTCCATATTCACAAACGTTTCAAATTAAATTAACAGCTCTCTGTTACTATCTATGGAAGCATATAGTAGCTGTCGGAATTCAATTTGAATTGGATAATGATAACTCAATATCACCACCGACTAGTAAGTTGCTCTGGTTAGGAGTGTCTGCTAAATGACAAATGTCAATGTAATTTACATTTCAAATTGAATTTCGACACTATTAGATGCATGCGCATATACTGAAATACATTCATTACGCCCTAATCTATGGATGACTGGGTATACATATATGCATCTGTTAGTCACAGATACCTTTTTTTTTTAAGTAGGGGCGTGGATCAGAAAACCAATCAGTGTCTGTTGTGACCACCATTTGCCTCATGCAGCGCAACACATCTCCTTCACATAGAGTTGATCAGGCTGTTCAATGGCTGTGCGAAGTTGCTGGATATTGTCGGGAACTGGAACACGCTGTTGTACAAGTCGATCCAGAGCATCCAAAACATGCTCAATGGGTGACATGTCTGGTGAGTATGCAGGCCATGGAAAAACTGGGACATTTTCAGCTTCCAAGAATTGTGTACAGATCCATAAGACATGAGGCCATGCATTATCAGGCGGAAATATGAGGTGATGGCGGCGGATGAATGGCACGACAATGGGCCTAAGGATCTCGTCACAGTATCTCTGTGCATTCAAATTCCCATCGATAAAATGCAATTGTGTTCGTTGTCCGTAGCTTATGCCTGCCCATACCATAACCCTACCGCCACCTTGGGGCACTCTGTTCACAACATTGACATCAGCAAACCGCTCGCCCACACGATGCCATACATGCTACTGTAGTGTATGGAAATTATGACTGTTTTAAATGTTTTTCATGACGAAATGGAATGTTGGTTGTTCAGGCCAGAGGGGGGATGTTTTATGATGTTATTTGAAATGTGCCGCTTGGAGGGTGACGCCCGAGGGGAGACTGGTGATTGGCCAGAAGAGGGGGTAACCCTTATTTTGGCAGTGTCTATATAAGAAGGGTTTTGGACAATAAACCCCAGAGCGGTTATTATAATTCGAGGCAACTGTTTCTCCGGATCTCCGCGGGTCCGTACTTACGCTGTAACTCGTGGTATTAATAAAAGTCTCTAGAACACGATACAGCCTAAGGGATTCTTTGATCGACAGCAATACCCACCAGCATTCGACACGATACCACAAATGGAGGTCCTACCGAGATTCTGATTGCATTGTGCTGTTTCCTGCCTGAGACGCGAGGTGACTACTGTCCAAGCCGGCTAAAGGTGAGATTACTCACAAAATTTGGGCATTAGTGATTTCGTTGATTGGGGAGAGGGCAGTGAAGGTGTACAGATTAAAAATACTTGGATCGTTGTTGATGGGGTGTTGCGGTCGATTACGGGTCTTTAAAAATATTCTAAAATATAATTCCATTGGTAAACGGCAGGTAATTGGAAATTTAGAGCATTAAACGGTAGGATTTAAGTATTTAAAGTGTATCTTTCATTGGTAACGGGTGACAATGAGGATTTAGAGAAGGCCGATATGCATTCATATTTAGGGCACTGGACCGCTTTAAGACCCCGAGGGGGCCATTTTAGATAATGGGCTGGCAAACCCGTGTGTACGATAGAAGGTATACTCAGTGAGTTTTTGAAGAGAACTCGGGTTAGTGGAATTTATCTGATTGTGATCCGGATTTGACTCTCGTCCGACGGGGTGTTTGATTAGGTCTGATTTCTCGGTGTAATTGTCATTAATTCTCGGCAACAAAAACGGTAGGAGAAATAGGTTCAAAATAATTAGGCCAGTGCGGGGTGTGGGATTGTGTAGTAGGCCGCAGTTAGCTAGAGGCTAGGGCGAAGGCTGGATTGGTTTGGGCCACGTGGTGCCTCGTTGCTAAGGCTAATTGTTGAATGCTAAAGTGTGAATCATGCTACATTCTACATAGTGGCTAAGGTAAATGCTAATGCTAATTGTGTTGTGTGCTACATGCTAACGTATCCTTGGAGGTCCATTGCGATGGATTCAAGCCTCTTAAATTTGTTTGCATTTGGGTGGAATTCAGAGTTCTACGCAAATGTAAGGTCTGTTGTGTAATTGTCTGATTGTAAGTGTAAAATAGAGAAACTGAGGTAGGATGCTGGCGTTCTATTGGGGCGTTCTATTGTGTAGTAAGCATGGGCTTGATTTAGATGTGCGCATGCGTGATTTTACAGGGCTAGAGCTACGACATGCGGTCGTGCTGAGTCGACGAAACAAAATGGTGGCGTAAGGTCATATGTTGTTTGGGGTTTCCTTTTAGGGTTTAATAGCTACCGAGAAGGACAGGTGGACCGAATCTTTTAAAAATCGTTAAAGTAACTGTTATTTGAACGTTAAACTATTTGTTGAGATGTAGTACATTTATAAATTAAATATATGTTGACGAAGTATAATGCATTGAATTGAATGACGGATTAAAATGAAATTAAAATGTTTTGGGCGATCTGTTTATTCTTGGGTTCAGGTTTTAAAATATTTTGAGCGATCTATTTGTTCCTGGGTTCAGTTTTGTAGCAAATATGAGTGGGGAATATTGAATGTAATAACTTGGTTAAGTGTATAAACTTTAAATGCTGGTCTGTACCGTTTTCTTCCCTTGTTATATGAGGCTATAGAACGGAGCAAAGGAGAGAGAGGGGGGCTAACGTGTGCGTGACGTGACGTGACAAGGTGTGACGCAGGCAGAGGATCATTCAAAATCAGGCTAGTGCTTTTTTGTCTACAAAATCTTTCCCTAGGATGTTGGATGTAATGACACTCTCTTAGACGCTTGGCAACGGACTGATCAGTGAATAAAAGTTGCAGTTTTGGGTCTCTGTGCATTACTGGGCCTGACTGGGGGATTCGGTTGGAAAGCAGGTACTGACATTATTCTGTGATATTGAAATATTTGGGTTCATATTAAACAATGGTTTATATTGGTGTGGTATTGTTGTAGATTGGAAGTCTTTTATTCTGTGATATTAAAATACTTGGGTGCATATTGTTTTATTCTGTGATAGTAAAATACTTGGGTGCATATTAAACAATGGAATTTATTGGGGGGATGGTGTTGTAGATTAGAATTTCATGTTGTTTGGATTGCTGTGGAAGTTGACTACTGGTATTCACTTTCCGGAGGGGTTAAGGTAAGTGGGTCCTAAATTGGTAAAATAGGTGTAGAAATAAAAATTGGTCTTAATTATTCATAATTATTCATAGTTGTTAATTAAAATTTTAATTGAATAATTTGATGGATTTTTTTTTAGGGGGGTTTATTTTTAATTAAAATGTTAATATTCATATTTTAATTTGTTTAATTATTCATATTTTGCAAAAAAAAATAATATTCATATTTTTTGGAAAATTTTTAAATTCATATTTTTAGATTTTTTTTTAATATTCATATTTTTTAATTTTTAATATTCATATTTTTAAATTTTTTTATTATTCATATTTTTTTTATTATTTTTTTTTACTATTCATATTAGTTGTTTAGGTTATATTAATAATTAAAGGGGGGGAAGCCATAGGCTATATAGGCTAAAATAAATAGTTCACAATAAAGGAAGATAAAAGAGGACTTACAATGGGGAGAAAGGATAGCAAGGCTATGAAAGTTATTACACCAGTTAATATAGTCGAACATAGTAATCCTTTAGTTAAGGGTATTGCGAGATTATCCGGCAAATGGAACAAACGTTGGCCGGACATTGAACAACCCTGGCCAGAGGAAGGGACTCTTAATCCGGATGTTATCAACATCATGAAAGTACTTCTGTCAATTTACAAGGCAGATCAGAAGAAGGGAAAACAAAAGGAACGACGTAAAGAGAAGAGACAAAGGGAGCTGGGTGTTCTTAAATTGTTTGAAGATGAAGGACAAAAACTGAGGAAAGATACCAAAGACAAGGGAAGCAAAGGTATGGAGAAAAAGCTAAAGGAAGAGACGTCGACAGAGAAACTGAGGGTAGAGGTCGGTATACCTTTCTCACATACGGATTCGGCGAGAAGACCCCCACCGTATGAGAAGGAAGTTGAGCTTAGGGATGCTTATCCTCAGCTTCCAGTAATCCTCCAGCAGGGGGATTATTACATCAGAGATGAAGATGAACAAATTATAGAGAGAGGACAAGCAGAAACGACCGTAAAAATGCATCCAAGCACCAAAGGTGGAAAGAAAACGAGAAGTCTGAAAACTAAGGGTGGTATGAGGTTAAGTAGGATGGAATTGGAGAAGGACGATGATGATCAGAGTGATTTAGAGGGGATCATGGGTGGATATGATCCGGTCATCAAACGGAGGTTGGCCAGAACGGAGAGAAGGGGTAAGGAAGGTTTGAAGAAGAAGGATACAAGATATTACAGTGCTGAGGAAGGTTTGAAGAAGAAGGATACAAGATATTACAGTGCTGAGGAAGATTCGAAGAAGAAGGATACAATATATTCGAGTGCTGAGGGAAGCAAAGATGAAGACAGCGATAAAGAGAAGACTGAAGGTGCTGCGTATTTGAAAGAAGTTTGTCCTGCAAAGACTGTCGCAGAAGAAATAGACGGAGATATAGACCAATGCTTATCAGAACTGAAGAGTGCAAGGACTGCAGGAGAAGTAAGAGAGTTACAGGAAGAACTTCAGACGCTGACCATACGGAAGGAGAGACAGCTGAGAAGAGAGTCTGAAAAAGATGAGACAAAATATGCATTAAGGTCAAGGAAAGATACCCCGAGCAAAATGGTACCAGTTATCATTCGAGGTCAAAACTTTGAATATAAGCCGTTGCAAAATACCGATATGTCGAACATACTTGAGAAGCTGCCTATTCTTCAGAATGGGGCCTATCCTTGGATTTCGAAATTGGAGGAAATTACGGTGGGAACACAGTCTGCCATAGGAGACGTTAAGAGACTGTTGGCTAATCTCATTGGGATTCCAGATATGGAAGAAGTCTTCCAGAGGGCTGGACTCATGAGATATGTTGGGACGGCAGTGAATGATCCTGAATTGTTGGCTGCAAGTAGGAATCGTCTGTGGAGAGCATTGAAAGATACATTTCCAACAAATGTGCATCCTGATAATATTCTAATTGACCCACTAGGACAACAAGAAAATCCGAGAGCCTATGTGTCAAGAGTTCATCAAGTGTGGAGAAATATTACTGGAAATGATCCAGATGTGAGTCAAATTGAGCAGTCAATTTTGAGAGCTAAACTGCAAATGGGACTGCCCACTCCAGTAAGAAACAAACTGGCAGAAGTGGTTGGACTTGGAAGCATGACAAAAGGTGTCTATACAGATCACATAGCTCATCAAGTGGATCTGTACAGGAAGAAGGAACTCAACCAGAAAGAGCAGGACGAAGAAACTCTCAGGAAACTCAATCAACTACAACTGGGGGAGAATAAAAAGGATAAGAAACAAGCTGTGGTGATGCAGAGTCAGTATGTACCAAACCAACAATCACTGCCACAGCTTCAACCAGAACAGTTCCAACCGCAAGTGTATCAGCCACCAAGGACGGCACCAGTTGATTCATATTCACAGCCAATTTCTGGACAGACACAAAATTGGAGAGGAAGAGGACGAGAAGCCTTCGAAGAAAGAGGAAGGTTTCAGCAACCCTTCCAGCAATTTCAAGATGTGTGTTATAATTGTGGACAGGATGGTCATTATGCCAGGGACTGCAAGTGGTCAGGAGGAAACATCAGAGGGAATTTCAGAGGAAGATACAGGGGCCAGTCAAAAGCATCTGGAGGACCGGTGAACCCCTACAGGGGTCCGGAGCCAGGATTCTAGAGGTGCCTAGATGATCCGAAAGGGGGGTGTCAGCTGGTAGCGTCAGGATCGGAAAGAGATCCAACAATTGAGGTGAAAATAAACAACCGACCATTGGAAGTAATGGCGGATAGCGGAGCTGCGTTCACCTGTGTTCGACCTGAAGATGCTACACATCTCCCTATGTCCAATCAACTTGTTAGGACAATCGGATTTGAGGGAGTAAAACAGCTGATTCCTCTTACGGAACCAATTGAGCTCTGCTATAAAGATCAGAAAATTACAATACCCATACTGGTATCAGAACATACACCTGTTGCATTATTGGGAAGAGATGCCTTGTGTAAGTTGAACTGTACAATCAGATGTACACCAGACGGCTGTTTGATAGAAATGCCAAAGGAAAAGGTTTACCAATTGTCGATGATGACGGAGATGGATTCGTCTTCAGTATTCTGGATTGGAAATCTCAGTGAAGATTTTATGAAACAGGCTAAGATATGGGAAAGATTTATTGTTGCAAATATGCCTGATGCAAAGCTTCCGGAATATCCATTCCATTGTACGCTTAAGTATTTCAAGAAGGCCGCTCAATCACACTCAGAGGAATGGTTGAGTCATCAACCGAAGAATGTTCAACTTAGCTCAAGTTGCATTATTTTAGGACCACAAGGAGCAGCTATGAAGATAAACACCGATGATTATCTGAATAGAGAATTTGAGATTGAGAAGAGTGTGCCACATGTTACCTTGTTGGTTTCAGAAGGCTATGAGCAAAAGCAAATAGGAGAAATGATGACAGAAGCAGAGAAACTTACTTTCAGACCAACGAAAGAAAATTTGGCGATCTGGAGAAGTGAAGATCAACGATTTCTTAAAATAATGATTTCGGCTCAAGGACAAGGAGGGCCACAGGCTGTAGGAATGACACATGAATCTATTTACAATATGAAGATTGAGTCAGATCCTATGAAAGAGGAGATGTTGCAACAAGTTCCAGAAGGGTTGTGGTCTCAACATAGTACTGATATTGGACTTGTAAAATCAGCCCAACCTGTGAAGGTTGAACTTCGACCAGGAGCCAAACCTCCATGGAAAAATCAATATCCATTGACAGAGGAAGCAATCAAAGGGATTGAACCACAAATTGATGGACTTTCGACAGTAGGGGTTTTAAGGACAACAAAACACCCTCGGAGTAACACGCCTTTGTGGCCTGTAAAAAAACCAGATGGAAGTTATCGGGTAGCTCATGACTTGAGAGCAGTAAATGAGATAGTGATTGACTTTCCAGCAGAAGTGCCAGATCCTCATACCTTGTTAGCTCAAGTTCCTCCAGATGCGACACATTTTACAGTACTGGACTTATGTGGAGCATTTTTCAGTGTTCCACTTAGTGTAGAGAGTCAGGATTTATTTGGGTTCACCTATAAGGGACAGTTCTATGAGTACAATAGAATGCCACAGGGGTATCGGCATTCGCCGCATATCTTCAATAAAGTACTGAAGGAAGATTTGGTAGGGATAGATCAAATATTGCAGAGCACTGTCATTCAGTATGTGGATGATATAATGGTTTGCTCACAAAATAAGGAAACATGTCATAGGGACTCAGTTAAATTACTACAGGTATTGGCAGAAAAGGGGCACAAGGTGTCTCAGAAAAAGCTGCAATATTGTCAGGAGAAAGTTGTATATTTAGGTCAAAACATAACTCATGGTCACAGAAACATTTCGGACAAGCAGGTGGAAACTATTCGTAAGGCTCCAAAACCTAGAACAGTCAGAGAAATGATGACATTTCTGGGTATTGCTGGTTATTCCTCCGCTTGGGTAGAGGATTATACTAGTTTGATGGCCCCATTGAGGGCTATGGTGAGGGGTACTGAGAGTGGTCAACTCCATAGCAATCTTTCCTGGACACAGGAAGGCCATGTGGCATTTGAAACTATCAAACAGAGGTTGCAGGAGGCACCTGCACTTGCACTACCAGATTACTCAAAGAACTTTTTGCTATATGTGTCTACTTCTACTGGAGGTAGATATGCATGTGCGGTTCTTTGTCAACCGACAGGCATGGGGACGAATCCTCAGCCTATTTCCTACTACTCTACTGCTTATTCAGAGGTAGAACTAGGGTTACCACTGTGCTACAGAGCAATGGTGGGGGTGTATTCCATGTATGACAAAGCATCATCGGTCACGATGGGCTACCCCGTGACAATTCTTACTCATCATAGTCTTAGAAATCTTCTGAACTATGGGAAGTATACATTGACTATGCCTAGGCTCAGAGACTATCATAGACTCTTAGAGCAGGAGGATGTCACCCTTGTGAGATGTGATACAGTAAATCCAGCCGAGAGTTTACCAACTTCCGAGGATGGTGAGCCACATGATTGTGTCCAAGAGGCAGAGAGATATTCGAGGCTTCGATCAGATTTGCAAGCCTTTCCGTTACGTGAGGCAGACCTGGAGTATTGGACTGATGGGTCTTGCTATCGGGTGGGAGATAAGTTATGTGCTGGTTATGCAGTAGTTAGAGGCAGAGGGACGGGATTTGTTGTTGAAAAGGCTGAAGTAATACCACAGCCTGCGTCTGCACAACTTGCTGAACTTGTGGGGCTAACAGAAGCATGTTTGTTAGCAGAAGGTAAGCGAGTAACCATATACACTGATTCAGCATATGCACATAGTGTATGTCATTTGTTTGGGGCGGTATGGAAAGGTCGAGGGTTCAAGAAATCGGATGGTTCTCCGATACAACATCATGCACAAATAATGAAATTGTTGCATGCTATGATGAAACCTACAGAGATAGCGATAGCTAAGTGTGCAGCTCACAAGACAGATATGTCAAGAGTGACACAAGGGAACAAAGCTGCTGATGAAGCTGCAAAAGCCGTCGCAGGAGCGGATAAATTGGGGAAAGTTTTGCTGGTCACTCATGTAGTGGACTTGGAAGACAAAATTACGCTTCGAGATGTAATTTTGATGCAAGAAGCCGCTTCTATGATCGACAAACAGCTATGGCTAGACCGAGGAGCGGTCAAAGATGCTACTGGTCTGTGGAGAAACCATGAGGGGTTGATAGTAGCGCCTCTAGACCTTTTAGGTCTGATGATTCAAGAGGCACATGGCTTAGCTCATGTTGCGAGGGGAGAGGTTCACAGAAAGATCACAAAGGAATATGGTTTTTGGGCTCCATATTTGTTTGAACAAATTGATTATTTGATAGGAAGATGCACTATCTGTCTTAAAAATAATGTTCGAAGAGGGATACCTGTACATCCAGGTTACATTCCTACACCAAGGGGTCCTATGCGTGAGTTGGTCATTGACTTTGTTGATATGATACAACCAGTTGATGGGAAAAGATACATGTTGGTGGTTGTAGATAGATTTTCACGATGGACGGAAGCTTGTCCAACCAAGCGTAAGGATGCTCAGTCGGTTGCCAAGTTCTTATGTAAAGAGGTCATAAGCAGGTGGGGATTACCCGATCGAATATCCTCAGACAATGGAAGAGAATTTGTGGATAAATCAGTGAAATTGATGTTGCAAAAATTGGGAATTAAGCAACGTCTTGGAGCAGTTTATCACCCACAAAGTCAGGGGATGTGTGAAAGAATGAACGGTGTCTTGAAAAATTGCATTGTGAAGATTTGTCAACATACAGGTCTAAACTGGATAGCGGCGCTTCCTTTAGCACTAATGGTGTGTCGCTCAAGTGAGTTACGTGATCTACGTATGACACCCCATGAGTTGGTAACAGGAAGAAGGATGCCAACGCCTTGTTTGCGAACAAGCGGAAAGGGTCCAAGCTTGGCCCTGTTGGAAGATGAAATGAGAGCGTACGTTACATATATGGCCAATTTTCATAAAAAGTTGTCCACATATGTTTCTGACAGGCAAAGACAAGAAGAGGTGCAGAAGGCGCCTGAGGAGGATAAGAGGAATACAGTACAACCGGGAGACAAAGTATTTGTAAAGGTATTCAGAAGGAAGTGGTATAACGAACGTCGTGAAGGACCATTTGAAGTGGTTCGTAGTACTGGAACAGCTGTCCAGGTTAAGGGGTCTCCTACGTGGTATCATTTGTCACATTGTGTTAAAGCACCTACAGAAGAGGTACCACGTGCAGAGAGAGAGGATGGAGATAGGGGAGAACAGGAAGAGGGAGAGATTGTCAGTGTTGGGGTTAACATTGATAATGGTGACATTTCTGATGATGCCAGAGATGACTATGCAGGGGATGGAAAGGAAAGAGGATTTGGAGAAATTGATTTCCAATACGTCCCAGAAGCAACAGGGAATATTTCAGTGGGATGTGAGGCAGCAGAGGCCACCAAGGGCAACTCTGTTAAAGGAGAAGCTAGTGATTCGGGTGGACAAAATAGGCCTAGACCAGTTAGGAGAAAAGTCAGACCAAAACGTTACGAAAACTAGGAATGAAGTAACAACCATAACACCAACACGTCAGTCTGTTAGAACAACAGTGGGAAGCAATTTAACTCTTTCAACATTGACAGTTGGTAAAGCCATAAATATATCGCATTCGATTACAAGGGAACCGATAGTGCCAGCACCAATTTTAGAACAAAAAACATCAACTAAATCAACTACTTTAATGTTAACTTTGAAAAGATTTAAGGGTATGACGGCAATAACAAATGTAGGAGGTATGATACCGACACCAACAACAACTTTTCTAAAAGTAAACGATGTAACTGAAATGACTCAGCAAGTAGTCATTGAAAACAATATAGGTTCATCTGAAATAGTATATGATAATATCATGGAAGAACAGGATGGGTTTTTTGGGTTCAACTTAACATCAGAAGATACATCTGATCAATCCCGCTCGGTAGGGAAAAGAGACGCTAAATGGAAAGCATATGGATTTGATTCGGCGGTTTTGAAAATTAAAGATCAATGGGCAGGGAGAAATCTTTGGTTCCAGCAATTAACTCATGCTGTAAGATCAGTGAGGAATCTTGAGGGTCCATGTCTGTTGAGAATTCCAGCACCAGAGACGTGGGGTTCAATTTTACAGACAGTCGCTCAACCATTGGCGGGTGGGTGTCAGGCCTATGCGTTGAGATGGCTGTTGTATCATCAACGAGTATTGACAGACAAAGACATGTCGTTGTCACACCATTTGTATAAACCTAGTTATAAGTGTTCTTGGTTAAATGAATTTCCCTATGTGAATATGGTGGGTGGTAAAGAAAGTCAGGTGACAGTGATCCCTGAAGCATTTGAGGTGAGAGCAGTGAGAGCTAAAACTTGTATTTGTTCTAATAATACAGATGAGGTAAATGGTATGTTCATGGGAATATCAGATTGTGATGGGTATATGTTGACTTTGGGTAAACACGAACGAAAGGGTAAAGGTGACAAATATAATGTAACTTTTTATGCACCAGGTAGTAAGAAGGGCAGGACTTTGATGGTGATGGAGCAATTTTTCCCTATCAATGCAACTATTGGGAATTTTAGAGATATTTGGTGGGTTTGTGGTGATAAAGCATATATATTTTTACCCTATGGATGGAAAGGGTGTTGTTACATGTCGACGTTGAAGTTGCCATATGAGGTTTTTACAATTAGAAGAGGAGTAGCACCGAACCCAGATCAATCTGAAACTACTGTTGAAAATAGGGTTAAAAGAGATATGGCTAAATTTACTAATCTTGAAGCCTACCATTGGAGAATAAGTCTGGGAGAGAAGTGGGGACTTGGTCTTTTTCCATGGTATGGTGTAACATTTTTAGCAGATCATATTGATAATATTACATATACGTTGCAGGGCTTTGCAAATGAAACAATAAGAGGGTTTCACCTTCTGTCAAATGCTCAAAGAAGTCACAGACTGACGTTGTTGAAACATGACATGGCTCTTGATTATATTTTGGCAAGACAAGGTGGCTTATGTTTGGCTATGAATCTGACGGGGGATGATTGTTATACTTTGATCCCAGATAGTTCCGATAATATCACAAGTGTTATAGATGCTTTGAAGAATATCAGGGATGCATTTGGAAGATCTGAGAAAGCTGGATGGTCGGCGAAGTCTTGGTTGCAAGATCAGTTAGGCCCAATAGGAGCAGTGATGGTTCAGATTTTAATCGCAGCTCTGATAGCGCTGTGTGTGATGTTTTGCTTTTGTACTTTGTTACTGACCTTTGCAAAAGCTATGATATTAAGATGGGTTGGTGTTGTGATGCCTGGAGACAACACTCAGATGCCGTTGTTGATTGTTCCTGATCTGGACGAAGATGGACGAGGGGGTCTAGATGGACTACTGATGGATAAATATCCTTTTTAATTATTTGATCATTTTTCAATTTTTTTTCAATATTAGTGTGATTTTTAGTATGATTTATGAATCAAGGGGGGAATGGGTTTATGTGATTCATGCATCATTTATATATCAGTTTTATAGTCTTAGTGGATAGTGATGTTTAATTTGAAAGTGTTTTTTTTGGAAAAGATACTGTTTGGTCTTTTTCTTTTTCTTCCAGAGGCATTTGGGAGAACATGTGGAGATTGGAATACTCAAACAAAGACAATATGAAGGGACAATATGACTGGAGGAGATGAAACAAGGAGGGTGTGGCTGATTCCATCATCAACAAGTCCATTGGAAGAGGACACTACAGGGAGATGAAGTGTAGTGGACTACATTCCAGTGTCTGCAATGAAATATAGACATGTGTAATACATAATTGTGTAATAGCCTCAGGGATTAATTTTTGTAGAATGATGTTTGATGTAATTGGATACATGTAAGGATCTTAGATGTTTTTGTTTATTTCGGTGAATGTTTAGGGACAGAGAGGCTAGGAAGGGAGAGTTTCATTGTCCGGTCCTATGGGTTGACCAGCCGTACAATGGATGTTATTGGATAGGATTTTGGTTTACAGGGGCTTACATGTGTAGTTAATTGTATTATAGTTTCAAATGTATTTACATGGTTTATGAGGTTATCTGGAGTACCGAGGTGGTTGCCTGGGGCAGAGGGACCGTAAGAGAATTTTACTGTCTTGATTGATGGATGGATATCTGAAAAGATGGCTGCCGGATAGTTTTTCGCTCTTACACTCCATAAAGATTTATTCATAATTCATAGTAATGTGTTCACACTTCATGAACAGTTTGTTCATAATTCATAGTAATGTGTTAACATTTCATCAACAGTTATTCATATTTCATAAGAAAGGTATTTACACTCTAGAGGAGAATGTTTTTGGGTTTAAGGTTGAGGATATTCAATAAGATAAATTGTTACTGGTCATAATTATATTCTGTTTGTTTTCGAGACTTAGTTTAGTCTCGAAGGGGGGAAATGTAGTGTATGGAAATTATGACTGTTTTAAATGTTTTTCATGACGAAATGGAATGTTGGTTGTTCAGGCCAGAGGGGGGATGTTTTATGATGTTATTTGAAATGTGCCGCTTGGAGGGTGACGCCCGAGGGGAGACTGGTGATTGGCCAGAAGAGGGGGTAACCCTTATTTTGGCAGTGTCTATATAAGAAGGGTTTTGGACAATAAACCCCAGAGCGGTTATTATAATTCGAGGCAACTGTTTCTCCGGATCTCCGCGGGTCCGTACTTACGCTGTAACTCGTGGTATTAATAAAAGTCTCTAGAACACGATACAGCCTAAGGGATTCTTTGATCGACAGCAATACCCACCAGCATTCGACACGATACCACACTACGCTGTCTGCCATCTGCCCGGTACAGTTGAAACCGGGATGCATCCATGAAGAGCACACTTCTCCAGCGTACCAGTGGCCATCGAAGGTGAGCATTTGCCCACTGCAGTCGGTCACGACGCCGAACTACAGTCAGGTCGAGACCCTGGACGACGAGCATGTAGATGAGCTTCCCTGAGACGGTCTGGGTGGCTGGTCTCAGACGATCCTGCAGGTAAAGAAGCCGGATGTGGAGGTCCTGGGCTGGTGGGGTTACACGTGGTCTGCGGTTGTGAGGAGGTTGGATGTACTGCCAAATTCTCTAAAATGACGTTGGAGGCGGCTTATGGTAGAGAAATGAACATTCAAAGCTCTGGCAACAACTCTGGTGGACATCCCTGCAGTCAGCATACCAACTGCACGCTCCCACAAAACATGAGACTTCTGTGGCATTGTGTTGTGTGACAAAACTGCACATTTTAGAATGGCCTTTTATTTTCCCAGCACAAGGTCATGCTGTTTAATCAGCTTATTGTCAGGTGGATGGATTTTCTTGGCAAAGGAGAAATGCTCACTGGGATCTTTTATTTCAGCTCATTAAACATGGGACCAACACTTTACATGTTGCCTATATATTTTTGTTCAGTATAGTTGTTCTGCTGTTTTCTGCAGTGGCGGTCATCACATGTGGGGTTGGCCTTCATGGCCATAGTGGGGAAGAAGTCCTGCATAGTGTTGTAGCCCAGGTAGTGGCTGCAGTAGCGGTTTGTGGGTAAAATCACCAAGGAAGCCAAACCAGGAAAGAATAGCCATATTACAACCTATGTGTTGTGATAATTGCATTGTTTGCTCTATAACCTGTTAGTTCTTATGCCTTGACACCGTGATATACAGTGGGGAGAAAAAGTATTTGATACACTGCCGATTTTGCAGGTTTTCCTACTTACAAAGCATGTAGAGGTCTGTAATTTTTATCATATGTACACTTCAACTGTGAGAGACGGAATCTAAAACAAAAATCCAGATAATCACATTGTATGATTTTTAAGTAATTAATTTGCATTTTATTGCATGACAAAAGTATTTGATCACCTACCAACCAGTAAGAATTCCGGCTCTCACAGACCTGTTAGTTTTTCTTTAAGAAGCCCTCCTGTTCTCCACTCATTACCTGTATTAACTGCACTTGTTTGAATTCGTTACTTGTATAAAAGACACCTGTCCACACACTCAATCAAACAGACTCCAACCTCTCCACAATTGCCAAGAACAGAGAGCTGTGTAAGGACATCAGGGATAAAATTGTAGACCTGCACAAGGCTGGGATGGGCTACAGGACAATAGGCAAGCAGCTTGGTGAGAAGGCAACAACTGTTGGCGCAATTATTAGAAAATGGAAGAAGTTCAAGATGACGGTCAATCACCCTCGGTCTGGGGCTCCCTGCAAGAACTCACCTCGTGGGGCATCAATGATCATGAGGAAGGTGAGGGATCAGTCCAGAACTACACGGCAGGACCTGGTCAATGACCTGAAGAGAGCTGGGACCACAGTCTCAAAGAAAACCATTAGTAACACACTACGCCGTCATGGATTAAAATCCTGCAGCGCACGCAAGGTCCCCCTGCTCAAGCCAGCGCATGTCCAGGCCCGTCTGAAGTTTGCCAATGACCATCTGGATGATCCAGAGGAGGAATGGGAGAAGGTCATGTGGTCTGATGAGACAAAAATAGAGCTTTTTGGTCTAAACTCCACTCGCCATGTTTGGAGGAAGAAGAAGGATGAGTACAACCCCAAGAACACCATCCCAACCGTGAAGCATGGAGGTGGAAACATCATTCTTTGGGGATGCTTTTCTGCAAAGGGGACAGGACGACTGCACCGTATTGAGGGGAGGATGGATGGGGCCATGTATCGCGAGATCTTGGCCAACAACCTCCTTCCCTCAGTAAGAGCATTGAAGATGGGTCGTGGCTGGGTCTTCCAGCATGACAACGACCCGAAACACACAGCCAGGGCAACTAAGGAGTGGCTCCGTAAGAAGCATCTCAAGGTCCTGGAGTGACCTAGCCAGTCTCCAGACCTGAACACAATAGAAAATCTTTGGAGGGAGCTGAAAGTCCGTATTGCCCAGCGACAGCCCCGAAACCTGAAGGATCTGGAGAAGGTCTTTTTGGAGGAGTGGGCCAAAATCCCTGCTGCAGTGTGTGCAAACCTGGTCAAGACCTACAAGAAAAGTATGATCTCTGTAATTGCAAACAAAGGTTTCTGTACCAAATATTAAGTTCTGCTTTTCTGATGTATCAAATACTTATGTCATGCAATAAAATGCAAATTCATTACTTAAAAATCATACAATGTGATTTTCTGGAATTTTAGATTCCGTCTCTCACAGTTGAAGTGTACCTATGATAAAAATTACAGACCTCTACATGCTTTGTGAGTAAGAAAACCTGTAAAATCGGCAGTGTATCAAATACTTGTTCTCCCCACTGTATAGGCCTAAGGCCGAGACAATAAGAAGACACAGTGGCAGAATAAATTCAACCACACCTTTGTTTCATCACAAAACCGGAGAGCAACATCTGTCCAATGAAGTCCACAAAACATATTGCATGTAACAAACAGATTAACTCTTTAGTATTATCCCAGTTTACCTACAGTGAGGGAAAAAGTATTTGATCCCCTGCTGATATTGTATGTTTGCCCACTGACAAAGTAATGATCAGTCTATCATTTTAATGGTAGGATTATTTGAACAGTGAGAGACAGAATAACAACAAAAAAATCCAACAAAAACGCATGTCAAAAATGTTATAAATTGATTTGCATTTTAATGAGGGAAATAAGTATTTGACCCCTCTGCAAAACATTGCTTAGTACTTGGTGGCAAAACCCTTATTGGCAATCACAGAGGTCAGACGTTTCTTGTAGTTGGCCACCAGGTTTGCACACATCTCAGGAGGGATGTTGTCCCACTCCTCTTTGCAGATCTTCTCCAAGTCATTAAGGTTTCGATGCTGACGTTTGGCAACTCAAACCTTCAGCTCCCTCCACAGATTTTCTACGGGATTAAGGTCTGGAGACTGGCTTGGCCACTCCAGGACCTTAATGTGCTTCTTCTTGAGCCACTCCTTTGATGCCTTGGCCGTGTGTTTTGGGTCATTGTCATGCTGGAATACCCATCCACAACCCATTTTCAATGCCCTGGCTGAGGGAAGGAGGTTCTCACCCAAGATTTGACGGTACATGGCCCCGTCCATCGTCCCTTTGATGCGGTGAAGATGTCCTGTCCCCTTAGCAGAAAAACACCCCCAAAGCATAATGTTTCCACCTCCATGTTTTATGGTGGGTCGGTGTTCTTGGGGTCATAGGCAGCATTCCTCCTCCTCCAAGTTGATGCCAAAGAGCTCAATTTTGGTCTCATCTGACCACAACACTTTCACGCAGTTCTCCTCTGAATCATTCAGATGTTCATTGGCAAACTTCAGACGGGCATGTATATGTGCTTTCTTGAGCAGGGGGACCTTGCGGGCGTGTGCTCCTAATCTCAGTTCGTTACCTGTATAAAAGACACCTGGGAGCCAGACATCTTTCTGATTGAGAGGGGGTAAAATACTTATTTCCCTCATTAAAATGCAAATCAATTTATAACATTTTTGAAATGTGCTTTTCTTGATTTTTTTGTTGTTATTCTGTCAAATAAATCTACCATTAAAATTATAAACTGATCATTTCCTTTTTTTTTTTTTTTTTTCCGGGTAGATCAGCTTAATATTGCAGATAGATTGTAACTTCTATCAATGTAATTGTCTGCATCACTTCCAATCCCCCATTTTTTTTTTTTATATATACTCCCCTTTATTACTTTTCAACCCCGCCATCCTTTCCCTACTAGGGGTAAATTAGTGAACAACAATGCCCAGGCCTCTACTTCCAGCCTATACTTACTATCTACACCTTATGGACACAGTCAATTTTACAATAATCTATTTTTTTATTTTTTTATGCTCCTGAACTTCTTCTACTCTCAACCTCTCTGATCATTTTCATGATGTCCATCCTGTTTGCTTCTATATGCCATATCTTTCTAACTGTGCTCTTTCACAAAAGCTCCCAACATACAACCTATATACTTATTATGGACACAGTATGCTTACATTATTAGTTGTCTTGTTATTATTTGTTGTTATTTGTTATTAGTCCCATCCTTCAACTCCATTCAATACCTCCCATCTATCTCTTAACACCATCCATATAGGATTTCTATTTGCCATATATATTTCAACCGTACTGTGATGTTTTACAAAAGTTCTAAACCTTTTTATTCTCATTGCTTCTACAGATTGTGAATTAAAAATAAATATTTTTGCTAAAAGTATTATTATATTATTGATCGATTGACCATGACTTTTCAGATCACCCAGTAATGCTTTCTGCAAGGTTAGCTCCAGGTAAGTATTGCAATCCTTTAGCCATTCCTGGACCTGTGTCCAAAAACAAGCTACAAATGGACAGAACCAAAACAAATGATCTAATGATTCTGTCTCTTCACAGCAAAATCTGCAGAGCTGGGAAGATTGTATCCCCCATATAAATAACATTATATTGGTAGCAAGAATTTTATATAATAATTTAAATTGAAAGATTCAAATTTTTGAATCCGGTGTCGTTTTGCGTGTCAGTTCATAAACACTATGCCATGGGATCGGTATGTCAAAAATCTCTTCCCAACTATTTTGCAATCTACAGTGGGGAAAAAAAGTATTTAGTCAGCCACCAATTGTGCAAGTTCTCCCACTTAAAAAGATGAGAGAGGCCTGTAATTTTCATCATAGGTACACGTCAACTATGACAAACAAATTGAGAATTCAGAAAATCACATTGTAGGATTTTTTATGAATTTATTTGCAAATTATGGTGGAAAATAAGTATTTGGTCACCTACAAACAAGCAAGATTTCTGGCTCTCACAGACCTGTAACTTCTTCTTTAATAGGCTCCTCTGTCCTCCACTCGTTACCTGTATTAATGGCACCTGTTTGAACTTGTTATCAGTATAAAAGACACCTGTCCACAACCTCAAACAGTCACACTCCAAACTCCACTATGGCCAAGACCAAAGAGCTGTCAAAGGACACCAGAAACAAAATTGTAGACCTGCACCAGGCTGGGAAGACTGAATATGCAATAGGTAAGCAGCTTGGTTTGAAGAAATCAACTGTGGGAGCAATTATTAGGAAATGGAAGACATACAAGACCACTGATAATCTCCCTCGATCTGGGGCTCCACGCAAGATCTCACCCTGTGGGGCAAAATGATCACAAGAACGGTGAGCAAAAATCCCAGAACCACACGGGGGGACCTAGTGAATGACCTGCTGAGAGCTGGGACCAAAGTAACAAAGCCTACCATCAGTAACACACTACGCCGCCAGGGACTCAAATCCTGCAGTACAAAACGTGTCCCCCTGCTTAAGCCAGTACATGTCCAGGCCCGTCTGAAGTTTGCTAGAGTGCATTTGGATGATCCAGAAGAGGATTGGGAGAATGTCATATGATCAGATAAAACCAAAATAGAACTTTTTGGTAAAAACTCAACTCGCCGTGTTTGGAGGACAAAGAATGCTGAGTTGTATCCAAAGAACACCATACCTACTGTGAAGCATGGGGGTGGAAACATCATGCTTTGGGGCTGTTTTTCTGCAAAGGGACCAGGACGACTGATCCGTGTAAAGGAAAGAATGAATGGGGCCATATATCATGAGATTTTGAGTGAAAACCTCCTTCCATCAGCAAGGGCATTGAAGATGAAACGTGGCTGGGTCTTTCAGCATGACAATGATCCCAAACACACCGCCCGGGCAACGAAGGAGTGGCTTCGTAAGAAGCATTTCAAGGTCCTGGAGTGGCCTAGCCAGTCTCCAGATCTCAACCCCATAGAAAATCTTTGGAGGGAGTTGAAAGTCCGTGTTGCCCAGCAACAGCCCCAAAACATCACTGCTCTAGAGGAGATCTGCATGGAGGAATGGGCCAAAATACCAGCAACAGTGTGTGAAAACCTTGTGAAGACTTACAGAAAACGTTTGACCTGTGTCATTGCCAACAAAGGGTATATAACAAAGTATTGAGAAACTTTTGTTATTGACCAAATACTTATTTTCCACCATAATTTGCAAATACATTAATTAAAAATCCTACAATGTGATTTTCTGGATTTTTTTTCCTCATTTTGTCTGTCATAGTTGACGTGTACCTATGATGAAAATTACAGGCCTCTCATATTTTTAAGTGGGAGAACTTGCACAATTGGTGGCTGACTAAATAATTTTTTCCCCCACTGTATATGGGACGGCTGTCAATCCTTTGGTCCTTAAGTCAAACTGATATACTTTTTTATTTATCACAGTTTTCCTTAACCAATTATGTTCTTTAATGCAAGGCCGACAGACAAGATCCTTACTTTCTCCCCCTTCCACTTTCCTTTTCCACTTTTGTGGTAAGGCTGCAATTATTTGGTTGTAATTTTGGGTAGAGCAGACATTTCCATATGTTTTTGTTAGCTGCATGTGCAACATAACTCCACCAGTCCTACCGATGATATCATTTACGAAGATTATTTACAAAAAATAAAGGTTTTTTGTCAATTAGTATATTTGAATTTAACCACAATATTTGTTGCATTATTTGTTCTGTCGTTTCTGGAGGATTAAATTGAAATTGCAACCAACTTTCTATGGCTTGTTTTAGAAATAGTGATATTTGGGAGATGATTTCCTTTTCTGAACTTCTCCTTAACTGAAAATGAGTTGTTGTAATCTGAATAAAGGGAAAAAGGCCTTTCTTGAACATTGGGTGAGACAATCTTACTAATTTGCTTGAGAACCAGTTTGGATTTAAGTATAACTTTTGTATGACTGAAGCTTTTAGTGATAGGTCTAATGCTTTAATATTTAATAATTTCTGTCCTCCGAATTCATATTCATTATATAAATATGCCCTTTTAATTTTGTCTGGCTTGCCGTTCCAAATAAAATGGAATATTTTTTTCTCATATAATTTAAAAAACTGTTCGCTAGGCGTAGGCAAGACCATAAGCAAATAGGTAAACTGGGATAATACTAAAGAGTTAATCAGGGTGATTTTTCCACAAATTGACAGGTATTTTCCTTTCCATGGTAGTAAGATCTTATCTATTTTTGCTAACTTTATGTTAAAATGTATTGAAGTGAGATCATTTATTTCCTTTGGGATATGTTTTCCGAGTATATCTACATCACCATCAGACCATTTTATTGGTAAACTACATGGTAATGTAAAAATTGTATTTTTTAGTGATCCAATACGTAATATAGTACATTTGTCATAATTTGGTTGTAATCCAGAGAGGTTAGCAAATGTATCTAGATACTCTATGAGGCTGTGGAGGGATTCTAGTTGTGGATTTAAAAGAAAACATGAATCATCAGCGTACAATGACACCTTTGTTTTTAAGCCCCAGATTTCTAATCCTCTGATATTATTATTGGATCTGATTTTAATAGCTAACATCTCGATGGCCACAATAAATAGACATGCCGATAGTGGACAACCTTGTTTCACTCCTCTTGACAGTTTAAAACTTTCTGAGAAATAGCCATTATTTACTATTTTACACCTAGGGTTACTATACATGATTTTGACCCATTTTATAAAAGATTCTCCAAAATTGAAATGCTCCAGGCATTTATATATAAACCCCAGTCGTACTTTATCAAATGCCTTTACGAAGTCTGCTATGAATAGCAGGCCTGGTTTCCCATATTTTCCATAGTGTTCTATTGTTTCCAATAATTGCCTTATATTATCTCCAATGTATCTTCCATGTAAAAAACCTTTCTGATTAGAATGAATAATATCCGACAATAGCTTTTTAATTCTATGCGCTATACATTTTGCTAGAATTTTTGCATCACAACACTGAAGTGTAAGGGGCCTCCAATTTTGAAAATGGACTGGATCTTTATATTTTCCACTTGTATCCTGTTTCAGTAATAATGAGATCAGACCTTCTTGAGTGTCAGATAATCTACCATTTACATAGGAGTGGTTAAAACATGCTAATAACGGTCCTCTTAGTATATCAAAAAAGGTTTGGCATACCTCGACATACCTCGAGTTTTCCCAGACTTAAAGTATTTAATTGCATCCAGAAGTTCCTCCTCTGTAATTTCACCTTCACATGCTGTTAATTCGACATTATCTATAGAAAAAAAATCTCTACAATTAGCTTCAGTTAGAGGAGATGGAGGCGACTGAAAAGAAAACATATGCTTAAAGTACTTTGTTTCCTCCTTCAAAATATCATTTGGTGAATCATGGGTGACTCCATCAATTGTAACCCGTTTCATTAAGTTATTTTTGGTAGCATTCCTATGTTGAAGATGAAAAAAGAATCCATCCAGTTTGCTTTATTTTTTATAATATATTACACTTGATCTTTCTTGAATAAGTTTCTCCATTTATTTTTGTTTTTCCTCTAATTTATTCTGAGCCTCTATGTAACAGTTTTTATTGCCATCTATCTGTTCTGTTAGACTTTCTATTTCCTTTGTTAGTATAAACTCTTTTGACCTAAATTGCTTTTGTTTTCGAGATGAGTACTGAATTGCATGGCATCTAAAGGCACATTTAAAGGTGTCCCATACAATAAGGGGATTTGCTGTACCTATGTTATGTCGGAAAAAGTCAGTTATAAATGCCTTTGTTCTAATTATAAATAAATTATCATCCAATAGGCATTGATTAAATTTCCAATATCCTCGCCCACGTGGAAATTCAGTAAGAGTAATGTATATGGCAATTATATGATGGTCCGACCGCATTCTGTCCCCTATCAACACTTTTTTAAAACTTTTGGTGCCAATGAGAATGAGATAAGAAAGAAGTCAAGACGACTAGCTTGATTCAGTCTCCGCCATGTATATCTCACTAGATCAGTATATTTAAGCCTCCATATATCTACTAGTTCTAATGTATCCATGACATTCACAATTTCCTTAAGAGCATGTGGGTGATTGTTTGTGGTGTGATTTCCTTTACGGTCCATTGAGCTATTTAAAACAGTATTATAATCCCCCACCATAATAATATTGTCTTGAATTGCTTGCAGGGTTGATAATTTATTATATATTGTCAAAGAATTGTGGATCATCATTATTTGGTCCGTAAAGGTTAATGAGCCATATCTGTTTATGGTCCAATAACATATTTTAAATAATCCATCTACCTTGCATATCTATTTGGACAATTTGCACATTCGGATCGAAATTACTATTAATTAATATCATCACCCCTTTTGAAATTTCTTTGCCCATGGGAGAAGTATATTCCCCCCCGATTCCTTTTTCCATGCAACTTCATCTCAAATTGTTGAATGAGTTTCCTGTATACAATGGATATTATATTCCTTATCTTTGAGCCATGTAGACTGATCATTTCTTTGTCAGTGGGCAAACGTACAAAATCAGCAGGGGATCAAATACTTTTTTCCCCTCACTGTATTTGCTTATGGTCTTGCCTACGCCTAGCGAACAGTTTCTTAAATTATATGAGAAAAATATTCCATTTTATTTGGAACGGCAAGCCAGACAAAATTAAACGGGCCTATTTATATAATGAATATGAATTCGGAAGACAGAAATTATAGAATATTAAAGCATTAGACCTATCACTAAAAGCATCAGTCATACAAAAGTTATACTTAAATCCGAACTGGTTCTCTAGCAAATTAGTAAGATTGTCTCACCCAATGTTCAAGAACTGTCACGGTCGTTGAGAGACGGGTCAGACCAAGGTGCAGCGTGGTATGCGAACATGTTTATTAAACTCAATAAACAAAACAATAACCAACGTAACGTGAAGTCCTCAGGCTATACACATACAAGCCTAAACACGGAACAAGATCCCACAACTAAGGTAGGCAAACAGGCTAATTAAGTATGATCCCCAATCAGAGACAACGAGCGACAGCTGCCTCTGATTGGGAATCACACCCGGCCAAACCTAGAAATACACATCTAGAATCTAAACATAGAAATAATAACATAGATCCTCACGCCCTGACCAAACCAACTAAAGACAACCGGCCTCTCAAGGCCAGGGCGTGACAACAACCTCTCACTTTCAGTTATTTGAAAAGGAAATAATCTCCCAAATATCACTATTTCTAAAACAAGCCATAGAAAGTTGATTGTAATTTCAATTTAATCCTCCAGAAAGACAGAACAAATAATGCAAAAAAAATTGTGGTTAAACTCAAATATACTAATTGATAAAAAACCAATATAAAAAATAAAATTAAAAATTAAATGTATAGTCTTCGTAAATAATATCATAGGTAGGACATGCAGCTAACAAAAACATATGGAAATGTCTGCTCTACCCAAAATTACAACCAAATAATTGCAGCATTACCGCAAAAATGGAAGAAGAAAGTGGAAGGTGAAAAAGTAAGGAACTTGTCTGTCGGCCCTGCATTAAATAACATAATTGGTTAAAGAAAATTGTGATAAATAAAGAAGTATACCAGTTCATTTAAGGACAAAAGGATTGACAGCCGTCCCATATAGATTGCAAAATAGTTGGGAAGAGATTTTTGACATACCGATTCCATGGCATAGCGTTTATGAACTGAATGAATGTTATTTATATAGGGGATACAATCTTCCCAGCTCTGCAGAGTTTGCTGCAAAGAGACATAATCATTAGATCATTTGTTTTGGTACTGTCCATTTGTAGTTTGTTTTTGGACACAGGTCCAGGAATGGCTAAAGGATTGCAATATTTACCTGGAGCTAACCCTGCAGATAGCACTACTGGGTGATCTGAAAAGTCATAGTTAATCAATTAATAATGTAATAATGATTTTAGCAAAAAATGTTTATTTTCAATTTACAATCTGTAGAAACAATGAGAATAGAAAGTTTCAGAACTTTTGTAAAACATCACAGTACAGTTGAAAAATATATGGGAAATAGAAATCCAATATGGATGGTGTTAAGAGATAGATGGGAGGTGTTGAATGGAGTTGAAGGATGGGACTAATAACAACTAACAACAACTAATAACAACAAGATAACTAATGTAAAGCATACTGTGTCCATAATAAGTATATAGGTTATAGGTTGAGAGCTTTTGTGAAAGAGCACAGTTAGAAATATATGGCATATAGAAGCAAACCAGATGGACGTCATGAATATGATCGGAGAAGGTTGAGGGTAGAGGAAGTTCAGGAGTAAAAACAAACAAAATAGAATCATTGTAGAATTGACTGTGTCCATAAAATGTATATAGTATGTATAAGCTGGAAGTAGAGGCCTAAACATTGACGTTCACTAGTTTACTCCAATTAGGGAAGGGGTGGTGGGGTTGGAAAGTAATAAAGGGAAATATATTTTTTTAAAGGATGTATATATATATACATATGTATGTATATGTATTTATATGTATATGTGTGTGTGTGTGTGTATAGAGTGCCTTAGCAAAAGTATTCATCCCCCTTGGCATTTTTCCTATTTTGTTGCATTACAACCTGTATTTTATATAGATTTTTATTTGGATTTCATGTAATGGACATACACAAAATTGTCCAAATTGGTGAATGAAATGAAAAAAATAACTTGTTTCAAACAATTCTAAAAAATAAATAATGGAAAAGTGTTGTGTGCATATGTATTCACCCCCTTTGCTATGAAGTTCCTAAATAAGATCTGGTGCAATCAATTACCTTCAGAAGTCACATAATTAGTTAAATAAAGTCCACCTGTGTGCAATCTAAGTGTCACATGATCTGTCACATGATCTTAGTATATATACACCTGTTCTGAAAGGCCCCAGATTCTGCAACACCACTAAGCAAGGGGTACCACCAAGCAAGCGGCACCATGAAGACCAAGGAACTCTCCAAACAGGTCAAGGACAAAGTTGTGGAGAAGTACAGATCAGGGTTGGGTTAAAAAAAATATCAGAAACTTTGAACATCCCACGGAGCACCATTAAATCCATTATTAAAAAATGGAAAGAATATGGCACCACAGCACACCTGCCAAGAGACGGACGCCCACCAAAACTCACGGACCAAGCAAGGATGGCATTAATCAAAGAGGCAACAAAGAGACCAAAGATAACCCTGAAGGAGCTGCAAAGCTCCACAGCAGAGATTGGAGTATCTGTCCATAGGACCACCTTAAGCCGTAAACTCCACAGAGCTGGGCTTTATGGAAGAGTGGCCAGAAAAAAGCCATGTGGGAGACTCCCCAAACATATGGAAGAAGGTACTCTGGTCAGATGAGACTAAAATTGAGCTTTTTGGCCATCAAGGAAAACGCTATGTCTGGCGCAAACACAACACCTCTCACCCCCCCTGAGAACACCATCCCCACAGTGAAGCATGGTGGTGGCAGCATCATGCTGTGGGGATGTTTTTCAAAGGCAGGGACTGGGAAACTGGTCAGAATTGAAGGAATGATGGATGGCGCTAAATACAGGGAAATTCTTGAGGGAAACCTGTTTCAGTCTTCCAGAGATTTGAGACTGGGGCGGAGGTTCACCTTCCAGCAGGACAATGACCCTAAGCATACTGCTAAAGCAACACTTGAGTGGTTTAAGGGGAAACATTTAAATGTCTTGGAATGGCCTAGTCAAAGCCCAGACCTCAATCCATTTGAGAATCTGTGGTATGACTTAAAGATTGCTGTACACCAGCGGAACCCATCCAACTTGAAGGAGCTGGAGCAGTGGCTAGATGTGCCAAGCTTATAGAGACATACTCCAAGAGACTTGCAGCTGTAATTGCTGCAAAAAATGGCTCTACAAAGTATTGATTTTGGGGGGGTGAATATTTATGCACGCTCAAGTTTTCTGTTTTTTTGTCTTATTTCTTGTTTGTTTCACAATAAAAAATATTTTGCATCTTCAAAGTGGTAGGCATGTTGTGTAAATCAAATGATACAAACACCCCAAAAAATCAATTTTAATTCCAGGTTGTAAGGTAACAAAATAGGAAGGGGGGTGAATACTTTCGCAAGCTACTGTAACAATTATGAGAGAGAGAGAGAGAGAGAGAGAGAGAGAGAGAGAGAGAGAGAGAGAGAGAGAGAGAGAGAGAGAGAGAGAGAGAGAGAGAGAGAGAGAGAGAGAGAGAGAGAGAGAGAGAGAGCAACCTGGATAATTCGACTATAGGCTTCATGTGATGTAACCAACCCCTTAAACCAGTTTGGGTGAATGTTGCCTCATCAAAGTGTCATCAAAGTAATCTGAGTAGGCTATCAAAGCAGGTTATGGCACTTCTCAAGTGCATGAGAAACGTACCCAACTATTACTTATCAGAGAGTGAGATCAACTGAAATATGCCTTCACAGCAGTGGTGGCCAACGTTTCTCGGGGGTGGGGAGCGAGACAACCAGTCACAGCCGACACAGTCAATAAATATATTCCTCACCAGTCAACCTGTCAATCAGGATTAATGGTCTTTAAAAAAACTGCCTTCAGATCGCAGGTCTTTTCAGCACTACGGGAACCGGTAGTCAGAGCTCTGTAAATTAAGCTACAAAGTCAGAGGCGGTAACGTCCAAAGACAGGAACACAACACACTTGTAGACGATTCAGTAGGGCATGCCTTCGGAGACACTCGCGCCTTCTTTAGGTTACTCGAGTTCATTTGTTAAAAGTAACAAAGTTCTACCGGTGTAAAGAGGTCTTTAATCAAAGAACATAGTTTTGCCAGTATTCTGAATAATCGAGAAACATGCTTGAGCTCCGTATATTGACGAGTTTATAAATTTGAGGAAATATTGACTTCATGTGCTGCAGTAGCCTACTTCAGTCTGCTATTAGTTTTAACCAGATAATTACCAAAGAACCTCATCTTGAACTCTGCTCTGCCAAGGACATCACGATTGGAGGATATCGTTATTGAACTTGTGTTTCTGTGTTCGAAAGTTGTTTTGAGAATTTAGGTAACATGGATTTGAAGTGTTTGGGCTATATGGTGCTGTTCCTCATCCGCATTCTATACTACATATTGAAAGCAAGTGTGTGCTTACTGCAACCAAGTAGACGGAGAACCCTGACTGAGGAGGTGGTGCTGATCACAGGCGGGGGGCGAGGTATTGGTCGTCACCTGGCTCAAGAGTTTGCCAAGCAGAGGGCTAAAAAGGTAAATTAAACAGTTTCTCCACTTTTTTTTATTATGCAACTTGTTGGGCATTAAAAGTCAGGTGGTCCACTTAGCCTAGGCAATAGGAGCACTCAAAATAGCCTATATTAGCCTATACCCGTGTAGGTTTTCATATCTTTTGAATTAGTACACTCATTAATTATATGGTTCTAATGATGACTGAGTTGATACCCTGTACCAACCTGTACCTCTGAACACCACCTGTGCCATACCTAGTCTTTTTTACACACATTTCTTGACATAACTATTATTTTTATTGATGTAGTACACCCTCACCCCCATCCTCCTTTACCAAAATCTCCATATGTTTGCAGTAGGTACATTGGGAGGGCAAAGACATCAGTTTGTCCATGTGTTCCTCCAACCTATTGTTTCTTTCAATATGAATGCAGGGGGTCATGACGTTAGGAGTAGATGGGCCATTGAGGTTGCAGGACAGGGTCCTCAGTTTTGGTGCAAGTTGCACAGCAGAGTAGGTCAACCAGAGGGCATGTCCGTTTGACCGCTGCAGTAATATAGTGAAGCACATAATTATTTTTGTTCAGCCAAAGCTCCGAAAGAGGAGTTATGGCTGAAAACTGATAGTGGATGAGATCAGGCATCATTAATGTCCAGAACAAAGTTTTATTGATTAATGACTGCCAGCAGGACTGACCTTGATCAAGTGATAACATATCCCTGCTATGGATTTGGGATGAATGTGTGCTTATTTTTTCTACTTTTGAAACTCTGAAGAAAGCTAATCACATAATCCTCACAGAATAAATGTTGTTGTCCATCTGGGACCAGCAAAGGAACACTTAACTATGCCATGTGCCAACACAATATAATATAATATGCCATTTAGCAGACGCTTTTATTCAAAGCGACTTACAGTCATGTGTGCATACATGTTTATGTATGGGTGTTCCCGGGGATCGAACCTACTACCCTGGCGTTACAAGCACCATGCTCTACCAATTGAGCTACAGAGGACCACAAGACATCACATTGCCATAATAAAACAGATTCAGATGTGTTTTTCAAGCAAACCAGCAAGGCAGAAATGACCTTACACTGAGTCATTTAGGTGAAATGAACCCACAGAGGAAGGTGACATGTTTTAGCTGCCTCACCCATACAAAACATTCACCATCCAGCCAGGGCTCTTATAAATAGCCTGTCTCCACCCCCATCCCCCCTCCCTAACAAGGAGCAGTCACTTAGGCTTGAAATACCTCAGTGACTACATTGACAGTCCCCGCCAGGCCTCCACTACTGGTCAGACTACCCACTATTCCTATTTTAACTTCCTCCAAACATTACACAGCTGAGTGCATAGTGAGCCACCATGGTGTTATGTTAGCTCTGGTATGTAATGGACAGAGTCCTATCCATTTTACACCTCTCGGACACACAGATTGAGACATAATAATTTCATAATGAATACCACACCCCCCCCCCCCTTTTACAAATCAAAATCAAATTCGCAACGCAGAGTGCCTGGATACAGCCCTTAGCCGTGGTATATTGGCCACATACCACAAACCCCTGAGGTGCCTTATTGCTATTATAAACTGGTTACCAATGTAATTAGAGCAGTAAAAATAAATGTTTTGTCATACCGTGGTATATGGTCTGATATACCACGGCTTTCAGCCAATCAGCATTCATGGATCGAATGACCCAGGTTTATAATTGCTGTTCTTTTATGTGGCCTTTTCCACATGTAAGATTGCAGCTTATTACTGTCTGAGCTAAAACCTCCATTTTGAGTTAAAGTGCTTTGGCCTCGCTCATCATCCTTCCATCAACATCTTCTCAGGGGAAAAACCCAGAGGAAAACTGTGGCTTTTAAAATATAATTTGCTGCTGCACAACAAAGGAAGTCACCATTCTTGTCAGCACCCCATTGTTAGGTATTACCAAGGTGTGAAGGCTTTGAAAACAACACCTGCGCTAATGTGCCTGATAATTACTCCCTGCCTAAGAGATGTTAAAAAGAAGTAAGACATTCATCATGAATAACCTGTAAAGCAGACTTTACCCCAGTTTGAGGTCCATTGTGATTGGCAGACGGAATTTCTCTATTCTCTCTGCCTAGCTTTTGTGCTTTCACTGTAAGGACTCATGAGTGCACTAGCCACAGCATTGATGCTGTGAGGTGAAGAGGACAGACTTGTGAGAGGGAGATAGAGGGAGGTGACGGGGGAGTGAGAATCTGTGTGTCGTCAAAAGAGCCGTTACAGAGTGAAGCACTAAAACAATAAACCACAGCAACCATTTACAAAAGCAGCAGAATCCACGTTCAGAGAACAGAGAGGGAGGGTGCCTCTAGGAGAACCACAATAACCACAATCTTTCTCAGCCCTGGCTACTCATTTGGAGAACTGGGAACATATGCCTCTACCCAGGTTGATTCGTTGAAGCACTATATAGTGTGTGCTTGTGTGCGTGTGTGTGCGTGTGTGTGTGGGAAGCACACTGCTCCCAGCTGGGTATTGCCCTGCAACTGACCCTGCTGTCTCTGCACTAATTATACTCTCCCTGTTAGCCCCTATCCCCTACAGCTGGTGTGAAGAGAAGGGTTCATGCCCATCCTTGAACCCAGGTTTTTCCTTGTGAAATATAATTGCGTTGTGGTGTAGGGATGTGGATGAGGCCCACCACACTGCCAGTTCATCATTGCACACTGACACATCAGCCCTCTGTAATGGCGAAGACTTACTGTCCTTGAACAGACCAACAGTTTTACACAATTGGTGAATGTTGTTTAATATTGTCAGATATGGAACTTCAGAGTAATCACTGGTTTATCAGTGATACTTAGTCACCTGATGTGAGGGAATTTAGAATTAGTTTTACCTCAACACGTAGGCATTCTAAACTGATAGCTCTAGATTTAACCGGCCATTGTTTATCCTGAAGCCCCAGTGTGTTGGCACTGGCAGATAAGCATAATAAATTAAATAACAGGAAAACACAGTGTGAGTGCTGTTAGGATGAAATCCTATGAAAGGCTTTCAGTCATTTACCTAGACCCACCTGTCCATCTCTTCTGATTACTAAAATGGGCTGGCAAATGAAGCAAACAAAAAATGAATCCTAAGAAACTCAAACAAAGACCCATCCAGTGGAAAGACAAACATTTTGAAGTCTTGGAACTGATAATAACTTAATGTCATGCAGATTGTGATCCTCTCCTTGAAATTAATTAAGGCCCCAAAGCAAACATTTCACTTTAAAGTCTCCTTCGCTTAGTGCTCCCATTATGTAATTCACAGACAGCTGATCTGTCAGTAAAACAAGACCGATAGCAGCAAAACCTTAGGCAACCTTAGGCAAGCTATGCATGTTTGAGAGGTTGAGATATACTATCCTCCTATTCATTCCTAAATAAATTAGTGCTTATAGCCCCTGGCTGTCTCTGTACTCTTCTCCATCAGGATAAGGATGTCACTGTGACCTGTACTTGTGTTTAAGTTAACTTACTTGTTAGAATTAGGATTGTTATAGTCACACAAGATTGATATCAAAGTGTAAGGGTGGATGAAAGACATTCAAGTTCTTGCACACACGTGCACACGCACCCAGACACACACACACAGAATCACTTTCCAGAGGATTTTCTGCTCAAATATTAACCTCTGTCACAGGCGACCAGCCAAGCCCTACATTGGCCCCCTCAGCACTTCACACACGCACTGTTTTCAGACTCCCTGACCAGAAATGACAGGGCTCATCTGCCCAACAGGCCGTGTAATCTCTTTGAGAATGTGTGTTTGAGAGATGAGGAGGGCTCGCCCCCTGATTTCATTACCTTTCCCTGACCCCAAAGACTGACAGATCTAATTGCCCAATCGCTGCCTCCCACCTCCGTTCTTTGCTCAAATGACTGAGCTTAATTTAGCCTCACCAGGCTGATGAAGAGACGGTTCATTCACACTGCATCTCGCTCTAAAACTATTTGCTGCACCTAAAAATGGCCTCTCTGTTCTCTGAATGAAATGAACATTTCAACCAAATGATCTCTTCTCATACTTTTGGACCAAATGCTGCAAACATGAAATGGCTGTGCACTTGTTTAGAGCATGGGCTGTTGGTATAGTTGTTTGGTTTTGGATACCCATTGTTAGGTTCTGAACAAAGAGAGTAAAAACTCAAATGGACGACTAGTAAAAGCTCAAACCACGTTTATTCAACCTACTGGGTGGTTTAGCTGCAGACACAACATACAAGTCACACAAGCACATAGTTATACCTTCCGACTAGGAGTCACCTCTTTTGTATGTCTAAGATAAACATCCTTCTATGTTGTTAGGCAGAAACTCAGTCTGTTCCTCTTACTGGTATTGTCATGGCCCTGCCTAAATTTAGAACCTTCATAGGTGTGTGTGTGTGTGTGTGTGTGTGTGTGTGTGTGTGTGTGTGTGTGTGTGTGTGTGTGTGTGTGTGTGTGTGTGTGTGTGTGTGTGTGTGTGTGTGTGTGTGTGTGTGTGTGTGTGTGTGTGTGTGTGTGTGTGTGTGTGTGTGTGTGTGTGTGTGTGTGTGTGTGTGTGTGTGTGTGTGTGTGTGTGTGTGTGTGTGTGTGTGTGTGTGTGTGTGTGAGAGAGATAGGACGGTAGTTAGATGGTCTTCAGGGTGGGCCCCTTTGGCCCCACCCAGAGGTTTCTTCTCTCTTCAAATGTTGACCTTATCTCGAGTTGAGTTCCACATCCCTCCTTGTCCTAGTTCCAAGGCAACTGGCCTGCCTTATCAGGAACTGAGACTAGACTGTTGCTCTTTGCCTCCTTCCTTAAAAATATGAATATCCATGTTTAATAACATGCACTTCCCCTTGTCTCATTCTATACACAAAGTTCCTATTCACCCTTCATTGACCCCCAACATATACATGTAAAGTAATCAATAAGTTATAGTATGGTAACATGAATAAGCATATTTCAAGCCAGAATTCAACACCATTAAACATATTTTAGTCATGTTTCTCCTCAGGATTTGGACAACAATAAATGCACAGATAGCTGATTGTTGAAAAGCTAAATATCACTATTCATGCAGCTGAGCTACTTGCTCATCTTCTATTCAGAGCATATTACATATAGTATTACGCAACTTAATTGTCAGTCATTTTATAACCCTATTTTGTAACCCATGGCTAGTTTACCTTCAACATGTTTTCTTTCTTAGGTGATCCTGTGGGGCCGCACAGAGAAGTGTCTGAAAGAGACATGCGAAGAGATCGCCCAATCAGGAACAGAGTGCCACTACTTCCTGTGCGACGTGGCCAATCGGGAGGAGGTTTACAAGCAGGCCAAGGTGGTCAGGGAGAAGGTATGCTATTTAGATCATCGTAAATCCAATGAGAAATTTTTATCCACACAAATAAAATGTTGTTTGTAGCCAGTGAAATGCTCATGGGTCAAAGTTTCTATCACTGCGGTTACTCCCCTCCACAGAACTGGCAGGGGTTCATAGCTCCTTAATTCCTCTCCCCCATCTGACATATAGATTACACCTCAATTGCAATGTCTGGATAAGATTAAAGTGTTGAATATGACTGTCTGTCAGCTCTACCACATAACTTCACATGAAAAGAAAGTAGGTAGAAAGTGGATAACCTCTTAACAGTAGAAAAAAAACGCGGTCTTGTTTTTGACGTTTGTTATGTTATTATTTTCCTAGGTGGGAGATGTTACGATCCTGGTGAATAACGCTGCAGTGGTCCATGGGAAAAGTCTGATGGACTGCGACGATGACGCTCTCTTGAAATCTCAGCATATCAACACAATGGGGCAGTTCTGGGTAAGTGTTGTTGAGGTTTAAGAAAGAGAGGTGTGGGCTTCCTTACAGTTAGATCAATCTTATCATTTTGACAGAGGTCGGCGCCCAGCGGGCATGTCAGTCTCAGCTTCATTTACATGAGTGTAGGGGTATTTCCAAATGATAGGCTTACTGCTTCAGCCCCTAGATAGGCCTCTGAAACCTATGGCACTCTGTTTGAATATAGATCAAATTGTCAGGTTGTGTGCAGACAGAAATGCAATCATCAGCTAAAAAGAAATGTAAACTCAATCTGTGGCTCCACTCGGGCCTGCTTCCTCTGCGTGTCTCTATTTAATGTGTTTAACGGCACATTTTCTCCCATGTCCGCCCTCCCTACCTTATTCTCTCCCATCCAGACTACAAAGGCCTTCCTGCCACGGATGCTGGAGCTCCAGCACGGCCACGTGGTCTGTATAAACTCCATCCTGTCCCAATCGCCCATCCCTGGGGCCATAGATTACTGCACCTCCAAGGCCTCCTCCCTGGCCTTCATGGAGAGCCTGACTCTGGGCCTGCTGGACTGTCCCGGGGTGGGCTGCACCACCGTGCTCCCCTTCCACACCAACACTGAGATGTTCCAGGGTATGAGAGTCAGGTGAGCAACATGATTCTTCACACTCTAGTTTAGATTAAACCATGTATTGTAGTTACTGTATACCTATTCTCGCTGGGTTTACTGTTCTTATAGGTTTCCAGCACTCTTCCCTCCCCTCAAACCAGAGACAGTTGCCGAAAGGACTGTGGATGCAGTCAGGACTAACACAACCTACGTTTACATGCCTTGGACCATGCATGCTCTCGTCGTCCTCAAAAGGTAATGCCTCATGTAATTTTGGCCAATTTAAAGTACATACATGTTTTTCACTCATATGTAACCCCCTGTCTCTGTATTTTCTCCACACCCTAGCTTTATGCCACAGGCTGCACTTGAAGAGATCCACAAGTTTTCTGGAACCTATTCCTGCATGAATACATTCAAGGGGAGGACATAAACACACATTATCCTGAATGTCAATACATATCAGCGGAACCTCATTAACTCCAGAGGATGTTGAAGGGAAGTATACATGGGCTACAGGACATTGGGAAACAATGGAAGCCTTTTGAAAGTATGCAGCAAAGTGACATGGGGACTTCAGCATGTATTGTTGCTCCGGCAGGTAGATTTCACTTACAAGCTGCTGGAACTTATCCTGGTCACATTCTTGATCTCCTGTGTGTAGTTGGACGGACTTAATACCATTCACACATTGAACATAAGCCATGCAAAACTAGCCTGGATCAACAGCCTTTTTTCCACAAGTCAGTTTTTTTATAATATATTTTTTATCCTACCAATCATGTGTCTTTGAATGGAATCACATTAATAAAATAATGTTTCAGAGAACCAAGGTGTCTCTTTGTGCATGTAGACTAGAAAATGTCTAGTGAGTGGTCAACACAGCAGAGTTAACCAGATGATTCTCACATGGTAGAGAATTATAACACAGTTATGCAAACCATGAGATCTCTGACCATGCCAGGATGTGTTGTCAAAACAGCAAATGAGTAACATTCATTGGAAGGCAAAACAGATCCATACACTGCTCACTTATACACTATGAAGTAGGTTAGGGCTGGGATTAAATCCAAAACCATGCTATATTGCATTTTACATTTAAAGGTAATTTCTAATTGAGCCAACATCTGTAGCGTTGACCTTAAATGCGCTAACATTGCCTTTAAAAGCAGCATTGTCGACTAGAGTGCTCGGATTGAATCCCGGCCACAAGTTGTTACATGCTGGAAAAAGGTTAACCGTAAAACCATGAATGTTTTATTGAAAAATCAAAAACATGGTTTAAAAGGCCTTGCGAGATGTATCCCTGATATCATCAAAGATAACCTTTGTAAATTACAGTATGTGTGGTGTCGGGGAATACCTGATTTAGAAGAACAAGCTTTCATCTTCCAGAGTGGAGGTATTTAATGATTAATAAGTGGCCTTGGTTATCTTTATGACATTTACATACGGTACTATATAATCAGGGGAAGAATGTACAGTTAGCTTTGCCCTCCTAGCTGTGAGAGAGAGAGACAAACTCCATCCTTTCTCTATTTAAAATGATGCTCCCGAACTTCAGCCAGTAGTTTTGAAAGTGAAGCTCACGAGACAAAATGGGTCCCCGTTTTTTTGTGTACAACATCATCCAATTGTGTACTTACTACGTCATCCATTTCGTATGATATGTTACATCCTGCAAATAATTATTTTTTATTTATTATTATGTTACAAATCCAATTCATACAATATGTTACAAATTTGTTGTGCTTAAGATCCTGAACTGCACCTTTAATAAAGTGATCTATAGTATAGTGCACAGATAGACACCCACAGTTGTGTTGTTGTGTACCCTATGTCTGAGCAGAAGGCAAGGCAAGCACACACACAAAGCCCCAGGCCAACCAATAAGAGATACAGTGGCTTGCGAAAGTATTCACACCCCTTGGCATTTTTCCTAATTTATTGCCTTACAACCAGTAATTAAAATGGATTTTGGGTGGATTTGTATCATTTGATTTACACAACATGCCTACCACTTTGAAGATGCAAAATATTTTTTATTGTGAAACAAACAAGAAATAAGACAAAAAAACAGAACTTGAGCGTGCATAACTATTCACCCCACCAGAGTCAATACTTTGTAGAGCCACCTTTTGCAGCAATTACAGCTGCAAGTCTCTTTGTCAGGGTGATGTGTATGCGGTAAACGAAGTCAAGCGCAGGACACCGAGCTACTGGCAGACGTACTTTACTGAACACAGTAATCAAAGTACAAAACAAACCTCCTAACAGGGAGGAACAATAACTCGCACACAAATGCAACTGCCGACCTAACGAAAAACAATCACACACAATACACCATAAGAGACAGGGGGTTATAAAGGGAATACAATGCAACATAATTGGAGACAGGTGTAAACAATAAAGACCAAACAAGACAAACACCGAAACATAGATCGGTAGCAGCTAGTACTCCGGGGACGACGAACGCCGAAGCCTGCCCGAGCAAGGAGGAGGAGCAGCCTCGGCTGAATCCGTGACACTCTTGGGGTATGTCTCTATAAGCTTGGCACATCTAGCCACTGGGATTTTTGCCCATTCTTCAAGGCAAAACTGCTCCAGCTCCTTCAAATTGGATGGGTTCCGCTGGTGTACAGCAATCCTTAAGTCATACCACAGATTCTCAATTAGATTGAGGTCTGGGCTTTGACTAGGCCATTCAAAGACATTTAAATGTTTACCATTAAACCACTTGAGTGTTGCTTTAGCAGTATGCTTAGGGTCACTGTCCTGCTGGAAGGTGAACCTCCATCCCAGTCTCAAATCTCTGGAAGACTGAAACAGGTTTCCCATATTCTTTCAATTTTTTAACAATGTATTTAATGGTGCTCCGTGGGATGTTCAAAGTTTCTGATATTTTTTTATAACCCAACCCTGATCTGTACTTCTCCACAACTTTCTCCCTGACCTGTTTGGAGAGCTCCTTGGTCTTCATGGTGCCGCTTGCTTGGTGGTGCCCCTTGCTTAGTGGTGTTGCAGACTCCGGGGCCTTTTAGAACAGGTGTATATATACTGAAATCATGTGACACTTAGATTGCACACAGGTGGACTTTATTTAACTAATTATGTGACTTCTGAAGGTAATTGGTTGCACCAGATCTTATTTAGGGGCTTCATAGCAAAGGGGGTGAGTACATATGCACGCACCACGTTTCAGTTATTTATTTTTGAGATTTTTTTTAAACAATATATTTTTTTCATTTCACTTCACCAATTTGGACTATTTTGTGTATGTCCATTACATGAAATCCAAATAAAAATCCATTTAAATTACAGGTTGTAATGCAACAAAATAGGAAAAATGCCAAGAGGGATGAAGGCACTGTAACTGTAAAAACGGGGAAAGTGTCTACCCTTTGGCTGCCAAACAAGACTCATAAACATTCATTTGAATCCCAGCTAACCATAAATGCCCTCCCGTGCGCTCACTATAGGGCCGCTCATTATGATAAGTAGGTGACCCGCACCGCACTGGGCAGAGGGAGAGAGTATGTGCTCTGCTGGGAGAAAAACTGAGCCTCTGTTAAGGGTGTGTTTTTAATTCCCTGAGTGGGCTATATCTGTAGCGAAAGAAGAGGGAGAAGACCGAGGCATGTTGAGACTGAACTAGGTCGATGAGGGAGCCATGTAGTGCAAGTATGGTGGAAGAGGAGGGCTGAGAGCAAGTTTAGCCAAATAGTGGATAAATCAGAGGGGGGCTTGGAAAGATACACACAAACACACACAAACAAACAGTCTTTGAGCCTGAGGTACCAGGCACAGGTGGAAGCAGGGGTGAATAGGGTGGGACTGTTGATGCTGTCACGATCGTTTAAAGATTCGTGAAACCAAGGCGCAGCGTGATAAGCGTACATTTTATTAAAGTACTTAACTCACGACAAAACAACAAACAAACGAAACGTGAAGTCCTAGGTTACACAAAACAAACCTTAACGGAACAAGATCCCACCCCGACTAGTGCCAAACAGGCTGCCTAAGTATGGTCCCCAATCAGAGACAACGAGATACAGCTGCCTCTGATTGGGAACCACCCTGGCCAACATAGATCTAAACGATCTAGAAAACACAACATAGAAAATATGACATAGAAACTCCACACCCTGGCTCAACATTTCAGAGTCCCCAGAGCCAGGGCGTGACAGTACCCCCCCCCCCCCCCCCAAAGGCGCGGACTGCGACCGTGCCACACAAACACAACAGGGTAGGGGCCGGGTGGGCATTCCGCCTCGGAGGTGGATCCGGCTCCGGGTGTGACCACCACTTTCTCTCCACCTCCCCGTTGCGCTCCTGGTCTGGTCTGGCACCGCTGACTGGAGCTGGACCCGACGACGGTGGATCAAACCGTACAGGCTCCGGACTGGAGCCGCTGGCCGGAGCTGGACTGGACATCGGTGGAGCGGATTGCTCTGGCTCCGGAGTGGATCCGCTGACTGGAGTTGGACCGGACCCCTGTGGAGCGGATTGCTCTGGCTCCGGAGTGGAGCAGCTGACCGGTGCCGGACCAGGCACCGGTGGAACAGGCACGGGCCGTGCCGGACTGGACACACGCACCACTGGCTTGGTGCGGGGAGCAGGAACGGGCCGGACCGGGCTGACGACGCGCACCACTGGCTTGGTGCGGGGAGCAGGAACGGGCCGGACCGGGCTGACGACGCGCACCACTGGCTTGGTACGGGGAGCAGGAACGGGTCGGACCGGGCTGACGACGCGCACCACTGGCTTGGTGCGGGGAGCAGGAACGGACCGGGCTGACGACGCGCACCACTGGCTTGGTGCGGGGAGCAGGAACAGGCCGGACCGGGCTGGCGACGCGCACCACTGGCTTGGTGCGAGGGGCAGGAACAGGCCGGACCGGGCTGGCGACGCGCACCACTGGCTTGGTGCGAGGGACAGGAACAGGCCGGACCGGACTGGGAACACGCACCACTGGCTTGGTGCGGGGAGCCGGAACGGGCCGGGCCGGACTGTGGAGGCGGACTGGAGGTCTGGAGCGGAGAGCTGACACAACCCGTCCTGGCTGAATGCCTACTTCCACACAATACGTGTGAGGCATCAGCACAGGACGTACGGGGCTGTGCACTCGTACTGGCGCTACAGCACGTGGCACTGGCGCGGGATATACTGGACCGAGGAGGCGTACTGGAGACCACGAGCGTTGAGCCGGCACACCCCGTCCTGGCTGAATGCCCATCTTTGCACGACACGTGCGTGGTGCTAGCACAGGACGTACAGGACTGTGCCGGAACACTCGCGGCACAGTACGTGGCTCCGCATAACACGGAGCCTGCCCAGTCACACGCTTCCTAGCCTGAGTACGGGGAGTTGGCTCTGCTCTAACCCTAGGCTCAGCCAACCACCCTTTTAGCCCCCCCCAAAAAAAAATATTGGTGCTGTCTCTCGGGCTTTCTCCTCGCCCGGTACCCTCTGCGTTGCCGCTGCTCCTCTCTATAGCGCGCCTCCACAGTCTCCTCCCAAGGACGGCGATCCATTCCGGCCTGAATCTCCTCCCAAGTCCAGGATCCCTTCCCGTCCAGGATCTCCTCCCAGGTCCAGGCTGTCTGTTCCTGGACACGCTGCTTGGTCCTCTTTTGGTGGGATCTTCTGTCACGATCGTTTAAAGATTAGTGGAACCAAGGCGCAGCGTGATAAGCGTACATTTTATTAAAGTACTTAACTCACGACAAAACAACAAACAAACAAAACGTGAAGTCCTAGGTTACACACAATAAACCTTAACGGAACAAGATCCCACCCCGACTAGTGCCAAACAGGCTGCCTAAGTATTGTCCCCAATCAGAGACAACGAGATACAGCTGCCTCTGATTGGGAACCACCCTGGCCAACATAGATCTAAACGATCTAGAAAACACAACATAGAAAATATGACATAGAAACTCCACACCCTGGCTCAACATTTCAGAGTCCCCAGAGCCAGGGCGTGACAGATGCATAGAGAGAGAACTACAGTACGTGTCACACTGTCTTATTGACCTCACCCAGAACAGCGGTACACTCAGAACATTCTGGCATGAAGTAACCAAAGAAATAGGATGCAGAGATATGTACAGTCACAAAATGTTCAGTAATATTAAGGGATTTGAGCTGAGGAAGAATTCAGCACATCTATTGTCTTAGATTCATATCATTAAAGCATATGTTTTAATCGAAGACAGGCATGGTCCACTCTCCTCTAAATTCTCTCACAGCCTTCTCCCCCATCAGCAATCAGGAACTATTGTTGCATTGCTCTTAAGTTAACTGTAATAATCTGCCACCTTTGTGCTTCACTTTAAAGCTGCAAGCCTGAATGTACTTTCCTAAATGCTTCCCAAGCATTTGGAATCCCAACAGAAGGGCTCGGAGTCCCCCTCCAATGATCCATTAAATATGTTATAGGCCTTTGGATCTGGAGTCCATTTAGCTAGTAGTGCAGTGATGCCGAACGCATGTACAATTCTGGGTAGTGCAGCATTCTGTCGTCTCTCACTTCCCATAATCCCATGGATCCCCTGACTCTGACTTTCTTAGCTGTTGGTTCCTCACAGCCTGAGATTGGGGCATTACAGCATTAGCAAAGGTAAACAAACTCTTGATAGGTGCTAGGAGGACAGTGAGGAATGGAATTATCCTGCAATAAACATTCTGACAATGCAGTCATTGTATTCCAATGAGGGAAACAAATGTCTCAAATATGTCTCAAAATAGGAGGACCAAGAGTGCATTCATTTTATTATTTGCTGCACTGCCTTATCCTATTTTTCTGTTTGTTTTTGTTAGCATTCTTGCCAGTCTAATGCTATGTTCATCCATCAAGAGGCAGGTTGGTTGTGTGATAAAAGGGTCAGTACTAACCCCCAGCAAGGGAACAGCCTCCACGGCTCGGTTGGCCTGTCAAACAACAAGAAATATTGAGCAGCAGGGGTTAGAGGTCAAAGGACCAGTATGCTCAGAGTGTGTCAAAGGCAAGTAAATGCATTTGTTTATAGCTGTGGTAAAACACACTGTAGCTGCAGTGTTTGTGTACACTGAAGGTGCCCTGGCCAGCCACTCTGAGAGTAATCAAGCAACTCTACAGCTTCATGATTGTCAAATGAGATTGCTTTTCATTGATTTACTGCTACTACTAAACATTGACAGTTATTTGAAAATGATAAATGTTAATTCAAAAATGCAAGATATCTAATTATTTTCTTTATACTATTAAAAGCTTTGAAATGAGACCTACTGAGTAGTGTAATTTATTATTGGATGCTGGCCACACAAAGCCCTACAGGTCTCCTAACAATCTGTGCAGAACACCATATCTTCATATGATCTTTGGGGGGGAAGGTTTCGGAGCCGCACTGCATACTTCCTCTCCTCCTATCTCTTGTTTTTCATTAAGGTTCATTTCTGGAACAGCGTATCACGTCGACACATCTGATCAGGAACAACAACAGTGCCACGGAGATCACAGAGAGCGCCATGCACAGCTGACAAGGAATTGCAAATGGTTGCCATTTGTTTCTGTTTTTCTACCCTAATTTTGGATTAAATGTGTTAATCTTTTATGATCTTAGCTAAAGGCATGATCTTCTAAAGGTCCAATATGATTGGATTCAACCTGGGTGGGGACTAGTGTGCATGTGACTTTGAATGTTATGCTTTTGAACATTGACAGTTAACTAGAGAAAGTGGGATGTAAGCGCTCAGGGGGGAAACAAAGCAAAGCTGTCTTTTCAGAAAGAGGAGAAGGCAAACAGTTGGAGGTTGTGTGTGGGTGTGTGTGGGTGAAACACAGTTCACAATGTGTGGATGGGCTGGGGATATTTATAAAGCCCACCAGGCATCACGTCAGGAGGTTAGGCTGAAAAATGTTGTTCTCAGATGGACTGTCTCAGGCAGATAATTTATTACAGAACTGCTTCCTCATAGGTTACGCAATGGTGCCACAGCACCAGTGAACTCTGCTGTCAGATCAGCCTATCCTCTCCCTGCTGCCCTGCTAGCAGCCTGCCTTGATCAAGGTGAATCACAAGTGGGTCAAGGGGAAGAGTCCTCATCTCAGTGCCCCGGGCATAAAAGGAGAGACCAGCTTAGAAAGCTTACGCACTCTCTCCAAAACACACCATCCAAGTCACAACTGAGTGAGACACCAGATGTGAAATTTTGTGTGGCCTTTTTAGCCATTTGTTACTATTAACAGGAACGTCTGCTGGAATAAAGAGGATGGTATAGTCAAACTGCACTTTTATTGCTGGCTTGGTATGGAAAACCTTTCAATCCATGGCAAAGCAATATTCCATAAACAATGGCCTCTCTAGTCCATGGCCTGAGTGCTAGTCATGTGACCAGGGTTTGGAGGCGGCCTTTGTGAACTACACCTGAACCCAGCTAAATGGAAACAGCCCAAATACACAGAGTGCGTCATGATGAAAGCATTTCCCCAGAGAGAAGAGAGGATGTGGGTTATCAAGCAGTGCATGAGAGAAGAATAGCTCTTTCCCAGAGGAGTGAGTCAGCATGCAGCTAAGATAGCTTTCTGTGCAGCAAAACCACTGTGGAAAAACACAATGATTATAGTGGTGATAATCAATCCTCTTTGATCACTTTGGTACAGAAGCTGAGCTTCCTTCCTTCCATCATTTGGACAGTCCATGTTGGTGCACATTGCAGCAGCTACTGCTGCAAAGTGGTTAGGCTAGCATTCCCATATCCCCTTTAAAGACAGAGAGGATTGGGTAGGAGAATGAGAAGTGTCCCAGATAGCTGAGCATGTATCAGGCAACAAACAGGAAAATGGAATCCAATATATGAATTGTTCTCCAAAAACCTTGCACTAACAAATGTACGCAAACTTATAAGCTCCTGCATTAAAGAACACCCACACAAAGGCTGAGAGCTTACAATCTGTGGGTGGTAAAAACAGAGCAGCCATGTGCATCCTCCTACACATGATGGTCCACTGACAATGGAGTGGGACAATCACTTGTTAAAGTGTGTATGAACACGTACACACAAACACACACACTCTGCGCCTCACAGAGAAGCTGAAAAGATAAATTATCTGTTCAACACCTCGGAGTTGAAAGGTCGGCTGTGGAGGCCGTAATTAGCCTTCAAAGGGACAAATGAGTCTTCTTCCAACCAGCTTTGGGTATGTCTGAGTTGGGCCCTGGAAGACCTTATCATGTTATCCTGAACATTCTGAATACAGGTTAGTCTGCACCACTAATGAGAAGCCATTCTAATTGGAGGAAGCCTCCCACAGCTTGGCCAATGGGATTTGGTTTTTAGAGCACTATTATTTCACATTAGAGAGGATTTTTGTTCAAGCCATTTAATTTAGTGACAACATTCTACACTATAATTTCAGTGGTCTTAATGTAGTCAGATAGGTCAGATAATACACCCAGATCTACAGAGTTTTTACAGGAATAAGGCCCAAATGAATGATACACATCACGGTAATATACACTCTTAGAAAAAAAGGTGCTATCTAGACTCTAAAAGGTTTCTTCGGCTGTACCCATAGGGGATCCCTTTGAAGAACCCTTTTGGTTCCAGGTAGAACCCTTTTGGGTTGCATGTAAAAACCCTTTCCACAGAGGGTTCTACATGGAACCAAAAACGGTTCTACGTGGAATCAAGAAGGGTTCTCCTATGGGAACAGCCGAAGAACCCTTTTGGAACCCTTTTTCTAAGAGTGTAGGTTCAAACAATTTGAGGAAAACTTTTTAGTGGAGATCTGATCTGGATTTAATATTCACTCAAACCAAACAAATTATCCTCAACTCTTTATGACACAGTAATCAACCAGTTGTACTGTATGGCAAATTAAGAATTTCCGCCCATGTGGACGTGTCACAATCTAAGTTGCCGGTGGGATGAGTTTGTGTCTTCCATAGCTTCATAACTACCCAGCCGAGGCTGCTCCTCCTCCTTGCTTGGGCAGGCTTCTGCGTTCGTCGTCACCGGAGTACTAGCTGCTACCGATCTATGTTTCTGTGTTCTACTTGTCTTGTCTTGATTGTTCACACCTGTTTCCCATTATCATTGATCACTGCCCTATTTAACCCTCTGGCTCCCACTGTATGTTGTGCGTGTTTGTTCATGTTTGATTGTCGTCTGGTGAGCGGGTTTGTTTCCTCCCTGCGTGGAGGTTATGTTATTTGACGTTACCTACGAGTAAAGTACGTTTTTTGATTAGCTCTGTATCCTGCGCCTGACTTCGTCCTACCGCATCACACTGACATCCTGACATACCCTGACTGCCACTTCTTTACTGAGCCTGAGCCGGGCTGGGATGAGCCAGACTGGACTGGGATTTAACTTAGTCGTGGAATTCCAACATCTGGCTTGTATCTGTAGCTTACGGTCATTTGGATGCAGTTGATGGTTTCCAGTAGATCCACAAAGGCTGAATTGTTCTGGGTTTTGGGCCCTGTCTGCCTCAGGCTCAGAGGGCGCGGTGCTCTGGCGCCTGACAGCCACAGCTGGGCCTGCCTGTCAAATACTTTTGTGACAGAGGAGAGGAACGACTTATCCCTCGCCTGAGAATGAGGAGAGTATATGCAGGTCATCATATGATGGATAGACCTCTGAGACATGGAATATCCTAGATATTTCACACCAACAGTACAGTTATTGTAGAAGAATGGTTTGCCAATGGTTTGGGCCTGAAATCATGCTTTTTCCAACGATGGAAACATATTTTGCTGATTGTGTATATTGAGCACAGCCAAATGAAATCACTCTGCAGCACAGCTATTAAAGGGACTCATCATGATAAAAACTTCCTGTACTCAACTTGCCACACTCTAGCCCCTCCTCCCTCAGCACAGTCCCACGCTACACTGCCAGTTTGACAATTGGGTTCAACACCAGGTCAAGCTCTGGGTTTGACAATGGGCCAACCAGTCTTCAATGGGAGTAAAGCAGACAGTTTTCCACAAAGAGCTCGCTCACACAGAGGGGATTCTGGCTAAGTGGCCTTTCCTATTTAAACCATACTGGCTGGAATTAATGCCATCTCTCTCACAGTTCAAACCATTTGGCTGTTTTTACAGGCTACGGACACAAATATCAGTTACAGTATTATAGTGTCAAAGAAGTTCCTTTTTCCTGGAGCAAACAGTTCCGTCTACTTCTTTTGCAGAGTTCATGAGATCATGCTGTCCTTTTCGTATTGATCATGTATCATCCCTCAGTGTCAATCTGTGTGATTCATTGAGATGTTACCAACATGTTATCTGTATAATTTGTGGGACAATGTGGGGCAATTTTTTATGTGTATAAGTATGTTGATTATAAGGTTTCTATGTTTGTATCTGTGTTTTTCTGTTTGTGTCGAGCTCATGTTTGAGTGAGTGTGTGCTGGGTGCAGTGCGTGTACATTATTGCTGTGTTCCTGTGAATGTGCTGGTGTGTAATCCAGGCTGGGCTGGCTGGCTGGAGAGCGCTGACTGAGGGACATGGATCCTGCACATTGAGTGTGTGAACTCTGGCTGAACCCCTGGCTGTACTGTTACAGGCACGCTCTGACAACCTCGCCCCGATGACCCGGCTCGCGACTACACAGTTCACAGGGAGGTCCTCTCCTCACGCACAGCCCCTTTTCTCCCCCCTCTCCCTCTCCCTCCCACTCCCCACCACCTTTCAGCTCCCTCAACACCCTCCTTCACCTCTCTACCCTCCCTCTCCCCTAAACCTCTCTATCTTTCCTCCATGCTCTGTTCTGTTCACTCCCTTTCTTTTCCCTCTTTCTCTCTCCACCATGCCGTAGTCAACAAGACAGGAACAGTCACTCTGTTGGCACCTCAGGAAGACGGTTCCTACAGACATGCAAATGCGGAACAAATTGCTTTACATACCAGCCACCTTGTGTTATAACTCAACCACACAGTTCAGACTCATAAAACAAGTTTCAGCAACTTCATGTTACTGACACAGACTAAATGACTTGAAGTTTGTATTCTGTATTTTGATATTGAGAAATGTTCATTGCTGTTATGATTCATACTAAGGTTCGAATGACTGTAATATACAGTCGATATGCCTAAACTAGGAACAGATGAATGCGGAACTTCCTGCTGCCTGGAAGTTGTCTATATGAAGGCTAAGTAGACACATCTCACTGGCACTGCCTATATAGGCTCACCCATTGGTACCAAGTGTTTATTAATTTTTTTATATATATATATATATTTTTTAGGGGGTAGATCAGCTTTAATATTGCAGATAGATTGTAACTTCCATCAATGTAATTGTCTGCATCACTTTAGGTTGGAGTCATTAAAACTAATTTTTCAACCACTCCACACATTTCTTGTTAATAAACTATAGTTTTGGCAAGTCAGTTAGGACATCTACTTTGTGCATGAAACACGTAATTTTTCCAACGACTGTTTACAAACAGATTATTTCACTTATAATTCACTGTATCACAATTCCAGTGGGTCAGAAGTTTACATACACTAAGTTGACTGTACCTTTAAACAGCTTGGAAAATTCCAGAAAATGATGTAATGGCTTTAGAAGCTTCTGATAGGCTAATTGACATCATTTGAGTCAATTGGAGGTGTGCCTGTGGATGTATTCCAAGGCCTACCTTCAAACTCAATGCCTCTTTGCTTGACATCATGGGAAAATAAAAATAAATCAGCCAAGACCTCCACAAGTCTGGTTCATCCTTGGGAGCAATTTCCAAACGCCTGAAGGTACCACGTTCATCTGTACAAACAATAGTATGCAAGTATAAACACCATGGGACCACGCAGCCGTCATACCGCTCAGGAAGGAGACTTGTTCTGTCTCCTAGAGATGAATGTACTTTGGTGCGAAAAGTGCAAATCAATCCCAGAACAACAGCAAAGGACCTTGTGAAGATGCTGGAGGAAACAGGTACAAAAGTTTCTATATCCACATTAAAACGAGTCCTATATCGACATAACCTGAAAGGCCGCTCAGCAAGGAACAAGCAACTGCTCCAAAACTGCCATAAAAAAGCCAGACTACGGTTTGCAACTGCACATGAGGACAAAGATCGTACTTTTTGGAGAAATGTCCTCTGGTCTGATGAAACAAAAATAGAACTGTTTGGCCATAATGACCATCGTTATGTTTGGAGGAAAAAGGGGGACTTGCAAGCCGAAGAACACCATCCCAATCGTGAAGCACGGGGGTGGCAGCACCATGCTGTGGGGGTGCTTTGCTGCAGGAGGGACTGGTGCACTTCACAAAATAGATGGCATCATGAGGAAGGAAAATTATGTGGATATATTGAAGCAACATCTCAAGACATCAGTCAGGAAGTTAAAGCTTGGTCGCAAATGGGTCTTCCAAATGAACAATGACCCAAAGCATACTTCCAAAGTTGTGGCAAAATGGCTTAAGGACAACAAAGTCAAGGTATTGGAGTGGCCATCACAAAGCCCTGACCTCAATCCAATATAACATTTGTGGGCAGAACTGAAAAAGCATGTGCGAGCAAGGAGGCCTACAAACCTGACTCAATTACACCAGCTCTGTCAGGAGGAATGGGCCAAGATTCACCCAACTTGTTATGGGAAGCTTATGGAAGGCTACTCAAAACGTTTGACCCAAGTTAAACAATTTAAAGGCAATGCTACCAAATACCATTTGAGCGTATGTAAACTTCTGACCCACTGGGAATGTGATGAAAGAAATAAAAGCTGAATTAAATCATTCTCTCTACTATTATTCTGACATTTCATATTCTTAAAATAAGGTGGTGATCCTAACTGACCTAAGACAGGGAATTTTTGCTAGGATTAAATGTCAGGAATTGTGAAACACTGAGTTTAAATGTATTTGGCTAAGGTGTATGTAAACTTCCGACTCCAACTGTGTATATATATATATATATATATATACCTATACACATACATACATATAAATACATATATATATATATATATATATACAGTGGGGAGAACAAGTATTTGATACACTGCCGATTTTGCAGGTTTTCCTACTTACAAAGCATGTAGAGGTCTGTCATTTTTATCATAGGTACACTTCAACTGTGAGATACGGAATCTAAAACAAAAATCCAGAAAATCACATTGTATGATTTTTAAGTAATTAATTTGCATTTTATTGCATGACATAAGTATTTGATACATCAGAAAAGCAGAACTTAATATTTGGTACAGAAACCTTTGTTTGCAATTACAGAGATCATACGTTTCCTGTAGGTCTTGACCAGGTTTGCACACACTGCAGCAGGGATTTTGGCCCACTCAGACTTTCTCCAGATCCTTCAGGTTTCGGGGCTGTCGCTGGGCAATACGGACTTTCAGCTCCCTCCAAAGATTTTCTATTGGGTTCAGGTCTGGAGACTGGCTAGGCCACTTCAGGGCCTTGAGATGCTTCTTACGGAGCCACTCCTTAGTTGCCCTGGCTGTGTGTTTCGGGTCGTTGTCATGCTGGAAGACCCAGCCACGACCCATCTTCAATGCTCTTACTGAGGGAAGGAGGTTGTTGGCCAAGATCTCGCGATACATGGCCCCATCCATCCTCCCTTCAATACGGTGCAGTCGTCCTGTCCCCTTTGCAGAAAAACATCCCCAAAGAATGATGTTTCCACCTCCATGCTTCACGGTTGGGATGGTGTTCTTGGGGTTGTACTCATCCTTCTTCTTCCTCCAAACACGGCGAGTGGAGTTTAGACCAAAAAGCTCTATTTTTGTCTCATCAGACCACATTACCTTCTCCCATTCCTCCTCTGGATCATCCAGATGGTCATTGGCAAACTTCAGACGGGCCTGGACATGCGCTGGCTTGAGCAGGGGGACCTTGCGTGCACTGCAGGATTTTAATCCATGACGGCGTAGTGTGTAACTAATGGTTTTCTTTGAGACTGTGGTCCCAGCTCTCTTCAGGTCATTGACCAGGTCCTGCCGTGTAGTTCTGGGCTGATCCCTCACCTTCCTCATGATCATTGATGCCCCACAAGGTGAGATCTTGCAGGGAGCCCCAGACCGAGGGTGATTGACCGTCATCTTGAACTTCTTCCATTTTCTAATAATTGCGCCAACAGTTGTTGCCTTCTCACCAAGCTGCTTGCCTATTGTCCTGTAGCCCATCCCAGCCTTGTGCAGGTCTACAATTTTATCCCTGATGTCCTTACACAGCTCTCTGGTCTTGGCCATTGTAGAGAGGTTGGAGTCTGTTTGATTGAGTGTGTGGACAGGTGTCTTTTATACAGGTAACGAGTTCAAACAGGTGCAGTTAATACAGGTAATGAGTGGAGAACAGGAGGGCTTCTTAAAGAAAAACTAACAGGTCTGTGAGAGCCGGAATTCTTACTGGTTGGTAGGTGATCAAATACTTATGTCATGCAATAAAATGGAAATTAATGACTTAAAAATCATACAATGTGATTTTCTGGATTTTTGTTTTAGATTCCGTCTCTCACAGTTGAAGTGTACCTATGAAAAAAATTACAGACCTCTACATGCTTTGTAAGTAGGAAAACCTGCAAAATCGGCAGTGTATCAAATACTTGTTTTCCCCACTGTATATATACATATCCTTTAAAAAAATATATTTCCCTTTATTACTTTCCAACCCCACCACCCCTTCCCTAATTGGAGTAAACTAGTGAACAACAATGCTTAGGCCTCTACTTCCAGCTTATACATACAATATGCATTTTATGGATACAGTCAATTTTACAATAATTATATTTTGTTTGTTTTTACTCCTGAACTTCCTCTACCCTCAACCTCTCCGATCATTTTCATGATGTCCATCCAGTTTGCTTCTATATGCCATATCTTTCTTACTGTGCTTTTTCACAAAAGCTCTCAACCTATAACCTGTATACTTATTATGGACACAGTATGCTTTACATTAGTTGTCTTGTTGTTATTATTTGTTGTTAGTTGTTATTAGTCCCATCCTTCAGCTCCATTCAACACCTCCCATCTATCTCTTAACACCATCCATATTGGATTTCTATTTGCATATTTTCAACTGTACTGTGATGTTTCACTAGGACCAGATGAATGTGGAACTTCCTGCTGCCTGGAAGATGTCTATATGAAGGCTAAGTAGACACATCTCACTGGCACTGCCTATATAGGCTCACCCATTGGTACGAAGTGTTTGTATCAAGAGGCATTTCATAAGAGAAACTGGACTCCTATCTGCAAAAAGTCAATGTTCACCATCGTTACAGTAAGCCCTACACCTTCAGCATGTGTAGGCCATGTCACACTGCTGAATGCAGTATTGTATATTTTGTTCTCTATGCATCAACCAAAGTTTTCAAAATCTACTTTACAACTGTAACACCCTGGCTCTGGGACTCTATATGTTGAGCCAGGGTGTGTTCTTTCTATGTGGTGTATTTCTATGTTGGGAGTTCTAGTTTGTTTATTTCTATGTTGGCCTGAGTGACTCCCAATCAGAGGCAACGAGTGTCAGCTTTTGGCTGGTTGTCTCTGATTGGGAGCCATATTTAAACTGTCTGTTTTTCCCTTTGTGTTTGTGGTTTCTTGTTCCGTGTTGGTCTATGTTACCTAGGACGTTACGAGTCGTTTGTTGTTTTTGTTTACTGTCCGTGTTTATCGCTAATGATAAATAAACATGTTCGTTCATCACGCTGCGCCTTGGTCCTCCTCTCTTAACGACGATCGTGACAGAAGAACCCACCATACAAGGACCAAGCAGCGTGTCCAGGAGCAGGCAGACTGGACATGGGAGGAAGCGCCGGGAAAGGAGATGGAGAGGTTGGCGATGGCCCAGGTGGGCAAATTGTGGTCCTGGGAGGACATGCTCGGGGGCAAAGGGCCATGGGCTAGGATTAAGGCCCTGGCGAGAGAGGAGCAGCGGCTTCAGCAGTGTCATCGTCGGACGGACGAGAGGCAACCCCAAAAAAATTTTAGGGGGGGGCACACGGCATGGACGACGGGGCTGACGGAGGCAGAAAAGGGGCGTATTCAGAAGGCCACCAGGTTACGGGGGCCACTGGCCAAAGTAGGGAAAGAAGGTTTAGAGCACACGTGTCAAACTCATTCCACGGAGGGCCGAGTGTCTGCGGGTTTTCGCTCCTCCCTTGTATTTGATTGATTAATTAAGGTCAGTAATTAGTAAAGAACTCCCCTCACCTGATTGTCTAGGTCTTAATTGAAAGGAAAAACCAAAAACCTGCAGACACTAGGCCCTCCATGGAATGAGTTTGACACCCCTGGTTTAGAGGCACGGCGAGAGGTACTGGGGTGTGTTACCAGTCCGGTCCGGCCCGTTCCAGATCCCGGGGTAGAGCCAGTGGTGTGTGTCCCCAGTACGGTCCGGCCTGTTACGGCCCCTCGCACCAAGTGTACGGTGCGCGTCGCCAGCCCGGCCCGGCCTGTTCCTGCAACTCGCACCAAGCCTACGGTGCGCGTCGCCAGGCCGGCCCGGCCTGTTCCTGCCCCTCGCACCAAGCCTAAGGTGTGCGTCGCCAGCCCGGCCCGGCCTGTTCATGCCACTCGCACCAAGCCTACGGTGCGCGTCGCCAGCCCGGCCCGGCCTGTCCCTGCTCCTCGCACCAAGCCTACGGTGTGCGTCGCCAGCCCGGTCCGGCCTGTCCCTTCTCCACGCACCAAGCCTACGGTGTGCGTCGCCAGCCCGGTCCGGCCTGTCCCTGCTCCTCGCACCAAGCCTACGGTGTGCGTCGCCAGCCCGGTCCGGCCTGTTCCTGCCACTCGCACCAAGCCTACGGTGCGCGTCGCCAGCCCGGCCCGGCCTGTTCCTGCCACTCGCACCAAGTCTACGGTGCGCGTCGCCAGCCCGGCCCGGCCTGTTCCTGCCACTCGCACCAAGCCAGGGGTGCGAGTCGTCAGCCTGGTCCGGCCTGTCCCTGCTCCTCGCACCAAGCCAGGGGTGCGCATCGTCAGCCCGGTCCGGCCCGTTCCTACTCCACGCACCAAGCCAGGGGTGCGAGTCGTCAGCCCGGTCTGGCCCGTTCCAGCTCCACGCACCAAGCCAGGGATGCGCGTCGTCAGTCCAGCACAACCCGTGCCTGGGTCCCCGGTGCCTGGTAAGGTACCGGTCAACTGCTCCACTACGGAGCTGAAGCTAACCGCTCCTGCTACGTCCAGTTCAGCTCCAGCCAGCGGGGCCAGACCGGACCAGGGGCGCTATGGGGGGTTTATTGGAGGGTGGTGGGCAAGGCCGGAGCCAGAACCGCCGCCGAGGAGGAATGCCCACCCAGCCCTCCCCTGTTTTGCTCTAGTTGAGGCGCGGTCGCAGTCCGCGCCTTTAGGGGGGGGTACTGTAACACCCTGGCTCTGGGACTCTATATGTTGAGCCAGGGTGTGTTCTTTCTATGTGGTGTATTTCTATGTTGGGAGTTCTAGTTTGTTTATTTCTATGTTGGCCTGAGTGACTCCCAATCAGAGGCAACGAGTGTCAGCTTTTGGCTGGTTGTCTCTGATTGGGAGCCATATTTAAACTGTCTGTTTTTCCCTTTGTGTTTGTGGGTTCTTGTTCCGTGTTGGTCTATGTTACCTAGGACGTTACGAGTCGTTTGTTGTTTTTGTTTACTGTCCGTGTTTATCGCTAATGATAAATAAACATGTTCGTTCATCACGCTGCGCCTTGGTCCTCCTCTCTTAACGACGATCGTGACAACAACCTATAGATGTTTGAAAGAGACAGAACATTTGATGACATTTCAATATTATCAAATGTATTCTACAATGCAATGTAATCACATATTTTAACCTGACACAACTGACCCAATTGATAGGGTAGAGATATACTCTGTTTCCCAGGTTGAAGCTTTAATGCTTACATTAGCCGTGACTGAGACGGCAAAAAATATGTTCATTCTGTAGAGAAAGAGCAGATCTGAACACACAGGTCAGAGTCCCCATGCATGTTGATTGCTCTGGATAAGATTACGTTGTTTTTCTCTTGGTCAATGAGTCATAGGTCATCTCAACATCACAGCCCTTGGTGATTTTGGTCCTATATGCTGGGAAATATGATGATACAGTCATTGTAGTCTATTTAAAGTTGTTTATGTTGTTTTACATCGTTTTGCTTCATAAGATAGACTATGGTAAGGATACCAAATGGCAGCAGTTGTAAAAGAGTTACTGCTGAGAAAAAGTTCTGACAACTTGAAGCATTTTATTATGCAGTATTATATTGTCGTATCCACACATCTTATGCATTCATAGGGCATTTTTAAAATACGCAATAATGGTTGAAATAGACTATAATTGGCCGGAAAAAGAGCAAGTTGGAAACCTGTCAACTCTCCACCTACAGTAGGCCCAGAATCCATCTTCTGTGTCCTGATAGCCATATGAGGTGATTGGTGATTAACAAACACTACATAAATCTACAAGTCTTCAATCTCTATCAATATGTGTCCTGTGTCCTGTCATATAGCTTAACCCTCCAATCCCTGATCAGCCCCAACCTTTCCCCACCCCCTGGTAGAGCCTTTACTCTTGACATAATGGGAGGGACCATTTATCCACTCAAAGGACCCATGCTGGGCTGTCTGTGCAAACAGCTTGATTAGTTGGCCACCTCTGGGCCCTGACTCATTGTTGGTTCTGTGAGGGACGAATAATAGATTGTCTCTCATTTGTCTAAATCAAAGACCTCTGGAGTCTCCGTGACAATCTGTAACAGTCCTGTCTCTACCTGGACCACTTGTCATTCCCTTTCAATAGTACAATCTTAGAAAAAAGGGTTCCAAAAGGGTTCTTCGGCTGTCACCATAGGATAACCCTTTTAATTTCCAGGTAGAGCCCTTTTTGGTTCCAGGTAGAACCCTTTTGGGCTTCATGTAGAACCCTCTGTGGGAAGGGCTCTACATGGAACCAGAAAGGGTTCTTCAAAAGGTTATCCTATGAGGACAGCTCCCCTCAGCAGCATCCTGTGCCCTTTGCTTTCAGGAACAAAAGAGGAAAGCCCCCCTCCCCCCCACACTTGTGCTATATCATGTCATACCTGGACCACCTATTTGTTAAGTAAATCAGGTGATAAATGAGGTACTGTAGTGCCTTGCTTGGCCTCCGACCGCAAGGCACTACAGAGGTTCCTGCCATCCAGGACCTCTATACCAGGCGGTGTCAGAGGAAGGCCCTCAAAATTGTCAAAGACTCCAGCCACCCTAGTCATAGACTGTTCTCTCTGCTACCGCACGGCAAGCGGTACCGGAGTGCCAAGTCTAGGTCCAAAAGACTTCTCAACAGCTTCTACCCCCAAGCCATAAGACTCCTGAACAGCTAATCATGGCTACCCGGACTATTTGCACTGCCCCCCCACCCCATCCTTTTTACGCTGCTGCTACTCTGTTAATTATTTATGCATAGTCACTTTAACTCTACCCACATGTACATATTACCCCAACTACCTCAACTAGCCGGTGCCCCCGCACATTGACTCTGCAACGGTACCCCCCTGTATATATAGCCTCCCTACTGTTATTTTATTTTACTTCTGCTCTTTTTTTTCTCAACACTTTTTTTGTTGTTGTTTTATTTTTACTTTTTTGTTAAAAATAAATGCACTGTTGATTAAGGGCTGTAAGTAAGCATTTCACTGTAATGTCTGCACCTGTTGTATTCGGCGCATGTGACCAATAATATTTGATTTGATTTGATTTGACAAAGGAGGCTGGAGTAGTACTTTAAGGTAACCCCTCCCCCCCCCCAATACAATATGGCTCCTGTATAAGGAGATATAGATAGTTTCAGCTTTTCTATTGCAAGTAACTGCAACCTTTACTGAGGGGGAAACTGGAATGGGACCTTTGGAAACGGACCCTTATGCGTCAAGCAGATATTTATTGGTCGTGGTGACTCCCCACCCTCTTGACCCCCAGCGTGACCTTCCCTTACCCAGGGTGAGCCCCCATCCCCCACACAGCCCAGATGACTCCTGCTGGATATGGGCTTGTGTTACAGGGCCCCTGGGGGACTCCCTGCTGGGGCTGGAGGCTGTCAAGAACAGGCCCCCTCAGCCTCGGACAGCTCCTCCAATCTCACAGAGTCAGCGAGGGAAAGACGTGAACTTGGGATGACCCTGCAAAGCAAAGTCCCCGTTGGGTTCATTCACAGGCCACAGCTCCAGTTCCCCTCACCCCTATGTTTTCCTGCTCTTTTCTTTCTTTGGCTTACATTTTCTAGAGCAGAATCACCCCCCACAGCCCCACACCCCCACACCCCCACTCCATTTCCCCTAGTTAGCTCTCTTTACTCCTCTCTCAGGAAGACCAGAGCCCTTTCAAGTTTATAGCCCCTCCACTCCACTTCCTTACCCCCTACATCCTGATGGTGAGGGGATTGTGAGTGCATGTGGAGAAGTGGAGGCTGCTGAGGGGAGGACGGCTCATGATAATGGCTGGAACGGAGCAAATGGAATGGCATCACATCAAACACATGGAAACCATGTGTTTGATGTGTTTGATACCATTCCACCTATTCCGCTACGGTCATTACCACAAGCCCGTCCTTCCCAATTAAGGTGCCACCAACCTCCTGTGATGTGGAGTGTGTGTCTGTGCATGCTTGCATGCCTGCATGTGTACATGGGAGAAAGGGGAGAGAAGAGTGCGAGAGAGAGCTGGATGTTAAACAGTGAGGGTTGACGAATGAGGTATTAGTCCGTTCCAACTGTCTACCATAGATCTAGTAGTTTTAGTAGTTTTAGTCTTGCTAACAAATGTGATGCAAGATATATGGATTCATCAAATCAGTAAAACATAGTGTTGTTATAGGGTTATTATAAAGGAACTGGAATGGTAATACACACAATTTAGACACATGCCACAAGTGGACTCCACTCACCCCCTTTCTCACTCTATCTGCATATTTTGAAAATATTAGGAGGTATTGTAAAAGTTTATAAATTCTGTCTTTGTTTCATTAGAAGTATCTAAGGATTGCCGCAGTTTCCCTTTTCCTCACTCAGGGCTTATGGGTGTAAACACAAGTACACTGGGAGAAAGCTGGGAATGGCTGGAGGATCTAAACTGCAGTGCAGCACTGAGCATTCCAACACCCATAGTAGACATGCACATAAAGTAGCAGACTTTTCAATTTAGGCCAAGAAGCCATAAGCCCAGAGACTGAGAGGCTGGCGGGATGCGAGCCAGCAGCAGCAGCAGTGGGCAGAGTGGAGCAGTGAGACAGGGATGGGCTGGCCTTTTCACATGAATTAGATATAATACAGTCCATGACGCTAGGCACCCTCACCTTAGTCATCCTCATTTATAACATTTGTGGGGAAGCTAGATTGATTTATAAATCTTAAAATTCCTTCCTGAAAATTGGATTTCTAAATACTATAGTAAGGCATTTTAACAAGGGAGACCGATTTCTTGGCTGTAAGTTTTCTTTTTTCCCTTCAAAAAGCAGGGAGCACTTGGTGTGTTAGAAGGAAATAAGTTAATTTCTCACAATATTAAATAGATGGCTGTATTGTATTGGAAACACATATGAAATCAAGGTTTTTTCTGTAAGAGCAGACACGAAAAAATAAGCCATTATATTTTTTGTGTCCATATCTCATCTTTGACAACTATCTCTACTTGATAGCCTATTCTTAAAATCTACGTCAACAAGGAATTATAGAAATTTACATTAAAAAAAACAACAGTTGTCAACATAATTTTTTTTACTAATCTAGCTTCAACTAGAACTAAAATCTTGCGTAATTTTGTTAGATGCTCAATAACATTTATGTTTACATAGTCTTTCCATGAGATATTATTTTTTGACTAAACAATTTACAATGGATCAAAAGTCTGCTACAGGACTCACACATGAGTGGGAAAATTAGTTTTTTACTCCCTCTTGTGGTACAACGGTAGAGGCACAACTGTTTGAGTTAATAGTCAACCTGACTTGCATTACAAGTGTCAGCGACATTACAAGACATGTCATTAACAGGACTGCACAAAATGGCTGCATCATAATAGTAAATTGTGGTAGGATTTCTATTTTTCCCAGATAGTTATAATAGTATAGTACCCTGTTGGTACTATACTCAGAGACTACTAAAAGATCTAGTGTGTGTTTGTGGAGGGGATAATAATTTAATCTCCGATGAATCTCTCAGCCAGGTCAAAGAGTCCCGTTATACACATCATTGGAAGCCTGTAACAATTTCCTTCATTGTGTCATTAGAGGGTAGATGGGGGACAAATGAGGACTCACGAGGGCAAAGGCAAGCCAAGTCTCTACCACCCTCAGTGGGGCGGAGAAAAATCAGTTTTTCAGGGATACAGTATCTTCAACCTAGCTTCCTTTTCCCTGAAACCAGGTATACAGTATCTTCAACCTAGCTTCCTTTTACCCTGAAACCGGATGTGGGTATACTGCTCAGGCGTTCCTTTTACACCTGCCAAGTTAGTTTAAGTCTCCACAAGCTAACTGATAGATAAAACATGGATTTTCAGGTGAGCTAGCCTATTCTGCTTTTACATACACATTCTAATTGAAATTGTGTGTATTCCTTTAGGACTGAATCTAAATCTGGAGCTGTAATTGTTCTATGATCATTCTGTCAACACAAGTAATGTATCATAATAATTTACCATATGCCATTCCTTCAATGCCACAGTGGTGGGAATGAACACTCCCCTTTTCCAACCAAACTCCAGGCTAAAGCCAACCCCTTATGTCTAATGAAAACCTCTTATATAACATGGCAATTATTATCTACATGAATCAAGCAAGCAAACGTGCTTTCATAATTGAGTATAATTTGGTTGGGCATTAAATTCTCCATATTGCAGTGCATCAGTGTTGAGGAGTATACATCATCCATATAACTACTAGTTTACTATCTTTTTTCAAGTAACTTGATGGTACAGTTGACCTAATTTCAAGATCATGTTCCTAATTCAGTATACCTACCTCAAGGATACCTGTATCATTGCTTTAGCTTAGTAGCTTCAGAGTAGTGTAGTGCAGTCACAGTACTACATCACTAGATGGCAATCTACTACCTGCTACTGTAAATCACCTCTGTTGTGCTAAACTGCAAAGAGATGGCACTCTAAATGTGGTATGATTACTAATCACATTTCATTTCTCAATGTGATCATAATAAATGTCATGTCATAGCCTACAATAAAAAAGCTCGGCAGAGTATGAACAACACATGCTGCAGATGATGTTTATGTAATATTTACATAATGATAATATCTAAATGCCCACATAAGCATGATTCACTTCTGGTAGATGTCTGAATGTCTGAACATAATATATTACTCTGGTGTGTATCTATTTTATGTCTTTTACACACAGACTTTGCATGTCTGAGATTGGTACTTATGACTGAGACTTGACCTTCACTAGGAGGTATCCATCAGTGAACAAATAAAAAACAGTTCCCTCGACTTTTCACACCAATATTAAACTTGTCTGTTATTGATGTTTCAATCGGGATCCAGACCCACCATGCCATACCCTCTCTCTTTTCCCCCAACCTCCCAGCCCACACACTGTAGTAAAGTAAGGAGAGTAAAATAGTTTGGGGATTACATACATTTCTGTAGTAAATTGTCATTTTATGCATTATCCACTTTGCCATATATCACAACAAAGTCCTGTCTTGCGAAATGTGCCAGATGGCTGAACAGAAATTTAGTCTCATAGCTTGTCAAATCATTATTATGATGTGATGTGACAACCAATTCAGTTGAATCAGTCAGTGCCTTGCTTCTATGGCTCTGCTGCACACAGGCTTTAGATTGAACAACCTCTGACAAATGATATAGTATACCCGTATAGAAATGCTACCTAAAAGAGTCTTTCTCTGAACAGTAGACAGCCATATAATTTACAGGTATGTCTATGGTTGTGAGTAACAATCTTTGCCCTTACCTTGTTTCATTCCTATGTTGTTTTCAATTAACATGACAGTTCAACATTTACATAACTTAACATAACCTAATGCCCACCACTCAATGACGTTGCAAATAATATAATAATAATAATAATAATAATAATAATAATATAATAATAATAATAATATGCCATTTAGCAGACGCTTTTATCCAAAGTGACTTACAGTCATGCGTGCATACATTGTTGCAACATTGTGATGGTTTGAACTACATTGCTTCATCAGTATTTGCACACAGATCTATCCATGAGCTTCAACGCGGTCACTTAGATCATATTACACTTCCTTTCCCGTTCTCTGCACAAGTCAAGACATCTTGAAGTTATGCATCTCAAGATAGAATTCGGCCCATTGTTTTTCTTCCAGTAAGCCCACGCACTCACAGGGGATGTGCCATTCCACATTATTCTCTGATTAGAGTGGACAGTCCGGGAGCCAAATTGCTCTGTTACTGCTGACAGAGAACGGAGTAGGACCAGTGCCAGAGACTGTGTGCCACAGTGTGAAGCCCTTCCTAAAGATGGTGTGGTCCTCTGTAGCTCAATTGGTAGAGCATGGCGCTTGTAACGCCAGGGTAGTGGGTTTGATCCCTGGGACCACCCATACGTAAACATTTATGCACGTCGCTTTGGATAAAAGCGTCTGCTAAATGGCATATTATATTATGCCGTATCTTAATTTGAGCCAGTTTCACACAGCAGGAAAATAATCCTGCAGCAACAGGAAATGTGAATTGTTATGTGGATTATAATTAATGAACATTTTTTGGGGGGGTTGATACATTTTTTGTTAGGGCAAATCAAGTCGAAAAATGTTAAGTGGAAATTACAAACTTTAGAAGCATTTTTAAACCTTGAATACACTACAAGTTTGCATTTCCTGTTGAGCAGGAAAATTCCTGCAACAACAGGATGATCAAATGAAGATACAGCATCTGTAAATACATTAATGAATAATTGAATACGTCTGCACAAATACCATCTGAAAGGAGGGCAATGACATGCTAAAAGACAGTGAGGAGGTAGGAAGAGAGAAAGAGGGAGATAGACAGAGTGTGTGAGAGGGAGGCAGAGAGAGAAGCACTATGTAGATCCGGTTATTTCTACCTTCTGCCTCTTTAGACCTTCTTGAAACATGAACTCTTAATGGACTCTTAATGCACTCTAACTTTACAGTTGGAGCATGCAAACTCTCCATCTGTGCAAAATGTGAAGATTAAAATGATGTAAATATAATCTGATAGATTCAGATTATTCTGGTTTGATGGTGGCGAGTGGTGTGGAAGTGGAGATCAGAACAAAACAGAACAAAACAACCAATAGCAGCACGACGTTTTGTCAATCCTGATTCCACAGCCAGTCAGAAAAGAGAACCATTGTGCTTAGTGACAACCTTTCTCCTTCTGAAAGGACATCTCCCAGATAGATGTTGATGAATCCAGACAGATGTGGAACACCACCATGCCCCCCGACCAGTCCTGTGCTGGCGCTCCCACCTGCCAATCCCAGCCATGCCTGTGGCTGTGGTGATGGAGACCACCATTTGCTCCAACCCTCCACATCTGGACCTCTGGAGCCCCTCCCCTACACCCCCTCTACACCCTCCCCTACACCCTCTCTATAGGCTGGAGCCCCTCCCCTACACCCCCTCTATAGGCAGGAGCCCCTCCTCTACACCCCCTCTATAGGCTCCATCAGCACAGGACAGATTTAAGGAGAGATACAGATGAAAATAAAGATTGACCATATTAATACTGTAATGTTTATTGAAGTCATGTTTAACCTGCATGGAAAGCATAAGCCGAATTGATTGATAAAAACAAAACAAATTCATAATTTCACTTTAATTGATTCTTTATGTAAATCACTTATTGATTGTGGCATCGTAACCTATATTTTATAGCTACTAAGACAGTGGTCCTCTCAAACAAAGTCCTGTTGTCCTTTGGTGGCTTGCTTCAGTCCCTTATTCTAGACCCTTGTGTCCACCCCCCACAGTGCTTCCCTTTCCAGGCCCAAGTACAAAGCATTAATTGCACTTAACTCATGTGGATTCAGTGAAGTAGCACAAACACGGGTGACCTTTTCCAGGTAACTGTTCTCTCTTTGCCCCATTGTGAGTGTATCCCAGGGCTGGAGTGCAGACAAACAGTGAGGGTGTGCTTCAGATGGGCTAGAGGGATCCACATGTCGATCAATAACAATTCATACGGAGAGAGAGAGAGAGAGAGAGAGAGAGAGAGAGAGAGGGAGAGAGAGAGAGAGAGCTGCTGGGTAAACAGAAGGGGCGGTCCAGTGATTGAAGCGTAGACACGGACAAATATACTCTGGCTCCAAGTCGCCTCCAACCTCATATCGCTCATATAGTTCATATTGACTTTGCACTTTATTGCTGGCTCAACACAATGTCTCTTCAAAGTTTAAGTAGGCCATATGGAAACCTATATATATTAATAGAACGTCACTAAAACAGTGTGTTCACTGTTCAGTTTGATGTATCTTGTTGGGTACTTTATATGATACCATAGGTTTTCACAACAGATGACTATTCAGGACTATGTAATTAATCAACGGTTTAATGGGGATAAATCCATCAAATAAAGGTTTTATGTTATATAACAACTGCCTCAAGACAAAACACTGAGGAGTCACCTTGCTCCCTTCACTCACCTTGTTTACTTTACATACTTTAGACGGACTTAACTACTGACAGAAGGCCCATTTATACCTGCTTCTAACATGCGTCCTTCGTCCTGATATTGTCCTGATCTCATCCTGATCTTGTCTGTTTGCACTTATAAGATCTGATCACAATCAGATCACAATGCGTCTTTTAATTGTCTACACCTGTCTAGAAAATGTGGGCACAATCAGAATGTGGACTAGATCAGGACAAAGGACACATGTTAGCACCAGGTATAAACAGGGCTTAATATCACTTGGTTATCAGTGTCTTGGTGGTATTGTGTATAAAAGGATTGTGACAGGAATTTGAGTAATGGGTAATAAATTGATCTCATTAAGGGCTCTATTCAATCCCTATCGTGGAAGTTCAGCTTTACAGCGTGATTGAAATTTAAAGGCAAGGTTCCATGCCCTCTTGTTCTATAGTCCACAGTGCATCTGTTTTACTGTGCTACATATGACTTCCCCACAGGTGGAATTTACAGCTGCTGCCTCATTTCTTTTTGATGGGGGGAAAGGGTTGAGCTGATATTCTGTGTAATTACCATACCCTATGTCTAGAGGCAGACAAGATATTGTCTGTTTTGATGCAATGGATGTGCAGTTAGCCAACTGAATGCTTGGATGCTCATCACTAGGTCTTCCTCCCAAAGCTTTGACTGAGGCATCAGTGTTGCTATTCTTAGATTTGTTATGGTCAGACAGCGAGGGATGCATCTCTGTCACTGTCCCTTATACTAGTTGTTAACATGACACAAACACAAATCAGGATAGATTATGAGGCTGTGATATGACACTTTAGCTTCTCAGGGGCTGACAATCATTATATGGTCATATATAGACCTCAGGATCGACCAACATTTTATTTTCAATCCCTTACCTTAAGCTCCAGAGTTGAAACCACCCGTGTCCTTGTGGCCAGTCTTAGGTGAAGCTAAGTATGAGGAGAGGCTCCTTTTACCGCAGCAATCTGACCCTCCTCCTTCACCTCCAATCCCACTGTGGGCCAGCAGGCCATTATTCATTCAAACCTTCCTTTCACAGTGTTATTTGACTTCCTCCTTAAGCTGCAGAGTTTCCTCTCTTGGTTTCCAGGTCATAGGATGGATGACAGTGACACGGACTGTTGGCAGCTTAGTCACTTCCAGTACACATAAGGGGGTGAAAACAGGTAGTATCAATTATACACAATTTAATCAACTACAATCTTTTTCCATCTGAGAGACTCAGTTTTCAAGGTCACACAGAGAATGTGTGCTGTGCATATACTTGCAGGGACAATATAATATGTATGACATTGCAAGATTGCATAAATGACTGAAAACACAGAGATGATTGATGTAAAATAATCTGTAATCTGAAATGATTAGTGTAGGAGTATCTATTGGCATGTGTGGAATAGAGGTCACTAGTGGCAGAAAGACGTAATCCTTCATCTTCAGGACATACTACTGTTTCTCTAATGCCAATATGGGGCCAAAAAAGGCTGATGCCAAAAAAGAGACAATGAAAAAATGACCTTAGATCCAATTATCTTGTAGAGGAGTCAGAGTTGCAGGAGGAATAGCAGAGGAGGCTGGTGGGAGGAGCAATAGGAGGATGTTCTTATTGTAATAGCTGGAATGGAATAAATGGAATGGTACCAAACACATCAAACACAACAATGTGTTTGACTCCGTTCTATTTATTCCATTCCATACATTACAATGAGCTTATCCTCCTTTAGCTCCTCCCACCAGCATCCTCTGAGGTATAGTAGTCGGAGGCAGGAGTCAGAGATCAGTTCACAGGGGCGTAGTGATTAGCCAAGTCCAGTTAGTTCAGTGGGAGAGGGAAAGGCAGACATGCTGAGGGCCATGCTTCTCCACATCTCTCCCTCTCCCCTCTCCGTTCCCTCCTCGCCTTCCAAGAGCACCGGCCTCTGGCTGTGTAGCCATGACAACCAAATGAGGTAAATGGTTGCAGGAGAATACTCATCATCACCACCACCCTCCCTGGGCTCTGTTCATTGGCTCACACTCAGGTGATATACCCACTCCATACTATTAATGCCCCTTCCTCGCTGTTTGAACATGGATTGTCCAGAGATGATTTTCCCTCTAACAGAGTATGTCTCTGGTTGGGTTTATGTCCTCTTTGCCTATATATAAATCTTGTTTCAGTCAGATCACTCTCCAGTCCTGTTCTCTGCTCGAAGACATCCCCTGATAAACACTATAGGACATAACAGTGAGGTACTTGTGTACGTGCCAGAACATGTGTAAAAATCTTAAAAGGAAAAAATACAAGCCTTTGCATACCCAATGAATAAAGTGGTTTCCCCTAAAAGACGCAGATGTAGCCAACTGCCTGATTTCAGCCAACTGACATGCCCTTATGACTTATGTTCACCTGAGCAATCTGCAAAAGCAGCCCCGCTGTCAGATGTGAAAGTGAACAATTTACATCTGTGCCATTCATTTGGAATAGTGCATTTCCTTTTGTGTGTTGAACTTTGCCTCATAATACGTTTGTATAATTACAGTACATCAACCTTTTTTCATCACAAATTATTTAACTCCTTTTAAAAGATTATATCAAGACCAACCAGCTCAAATACAGAGAGGAGAGAGAGATACAAATACTTCTTAAAGTCTCTTACTTCTGTATATATCACCCTTGCCAAAAATAGAGCAGCATTTGCATACCCACTGTGTGATAACAGTGTGTGCTAGATAACAAAGCGTGCAGTTACTACAGATATGTTTACCGCAGAACACAGCAGGGCTCAGGGGCTGACTGAGCCCATCAAACAAACCATTATTGGTCTTCTAGACTGGTATCAGGAAATGTACCCTGTACTAGCTCATTATCATCACAAGTTTAGTCCGTGAAAGTTAAGGTGGAGCAGTGAGTTGAGATTGAATTGAGAGTTGACCAAAGTCAGTTACTGCCTCTTACTTCACCTCTCCTCTGTGGAGTGTGGGATGCCACATTCATTCTATTTTTGTGTATTGCTGTATCCAGTGATCACAATAGGGGAAGAGAGTGTACCTCAGTGTGTTATAGAAGAGTGTAGTGAGATTCTGTGTCCATGTATGCCTGTGAGTGTGTGTGGGGGAAAAAACAAGACAGATAATTATTTCTTTTGTCAATGTTTTTTTTTTTTACACGCATACATTATACATCCTGCTCTGACAATGTTGCTCATAGCCTTTTCTGTTGGAATTGCACATTTTGCACAAAATATTTTGCTAAGAACATCATTTTCCCAAATGCTGCCAACTGATTGCATATAGCCTACCATCAGATGTATACCAAATTTGATTGGATATGCCATTTGAAGTGTGACTAATTACCAGGTAATAATGTATCAACGCATGTCAAAGATTAAGAGGATGTCCAGGCCATGTATATGCTAATGATTTATGTGGTTGACACAAGATTAACTTTACACAGTCTGCGAGAATAATACAATGCCCTGGTCAAAATAGTATGTCCCTACGTGTGAAGGCTTACAGGTCTGGTAACAGAAATACAGAAGAAGCCTAATTGACTTTCTTTCGTATGATTTTAAACAGTTTTCACGCTGACAACCCGATGGTACTATCTTTATGACATGGATTCACACAGCTCACACAGGTCACACCTTCCAAATATGTTTACAAACATGCTAATTGTTTCAACAGCCTTGATTCCACTTTTAACTTTCTAAAAATGAAGTGGAGTGACATCATCTTATTTTAAGTCAAGAAAAACACATAGGACAGTATCCACCAATGACATGTGTTCTTCAAGGTTATAGAACCATTGTTAAGGTGAACTGGCACAGACAGCCAGGAGACCTCCCACGTGATATGTGAAGACACAGAAGACTTGCATCCCATAGACTTTAATAGAAAAATATACATATGAATCTGGAAAGCAGAATTAAAAACCAGGGTTACATGCTTTGTTTGTATCTAACGATAAATGAATTAATAACTTACAAATGATCAAATTAATTAATTAAATAAACGACATGCTGAAAATTGCTCCAAGCTAACTAAAATATTTGTCATATAATTTCACTGTAACTACATAGTAGTTAGAAGTAATCTGCTGTACTTACAAGGTGTATTTCTGTGTCTTTTAGGACCTTAACTTCCATTATGCTAAGGATTCATGTAAGACATATTTGTTATTGCACATCGTTGCTTATTCATGGTAAAACCAATACCTTTCACATTACCCACTGTGGTGGATGATTAGTCGGGATAATTCATTTCCTTTATACTGAATATTTTGAATGACACATGCTTGACAATTAATAGATTGCTATTATTGTTACTTCATACTCAATGCTATGTTCACAGGAAACAGCCTAAACAGACATGTATTTATCTCAGTGTCTTCAGTATGGTTATATGTATCGATGTTATACTACACATACTGTATGATGGTCATATGAAAGGTTAACTGAAGCATTGAGTAATTTCTCGAACAATAATAAGCAATTCATGTAGCTGTCCATCCTATGCAGTGTTGCCAAGAAAATCTATAAACTTGGTCTCCCCTGTAGTCATTGACAACCAATGTTTGATATGCATCCAACACTGTTGATAGATAACATCATATTCAGGGTATGATAAACTATTATCTGTGGGCTGTAATATAAACTAGAATATTCCATGAAAAGGACATCTTCATTGTTCATCTATTGCTCAAACTATCCCATTGAAAATGTTGGATGAAATCCAACACTAAACAATATACAGTGTATAATCAGCAACCATGGATAGTATCTGAGAGCTCTGAAGTATCCCTTTTATATGACATCTCTGTGCTTAAACTGTATGGTGCACATTGATTCCAAGACATGTAAGGCCACATTTGTCTTATTATTTTCCCCACTATGAAACATACAGTGGCTTGCGAAAGTATTCACCCCCCTTGGCATTTTTCCTATTTTGTTACAACCTGGAATTAAAATGGATTTTTGGGGGGGGTTGTATCATTTGATTTACACAAAATATTTTTTATTGTGAAACAAACAAGAAATAAGACAAAAAAACAGAAACCTTGAGTGTGCATAACTATTCACCCCACCAAAGTCAATACTTTGTAGAGCCACCTTTTGCAGCAATTACAGCTGCAAGTCTCTTGGGGTATGTCTCTATAAGCTTGGCACATCTAGCCACTGGGATTTTTGCCCATTCTTCAAGGCAAAACTGCTCCAGCTCCTTCAAGTTGGATCGGTTCCACTGGTGTACAGCAATCTTTAAGTCATACCACAGATTCTCAATTGGATTGAGGTCTGGGCTTTGACTAGGCCATTCCAAAACATTTAAATGTTTCCCCTTAAACCACTCGAGTGTTGCTTTAGCAGTATGCTTAGGGTCATTGTCCTGCTGGAAGGTGAACCTCCGTCCCAGTCTCAAATCTCTGGAAGACTGAAACAGGTTTCCCTCAAGAATTTCCCTGTATTTAGCGCCACCCATCATTCCTTTAATTCTGACCAGTTTTCCAGTCCCTGCCGATTAAAAACATCCCCACAGCATGATGCTGCCACCACCATGCTTCACTGTGGGGATGGTGCACTCGGGGTGATGAGAGGTGTTGGGTTTGCGCCAGACATGGTGTTTTCCTTGATGGCCAAAAAGCTAAATTTTAGTCTCATCTGACCAGAGTACCTTCTTCCATATGTTTGGGGAGTCTCCCACATGCCTTTGGGCGAACACCAAATGTGTTTGTTTATTTTATTCTTTAAGCAACAGCTTTTTTCTGGCCACTCTTCCATAAAGCCCAGCTCTGTGGAGTGTACGGCTTAAAGTGGTCCTATGGACAGATACTCCAATCTCCGCTGTGGAGCTTTGCAGCTCCATCAGGGTTATCTTTGGTCTCTTTGTTGCCTCTCTGATTAATGGCCTCCTTGCCTGGTCCGTGAGTTTTGGTGGGTGGCCCTCTCTTGGCAGGTTTGTTGTGGTGCCATATTCTTTCCATTTTTAATAATGGATTTAATGGTGCTCCGTGGGATGTTCAAAGGTTTTGATATTTTTTTATAACCCAACCCTGATCTGTACTTCACAACTTTGTCCCTGACCTGTTTGGAGAGCTCCTTGGTCTTCATGGTGCCGCTTGCTTGGTGGTGCCCCTTGCTTAGTGGTGTTGCAGACTCTGGGGCCTTTCAGAACAGGTGTACGTGACAGATCATGTGACACTTAGATTGTACACAGGTGGACTTTATTTAACTAATTATGTGACATCTGAAGTTAATTGGTTGCGCCAGATCTTATTTAGGGGCTTCATCGCAAAGGGGGTGAATACATATGTACGCACCACTTTTCCGTTATTTATTTTGTAGAATTTTCTTTAACAAGTTATGTTTTTAATTTCACTTCACCAATTTGGACTATTTTGTGTATGTCAATTACATGAAATCCATATAAAAATCAATTTAAATTACAGATTGTAATGCAACAAAATATGAAAAACGCCAAGGGGGATGAATACTTTTGCAAGGCACTGTATCACTTGAAACGCTGCACATGATATTTCACAACATCAGTTGCCCTGTTCATAATGTAATACCTCCCAAAAAATATGTGATAATCATAAATGTTCTTTTTTAAAAGAAATAATCCAAGTGTACTTTTTTCCACTGTGGATGTTATTCTTTACTCTGCCTTTTGCATTTTGCATCTTGACATCCTCTCGTGAATATATATTTTTTAATCCATAGCTTTTAATGTATTTTGTTCTTGCCATGTGAGGGGAAACCAAATAGCTTAAATTATAAATTTGACTAAGCAAGCTAATCAAGGTTTACAGCAAATTGCAATCTGCATGAAGACCATAAGTGATTTTACAGTTACATCAATTCAATGTTAATTGGCTATACTGTGGATTCCTTTTTATTAAGGACCAACTCTACTACACTGTACACAACATAATCCACATGGATGTCCCTAATGCCCATTTCCTCTAAACCTAATCTTTGGCAGATATAGGCAACACTAGGCCACTCAAGTACAATGGTCACAATTTAAAGTGCAATATTTGACACATCGATTCTATTTAGGTTCTACACCTATAATTATCATTGTTTATGAGATTATATGTGTGGAATTTTACACAATTCACAATTCTCAATCTAGGGAACATGTATCATCTGGAAGATGTATATCTTTTTCTAACATTTTGTTTATTATATTTCCATTGATACAGACATCTGTGGATATATACTGTATATAAAACCATCCGTAGACCTCGGAGTCTACCTGCATATGTCAGATTCATTCTATTTTCCATCAAAGAACACCCCTTTAACCCCTCCTGCTGCCCATAATCAATCTTGCATTCTGCAACAGCAAAACAATTTTTGCAGAACGCTAGATAACCTGTGAGGCAGTCCCAAAATAAAACATATTGAACTCCTTGAGAAGGCAGCACACTCCATTTTACTGGGCGTAGCTCGAGGCGTGGCAATGGGTGCGGTCGGCCCGTCGGTGCGGCTGAATTTTAGAGAACATTTTAGCGGCCCCCATCTTGGTGGTGTACAGACATTTGAGCATTTTTAAGCTAATTTCCTGCAATTCAAAAAAAGAATCCCTTGAGCTGAGAGAAATCTTTGCAGATTTAAAGAGAATTTCCTGCAATTCTACACATTTTGAAATGGAGATGAGAGAAAATGTTGAAGTTTTAAAGCTAAATTCATGTCATTCTACATATTCTGCCATGGAGCTGAGAGAAAATGTAGTAGTTTTAAAGCAAATTTCCTGCAATTCTATGCAATTTCACCATGGCTAATGCTGTGTTCTTATGCGCGAAACATAATAACAAAATCAATACTACTAAATTCATTGTTTTTTAAATGTTCAATTCTCCCTGACTGTCTAGCTTTAATTTTGGTGATTGTTAGTTCTCAAAGTTTATATTCAAAGAATATATAGGTTTATCATCTTTTCTACATGCAGTTGAAGTCGGAAGTTTACATTCACTTCGGTTGGAGTCATTAAAACTTGTTTTTCAACCACTCCACAAATTTCTTGTTAACAAACTATAGTTTTAGTAAGTCGGTTAGGACATCTACTTTGTGCGTGACACAAGTCATTTTTCCAACAATTGTTTAAAGACAGATTATTTCACTTATAATTCACTGTATCACAATTCCAGTGGGTCAGACGTTTACATACACTAAGTTGACTGTGCCTTTAAACAGCTTGGAAAATTCCAGAAAATGATTTGTCATAGCTTTAGAAACTTCTGATAGGCTAATTGACATCATTTGAGTCAATTGGAGGTGTACCTGTGGATGTATTTCAAGGCCTACCTTCAAATTTAGTGCCTCTTTGCTCGACATCATGGGAAAATCAAAAGAAATCAGCCAAGACCTCTGAAAAATAAATGATAGACCTCCACAAGGAGGTTCATCCTTGGGAGCAATTTTCAAACGCCTGAAGGTACCATGTTCATCTGTACAAACAATAGTACACAAGTATAAACACCATGGGACCACGCAGCCGTCATACCGCTCAGGAAGGAGATGCGTTCTGTCTCCTAGAGATTAACGTATTTTTGACCCACGTTAAACAATTTAAAGGCAATGCTACCAAATACTAATTGAGTGTATGTAAACTTCTGACCCACTGGGAATGTGATGAAAGAAATGAAAGCTGAAATAAATAATTCTCGCTACTATTATTCTGACATTTCACATTCTTAAAATAAAGTGGTGATCCTAACTGGCCTAAAACAGGGAATTTTTTACTAGGATTAAATGTCAGGAATTGTGAAAAACTGAGTTTAAATGTAGTTGGCTAAGGTGTATGTAAACTTCCGACTTCAACTTTACTTTATATCTGGTTTTAGTCATTTAAGTTTACACTGAAAACATTTTTTCAATCACGAAAATTACACTTCTTACACTGTTTGTACTTAGGTGGCCCAAAAAAACGCTTAGGCGGCCCGCCCAAGGATTACAATGGCAGTCTAAGTGCTAAGGCCCTGGTTCAATATGAGACATACAGTATCCTCCCTCAAACATTTTCACTTAGCCAATGCTCGGTGCATTCATTTTGGGCTCTAAGAGCCTGCGGCTACTTATAGCTACTTATTTTCATAATAAATCACAGTTTAATGACTCTGAATAAACATCTTTAAGATGTAAAAATGTCAAACCAAATGTAAATAGTTTTTCTAATAATGTATGTCTTTGTTTGGATCTAGGCTGGGCACCGAAAAGCTAACTGCAAAGTATGTAACTCTTTCTAAACGTGTTTGATATTTTTTCTACATCTTGATGTTCCTATGGAATCATCAACCACCAGTGAATGTGTGTGTATAAAAGATCTATACAGTATGCTTTCAACGAGCAACCACAGTACACTGTCAACACCATAGACATAGAGAATTATCTTTTCTGTCTGTGACCATAACTCATTGGGACATGTTTCTATATTTTCCACACCTGCAGAGAGAACAGCATATCCTGCAGTATCAGGGCTCTTAGAAAAACCCACAATCCAATGCAAAATGTGCCACTAAAACAGTCTATTCCTCTCCCAGTTCTCCACCAGTGTGAGGTGGCAGGTTGGGCAGCATGTTGGGCAGCAGCCTGGTCTCACAGTTGGGCCAGATGAAGTGTCAGTTTAGGCGTGCTCTGGGACACAGTCAGTCTCACTCCTCACTCTCCTCCTCTTCTCCCTTAGTGGTTTTGCTCGTGCGCTGGAAACAGTGGACAATGGAGGCCAGGAAGAAGCTGGTCATGATGGCCACTACGGACACAGAGATGCCAGAGAAGATGATGATGAGTAAGTCTGTTAAGGTAAGTGTGATCTGACACTCCCGGAAGCTGTCCTGTGATAGCTGGCTCAGGGACACCCGTCTGCCGTCCATGGGTAGTGAACACTCCATGCCCTTCACTCCTACAAGGGGACAAAGAAGAGGAATGGGATTAGGACCACAGAGAAACCCCAGACATAGAGCTCCCATTATCACATTATCATAATGTAAAACAAACTGTCCCCTCTATCAGAAAAATCTATATTAACCTTCACAAATAACAGCAATTCTCATAACTATCGAGATTTTGACCTCTAGATGCAATAATAACTTACAAAGAGTTTTTGTTATTCCAAGACACGTTTTATTACATCTTCCTTATTAAATTGAAAGTCTGTATTGATTTCAAATTCTATGAATTATGATCCTTGGGAGTAAATAGAAGTCAATTAACCAGACAAAGCACTTGGTATAACCTCTGTTTTTTATTTACAGCATTGTCTGGGACAGCCGGAGACAAGGAGCACCTTCACTGAACTCATCTCAGGATGTAAGCATAATAAATTGGTCTGTCATGCTTGCCAGTGTCCAAGTCACTTTGACATATTGTTTACAATGACAACAAAGACAACACATTGTGGATTTCAAGGTTAGTTTTCACTCATCCCATTCTGAGGAAAGAACAAACATTGGGTATTTTTCCATCTTAATGCCATTAGTCTTAATTCTGAGTCCCAAGGTGACATGAGCTGTAGATCATAGCCTCAGAAAAACCAATTTGTTAACATTGAGTAAATATTTCAAGTGCCGTTGACATGCACTGTGCTGTGCTGATGGGATAACATTATGTGAGCTGAGAGAGCTGGCTAGATTACACGCTGTAGTAGTTCCACTGATTCTACCTCTGCATATGGAAGGCTTTCAGCTCTGTGCTGTGTGAGAGAGATTTTCAGGTGGCTTGGCTATACAATTCCCAAAGCTGAACAGATACAAAATGGAATGATGTATTCTGTCAATTTCAAACACCCTTATAATACTACAGCATGTACTTACAATCCAGTACTTAATTGCCAGCTGAGCTAATACTGCATTCATTCCTCTACTACCTCATTGCTTCTTATACTGTTTAGAAAAGTAATGAAAAGTAATGAACAAACAAGCCTCTTGACATTGGCTGCTGCAATAATGTGGTTCGACAACACTGCGAGGTTAAACAGCTGATTAATTGGTCTAATTAGCTCCTGTATAGTGTGCTGCATTACAATCTTGGCTGTTTAGCTTGTAGGGAAACATATCTGACTCAGGTCCACATGATGAAGAGAATTGATTTGATACAAGGTGGCTTTTCTGATTGAAAGGCATGTTTATAGTTGTCTGACACACAAGCTCTGCAGGGCACTGGTTAGTCACCGACTCTGACACTCTTATTGACCTCTGACCTCTACACTCAACACTGTACAGCTGACCACATCCCTTTCTCATAACACTGTTGCATAGTTACAGCACAGGCCATTGTCAACACAGTTTAAGAATGACAACACCTAGCAAAGGTATACAATTAGATAACATTTTCCTACTCGAACAAAGCTGGCCGCTTGGGAGGACAACCGTATACAGTAAATAAATTGGCTCTTTACACTGGGATGAAAAAGCTAGACATATCAATGCAAATGTTAACTCACAGGTGGGCAGAGAGAAAGCCTAGTGGAGGTGGGCCACACGCCAAAGCATGCATGCCTATATGTTTTCTCGGTCTCTCACAAACACACACACAGCTCATTATGTTCTGCTGTCAACATTACAATGCACTCTGCTTTAGGACTTCCCATCCATGTAGTGTGGCATGCGGCTGGTTTTCCCATATGTTTTATAAATGTAAGGCTCAAAGGATTATGTTACAGTTGATCTGCAGAGTTGTTCTATGGAGTTATTCGAGGAAGGAAAGAGAGGAAGGCTTTAAACCACTCTCACTTGATTATCTTACCTAGTTATTTTCTGATAATCTCATTTTGCTGTTTTGTAGCTTTGGCAAGTATGTGACGCTCCCCACCCCGTAGCTGCAACCCTTCTAATTGAGTGTACCCTGTGTGCACAACCCATGTGGAATTCCTATTCTCCAGCAGCGTTTGGAACTGCCGATCTGCGGTCAATACGGCTGAGTTCATCTCAGCCTATATTGCCTTTTTTGGCCCTGACGGAGACATGTATTTCCCCAGAGAACACTACTCCAGCTGCTCTCTCGTCATCTGACAATGTGTTCTCTCATAATGTGAGAGCATCTGGTGGCACAGGGCTAATTATTTATCCTAAGGGTGTGAACGTTATTTATAATGAGGGTTACATGGAGAAAATCGGACCTCTCGGAAATGAAAATCGATGGCCCTCCCTTCAGCAAAATATATTTGCCCTAAATCCTCCCTGAGCGCTTGAAAAAAAGTGACCCTCCCCTATACCCAAAATAATAAATAAAAGAAAGTGAATAGCAGAGAACATGTCTACTGTTTACCCACACTTCTTGAACAGACCAGAGCCTTGCCTTAGATATGCAGCTTTAGAAACTGTTCTTCGTGCTGTAAGCATTAGATGGCAATGAAGGAAATTTGATAGAGCACAGGGCTGCGGGCCGGAAGGTTGTGGGTTCGCAGACCACCATGGACAAGAGTGGAAAGATCTCCTTTATAGTAAAAGTATTGCATGAATCTATCATCGTATTTGCATGTCAGAGAAAAAATGGCCTTTTATAAACATTTCATGTAATTCTACATCATTTTACATATTTGCAGAATCTTTTTTTATAAATCAAATCAAATACCACACCATTTACCGAAATTACAGGCTAAGAATGGACAGAGAGATAGGCGTATGTGTTCATCTTATCATATTTCTCCAATGCCAAGTCAGTGTGTCTTGTTTGCAACTAAACTTTCCCTGTTTGCAAATAATTAAATCTGAGACGTCATTAGGAATCTGAGCATGGCACTTTCAAAAGATAGGCCTACCTTTCCACCCCAGACAGAGTAGGCCTACCGACGCAGAACAATTTAAGCTTTAACTGCTGGCTACTCTTTTTCTGTGGCTTAAAACAATGAGAGAAGGTCACAAGTATTTCCCTAAAAGCTCTCTGTGTTTAAACATCTACTATTGTACATCAAGTGAATAGCTTAATTAATTGATAGTGACAGAATTAGATTACTTCCCAAGCAAAGTCAGAAGATTGTAGCTCAGCCTCTGAACGTCAAAGAAACGGAACAATGATATTCCCATATGCATCGGAGTCAGTAGTTTCGGTAACACTTTACTTGACACCCAGCGTCATAACACGTTGTGGCATGATCATAATATGTCATAATATGTCATAACAGCTGACATAACTTGTCATAACCTGTTATAATATGGTCATAATACTGTCATGACACATATATTTAGACCTGTTGTGACATGCAGTACCAGTCAAATGTTTGAACACACCTACTTATTCAAGGGTCTTTCTTTATTTTTGCTATTTTCTACATTGTAGAATAATAGTGAAGACATCAAAACAATGAAATAACACATAGGTTGTTCCCCCTCAGGAGACTGAAAAGATTTGGCATGGGTCCTCAGATCCTCAAAAAATTATACAGCTGCACCATCGAGAGCATCCTGACTGGTTGCATCACCGCCTGGTATGGCAACTGTTCGGCCTCCGACCGCAAGGCACTACAGAGGGTAGTGCGTACGGCCCAGTACATCACTGGGGCCAAGCTTCCTGCCATCCAGGACCTCTATACCAGGCGGTGTCAGAGGAAGGCCCTCAAAATTGTCAAAGACTCCAGCCACCCTAGTCATAGACTGTTCTCTTTGCTTCCGCACGGCAAGCGGTACCGGAGTGCCAAGTCTAGGTCCAAAAGACTTCTCAACAGCTTCTACCCCCAAGCCATAAGATTCCTGAACAGCTAATCATGGCTACCCGGACTATTTGCACATTTGATTTGATTTGATTTGATATGGAATCATGTAGTTACTAGAAAAGTGTTAAACAAATGAAAATATGTTTTATATTTGAGATTCTTCAAAGTAGCCACCCTTTACCTTGATGATAGCTTTGCACACTCTTGGCATTCTCTCAACCAGCTTCATGAGGTAGTCACCTGGAATGCATTTCAGGTGTGCCTTGTTAAAAGTTAATTTGTGGAATTTCATTCCTTCTTAATGTGTTTGAGCCAATCAGTTGTGTTGTGACAAGATAGGGGTAGTATACAGAAGATAGCCCTATTTGGTAAAAGACCAAGTCCATATCATGGCAAGAACAGCTCAAATAAGCAAAGGGAAATGACAGTCCATCATTACTTTAAGACATGAAGGTCAGTCAATAAGGAACATTTCAAGAACTTTGAAAGTTTCTTCAAGTGCAGTCGCAAAAACCATCAGCGCTATGATGAAACTGGCTCTCATGACGACCACCACAGGAAAGGAAGACCCAGAGTTACCTCTGCTACAGAGGATAAGTTCATTAGAGTTACCAGCCTCAGAAATCGGCAATTAACTGCACCTCAGATCGCACCTCACAGAGTTCAACTAACAGACACATTTCAACATCAACTCTTCAGAGGAGACTGTGTGAATCAGGCCTTCATGGTCGAATTGCTGCATAGAAACCACTACTAAAGGACACCAATAAGAAGAAGAGACTTGCTTAGGCCAAGATACACAAGCAATGGACATTAGACCGGTGGCAATCTGTGCTTTGGTCTGATGAGTCCAAATTTGAGATTTTTGGTTCCAACCGCCGTGTCTTTGTGAGACGCAGAGTAGGTGAACGGATGATCTTTGCATGTGTGGTTCCCACCGTGAAGCATTGAGGAGGAGGTGTGATGGTGTGGGGGTGCTTTGCTGGTGACACTGTCTGTGATTTATTTAGAATTCAAGGCACACAGCATTCTGCAGCGATACGCCATCCCATCTGGTTTGGGCTTAGTGGGACTATCATTTGTTTTTCAACAGGACAATGACCCAAAACACACCTCCAGGCTTTGTAAGGGTTATTTGACCAAGAAGGAGAGTGCTGGAGTGCTGCATCAGATGACCTGGCCTCCACAATCACTAATTGAGATGGTTTGGGATGAGTTGGACCGCAGAGTGAAGGAAAAGCAGCCAACAAGTGCTCAGCATATGTGGAAACTCCTTCAAGACGGTTGGAGAAGCATTCCTCTTGAAGCTGGTTGAGAGAATGCCAAGAGTGTGCAAAGCTGTAATCAAGGCAAAGGGTGGCTACTTTGAAGAATCTCAAATATAAAATATATTTTGATTTGTTTAACACTTTTTGGACTACTACATGATTCCATATGTGTTATTTCATAGTTTTGATGTCTTCACTATTATTCTACAATGTAGAAAATAGTAAGAATAAAGAAAAACCTTTGAATGAGTAGGTGTGTCCAAACCTTTGACTGGTACTGTATATTGCATTATTTTTGGCTGTTTATGACACCTACATAAGAGTGTCAAAACCCACAGAACCTACCACACAAGGCAAACCATTCCATTACACAATAGCCTACGTGTCAACAGTGTGTTTATGTTATCTACATATTTTGTAAATTGACCATATTATATTATCATTATAATTGTGCACACATTGATGTCAGACATGCACCTACCCCAATGCTCTGTTGCTGATGAATGCAGCAGCAGGACAAGACACCCTCTTTTTGACTGATGACTGACATAACATAATGTATGTGATAGGCCTATCTGGCTTATATGATTATGCTTCTTGACAATGTCATAAAGTGTATTTTCTTAGTCCAAGTAAAGTGACACAGGATGGTCATAATGCTTCATGACAGTGTCATAAAGTGTATTTTCTTCAAGTTATTTAAAATATAATGAAAAAAAACATGCCTGTAAAGAATACATTACAACAACAACAAAGGATTTAAGAAACAAACTTTCAAACGAAAGGAAACTTCTTGTCAGGGAAAAAAATTATTTGAATAAATGTGGGTTTTGACACTCTTATGTAGGTTTCATAACCAGCCATAGCCTACCTCCACAATTCGAGTCTTGGTTTTAACTTAACAGCACTTCACTGACACTGAGGTAGGCTATTTAAAGAGTGAATGGTAGGTGGAGCAGCCTATAGCCTATTTTCTTCTGTCAAACAGGTAGGCCTACTTCTCATTTCTTAAATAGGACGAAATAGGCTCCAACACAAAGCCCTCTTGTTGTTAAAATGAAGATGGTTGAAATGAAGTATGCCTACTTGAATTTGCCTACTATCAGCACCATGACTTGTCCATTTCCGGTTGATTGTAACACGGCTACTGCTTCAAGTTTCAGCACCACAATGTAAGCTTCTCGAATCTGGCTTATTGTGAGGTCAATAACTCTGATAACTACATCATGGGCAAGAATCATATTGTTTCTAATAAAATCAATTATAGTAGTAGCAAGCTATCAAAGTTGACCTCCGGTCCTCCTTCTCATCTTCGTGCTCTCCTTCTCAAACTGAACAGAACATAGACTATAGGCTAGTCTGCGCGCAAGATAGTTAATTTTTTGGACTAGTCCTAATAAAAAAGAATCATGTGAAGAAGCCTTTGACTCTCCTCCTGAACTGCCAGCGTAGGCTTACACAGCACAGCCATAGTTTAGGAAGTACACAAAAATGTTTTTGATCAGCAAGAGTAGGGCTGTTGCGGTCATGAAATTTTGTCAGCCAGTGATTGTCAAGCAAATAAATGCCGGTCTCATGGTAATTTATCATTAATTAAGATAACACATTTAGCATCTCCTGGCTTCCACACATAGCCTACAAGTCACTGATGCAGGTCTAATAAATCAATCTAATATAGCCTACACCATCACAATAAATCCATTATTTATTTTAGACAGGTCTAAAGAAACATGATTTGAAGAAAATGTAGTCTATTTCAAAATAAAAAATAAATAAAATAAATTGGTCATTTAGCAGACGCTCTTATCCAGAGCGACTTACAGGAGCAATTAGGGTTAAGTGCCTTGCTCAAGGGCACATCGACAGGTTTTTCACCTAGTCGGCTCAGGGATTAGAACCAGCGACCTTTCGGTTACTGGCACAACGCTCTTAACCACTAAGCTACCTGCCGCCCCAATTTCAGAAGAACAGAACAGCATACTCTGAGTTGTCCATATGTTAGGCCCTGATCTGGCTATGCCATATGGCTGTGGGCTACACTAGTTCATTTAGATTTGCTTAGAATTCCGTGGCATTATTTTATAGTATTTTATAGTATGAAGAATACAATTGAACATAACTGAATAAAATAGAAAATATATTTTCTCCAAACGATTTGAGGGAGTGCGCACATGCGGCTATTCTGTGTTGAGTGGTTAACATTGATACAGGTCCTCCTATATGCTTAATTTATTTATAAGTTATTTATGCAAATTTAGTTGTGATACAAACGTTGGGCTATATGTTTAGATTTTTAATACATTCTAAGGCTGCATGATGCGACTCTAATGATGATTTGAAAAAAGTTGCATGAAAGGCATGAGCTCTGGTTAGTTTTTTGCACAGGTTGCACACACTTCATCAGTCTCTCATTCACAATTTGACAAAGACTTGAGCATATGTTTTCTTTTCAGTCGCCTCCATCTCCTCTAACTGAAGCTAATTGTAGAGATTTTTTTTCTATTGATAATGTCAAATTAACAGCCACACAGAAAGACTCATGTGAAGGTGAAATTACAGAGGAGGAACTTCTGGATGCAATTAAAGACTTTAAGTCTGGGAAAACTCCAGGGTTGGATGGCATACCAGTCGAGGTATACCAAACCTTTTTTGATATACTAAGAGGACCGTTATTAGCATGTTTTAACCACTCCTATGTAAATGGTAGATTATCTGACACTCAAGAAGAAGGTCTGATCTCATTATTACTGAAACAGGATACAAGTGGAAAATATAAAGATCCAGTCCATTTGCAGGCCCCTTACACTTCAGTGTTGTGATGCAAAAATCCTAGCAAAATGTATAGCGCATAGAATTAAAAAGGTATTGTCGGAAATTATTCATTCTAATCAGACAGGTTTTTTACATGTAAGATACATTGGAGATAATATAAGGCAAGTATTGGAAACAATAGAACACTATGGAAAATATGGGAAACCAGGCCTGCTATTCATAGCAGACTTCGAAAAGGCATTTGATAAAATTCGACTGGGGTTTATATATAAATGCCTGGAGCATTTCAATTTAGGAGAATCTCTTATAAAATGGGTCAAAATCATGTATAGTAACCCTAGGTGTAAAATAGTAAATAATGGCTATTTCTCAGAAAGTTTTAAACTGTCAAGAGGAGTGAAAAAAGGTTGTCCACTATCGGCATATCTTTTTATTGTGGCCATCGAGATGTTAGCTATTAAAATCAGATCCAATAATAATATCAGAGGATTAGAAATACAGGGCTTAAAAACAAAGGTGTCATTGTACGCTGATGATTTATGTTTTCTTTTAAATCCACAACTAGAATCCCTCCACAGCCTCATAGAGGATCTAGATACATTTTCTAACCTCTCTGGATTACAACCAAATTATGACAAATGTACTATATTACGTATTGGATCACTAAAAAATACAATTTTTACATTACCATGTAGTTTACCAATAAAATGGTCTGATGGTGATGTGGATATACTCGGATTACATATCCCAAAGGAAATAAATGATCTCACTTCAATAAATTTTAATAGAAAGTTAAAAATAGATAAGATCTCACTACCATGGAAAGGAAAATACCTGTCAATTTGTGGAAAAATCACCCTGATTAACTCTTTAGTATTATCCCAGTATACCTATTTGCTTATGGTCTTGCCTACGCCTAGCGAACAGTTTTTAAAATTATATGTGAAAAAAATATTCAATTTTATTTGGAACGGCAAGCCAGACAAAATTAAAAGGGCATATTTATATAATGAATATGAATTCGGAACACAGAAATTATTAAATATTAAAGCATTAGACCTATCACTAAAAGCTTCAGTCATACAAAAGTTATACTTAAATCCAAACTGGTTCTCAAGCAAATTAGTAAGATTGTCTCACCCAATGTTCAAGAAAGGCCTTTTTCCCTTTATTCAGATTACAACAACTCATTTTCAGTTAAGGAGAAGTTCAGAAAAGGAAATCATCTCCCAAATATCACTATTTCTAAAACAAGCCATAGAAAGTTGGTTGCAATTTCAATTTAATCCTCCAGAAACGACAGAACAAATCAAAACCTTTATTTTTTGACAGAATGTTTAAAAAAGGTATAATCTTCGTAAATGATATCATCGGTAGGACTGGTGGAGTTATGTCGCACATGCAGCTAACAAAAACATATGGAAATGTCTGCTCTACCCAAAATTACAACCAAATAATTGCAGCCTTACCGCAAAAGTGGAAGAGGAAAGTGGAAGGGGGAGAAAGTAAGGAACTTGTCTGTCGGCCTTGCATTAAATAACATAATTGGTTAAGGAAAACTGTGATAAATAAAAAAGTATATCAGTTTCACTTAAAGACCAAAGGATTGACAGCCGTCCCATATAGATTGCAAAATAGTTGGGAAGAGATCTTTGACGTACCGATCCCATGGCATAGTATTTATGAACTGACACGCAAAACGACACCGGATTCAAAAATTAGAATCTTTCTATTTAAATTATTATATAAAATTATTGCTACCAATAGAATGTTATTTATATGGGGGATACAATCTTCCCAGCTCTGCAGATTTTGCTGTGAAGAGACAGAATCATTAGATCATTTGTTTTGGTTCTGTCCATTTGTAGCTTGTTTTTGGACACAGGTCCAGGAATGGCTAAAGGATTGCAATATTTACCTGGAGCTAACCTTGCAGATAGCATTACTGGGTGATCTGAAAAGTCATAGTCAATCGATCAATAATATAATAATACTTTTAGCAAAAATGTTTATTTTTAATTCACAATCTGTAGAAGCAATGAGAATAGAAAGGTTCAGAACTTTTGTAAAACATCACAGTACGGTTGAAATATATATGGCAAATAGAAATCCTATATGGATGGTGTTAAGATATAGATGGGAGGTATTGAATAGAGTTGGATGGGACTAATAACAAATAACAACAAATAATAAAAAAGATAACAAAGATAGCAAAAAAAAAAAAACTGTTTTTGAAATAAAATAAAATAAAATAAAAATAAAAATAACATAATGAAAAAGAGAAAAACATTTTAAAAAATGAAAAATAAAGAACACTTGATAATGCCTCAAATTTCCCAACGGCATCCCCTTTGTGTGGCCATAATGCCCCCTAAAATAATCCATGCCTTTTGCGGCCAGTGGCCGTTGTGCCCTTGGGCTGAATATAATAATTATAGTTCCCGTCTCCCAGCTGCATGCTCCGGAGAACCTCTCACTCACATGGCTCTCTCAGACATCTCAATTTTTATTAGCCAATGCCCCTCACATGAAATCAAATCAAATCAAATCAAATTAGATTTGTCACATACATGTGTTTAGCAAATGTTATTGCGGGTGTAGCGAAATGCTTGTGCTTCTAGCTCCAACAGTGCAGTAATATCTAACAAGTAATATCTATCAATTTCACAACAAATACCCAATACACACAAATCTAGTAAGGAATGGAATTTAAAAATACATATATGGACAAGCAATGACAGAGCGGCATGGACTAAGATACAGTAGAATAATATAGAATAGAATCCAGTATATACAGTTGAAGTCAGAGGTTTACATACACCTCAGGCAAATACATTTAAACTCAGTTTTTCACAATTCCTGACATTTAATCCTAGTAAAAATTCCCTGTCTTAGGTCAGTTAGGATCACCACTTTATTTTAAGAATGTGAAATGTCAGAATAATAGTAGAGAGAATTATTTCTTTCAGCTTTTATTTCTTTCATCACATTCCCAGTGGGTCAGAAGTTTACATACACTCAATTAGTATTTGGTAGCATTGCCTTTAAATTGTTTAACTTGGGTCAAACGTTTTGGGTAGCCTTCCACAACCTTCCCACAATAAGTTGGGTGAATCTTGGCCCATTCCTCCTGACAGAGCTTGTGTAACTAAGTCAGGTTTGTAGGCCTCCTTGCTTGCACACGCTTTTTCAGTTCTGCGCAAAAATATTCTATAGGAATTGAGGTCAGGGCTTTGTGATGGCCACTCCAATACCTTGACTTTGTTGTCCTTAAGCCATTTTGCCACAACTTTGGAAGTATGCTTGGGGTCATTGTCCATTTGGAAGACCCATTTCAACCAAGCTTTAACTTCCTGACTGATGTCTTGAGATGTTGCTTCAATATATCCACATCATTTTCCTTCCTCATGATGCCATCTATTTTGTGAAGTGCACCAGTCCCTCCTGCAGCAAAGCACCCCCACAGCATGATGCTGCCACCCCCGTGCTTCACGGTTGGGATGGTGTTCTTCGGCTTGCAAGGACCCCCTTTTTCCTCCAAACATAACGATGGTCATTATGGCCAAACAGTTCTATTTTTGTTTCATCAGACCAGAGGACATTTCTCCAAAAAGTACGATCTTTGTCCCCATGTGTCACGCCCTGACATAGAGATCTCTAGTTGGTTTGGTCAGGGTGTGAATATATATGGGTATTATGTAGAATGTGAATATCTATGTGAAATTCTAGAATGTGTATTTCTATGTTGGCCGGGTGTGGTTCCCAATCAGAGGCAGCTGTCGATCGTTGTCTCTGATTGGGGATCATACTTAGGTAGCCATTTTGCCTACCTATGTTGTACGATCTTGTTTCTGTTTGGCTTGGTGGATGTTTAGCCTTTTGAACTTCACAATCTGTTGGATTTGTTATTTTGTCTGTGTTTATATAATAAACTACTATGTATGCATATCACGCTGCACCTTGGTCCGATCCTTTACACAACGAACGTGACACCATGTGCAGTTGCAAACCGTAGTCTGGCTTTTTTATGGCGGTTTTGGAGCAGTGGCTTCTTCCTCGCTGAGCGGCCTTTCAGGTTATGTCGATATACGACTTGTTTTACTGTGGATATAGATGCTTTTATACCTGTTTCCTCCAGCATCTTCACAAGGTCCTTTGCTGTTGTTCTGGGATTGATTTGCACATTTCGCACCGAAGTACGTTCATCTCTAGGAGACAGAACGCGTCTCCTTCCTGAGCGGTATGGCGGCTGCATGGTCCCATGGTGTTTATACTTGAGTACTATTGTTTGTACAGATGAACGTGGTACCTTCAGGCGTTTGGAAATTGCTCCCACTAATGAACCAGACTTGTGGAGGTCTACAAAACAATTTTCTGAGGTCTTGGCTGATTTCTTTTCATTTTCCCATGATGTTGAGCAAAGAGGCACTGAGTTTGAAGGTAGGCCTTGAAATACATCCACAGGTACACCTCAAATTTACTCAAATGATGTCAATTAGCCTATCCGAAGCTTCTAAAGCCATGTCATTATTTTCTGGAATTTTTCAAGCTATTTAAAGGCACAGTCAACTTAGTGTATGTAAACTTCTGACCCACTGGAATTGTGATACAGTGAATTATAAGTGAAATAATCTGTCTGTAAACAATTGTTGGAAAAATGACTTGTGTCATGCACAAAGTAGATGTCTAACCGACTTGCCAAAACTGTAGTTTGTTAACAAGAAATTTGTGGAGGGGTTGAAAAACCTAAGTGTATGTAAACTTCCGACTTCAACTGTACATATGAGATGAGTAGTGCAAGATATGTAAACATTATTAAAGTGACTAGTGTTCCATTTCTTAAAGTGGCCAGTGATTTCAATAGGCAGCAGCATCCTCTAATGGCTATTTAACAGTCTGATGGCCTTGAGATAGAAGCTGTTTTTCAATCTCTCGGTCCCAGCTTTGATGCACCTGTACTGACCTCGCCTTCTAGATGATAGCGGGGTGAACAGGCAGTGGCTCGGGTGGTTGATGTCCTTGATGATCTTTTTGGCCTTCCTGTGACATCGGGTGCTGTAGGTGTCTTGGAGGGCGGGTAGTTTGCCCCCGGTAATGTGTTCGGCAGACCGCACTACCCTCTGGAGATTCCTGCGGTTGCGGGCGATGCAGTTGCCGTACCAGTCGGTGATACAGCCCGACAGGATGCTCTCAATTGTGCATCTGTAAAAGTTTGTGAGGGTTTTAGGTGCCAAGCCAAATTTCTTCAGCCTCCTGATGTTGAAGAGGCTCTGTTGCACGTTTTCACCACACTGTCTGCGTGGGTGGAACATTTCAGTTTGTCAGTGATCGGGTCCTTCTCACAGGCTACAAGTGAAGAAAGACACATCGGGGACACAATAGCGCGGTTCCTTATCGAATTCCGAGGCACATATTGAAGATATTGAAAGAACTGTCCACATTTACTTTTCGTCAAACAACAAGATATGTATGCCTAACGAACAGCAAAAGCACAAGCCTATGTAAATCTACTATCCCCCATAGTACAAAAGTTGACCTATTCTATTCTGTGCGAGAAATATTCCAAACATAGTCTGGGACAGTTGTGGGATGTGATAGATCCCAAATTAATATAATCACTAGCATCAAAACAATGTTTAAAAGCAATGAGGCTGATGCAACAGAAAATGTTTAGCTTAAAATGTTGATAAACTATTAGGCTATTTCTTCACATTATAAACGCAGCAAGCAATGTGTACACGGCAGTAGGCTATAAGCATGAATGTCCAAAATGCAATCAATTAGTAGGAAAACACCATTTTCAAAAGTGACGGCAAATGCAATTATTCATGTAATGCTTTTATTATAAAGGTGCACTTTTATGGTGAAAATTATCTTCCCAAACTTGAAACGCACACGCTGCGTATATATGCCACTTAGGCTCTACACCCGTTGTAAAGCGGATTAATGTGCTTAATTGTACGATTTTTTTTGGCCACCTTAGTTGTGATACAAACCTTATCAAAACACATAGGCCTATGGACTAGGCTACATGAGGTGAGCGAATATGATTTGAAAAAGTTGCAAAAAAGAGCATGCGCTGTTTCTTGCCTTACCGCACACAAGCTGGACATCATTCACAAGTGATAATATATAATTCACAAGTGATAGGCTAATATTGTCACCCATCAGACTATTCTTGATTTAATCTTGTCTTTCCATACTAAATAATATAAGTGTGAAATGTGTTTTGATTTAGAATGGACCATTATCATGCACCTGTTTCGAAACAGGGGCAGCGGGAAAAAATACATGTCATCTATGCACTTAAATAGCGAATGGAGGACACCTTTCCCGTGGTTCATTTTCATGCCAGCCAGGTAGGCTATACTCCTGATGTAAAGAGAAGCAATGTGCTTAATATTAGGAAAGTTGAGAAATAAATATAGTAGGCCTAGCCTATAGAAAGCTGATGGGATCCTTCTCGTTTTAATAGAAGCCATCAAAACTATGTTATCTCACACAATTGCATAGCCTATAGAAATTTTACGCAACATGAGCTCATGGGCTCTCATTAAGTGTTTGGTTAGATTTTCGATACATTTGCATTGATGTCAGAGTGATTAGAGGGGCAATAGAGTGCTGAGTACCAGGCAGTTAGCAAGTCTGTAGGCTACTAATGACCATCAGCAGCATCAGAGCTTGGAGAAGCCTAATTACTGTGACTAAACGGTCATGTGGAATTTGACTGCCGTCATGACTCGTGATCGCCGCTGTGGCAGTAATACGGTCACCGTAACAGCCCTAAGCCATAGCAGAGCAGAATAGGGCTCAGGGTTGGAATATCCATTGCAGTGTGTAATGTAGCCTAGTTGTATTTACACCATCCCAGCAGCTAGCTTAGAAATATAACTTTGCTCTGTGCTTCTCTGAGCATGCACTTTGTAGCCTGTAGCCTATAGGCTATGGATCATTTGATTGAGACCACACTAAATAACCTTTAGGCACACAGATGAAGGGCGGCATTGGGCACACATCGATATATAGCCTAATAAGAAACTCATTCTAAAACACTGAGAAATATTGACATTTCATCAGTTACAAATTACATGACCCTCCCCTGGACTAGATTTAAAAAATACTAAACCCTCCCTTGACTGAAATGTAAAAAGCATGACCCTCCCCCATTTTCCTCCAGGTAACCATTCTGTAAATTTTGATCATGCCTAAGTGGAGATTTTCTCTTTTCCCCCTATCTCACCTGTCTATCTCCTCATTTGAATTCCATGTTGTCACTGTCACTTGTCCACTCAAGCTTAACATTGTTGTCATATAGTGCCCACCAGGTGCCCTTTGAGTGTTGCTCAATGAGCTTGATACCTTGATAAGCTCATTTCCTGACGATGGCTCACCACTCATCGTATTGGGCGACTTTATCCTCCCGATGCCTGACTTCAATTAATTTATTTTCATCCCTTTCTTTCCACTCCTTTCCTCTTTTGATCTCACTCTTTCCCGGTCACCTCCCACTCACAAGGTAAGTAATATGCTTGACCTCATCTTCACTAGAGGCTGTTCACCTACAAATCTCAATGCAACTCCCCCCATGTCTCTGATCACAAAACAAATCACTACTTTGTCGTCGTCGGGTGAGGTTGTGTCTCTCTCTGGCGGGAGATAAGCTTGGCTTATATGGCTTATATGGTGTCGAGTAAAGCTTAAACTATGTATTTAGATTGTAGTTAGGTATTGTAGGTAGTTATCGTGGGTTGTTGTATGTAATTATTGTAGGTAAGTATTGTATTCGTCTGAGCCCGGTGAAGCACGAAGCTAGTTAACCCACTACCTGGACTAGCTAGCGGGTAGTTGTGGATAGTTGTTTCACGCCTGAGAGTACCTATAATTACGCCAGCTAGCTGCCTACAATAATTACATACAATAATGCCTACCATTCAGCTGTTTTTCTAACCTCATTGTCTGAAGCGTTAACGTTAGGTAGTAAGTAGCTACTGTGCTCGAAATGTAGCTAGCTTGTTGCTACCTGGATAGCTACTAAACAATAGCTGGAACGACCTAGCGAATAGACGCAAACTGGCTGAGTCAATTCAGTGGCTAGCTTTGCACTTGGCTAGCTAACAGTAGCTGCTAGGGGTAAGTTATAACCTACATTTGTGTTTTGTTTTTACATACTGGTAGCCAGAGTCGTTCAAGGGAATTCGGGACATGGGTGACTAGTTAACGTTAGCTTGGCTCTCTCTGTGTGTTCGTGCCGTGGGAGGACGGGTTTCTTCGTTGGCAGAAAGCAATGGCTAGCTAGTATGCTAACTATTCTAGCTAACTAACTGGCTGAATAAGTTGACGACGGACTCGCTCAACCTGTTGGAAACATTGAACCGCTGTAGTTTACAACAATTATAGTTTCTGAGGTGGAAGTTGGGAGAGTTATATTTGGGAGTTTCAGTGAAACATAAGTGAGGGAGGCCCCGCTCTCTCGCTTTCCCAGATGTTTAGTTCATTTCATTCCGATCTCCTTTGCATTATTGTAGCCATTTTCTGTAGCCTGTCAACTATGCCTCTGTCTATCCCTGTTCTCTCCTCTCCGCACAGGCTATACAAACGACTCACACTGCGTGGCTGCTGCCTCTCTAACCTGGTGGTCCCTGCACGCACGACCCACGTGGAGTTCCAGGTCTCCAGCAGCCTCTGGAACTGCCGTTCTGCAGCCAACAAGGCAGAGTTCATCTCAGCCTATGCTACCCTCCAGTCCCTCGACTTCTTGGCGCTGACCGAAACATGGATTACCACTGAAAACACTGCTACTCCTACTGCTCTCTCCTCGTCTGACCATGTGTTCTCGTATACCCCGAGAGCATCTGGTCAGCGGGGTGGTGGCACAAGAATCCTCATCTCTCCCAAGTGGACATTCTCTCTTTTTCCCCTGACCATCTGTCTATCTCCTCATTTGAATTCCATGCTGTCACAGTCACTAGCCCATTCAAGCTTACCATCCTTGTCATTTATCGCCCTCCAGGTTCCCTTGGAGAGTTCATCAATGAGCTTGACGTCTTGATAAGTTCCTTTCCTGAGGATGGCTCATCCCTCACAGTTCTGGGTGACTTCAACCTCCCTACGTCTACCTTTGACTCATTTCTCTCTGCCTCCTTCTTTCCACTCCTCTCCTCTTTTGACCTCACCCTCTCACCCCCCCCCCCACCCCCCCCCCCCCCCTACTCACAAGGCAGGCAATACGCTTGACCTCATCTTTACTAGATGCTGTTCTTCTACTAATCTCACTGCAAGTCCCCTCCATGTCTCCAACCACTACTTTGTATCTTTTTCTCTCTCGCTCTCCTCCAACACTACTCACTCTGCCCCTACTCAGATGGTAATGCGCCGTCGCAACCTTCGCTCTCTCTCTCCCGCTACTCTCTCCTCTTCCATCCTATCATCTCTTCCCTCTGCTCAATCCTTCTCCCTCCAATCTTCTGATTCTGCCTCCTCAACCCTCCTCTCCTCCCTTTCTGCATCCTTTGACTCTCTATGTCCCCTATCCTCCTGGCCGGCTCGGTCCTCCCCTCCTGCTCCGTGGCTTGATGACTCATTGCAAGCTCACAGAACAGGGCTCCAGGCAGCCGAGCGGAAATGGAGGAAAACTAGACTCCCTGCGGACCTGGCATCTTTTCACTTCCTCCTCTCTACATTTTCTTCATCTGTTTCTGCTGCTAAAGCCACTTTCTACCACTCTAAATTCCAAGCATCTGCCTCTAACCCTAGGAAGCTCTTTGCCACCTTCTCCTCCCTGCTGAATCCTCCTCCCTCTCCCCCCCCCCCTCCTCCCTCTCTGGATGACTTTGTCAACCATTTTGAAAAGAAGGTTGACGACATCCGATGCTCGTTTGTTAAGTCAAATGACACTGCTGGTCCTGCTCACACTGCCCTACCCTATGCTTTGACTTCTTTCTCCCCTCTCTCTCCAGATGAAATCTTGCGACTTGTGACGGCCGGCCGCCCAACAACCTGCCCGCTTGACCCTATCCCCTCCTCTCTTCCCCAGACCATCTCCGGTGACCTTCTCCCTTACCTCACCTCGCTCATCAACTCATCCTTGACCGCTGGCAATGTCCCTTCCGTCTTCAAGAGAGCGAGAGTTGCACCCCTTCTCAAAAAACCAACACTCGATCCCTCCGATGTCAACAACTACAGACCAGTATCCCTTCTTTCTTTTCTCTCCAAAACTCTTGAGCGTGCCGTCTTTAGCCAACTCTCTTGCTATCTCTCTCAGAATTACCTTCTTGATCCAAACCAGTCACGTTTCAAGACTGGTCATTCAACTGAGACTGCTCTTCTCTGTGTCACGGAGGCTCTCCGCACTGCTAAAGCTAACTCTCTCTCCTCTGCTCTTGTCCTTCTAGACTTGTCTGCTGCCTTTGATACTGTGAACCATCAGATCCTCCTCTCCACCCTCTCCGAGTTGGGCATCTCTGGCGCGGCTCACTCTTAGATTGCGTCCTACCTGACCGGTCGCTCCTATCAAGTGGCGTGGCGAGAATCTGTCTCCGCACCACGTGCTCTCACCACTGGTGTCCCCCAGGGCTCAGTTCTAGGCCCTCTCCTATTCTCGCTATACACCAAGTCACTTGGCTCTGTCATATCCTCACATGGCCTCTCCTATCATTGCTACGCAGACGACACACAACTAATCTTCTCCTTTCCCCCTTCTGATAACCAGGTGGCGAATCGCATCTCTGCATGTCTGGCAGACATATCAGTGTGGATGACGGATCACCACCTCAAGCTGAACCTCGGCAAGACGGAGCTGCTCTACTCTGGGAAGGACTGCCCGTTCCATGATCTCGCCATCACGGTTGACAACTCCATTGTGTCCTCCTCCCAGAGTGCGAAGAGACTTGGCATGACCCTGGACAACACCCTGTCGTTCTCCACTAACATCAAGGCGGTGACCCGATCCTGTAGGTTCATGCTCTACAACATTCGGAGAGTACGACCCTGCCTTACACAGGTCCTAATCCAGGCACTTGTCATCTCCCGTCTGGATTACTGCAACTCGCTGTTGGCTGGGCTCCCTGCCTGTGCCATTAAACCCCTACAACTCATCCAGAACGCCGCAGCTCGTCTGGTGTTCAACCTTCCCAAGTTCTCTCACTTCACCCCGCTCCTCCGCACACTCCACTGGCTTCCAGTTGAAGCTCGCATCTGGTACAAGACCATGGTGCTTGCCTACGGAGCTGTGAGGGGAACGGCACCTCCGTACCTTCAGGCTCTGATCAGTCCGTACACCCAAACGAGGGCATTGCGTTCATCCACCTCTGGCCTGCTGGCCCCCCTACCTCTGCGGAAGCACAGTTCCCGCTCAGCCCAGTCAAAACTGATCGCTGCTCTGGCACCCCAATGGTGGAACAAGCTCCCTCACGACACCAGGACAGCGGAGTCACTCACCACCTTCCGGAGACACTTGAAACCCCACCTCTTTAAGGAATACCTGTGATAGGATAAAGTAATCCTTCTACCCCCCCTTACCCCACCCCAAAGAGGGGAAAAAAAAAATATATATATATATATTGTAATAAAATATATATACATATTGTAAAGTGGTTATCCCACTGGCTATAAAGTGAATGCACCAATTTGTAAGTCGCTCTGGATAAGAGCGTCTGCTATATGACATAAATGTAAAATGTAAATGTTTGTTTCTTTTTCTCTCAATCTCTACTCCAACCCTACCCACTCAGCCCACACCCAGATGGTCATGCGCTGCCACAATCTTCTCTCTCTCTCTCTCTCTCTCCCGCTACTCTATCCTCTTCTATCCTATCCTTTCTTACTTCTGCTAAATCCTTCTCCCTCCTGTCTCCTGACTTTGCCTCTTCGACCCTACTCTCCTCCCTTTCTGCATCCTTTGACTCTCACTGTCCCCTTTCCTCCCTGCCTGCCCAACCTTCCCCTCCCGCTCTGTGGCTGAGTGACTCAATGCGTGTTAACAGAACAGGGCTGCGGGCAGCTGAGCAGAAATGGAGGAAAACTAAACTTCCGGAGGACCAATCTTCCTTCCACTCCCTCCTTTCTACCTTCTCTTCCTTTGTATCCACTGCTAAAGCTGCTTTCTATCACTCTAAATGTTAAGCTTCTGCCTCCAACCCTGGGAAACTCTTCTCCACTTTCTCCTCCCTCCTTAATCCTCCACCTCCTCCCCCTCCCTTCTCCCTCTCTGCGGATTACTTTTTCAAGCACTTTGAAAAAAAGGTTTACGACATCCGCTCCTCTTTCACTCACCCTACTGAGTCCACTGGTCCCACTCACATATAACTACCCTATGCCTTGACGTCTTCCCCCCTCTCTCTCCAGATTAAATCCTGAGACTAGTGATGTCCAGCTGCCCGACAACCTGCCCACTCGACCCCATCCTCTCCTACCTTCTCAAGACCATCTCTGGAGACGTTTTCCCATTCCTCACTTACCTAATCAACTCATCCCTGACCACTGGCTGCGTCCCGTCTGATTTCAAATTGGCCAGTCATTCCCCTCCTCAAGAAACCAACACAGGCCGGTATCCCTTCTTTCTTTTATTTCCAAAACACTTGAGTGTGCTGTCTCTGATGAACTCTCTCGTTATCTCTCTCAGAACGATCTTCTTGACCCTAACCAGTCAGGCTTCAAGGCGGCTCATTCAAATGAGACCGCTCTCCTCTGTGTCACAGAGGCTCTCCACTCTGCCAAAGCTGACTCTCTCTCCTCTATTCTTATCTTCCTAGAATATCTACAATATTAATCAGACAAAAATGGATCACATAATAGATATATCAACCATAATTTTATCATCTCACTTTAATGGGAATGTAGTAGGAGATGTTTTTCACAATTTTCAATGACTATTCATGCTTAGCCCTACCAATCAGGTCCGCTCCAGCTGTCCTTGTTATGCACACTCATTGTGTCTTAACAGAATAAACGTTTTTATTCTCTTCACAAATGGCAAACTCATCATGCGTATCACATTTCCATGGCTTGGCACAAGATAATTGACACCCAGAATCATAAAGCTATTTAAGTGATAATGCCCTAGAAGCCGGTGTTTGGGGGATATATTGGCACAGGTGTTGTTAGGCCCGAGATGAAGGCGAGGACCGGCAAACCGTGCCAATATATCCTCCAAACACCGGCTTCGAGGGCATTATCACTTTTATACAACGGGTTACCAACATATTCAAATAATGATTGACATATTTTCATTAAAAACGTTACTTTTATGATTTTATTCATACTATTTCATCCTACCACAAGATATAGTCCCGACACAAATCTAGGGTTGCGACCCAAGTCATTCTTTCTAAATGTTCCATTGCCATACTGGCTGGCAACGTTCTTATCCCTTGCTTGCTAGCTAGCCAACTACAGCCAACTTACATTCACGTCAAACAGTGCAGCCAGAATAACAATGAAGTAGCTACATTTGCATTTATTTAACCTCTTAAGGATCAGACCCTTTTTTTCAATTTTCGCCTAAAATGACATACCCAAATCTAACTGCCTGTAGCTCAGGACCTGAAGCAAGGATCTGCATATTCTTGATACCATTTGGAGAAAAAAAAACACTTTGAAAATTGTGGAAATGTGAAATTAATGTAGGAGAATATACACATTAGATCTGGTAAAAGATAAGACAAACAAAAAAACATGCGTTTTCAATTTTTCTTTTAATCCATCATTTTTGAAATGCAAGATAAATGCCACAATCTAATATTGCAGTTTAAGCGCAATTTAGATTTTGGCCACTAGATGGCAGCAGTGTGTGTGCAAAGTTTCAGATTGATCCAGTGAAGCATTGCAATACAGGACTATATTGTATTAAGTCTGCCCAAATGTGCCAAATTGGTCAATTGATACATTTTCAAGTACTTACCTATAGAGAACATACAAAAATGATATGGTAATACAAAATGTAAGTTTACACACTCCCAGGAATGTCATACATGATGGTTCATTAGCTTATACACTAACTTTCACACATCTAGATGGCAGGGCGGGGTGGGTGTGGAGACAGAGACAGCAGGGGTTCAAACTGTAGAACCCAGTTCCTACATTTCAATATAAAAATGGATTTTATCAAACACAACTATGCAGGATTTTATCTCTGGGACCCTTTGGATGACAAATCAGAGCAAGATTACTGAATGTAAGAACATTATTTACCTTCAGAGGTGAATGTATCAAACCAGTTGCCGTGATACGTTTTTTGTTGTTGTACGTTCTCCTCAAACAATAGCATGGTATTTTTTCACTGTAATAGCTACTGTAAATTGGACAGTGCAGTTAGATTAACAAGAATGTAAGCTTTCTGCCCATATTAGACATGTCTATGTCCTGGAAAGTTTGCTGTTACTTACAACAGTCATGCTAATCACATTAGCGCACGTTAGGCCAACCGTCCCGTGTACGGGACACCGATCCCATAGAGGTTAAGCTGTTTTCTAGTGACATTTATTTGGATACATCCATAACAATGAGCTAATGATGTGCGATTTCACCTGGCATAGATAATGTGCTTTCTAGTCAGGACACTGTTGTTCAGAGGAGCTAGCCAACAACACAGCGAACACAATCACTTCAAACTGAAGCTGGAAAGACTTCAAACTAGCTGCACTGCATTTCGTTTTACCTGTTTTCTATTGATAGTTCTTTGTATATATCCATAAAAATTATGCTGATTCATGATTTTGACTGGCTGAGAAAAGCTGCCTACCTGTCTGTCTCAACCCGACTCCTGACACGTTCATTACTATGAGACAGCTGGAGATAGAATTTGAATATTGAAACAATGTTGCAAATGTCGCAGACACAGACAGCAATGTTTATAGAAATCTCCGCTGTTGAAAACTAAATGTTAGTCTAAAAGAAATGTGAGATAATGTCTAGATGCTTTTTATAGTGGAGATCAAGTTTATAAATTGCCTGGCTGGTCTGATGAGACAGTGGATTGCGCAGTCAGATGGAACAGTGTAAATAGGCATTTTAACGTCATAGATTTAGCCTGTGGTAACTTGTGGAATAGACACCCATCAGCATTCAGGATTAGACCCACACTTTGTATAAATATTTGTAATCACTAACCTGTTGATACAAGCTTATGTGAGAAGCTGATCCATCAATTCAATTGATTAAGGCATATATACATTTAACACATTCAGACACTTGTTGATATTTTAATAATAAAAGCAATATGAACTAGAGGAGACAATGGCTTGTGCTTAAATGTTAATTTTATTTTATTCCAGGTCATCAGTTAACTTTGTGTTACTTCGTCCCACCTGTCTCTCCAGTAACTTCTCCTAGGCTAACACCCAAGACTAGCTAGCTTGATACTTGAAACCTATGCAGTCACTTAGTTAAGAAAATGACATATTTTTGGAACCTTAATGAAACAACTACAACTGTAAATACAACTCTACAACCGAAAACCCCTTCCGCGTCTGTTTTTTTACTTACATTGCTCAAAACCACTTTTTGTTGATAACTCGCCAAAACATGACTGGGCTGTTTTATTTATTTTTTTGCAGAGGGCTCATCCTCCGCATTAGGAACGTGCTGACTTCACTACATCATTCTAGCTTCTGTGTTATCTGAGAACTGAGTGTGTTGCTTTCGCCCCGTGTTACTTTCGTCCCGGCTCTCCCCTACTGCAACTCTCTGTTGGCTGTTCTCCCGCTTGTGCCATCAAACCCCTGCAACTTATTCAAACCCCTGACGCAGCCCGCCTGGTGTTCAACTTTCCTAAGTTCCCCCATGTCACCCGGCTCCTTCCGCACACTCCACTGGTTTCCAGTCAAAGCTTGCATCGTCTTCCAGACCCTGATGCTTGCCAACTGAGCAGCAAGGGGAACTGCATCTTCTTACCTTCAGGCTATGCTCAAACCCTACACCCCAACCCGAGCACTGCGTTCCGCCACCACTGGTCTCTTGGTCTTCCCACCTCTATGGGAGGGCAGCTCCCGCTCAGCCCAGTCAAAGCTCTTCTTTGTCCTGGCACCCCAATGTTGGAACAAGCTTCGCCCTAAAGTCAGGACAGCGGAGTCCCTGCCCATCTTTCGAAAATTTCTGAAACCCAACTTTTTTTTTTTCATTTAGCAGACACTCTTATCCAGAGCGACTTACAGGAGCAATTAGGGTTAAGTGCCTTGCTCAAGGACACATCAACAGATTTTTCACCTAGTCAGCTCGGGGATTAGAACCAGCGACCTTTCAGTTACTGGCACAACCGAAAGGTCGCCCCCAACGTATTTTCCCACTAGCACTGACTTTGCTGATAAATACTTTGTTGAGGGAAAATGTACATGATACGATTGTGATGTGTTGTTGTCTCACCTAGCTATCTTAAGATGAATGCACTAATTGTAATTCACTCTGGATAAGAGGATCTGCAAATGACTAAAATAAAAAATGTCCACTCATTTAAAACTGCATCATTGCTGTTCTGCATAAATCTTTGAAGTGCATGACAACGTCATACACCTAACCATACTGTTTTTCACAACAGTGTAATTGTGTACCACCTATACATTATAGGCTTTACATGTTACAAAACAGGTGTAAAATGGGATTGCATGGTCAGATGGAAAGTTCACCTGGACAGCCCAAGAAAGTTTATAAAGAGGCTGCATATAAATTCCACTCAAAGTTGAGAGGAGTTGGATATAGTCTTGGGATCCTTTACATTGCTAAAACCAGCTGTATTGTCCACTTGAATAAGAGATTAATGGCCTCTACTTTTCACACGGCACTTTGCATGGCAAACTCATGACCCAGGAGACCCAGCCTTAGGCTCTGAGATGGGCCTGTCTCTGGCAATTCTGCCCCAGCATCTCCGTACACATTGATTAATGAGATTGGAGAGCAAAGTTTGCCTGTTTCCCTAACAGAGTCCTGTTGGAGTTACTGTATTAACTATGTACGACGACAGGCCCCATTTTCCTCCATCACTAAATGAATGCCTGCATAGGTGACAGCGGATATTTTTAACCTGTGCTGATTATCTTGTGGTTAACACATCATTTTTATAGATACATTATGCATGAGGCCACAAACACTTTTTCGGTATGTGGAAATGACTGAAAAAGGGTGAAATCGGTTTAAACTGAAAACAATGGTCCTTGATTCTTGTGGAAATGGAGCAGTTTCATGCTATTACCATTTCTTTAATATAGAAACATTTGGTTATATAATGCACCATGGTCCACCCGCAGCTTTTTTTCCCCAAATTGAGAGAGTTTTTCAGTGAGCAGAGCCAGGGATTAGGGCCACTGTGCCTCCGGTCATATACAGTATTAGTGTGATTTACATATGCTAAGGGCTCTATTTAGGCACTACAGATTCCACAATAGAAATGTAAATGCAATTTCCGATTTAGCCGACATATGCAGCATTTACCGTGAATACAGTCTCCGATAAAGCAGGAATATTGCGTTTAAATTTCAATCATGCTGTAAAGCTGAACTTCCGGATTGAATAGAGCCCTAAGCTTCAGTGGACACCTGTTACACAAATCCTTCCGATTATATAATTCTGACATGAGAATTCTAACTGGGACTCTCTCCAAAATACTGTCTGTCTACTAGACAAACATCCTAGTTTGATTTCCTACACATGACAGACAGGTTCCTCAGTCCCTGTCACAGTCTCTGTAGTTTCTCTTGACAGACAGTTAAGATTTGGTTCTGGGTGCTGAGAATACAGTCTCAATAAATGGCTTCTATACCTAAGGCCACAAAGTTATTATGTGCATGACAGAATATGATTGACATAATAATAATAATATGCCATTTAGCAGACGCTTTTATCCAAAGCGACTTACAGTCATGCGTGCATACGTTTTTACGTATGGGTGGACCCGGGGATCGAACCCACTACCCTGGCGTTACAACCGCCATGCTCTACCAATTGAGCTACAGAGGACCACGACATAAACAGCTAGTGTACCAAATCCTCCGTCATTCTTATCAGAAGCATTGCCATTATGGCACAGGAATCTGTATCTTATTTCCCAGTCTCAACATACTTAGTCTGAATGCTTGCAGAAAACTGTCACTTTGAATACCACACCAGCATTTCCTTTTTTATATCCTGGTAGATTTACCCCAGTACACTGAAAGGTTCGTAAATGGTTCTTCCTCAGCTCGTAAAGTTCCTTGGAGAACTCTTGCCCGATAAATAACCTTTTAGTTAAGTGTGGGGTTCTTGACGTGGCATCTACGGTTCTTTAGAATTCTAAAAGGTTATTGAAATGTATGGAAGCCTGCAGATGTGTCCCTTTCATAGCACACAGCAAATTGGCCAGTGTTAACTAGTGTTGATTTTTCAGAGTAACATTTCTAGTGTAGATTCAAGAGTTAAATTAACACTGTAAAGAGTTAAATTAATACTCATTGGTGTAACATAACCCCAGTGTTGGTGTTAATAACCAGTGTTAAACCAAAACCACAGGTTGATTTGTATAATTGTTTGTTTGAATATATATGTTTTTGGATGGCTGTTCCAGTTTAGATGTTTAAGGTAGTCTCATGTCTTAGTCTTCCCAACCCTGGCAGTCATTCTGAATGCAGGTTGCGGGTTAATACAAATTGTACATCCCCACTCTGGCTGGATTCCAAACAGAATTATACAGAACAAAAATAAAAACGCAACATGCAACAATTTCAACGATTTTATTGAGTTACAGTTTATATATTGAAATCAGTCAATTTAAATAAATAAATTAGGCCCTAATCTATGGATTTCACATGACTGGGCAGGGGCTTGGTAGGGCATAGGCCCACCCACTTCGGATCCAGGACAACACACTGGGGAGCAAGTCCCAGCCAATCAGAGTGAGTTTTTTTCCAACCAAAGGGCTTTATTACAGACATAAATACTCCTCAGTTTCATCAGCTGTCCGGGTGGCTGGTCTCAGACGATCCCGCAGGTGAAGAAGCCGGATGCGCCTAGTCTCACTAAAAGTAAAGCAGATGTTGTAGCGTTGGCTTCCCTCATAGCCCTCCGGCAGATATTGCTTAATTGGAAATCCTCCAAACCTCCCACTGTATCAGCCTGGTTGAAAGATCTAATGTCTTTTCTACACTTAGAAAAAATTAAATACATTTTGAGAGGTTGTACTGATAACCTTTTCTTGAGAAGGCAGCCATTAATTTCCTTTTTTGAACAGTTGCCTTCTATTGATCAGGAGTACAGTGCCTTGCAAAAGTATTCATTCCCCTTGGCGTTTTTCCTATTTTGTTGCATTACAACCTGTAATTTAAATGGATTTTTATATGGATTTCATGTAATGGACATACACGTAATAGTCCAAATTGGTGAAGTGGAATGAAAAAAAGTACTTGTTAAAAGAATTATAAAAGATAAATAACGGAAAAGTGGTGCGTGCATATGTATTCACCCCCTTTGCTATGAAGCCCCTAAATAAGATCTGGTGCAACCAATTACCTTCAGAAGTCACATAATTAGTTAAATAAAGTCCACCTGTGTACAATCTAAGTGTCACATTATCTGTCACATGATCTCAGTATATATACACCTGTTCTGAAAGGCCCCAGAGTCTGCAACACCACTAAGCCAGGTGCACCACCAAGCAAGCGGCACCATGAAGACCAAGGAGTTCTCCAAACAGGTCAGGGACAAAGTTGTGGAGAACTACAGATCAGGATTGGGTTATAAAAAAAGATCCAAAACTTTGATAATCCCACGGAGCACCATTTAATCCATTATTAAAAAATTGAAAGAATATGGCACCACAACAAACCTGCCAAGAGAGGGCCTCCCACCAAAACTCACAGACCAGGCAAGGAGGGCAATAATCAGAGAGGCAACAAAGAGACCAAAGATAACCCTGAAGGAGCTGCAAAGCTCCACAGCGGAGATTGGAATATCTGTCCATTGGAACACTTTAAGCCGTACACTCCACAGAGCTGAGCTTTATGGAAGAGTGGCCAGAAAAAAGCCATTGCTTAAAGAAAAAAGTAAGAAAACACATTTGGTGTTCACCAAAAGGCATGTGGGAGACTCCCCAAACATATGGAAGAAGGTTCTCCGGTCAGATGAGACTAAAATTGAGCTTTTTGGCCATCAAGGAAAACGCTATGTCTGGCGCAAACCTAACACCTCTCATCACCCCGAGAACACCATCCCCACAGTGAAGCATAGTGGTGGCAGCATCATGCCGTGGGGATGTTTTCATCAGCAGGGACTGGGAAACTGGTCAGAATTGAAGGAATGATGGATGGCGCTAAATACAGGGAAATCCTTGAGGGAAACCTGTTTCAGTCTTCCAGAGACATGAGACTGGGACGGAGGTTTACCTTCCAGCAGGACAATGACCCTAAGCATTCTGCTAAAGCAACACTTGAGTGGTTTAAGGGGAAACATTTAAATGTCTTGGAATGGCCTAGTCAAAGCCAAGACCTCAATCCAATTGAGAATCTGTGGTATGACTTAAAGATTGCTGTACACCAGCGGAACCCATCCAACTTGAAGGAGCTGAAGCAGTTTTGCCTTGAAGAATGGGCAAAAATCCCAGTGGCTAGATGTGCCAAGCTTATAGAGACATACCCCAAGAGACTTGCAGCTGTAATTGCTGCAAAAGGTGGTTCTACAAAGTATTGACTTTGGGTGGGTGAATAGTTATTTACGCTGAAGTTCTTTTTTTTGGTCTTATTTCTTGTTTGTTTCACACAAAAAAATGTTTTGCATCTTCAAAGTGGTAGGCATGTTTTGTAAATCAAATGATACAACCCCCCCCCCCCCCCCCCCCCATATATATAAAAAAAGAAGAAGCTGGATGTGAAGGTCCTGGGCTGGTGTGGTTGCACATGGTCTGCAGTTGTGAGGCCAGTTGGACGCACTGCCAAATTCTCTAAAACAATGTTGGAGGTGGCTTATGGTAGAGAAGTTAACATTAAATTCTCTGACAACAGCTCTTGTGGACATTCCTGCAGTCAGCATGCTAATTCCATGCTCCCTCAAAACGTGAAACATCTGTGGCATTGTGTTGTGTTACAAAACTGCACATGTTAGAGTAGCCTTTTATTGTCTCCAGCACAAGGTGCACCTGTGTAATGATCATGCTTTTTAATCAGCTTCTTGATATGCTACACCTGTCAGGTGGATGGATTATCTTGGCAAAGGAGAAATGCTCACTAACAGGGATGTAAACAAATGTACGCACAAAATTTGATAGAAATAAGCTTTTTGTGCGAATGGAACATTTCTGGGATCTTTTATTTCAGCTCATGAAACATGGGACCAACATGCGTTTATATTTTTGTTCAGTATACAGTACATATCACTTTGCAAGCCAGCATAATGTGACTTGCATGCCTGATGTGGCCAGTAAATTATGAATTTCAGGGCACTGTAATCGGATAAAACAAGGCCCTCAAAAGAAGGCCTTATGAAATATGTATTGTGTTGTCTTAAATAATTTAATTTAAATGACAATATAGTCACTTAGCATCTCACTTGGTGAAGGCCAGAGGACAGAAAATGTATCAAGGCAACAACCATGTCTCTGTCACTAGCAAACACGGTCATGGGTTTTACTGGTAACTCTAAGATTCACTCGAAAGGCACCCTGGAAATATGCAAATAAGGCTTAGAACCCTACAGCAGGGCTATTCAATTCCGGTCCTGAAGGGACGAAACATTTCTGGTTTTGGATTTGCGTATGGTTCTTCAAAGAACAATCTCATTTAAGGTTCTTCAGGGACCCTAAAATGGTTCCCCTATGGCATCGCTCTCAATAACCTTATTTGGTTCCAATTTGCCCCTTTATTTCTTAGAGTGTATGTCATGTTGAATACATGTAATCACCATATATATGGGCAACAAAATGTTTGGAGTCATAGAATATGATGCAGCTAGAAACCAATCAGGTTGGCCAGGAGGCACAGGTATTTGCAACCACATGGGTAGGTTACAGCCAGTGTCTGCTCGTGATGGATTACAACCAGGAATACAGACAGCCTTGGGGATAAGCTGTCCTTTTGTAACCCACTCCCTGTCTCCTGAGTGATTGATCTAGCTGGCTGTCGTAGGCTGTTATCGGAGGCTTGTCTCTCCTCCCACTTCAACACCACAGTGGCTGTAGTGATTGATTAAATGTCGATACCAGAGAAGTGAGAATCATTAGATGGACCCATGGCATAAAGGCAAAAGTCTCATAATTTCCAATTAAACTGTGGAATGGGCTTTTTTTATTTGTTTACTTTCTAGGTATGTTTTTGCAATTTCCAGGTATTGTATTACTGTATTTACAAGCAAATCAGGGAATCCAGTGGTTGCAGGTGAATAATAGGAAGGCCCTTGCTTTATGGTAGCCTTTAGTATTGGGTGCACAAGCATCCTCCAATCCCTAATTTGAGCCTGACTGATTGTAATATTGCACAAGTGAAGCAGACAGAAAGAGACATAATAACACAGACAGAGATAGAGGGGGAAATTACTCAAAGACAATCACAGAGAAGAAATCTGAGAAGAAGAAGGACAGAGAGTCAGAGGGAAAGAGAGAGTGAGAAGAGACAAATAGAGATGGGGTAGAGTGTCTGAATGAACAAATTGACAACCCTTCATGTGACAGCAAGGCCAACGGTGAATCGTTTAAATCAGGAAGGGATTTCCTTATGCACAGGGACTCAGTGATCTCATAGTCACATGGGGATACTCTCAGCACAAACGTTTAGCATGGCTCATTCAACAGACACAAGCCCACAACTGTATAAAGCACTAGTTAGAAATGTCTTTGGTCAGAATAATATACTTGCCATTTAGACATCTATTACTCACATAGCACTTTTTTGATTGCTTGCTAACCTATACACTTCAATGTCAGCTTGCATTAATTTTTCAATATTAAATAAACATTAAATGAGGTCAAGGTCAAATACACTGTCTTCTCAAGTAAGGGATGGATAAACATGTACAGAATGGGTACCTGGAGGAAAATGGGGGAGTGTCATGCTTTTTCATTTTCAAGTGGAGGGTTTAGTATTTTTTAAATCTAGTCCAGGGGAAGGTCATGTAATTTGTAATTGATGAAATGTCAATATTTCTCAGTTTTTCTGAATTAGTTGCTTATTAGGCTATATATCGATGTGTGCCCGATGCCGCCCCTCATCTCAAATTATCCATAGCCTATAGGCTAAAGGCTATTAAGTACATGCTCGAAGAAGCACAGACCAAAGTTATATTTTGAAGAAAATTTACTTCCTTCCAAAGTATTTTGCGCTGCTGGGATGGTGTAAATAAAACTAGGCTGCATTACACACTGCAATGGATATTCCAACCTTGAGCTCCGGCTCGCTCTGCTCTTGCTAATGAAAACTTGTTTTGTGGTGCCTAACCAATGCTGTGCTGTGTAGGTCTATAGTGGCAGTTCATGAGGAGAGTCAAATAATTATTCAGAAAATACTTTTTTATTAGGCCTATTCCCAGAAATGATATATCTTGCACGCAGACTAGCCTGTAGTCTATGTTCTGTTCAGTTTGAGAAGGAAGGGCGAATATGAGAAGAAGGACCGGAGGTCAACTTTGATAGCTTGCTACTACTATAATTGATTTTTAACAAAAACAATGTTTCTTGCCCATTATGTATTTATCAGATGTATTGACTTCACAATAAGCCAGATTCGAGTAACTTACATTGTGGTGCTGAAACTTGAAGCAGCAGCCGTGGCACAATCAATCGGAAATGGACAAGTCATGGTGCTGATAGTAGGCAAATTCGAGTAGGCATACTTCATTTGAACCATCTTCATTTTAACAACAAGAGGGCTTTGTGTTGGAGCCTATTTCTTCATATTTAAGAAATGATAGATAGGCCTACCTGTTTGACAGAAGAAATGTGTCTATAGGCTGCTACATCCATAGATTTGTCGGCCAATTCCTCCACCCACCGTGCACTTTTTAAATAGCCTACCTCCGTGTCAGGGCTGTTAAATTAAAACCAGGAGTCGAACTGAGGGGGTATGACAGGGTATGCCATAGGCTTACCTTTCATTAAAGAAAATGGCAAAAAGTACAGGCCTACCCCTTGTTAGCTTAAGATTTTGTTGAAAATAAAACAGATGTGATTATATAAAGTGATCGATAACAGCGCTTTGTTCTGTGGGGATATCATTGTTTCATATATTTGAAATGTATTTGAGGCTGAGCTACAACCCTCTATAGCCGAGGAGACAAAAAATTGACTTTGTTTGGGAAGTAATCTAATTATGTCACTATCAATTGATTAAGCTATTCATTTTCTGTACAATAGACGGTGTTTAAACCCAGAAAGCTTTTAGGGAAACACTTGTTGCGTTAAGCCACGGATGAAGAGTAGCCAGTAGTTAAAGCTTACATTTTTCTGCGTCGGTAGGCCTACTCTGTCTGGGGTGGAAAGGTAGGCCTAACTTTTGTAGTACCATGCTCAGATTCCTAATGACATCTCCGATCTAATTATTTGCAAACAGGGACAGTTTCGTTGCAAACAAGACACGCTGATTTGGCATTTGAGAAATATGATAAAATGAACACATAGGCCTATCTCTCTGTCCATTCTTAGCCTGTAATTTAGGTAATTTGTTTGGTATTTAAAAACATTCTTCTAATATGTAAAATGAAGTAGAATTGCAATGTTTTCTCGGACCTGCAAATACAACGATAGATTCATGCAATGCTTTTACTATAAAGGTGATCTTTCCACCACTACTCTTGTCCACAGTGGTCTGTGAACCCACAATCTTCTGGCCTGCAGCCCTGTGCGCTATCAAATTTCCTCCGTTGCCATCTAATGCTTACAGGACGAAGAACAGTTTCTAAAACGGCATATCTAAGGCTCTGGTCTGTCCAGGAAGTTAAAGTAAACGGTAGGCATGTTCTCTGCTATCCACTTTATGTTTTAATTATTATTTTGGGTATCGTTTTTTTTTTCAAGCGTTCAGGGAGGGTTTAGGTAAAATATATTTTGCTGAAGGGAGGGCCATCCATTTTCATTTCAGAGAGGTCAGATTTTCTCCATGTAACCCTCATTATAAATAATGTTCACTCCCTAAGTGGAATAATACATTTTCCCTGACATCCATGCCCGAGGCAAAGACAGCTGATAATTGTGTAATGTAATGCAATGTTAACTCCATACTGTATATGAGACAGTGATGTGGAGAGCCAGGGAATTCTCAGTGGGGTCATATTTAGAGAGCTGCTCATGCAGTGTGGTAGCAGCTCTCTGGGAAGTAACCTGATAGGCTGTGAAGGAAAATTCAGGCTTTGACCCTGTCACATGCGCAGTGGATCATGAACGGTGTTGATAGCTGTGACACATTAGGCCCAAGGGACCCATGGAAGCTGGGCCGCCCTGTCCTGTTTTGCCCTGTGTGTGTCTGTGGCTCCTGTTACCCACCCGGCCACTGTGCTATAGAACTGTGTTGCTCTAAATGATACATGGCCTTTGTTCATCCTTAACCCAAGAGCACTGGAGACAGCAGTGGATCATGTTTACACTCATTCCCCTAATGAAACATTTAGGCCCCTGATTAGTGGCACACAGGCAGACCTGCGTACAGGAACGTCCCCTTAGAGTGGACTGACAAACATCTGATTACAAAGACTGTATCCTTGGCAGGTTTATGGAGAAAGATTGTCAATTGATATGCAAGGTTGGTCATCATGACACATTATTCAGATTAAGATCAGTTATTTTTCATTTAACAACAGTCACATTATCTAATGACTGTCTATGGGGATCCACAGTCAAGAGGGATTCTAATACATAATCAACAGGTATAGATACAGTATATATGTCTTGCGCATCTGTCCATTTGGTAAAACAGTCATCTGGACAGCGACACTTTTAATCCATAAAAGCCCAGGATTTTAGGCATTTACAACCCACTCAGCACAGTGACCCAATCACAGTTATGCAAACAGAGACATGCCGTATACAGTGCAGTGGACTGGTATCTAGCACATGGGAAATTAGCATGAGAGAACAGGCACAAATGTCTCCAGAGCATGTTTACACTGCTGCTGCTAGAGTAATGCTAAACAGGGTCTAATCCATGATAAAATCATATCTACAACGTGAAACAACAGGATTAGGACAGAGGGAGATTCCTGTAGATCTGATGGAGATTCCTGTGTGGTCATTTGGGAATGATTTGACAGATAAGGATGGAGGAATGTGTCCATGTTTTCATTATTCCATGTTTCCATGTCCACTCTGTGGTAACATAAACTGTCTGTTGATGCGGTTTGTGCATCAAGCCTAACCACTACCATTTTAGCTCTGGATTAAAGGGTAACATTACTCTATGACAAATCATGCACCCAAGGACGAAACTGATCATGGTTCTGTGAAGGGTTGATACATATTGAGGAGCTTATCAAATCAACCTCGTTCTATAAATGACTTTTCATCTGACACTGCAGGAATAGTGGTGGTCAACAGCTCCAACCCCAAACACGCACGCACACACAAAAAGCACCACTCATGAATTAGGTCATTTCATAATACTCTGAGAATATTTAGGGCGGTTTGAAGTTTTCACACCAACCCATACCAACAATTCAGCAATACCAACTTAGTATTGTTAGCAGTGTGTAGGTGAGTCTGACTCTATAATTTGCCCTTGGGAACAGTTTCTGTAGGTGTGGTTCACAACAATTCCTCTACAATGTGAGCAGTTGAGAAGAGACTGGTTAGATCGTGCACAGATTTTCAGCAAACCTTCTGTGCAAGTATTATTTCACTTCTGATATCCCAGACCCATGGGAAATTACATTTACTTGAAAAGGCCTCTGGAGCTGCAGCCAGGGACTTCAAATCATAAGTTCTCCTTTTGCTTTCAGATTTACAGCTTTGTTGACTTAATCTATATGCATCAGCAACATTTCTTATTTTTAATGAGCACAGAGGCAGTTCCAGAACATTGTGCCCCTGTGCTCTATGAATTGCTAAATTGCAAATGCATTCAGCAGTAAATATCACGCATATTCCCAGTTCTGACGCAAACTGCATAGTGTTCTTCAGGTCTACCGCAACATAAAACTATAAAGTGTGTGTGTGAGTGCCCACTGGGCAAAAACTGGTTGAATCAACATTGTGTCCATGTCATTTCAACCCCAAAAAATCTATATGATGACGTTGAATCAATGTGGAAAACTGATTGGAATAGCAAAAAGTCATCAATTTAAGGGCATTTCATATTTTTTTCACCCAACTTTTAACCTAAATCCAACGACATGGTGAAATGTTTTGTTAATTTCATGTTGAATTCACGCTAGTGACGTTTATCCGACGTCTGTGCCCTGTGGGTGTGTGTGTTTGATTGATGATGCTAAATAGAAAAGGTCACTATGTTTTTTAAAATCTTTGGTAGGTGGTTTTGACCAGTCTCATGCTAAAGCCTCCTAGCCAGGACACACAGTAAACACTGACTGGTTTGAATGTAAGTGCCTTACATGAGGTGAGAAGCTGCACCGCTAACTCAATTTGAGAGTGCATGTCTCGGACCAGTTGGCAGGTATGCCAGAGGGTTGGCTCGCTGGGCCCATGGCCTCTTGTTTGCTGTTGCTGATGTGTGCTTGGCCAGCGTCTCTACTATAATTCATTACAGCCTGCAGTAGACAACACTGAGGACCAGTGATGAATGCATTTGCAGCCTCTTACAATGGGGTACGAGGTATTCCTGCCAATTTATCAACTTCTCTTTCTCATACAGCCCCAGCTTTTTGCGGTTGCTTTATTATTGAGGAGTAGGAGGGAGAGGAAGAGGGGTGGCAGTTACATGGTAAAGCACTAACTCAATGTGTGAGGATGTTTTTGTTAGTTGTCAGCCGTTTGCAATGTCCACCCACTGCTTGCATAGGGTGGAAAGTATTATTAGAAATATTATTTGTCTCCACACAAGCATCTATAAAACATAACTACTGTTGTTCTCGCATTCCTATGATTAAAAAAGAACAACAAAGTAAGGTTATGTGAACATGATGTCCATATCCACAGACTAAAGTTTATCTCATCAAACAGATATAATGGAATGGATCCCTGGGCTGTTGCCAGCTTTACCCCGTTTGCCTGAATTATAGATTGTATATCTCAGTTTATCTAAGTAATCCTTTCTCCATCAAACCCAGGGGGAAATCATATTTGCAAAAGGATACAGATACAGTAACATGAGATTGGACAATGTTTGTCATTACAATGTGTTGATGTCCCATATTTATGTAGATCATCATGTTACAGTATGTCCCCCGTGGAACGACCTTGGCTTGGAGACAGTGACAGCTGTGCATGCTTATTTATGTACTGTATCTACTGGTTCATATGCCGACTTAACATATTCATGATGTTTTATGCTGTGAGGCTTTACCTTGGAATTGAATACAGTACACATATTTACATTCACAGTGTGAAACATATCATCTGGGGTGTCTAGATTCAGCACACCTGAACTATTGGACCCTAATATTCTAACAACATAGTGTGCTACATGTTAGTGGTTCTATATAGTATTATCTGGTGGGCTATACATAGTCTTGCTTGAATGATTATTATGAATAGACTTCAACAAATAAATAACCTTTGCGATGTCATCTGCATTTTCAAGGACAATATCTAAATAATATTCAAATGTGATGTCAAGCAAACAACATGTGGCTCTTGTTAGTATCTCCAAATACAACAAATGGTGATTGGAGTAATGTGGAGTCAAATCTGAAAGTTGTAAAATATGAATATATTGGATTGCTACAGTGTTTGGTTAGTAGGCTACTGTGTATCCTGTAGTCTGGGGTTTGTTATGTTTCTACCTTGAAAGAGTGGAATAAATGACAATCTCTACAATTAGGCATTGTTTCCCTCTGCATTATGAACACATGAATCCCACAACAATAGCTTCTGGGTTTGGATGTTCAGTCTAATCATCGCCATGTAAGCAGATTTTACCCTTTGTGGGATACACACTCCTGTGGGAGAATTGTAATCCCCTTTGTCTTTTGTTGTTTTCCATATTTGCATGTCGTGCACACATTCTGAGAGTGTCCTTGAGACACAGAGAGAGAGGGGGCCCACACCAACACATCAGTGCCATAACGTTACCTAACTCATCCAGGCAGAAACACAATAGTAAAGGACTGGATGGGCTCCAGCTTCCATACAAACAGCGCTCACTAATTGATTGATTTAGTGAAACATTAATAGACCACCGGCCTGAGGGGAGAGGCAGGTGTTTGGCTTGGACAGTACACTACACACACAGCCATGGCAACATAAATCTCATGCTCAAGCAGAATCATAAACATGAGGTGTTGACTTTCTGTTGTTGTGTTTGTTTTGCTGATGTGGATGAAGCTGCAGACAGTCTGTAGTGAAATGTATCTGAGACCATCCCCCTGAAGGTCTCCCCCTAGAGCCCGTCTCTCATTGTCTTTCATTACTCTCCCTGGCACTGTGGGTTCAGGTTGGGAAAAGAAAGAGGGAGCCAAAATTAGAACAGAGGAAGGGGTTCCTCTTTCTACTGGGAAAATATAAATAGAACACACAGCAATGGCATGGCAGAGGATTTGCTAAAATAATATAATCTTAATGGTGCACGACTTTCCTTTATTTAGGTCAAGCAAGCTGTAAGTAAAGTGACATCCCACTGACGAAGACACTTACCATTTGGAAGCTTGTGACTGTTTTCCTCCAGCCATGCAAACAGGTTGGCAAAGTTGCAGTTGCACACCCAAGGGTTGCCCTCCAGTCTCAACACCCGTAAAGAGGGCAACTGGCTCAGCGCCCCCACCTGAAGGCCAGACAGGGCGTTACGCTCCAGCTCCAGTTCACGCAGGGAGGTGAGGCCCAGGAACGCATCCTCGTTGACCATGCTCAGATAGGGGTTGTTGTCCAGGCGGAGTTTGATCAGGCTACGGGACTGCCCAAAGGTCCCCGAGGGGATCTCAGTCAGGTTGTTGCTGCCCAAGTCCAGAAACACCAGCCTGGAAGAGGTGCTGAGGGTGCCCGGCTCGATGTGGGACAAAGAGTTGTTCCGCAGGTCCAGGTAGACCAGGTCACTGTAGAGCACTAGGAAGTCAGAGGGAATGCGGGGGATACAGTTGTCAGACAGAAGGAGCCTGCGGACATCCAAGGGGATCTCATCAGGAAGACGGGTGAGTCCACGGCCGCTGCAGTCCACAGTGTGGGGATCTGGGCACAGGCAGCTCGTTGGGCAGTTTTCTCCCTGAGCCCATAAGACAGAGGACAGCAAGACAAGGAGAGGATGGAGCCAGCAGACACATGGCAACATGGTCAAGGGGGTAAGAGCAGAGAGGGGCAGAGGAGGCTTGGGGTGAGAAAGAATGGCAAGGGGTGTCGGGAAAGAGAAGCGGGGGTGAGGGTCAGAGGGCGGGAGATTAGGAAAGGGGAGGGGAAGGGGAGAACGAGAGGGGAAAAGGGGGGATCAATCCCTGTGCAGGAGCATCCTGCCGTTCTTGAGATGAAAATCTGAGACAGCTCCGGCATCAGGCAGCGAGAGAGCAGCGTTGAGCGCTGTGTTCCAAGAGATCATGTAGCAAGCAGCCTGGATAGAATAGCAAACTGCTGGCTTTGAAGAAGCTAGGGGAGGGAGATGGCAAGAAGTGGGAGGGAGAGAGCGAGAGAGAGTGATAGAGGGAGAGAGAAAGAGAGCTTAGCAGAAAGAGGAAGGTAGCTTAGCAAAGGTAAATATAAACTATAGAGAAGCAGGAATAGAGAGAAACTGGCGGCACAGACAATGGGGAGGGGGGCTGAGGAGGGGGCTCTGTCCGCCGGGTTAACCCACAGTCGATCTTGGGGGGTTGACTGAGGAGGACGCCTTGGTCTCTGACACAAAAGGATACGCGCCGGGGTAAGTCAGTCTCAGGCAGATCAAGGGAAGAGGGACATTTTTGCATCCCTCCATTTGTCTCTGGTCTCTGTGTGGGAATGCCTGTCGATCTGATCTGCCTGCTGATCTAAAAGGATAGACAATCCCACAGTAACACAGCTTTAGTGTATACAAGTTTTTTTTTTATTCCCTCTCTACCTCCCTGTGCTCTGCAACTCGCCGGCAGAGCAGAGCTCGACAAAACACTCCCCAGCTGGGTCCCGATGCTCTGTTGCTATTGAGAAAGAATCCAAATGTCCGTGGAGAAGTCATATTCATGCAGATGACAGTCCTGAACTTAGCACAGTAGCAGTCAATCGAATGTTTGTCTGTCTCAGAATGTGCCAGGGTTTATCTCATGCTATGAAGGAGGCGTGCCTTTAACATGTTGACAAATTCATGACATGTGATGTCACTTCCTAGTGTGAAAATATTAGGGTTGTTTCCCTCTGATTTTTTTATTTCTATTACTGATTGTCATGAATTTAGCAAATAAATTAATAATGAAATCTATGATTAATTAATATTCATATTACAAAATACTTTGCATCTTTATGTATTACCTTTTTTATTTGTACTTTGCATATTTTATGCTTTAGCCTTTTGATATCATAGACTAGAATAAAGGGCTTTATAATATGGCATTGTTGAATACTTGTTTCTGATTGGCTTGAAGGGCATTCTAGAGCGTGCATTATTTCCCTTTATACAAAGGGGGGGTCTAATCCTGAATGCTGATTGGTTAATACCACATTCCAGCCGGTGTCTATTCCACGTTACCACCGGCTAAATCTATGACGTTAAAATGCCTATTTACCCTGTTCCATCTGACCGCGCAATCCACTGTCTCATCAGCCCAGCCAGGCAATTTATAAACTTGATCTCCACTATAAAAAGCATCTAGACATTATCTCACGTCTTTTAAACTAACATTATGTATAAACCTTGCTGTCTGTCTCGCCGACATTTGCAACGTTGTTTCAATATTAAAATTCGATCTCCAGCTGTCCCATAGTATTGAGCGAGTCGGGAGTCAGGATGAGATAGACAGCCCTTACAATTTTTTTTTTCAGTTTTGAAACTGTAGTAAAAGCGCAGTAACTGCAATCGACTGTGGTATTTTGGACGCAGTAATTGCAGACTAACTGCAGTTATACTGCACTCTAACTGCAGTTATACTGCAGTGTACTGCAGTTATACTGCACTCTGACTGCAATCTGTTTTCGTAAGGGAGGCAGGAAGCTCCTCTCAGCCAGTCGAAATCATGAATTAGCATCATGTTATGGATATATACAAAGAAGTATCAATAGAAAACAGGTCAAACTAAACAAAGTGCAGCAAATATATACAGTGGCTTGCCATACATCCTGGAATTAAAAAGAATTTTTGGGGGGTTTGTATCATTTGATTTACACAATATGCCTACCACTTTGAAGATGCAAAATATTTTTTTATTGTGAAACAAACAAGAAATAAGACAGAAAAACTGAAAACTTGAGCGTACATAACTATTCAGTCAATACTTTGTAGAGCCACCTTTTGCAGTAATTACAGCTGCAAGTCTCTTGGGGTATGTCTCTATAAGCTTGGCACATCTAGCCACTGGGATTTTGCCCATTCTTCAAGGCAAAACTGCTCCAGCTCCTTCAAGTTGGATGGGTTCCGCTGGTGTACAGCAATCTTTAAGTCATACCACAGATTCTCAATTGGATTGAGGTCTGGGCTTTGACTAGGCCATTCCAAGACATTTAAATGTTTCCCCTTAAACCACTCAAGTGTTGCTTTAGCAGTATGTCCTGCTGGAAGGTGAATCTCCGTCCCATTCTCATATCTCTGGAAGACTGAAACAGGTTTCCCTCAAGAATTTCCCTGTATTTAGCGCCATCCATCATTCCTTCAATTCTGACCAGTTTCCCAGTCCCTGCCGATGAAAAACATCCCCACATCCCCATGATGCTGCCACCACCATGCTTCACTGTGGGGATGGTGTTCTCTGGGTGATGAGAGGTGTTGGGTTTGCGCCAGACATAGTGTTTTCCTTGATGGCTAAAAAGCTCAATTTTAGTCTCATCTGACCAGAATACATTCTTCCATATGTTTGGGGAGTCCCACACCAAATGTGTTTGCTTATTATTTTCTTTAAGCAATGGCTTTTTTCTGGCCACTCTTCCGTAAAGCCCAGCTCTGTGGAGTGTACGGCTTAAAGTGGTCCTATGGACAGATACTCCAATCTCCGCTGTGGAGTTTTGCAGCTCCTTCAGGGTTATCTTTGGTCTCTTTGTTGCCTCTCTGATTAATGGCCTGGTCTGGTCTGTGAGTTTTGGTGGGCGGCCCTCTCTTGGCAGGTATGTTATGGTGGCAAATTCGTTCATTTTTTTTATAATGGATTTAATGGTGCTCCGTGGGATGTTCAAAGTTTCAAATATTTTTTTATAACCCAACCCTGATCTGTACTTCTCCACAACTTTGTCCCTGACCTATTTGGAGAGCTCCTTGGTCTTCATGGTGACGCTTGCTTGTCCATTACATGAAATCCAAATAAAAATCCATTTAAATTACAGGTTGTAATGTAACAAAATAGGAAAAACGCCAAGGGGGATGAATACTTTTGCAAGGCACTGTATATATATTTTTTTACTTGTTCATTATTTTCCATTGAACGTATAGCCCCTCATTCCTTCTCCCTTACATAATCACTGAAACAATACAAAAATTACATCCAGGTTAAAAATAATTTATATTTCAATAATGAATGTCATTGTTTTATTTGTCCTCCCTCAAACTGAATATTACTTCACTGTCCTACAGTCTTAATCCCTGAGTCTCTGACAATGACGAGACAATGCTTTGATAGACAGCCTCACAGTTACATCTCAATTTTCAAGAAAATCTTGTCCGAAGGTGACAGACAGCGTTACATTATTATTATCCCTGAAAATGGAAAAAGTCTCAACTGTGACCTTTTCAAAAACTGCACATAAAACCTTCGTCCTTGTTTGCACTGCGAGCTGAACGTCAGCACTTTATGTCAGCTCGGGTTATACAATGATCATTTTGATGCACTGTCACAGTAGATTGCACTACAACTGCATGATGGGAACAAATATTTTTTTTTCTAACAGCCATCGAGCCAATGTGTGGCTACAATCTATATCCTTAATAGTAAAACACAAAGGGACCAGTGACTGCGTCTCAAACCACAACAGTGGAACAGGTTTTAATTCAGAATCTCAATTAGATTTCCCCAATGGGATCTGTATCAACAGGCAAATGGAATTAGACCAAGGATGTAGCACAGGGATAGAGTGGAGTGGAGGAGCGGGAGTCCTGAGAGACATGGAGGGAGATGGAATAGTAAAAGGCTCTGTCTGATGGGATGTAATGGGAGAATGTGGAGTATATATCAATGGGTAAATAGAAGCACTGCCTGCCTGAGCCATTATTACCAGTAGTGACCCTCTGTAGTAATTCCCAACCTTGGGATCATCATAACATAAGAACCTGTTTCTGTATGTACAGAAAACATTGTGTTTGGCAATGCAAACAGCTCCAGTTGTCAGTGAATAACAGCAACTCACATACAGTATACCTCGTCATCCGTAAACCAATGTCTCACATCCCTGCTTTAGGGTGTGAGCTGAAGTGAGATGTGTTTGCTGTAAAGCACACCTGTGATATCGCTCAGGGCAGGAGAGCAGCTTCTTCATCAAAATAACATATTTTCTACCTATTCCAGCACCATGATAGAGCGTTTCATATTGTGCTCTGCAAGGGAAAAGCACATCTCTGTTATACCCTAACTGCCAGGCTTCATGGCGGCTGGGCATTCTTTCATTACTAAACTGGTGACTTGTGTGAAGACTTGCCAGGCAGAGGATCTATGAGAAGCATTACTCAGCCTGTGGTCGGCTAACCATCTCTGTATTTACAGCCAAGCCAGACATTGCATATTAATAGTGCTTTGGTTCTATGTAGGATTTAGCGCCGCTGTAGGATTTAGCGCCGCTATGATATGTTAGTTATAACACTAACAGGTTTTATATCATAGATACGGAATTAGCTGACTCACTGTTGCCTTTTTTGTTTGTTTTGAACCAGAAATTTAGTTCTAGACAGACTCAAGACTCAAAGTGATTTATTCTTCTAAATTGCAGAATCCAGGCTGTATGAGTGTCATTTCCAACAGTAATTTATTTTTAATCAACATGTTTAATTACTATATTCATGAGTGTGTTTAAGACATCCCTTCCTCCCATCCTGTTGTGGCATGTTTGTGCCAGCTGAGTAATTGCCAAGCAGCTCAGAATGAAATGGACTGAGACAGAGAGACTTAGTTAAAATGGAGAGGTTTCCAAATTGAAATGCATGTGGAGCACCACTCCTAGCAGGTATAATGGCCTCCAACTCCCTGAGGAGAGCTGTTCTGTTGATGTTCAGTCGTAAACTGTTATCTTGTGTGTAAATTCAGGTCTGCTGGCTGTCTAACTCAGTGCATAAGAGCCAGGTTGAGTAATAGGAAACTTCGAAGGGTTGATTTAGGTTTGAAATGAGGCCCGATTACCATAAGATGTCAGTATAATTAGCACTAGGCATAAACAACACCATCAAAGTGGTCATTGAGGCCCACCTCTTCTCTCTTTCTCAGTGTGATAATGGTGGTTGAGTGTGGTAACTAGAGAGTGATGGGGCGGGGCTTGAAGATCTTTATATTGGCTGCCAGATGGAGGGAGATGCTGGAGTGTATTTGGGGCAAGTCTACTCTAAGGCACAAATAGGCCAGTCACATTCTGCGGATATAATTTGGCAAAGTCCCTACTTACTTTTCACACTATGAGTTTATTAATATTCCAACTCCACTGTATCTCTCTATTATGCAGTGTGTGCCTTGAGCATAGGATGATTCAGGATGATTAATGTAAGACTTTTTGTGTAACATCATCATTGGCTTCAAATTCCACTCCAAATCTAAAAGATGTGAGATGCTATTTAGTCTGTAAAAAATCAAGTCTGCACGAAACACCACTTTCCTGACAGCTGCTAGCACAAACCGATCCCTCAGTATTTAGACCAATGTCGAGTCACTGAGGTGTTCAAAGTAGTGGAAATACAACCTGAGAGAGAAATGTAAGCCCGGGCTTCAGCAATCACTGACCTTGTCTGCGAGCACCAGCATTGATCCAGGTTTACCTCGCTGCTTGTCCTGGGGGATTAATTTTGAGAAATAACAGTGTGGATATCAAGGACCTTACCATTAATGTCAGCCACAGCTGCGCTACTGAAGACTAAATGTATCATTGCTATTGCTGCTTATGCAGATAAATGAATCCCAATCCAGATATATTAAAACAGAGATGCTGTCTTGAAATGGCTATGAGTAAAAACAATGTGTGGTTGTCTGTACTGAATACTACACAAAATGTGAAAATACAATCTTGTCCATACTTGATTAAGGGGATTTTCACATTGACAAATCGTTGTATCTCTAGGAATTCGTAGTTCAGCATCTCCCACAATGACATCTCACTATACTTCTCACTATCCAAGGATTAGACCAGAGGTTGTGCTTGAAGGGATCTTCAATCAGACACACACCAATCAAAGCCCTCCTCCACCCCACTCCAAGTTAGTGCATAATGACTGCACATCCTCCCTCTCAGCCTATAAGCAGAGCAGGTAGTAGTGAGTAGTGAGTAGGGAGTAGGGGGTAGTGTGTGGAGAGGGACAGGATAGGAAAACCCAGTTAGGCGGCAGGCAGGCAGGCAGCTGAGTGTCACCAGGGTTATATAACCCCAGCATTGAGCACAGCCCAGCGTGCTGAGAGTTAGTAAGTGTGGGGCCGAGGCAGGAGGGCCTTCCTTCCCCACAGTTAACCACTGTGAGAGGCTCTCCACCTGCAATTAAAGCAAGGCACATTAATAAATGATGAATGTCAAGCGCAGCGTGCTATTTGGCTTTGCTGGTGCCCCATGTTGGGTCTTTGCCATTGCAGGACGGGGGGGGGGGGGGGGGGGGGGTATGGAATAAGTAGGAACAAGGACAGCAGGTAGCGGGTTTATAGGCACTACACAGCAAATGTCACCTCCCTTTGAACACTTCTGGGAATGTAATGGACAGACATTCAAGATGCAGGGGCAGCTGTCGCGTCTTAAGCTGTCCGTTGGCATTTAGTAATCTGGTATGTTTGCCATGTGCCAGGCCAGGAAGGGAGGCAGGAGAGAGGTGTGGTCTGTCAGGCAAGGGCACAGTGGACAGAGAAGCCCGGGCACATCTGACTCCCCATCATGGTGATATGAGCCAGAATCACCCAGACATAACCTGTGTCCTCAACAGTGTCCGGATAAGCTACCCCTGGTTGGCTGTCTGTCACTGTGGTAGACCCCACACAACCTAGAGCAGAACACAACAGAACAATAAGGAACACCACAAACTGCCTGTCACACCTCATCTCCTTAACTAACATGCAATAAGAGATTGAGATTTGAACATACAAAGTCCCATACATTAAACAAAGTGTTTTGGCTTATCTGGACTGCCTGCCAAAATAAGAATGATTGTGAGTATTTGACTTGCGTGACTAGTGATCCTCGTGGCTGTGTGGTTCATTCTTTAGACACATTAGCCAGCCAGCCACAGGCGTGGGAAACGACAGCCCAGCCCCAGTTATTAAGATGATTGTTTCAGGCTCTTTATGATGAGTGCAGCCAAAGTCTCTGGATCTCGGTTTGCTCTTTCAGATTGCTGGTAGAAGAATATCCAGTCCACTGCATCCCAGAATTGAAATCGTGTTAGTCTATGCATACCAGCACCTCCAATCAGATTGTTCAATGACTCAACAATGCTTTCCAATGTTACTTTACCTGAAACCTTGAGCTGTAGATAGGAAGTAAAAACGTGATACGTGCTAAGTGTTACATTTCACTAGTGCCTTGAATCTGTTTTCTAACATATATAACATTTATTATATTGTTCTATGTTCATCTGTTATTTTGAGCGCCATGGGTATAGCAGTTCTTGTTACATCACAGTCTAGATGATAGATGTGCATACACATCTATTTACACGTATAATTAATGAGAATATGGTGAAAAGGCACACCATCTGGTACATCCAGGACTCCAGTCAAGTGGAAGCAGGATCAGATGTTTACTGTAGTGCCAGTTTGACACACGCTGTACATTGCTCACTGATTTCATACGGATTTGTGGGAGAGTACTATATGCCCTATCATCCATTTGGTGAGCCATAAAGATTATACCATGTTCTATATGACTGGAACCTCTCTGACTCACTTAGTCACTTATGCACTCTTAGATTGTAAAGCGTGATGACATATAAGAGCTGCTGCTATGTCACAGGGCAGAATAAGAGCATTCGATCAGTATCAATTTAGCTTCCCATTTTTGTATTTTATAGCTACTGTGCAACACGTATGGTTCAATATCAATATTGCAGCTTAATGAACAGCCAGTGTGTGTGGTTGTGTGTATACTGCAAGTTTGCATGTGGGATCGGTTGGCAGTGCCTTTTGGACGGCTCTGCAAGTAATCTGTCATTGCTCATTCTGCAGAGGTCACAGCCCCTGTCAGGTGTGCATGCAAGCCAGTTGCATGCAAGCATGATGAAATGTGTGGGTAAGAGCAACGTTAAGGTCCTGGGTTCAATTCCCACACGGATCACATTCACATACTGAAAAATGAATGCAGTCACTATACTGTCAATCTCCTTGGATAAAAGCATCTGCTAAGTGGTATAAATTAATATGATTATATTACATTACTCTTTTCAGAATAATTAATTATTCAATGAATCAGAAGGTGGCCTTCTGCTGATCTCTAAATCAACTGTAACTTTAAATAAAATATATTTTCGTATAAATCTTGTTATAATATAACTGTGTTTTTTTCATGCTTGGTGAACTTTTTAAAATGTTGTTGCATACATGTACATGCCCTTCCAGCTCTACCTACCCAAGTAAACTGCTGAATAAGACAACTGTTTGATACTGCCATACAGCACCTAAACCTATGATTCAGCAGGTTTTGAGTGCACATGAATATGCCCATGGTTAAGTCTTGCTGAGTCACAGCATTCTAACAATCATGACACTCTCATGACGTGTTCAATATTTTGCATCTTCTAGGAAAATAATGCTTCAGTTCATGTGTCTTACAACACAAGCTCTGTAACACAGGAAAACTGAGACTGTGTAAGGATAATTGTGGTCCTCAGGACTCCATCAAGAGGTCCTGATCCTTTTGTAATCAGTGGCCGTGGCAGACGTTAGTCAAGGGAAGCTCACGACACTCATCCATCCCTCTAATACATCCCTGTAACCTCAGGAACGAGCAGTGAGTAACCAGGGCTTTCTAAGTGTGTCATCTATCAACATGTCTAATACTTGGAGTGGGTGGAGATAGTGACTCTAGTCACCCTACAGGAACCCTGAATACAGCGACAAGTCGTACTGTACTATAAGGGGGAGAGGACAGCTTATATCTACAACTTTCCTTGCTCTCAACTCTGTCACGTTGTTTGCCACTCGTGGAAGTGTGCACAGCGCGCCTGTCAACCTGTGACTCTATAGTGACTTGTCAACGGCCAACACAAAACTACCTTTCTTTGCCAACTGCCAGGGCAGATGAGATGGTTGGTTGGTCGCAGGGTATAATTACCCCTACACAACAGAAAGTGCCTCTCACTCCCTCTCAGCTGTTCTTTTGGTGGATGTGTTTATGTGGTGATGATGTTTTAACTTTGGCCTAATTTTGTTACCATCTGCACATGGTGTCAGCACGAACAGAACATTTACTGCAATGTCACAGTAACCTTATCAGTGAGGTAATGTGCAATGTCAATCATGGGGTGTTTTTAGTTCTCTCTCCCTGAAATAATTGGTTCTTTGAAATATGAAGTGAAAATTATTTGTTTTGTTCAACAATGAAGTTTGTACAGATCACATTGACCCCTTCTCCTTCGGTAGTATGAAGTGTACTCTTACTTTGCATGACAGTGTTTCTAGGGATGCTGGTTGTGCTGGATGGGTGACATTTGGAGGTCATGGTGACAGCCTGAGGCAGGCAATCACCTTTCCGCATCTTTTTATGATGATAGTATACTTCAATCAGAGTCCCTGTTGCCACTTTAACCTGCATGAGTAGCTGAGCCACAATGCCAAGTCATCCTTCATTCCTTCGAACAATGGGAAATAGCCAGAATTAGAGAGAAAACCCAAGGACAGCTCTAGCCCCATTGTCCTCTGGATCGGTGGACCTCAACCCTGGCATGAAAAGGAACGGGAAGTCTACATCTGAAGATTAATCTAAGAGGTATCGAAGGGTTTTATGGAAAACATTCAGTACAACTGTCGGTATCTCATTTCAATAACTTTTGGTAATTAGTCACATTAAAGCAAGGGTACTGTGGATCAGCGACATAAAGTTTAATGACCCTGTATCCAACTGGAAGGACAAACTGACTGACAGAATCGATTTCCTAATTCGACTGCCCCCAGAAGGCTCACATGGGGAGTGCTGGGTCCAGATTGGGCCACTCTAAAGACAGGACTTCTCACAGCTCTATGGCCACTTTCTTCCTGTTTTGACAACCCCAAGACAAATCACTGCTATTAAACCAGCTAGAAGTCAGATCCTCTGTGTCAAAGCTGCTACATTTGAGGTCAAGAGTATTAGTCATCGGCCAACCCATCCATCCGTCAAGCCCTATCTCTATATGTGTACATATTTCAACAAGCTCGACTATTACTTAAGCTGCATTCATGTATATTTCATTAAATGAGCCCTCTGTACATATTCCTGTTCATCCAAGTGAACAAAATGTAACAGGAAAGAACATTTGAAACTATAAAGGGATGCAAACATGGTATTGGCAACTATTTTTATAAGGTACACGGCCGCACATGCACGAGAGAGAGAGAGAGAGAGAGAGAGAGAGAGAGAGAGAGAGAGAGAGAGAGAGAGAGAGAGAGAGAGAGAGAGAGAGAGAGAGAGAGAGAGAGAGAGAGAGAGAGAGAGAGAGAGAGAGAGAGAGAGAGAGATCAACATTACTGATGTGTGCCACTAACTGACAAAAGGGTCAAGAGGTCCAGCTGAGAGATGGCTTAAAATGATGACATCGTTAGCGTTATGCCACCAGTGATGCAGGCAGAGGGCACGCAGGGTGGCACTGCAGGGTGGAGGGACAGAAATAACAGCACTCTATAAACATCATCCTCATTCCCTCCATCAGCAACACAGTCACAGAGCACCCTGCCACTATGTCTCACTGACCATCCCCATCAGAACAAACAGCTCTTCAGCATTACAATGAACACGTGACCTGTAATAATACAAGAGTTGTTATTTTCCGACACAAAATACGTGCTCCTGTTTCAAATCTCTGTGAACAAAGCATTAGAGAGGGATCAGTACATTCTTAGAAAAAAAGGTGCTATCTAGAACCTAAAAGGGTTCTTCAGCTGTCCCCATATGAGAACCCTTTGAAGAACCCTTTTTGGTTCCAGGTAGAACCCTATTGGGTTCCATGTAGAACCCTTTCCCCAGTGGGTTCTATATGGAACCAAAAATACTTCTCCCTGGAACCAAAAAGGGTTCTCCTATGGGGACAGCCGAAGAACCCTTTTGGAACCCTTTTTTCTAAGACTGTATATCTCACTCAGACAGAATATATCATTCCCCTTTTCAAAGGCACATTAACTTTGAAGCAGCTAATGAAAGAAAATGTTTCTCAACCATGGCAAGTTGAAGCAGTGAGATAGTTGCTACGGAGATAAGTCCTCTGAGCGTGAGTTGTGACCTACACGTCATTTAGTATTCCTCCCTCTATCCCCATTCCCCTCAATCCCTCTTTCCACCAGCGTCACAGGTCATGTGACAAGGGTACAACACCAGCCACACTCCTTCACTGCCTGTCAAGGAGGACAAAGACAGTGACATTGCTTTTTTCAAAGTCATCCCTTCACATACGACGAGTGGGAGAAAATATTTTTGAATGACACCAAAGACGTCTCCCTCCTGTTCGCAGCAAGTCAGCAAGTGTAAGAACGTTCTGTCAGCACATGCCGTGGCCAGCATCCTTCCACACACACACACACAGACACTTGTGGAGAAACGTGATGACATTTGAGCTGTGTGTGGCATGTCACAAATTCCCCAACCGGGCCTGAAAGCCAAATCTGAGCAGGTGATGGATAGATTAAGTCCAGGGTGACATTCAGAGAGTCTGCCCCTGTGAGTGGATTAAACACACACACACACACACATACTATAGACACTTGCACACACTAATACATATCCTTAAGATATAATATCAGTGTGTCCAGGAAGTCTGACACAGAAATGCATAATATTTTCCATACATTGTAAAAGTAACTCAGTGAGGTCTAAAAATAGGTTAACGAGGTGAGGTAGGAGTTACTCAATCAGTTATCACAACTAGCAGATAGCCGATGTCTCCCACATGAAAAATACTGTTGTATACTATGGTATAAATAGCAGAATTTGAGTCCACAAAAACAATACAGTGAATACTGTAGTATTTACTGTATGTAGTCTTGTGGACATGACAGAAGTATATTGTAGTATTTACAGTTTACTATTGGATTACATTTTACATTTTACATTTTAGTCATTTAGCAGACGCTCTTATCCAGAGCGACTTACAGGAGCAATTAGGGTTAAGTGCCTTGCTTAAGGGCACATCGACAGATTTTTCACCTAATCGGCTCGGGGATTAGAACCAGCGACCTTTCGGTTACTGGCACAACGCTCTTACCCACTAAGCTACCTGCCCCCAGGATAAATACAGTAGTAAAGATTAACTGTAGTATATTCTATAGTAATTACTGTAGTGTTTTTGTAGATTGTAGTATACTGTAGTAGTTACTATAGTGTTATTGCAGACTGTAGTATGCACTGTAGTGTTTTTACAGACATTACTGTAGTATTTACTATAGTGTTTTTGTTTGATTGTCTTTGATATAGAAGTGGAGTCTTTCTCCTTGAGGAAACCTACTGGACAAAATACTCAAAAAGCACATTTTCCATAACCTGTAGGTAGGTAGGTAGGTAGGTAGGGCTGAGGTCTGAATGGATAGTTCAGAGCTTCTGCTCTTTTCTATTACCTGAAGGGAATAGAATATATGGTCTAAACTTGGCAAGTAGGTTTCTCACTTATGGGTGGCACAAATTGGGACATGGGGAGGGGAATGGGCAGGGTATATGCAAATTAAATACTGTAGTATATACTATAGTAAGTACTGTAGTGTTTTTGCGGACTGTAGTGTTATTGTAATATTTACTGTAGTGTTTTTGCTGTCTGTAGTATACTGTAGTATTTACTATGGTATTCTACAGTATACTACAAAATTATATAGTAAGTACTACACATGAACGAGGGATACTACAGTGTGTAGTATAGTGTTCTACGGTATACTACATAATTCTACAGTAATGTCACCAAGAGATAACCTTTAATAGCTTCTCACTAACAGAATCAAGATTACTGTAGGTGTATGTATGCGCGTGTGTGTGTGTTTGGGCATGTGTGTATCTATGTGGGTGTATTTCTGAGAGAAGGGGCGTTGAGGTGTCTGATTATGAGTTAAATTGAAGCTATGAGATAGAGGCAGCGGGATAGCAAGGGCAGAGAGCAGGACTTCCCTGGAAACTTCTCCCTCTGCCCAGATCAGTCAAAGCAATTCAATCCATCACCTCCCCTCATCTCATCCTCTCCACCGCCTGTCTCGGTCTCCATTCTGTCCTTAGGGTGTGATGGATGGAACAAGCTAGGCGTGCTGTTTGTTCCTGCTTGATACAGGCAAAGAGGGAGGAAGACCCCCTCCCCTCTTCCCCCGCCCTGCCCCCGCGCCCATGGCCCTTGGTCTGTCCTCATCACATCCCCCTCCCCTCCACCCCATCCTTACTTTTAATGAGTTTGCTGACAATTATCCTTGTTGGGAAGGTCCTCTGGGCCAATAGCCTCTCCTCATCAACCTACCTTCTTCCCGTTTGTTCTGTTTAGTAGGAGAAGCATGGTTACTTTTTCATACAACAATTATTAAGGTACCATGTTTTTAGGTATTATTTTGTTGTTCTGTTTTCCCCGCATGTTTCACAGACTTAATCTAACATGTACAGTATTATTTGTTTTTTGAGCTTGATACTACTCAAGATGGACTAGTCCATGGGAGAATCTCAAGTGCATACTTTTCGCATCCTCTCTCCTTCTCAAAACCCATTGGATGAGAAAGCCAGAGGTCCCACCCCTTTGACCTTCTCCTCCAATGGGTTTTGAGAAGGAGGTGAGGAGAAAGGAGAGAGGACACCAGGAGTAATCAATTGAAATTGTCACCATGGACCAATTCATGAGCAGTGGATATCTCACACGGCTAAGTTTTGATGTTCAATAAGTCAACATTGCTGATCATATACATGATTATCAGCTGGGCAGCTTAAAGATTGAGATAATAAATCATATTTACACACCCGATAATCTGATCTCCACTTTATATAACCTATAACAACTTCACTAAAATCCTTCACCTGTGGTCAAGGATGCCCAGATGGGTGGCTTGATGTCACTGTCATATTTATAATGATTTCCAATCAATCATCTGTCTGTACTCAATAATAATAACAATTATTTAGATTTACAATAATAAATGCCCAGGCCATGTCATATCGGAGGAGAGGAAATGTGACCTGTGATATGACCTGTGACCTTTGTCAAATCATAGACGGGTCCAATAATCTACTGGGACTTCAGGATACACCTCACTGCCTCCTAAAATATTCTACCAGTGTCAGCACATGTCCAGGGGGAATAGGAGTTGAGGGATATTACTTGGGTGGCTTTGACATTTATCTGCCATGTTTGATTGATGTCCCCCCATGCCTTTCCACTTTTCCTTAAAGCCCAATGTTAGCTTCATTTTTTTTGTTGACAAATCTCATCAGATCAAACTTGACAATAGCAGCTAAGTTGTGAAATGTTCTGGATAAGCAATTAAAGCAGAAACGGTTGTCTCTTCAATTTTGCAAAATGGAGTCAAGTTGCAAGATGTCGGCATTTTAGTAGACAGACCTTTGCTTGGAGATCAGATGGAAAGCAAGAGAGAGAGGGAGAGAAGGAGAGAGAGAGAGAGAGAGAGAGAGAGAGAGAGAGAGAGAGAGAGAGAGAGAGAGAGAGAGAGAGAGAGAGAGAGAGAGAGAGAGAGAGACCAAGAGAGCAGGGATATACTGCCCCCTTGTGCTCTACCACTGTACGGTTTCAGGCCTGTAATGTACAATAAACCTCTGTAGAATCGAATCAAATACATTTTTTACAGTATCAGTCAAAAGTTTGGACACACCTACTCATTCCAGGGTTTTTCTTTATTTGTACTATTTTTCTACATTGTAGAATAATAGTGAAGACATCAAAACTATGAAATAACACATATGGAATCATGTAGTAACCAAAAAAGTGTTAAACAAATCAAAAATAGAGTTACATTAGAACTGCCCATCCAAGAAGGTTCAAGGTCATTGGCCACAGATAAAATTATATCAAATCACGTTATATCTACAGTAGCTTTGATTGGACTGATCATGTCAAAATCATACTTTCAAAATCTTAGCTAGGAAGCTAGCAGTCATCATCATGAATCAAGTCGACAATCTACTGGGAAATGCTTTTTAATCCTTGTCATACGAAGAGAAATAATGAAGAGAAATTATAGATTAAACGTATTGGTTGTCATCGACATAAACATTACACAACAAGTTGGAAATCGCAAATTCAACAATGAGTGGTTTGGAAGGAATTAGTGGCTAACTGCAAGCATTGCAAAGCAATCACTAGACTGCTATTCAGTGGAGTGGCTGTGTGGTCCCAAGTCTGGGTTTAAGGGTCTCTTTTCCAAGCTTAAAATGATAAACTTTCAACATTGGCCATGTTGTCAATCCAGCATGATTTCTGCCGCTCTCAAAACAACTGTTAACTCCGAACTGGGAAATCTGACTTCAGTGAGTTCAAGACAACTGGGAACTTGGGAAAAAACGAGCTCCGACTGGGAAAATAAGTTTTGAACGGTCATCCAACTCGGAATTGTAAGTCGGGAACTTGGGCCTCTTTCTAGAGCTACGACCTGAAGATCACTGATGTCATCATGATTTTACCTTTTTTTTCCAGAGTTCCCAGTTGTCTTGAAAGCGCCATAAATCCAGACAATGCCAGACTTTGATGACAAAGTTTGATGACAAAATTTGCCCACGAACGACCGCCGCGCCACCTTCCTGTTCAAGTGAGCACAACAAAAATGTATGTGCTGCTGCATAAATTATGTAATATGCCAGGGAGATATGTATACTGTAGCTAAGAAGGTAATACTAAGTGTATGTTGTGTAGTAAGCTGTTAGTAGCCCATGTGCCTCACCCTAATGATTTGGTGTATTTTCCCCTCTTAATTTCGCCTACTGTTCTGACTTGGTGGTGCACATGTAGCCTATAACCTAGCTCGCTCATTAATATCTTAATCGAAATTACGGATTGCCTCTTATCTACTCTCTCTCTCTCTCTCTACCCCTTATGCCATAGTTTGTACATCTCAATTGTCAGTAAAAAACACATTTGTTTAAGCAAGTCAGCCATATCAGCTATGTTTTTTAAAAAGGCAGTAAATGAGGCTGAATTAACTGTTTCGCTGCCAGACAAGGCTCCGCTGATAGCCAGGTGTAGTAGTGGTAAGGTGTTGGGACTGCTGTTGGGACTCTGCTGTTGGGACAGCTTTATGTAGGCCCTAACAGTTTGTGGGCACCGTTTTTCACCGTTATAGTGCAATTAATGTATTGTTTAGTGTTGTGTAATGGCTTTTCTGGCATGCATCCCCACATTTTTCAGGGGGTTTGCCCCACCAAGATTTACATGCTAAAATCGCCACTGCCCTGGGGTATCCCATATTCAGGTTCAAGACGGCAGTGGGCAAACTATGATTTAAGGTTTTAGTTTTTCGATGCCATTTATTTATTTGGCTCATTTCCAAGGCATTGAAGGTATGCCACCAGCACAGGAGTTTGCATCCTGTCTGCAGAAAATCCAATGTGGGTTCACTTAAAAAATAATGTATTTCATTTTTTTTTTTTTATTATTATATTTGAAAATATATTACTGTAAAACACAAATGTACAGAAAGCAAACATCAGGAGAGGAAATTGAATAATATGTTTATTCAGCTAGTTAGTATTATGTTGGTTGAAAAGGAATTTGAGTATTTGTGTCTTTGTATCTATGACTCATTTATAACCAGACGAGCAATGCTGAATCTCTGCCACTAGATGGAGTGCAAACCTCTCTTTTCAAGCAGAGCAGCCTTCTTACACACTAAGCAATAAGTCTTACAGTGATTGAATACAACATTATATTCCTCTGACAAATCCCATGTTCAGCACTAGCATGGGTCTGACCTTGCATTTCACACTCAACTAAATCACAAAATCACATTCTTTCACTTTTCATTATTATTCGAATTAAACCAACTAGAGCATGCAGAAAATGGCGTCGGTCTGTGAATATGCTAAACTGAGTCTGAGATTGGCCAGGCTGTGTCAGGTTGTCAGTGTGTGCTACCAGTGAGGTCTCAGAGTTCAGTGTTTATATAGGTAACGTTGCACACCCAGCAGGTCAGACTCCCTCAGTCCTGTCACCTCCAGAGTGCCTTACTCTCAATTATGCATATAGGTTCCTCATGCATCCTCCTCAACACACCCCCACCCTGCTGCGCTCTAACCAGAGCAAGGGCTCTTCCTCTTCCCCTCACACAGGACAAATGTTGCCTACAACAAGTCTGATGTTAACAGAACTGTATGCACTCACTAACTGTAAGTCGCTCTGGATAAGAGCGTCTGCTAAATTACAAAAAATAAAATAAAATAAAACAAAATTGAATTAAAAAAACAGCTCTACAGGGAGATAGTCCCTTTGCTCCAATCAGCCCATGACCCAACAACACGGCATCTGTGTTTTACTGTAGGAGACGGTTATAAGAACTAAAGGGGAAAAGTATGGTACACATGAAACAGCTTTCTCTGAGAGGCCAGATGTTTCTGTGTGACTTGAAAATGTATTTGGATGTTTGAATTTAAGGGTGAAATGTTAGCACTAAGTGCTGACTCTGTAACTCTGTTACAGCAGAGGCACTGAACTAGGGCTGTGGTGGTCATGACATTTTGTCATCCTGTAACTGTCATTCAAATAACTGCCAGTCTCATGATAATTTACGTTAATGAAAATAAACACATTTAACATCTCCCGGGCTCCCACGCATAACCTACAAACCACTGATGCAGACCTTTGGAACATCTACATTGCATTTTAAAATGTCTAATAAATAAACAATACAGCCATCACAATAAATCCATTAGGCTATTTTATTTTAGGCAGGTCTAAAAAAACATTATGATATGAAGAAATGTAGCCTATTTCAGAAGAACATGTACAGTGAGGGAAAAAAGTATTTGATCCCCTGCTGATTTTGTACGTTTGCCCACTGACAAAGAAATGATCAGTCTATAGTTTTAATGGTAGGTTTATTTGAACAGTGAGAGACAGAATAACAACAAAAAAATCCAGAAGAACGCATGTCAAAAATGTTCTAAATTGATTTGCATTTTAATGAGAGAAATAAGTATTTGACCCCCTCTCAATCAGAGAAAGATTTCTGGCTCCCAGGTGTCTTTTATACAGCTAAAGAGCTGAGATTAGGAGCACACTCTTAAAGGGAGTGCTCCTAATCTCAGCTTGTTACCTGTATAAAAGACACCTGTCCACAGAAGCAATCAATCAATCAGATTCCAAACTCTCCACCATGGCCAAGACCAAAGAGCTCTCCAAGGATGTCAGGGACAAGATTGTAGACCTACTCAAGGCTGGATTGGGCTACAAGACCATCACCAAGCAGCTTGGTGAGAAGGTGACAACAGTTGGTGCGATTATTCGCAAATGGAAGAAACACAAAATAACTGTCAATCTCCCTCGGCCTGGGGCTCCATGCAAGATCTCACCTCGTGGAGTTGCAATGAACATGAGAACAGTGAGGAATCAGCCCAGAACTACACGGGAGGATCTTGTCAATGATCTCAAGGCAGCTGGGACCATAGTCACCAAGAAAACAATTGGTAACACACTACGCCGTGAAGGACTGAAATCCTGCAGCGCCCGCAAGGTCCCCCTGCTCAAGAAAGCACGTATACAGGCCCGTCTGAAGTTTGCCAATGAACATCTGAATGATTTAGAGGAGAACTGGGTGTAAGTGTTGTGGTCAGATGAGACCAAAATCGAGCTCTTTGGCATCAACTCAACTCGCTGTGTTTGGAGGAGGAGGAATGCTGCCTATGACCCCAAGAACACCATCCCCACTGTCAAACATGGAGGTGGAAACATTATGCTTTGGGGGTGTTTTTCTGCTAAGGGGACAGGACAACTTCACCGCATCAAAGGGACGATGGACGGGGCCATGTACCGTCAAATCTTGGGTGAGAACTCCTTCCCTCAGCCAGGGCATTGAAAATGGGTCGTGGATGGGTATTCCAGCATGACAATGACCCAAAACACACGGCCAAGGCAACAAAGGAGTGGCTCAAGAAGAAGCATATTAAGGTCCTGGAGTGGCCTAGCCAGTCTCCAGACCTTAATCCCATAGAAAATATGTGGAGGGAGCTGAAGGTTTGAGTTGCCAAACGTCAGCCTCGAAACCTTAATGACTTGGAGACGATTTGCAAAGAGGAGTTGGACAAAATCCCTCCTGAGATGTGTGCAAACCTGGTGGCCAACTACAAGAAATGTCTGACCTCTGTGATTGCCAACAAGGGTTTTGCCACCAAGTACTAAGTCATGTTTTGCAGAGGGGTCAAATACTTATTTCCCTCATTAAAATGCAAATCAATTTATAAAAATGTTTAACATGCGTTTTTCTGGATATTTTTTGTGTTATTCTGTCTCTCACTGTTCAAATAAACCTACCATTAAATGTATAGACTGATCATGTCTTTGTCAGTGGGCAAACGTACAAAATCAGCAGGGGATCAAATACTTTTTTCCCTCACTGTAGCATATTCTGAGTTGTCCTTATGTTAGGCCCTGATCTGGCCCTCTACTACCCCGGGGTAATATTGCCACGTTCCCGTTTTTAAAAAGTTTTTCAAGCAAATGTTTTTGTAGGGAGCATGCTAGCACACTCGTTCGGTCCGGCTAGCCGACAGCCGAAGTGAAGCATGCTGACGAACTGAAGCATGCTAGGCCCTGATCTGGCTATGCCATATGCCTGTGGGCTATAGTTTATTTAGAAGACAAGATTAGCTTATAATTCACATGGCATTATTTTATATAGTTTTAAAGTAAGAAGAATACAATTGAACATAGCGGAATAAAATAGAAAGGAAATATTTATTCCAAAATCATTTCCGAGGGAGTACGTACATTCGGCTATTCTGTGTTGAGTGGTTAACAAAGTGATAATTTACTTAATTTTGAGTTATTTATGCAACTTTAGTTGTGATACAAACCTTAGGGTATATGTTTTGATTTCTAATACATTCTAAGGCTGCATGATGCAACTCTAATGATGATTTTAAAAAGTCGAATGAAAGGCATGCGCACTGCTCTGTTTCTTGCTCAGGCTGCACACACTTCATCAGTCTCTCATTCACAATTTGACAAGCACTTGTTAATATTCTAACCCATCAGACTGTTCTCAATGGAATATGGTCTTTAAATATAGCCTACTAATATACTGTATGGGTGGAATTATTTTGAATTTAGATTGGCCCTGGTTTCTCACGTGATTGAGCAATAACTATAAGAACACATGTTTCACAAGGGGACTGAATGTTATTTATATATAATGAGGGATACCTGGAGAAAATCGGACTTCTCTGAAAATAAAATGGATGGCCCTCACTTCAGTAAAGGTGGACATTCCTGCAGTCAGCATGCCAATTGCACGCTCCCTCAAAACTTGAGACATCTGTGGCATTGTGTTGTGTGACAAAACTGCACATTTTAGAGTGGCCTTTTATTGTCCCCAGCACAACGTGCACCTGTGTAATGATCATGCTGTTTAATCAGCTTCTTGATATGCCACACCTGTCAGGTGGATGGATTATATTGGCAAAGGAGAAATGCTCACTAACAGGGATGTAAACAAATTTGTGCACAACATTTCAGATAAATAATATTTTTGCACGTGTGGACAATTTCTGGGATCTTTTATTTCAACTCATGAAACATGGGACCAGCACTTTACATGTTGCGTTTATAGTTTTCCTCAATGTAAGACATGAAGTGGATAGCAGAGAACATGCCTACTGTTTACCTTCACTCCTAGGACAGACCAGAGCCTTGCCGTTTTAGAAACTGTTATTTGTTTTGTAAGCATTACATGGCAAAGTAGCGAGAATGTTGTGGATTTGCAGACCACCGCAGACAAGGTTAGGGGTGAAAATATATCCATTATAATAAAAGCACTGCATTAATATATATAATTTTTTTGCGGTCAGGGCTGGTTTAATGCAGGGGCTTACCGGGGCTGAAGCCCTTGGGCCTAGGCCCATGGGGGGCACAAGAGGCATCACATTTTTTTTTTAATAAGGAGGACTCAGGAGCCCGCTCTCAATGAGTGTAGACAGCCTGCTGCTGCCTGCTGCCGCTCTGCTAGTCATCAGATGGGGTGAAGAGAGGAGGTAGGGGGCCAACATGGGTAACTGGGGGGCCCTGCCTTGATTGGGTAAAAAAATTAATATGAATTACGTAATTGTTTTTATTCTTATAATTTTATCCATCCACAGGAGCCCACTCATAATGTTCAAAATATACCAAAGAGCATAAATTAGCCACAGAGGATCAATAGTTAATAAAACAATTACTATGGATTAAGTTTTATCACAAGCACATACAGGTATCTGCCAAAATTAAGGAAACACAAACATAAAGTGTCTTAAAAGGGTGTTGCAAGAACACTTTCAATGCGCCTTGGCATATATTCTACAAGTGGACCTAAACCATGCCAGGAAAATGCTCCCCACACCATAACATATACTTTGCATCCCTTGTTTACTCAAGTGTTTCCTTTATTTGGGCAGTTACCGGTGTGCATACAGTCAGGAAGGCCTACAGTCAGGAAGGCTGCAGTTTGGGCAGCATGTGTGACAAATATAGGCTACAGTTTGTTGTGTTGTGGCCATGGACATATAATCCATAGAAGGGTTTTGTAACCTCTTACCCTGGCAATTTGACTGTTAAACTCATAGGAACACGAGCAATGGATGCCAGTCCTGACTTGAATGGGAACTGCCATCTATGGATTATATTTCTATGGTTGGTTGCGGCTGTCAGTTTGCCTTTTGCATATTTTTTTATACAATTGTGGTAAAAATGCACAGTTTGGAAAGCAAATGCCTGCTGCTGAAAAGAGAAGACTAATCTATCTGTAGAACCAATAGAATAAACATTTTTCTCAACAACTCCCAATTTGTAGCTAACAGCGGCACTGTTTTTCAAAGTAGCTCATCTTGAGATAGGCTATTGCCACGATGAGCAAATCGGCCATTACCATGAGTAGCCTATGGCTTCATCTTCATCATTAGCTGAGTCAGTGTGCCACTGGAATTTTTTTTTTTGTTTATCTTTTTTAGTCTATATATCTTTTTATTTTTATTTTTTCGGGGGGAATGGATCAGCTTAATATTGCAGATATATTGTATCTTCTATCAATGTAATTGTCTGCATCACTTCCAATCCCCCATGTTTATTTTTATTTTTTATGTATATATATACTCCCCTTTATTACTTTTCAACCCCACCATCCTTTCCCTACTTGGAGTAAATTAGTGAACAACAATGCCCAGGCCTCTACTTCCGGTCTATAATTACTATCTACACCTTATGGACAGAGTTAATTTTACAATAATTCTATTATATATATATATATACTTTTTTTTTTTTTTTTTTTTTTTTTTTTTTTGCTCCTGAACTTCTTCTACTCTCAACCTCTCCGATCATTTTCATGATGTCCATCCGGTTTGCTTCTATATGCCATATCTTTCTAACTGTGCTCTTTCCCAAAAGCTCCCAACATACAACCTATATACTTATTATGGACACAGTATGCTTACATTATTAGATATCTTTGTTATTATTTGTTGTTATTTGTTATTAGTCCCATCCTTCAACTCTATTCAATACCTCCCATCTATCTCTTAACACCATCCATATAGGATTTCTATTTGCCATATATATTTCAACCGTACTGTGATGTTTTACAAAAGTTCTGAACCTTTCTATTCTCATTGCTCCTACAGATTGTGAATTAAAAATAAACATTTTTGCTAAAAGTATTATTATATTATTGATTGATTGACTATGACTTTTCAGATCACCCAGTAATGCTATCTGCAAGGTTAGTTCCAGGTAAATATTGCAATCCTTTAGCCATTCCTGGACCTGTGTCCAAAAACAAGCTAAAGTTGTCTATCAACTGTAAACATTGAGCGAAACAGAACTTTTGCAAGGCACTGTGGCCAGAAAAAAGCCATTGCTTAATGAAAAAAATACGCAAACACGTTTGGTGTTCACCAAAAGGCATGTGGGAAAAACAAGCTACAAATGGACAGAACCAAAACAAATGATCTAATGATTCTGTCTCTTCACAGCAAAATCTGCAGAGCTGGGAAGATTGTATCCCCCATATAAATAACATTCTATTGGTAGCAATAATTTTATATAATAATTTAAATAGAAAGATTCTAATTTTTGAATCCGGTGTCGTTTTGCGTGTCAGTTCATAAACACTATGCCATGGGATCGGTACATCAAAGATCTCTTCCCAACTATTTTGCAATCTATATGGGACGGCTGTCAATCCTTTGGTCCTTAAGTGAAACTGATATACTTTTTTATTTATCACAGTTTTCCTTAACCAATTATGTTCTTTAATGCAAGGCCGACAGACAAGTTCCTTACTTTCTCCCCCTTCCACTTTCCAATTTTGGGTAGAGCAGACATTTCCATATGTTTTTGTTAGCTGCATGTGCGACATAACTCCACCAGTCCTACCGATGATATCATTTACGAAGATTATACCTTTTTTAAACATTCTGTCAAAAAATAAAGTTTTTTTGTCAATTAGTATATTTGAATTTAACCACAATATTTGTTGCATTATTTGTTCTGTCGTTTCTGGAGGATTAAATTGAAATTGCAACCAACTTTCTATGGCTTGTTTTAGAAATAGTGACATTTGGGAGATTATTTCCTTTTCAAATAACTGAAAGTGAGAGGTTGTAATCTGAATAAAGGGAAAAAGGCCTTTCTTGAACATTGGGTGAGACAATCTTACTAATTTGCTTGAGAACCAGTTGGTTCGGAACCAGTTCGGATAACTTTTGTATGACTGAAGCTTTTAGTGATAGGTCTAATGCTTTAATATTTAATAAGTTATGTCCTCCGAATTCATATTCATTATATAAATATGCTCTTTTAATTTTGTCTGGCTTGCCGTTCCAAATAAAATGGAATATTTTTTTCTCATATAATTTAAAAAACTGTTCGCTAGGCGTCGGCAAGACCATAAGCAAATAGGTAAACTGGGATAATACTAAAGAGTTAATCAGGGTGATTTTTCCACAAATTGACAGGTATTTTCCTTTCCATGGTAGTAAGATCTTATCTATTTTTGCTAACTTTCTATTAAAATTTATTGAAGTGAGATCATTTATTTCCTTTGGGATATGTATTCCAAGTATATCCACATCACCATCAGACCATTTTATTGGTAAACTACATGGTAATGTAAATTTTTTATTTTTTAGTGATCCAATACGTAATATAGTACATTTGTCATAATTTGGTTGTAATCCAGAGAGGTTAGAAAATGTATCTAGATCCTCTATGAGGCTGTGGAGGGATTCTAGTTGTGGATTTAAAAGAAAACATGAATCATCAGCGTACAATGACACCTTTGTTTTTAAGCCCTGTATTTCTAATCCTCTGATATTATTATTGGATCTGATTTTAATAGCTAACATCTCGATGGCCACAATAAATAGATATGCCGATAGTGGACAACCTTGTTTCACTCCTCTTGATAGTTTAAAACTTTCTGAGAAATAGCCATTATTTACTATTTTACACCTAGGGTTACTATACATGATTTTGACCCATTTTATAAGAGATTCTCCAAAATTGAAATGCTCCAGGCATTTATATATAAACCCCAGTCGAACTTTATCAAATGCCTTTTCGAAGTCTGCTATGAATAGCAGGCCTGGTTTCCCATATTTTCCATAGTGTTCTATTGTTTCCAATACTTGCCTTATATTATCTCCAATGTATCTTCCATGTAAAAAACCTGTCTGATTAGAATGAATAATATCCGACAATACCTTTTCAATTCTATGCGCTATACATTTTGCTAGGATTTTTTGCATCACAACACTGAAGTGTAAGGGGCCTCCAATTTTGTAAATGGACTGGATCTTTATATTTTCCACTTGTATCCTGTTTCAGTAATAATGAGATCAGACCTTCTTCTTGAGTGTCAGATAATCTACCATTTACATAGGAGTGGTTAAAACATGCTAATAACGGTCCTCTTAGTATATCAAAAAAGGTTTGGTATACCTCGACTGGTATGCCATCCAACCCTGGAGTTTTCCCGGACTTAAAGTCTTTAATTGCATCCAGAAGCCACTGGACATTTTATTTAGTAGCCTACCGTAGCCTATGATAAATATACTGTATATTGTACAATCTGTGTGTCGCTTCATTGGCCTGGGCTATTGCTTGTTTGAATTCAAGACCAGATTGATCTCAGTTTGTCATTGTCAGAGTAGCCACTCATTTCAGTCATTTGTGTGGTATTAAAAAAGCTCCCGGGGCCTATGATTTCTTAATCCGGCCCTGTTTGTGGTCCAAGAAAAAATAGCCTACCAACAAATTGTGCTCTGTAAGTGCTTTTAATGAAATTATACATAATTGTACATGACTGGAGACAAGTAGAATCTTTTTGAATACCGTAGTAGAGCATGAAAACGAGTGAGCGCTTGCAGCAGCACCGGAGGTGTTTCTATACAGGCTATTGTAAAACAAAAACAGGATTGTCTAAGTTTGGAACAGTGCTAAAGTTGTCTATCAACTGTAAACATTGAGCGAAACAGAACTTTTGCAAGGCACTGTGGCCAGAAAAAAGCCATTGCTTAATGAAAAAAATACGCAAACACGTTTGGTGTTCACCAAAAGGCATGTAGGAAACTCACCAAACATATGGAAGAAGGTCCTCTGGTCAGATGAGACTAAAATTGAGCTTTTAGGCCATCAAGGAAAACACTATGTCTGGCGCAAACTCAACACCTCTCATCACCCCGAGAACACCATCCCCACAGTGAAGCATGGTGGTGGCAGCATCATGCTGTGGGGATGTTTTTCATCGGCAGGGACTGGGAAACTGGTCAGAATTGAAGGAATGATGGATGGCGCTAAATAAAGTGGAAATTCTTGAGGGAAACCTGTTTCAGTCTTCCAAAGATATGAGACTGGGACGGAGGTTCACCTTCCAGCAGGACAATGACCCTAAGCATACTGCTAAAGCAACACTTGAGTGGTTTAAGGGGAAACATTTAAATGTCTTGGAATGGCCTAGTCAAAGCCCAGACCTCAATCCAATTGAGAATCTGTGGTATGACTTAAAGATTGCTGTACACCAGCAGAACCCATCCAACTTGAAGGAGCTGGAGCAGTTTTGCCTTGAAGAATGGGCAAAAATCCCAGTGGCTAGATGTGCCAAGCTTATAGAGACATACCCCAAGAGACTTGCAGCTGTATTTGCTGCAAAAGGTGGCTCTACAAAGTATTGACTTTGGGGGGGGGGGGGGGGGGGGGTGAATAGTTATGTACGCTCAAGTTTTCAGTTTTTTTGTCTTATTTCTTGTTTGTTTCACAATAAAAAAATATTTTGCATCTTCAAAGTGGTAGGCATGTTGTGTAAATCAAATGATACAAACCCCCCAAAAAATCAAATTTAATTCGAGGTTGTAAGGCAACAAAATATGAAAAATGCCAAGGGGGGTGAATACTTTTGCAAGCCACTGTACATAAGCAAGAGCAGGGCAGGCCAGGGCTCATGATTGGGAACGCCTATCCATTGCAGTGTTTAATGCAGTGTAGACTAGTTTTATATACACCATCCCAGCAGCGGAAAAACTTGTGAAGGAAGTACATTTTCTTAGAAATATAACTTTGTCCTCTGCTTCTCCAAGCATGCTCTTCGTATAGCCTAGGCCTATAGCCTATAGTATATAGGCTATGAATAATTTTATTGAGATCACACTAGGCGCACTTGATATTGCATGCCCAGCAGAAAATCAGGGATGAGAGGCATAATCTGGTACACATCGAGACACTATAATAAGCAATTCATTCTCAAACCCTGAGCAATATGATATTTCATCAATTACAAATTACATGACCCTCTCCTGGACAAAAATTAAATAATACTAAACCCTCCCCCTGACTGAAATTGAAAAAGCATAGCCCTCCCCGATTTTACTCTGGCTCTCCAACACTGTTCCAGGGCACCGAGGCCTATAGGCTACGCTTAGAGTTATCTGGAGAGGGGCTGAGATCCCCCAATGGCTATAGTAAATGGACAGCCAGCCTGTGTCGACTGTCAGCCAGCCTGTGTCAGCCAACAGCATGCCGGTGTCGACTGACAGTGTCCTGCTGAGTGACTTGGGGGCACCGAGGGTGGGCTGAGGTCCATCGCTGGGATTTAAGATGATTGGCCACTCTTTTATCACCACAAAATGAGCAGCACCGCTCCTCTGGGTGTAAACTCTGTGGATTTGGAAAGTAAACGTGCTCCTGAATAGAATGGACCTCCCTTTTACTGTGACACAACCTACAGAAAATTGTGTACGGTGCAATATGTATGTCCAATATGGACTGTAAGAACAGAGACAGGAGAACCTGATGAGGAAGAAGAGGAGGCATGTATGGTTGCCAGCCAACATTCAGTGCCCAGCAGACCAGAAAGACTCCAGCGGAGGAGGAGAAGCAGGCCACGCTGAGGCACACAGCTAAACAAAAAAGAAAATGAGCACTAAAAGTCTTAGTCAAGACAAAAAGAAAGAAGGCTAAAATGTGGGCTATAGGTGTAGGTGAATGTAGGCTATATTTGTGAGTGATAACATGTTACTGTTAGGTTTATTATATTGACTCTGTCTGGTCCTCTCCCACTGTCACTGTTCCTGTTTCCACTGACTAAGAGAGCAAAAACAAACTTAGCCTAGGAGAAGGTGGCTGCTAATGAGTGAGTGTAGGCTAGATATGTGAGTGATAACCTGTTCCTGTTTTCTTTTTTACACAAAAATAAAATATGGGGGTTATGAGTCGTGTGTGTGTGTTAGACTGACAGGTCAGATCTACTAAGATGAGACTGTTGTGCTTAATGTTGGCTGAAAAAAATTTAAACACACATGTTTCTGTATGATATGTTGAATTAAGGAATAAAGACAGACACCAATGTTCAGTTCAATAGCCTTGTTAAGCCTTGTACAAATGCCTACGCCTGGAGTCTGGGGAACAGTCCAACTAGTCGATTACCTATCAACTAGACTCCGTAACATCATCCTTTTCAATAGAAAGTGCAAACATAACGGCATAACATTGCGTTCTTAACAGTCAAGTCATAACAATTGAAAAGCATGACATTTTCTTTTTACTTCAGCTGTCATCTTCCTTTTTGAAATTTTTTGAAATATTTTTTATTTTTTTTATTTTTTATTAACAGACAACAAGTTAAGTCTCTTGCTTACAGAGTAAGCCTGTCCGGTGGCTTGCACAGCCGACCCACCCGTGAGTAAGTATTGGCTCTGACAGGGGTAGGATTAGGGCCACGAGCTGGAGAGTTTGGTGGGGTAGAAGCTTCACCTACAGTTGGCTCATGTCTCAATTCTGCACCCCTTACCCTTAGGCCTGGACTGTGATCCAGCTCATCTAAGTGAGTGTATGGCATGTTCTGGTTTGTCTGCTCTGCTACGCGCAGATCCACCCGATTGCGACGATAGAGGGAGCCACCAACATCCACCAGGTAAGAACGTGGTGCAACTCTCTGTAGGCATGTGCCCAGCCTCCAAAGTCCTGTGTGGTCTCCCGGCAGCGGTTTCATCCTTATAGTTTCACCCACCTCCAGCTCTGGTAGGTCTCGAGCAGTCCGGTCGTAGAAGCACTTAGCGAGCTGCTTTCTGTGACGCAGTTTGTCCGTGACGCCAACCATGACGCAGGGCTCAAGTAGCTTGTTAGCTACGGGGATAGTAGTCTTCAGACGTCTGGATAGAAGGCGTTGTGCTGGGCTGCTGTCCATGTTTTCGGTGGGTGTGTTCCTCCACTGTAAGATCGCTTTCCATGGGTCGTTGCTGTCGCGCAAGGCCCGGCTTAACAGGTTTTTTGCAATCTTGACAGCCTACCATTTGCTTTTGGGTGTCTTGGAGAGGAGGTCACGTGGTCAAACTCCCATTCTGAGGCGAAACGCTTGAACTGTGCAGTGAATTGTGGGCCATTGTCCGTGATTACCTTGTCAGGCTGACCTTGCCTTGCAAACTGCGCCTTGCAGCGCTTTATGACCGTCTCTGCGGACAAGTCAGGGAGCAGTTCAATTTCCCAAAAGTCAGAGTAATGATCAACGAGGAGAAGATAGTCCTTTTGTCTGTGGCTGAATAAGTCCATGCTGATGATTTGCCAGGCCCTTGTGGGCAGTTCGTGTGACATCATGGTTTCCTTTTGCTGTTCATGAGCGTACTCGTTGCATGTGGTACAGTTGCTGACAAAGTCTTTAATTTCTGCTTGCATGTTTGGCCAGTATAATGTTTCACGAGCCTGACGGTAGCATGCGTCACCTCCAACGTGACTGGAGTGTATGCGGGTAAGCATCTCTGGACGTAGTGATTTGGGAATAATGACCTTCTGACCTCTGAACAAGACGCCGTTTTGCACACTGATCTCATCTCGAAAGGTCCAGTATTCTCTCACTGTGAAAGGTGTCTCCTCTTTCAGATATGGCCAACCTGCGAGAGCCATGGACTTCAGTGACTGTAGGTGTTCGTCCTTGTCAGTATGTTGCCTGATCTGGGCTAGGCGGTGATCTGTCACGTTTAAGTAGTCTGCCTGATTGATCTGTTGAACATCTTGTTGTTCCTGCTGTAGCGAACAGATGGCCTGCCGCTGATAGGCAGTGCCTCTACCTGTACATTGTGCTGTTGCCCTGCTCAGTGTGTCGCTGATGTACATCTCAGGTCCTGGCTTGTAAATGACCTTCAGGCTGTAGTTTTGCAGAGTCAGGAGCATACTTTGAAGCCTCTTGGGCGCGTTGAGGAGAGGTTTACTGAATATGGCAATGAGTGGTTTGTGGTCAGTTTCAGCGGTGACCAGCTCTCGACCATATAAGTAGTGATGGAATCGCTGGCAGGAGAAGACGATGCTGAGGCACTCTTTCTCAATTTGTGCATAGTTTTGTTCGGTGGGGGTGAGCGCTCTCGAGGCAAACGCAACGGGCTGGCCTTCCTGCATAAGGCAGCATCCAAGTCCCCTTTGGCTAGAGTCGCTCTGGATTGTGACAGGCTTCGTGACGTCGTAGTAGCGCAACACTGGCATGGATGAAGCCAGAGATTTCATCTCCTGCACTGCGGCCTCGTGCTTGGGTAGCCAGTGCCATGGTGTGTCTTTGTCCAGCAACCGGCGCAGAGGCTCACAGACTGCTGATAGGTGTGGCATGAACTTTGCAAGATAGTTTGCAAAGCCGATGAGACGCTGTACTCCTTTTGCATCAGACGGGTTTGGCATGTCGAGGATCGCTTGGACCTTGTCTGGGTCCGGCTTCAGGCCTTTTGCCGAGAGAATGTGGCCATGGAAGTGGACGTCTTTCACCTTGAACTGCAGCTTCTTCAGGCCAAGACGAAGCTTAACTGATCGGCAGCGCTCCATCAGTGCCAGGAGCTTCACATCGTGGTCGCGTTCTGCTTCTTCGTCTGTTTCACCACAGCCTACGATCAGGATATCATCGGCGATGGGTTCAATGCCCTTGAGCCCAGCCAGTAACTCGTGCTGCTTGCGTTGGTATACCTCAGGCGCCACTGAGACACCAAACGGGAGCTTGAGCCAGCGTTTCCGACCCCAGGGGGTCCAGAAGGTAGTCATGAAGCTGCTTTCTTCGTCCAGCTTGCATTGAAGGAATGCCTCTCGGGCATCCACCAAGGTGAAAATCCTGGCCTTGGGAAGCTTATAGAGGACATCCTCTAGTGTCGGCATGATGTAGTGGGATCGTTTCAGTGCTTGGTTCAGATGCTTTGGGTCGATGCAGACCCTCAGCTTCTCTGGTTTTTTCACTATGACCATATTGCTGATCCAGTCAGTTGGTTCAGTCACAGTTGTCATGTGGCCATCGGCCTCATACTTGTCCAGCTGGGCCTTCACAGCCACTTTCATTGCAATGGGCACATTGCGAGGAGCACACTGGACTGGAGTAATGCTCTCATCCACTTCAAAGTGTACCTCCCCAGGCACTGATTCAACGGGCATGTTGAATACATCGTCATATCTGCTGAGTAGTTGTTCTTTGGACAGGGGTCCATGCTGGACATGATCCACAATGTGCAGGTCATTTGGTACAGTGAACTGCATCAGTCCCAGGCGTTCGCATGTAGAGCCTGAGAGGAGAGGATTTTGACTGGTTTTCACAATCTCGAACTCCAGCTTGTGTTTGCGTCCCCGAATAACACATTCGGTCTCAAAGGTGCCCATAGAGCTCATTAGTTCTCCTGAGTACAGCTTTAGTCTAGTATCGCTGGGAACTAGATGTGTGTCAGGTGCCAGATTGATTTTGTCTTTGTAGCTCATTACGTTGCATGTAGCACCCGAATCCAGTTGACATTGTTGTTGCTTGTTGTGTAATCGTAGTGTCACAAACCATTTCTTCCCTCTTGAGTGTACAGCCCCAATGGATTCATGCATGTAAATGTCACTTTCACTGTTCAGCTCTGAACATTGAGTAACATCATCAACACAGTGAATCTTGCCCTCACTCACCCTTCTTTTGCTTTTGAGACACACTTTTGCAAAGTGATTATTAGTTCCACAAGCTCTGCATGGTTTTCCATAGGCCGGGCAGTGCTCTTTGCCACGTGTGTGTGTATTCCCACAGTATTTACATGCTACGGGGCTCTCTGTGTTCACCGTTCGTGGTGAATTACTCTGCCTCGATTGGTTTTGTCTGAATGTCTGCCTAGCAACAGCGTGAACAGTATCAACGTCGGAGCGTGGGGTTTCCGTTTCCATTGCTCTCATTCTCATGTCAGTGACTTCAGCAGTGCGGCACATTTCGATGGCAGTTACTAATGTTAAGCCTCTCTCTCTCAGTAGACGCCGGCGCGTATTCTCATTTGCAATTCCCAGTACTATTTTGTCACAAATCAGTTCATCTTTCAATCCCCCGTATTCACAAGTGGCGGATTTCTCTCTCAAACGGGTTACAAAGTTGTGTACTGACTCACCCTCTTCCTGTTTGCAGCTTCCGAAAACGAACCGCTCGTAAATTACGTTTCTTGCGGGTTTGAAGTAATTCTCCAATGCATCCAATATAGCCTTTGCATCACACTGTTGTCGTGCCGTGAGGGTGAGATTGTGCCGGTAGATATGCCTGCATTCGCTGCCCATTAAACTCCTCAGAGTTGCCGCTTGTACCTCGTTGGGTTTCTCATGTAGACCGGTCGCCAGCGCATAGTCCTCGAATTCATCCCTGAAGTTGTCCCAATTAGTATTCCAGTCCCCTGTGAGAACCATGTGATTTGGTGGCGGAATGTTCGCTGCCATAGCAATGGAATAGGAGATTTCTTTGTCTTCAGTCATGGAGGTAGGTAGTGATGCTAGCTAGCCAGCTAACACGAGTTGATCAGTGTTGTGAGTAGGAAACGGCTTGTGTTCGCATATGGAACGTAACTGCGCCTATACTGTACTTAGCTACAAAAATAACAAACGTGTGTTTTCCGAGCCACTTCTGACACCATGTTTCTGTATGATATGTTGAATTAAGGAATAAAGACAGACACCAATGTTCAGTTCAATAGCCTTGTTAAGCCTTGTACAAATGCCTACGCCTGGAGTCTGGGGAACAGTCCAACTAGTCGATTACCTATCAACTAGACTCCGTAACAACACACACGACTTGAGTCGAGCCTCTCTCGGTTTGAGCGTACGCTGCAGGGACCACTGTAGAATGATCACACCCATGTGCTGGTACATGTCAAAAAGGCATTCAATTCTCTTTTATTAAAAACCCTCTTATTACCTATGCCATATTCTAAAATACAGTAATTACAACAAATAATTTGAAAAATAATAAGCATGTATTTACTTCATTTTGACACAGCCTGTAACTGTATCATAAATATAACAACCACACCAAATAAAAACACAGACGTTGACAGACGTCTTGGTCAACCACAATAAAAAAAGGCAAACACATGACAATTGTATAGGCATAGTACAACTGTGTAGGCATAGTGCCAGCAAAATGACATGGAATGCACAAGCATGCCCCTTGTGGCTTTGCACAATCATGGAAGAGCAGCATTCTGATGGCCGAATGTTACCATCAACAATGTAGGATGCCTATAATTCACGTGTCAGAGGCCCTATCCTAAATCCAGTTGGCACAACTAACCTCATTGAGGTTATAGCATTCTAATGTAGTGATTACATTTAGCTACCTTTGATGAATGGACATCGTACCAAAATATAACCATGAGACAATAACAAACATTATTGTTTTGGTAGGAGAAATGTAAATGCTCTCAAATGGATGCAAGGACAGATGATACATGATACATGAGGTTTACAGTTGTCGTGACGTGACTTACTTTAATGTATGACTGTTATTTATCGAATCAACTAACTATGTTTAATTGTCACTCGATTAAATGAATCATGTAACAATTAACTCATTTAGGAATTTGGGGCACCATGGAAGAAGTTGTTTAACGAGTTACCATCTCCCGAATTAAACAGTCACTTATTAAATAATTACCTCTTATCAGTCTCATTCTGAATGTCGCATAATCCTTGAACCTGCAAGAACCCTAACCTTGTTGATGAATCAGCAATACACAAATTGGCTTAATTATTTATTTACTAACTAACTAAATAATAACACACACACACACAAACACACACACACACATAGGTTATTGATTACTAACGTAATGCAATGAAAACAGGTCCCTAGTGGACTGGACTAACAATAGCATGAATGCTTGGGTAGAAGGAGGGTTGGCTGATTCAGAGAGGGGGGGAAAGGAAGAGACAAAGGAATTCACCTATCGGACATTTCTTAACTACGCTCACGGAAATACAAATGCTTTGGACCTGCTCATTCGGATTAGAAATGCAAAATGTATTTACATGTAGCTGTCCTCGATAGTTGAGTTGATGATGTAGGACTCTGGTTTGCCCACCAGTGATCCCAATGTCCTTGGTAGAGTTTGTGGTCATAGTGGTGGTTAGAATGGATACTTCAGCGTACCCTGTAGTTCGTAGAGTTGATCTGTTAGATACTTCAGATGTACCAATGGTTGTCTGAGAGGGATTGTCCTGCCCAACTCATGTCTTTAGTGAAAGTTCTCTAGACGACTATACATTCCAGCTGCAGACTGAGATGATAAGGTCTAGTGCATTGTCTTCTTCTTCACCTCGTGTAGAGGTTGAGAGCTTCAGAGTTTCACCATTTTGCCATATTCAGGTCGCGCTGCATGTCGGTTGGTCTGTAGAGTTGAACCTTTTTGTAACGTTTAGCTCACGCTTCACATCTGCTGGTCTGTAGAGTTTAACCATTTTAAGCCATGTAGCTTCAGCTTCATGCTTCCTGGTCTGGTAGAAATTCAACCATTTGCAACATCCGGCTTATATTGTCAAAGACTCCAGCCACCCTAGTCATAGACTGTTCTCTCTGCTACCGCACGGCAAGCGGTACCGGTTGTTGTTTCACCGTCTTTAATTACATCACAACATAGTAACGAATTTGACATGATTGTTCTTTACGTCACCACCGACCATTTCCCACATTCTTTGAAGTATGAATATTGTTTCATTATCCACTTTTGGATGTTGGAGTTTTGGCGTGAAGAATCTCTGTGTTAACAAAGGGGTCCTTTCTCCCAATACTTCATGGCAAGGAAGCGAAAGTCTGCACGGTATTTACGACCGGTCATAAAACTGGCCCCCAGGAGAGGGGCTGTTCAAACCTTTGCCTAGCCAGCATCTTTGATCCTCAGTCCATGAGGGCAAGTCAGTGGGGTCTATGGGGTACGACAATTGAACTTAGTAAATTAGGCATGCATAGATTATATTCTTCCAAAAATCTATGGGTATAGGTCCTAAATGTACATTTACAAAAAGTGGATATAGCAGTCGGAGATTGCCCCTTTTAACTTTAAGTTTAGAAAGAAAAACATTATAATATTAGGTAACATCATGGCACCACACCATACTGGCAGCAAATGAATTGATTTGATTAATTCAATGACATTTCATTTGTGTAATGCAATAATATTTTCAACTTTGACATTTATTTGACATTTTATGGATATTATGCTAACATACAGTTTCTAATGCAAAATATCTGCCTGTATTGGGAACAGGTGGGAGTAGCTCCTTTAAAGGGGAGACCAGCAGATCTCTAATAAAATCACTTTTGTCCTACGCACAGTATACGGCAAGAGTGTGTGTGTAGTGTGTGAGTGTACGTGTGGTGCAAGAGTGTCAGTGTATACGTCTGTGTATATGAGGATGGAGTCTTATGAGTGTGTATAGAGTCATTCCAGGTAGAGTCAGTGCAGATAGTCCATGGGTGTAGGTGGTCAGCCATTGATTAGCTGTTCACCAGTGTCATTGCTTGGAGGTACGATGCATTCGGAAAGTATTCAGACCCCTTGACTTTTTCCACATTTTGTTACGTTACAGCCTTATTCTAAAATTGATTAAATAAAGGTTTTTCCTCATTAATCTACACACAATACCCCAAAATGACAAAGCAAAAACAGATATAAATTTTTGCAAATGTATAAAAAAAAAAAACGGAAATACCTTATTTACATACAGTTGAAGTCGGAAGTTTACATACACTTAGGTTGGAGTGATTAAAACTCGTTTTTCAACCACTCCACACATTTCTTGTAAACATACTATAGTTTTGGCAAGTCAGTTAGGACATCTACTTTGTGCATGACACAAGCAATTTTTCCAACAATTGTTTACAGACAGATTATTTCACTTATAATTCACTGTATCACAATTCCAGTGGGTCAGAAGTTTACATACACTAAGTTGACTGTGCCTTTAAACAGCTTGGACAATTCCAGAAAATGATGTCATGGCTTTAGAAGCTTCTGATAGGCTAATTGACATAATTTGAGTCAATTGTAGGGGAGGGTTTGGCCGGCAGGGATGTGGGTTCGTTTCCCACGGGGGGCCAGTATGAAAAAAAATATATATATATATATATACGTATGCATTCACTAACTGTAAGTTAAAAGCTAAATGACTAAAATGTAAATGTAAATGTAATTGGAGGTGTACCTGTGGATGTATTTCATGACATCATGGGAAAATCAAAAGAAATCAGCCAAGACCTCAGAAAACGTTTTGTAGACCTCCACAAGTCTGGTTCTTCCTTGGGAGCAATTTCCAAACACCTGAAGGTACCATGTTCATCTGTACAAACAATAGTCCTCAAGTATAAACACCATGGGACCATGCAGCCATCATACCGCTCAGGAAGGAGACGCGTTCTGTCTCCTAGAGATGAACGTACTTTGGTGTGAAAAGTGCAAATCAATCCCAGAACAACAGCAAAGGACCTTGTGAAGATGCTGGTGGAAACAGGTACAAAAGTATCTATATCCACAGTAAAACGAGTCCTATATCGACATAACCTGAAAGGCCGCTCAGCAAGGAAGAAGCCAATGCTCCAAAACCGCCATAAAAAAGCCAGACTACGGTTTGCAACTGCACATGGGGACAAAGATCGTACTTTTTGGAGAAATGTCCTCTGGTCTGATGAAACAAACATAGAACTGTTTGGCCATAATGACTATTGTTATGTTTGGAGGAAAAAGGGGGTGATTGCAAGCCGAAGAACACCATCCCAACCGTGAAGCACGGGGGTGGCAGTATCATGCTGTGGGGGTGCTTCGCTCCAGGAGGGACTGGTGCACTTCATAAAATAGATGGCATCATGAGGAAGGAAAATGATGTGGATATATTGAAGCAACATCTCAAGACATCAGTCAGGAAGTTAAAGCTTGGTCGCAAATGGGTCTTCCAAATGGACAATGACCCCAAGCATACTTCAAAAGTTGTGGCAAAATGACTTAAGGACAACAAAGTCAAGGTATTGGAGTGGCCATCACAAAGCCCTGACCTCAATCCTATAGAACATTTGTGGGCAGAACTGAAAAAGCATGTGCAAGCAAGGAGGCCTACAAACCTGACTCAGTTACACCAGCTCTGTCAGGAGGAATGGGCCAAAATTCACCCAACTTATTGTGGGAAGCTTGTTGAAGGCTACCTGAAACGTTTGACCCAAGTTAAACAATTTAAAGGCAATGCTACCAAATACTAATTGAGTGTATGTAAACTTCTGACCCACTGGGAATGTGATGAAAGAATAAAAGCTGAAATAAATCATTCTCTCTACTATTATTCTGACATTTCACATTCTTAAAATAAAGTGGTGATCCTAACTGACCTAAAACAGGGAATTTATACTAGGATTAAATGTCAGGAATTGTGAAAAACTGAGTTTAAATGTATTTGGCTAAGGTGTATGTAAACTTCCGACTTCAACTGTAAGTATTCAGACCGTTTGCTATGTGACTCGAAATTGAGCTCAGGTGCATCCTGTTTCCATTGATCATCCTTGAGATGTTTCTACAACTTGATTGGAGTCCACCTGTGATAAATTCAATTGATTGGACATGATTTGGAAAGGCACACACCTGTCTATATAAGGTCCCACAGTTGACAGAGCATGTCAATGCAAAAACCAAGCCATGAGGTCGAAGGAATTGTTCCGTAGAGCTCCGAGACAAGATTGTGTCGAGGCACAGATCTGGGGAAGGGTACCAAAAAATGTCTGCAGCATTGAAGGTCTCCAAGAACACAGCAGTCTCCATCATTCTTAAATGGAAGAAGTTTGGAACCACCAATACTCTTCCTAGAGCTGGCTACCCGGCCAAACTGAGCAATTGGGGGAGAAGGGCCTTGGTCAGGGAGGTGACCAAAAACCCGATGGTCACTCTGATAGAGCTCCAGAGTTCCTCTGTGGAGATGAGAGAACCTTCCAGAAGGACAACCATCTCTGCAGCACTCCACCAATCAGGCCTTTATGGTCATGGCCAGACGGAAGCCACTCCTCAGTAAAAGGCACATGACAGCCCACTTGGTGTTTGCCAAAAGGCACCTAAAGGACTCTCAGACCATGAGAAACAAGATTCTCTGGTCTGATGAAACCAAGATTGAACTCTTTGGCCTGAATGTCAAGAGTCACGTCTGGAGGAAACTTGGCACCATCCCTACGGTGAAGCATGGTGGTGGCAGCTTAATGCTGTGGGGATGTTTTTCAGTGGCAGGGACTGGGAGACTAGTCAGGATCGAGGGAAAGATGAACGGAGCCAAGTACAGAGAGAGCCTTGACGAAAACCTGCTCCAGAGCGCTCAGGAACTCAGACTGGGGCGAAGGTTCACCTTCCAACAGGACAACGACCCTAAGCACACAGCCTAGACAATGCAGGAGTGGCTTCGGGACAAGTCTCTGAATATCCTTGAGTGGCCCAGCCAGAGCCCGGACTTGAACCCGGTCTAACATCTCTGGAGAGACCTGAAAATAGCTGTGCAGCGACGCTCCCCATCCAACCTGACAGAGCTTGATAGGATCTGCAGAGAAGAATGGGAGAAACTCCCCAAATACAGGTGTGCCAAGCTTGTAGCGTCATACCCAAGAAGACTTGAGGCTGTAGTCGCTGCCAAAGGTGCTTCAACAAAGTACTGAGTAAAGGGTCTGAGTACTTGTGTAAATGTGATATTTCAGTTTTTAATTTGTAACACATTTGCAAAAATGTAAAAAAATAATAATAATTGCTTTGTCATTATGGGGTATTGTGTGTAGATTGACGAGGGATTTTTTTTTTTCTTCATCCATTTTAGAATAAGGCTATAACATAACAAAATGTGGAAAAAGTGAAGGGGTCTGAATACTTTCCGAATGCACTGTTGAATTATGGAGCATGTTGGTAATGCCTGATGCTCAGGTTCAGCTTGACAGAGGATAGTGGGCAGAACAGTCGGTGCTGTGTACGCCAAGGAACTTGAAGTTCTTGACCATATCCACTGCAGCCATGTTGATGTGGATGGGGTATCCCCCCTCTGCTTCCTGTAGTAAACAATCACCTCTTTGGTTGAGATCTGTAGTCTTGAAGCAAGCTCACCACCCATCACACGTCAAGAGAGATTTAGTGTAAGACTAGAGACCAAGAATAGCAGACTAAGGGCTGGATTCCCAGCTGATAAGGTTTAGGTAAATTATATTGGCATCGTAACCTTTTACACACAGATGGTTGAAAATGTTGTCTCCGGATCCCTGCTCACTGTGCCACTGTGTCTGGGTGCAGCCGTCTGGATCAAGATTAGGCAGACAGAAGGTCACACTCTTTCTGGGGGGCACTGCTGTCTCTCTGGGCTGGTTTGCATTGCGTGGTGCACACAGTGCCCGCTATTTCCATCACTTGGCACTACGCAGCACTACCCTCAGGAGACGACGTAAACTCTGTAGAGCACAGACAGGCTTGATAAGGTTACACACAGACACAGACACACACAAGGAAAGGAAGATAGACAGACACTCACAGACAAGACACGCAGATTAATAGACACGCACACACACAGACACACACAGACACACATACACAAACACACACAAGCACACACTATCTATCAGAAAATGAACCACTGCATGCACACACACACATGCTCCTTGCTGTACAGTTCTATGCTGGCTTCTGAAGCTGCTCTCAGTAGCTGGTTAAATAAGGGTAAAATAAAATGTTTTAAAAAAAGCTGATGCCTGTAGAACTGGGAAGACGTGCACCCTCTACTGTGTCCCGTCTTGCTCCACAACCCTCCAGCACCTGGAATAGATTACACCAGGTTTTTATATTTTACATTTCAGTAATTGAACAGACTCACTTATCCAGAGTATATATTTCGTAAGTTTTCATAATAGTCACCAGTGGGAATTGAACCCACAACCCTGGCATTGTAAGCAGCATGCTATACCAACTGAACCACACGTGATCGACATCTCATTCATTCTGTGTCTTACTGTACATCCTCTAGCCTGGTTGTAGATCTGTTTATAATGTATTACCAAATCCTATGGTCAGGAGTTTACAAGACAGCACAAAAACATCTGGGACCAGGCTATATATCCACATGGTCAGCTGCAGAGAGCATGCAGGAAAATGTATATTGCTCCACTACAGACAAAGAGACAGATAATGTCTGATGGGTTTGAGCTGGGCTGCCAGCTGCTTTTGAAACATGTGTGTCCAGATGTTACCTTTGCCTGTAGACTGAGGGTCCGGGACAAACGCCATAGGGACAGTTCTGAAGATAACGGACAGGAACTAACCCCAACAGTCAGAGGTTCTACTAAGATAATATGGAATTGTTTTACGATGGTCATACCATGGATCATTTAGCTATTTTATTTAGAAATGTAGAACCCCTTTAGGTATAAAAAAATATAAATGTATATTTTTTGGGATAAAATATTGAATTTGGCCTTTACTACTATAGCTCATAGAAATGCATTGAATAACACATTTATAACAGTCAAAAAATTAAGTCTCTGTCCTATATCTACAAGATATAAGAAAGCTCAGGAAATATTTTTGTTTTTTGGACACATATTTAACCCCTTATTTTTGTTGGCACAAAACTACCTCCATACTTCCATTCATTTGTATGGCTTACCTTCAGATGATTCCTGTGACACTTGTGGGGGTCGTAGAGCAAAATGGAGAACACCATCGTGTTCATATTTCCATAGAGTGGTCATATTAGTTTATTCGGACGCTACAGACATATTCGTGAGAAGACCGATTTTCAGGATGTCTCAAGGTCTGACAAACACCGCTGTAGCTCGGCCACCTTCCACCACAGATGCGGAACGCCGACATAGGCGGATGCAGTGGATTGAGATGCAGCCTTTGCAAAAAAAACAGATAACTCTTGCTTAAACTTACGGATTTCGATGGAGATTTTTTTATTATGTTACTTAGATTGACGCACGAGTGCGTCAATAGACTCTTAAGATATTTAATGTTAAGAAAGTTGAGAAATAAATATAGTAGGCCTAGCCTATAGAAAGCTGATGGGATCCTCCTCTTTTTAACATGGGCTTATAGGAACATATTTCATTCCATGCATCAACCAGCTATGAGGATCTGGCTCTCGCTGAGCAACAGGTGATCCTAATGCGCTCAAACTGTGAATGCCAGGGCTCTCATGAAATGTTTGATTAGATTTTCGATAGCATTTGCATTGACGTCAGAGTGATTAGAAGGACAATAGAGCGCTGAGTGCTAGACCATTAGCAACTGACCGTTAGCAAGTTTGGTAGGCTGCTAATGACCATCAGCGGTTTTGGAGAAGCCTAGTTGCCGTGATTCAACGGTCAAGTGGAATTTGACTGTGGTCATGACTCGTGACTGCCGGTGTGGCGGTAATACGGTCACCATAACAGCCCTAGCACGAACCCTCTCCATCCTCCATACCTGCTGGGACAGATTATCAGTTGTTCACCGCTGTCGTTCCCTATGAGACTGAGCCCCCACAGTCAGGTCATACAGAACTCTCCAACCCCTACTTCAGATGTCCAGAATCCTTGGACGCATAAAATAATTATTACAAAATAAAAGGCTTTTTGGCAGCCTGTACTGCATTAGCCACTGTATCATAACTCAGTGAAAATCTGGTTCCTGGTTGAAGCGTTCAGTTTGTTGTTGATTAGGAGCAGTTGTGTAGTAATCAGACCCAGCTCTCCCTAGGCCAGTGGAACCGTTATATCCTATTTCATTGTAATGCCACATTCTATCATTCTATCATGTCCTCAGGTGGGCCTGGGTTCACAACTCCTCCCCCTTCCACACAGCAGACCTTTGAACTCTGCCCTATAGACTCAGAATGACCTGGTGACCTGGGAAGAGCTTTGTATCTGCACAAGGCTGTGATCTCTAAGACATCGTTATGGAAAACCCTGCACTATGTGATCCACCTCGGGAGTAGTGACATTTGCAGCGAGGCAGCTACATCGATAACAAACAAACTGATGATGAATGATCATTAAGCCACACGCTGACAGAGAGTGAGGTTGGGCTAGGTTGGAGGGATATTTGGCCTGCAGTATAAGTCCATTGATTCCATTGATCCCTATACTTCTAACATGAGATACTGCTGCTTGATCTCAAACACACAACAGAAACTCAAGAAAACACAAGTTTTGATATTATGTAAAACATTGTTTTACACAGGCAGTAGTGACTGACAGGGTTTTCTTCTCCTCACTACAATGTTTCACTTCCTGGGCAGACAAGATGTGCAACATCAAACAACTGCTAATATACTGTTCATTTTGAACAAATGTAGCAATCAATCACATAACATTTTCCTCTAATTTCCTCTCTACAATACCCCCCCACACATATTATCCCGATTTTTCTGTTGCACGATTCTGTCCATACATCTGAGATGACAGGCATTTCCCAACCTGCTCTCACGGTCAGCCCTGCTGGGCCCAAAGTCATCACAGTTAACAACGTGTAAAGAGAGACTCGCGGGTGGTCGAGATTAGAAGGAGAACGGGTTCGGTGTGCCAGCAGGGTCTTGCCACTGAACTCCTGAACCCCCTCTCCTGCTCACGGGGTAAACCTTTTAACACACACGCCAGTCTCAGTGAGTTCACACCGAGGTCTCTAGCATTTCACACATCAACTGCTAATGAGGCCTCAAAAACTGAGAGGAAGGTGCAGAGATTCTGACCTCCATTCAGGAACCTCAGCTTGGGGGGAAACTGTACAGAACTTTGTCCTAATGAATATAGACCTGGATCCAGAAAAAAATGTGTGGCCCTGCAAGTGAGTGAGGGATTTGGACACACAGTAGATTAGTGATGTGTGAGGTGGCCCAAAAACTGTGGGTCCCAAAAAACAAAAAAACAAAAAACATTTACACTTGCATGTTCATATTTTCATATGGAATAGACATGGTTACATACAATATGATGTATTTTACTTGGCAGATGCCCTTCCCTCTGACTGAAACTGAAAATAGAGTCCTTTCACAACTGCATTTCCCATAATTGGACCAAAAACACTATGAAATTAGTTCAATAAAAATGTTGATAAATTGTGCACACATTTTCAGCGGGTTTGAGTCCAGTTTGGGCTGGTGTAATGCTTATAAACTGTCAAGTCAATGTGGTTCAAAATAGCCCCTCATCATACGGTATTATAATTACATAAGTACTATGAAGAGATGCCCACTGTAGCTGAAATTATTTCACATGGTCATACAGAGGACGACAGTGAGACTATAATAATTTCCATAATACAGTGGTATAACTGATCTCTTTTTTTTATTGAGGAGAGTCGAGTTGGGCTTTCCATTTTTAGAAAATAAACCAATAACAATATTACAAATAATGACATTGTTACATCATTCACAGGGTTACAGTCAATGTACATTTATACAGAAATACAGGACCTCCCACATCATTCACAGTGGTCAGGGCTGGCACTGTTCTACGAGGGCTACAACAGGCCAGGGGAGACAGGGCCATCTTCAGCCTGTCTTCACCAACAGCCAGAGAGGTGAGAAGATGGGGGAGGAAGGGGGAAGAGGGGGGATAAGACAATGTAAGGAACACAAGGAAATTTGTCACAACTAAACTGCTATTAGCCACCATGTCAGCAGAGGGGGCTCTGACGCTTTACGTAAGAGAGTTATCCACAGGAGCCATTTTCTATACACACAGAACTGACTGCCAGAAAGGCAGGCAGGCAGACTGCTGCTCGGGGCATATTTGGATGGTGCACAAACACAGACCAATGAGTACGAGCCGGCACAGCTTGTGTTTATGCACACTGTCATGTAATTGTAACATTGAGACATAATGGTTTTCGTCCATCCTTCAAAAATCGGCACACAGTAGGGGAAATGTTCTTTGCGTCCGCAGTGCATTTAATCAACATCTCAGATACATTGGTTTTGATTCATAAATAAAAGATTGTTATGCATTACTTAACATGCGCATTGACAGTGAAACATCAACAGTTTCTGCAGATACAAGCCATTGAACCAAAGACAAGTGTTTTAGATGTACAAAACTGCAGAGGACAGGGTTCTGTGATACTGAAGCAAGTTATCTTGTTTATTCCAAACAAAGAACCGTACTGCAAACCCCCCCAGATCTATTCTGTTCTCAATGTTTAATCATAATGCAATTTGCTCCTTTATTTCTGATCTGTCGCCTGAGCCTGGACTCTATGAAGGAGATTTCCCCGCACAGTTAAATAATCGTAGTGATGGTAGCCAAAGATGTAATGTTTGTGAAGCAGACAGTACATTTTAAAAAAAGAACTACAGTATATCGTTCGGGTTTTTTTTATTTTTATGGAGCAGACATTTGAGACATGTTCTTACTCATGAAAAATTTAAACATAGTATGCGCTTTGAATAAGTGTAAAGTTATTGTCTTGAAAATACCTGTTATTTCAGTGGCCTTGGGAAGAAAAAACACACGATCATTCAACAAAAAGCTAGATGTGTGTTTTGACACCTTTTTAGCTTCTACTCATCTTCAACTAGCTGCAAAATCTCAACAATGTAAAAAGATCCTTGATTCCATCTATGTATAAAGTAACCCATTTGCAGTACTTATGGTGGTGCTTTAAAACCTTTCATGTCACACCTGAGAGGACTATTGAGTGAGACATCACATGAGATATTGTGGCATAATGACCATCATGGATTCACACAGGGAAGTCTAATCCTCACAGTGTGAGCAGAATCTATTCTGGAAAAAACCCCATCATAATCACACCAGATCGATTAATCACATACTACAGGTCCATTACAACGGGCCCAGATAGGGCCACTGTGCCAACGGGTTTTATCAGAAGGCATGGGCTATGAAACAGTACCACAGAGCTGTACTGGAGGCTATCAATGTCTTACAAATAAAAGAAAGAGGGATGATAGCTTTTTCTCTGGCTAATATCAAATGGTATCTCTGGATGAACTATCGGTAAATAAACAAGGTTTCTTTGTGCCATTAGGTTCAGATACAGAATAAATAAATACTTCACACAGTGCTTTCAGCAGTCTCCATAGCCCCACACTGCGCAACCAATAAAAAAGTGTTTACTCAACTCCTTATGAATCTAGATTATCTCAACAAAGTAACACACCAAACCTTCTCCTCCAAGAATAATTCAAGAAAATAAAAACACTTTCTTAATACCTATATTTATATTCCTATAACTCTAAATACGAGTGCCCCACTACTGTGTGTTTTAGTTCATCATTATAACAACATTTCATCATACTGTATTTTGATTGAACGTCACATGGGGAAACATACTTTGTTTAAGCACCGCTTGTTTAATCACTCGACAATCACCTGAATCACCTTACTATGACACTATCACCAAACAGCTCAGAGAGCATGAATGGAGACACTTGCACGTGACACAGGACTCCGTTTGTCTGTCTTCAGCACAAATATTAGTGCTTTGCTGCTGAGCCTGATTTCTTGAACAGAAATTGCCCTGACAGTGGGATATCTGTCTATATCTTGGGAAGACTGACTCAGGCTGCTGGCGCTTTACTGAATATCACTGAGGTGCCCTTAAAAATTAAAGTGTTTTGAGATGGAAAGGAAGGAAGTTATTTTTGAGCTATTTTCTTAAAGGAAACGGCACGGTGGCATCAGTGACAGTTGGGTCACAGAATCGTTTTCCCTCTCACTCTGGGCAATGACTAACAGTGAGAGTGATGCACTTCCTCCTGTTTCATCTGTCATGGAGTCTGCACTGGAATATGCATGGTGACACAGTACTGTTGACAGAAAACTAAAGGGAGGATGATGTTACAGAAGCTGGATGAAAACCCCAATGCTCCTACCCAAGGTTTGTAAAGACCCTGGATGGCCATATGGGTTAGTGGGTGGAATAAGATGGGGACTACCTGACAGATGAGAGCAAAGGGGGGATTTCACTCCTTTTGTGCTGAGGGGTCTAATGCTAAGGCCTATATAGGACACCTCTCCTGTTCTGTTCAGACAGCAAAGTGCCTAAAAATGGACAGCGGACACCTGATGATGCATATGGAAGGATTACCTTTTGTGGAAGAACCTCTGCTTACATAGCCACCTTCTGTGAGACCAATACGGGGCCCACAGGTTGTGTGTTACCTACATAAATTCTGTCTGTTTTTTAAACAGACTTGGTCTGTCAACATGACAACATGACAACATGCAGAGTCACAAAGTCATGGATCTGAGAAAGCAGAGCACAGAGAACAGTGGGAGGAGAAGAGCGGTGGATCTGAGGCGTGTGTTTAGCTCTGAGGAGAATTAGACGGAATCACTGTCTGGTCAGTGGTGCTGTGATCAGGCTGTGGACCTCCACTAGGAATGGACATGTCTGACCAATGGGCCCCAGATAGAGCTCCATGATTGGCTCCTCAGTCTGTATCGAGTACTGGGCTCGTCTCAGTGGATCTACCCGTTAGGAGTGCTGTAGTACTGATCTCATTTGCCTGAGTTTGTAAACTCTGTGATTTACCATCTCTAGGGAATCCATGGGTTTTGACTAACACAGGATGCCCCAGGCTCCCTAACCCCTCAAACCACACATCGGCCACAACAACACTGACAATGATAGACAGCTGTCCATTTATCAGACCGCTTTTCACAGAAACCATACAGTAAATGCAATATGTATCTATAAAATGAAAAAATATGTTTGTGCACCAACAATGATTTCCTAAAATTCCACAAGGGCATGGAGGTCCATTGTATAGTACGATCTGGGTTCACACACCCTGCCAATAGACTACTTGGAAAAGCTGTCACAAGTGCTCCCCAACATCCATGATGTACAATAATAATAACAATATGCATAAAATAATCCACTATCCCATGCCAATGTTACTTACTGCCCAGTTGTGAAAAGATCTGTCCGTGACCATACCAATGTGAGATAACCATCCGTGGTGTTAAAACCCTAACACTTCAATATAAAATCACTTTAAAATAAAAAAATAATCTGGGAAAAAAAGCTAAATATAATGTAAGCGCATTATATTTTGTAAAGTGTAACAAATCAAAGCTCTGTGAAATCAATCATTAACACAGCATGCTATCAAACACTAGCCCCTCAGCTTTGGGAGCTGTTGCTTTGTAACACTGAGCACATTTAGCCACACACACGCACGCATACACATGCACACACACAAGCACACACAAACAAACACACACGCACACAGTGAAGTTTAAAACGGGGGGGAAACTCTACACTCTTAGAAAAAAGTGTTCCAAAATGGTTCTTCGGCTGTCCCTATAGGAGAAGCCTTTTTGGTTCCAGGTAGATCCCTTTTTGGTTCCAGGTAGAACTCTTTTGGGTTCCATGTAGAACCCTCTGTGGAAATGGTTTTACATGGAACCGAAAAGGGTTCTTCAAAGGGTTCTCCTATAGGGACAACTGAAGAACCCTTTTAGGTTCTAGATAGTACCTGTTTTTCTAAGAGTGCAGATAATGTGGCGACCAAAACATATGTGCACTCCTATGTAAACATTATAGGGAAAACACCCATAATATGTTCTTTCTTTCCATACATCCATGGAGGAAGTACTGTATGTTTGCTGTTTATTACACAGATTCTTCAAAATCCACAACTAACTTTTTGCAAAAAGGAAAATAAAATTAATAATAACAACAAAGAAAAACCTCCCTCTAGTCACCCAAAGAAACGATTTCATTCCATCACTTCCAGGTCTTAGTAACTATGTCCGGCTCATAGTGATGACATCACAGTCCCATTGTCAAGTGCATCTGATATGTACAGGATCATGACATCATCTGAGGTACACAGGGATGATGTTCCATTTGGCAGGTTGTGATGTTTTCATTTAAAAAATAGCAACTTTCCCACGGTGAGAGGAAGCACAGTGAGAGAAAATCTTCATCAACATTTTCACACAGAAAAATGAAATTACTTGTTATGAGAAAAGGTATTTTTGTTTTTATTTGTTAAGTGTTGCTTTAAATTGGTAGATAACTGAATTTCTTAAATTTGTTAATGGCAGTAGTTTCTGCCAAAAGATGTCCATTCCATGGTGCTCATACTATTTTGTCTCCCAAGTCAACCATAGGAGTGTAGATCAAGTTCCTCAGTCTCTTCTGCTGTTTGCTTTTGGAGAGGCAGCAATGATTCATGTTTCTTTCCTGTTTCCGAAGAAAAAAAAAACATATAATATTTCAGTTTCTTTTTGAAAGTGATGGTCTTGAATCTCCCAGTTTTCATTGTCTTCTTGTCTGTTGCCCTTTTAAAGGGTAGTCTTTCTAGTCAGTTCACCTAGTTTACATCTATACTTGTAGACACCTTGAGTTTCTCAAGTTTTTTTTCTTTACAAAATTCTTTACAAAATTCTTTAATCAAACAAACCAAAAAAAATTAAGAAAAAAACGGGTGGAAGATGGAAGTAGAAATGCGTCGCTGGTCAGTAACCGCTCATGATCCTGGTTCCAAGATGGACCATTGTGGGCCACATTGATTGGTGTCTGGTCATGTAGACATGCTGGCCACAAACCTCAAGAGCTGATTCCGAAAGGTTATGGGGACTTTGGATGAGGGAATAGAGGAGGACAGGAGAGGGATTGAAAAAGGGGACTCTCCTCTCCTCTCCTCTCCTCTCCTCTCCTCTCCTCTCCTCTCCTCTCCTCTCCTCTCCTCTCCTCTCCTCTCCTCTCCTCTCCTCTCCTCTCCTCTCCTCTCCTCTCCTCTCCTCTCCTCTCCTCTCCACTCTGGATGGTCAAACTTCCACAGACTGGATCTGGTTCATGGAGGCGCGCATCATCTGTACACTGTTCAGGACCTTCTTCTGGTGGCCTGCTAACGTCACGCCCACACTCAGGATGTCACTGTGGCAGGAGACACAACCACAGGAGTCAGGAGGAAGCCATCACAGACGACACAAAAGGTTTTATTGCACATGGCATAAGCCAAGGTAAAATCAACAAGTTAGATCAAGGCTAAATTCTGGGCCCCAGTCTGCCAAATTCCTAATTCAGTCCCAGACAATGGAATGTCAGACTGCTTACAGTACTTACTCTGTTTGTTGAAAAACTTCTTCCATTCAGGAGACAATGGAATGTCTTTGTTTCCTAATCCTAACCCTATGGACTGATGTGCCTTATTTTTTAAAGTATTGTAACCAGTGTGGCGGGTGGAAAATAATTTGAAAACAGAATTGTGTTGCTTAGATATCCGACATGACTTCAGGAGGATATTAAGAGATGTAGAGATAAGAGACAATGAGCAGAGCAATGTGTGTCTTAGTTATTTACTAAACAGACATATGAATGAGTCTATCTGCTAATAGATGTCTTTATTAAGTCTACAGAGGCAGGAATGTATTCCTAAACATCACCATGCCTGTTCATTCTCCTATATCTCTTCTTTCTTTAAACTGTTGTATAAGAAACCTGTCAGCCACATGGCCAGAGTTTGTACGCTCTGTTCTAGCTCAGAGCAGTTATGCTGCACTGTTATTATCTCCTAATGACATACAGTGAGAGGCAGATTTATGATGAGCCAGGGGCTGAGCCTGGCAGTCATCCAGGCTTTAAGGTATGATACTGTCAAGGAATAGCCCACCTCATCCTCATCCTTATCAGAAACACCGGTCTGGGATCAGCACTTACTCCATGGTCATCTGGGAAACCACATCAAAGCTGGTGAAGTCAGCGTTGGCAAAGTTGTCTTTGTACTGGCCCATCTTGATGGCATCCAGCCACTCGTCCACAGTACTGAAGCTGGAGAAGTCTGGAACACTGCGGTCCAGGAGAGGAAGATGGACACTGGAGGGGGTCACAGACACAAAGAGTCTAACACAGCTTTAGAGACAGTGTCATAACTCTCTCACCTCTATGATGGCAATCAGTACAGTACACAATAGTGGATGGCCTAAAACAGATGAGTCAATAAGCTAGCCTTAAGGACAAAATAAAGTAACCGTGGCCATTTTCCTAATCGATTTTTAAGAAAATTATATTTCCAAATGGAGTGGCAGGCTTAGTGCCAGTATCCACACAGTGTCTCTATTCCACACACCACCAAAAATGTAAATATAGAGTAGGATATATGACATTCAGTATATTTTTACATTCATAGGAAACTGACACCCAGAGAAAATGTTCTTGGAAATGTTTTGTTTTGAAATTGTGTAACTGTTTCAAATCATGATTTGCCTAAAGCATTCATGGAAATGACTTGATCTATCAAACCAAATGGGTTTTATTTACATAACCACTTGGCGCCAAAAGAAACAGGAGACACAATGTTTGGTATAAATAAATTGAAAACATTGAAGGAATCATGTCCTTTGAAATGTCAAAGTGTTTTCCCATCTTTGAGGTTAGATGCATTAAATCCTTTTGGATTATACAGTATCTATGGAAATAGTAAAGTAATACTGTAGCCCAGTGCTGAATACTGTGAAGACTGGCCAGTAGAGAGAGAGGAACACTAGTCTCAAACACACTAATACACAGACAGACATACAGACAGACATGTAGTGACAGACTAATAGAAAGATAAACTCACAGATGAACTGACGGAGATCTAAGGAGAGCATGCTAAGTGTTTCACTCACCCTGAAGACAGCGGGGTCATGGCCTTCAGACTGTTGGGGTTGCGGATCATCTTGTCCAGGTTGTTGACAATTTGGCTGAACTTGGGCCGGTTGTTACGGTCCTTCTGCCAGCAGTCAAGCATGAGCTGGTGCAGGGCCGAGGGGCAGTCCATGGGAGGGGGCAGCCGGTAGTCCTGCTCTATGGCATTGATCACCTGCAGGGGGAGACACAGATCTCTAAGGGTTGCTATGAGGCTCTAAAAGGAGGAGAAGGGAGAGGAGAGAGACAGAAATCCTATTGGAGAGCATCCTCTCACAATTCTCACAAGCTACTTCTTCTATGACCAGAGTGCTATTTGGCTAACATGTTGATTAATATTCCTGTGATTTCAAATGAGAACTATGTTCTTGAAATACAGTATGCACTGAAAGATAAAACCATAACAGTGTTATACAAGTCGAAACTGCAACACACATGTTCACACACAAACATAATCCTGCAAGCATTATTGCATTAACAATAATTATCATTTTGAAAAGGTTTTGTCTTGGCTTCATACTTACTGCACCAGTTAAGCATCACAGTAAATTATCAGCCTAATACCAATGGCTCCCCACATCCATGCAGACTGTGCCAGCAGTGATTTAATCTTAGTCAGTCTGGCATCAAGAGCCTTTAGAAACTGCGTACAGTAATGTTCTTGCCATACAAATATCTAAGTTAGAGCCTGGTCCCATATCTATTTATTCTGTTTTGCCAACTCTATGGTCATTGTTATGCCAAAAAAGTCTAAGACTGAGAGTGGCCAGTGGTGTTGTTGGTGGTGGGAGAGGGTGTGGGGGGGACTGTAAGTAGCTCTGGATAAGAGTGTCTGCTAAATTACTAAAATGTAAATGTAAAATAATGGGGGAGGGATCAGGGAGGTGACTCCTAGCTAGGAGTGGGGAACGACCGGCCCAGAGGAGGGTTCTGACAAGGACCCACGATCCCTTGCTCATTATTACCACCATTACGGAGCTCCATTCAGGCCCAGATTAATCTCATTCAGAGGCCTCCCTCCCAACCAAGACCCCGATGGAGTAGAAACACTATCTAGAGCCCCTAATAAGATAACCGTTGAGCTCCACAGTCCCTCTTAGCGCATTAGCGTTCACACTTTCAATTTGAAACTATTTTCATTATCTCTCTCCCCATAATTTGCTCTCTTCTCCGCCACCCAGAGGGAGCCTGGAAACGGAGGCTCCAGTCAAGAGCAGGAATAGTCTGTGGAGCATTGCCTTGCATTCCAAATCATCTCTGTGGTAACTAGGGGGCTTTCATATTAAACCCAGGTTTGAAAGCTGCTGTTTAGCCAGGGGGAAGAGAACCACCATGACAAAATGGGGGTTCACAGAGAGGTAAGAACATTCAGGAACCACTGTCTCCTGTATATAATCAGACGTTGTTAGAATTTATTTTTAAACATTTGATGCCATGTTTAGAGTGGTTCTGTTTGACTAATGATATTCATATATATAAAGGTCTATAAATACATACGTCTTGATTGGTCATGTCCCAGTAAGGTCTCTCTCCATAGGACATGACTTCCCACATGACGATGCCGTAGCTCCAAACATCACTGGCGGACGTGAACTTCCTGTACTGGATGGCTTCAGGGGCTGTCCATCGGATAGGGATCTTCCCTCCCTGAGAAACACAACACAATGAGGGAACAACCTTATAGAGGGAAGTGAGACAGAAACCTGATCGTCCCAGTGTCCTGGCTCTGCAGAGAGAGATTATTCACAGCAACAATACTCTGTAATCCAAACTGTGAGATGGATATAACTAAACTCCTGGGAGTGGATGTGTGTGACATGGGATCCTGTAAAAGGGGAGGAGAGGGACAAGTGAGGGGCCTTTGTTATGATGGGGAATGTGGTGTGTGAGGTGTGTGTGTGTGTCTGTGTGTGTGCGTGCGTGCAAGTGTGGATGTGCGCACATGTGTATGTGTGCGGTGTTTGCGGTGACGTCATGGTACTCACCAGGGCACTGGTGTAGGTGGGGTCTGACGTGTCGTCCTCCAGGAATCGGGACAGGCCGAAGTCAGACACCTTGCAGACCAGGTTGCTGTTGACCAGGATGTTGCGTGCGGCCAAGTCGCGGTGGACGTAGTTCATGTCGGCCAGGTACTTCATGCCTGAGGCGATGCCACGCAGCATGCCCACCAACTGGATCACTGTGAACTGGCCGTCGTTTTGCTGCAAAATAAAAGGAACACATTAGATCACAATATGATACATCCCCAGGTCTGAGACTTCCCTCTGTGGGCTATGATTGAATAGATATAGCTATAGGCTGGGCTGGGCTCGGTCTGGCAGGCTGCAGCTGTTCTCCTCCCTGGATTGGCCAAGGCTTTACCCCATACATGGGGAGTGTCTGGATCTGGCCTGCAGCTGTGCCTCAATCTGCGCACACCTGCACCCTCACCACCCACCACGAGGACCAGAGATCAACTAGGGAATATCCGGGAGGATCATGACGAAAGATGAAAGAGCATGAGTGTGGACTGACAGGCCCAGTATCATGGCCCAGGGATGGGGTGGGGTGGTGTGGGGACACAGATGGACCACAGACGGACTAGGCCCAGCTGTGTATTCCTCTAGGCATTTTCGCTGTCTATGGTTAGCCAGATCCTCTAGCCTGTGTCTCTGTGTCTCCTCCAAACTCTTTGCTGCTCATTAGCAGAGCAAGGACTTCTCCTCACGTCCACCAGCTCCTCATGCACCTCATGCACCACAGCAATGAAGTCTTATGCATTATTCATGAGGCTGAATTCTCTCACAAATACACAGCGCCTCATAATCCCTGCATCCCTGCACTGTGTTTGCATATACTTTAATTGGGAAGATTCTTCCACCAAAGTCATTTGGATCAGGTTAGCAGATAGAGAGAGACATCGTTTCTATCTTTTAAGGCTAATACATGCAATTTATGATTCAACCCCAATTCTAATCATAATGGTAGAGATAATAATGTTTCTGAAGAAAGCTTTGATATGGATGTGCCATTTCTTTCTGATCGTTACATGGTCCCCAACTTTTGCTACTTTCTCTGCCTGTTGTTGTCTCCATCCATCTATTCTTCTCGTGTTCTCGCTCCCCTTCTCCCTTGTCGATGCGTCATAGAAGCGAGGGCTGCACCAGGTGCTTTAGGGGAGCTGATCCTTCAGCTGACAGTTCCTATCTAAGGTGGTCTCCCCTGCTGCTCCATCCTCTTTCACAGAGCGCCATGTTCTAAAGCGCTGACGCGTTCAGAAAATGTTGTCATAAGCTGTCACAGTGAGGTGCCACAGTGATGCTGTGTTGTTTGGAAGACAATGTGCTGTCAAATATGCTTAACACAAAGAGACACACAGACACAGACACACACAACCCATCAAATTCAAGAGTGACTTGGCACACAGTGTCTCGGAGGTCTGAAGCAGAATGCTAATAAAGTTCATATTTTGCTTCTCCAGCAGTAGACAGAGCAGCAGTCTGCTGACAGGAGGGTGGCTGGCTCCTTTTTTAAAGGGAGGATTTTGATGTATATTTTGATCCATAGAGGAAGAGTTTACGTCTCAGGTTTATAATATCCTCCCATAGCTCAGAGCTGATTCTCGTCAGTGTGCTTTCTGCCCTGAGTCTTGAAAGCCTTACTCAGTATGATCTATGCAGAGGTAAACATTGACAATGTGATGAGTGACAACTAAGGCTATGACAGAGGTGGTGGAGGGAGGTGTTATCCACATAGACACAGTAGAAACATCAGACATTTCCAAACATAAACATAGTGATTTATATCAAACATGAAACCCTTGGCCCTTATTGAATTGATATGTTTCCATATTTAATAATTCACTCACAATTGATTTAAAGTGGAGTAAATCTAATGAGAATAAAATCAATCATATATTTTTGTGAAGATCAGACATGTCCAATTTCCATTAGTCACTAGCTCTTTCCCACTCAGTTTATTCCCACTCACTTCAAACCCACAATGAGTCCAATTAGAGGAGATGAAAGCTTGTGGACACCCAGTCACATTAGGAAAAACATGCTCCCGTTCAGCTGAAATGCTACAGACAGACGGCACAGGACTGGCTGACAGGAGACAGCAGTCTCTCACCTACAAGCCAACTTCATTCTCTGAAAGCTGACATGTTTTCTTCTTACAGCGCTAATCATTTGAAACCCTCCCAAGGGATGAGGTGAGGTTAGATATCTGGAATGTATTTTCTGAGTTTTGCATTACATGCAATTTGTTTGACTGAATGTTAAGATGGCAAATAACTTTTTGTGGCATAAGTAGAAAGTACTATAAATTCATAGGTCCTTGTCCTTTTCTGTGACTCAAACAGGAGGAGTGAATGTGTGCTAGTATGATAAATACAAAATGAGAGCATGACTAACTGTACTGAACTGCTGGACTCTCTTCCTCACCAGCGCCTATAGTGAGCTACTGTACATAGATCATTTTACTGTAGTCAAACATGGAGATCAAGGTGAAATGCTGAATAACAGCCAGCGCAAGTTGCAGCAGAGTATAAATCAATAATTGGACTAGACAGACACTCAGGGAGCATTAATACTGCAGCTTGATTGTTCTACAGCTGCACCATCGAGAGCATCCTGACTGGTTGCATCACCGCCTGGTATGGCAACTGCTTGGCCTCCGACCGCAAGGCACTACAGAGGGTAGTGCGTACGGCCCAGTACATCACTGGGGCCAAGCTTCCTGCCACCCAGGACCTCTATACCAGGCGGTGTCAGAGGAAGGCCCTCAAAATTGTCAAAGACTCCAGCCACCCTAGTCATAGACTGTTCTCTCTGCTACCGCACGGCAAGCGGTACCGGAGTGCCAAGTCTAGGTCCAAAAGACTTCTCAACAGCTTCTACCCCCAAGCCATAAGACTCCTGAACAGCTAATCATGGCTACCTGGACTATTTGCACTGCCCCACCCCCCCACCCCATCCTTTTACGCTGCTGCTACTCTGTTAATTATTTATGCATAGTCACTTTAACTCTACCCACATGTACATATTACTTCAACTACCTCAACTAGCCGGTGCCCCCGCACATTGACTCTGCACCGGTACCCCCCTGTATATACAGTGGGGGAAAAAAAGTATTTAGTCAGCCACCAATTGTGCAAGTTCTCCCACTTAAAAAGATGAGAGAGGCCTGTAATTTTCATCATAGGTACACGTCAACTATGACAGACACATTTAGATTTTTTTTCTCCAGAAAATCACATTGTAGGATTTTTTATGAATTTATTTGCAAATTATGGTGGAAAATAAGTATTTGGTCACCTACAAACAAGCAAGATTTCTGGCTCTCACAGACCTGTAACTTATTCTTTAAGAGGCTCCTCTGTCCTCCACTCGTTACCTGTATTAATGGCACCTGTTTGAACTTGTTATCAGTATAAAATACACTTGTCCACAACCTCAAACAGTCACACTCCAAACTCCACTATGGCCAAGACCAAAGAGCTGTCAAAGGACACCAGAAACAAAATTGTAGACCTGCACCAGGCTGGGAAGACTGAATCTGCAATAGGTAAGCAGCTTGGTTTGAAGAAATCAACTGTGGGAGCAATTATTAGGAAATGGAAGACATACAAGACCACTGATAATCACCCTCGATCTGGGGCTCCACGCAAGATCTCACCCCGTGGGGTCAAAATGATCACAAGAACGGTGAGCAAAAATCCCAGAACCACACGGGGGGACCTAGTGAATAACCTGCAGAGAGCTGGGACCAAAGTAACAAAGCCTACCATCAGTAACACACTACGCCACCAGGGACTCAAATCCTGCAGTGCCAGATGTGTCCCCTTGCTTAAGCCAGTACATGTCCAGGCCCGTCTGAAGTTTGCTAGAGTGCATTTGGTTGATCCAGAAGAGGATTGGGAGAATGTCATATGGTCAGATGAAACCAAAATAGAACTTTTTGGTAAAAACTCAACTCGTCGTGTTTGGAGGACAAAGAATGCTGAGTTGCATCCAAAGAACACCATACCTACTGTGAAGCATGGGGGTGGAAGCATCATGCTTTGGGGCTGTTTTTCTGCAAAGGGACCAGGACGTCTGATCCGTGTAAAGGAAAGAATGAATGGGGCCATGTATCGTGAGATTTTGAGTGAAAACCTCCTTCCATCAGTAAGGGCATTGAAGATGAAACGTGGCTGGGTCTTTCAGCATGACAATGATCCCAAACACACCGCCCGGGCAATGAAGGAGTGGCTTCGTAAGAAGCATTTCAAGGTCCTGGAGTGGCCTAGCCAGTCTCCAGATCTCAACCCCATAGAAAATCTTTGGAGGGAGTTGAAAGTCCGTGTTGCCCAGCGACAGCCCCAAAACATCACTGCTCTAGAGGAGATCTGCATGGAGGAATGGGCCAAAATACCACAACAGTGTGTGAAAACCTTGTGAAGACTTACAGAAAACGTTTGACCTGTGTCATTGCCAACAAAGGGTATATAACAAAGTATTGAGAAACTTTTGTTATTGACCAAATACTTATTTTCCACCATAATTTGCAAATAAATTCATAAAAAATCCTACAATGTGATTTTCTGGATTTTTTTTCTCATTTTGTCTGTCATAGTTGACGTGTACCTATGATGAAAATTACAGGCCTCTCTCATCTTTTTAAGTGGGAGAACTTGCACAATTGGTGGCTGACTAAATACTTTTTTCCCCCACTGTATAGCCTCCCTACTGTTATTTTATTTTACTTCTGCTCTTTTTTTCTCAACACTTTTTTTGTTGGTTAAGGGCTGTAAGTAAGCATTTCACTGTAATGTCTGCACCTGTTGTATTCGGCGCATGTGGCCAATAACATTTGATTTGATTTGATTTGATTGGGTAGAGAAGGATCTCTCTAAGGACTTGTGGTGGACACTATACTAAGTAAATGACATGATTAATGTTCTGCATGTTAATGTTCACTTTAACCTAGATGGGTTAGCATTAGTGTGTGTATTTAACAGTCATTTCCCAGAGTGTGTGTGCGTATGTGCCTGTGTGCTTGTGTGTGCCTGCATGTCTGTGTGTCTACCTGTTTATCTGCATAGCCATTAGTGTTAATATTTGACTCAGAGACACACACAGCATAACTCACTCTGAGGAAGGAGTCCAGTGATCCGTTCTCCATGAACTCAGTGATGATCATAACAGGGGCGCTCTTGGTGACCACACCCTCCAGGTGGATCACATTGGGGTGGTCAAACTGACCCATGATGGATGCCTCAGACAGGAAGTCCCGCCTCTGCTTCTCCGTGTAGCCCGACTTCAGCGTCTTGATGGCCACAAACATCTCCCTCTTTCCTGGGAGCCTCAGGTTCCCACTGCACACCTCCCCGAACTCTCCTACAAGACACAACATAGAGGCAGAGCGACAGTTAATGATAGGAGATGTCTGACAGAGGTTACAAACATTAAAATGATGAGGCAAAATATTATTCATTGGAATACAGACAGCATTCAAAATATATATTTTGTAAAAAATGACTGGCCTTTCTCTTTACCTGCGCCAATGACTTGCTCAATCTTCACATAGGAAGTGTCAATCTCCTTAGCAAACTCCCTCACCGCCTCGTTGGGGTCCTCATATGTAAACGGATCAATATATATCTTCATTCCTGGAGTCACTTGGAAAAAGAAGAGGCCGATATAATTTTTTATTCTGACACAAACAAACAAACTCTGTCCGTCTTTAACAAGTAGCCAATGCAGTGTATTATTATGAGTCAGAAAGGTTAGTGTTAGTACAAGGTAGAGGAATGGTAGGTTTGGCTTGGGTCCTCAGGACTATAATAATCAATGGGCAATGACATGGCATTTCCAGTGAGTCTTTGGCAGTGATAAGGCAGGTTAATGTATGTATCAACTCCATAGAGTCATAGCAGAACATTAACACCCAGGAGAGACAGCCAGACACTATATCAGTATCGCTCTCTGCTCTAGAAAATAAATTGTCTCTCTTAAGCTCTGATGCTAGGTAAATTGGCTTAAGGTGGCCTTTAAGTGTTCAGGGACTTAAGTGTCTCAGGTTTCAAATCCGATTATTCGGACTCTCACTTCCACATCTGGCCTGAGGCTTTTTTAATGGTTATTGTGTTCATGCACAGGCAGTCAGCGAAGCTGAGATACCTGCTTATAGTAGAGCCATGAAACCTGCATAGCAGACTGAACTGAAGAAATGTTTAGGAACAGATGGAGATTCTCCTTTAAGGCAAAAAAAGAGTCCCCAGTCAAAATCTCCTATCTCTTCCCAAACTATGGAACGATCCAAAGACCACCCACCAGAGCATGGCAGAGACCACCTGATATAGGGGGAGGACAGCCAGGATAATTGTGACATCAGCATTTACTGCAACCTGATACTATTGATTACACATGGGAAAGCTGTCTCCATTGATAAGCCCGACTAGCGGAAGAGCTAAATAGAAAAATATATAAATAAATACAACTGAAATAAGCTCAGGGAGGAAATATATCAGAGCATTTCTGTTTAGCTGAGTGAAGGAGAGGGACACGATAAGCCATAAGCTCCAAGGGAGAGCCAAACTAGTTTAAATTACGGCGCCTGAGCTCCATCTTGAAGATGCATTTCTATATCATGGCACTCTGGGCCAACGTGCTTTACATGGAAAACAATATATTTAATAAAGGCCATTTCTTCACAATCTCCTTTGAATTTTTCAACAATGGCAAATGGTGTGTGTGGTATTAGGGTGTTCATGGACTTAACAAGCTAAAAGAAGGCTAAATGCTACTTCCACAACAATGGAATTAGTTGACTATGAAATGAGATCAACAGCAAACACACACTTGTACACGTGTTGTGTTAGGGGTAAATCCTAGCATTAAGACAGTTGAGGAAAAACAAGAGAGAAGATTACCAATGGAGAGGTGAGAAGAAGCACAAGGTTGGGAGGTAGCCAAGGACACTAGCGTGTCAAGTGGTAGCCATGGAGACAGGTGTGTGAGGCAGCAGAGGGTTGAACATTAGCCATGGAGACTGCTGCGTGAGCTGGTAGCCATGGAGACAGGTGTGTGTGCATGTATGTGTGTGAGCGTGAGTGTGAGTGTGTGTATTTTGGGGGAGGTGCAAACAGGCACTCTGAGTGAGGGCTGGTTACTCACTGTGGCCGCTGGTGTAGTGCTGCAGCTTGTCTGTGTACTCCGAGTCTGCCCTCTCAAAGCCACGCCTCCTGGGAAAAAGACAAAGAGCTATAGCGCTGGCCCAAAGAGGGGGTGTGGTCTATGTACCAGGCCTACCCACTCCACAGCTAGCTAACGACCACTAAACACAACCAGCCTATAAACTATAAACACAGGACCCATTAAAGTACAGTAACGAAGTATGTGGGAAAACAACCACTAAAGCGAATGTGTCTAATCTGGCAGCATTGGTTGGCTGGACTGGAGCAGGAATAACTCACCGGTTGCAGACGATGACGATGACAACCACTGCGATGAGGAAGACCAGACCTGCAGCTGCAGAGCCGATGATGAGAGGCAGCTTCTCCTGAATGCTGGTGTTGTACTCCTCTGTGATTAGACAAACACACACAAACACACCATCACACACTGAAACATATGGGCCAGGCATCTGAGTGAATGCATTTGGAGTTAGCAGTGGGTGACAGACAGACAGACGGTTGGGGAGACCAATGGGCATCTTGGCTGGCAGCACAAGACCTCTCTCCAAAGCCCACTGAGCACGTTCAGATGCCAGCAATATGGTCGCCCGCTCATCTGGAACTGAGAGAGCAGGTTTGGGAGAGACCCAGCTCCTTTCCCTCCAGAGTGCTGCCAAACATGGCAGTAGGCACACAATCACACAATACCACCTCAGGTCCTGACTGCTCTGTCCGAGGTCTGAGGCTAGGGAGGGTTGTGCCATGGGTTGTGTCCCAGGGTGGTGGTACAGTATGCAGCCTATTGCGATGTTTGGTTCCCCTTTGTCTGGCAGTGTGCTGGCTGCTTGCCGTGGAGGAGAGCAGAGATCAGGCTAATGATGGCCCTCGGCACTGCAGGTAATAAGATGTTTAGAGAACACCCAGGTCGCTAACATTATCCAGGCCAGGGGAGCCAGGATCCAGCATTAGCGGAGCCAGGGGAAAAGCTAGTCTGCCCAGCAGTGTCCTTCTTTACAGATGAATCCACTTTAACCTGATCTGTGACTCACATTAGTCCACCGCTAATAAAGCACAGTAAACTACAGAAAATATCTCCATTCATACATAACCTATCTTATTCATTTGTAAAAAAATAACTTGCACATGCTGAGAAGATAATGAATGAAATCCACATAAATAGAACAATGGGTGTACACATTGTTGGAGAGTTGTCTTGCAGAACGCATCTCAGACCATTTCCCCATCCACATCCTTGTGTCTGTTGGGTCATTGTGTCCATGTTGTAATGGTCCATGTTGGGTTGATGGGCCATGCATGGGATGTGATAACTCTGCATCTCTCTATGCTCTATCTGAGCAGAGGGAATGTTGGCTGCACCCTCACCTTCAGTCATGGTTTGGAAGTAGAGCTTGCCGCTGTAGCGCCCAAATCCGGCCACGGTCCGGGCGCGAACCAGGAACACATAGATTGCCCCTGGTTTGAGACCGCGGATGACCACTGTGTTGGTCTGGCTCTTTATGATGGTTGAGTTGTACTCGGTCTGGTCCTGAGAGAGCATTAAGGAACGAGGGAGAAATACAAATCAGTGACATCCACAGAACAATTACCATACACATGCATTAACTTAGTGCCTTATAAAAATAGGCTAATGTGCAAAGTAGGATACAGACTAAAATGTTTCTAACACTGATGTATCTATTTGACCAAGCAGAATGAATAGAGAATGATAAGCAACAGCCTAGGGATGGCAGTTTCAGGTCTGCTAGACTTAGTTTGTTTGGGCTGTGAGTTCTGACGATCAGTGTAACTTTTCATTGCCACACCGCTTCTCTCTCTCCACAAAGCTGACAGGTCTGTCTGGAAAAGGAGACTAAAACTGTGCCGGCTGCAGGCTTCAACCAATCAGCAGCGTGAGCACATTTGTGAGATCTGAGCCACGGCAGGGGCCGAGACAATTGTTTTGACAGCTCTCCTCAGCAGCATCTGAGAAAATAATTAAACTAAAAAGTGGAGCAGAGTGGCGCGCAGTCACAGAGGACTGCTCAATGAACTTTGTGTGTGCTTGTGTGTGTGTATGCTTTTCTCTGTCCGTATCTGTGTGTGGGAGTGTTTCTTGTGAGAAAGTATGCTGATTCTGAGGAGTCTGTCTGTTGAATACTATTTTTATGGCAGTCAACACACCATTGTTTCAACCACAAATATCTCTCCATCAATCCCTAGTGGCCTGACTGGAGGGCTGAGAGCAGTTTCCTTTCCCAGTGACTGACCGTGATTATAATTGAAAGGGATCGAGCAGAAGTTGTATGCTCAATTCAGAAGCTACAGTATGTCTGCCTGCCACCGTGAACATGCTGTTCTGGACACCAACAGGGGAAGACATTCTTAATTTCAATGTGATAGAAAATGAGAGATATATTTTGCAGCAAATGCATACCTTATTTAGCCCCGCTGAGATGAAAGAAAGCCTGACACACTCAATGGTGTCTTTACGTGTGTCTGTTTACATGGAGGTGAGATAGAGCAGACTGTTTGTTAATGGGTAGTGTGCAGTGGGTACCTACCTTCTCATAGTACTGTAGTTCATAATCCAGGATGACTCCATTGGGCTGGTCTGGTTGAGACCAGGACAGAGTGATGCTGTCCACGGTACGACTAATCTGGTGCATGATGGACACTGTCGACGGAGCTGCAGAGAGATAGATAGATTAGATAGATAGAGAGAGAGAGAGAGAGAGAGAGAGAGAGAGAGAGAGAGAGAGAGAGAGATTTAAATTTTTACATTTACATCATTTTATTTATGTATTTTTAAATGGGGGTGGTGGGGGAGGGGTGGGGGGGGGGGGGTAGAATGATTACTTTATACTATTCCAGGTATTCCTTAAAGAGATATACAGACACAGAGAGAAAGAAGGAAAGTGCATAACAAATACAAATTCAGCATCACAACATTCAGTCACTATGATTAGTTGCCAATCATACATCCGTATCATAAAATCTAATCAAACAGATATCAAACAGATGCCTACTTCACTGAACTATGTAACAGTGATAGTGATATGTTAGTTGGTATCATCATGACCAGACATGTACTGCATGTAGAAAAGGCACACCTCTGACTAAACCACATACATAGTTTGAAGGGACTTTCCAGCACTGACTTTGTATAATTTCCATTATTAATCTGTGCTTCCCACACTGTCAGGGTGTGAGGACACTGTCTGTCTGTGTCTGGCTAGCAATCATTCCCCTGGCCGCATCCTCCTCCTCCGGACAAATTGTGGAGCAAGCCCATTTTGTATGGCACATAAAACCAGAGAAAATCACCAGAACCACAAGTATGCCATACACAATCGCCATTTTTTTTTCTCCAGCCTTCTATTTTTACAATTGCAGTCTATGTTTACGCATATTTTTTGGTGGATGACAACTTAATACACACTAATAAACGGTTTGAAAGTGCAAGGACAAGAGTCATGGTCATGGTGGACAGATATAGAGAATTATAGCATTTACATGTGGTAATCACTGTGTAGCAATAAGCCAGATCCTTTCAGCAGTAGTTGAGCCATAAATGCGTGTTGAATGGGTAGGATTGTTAGCTGCCTTTAGTCTAACAAAACCAAAGGCCCAAACTTTATTTTTAGTAAGGCTAAAGGGTCAGGGAGGGGCATGCTATCCACTCACCCTCATACATCTATTAACATTAGTGCATGGTGCCGTGGGTCACAGTGAAGCTTATGCAGGAGATAAAAGCGCTGTCTGGGGCTGGAAGGCCAGGATTTATGGGCCCCGGGCCCCAGCCTCAGCCCATGGTCCCATTCTGCATACACACAGCCCCCAGCCAGCAGCACAGTGGCTCCCAGAGCTCTAGCCATAAAGCGCTCCACCGGCACGCGCTCTCCATGGAAAATCCACTGACTGGAAAACCCTCCCACCCTCCCTCCCTCGGCCCTGCCCACCATTATCTAGGAATCTGGGGAGTGTGTGTGGTTAATATCTCATATATAAATCTAAGTGTTCATTTTTTGTAGTAACAAAATGCTGGTAATTGCTGATGCTATCCACCACACCACAAAGGAGCCTTTCAGATAGGGTTTGGATTAAAATACACATGTTCAGTACTGTAGAGTAAAGCCCGAAGCAGCTCCCAGAGACCAGTGTGCTGTAAGACATGATGATGGAGAGGCCGTTTTATGGCCTATTCATTCTCACCAGTGAGTCAGCCTTGCCTCACATATCCTCTGATCCCAACAGAAGCCTCCATCCGAGGACACTAATCATGAGATACTGTCTAAATAGGGAGGTCCCAGAGCCTATATCCCCATATGCCGTTGGCCTTAAAATAAATGTGTCTACAGATAATGAATAGGCAGCCTGTAGTTTCATCTCCTGCACCACTTGCACTACGATGGCCTGTGATTCTGCCATGAACATACAGTGCATTCTGAAAGTATTCGGACCCCTTCCCCTTTTCCACATTTTGTTACGTTACAGCCTTATTCTAAAATGGATTAAATTAAATGTTTTCCTCATCAATCTACACAAAACACCCCCTAATGACAAAGAAAAAACAGGTTTATAGAAATGTTTGCAAATGTATTAAAAAAAGAAAACATAAATATTACATTTACATAAGTATTCAGACCCTTTGCAATGAGACTCGAAATTGAGCTCAGGTGCATCCTGTTTCCATTGATCATCCTTGAGATGTTTCTACAACTTAATTGGAGTCCACCTGTGTTAAATTCAATTGATTGTACATCATTTGGAAAGGCACACACCTGTCTGTATAAGGTCCCATAGTTGACAGTGGATGTCAGAGCAAAAACCAAGCCATGAGGTCGAAGGAATTGTCCGTAGAACTCCGAGACAGGATTGTGTCGAGGCACAGATCTGAGAAATTCTTAAATGGAAGAAGTTTGGAACCACCAAGACTCTTCCTAAAGCTGGCCGCACGGCCAAACTGAGCAATCGGGGGAGAAGGGCCTTGGTCAGGGAGGTGACCAAGAACCCGATGGTCACTCTGACAGAGCTCCAGAGTTCCTCTGTGGAGATGGGAGAACCTTCCAGAAGGACAACCATCTCTGCAGCACTCCACCAATCAGGCCTTTATGGTAGAGTGGCCAGACGGAAGCCTCTCCTCAGTAAAAGGCACATGAAAGCCTGCTTGGAGTTTGCCAAAAGGCACCTAAAGGACTCTCTGACCATGAGAAACAAGATTGTCCGGTCTGATGAAACCAAGATTGAACTCTTTGGCCTGAATGCCAAGCGTCACATCTGGAGGAAACCTGGCACCATCCCTACAGTGAAGCATGGTGGTGGTAGCATCATACTGTGGGGATGTTTTTCAGCGGAAGGGACTGGGAGACTAGTCAGGATCGAAGGAAAGATGAACGGAGTAAAGTAGAGATCCTTGATGAAAACCTGCTCCAGAGCGCTCAGGACCTCAGACTGGGGCGAAGGTTCACCTTCCAACAGGACAACGACCCTAAGCACACAGCCAAGACAGAAGTCCCTGAATGTCCTTGAACATCTCTGGAGAGACCTTAAAATAGCTGTGCAGCGACGCTCCCCATCCAACCTGACAGAGCTTGAGAGGATCTGTAGAGAAGAATGGGAGAAACACCCCAAATACAGGTGTGTCAAGCTTGTAATGTCATACCCAAGAAGACTTGAGGCTGTAATCGCTGCCAAATGTGCTTCAACAAAGTACTGAGTAAAAGGTCTGAATACTTATGTAAATGTAATATTTCAGTTGTTTTTGTTTTTTTACAAAACAGTTTTGCTTTGTCATTATGGGGTATTGTGTGTAGATTGATGAGGGGGAAAAAACTATTTAATCAATTTCAGAATAAGGCTGTAATGTAAGAAAATGTGGAAAAGGTCAAGGGGTCTGAATACTTTCCAAATGCACTATACATTATCCTCTTCACAGAGACCCAGAGGTCGGTATACAGTAACCAGTCAGGAGACTAGACTACTCACAGGCATCTCTTCAATCTCACTGTCAGTTGAGTTTGTTTGCAATCATAATAAGGGAAATAGTCACTCTACAGGTGTCACGGTGTACTTGTGGATGTGGTGGTGAAGTCAGGCGCAGGACACAGCGGATAAGTCAAACAGCTTTACTTGACTGAATACACAATACAGAAAATAAATGGCCTCAAAACACAGTAGGCGAAAACCTACGTGCAACGCGTAAAACACTAAAGCACAACATAAACCAACAGACAATCGACAGGCGGACAACAACACACAACTCCAAAACATAACACAGGGAAAATTATAAGTGACATAATCAGGACAGAATACGAAACAGGTGCACTTAACTAGACATGACCAAACGAACATCGAAACATCAAACGGTGGCAGCTAGTACTCAGGGGACGACGAACGCCGAAGCCTGCCCGAACAAGGAGGAGGAGCAGCCTCGGCAGAATCCGTGACAGTACCCCCCCCCCTTGACGCGCGGCTTCAGCCGTGCGCCGACCCCGGCCTCGGGGACGGCCAGGAGGACGCGGAGCATGGCGCGTGGGATGGTTTCGGTGGAACTCCGTCAGGAGGGAGGGATCTAAGATATCCCTCCTAGGCACCCAGCACCGTTCCTCCGGACCGTACCCCTCCCACTCCACGAGATATTGTAGACCCCCCATCCGACGTCTCGAATCCACGATGGACCTGACTGAGTACGCCGGAGCCCCCTCGATGTCCAGTGGGGACGGAGGAGTCTCTCTTATCTCACAGTCCTGGAGTGGACCAGCTACCACTGGCCTGAGGAGAGACACATGGAACGAGGGGTTAATGCGATAATCATTAGGCAGACTCGATCTCCAGGTGCGTACACTGGACCCTCACTGCGGTGGAGATCGACGCTCGCCTTCTGTCTACGGATAGCCCGCTGCAGATGGACGTGTGCAGCGTTCCACGTCTCCTCCGAGCGCCGAAACCACTCATCCACCGCAGGAGCCTCGATCTGGCTCTGATGCCATGGTGCCAGAACCGGCTGATACCCTAACACACATTGGAAAGGGGTCAGGTTAGTAGAGGAGTGGCGAAGAGAGTTCTGGGCAATCTCTGCCCAAGGGATATAACCCGACCACTCCTCCTGCCGGTTCTGGCAATACGATCTCAGAAACCTGCCCACATCCTGGTTCACTCTCTCCACCTGCCCATTACTCTCAGGATGAAAACCCGAGGTAAGGCTAACCGAGACCCCAACCCGTTCCATGAACGCCCTCCAGACTCTAGAGGTGAATTGGGGACCTCGATCTGACACTATATCCTCGGGAACCCCGTAGTGCCGGAAGACGTGGGTAAACAAAGCCTCTGCGGTCTGTAGGGCAGTAGGGAGACCCGGCATTGGGATGAGACGACAGGCCTTAGAGAACCGATCCACAACGTCCTGAATGGTGGTATTCCCCTGGGAGGGAGGTAGGTCAGTGACAAAGTCTACCAAGAGGTGAGACCACGGCCGTTGTGGAACGGGCAGGGGCTGTAACTTCCCCCTGGGCAGGTGTCTAGGTGCCTTACACTGGGCGCACACTGAGCAGGAGGAGACATCCTAGCCAATGTTGGCCACCAGTACTTTACACTAAGGCAGTGCACTGTCCGGCCAATACCTGGATGTCCAGAGGAGGGCGACGTGTGAGCCCAATATATGAGACGATCACGGATCTCGAGCGGCACGCACGTCCGCCCCACTGGAAACTCCGGAGGAGTAGGGTCGGTGCGTAACGCCCGCTCGATTTCCGCATCGATCTCCCACACCACCGGTGCCACCAGACAAGACTCCGGCAGTATGGGTGTGGGCTCAATGGACCTCTCCTCTGTGTCATACCGCCGGGACAGTGTGTCTGCCTTAACGTTCTGGGACCCTGGGATGTACGTAAGCTTAAAGACAAACCGGGTCAGAAACATGTTCCACCTAGCCTGACGAGGGTTCAGTCTCCTAGCTGCCCGGATGTACTCCAGGTTACGATGGTCAGTCAGAATGAGAAAAGGGTGTTGAGCCCCCTCAAGCCAATGCCTCCACACCTTTAGGGCCTGAACTACGGCTAGCAGCTCCCTGTCCCCTACGTCATAATTTCGTTCCGCCGGGCTGAGCTTTTTTGAATAAAAAGCGCAGGGCCGGAGTTTAGGAGGCGTGCCTGAGCGTTGAGACAATACTGCCCCAATACCGGCCTCTGACGCGTCCACCTCCACTTGGAACACTAAAGCGGGGTCCGGATGCGCCAGCACCGGAGCCGAGGTGAACAGGTTTTTCAGTTTATTAAACGCCCTGTCTGCCTCAGCCGACCACTGCAAATGCACCGGGCCCCCCTTCAGCAGGGACGTGATGGGAGCTGCCACCTGTCCAAAACCCCGGATAAACCTCCGGTAGTAATTGGCAAAACCCCAAAACCGTTGCACCTCTTTAACAGTGGTTGGAGTCTGCCAATTACGCACGGCTGACACACGGTCAACTTCCATCTCCACCCCTGACGCGGACAACCGATAACCCAAAAAGGAGATGGACTCCTGGAAAAACAGACATTTCTCTGCCTTGGCATACAAGTCATGCTCCAACAACCTACCCAACACTCGGCGTACCAGGGCTACATGCTCGGCTCGTGTAGATGAGTACACTAGAATGTCGTCAATGTACACGACCACACCCTGCCCATGCAAGTCCCGGAAGATCTCGTCCACAAAGGATTGGAAGACTGAAGGAGCATTCATTAACCCATATGGCATGACGAGATACTCATAATGACCCGAGGTGGTACTAAATGCTGTCTTCCATTCATCTCCCTCCCTAATGCGCACCAAGTTGTAAGCGCTCCTGAGATCCAGTTTTGTGAAGAAACGCGCTCCGCGTAATGATTCCGTCATACTCGCAATCAGAGGCAGAGGATAACGGTATTTAACTGTGATCTGATTGAGATTACGGTAATCAATACACGGGCGCAAACCTCCATCCTTTTTCTTCACAAAAAAGAAACTCGAGGACACAGGGGAAGTGGAGGACCGTATGTATCCCTGTCTCAGAGACTCGGCTATGTATGTCTCCATAGCCGCCGTCTCCTCTTGAGACAAGGGATACACATGGCTCCGCGGAAGTGCCGCACCCGCCAGGAGATCTATCGCACAATCTCCCCGTCTATGAGGTGGCAAACGCGTCGCCCTAGTCTTACTGAACATGAGTGCCAAATCCTCATACTCGGGGGGAATGTGCATTGCGGGCACTTGGTTCGGACTCTCCACCGTGGTCGCCCCTACGGAAACACCTAAACATCGCCCGACACACTGGTTAGACCACTCCTTGAGAGCCCTCTGTTGCCACGAAATGGTGGGATCATGGGCGATTAACCGAGGAAGCCCCAGTACCACGGGATACGCAGGAGAGTCGATCAGATACAACTGAATAATCTCTTCATGACCCCCTGCGTCCTCATCTTAAGTGGCGCTGTGACCTCCCTAATCAACCCAGATCCCAACGGACGACTATCTAGGGCATGGATAGGGAAAGGCACATCTACTGGTCGGAGGGGAATCCCTAACTTAACACAAAAATTACGATCAATGAAATTCCCAGCTGCGCCTGAATCGACTAGCGCCTTATGCTGGGACTGAGATGCAACCTGAGGAAATACTACAGGTATACAAAAGTGAACAACAGAGAGCAAAGGGTGAGGTGGGCGCCTACTCACCTGGAATGACTCCCCAGTGCGCGACCTGCTGCCTCGAACCTCTGGAGACCCTCCCCAGCACCTAGCCACAGTGTGTCCTCTACGACCACAGTTGGTGCAGGGGACGGCCTCCCTCGGTATCTCCCTCCTCCTCTCTCTAGCGCCAGTACCCCCGAGCTCCATAGGACTCGGCTCGGAGGTGCTGGAGGATGGAATGGACGGCCCCAACTCTGGACGTCGCGGTTGGCCAGCAGGGTATCCAGACAGATTGACATGTCCACCAGCTGGTCGAAGGTGAGATTGGTGTCCCTGCAGGCCAACTCTCGTCGAATGTCCTCACGCAGGCTACACCGATAGTGGTCGATGAGGGCCCTCTCATTCCACCCCGCATCCGCCGCTAGAGTCCGGAAGTCCAGGGCAAACTCCTGGGCGCTCCTCTTCCCCTGTCGAAGGTGGAACAGACGCTCTCCCGCCGCTTTACCCTCAGGGGGATGATCGAACACAGCCCTGAAACGGCGGGAGAACTCCGCGTAGCTGATGGTGGCGGCGTCTATTCCCCTCCATTCGGCGTTGGCCCACTCCAAAGCCTTGCCGGAGAGACAGGAGATGAGGGCGGAAACGCTCTCGTATCCCGAGGGCGCCGGGTGTATGGTAGCCAGGTAGAGCTCCACTTGAAGGAGGAACTCCTGACACCCGGCTGCGGTGCCATCATATGCCCTCGGGAGCGAGAGCCGAATGCCACTGGACTCTGGAGCTGGTATGGTGGGGCTGGCCGATGGTGGTGGTAAGGTAGGAGCAGGTGTGGGCAAACCTCCTCTCTCCCATCGGCGCAGGGTGTCCATGACCTCCTGCATGGCGGACCTGAGTTGCTGGATTCTGGCGTCCTGGAAGCTGACCCGATCTTCCAGCGACTCGGTTCCCGCCGCTGCTCCTGCTGACTCCATAGTAATAGGTGTGTTGTTCTGTCACGATGTACTTGTGGATGTGGTGGTGAAGTCAGGCGCAGGACACAGCGGATAAGTCAAACAGCTTTACTTGACTGAATACACAATACAGAAAAGAAATGGCCTCAAAACACAGGAGGCGAAAACCTACTCGCAATGCGTAAAAACAACATAAACCAACAGACAATCGACAGGCGGACAACAACACACAACTCCAAAACATAACACAGGGAAACTTATAAGTGACATAATCAGGACAGAATACGAAACAGGTGCACTAAACTAGACATGACCAAACGAACATCGAAACATCAAACGGTGGCAGCTAGTACTCCGGGGACGACGAACACCGAAGCCTGCCCGAACAAGGAGGAGGAGCAGCCTCGGCAGAATCCGTGACAACAGGGAACTCACAAGTATTCCATTACGGATGTACATATATTCAGGACTGCATGCCACATGCTTTTTTGTGCATAGCATTTCCATTAAACAAGCGGTGTAGCCATCTCTGGTAACCTAATCCCAGGCAGGGCAAACAGACAAAGGCAGTGCATGTCTTCATATACAGAGGATGAACACATGCCAAGATAAAAGCTTTCCAAGCAGAACATTGTGGTTTCCTCCGACAGAGGGACGTCTTCCGGACTGAAGCATGATGAACATGATGTCTGTATCACACCAATAATAACTATTGAGGAAAAAATAAGCAGGACAACAGAGATCTAAGATGGAAGCATTACTGTTACTGCTGCTATGGGAAAATGTGTGTAGCGTGTCGACTGTACTGCAGTAATTATATAATTTTCCACTTGATACTCCAGAGCAGAGAGAGGGCTAACAGCAGAGTCCCTGCCACGAGGAGACATGGTGATAATCACTGCTAGTAAAATATTCTAGTCATGGTGGAGCATTCCAGCTTTCCAAACGATTGCTCCTTGCAACGCTACAGTGATGAGGACTATTTATCTAGAATCCTAGGTGTTTAACTTTTTCCTGGCAAGGCTTGTGCTCTGACATATTGGAACGATCATCCAGCACAAAGGAGGGTTCCAAGAGAGTGTGAGTCTATGAACAAACTCATCAGAAACAGATAACGTTTGTATTCTTTTATCTAAAGTACATCCAGGCCCAGAGATTCTGAAAAACATCCAAAAATGTTTGGAAAGTAACTCAACAATACTGAGCTGTCTCTAGATGGGAGGGTTGTTGACGGTTCAGAAGAGAAACCCTAAGTAGTGTATTACTGTAAAGAGTATTTGTCAGTGCTGTTTAATGTGAAGAATTCCTGTAGTTGTCACAGAGTTAAGTTACAGTCTCAGTATTAATACAAGGTCTTGGATCTGATAAAAGACATTGGGGCATTGGGCTCTATTCTAGCATAACGCTCTGGCTTGGGCCCAGCAGCCGAATATAAAAGGCACTATTTTGTGCAAAATCCCAATAGACATTTTACTGTTGTGTTTGAACACCTAGTAACTTCCATAATCAATCAAAGATGGGCTTTACAGAGTTATTTCCACTCATTTAAACCCCGCCGATTTAATGGGGCATACTCCTGCAAACACAGAGAAGCAATTTACTGAACCCCCTGATCTATCCCATTTACATCCTCCACCCAGTCTGTAAATAAATATCTCTGCTGCTATGGTTCTGTTCTCTTCTATTCTGCTACACTCGTTTGGTGGGCATGGCCTCCCTCCCTCCCCTGCCTGTGTCCCTCTCTCCCTCTCTTTCCCCTCCTTGTCTTCCCCTAAGAATGCTGGTCTCCTTTCAGCTCAGCCTATTGATTCTGTTCTCTACAGAGCACCCTTCTGAGCATGATGGCATCTTCATTAAGCGAGCTGGTGGACTGAAACCAGGCTGGCCTTTGATGACAGGCAGGCAGGCAGACAAGCAGGCAGGCAAGCAGGTGGGGAGAGGGCCCCCATGCCCCCATGCCTGGACAGAGCCTGAGTTTAGGCGCAGGACCACGTTGGCCACCTGGAGTTCCAGCCACCATAAAAACAGGCAGACAGCCATTACAGAGCCATGCTCCGAGGAGTGGGAGGCACAGTTATTATAGTAATCACAATTTGCGGTTTGTGGTTGGGAGAGACAATGCCACCTTGAGTGATTTCCCCTTTCTCCCTTTGTTCCCCTTCCCATCTTTAAAACCCTGCACTATTACTACCAAAACGTAATGAAATGCCAAAGTCTGCTGAAAAAAACATGGTTGGAGAGACAGAAGAGTCAACCATTCATCTTGGCTGTTGAATCTGGGAAAGTGACTTGGATTTAGGACTTCTCTTTGAATATCTGACTTCCCAATATGCAGCGTGCTCTATGACCATGTGGCTCTGATTTGAGGTTCTGGTGCAGGGAGCAAAGCTATGATTTTGGGGGAGGATGGGGAAGGAAGCGAGAACAGGTCAGCACTCGTAAATCCCCATCCCCTTTGACTGTAAAAATCTGTTTCCCCCACAGCACCGTCTCTCCCAATGGGCCCAGCCAGCTGCTCCTTCACTATGCAGCCAGGCAGCCTCCTAAACAGGCTGTTGGTGCTGCCTGCACTCTCTCTCCCTCCGACTGCTCTCCGTTTACGAGCCACACATCGAGAGCTCTTAAAGGGAGAGGCCCGTATTTGCATGTACTTTTAGCACACTGGCAGACGGCCCTGTTTCCCCATCTGCAATTGATTGTGGGTTTTTACGTCTCCAAAGAGTTTCCAATGCAGTAAAGCTACACAAGCGAGATTTCAGTTCATCAAGCTTTAAACCATCTGCGTTTGAAAAGATTGGGGCCTTAATGCACTCATATACACACCATAAGCTAATTCTAAAATAGGCACTCCAGGGGCTTAAAAAGTTTGCAGAACCTTACGGGAGGTTAGGTCTAATCTAAGCACACCACGCCACTAAGTAGTTCTGCTCACCCAAGAGGTCCAAAGCAGAGATAGGAGAGAAGTGAGGGAACAGTGGTGAGGGGCAGGGTGGGGACTCTCTCTGCAGTCACTTGTAATAATACAGATGTACAGCTTTTTCAGGGAAATAGAGGAGTGAGGAGGGGTCACTGAATCTGAAGGACTGCAAAAGTGGGTTTTATTACTACTTTGATTGTCCTTGAATGAGTTCTATGAATCTCTTTGTCAAGTGGATAAGCCACTGTTGACCTTAAAAGGTGGTCTTCAGAAGGGCTTGAGAAGATAGATGTTATAATACAAAACCATTGTCCTGGATAATCCACTGTATACCGGACATTGAAAGACTGGATACAGAACATCTGTTGTAGTAACACTGCACAGAAATGATCTTTTGATACCCATTAATACATTGCTTATCTGCATTAACAGATAAGGAGTTACTATATGACACAATGGTCAGGATTAAAAAAAGATGATCTCAGCTTAAAAAGGTCCTGAACTCAATTAAAATATACAACCTCAGAGAGAATCATGGGAAGGGAAGACAACCTGTGAAAGGACACCAACGTTGTTGAGGCAAAGAAAGCGGTCCTTCCAACACAATCTCACACTCAATTCGTGCATATATGTACAAAAAGTATTTCAGTTTTTGTGTGTTTTTGTGTGGCTTAATTCGTGTGAAAATACACATATTTTTGTGTGACTTAATTTGTAGGAAAAGACACATGTTTGTGCGACTTCATTCATAGGAAAATACATTTTTGTGGGGCAAACGTCAGAACAATCTTTTGAAATGTATTGGAGCAATGAATTTTGGGCAATGGTGTTCTACACTGCCTTTTTTTGTGTGCCACATGTATTTATATCAAAAAACAAACGTGCTCACAAACCAATATTGTTAATCAACCAGGTTGTCACCAACATACTTATAATATAATAGTAGCCTTACGTTTTTTTATTTTATTATTAAGGCCAATGCTTTTTCTATGCTTGTTTTTGCTTAATACTTTGGGATACTGGTGCTATGTCAGATGTTATGAGGGTTGCCAGATTGGAGTAAAAGCTGTATTTGTCTGTTTTTTTTGTGTGGTATCAATGAAGGTATTTGATTGGGGAATGGGGATACATTTTCATGATGGGAAATTAAATCATCAATAAATGTGGGGAAACAGAAGACCTGTTTGGTTTAAATTCCACTGGTGCAACTGCATGGTATATGCAACTATGACGAGTCTAGACTATGATCAATTAAGCCATATCAATGCAGTTAAACAGTTTAATGTAAAATAATGAATTTTGTTGGCTTACATATATGGCACTTTCAAGGCCGTTTCATGATGATTATTACGGTCATGTCAATCATGTTATATACTTAGGCGATGGTAACAAGGCATATGCCAGCATTGCAGGCCTACTGCCTCTGCCCAGAGGCCTACTAGGCTTTCCTGGCAACAGCCTTTAGAGCGCACTTTGCCACGTATGAGCCCTGGTTAGAGTCCTTGTTGCAGCTTTCACTTTCTTCTGCTACATTGGTGGCAGTGTTGGAATCAGGTCCAGCTCACGTCTAGTTATGTGATCTAGTGGTGGGAAGCATTCTGTTTTTCAACATTGTGTTGTGTGTAATTACATTGATATATCTAGTGAACAATGGGCATGACGGATAGAAGTAGTCACTAGAGGTGTGATCAAGCCTTACATCAAAGTTACATTTTACATTGACATTTTAGTCATTTAGCAGACGCTCTTATCCAGAGCGACTTACAGTTAGTGAATACATATATAATATTATTATTATTATTATTATTTTTTAAACTGGTCCCCCGTGGGAATCGAACCCACAACCCTGGCGTTGCAAACGCCATGCTCTATCAACTGAGCTACATCCCTGCCAGCCATTCCCTCCCCTACCCTGGACAACTGTGCGCCGCCCATGAGTCTCCCAGTCGCGGCCGGCTGCGACAGAGCCTGGATTCGAACCAGGATCTCTAGTGGCACAGCTAGCACTGCGATGCAGTGCCTTAGACCACTGCGCCACTCAGGAGACTGAGTTGCCAAACATTTAAGTTGCCTGAAGCTGAATGGAAAGTGCTATGCCCTGACCAGTTATTCAGAAGAAAATCCTCTGGGACTGTCTATTTGAAATAAGTTAACTTACCAGTGTGGACCCAAAACAAACTACACATTTACAAACTACCTGTTTAAAGTGTTATTACAACCATGGTGTTCTTTTGTTACTGAAGCTTATATATCAAATAACCTGACAATGATCCACATCACATGGGTAGATACATAATGTAAGTGTGTTATGCAGCAAAACACAACTATCCTTTTTTAAAGATGCAAACCAGTAATATGAATCACTGTTGATCCATCCTGTTCTGATCAAACGAGATGGATGTCAGATTTTCTACGGCTTAGAATCAAGGCCTTTCCCAGTCATGAATGACGAAGCTAGGCCCCTCTTGGTTCTCATTGGTGAGGACTGAACTCAAGTTAGGGGTTATATGTCAGACTCTCCTATACCCCTTTGCCCAACATGTTATACCCCAGAGGTTGTAAATAAACCCTTTTTAATGTGAAATAACTTGTAGCATTATTATAGGGCTGTGAAACCCATAGCCGAATGGCTTCAGACTGAGCATTTCTCACTGGAAATTGCTGCCAACATTGAACATAGATTAAGGTTAGGGTATTTAATTCATTTCATACTCTCCTATGCCATTATTTCCAACATCTTATACCCCATAGGTTGTAAATAAACCCTTTTTAAGGTGATATAACTTGAATCATTATATAGGGCTGTGAAACCCATAGACAAATGGCTTCAGACTGAGCATTTCTCACCAATTATTTACAGAGAGCAATTTCTGTTTTATAACAGGTAGTGTCCATTTATTTGCAGTAGTGTGTTGATTAATTATTGCTTTCTTCAGTGGAAATACAGAATATGTATAAAAATGCCAAATACACCAAAAGCTAAATCAAGCAGAGATTTACGACTATTTAACCATGTTAATCATTACTGAAACATGCAAATTACAAACATTTAACCAGTTAAAGATAATGAATACATGACAACTAGACACACATTTTTTATTTAAAATAATTCATACAAAAGTCAACATGAGTAAAAACAAAGTAAGTGTGTGTATATGTGTGTAAGTGTTTGTGTGTGTGTCTGTGTATTATGGTGTGTATTATAATTTCACAAAATAAAAATGTATCCCCATTCCCCAATCAAATACCTTCATCAATACCAAAAATTATAATAATCAGTGTAGAACACCATTGCCCATCATGCATTGGTCTAATAACTTTCAAAAGATTGTTCCGAAGTTTGCCCCCCCAAAAATGTATTTTCCTATGAATGAAGTCGCACAAAAATGTGTGTATTTTCCTACGAAGTAAGTGGCACATAAAATTGTGTATTTTCGTACAAATTAAGCCACACAAAAACGCATAAAAAAGCATAAAAACTGCTGAAATACTTTTTGTACATATTTGCACGAATTGAGTGTGAGATTGTGTTGGTCCTTCAGATTCCAATAAAAATATTTTAAAGTTTAAATTAAACAATAGTGACTTTGTTTTGTTGCAGTGTGATTCATCATGTCAATATTGGATTTTCTACGCGTTTCATTATAGTTATCACGTTTCTGTAAACATAACAGATAATTGCATCAACATCTTTTAAAGTGGTGTGCCTGTGGTGTGTCTGAGTTGACACAGACATGCGCCTCTTTGTGTGAAGTGTGTCTGTGAAGTGTGTGTATGTGTGTGAATGTCTGTGAAGTGTGTGTATGTGTGTGTGTATGAGTCAGTGTGTTTACTATATACCCACACCCCATCTCTCAGCTGTAAATTTGCTTAGAGAAGACACTTCATTACTCGTCTGTTCCGGCACATAAAAGCAGTCATTCTTGTTAAATGGCACCAGAAATAAAAAAGAAAGCAATTCCAAATGTAATCAAAGCGGAACAAAAAGATAAGCCAGAAACATAATACATCAATATTTCTGAGAGCATCTTTCTCTCTGATATTTCAACAACCAGGAGATGACTTAGAGACCAGAGGTAGAGAGGAGAGGAGAGAGGCATGAAGGAAAGGAGAGGTGATGATAATACAACCACCTTCTTCCTGTTTCCCACTTTCCTCACAAATGGAAAAACAGAAACAGAACTGACAAAAATACATGCAATAACGACATAATGAGCCTGATCACTTTGTGCTGGAAAACAGTATATCCCTTAGCACAATAAACTGTCTTGAAGAGAGGTATTTACCCAAGCACTATAATTTGTATTACAGATATATAATTTGGTATTTGTCATGAGCCTCTCACTCCACCGGGTTACCACCTTAATTTTCTTCCACTCTGCTCACCACTCTCTCTACTCAGCCTAACTAGCTCCACCTGTCCCTGCTCTGCTCTGCTCTAATTACTCTGCCAGCTGCGCTGCATTACCCACTACCTCTCCCAGTATTTTAGGCCCTGTCTTTCAGCTCTCCGGTGTCAGATCGTCTGCAAAGCTCACCCCCGGAACCTGTTTGCTCGCGCTTCTGGCTCACCCTGGTTTTGTGACCCCGGACCTGCCTGATTTTTGGATACTCTTCTGCCCCAGGAGATCCAGACCTGCTTCTGCCATTACGACTCCTGACTACTCTTCAATCCCGGTAACTCTGACCAGCCTTCTGCCTTGCTACTACGTATTTTGGATTTCCCTTGAACTGTACTGCTGCCTTGTTTCATTCCGCCCTGTTGTGTCTGTGTCTCCCCCCCCCAGGACTTCTGGACCACCCACCACCGGCTTCATAGGACGCATCGCTGCCACTGGGGGGGGCACAGACCCAGCACATTGGACGGGATCCCTGTTACCCCTGGAGCCTTCATTCACTCCCTACTTCCCTTTTTCCCTTAAGTTTTTATAAACTTTCTGGTGTGACGCAATTGTGGTCCTCTGGTCGTCTGTCTGAACCGTGACAGTACGATCTGACCATTATGGACTCAGCGCACACTTTCCCCGACATGGAAACCGATGAGCATGAGCAGCAGTTCCAGCAGCAGCAACAACAACTCGCCATGATCATTCAACTCCTCACCAACCTTACCCCAGCCAGTCTGCCCACCAGCCCTGCCCCCGAGTTACCTGCCCCGGTCATTGCAGCCGCTGCTCCGGAACCCAAGATTGGTAACCCCGAGCGGTTCAACGGCGATTCAACCCAGGTCCGGCCATTCCTGACTAGCTGCCGACTTCAGTTCTCCTTGCAGCCCAGGACCTTCGCCACGGAGGGGGCTAAAGTTGGGTATGCCATCACTCACCTGACGGGCCGAGCTCGACTCTGGGGAACAGCAGAGTTCGAACGTCAAACCCCCGCATGTGCAACCTTCGACCTGTTTTCTGAGGAGATGCTGAAGGTGTTTGACCTGGATTCACCTACCGCAGAGGCGTCTCGTGAACTGTTCAGTATTCGACAAGGCAGACGTACAGTCGCAGACCATTCCATCGACTTCCGAACCCTGGCTAGACGAAGTTCTTGGAACACACCATCGTTGGTGGACGCGTTCTTCCATAGTTTGGCTGACTATATCAAGGACGAGTTGGTCTCCCATGAACTGCCTTCCACTCTTGATGAAGCCATCGCACTGACTGTCAGGATCGACAGAAGGATACAGACCCGTCGTCGTGAGAGGGGGCGCCAAGGTCCACCTACTACCGGCATTCGGAGAGATCCGACTGGGCTCCTGTCATCTACTGCCACTCACCCAGGTCAGCTTGATCAGTCTGAGCCTATGGAGATTGGGCGAGCCTCTCTCACTCCTGCAGAGCGCCAGCGCCGCTTCACCTCAAACCTCTGCCTCTATTGTGGAGGTGATGGACATCGTGTGGTAACCTGCCCTTTAAAGGGCCGAAGCTCACCGGGCATAGGGGGAGTCCGGTTGAGTTCAATGACCATCCAGTCCTCCGACCGCAAACCCCTGCTGCAAGTTCACCTCCGCCTCTCTGACTCAACTCACACCCTGGCTGCTCTGGTGGATTCTGGTGCCGAAGCCAACATAATGGACATCAAGCTGGCACGCCAACTGGGACTGGAGAACCTCCGTTTGACACCTCCTATTCCTGCCCGGGCACTGGACGGACACTTACTCGGATCGGTCACTCATGTCACGGCCCCGGTCTCGATGGGTCTGTCCGGTAACCATCAAGAAACTATCCAGTTTCACCTGCTCCCCTCTCCAGGCCAACCCCTCATCCTGGGTTACCCATGGCTCCGCCGGCACAACCCTCAGCTCGACTGGGTGACCGGGGTGATCAGGGAGTGGGGAGAGGACTGCCACCGAACCTGCCTGCTTGCTGCCGCACTACCCCCTCGGCCAGTACCTACTAACTCCGCTCCTGACCTCTCCAATGTCCCAGAATGCTACCATGGTCTCAGAGAGGTGTTTAACAAAGCAAGAGCCACATCTCTGCCCCCTCACCGACCGTACGACTGTGCCATCGACCTCCTCCCTGGAACAGCCCCTCCAAAGGGTCGTCTTTATTCGTTGTCTGCTCCTGAAAGAAAGTCCATGGAGGACTACATCAATGGCTCTCTGTCCGCAGGATTAATCCGTTCATCTTCATCTCCTGCTGGTGCTGGCTTCTTCTTTGTGGGGAAGAAGGACGGATCTCTTCGCCCCTGCATCGACTACAGGGGACTCAACGACATCACAGTGAAAAACCGTTACCCTCTGCCTCTGCTCACCTCTGCTTTTGAGTTGCTCCAGGGAGCCACTGTTTTTACCAAGTTGGATCTCAGAAACGCTTACCACCTAGTGCGGATCCGGGAGGGAGATGAATGGAAAACCGCATTCAATACACCAACAGGCCACTACGAGTATCTGGTTATGCCTTTTGGCCTCACCAATGCTCCTGCTGTGTTCCAGGCTCTAGTGAATGATGTACTGCGGGACATGTTAAACAAGTTTGTCTTCGTTTACCTGGATGACATCTTAATCTACTCCAGAAACCTGTCTGAACACACCCGCCATGTCCAGCAAGTCCTTCATCGTCTTCTGGAGAATTCCCTCTACGCCAAGGCAGAGAAATGTGAGTTTCACGTCAAGACAGTGGCCTTCCTGGGGTACGTAGTGGCAGAGGGAAGTATCCAAATGGATCCTGCCAAGGTATCAGCAGTCACTTCATGGCCAGTTCCGGAGAACAGAAAGAAGCTGCAACAGTTTCTGGGGTTTGCTAACTTCTATAGAAAGTTTATCCGGAACTACAGTACCGTTGCTGCCCCTCTCACTGCTCTAACCAGCACCAAGCAACCCTTCACCTGGACCCCAGCAGCCGACAAAGCCTTCAGTACCCTCAAGGTGAGGTTCACCTCCGCTCCCATCCTCCAGATGCCTGATGTGGACCGGCAATTCATTGTGGAGGTGGACGCCTCGGATGTGGGAGTTGGTGCTGTGATTTCTCAGTGGGCTGCGGAGGATAGGAAGCTCCATCCCTGTGCCTTTTTCTCACGTCGGTTGTCCCCCTCTGAGTGCAATTACGACATAGGGAACCGTGAGCTGCTGGCTGTGAAGCTTGCCTTGGAGGAGTGGCGTCACTGGCTGGAGGGGTCCACCATTCCATTTCTCGTTTGGACCGATCATAAGAACTTGGAGTACATCCGCACGGCCAAACGGTTGAACTCCAGGCAGTCCCGCTGGGCCCTGTTCTTCACCAGGTTTAATTTCACTCTGTCATACCGGCCTGGATCACGCAACACCAAGCCAGACGCCCTCTCCCGTCAATTCCAGAAGGATGACACCCCCTCCAAGGACCCTGTGTCGATTCTGCCAAGTCCCTGCATCGTTGCAGCTCTGACCTGGGCTGTTGAGGAACAGGTGCTGGAGGCTCTCCGTAACCAGCCAGGTCCCAGCACTTGCCCAGCTGACCGCCTTTTTGTCCCCGAAGACCTGAGGTCCCAGGTCGTTCAGTGGGGACATGACTCCCGCCTAGCTTGTCACCCTGGCTCCACCCGCACTTACAACCTGCTCGCCCAGAGGTTCTGGTGGCCCTCTCTGAGGAAGGATGTACGGGAATTCGTCCAAGCCTGCCCCATCTGCAACCAACACAAGTCGTCCTGCCAGCCCCCAGCCGGATTGCTGCAGCCCCTGCCTGTGCCCAGACGTCCCTGGTCTCACATCGCCCTTGACTTTGTCACGGGGCTGCCCCCTTCAAGTGGCATGACCGTCATTCTCACCATAGTTGACCGTTTCAGCAAGATGGCACACTTCATTCCCCTCCCCAAGCTCCCAACCGCCAAGGAGACCGCCCAGGTGGTCCTGGAACACGTCTTCCGGATCCACGGACTGCCAAGGGATGTAGTTTCTGACCGTGGTCCACAATTCTCCTCCGCTTTTTGGAAGGAGTTCTGTCACCTGCTGGGAGCCACAGTCAGTCTGACTTCCGGATTCCATCCCCAATCCAATGGGCAGTCAGAGCGGGCTAATCAGGAGCTCGAGAAGGCACTGCGATGCATGACTTCACGCAACCCCCACTCCTGGTCGCAGCAATTGACATGGGTGGAGTACGCACACAATTCTCTGACCTGCTCTGCCATCGGTATGTCCCCGTTCCAATGTGTTTATGGATACCAGCCTCCTCTATTTGCCAGCCAGGAAGAGGAGGTTACTTGCCCATCTGCACTTGCTTTTGCCCGTCGATGTCGCCGCACCTGGTCACAAGCCCGAGCCACACTCCTCAGATCCGTTGCCAGCTACACTACCGGGGCCAACCGTCGGAGAATTCCTGCTCCCACCTACCATGTTGGTCAAAGGGTGTGGTTGTCATCGAAGAACCTGCCACTCAGGGTGGAGTCGCAGAAGCTGGCACCTCGGTTCATTGGCCCATTCCCTATCATAAGAGTGATTAGCCCAACTGCTGTCCGGCTCCAACTGCCTAATTCCCTGAGGGTGCACCCCACTTTCCATGTGTCTAAGATTAAGCCCATCCATGAGAGTCCGCTGGTCCCTGCTGCGCCTTGTCCTCCTCCTCCACGGCTCGTCGATGGTGGTCTGGTTTACACCGTCCGCCGCCTGCTTCGGTCCAGACGGAGGGGTAGGGGTCTCCAGTACCTCATTGACTGGGAGGGCTATGGACCTGAGGAAAGGACCTGGGTGCCAGCTAGTCGGATTGTGGATAGGACTCTCATCACCGCTTTCCACCAACGGCATCCTGATCAACCTGCAATCCGTAGGGGCCGCCCCAGAGGGGTCCCTAACCGTCCTGCCCGCTCGGCTTCCTGTCCTGTGCCTGATCCTGTCTCGGGACCTGTCCCATCTCCCGACCACGGCCCTCCGGCTTCCTCCGAGGATGAGGACGTTCACTCGGACCGTTCGGAGGAGTTCTAGCCCTCCTCCGGCTCCCCTCCTCCCGCCCGGCGTGGTGTTGCTCTTGGGACTTCTGGGGCCGTCCCTTGGGGGGGGGGTTCTGTCATGAGCCTCTCACTCCACCGGGTTACCACCTTAATTTTCTTCCACTCTGCTCACCACTCTCTCTACTCAGCCTAACTAGCTCCACCTGTCCCTGCTCTGCTCTGCTCTAATTACTCTGCCAGCTGCGCTGCATTACCCACTACCTCTCCCAGTATTTTAGGCCCTGTCTTTCAGCTCTCCGGTGTCAGATCGTCTGCAAAGCTCACCCCCGGAACCTGTTTGCTCGCGCTTCTGGCTCACCCTGGTTTTGTGACCCCGGACCTGCCTGATTTTTGGATACTCTTCTGCCCCAGGAGATCCAGACCTGCTTCTGCCATTACGACTCCTGACTACTCTTCAATCCCGGTAACTCTGACCAGCCTTCTGCCTTGCTACTACGTATTTTGGATTTCCCTTGAACTGTACTGCTGCCTTGTTTCATTCCGCCCTGTTGTGTCTGTGTCTCCCCCCCCCAGGACTTCTGGACCACCCACCACCGGCTTCATAGGACGCATCGCTGCCACTGGGGGGGGCACAGACCCAGCACATTGGACGGGATCCCTGTTACCCCTGGAGCCTTCATTCACTCCCTACTTCCCTTTTTCCCTTAAGTTTTTATAAACTTTCTGGTGTGACGCAATTGTGGTCCTCTGGTCGTCTGTCTGAACCGTGACAGTATTGGCATGACATGTAATTTACACCCCACTGTGGTTGTCTTCATTCATAAATAGAAATATCCGCTTTCACTCACAAGACACATTACTTATATATTTTTAAACTGTGAAAAATCAGAGCACTTCAACGTGAAAATCAGAACGCACTTCAACCAGAAAATCTGGTTGTGCACAATCTCTTTTGGAGTCAATTATTCTAACCTTTCATATTAACAAATTCCTAACAAAGATGTTAAATAGGGGGGCAATAACAACAGTGAATAAATGACTGCATTAGCACAATTTATTTACGCATTTCAGCATCAATCAGAGCTAATGTGGCCTACAACAATTAGTTCCAGCCACACAGCCTCACTAAACAACCCTTTAAAGTCCACTGGTCCAAAAGGGCCTGATCTTCTAACCCAGCTTTGTCCTCACACAATGTCTATCGCCAAGTTCTTAATTCTTTCTTTTTATGCTATTCAGTAAAATTACAGATATATGATCAAACTGACTGCATGTACCCAGTAGAATGTAGCCAGTATGAAGTGTATGACTTTTGTTTTTCTATTTTAGTTTTGCCAAAACACCATTAATTCTCATTTTGTCTGAATAAAATATGTAGCTTTGTATAAAGCATTGCTTCATGAACCTGGAGGGGGGAAAGAGTTTCCAATGCAGTAAAGCTACACAAGTGAGTTTTCAGTTCATCAAGCTTTAAGCTGCCAGTTTATGCTCTAATTCTCTTAGCTAGGGCATGAAGTAATGAAATGCATATTGAATGCGTAGTTCATCTAAAGTAATCTAACCCTCCAGTCAGCTAGCTCCGCAGTCTGCATACCTAACACCATATGTAAATCACAATCACACAATCTCTGCTATCTCTCCTTCCACTAGTTGGTCTCAAGTAGTAGCCACAGTATGTGCTTGCAGTGCTGGCTGGAGCCCATGTGTGTAGAGCTCTGCCACTCTGTCAGGGCTGTGCTGTGCTCCAGGTGTCTACAGAGGCCTCCTGTCTGTCTGGCCGCCTTACCCACACTGGCACCTTCCATATGTGCCCTTCCTGACAACTTCTGTCATGTCATATGTCCTGCATCCTACGCTGGCTGGTCTGGTAGTATCTCTCTGCCTCTCTCGACCCAGCTGGACACGTTAGCAACACTACAGCACCAGCAGCAGAGGAGTGGAACCCCCCCCCCCCCTTATTCAGAGCTGGTGTTTAGAAGGCATGAATATAAAAGCATAAATTATTAATGGTGAGGAATTAGCCTTTGAAGAATCAAGAGTATCAAATCTCACCTTAATGGGCTATAGAGCCCCACAGTGGATGTGTCATAATACCCATAAAACCTAGCGGTCAAACAGGGAAATGGTTCCAATCGTTTTCCACCATTCATTTTTCCCATAGGGGATTTTAGAACCACATAAAATAAAGGCTGTGTTTTGTGTAGGTTTACCCTGGCGTGACATTTTGATAACTGTGTAAATATCTCTCGGACAAGGTGACTTTTATCAATATATTTGGCTCTATTTACCCTCAGATTCAAAAATGCTAATTAGCATGAAAGTAGATATCATGCAAGGCTACAAATCCCTGCAAGTTCCTGCACATCATCTTTAGCTGACATCTTTGCTAACAGGTATTGTGTAAATGTAAAACTTGCCCAAGACAGTTCACAGAATTGTAAATTTAAGGAAATGTAGACAATTTATTCATTACTAAATTGAGTTAATGTTAGATAGTTAATCCAAAGATTCTTACCTTTGCCTCGATTCGGCAGTCTCATCCAGATCATCATGGCATTTGTAGTTCTGTATGATAGCCACGTTAGCAGCTAATTAGCATATCATTTTGGGGGGGAAAACATAGGCAAATATATTGATAAAAGTCACCTTGTCTGAGAGATATTTACATGGCTATCAAAACGTCACGCCAGGGTAAGCCTACACGAAACACAGGCCTATTTTAAGTGTTTCTAAAATGAATGGTGGAAAAACAATTGGAACCATTTCTCTGTTTGACCGCTAGGTTTTATGGGTATTATGACTCATACTGTGGTACTCTAATGACATTGTTTTACCATGCTGTCATTCCGTTGTGGTGGCATTAGACTCAAATCAACAATGTAGTTGCTATATTGGACAGAGTGTTATCATTTCTGGGCAGAAGTTTACCTGGCCCTATACCAGTGTTCCTCAGCGATGCCCATTGGAGCAGCAAAGCCGTCCCGAGTGACATGGTTACAGTTCGTCACTAATGGCCTGGTTACAGTTCTCCCCTAGTGGCCTAGTTACAGTTCGTACCTAGTGGCCTGGTTACAGTTTGCCCTGGCAATTTGGGGGATAATTAAGTGGTACATCTTCCCCAGTTGTATGATAGTGGTGCATCAGATTACAGCAGCCATCCCTGAGCTGAGTAATGGGATTCCATCCCACAATGAGCTGCTCACCTGATAAGAAACCAATTCAGTCTCCCCTTCCTCCCCATATTAGCAGCAGCTTCCCTGGCTCACCTTGGGCTAATGAAACGCCTAAACAAATAAGTCCTCAACAATTTAATAGAGTTACACACTGTATAGAACATAGTCAGAAGCATAGATGGGTATATGGAGGTCTTATTCATCGACTGCAGGGCTCCATGGAAGTCCCATGCAGAATGCTAATGGTTTTGATTGAGGGAGGGGGGAATATTGTTGCAGCTACCACACTGTAACTATTGATAGCCAGGACAATCACTATTGAGCTGAAATATGACTATCCCTGCAACTACAATACATGTGATTCACTGCCTGTAACACAACACAAAATGGGACACTACCATTTTATGTGCTCATCATCTTTTTTTGTGAGTCACCCCAAACACATCTTTTGAGTGGTGTAAAATACTTTCCCGTCAGACATGACTGACACGGTGATAACAGTAATTCCTCTCAGAACCACAGCATTTATCGGTCACTCATTGACAGCTCTGGTGTTGGGCGTGTCTGTGTTTGTCATTCAAACAGCCCTTCAGTGTGTGTGTGTGTGTGTGTGTGTGTGTGTGTGTGTGTGTGTGTGTGTGCTTGCGCATGTGTATATGTCGGACCAGAGTAGTGAAGTGGACTTAGACTAGCAGTCCCTCTGTCTTTTAGAGCTCAGGACAAAATGACATGCTGCCAGTGAGCTGTCGGGGATGGGTCTGATTAAACGATCAGAGGGGGATGGTAGGGTTTTAGCAACCATTTTATCCCCTAAATGATGAATGTGGGCTAACAGAGAGAGAGTGAGAGAGTGAGAGAGAGAGAGAGAGAGAGAGAGAGAGAGAGAGAGAGAGAGAGAGAGAGAGAGAGAGAGAGAGAGAGAGCGACACAGACAGACATACAGAGAGAGAGAGCGACACAGACAGACATACAGAGAGAGAGAGAGAGAGAGAGAGAGAGAGAGAGAGAGAGAGAGAGAGAGAGAGCGAGAGAGAGAGAGAGAGAGAGAGAGAGAGAGAGAGAGAGAGAGAGAGAGAGAGAGAGAGACAGAGATTGGGTACTGTGTTTGTGATGAATGATTAACCTCCATTAATCATTTAGAATGAAAGGTAAAGGCTAGCTTTGTCTTTAGCTGTTTGTCCCCTATACCCCCTACCCTCTCTACATGTGTGTGGGTGTTTTCTGTGCTTTCCCACAGCCCAGGGGTGTCATTCCAGCCCCAGAAGAGACGGCCTCAATAAAACATTGTGTTTTTGCTCAATAAGGCCTTGTTAAGGCTGCTCCCGTGCCACACAACAGATAAATCACTAAAGCAATATAACCCAGGCAAGCAACTCCTCTATTAACATTCCAGCTCTAATAGTATTACCAGAGGGTTGCAGACAGAATTCTGTGTTTGTTGGTAGACTGAGGCATCACTACTCATCTGAGGGCTTGTCAAGTCATCATCAAACATTTGTGTCTCACAAAACACACGCCCCACTCTGTTCTGCCACCCCTCTGCCACAGACATGCTGCCTTAGGGTCACATCAAATGTCCTCTATCGCCCTCCCCCTTTCTTCACTCCACCTACCTCCTTCTGTTTCTTTCTGTTTCTCTCTCTCTCTCTCTCTCTCTCTTCATTGTTTATAGCTATAGTTATGTGCTTGATTGGGGGTGGTGAATTAAAACCTTTACCCTCGTCTCCTCACACCCCGTTAATTTTCCACTCGTCAACAAGTACTAGCAGCCGAGGACGGGAGCCGTTCACATGAGAAAAAAACATTCACACCAGTCACATCCAATTTTCTTTTTCATTTGTTTCTTTCAAGGAACACCCCGCCCCCAGCAAATCAAATCAAATCAATGTTTATTGGTTGCGTACACAGTTTAGCAGATGTTATTGTGGATGCAGCTAAATGCTTGGTACAGCGGGTACAGCTTTAGGTTCCAAACGTGTCTGATTAACAGAAACACACACACTTTCTCTCTCTCTCTGTAACATAAGGGGGAGGTACGACGCCGGCTCTGCTAATTAGGGGTGACATGATGTTTATGTAACCTCCAAGCCTCCCAAACCAGATGCAATTACAGGCTCCTGGTCCCATTGACCCCAGCTCCAGCCCACTGTGGAACCACACAGCACTCTGCCCCTCTATCCCAAGTAAGATCCAGGCTGGTCGCAGGGCAGGGGAGGGGGAGGGGGAGTGAGCCAGAGTTCAGTCTCTTTCACAGCTCTCTCTGACGGTAGCCCTGGCGCTGTAATCCAAAGTGACGGCCACTTCAGTGGAGACGGCGCAGAGCCCCCCAATTTCCGCCAGGACCCCACGGCAGGGGGAGGGGGTTCAGGAGGGGTAGTAGAGAAGGCTGGGGCAGGGGTGGCAGACTTATTGTGGCCCAGTGAGGGAGAGTTGAGGCAGGGTCCTCATTAAAAGCCTTTACTGCACTCTGAGGTCCCTCATTAACCCCCACAACAACCACTCACTATCACACTATCAAAAAGAGGTGGTTATTTCAATACAAACATCCATTTATCCAGTTATATTAATTAATCTGAGAGATGCTTTTAATCATTATTAATTGACTGACTCTAAAGGAGGCGGCGTAGTATTGTATACTGTTTTCTCAAAAACAAATCTGATTCAAATGTGTCAAAAATGTGTTGTAAGAGGCCCATATATTGTATTCCGCATAACTCTTTCTGCCTCTTTACTTCCTTGCATCTCTGCTTGAATCATAGTGAGTCACATCAGCTTAAGAACTAAAGTAAGAGGTAAAGGAGGGGTGAAGTTGTATAGTTAAACACAGCCAATATGTCCACTTTAATAATGCACAGTAACATAGGGCTTTGGGGAGCTCAGTCATAGAAGTCTCTCCTCAGTCCAGTCAGATGATGAGAGATGACAGGCACTTACGCATACTGCCAACAGGACACAAAGCCATGGCGTAGATAAAGCCTGTAGCCCATATCCCCGGTCATCAGTGCTCAGGCAGCACAGCCTGGCACACCAAATGATGCGTCTCATACAGACAATTAAAGAGCAAATCAATGCTGCTGCTTGGATGAAATAATGGAGGCGCAGTCATCTACAACCACAAAGCACACAGTGGAAAACATGCACTGCTACCATAGTTACGGGAGACAGCCAGTGATTGGAGCATGCTTCTCCAAGATCCCAAAGATGAAAAAGTTAAGCCAATCACACAGACCTGTTTTTGATTAGATGTTATTATTCACTGGAAAGACAGTGGTCTCTTACTAATTGTCCCATTACTGTTTTGGGTGCAGTTTATAATGTAACTCTTAGAGGGAACGGGGATCACAGTGAATTCAAGGCATATTACCAAATACTTTATAAGCTTCAAAGTAAGACTAGAGATGAGTGGGTGGATGAAGCAAGGGCCTGAGATGTTAGAACTATAATCACTGAGCAGCAGTCAAGGGAGACAGGAGGGAAAGTAGTGCTCACTGAGCTACTCTGTCTGAGAGCCCTGATGAGGTCACACTCTTGAGGACCAACAGGCCATCAAACCCTGCCTGAGACATCATCAACAGACATCTCACTTCGTTTTAGAACAAATCTGCATACTTACTCCACATTAGAGAAAAGTTAGACTGCATCATTGTGTGTGTGTGTGTGCGCGTGCGGTGTGCGTGTATGCGAGAGAGACAGAGAGAAGACAGGCTATGTGCGCACTGCCCACAAAATGAGGTGGAAACTGAGCTACACTTACTAACCTCCTGCCAAATGTATGATCACATTAGAGACACATATTTCCCACAGATCACACAGACCCGCAAAGAATTTGAAAACAAATGGAACATTGATAAACTCCCATATCTGTTAGGCGAAATACCGCAGTGCGCAATCATAGCAGCAAGATTTGTGGCCTGTTGCCATGAGAAAAGGGCAACAAATGGAGCACAAACATTATAAATACCACCAATATTTATCTGTTTATTTATTTTCCCTTTCATACTTCAACTATTTGCACATTGTTACAATACTGTACATAGCCAATAATATAACATTTGAAAGGTCTATATTCTTTTAAAACTTTTGTGACTGTAATCAATGTGACTACTGTGGCTATTTTGACTACTGTGGCTATTTTGATCCTAATGTAGGCCTACCATAGTGGCCTACCATCAAAAACAATGGACAAAATGCATCACCTAACATTTTAACATGGAAATAGCTGTTCTATCAGTCAGCCTACAGTAGCAGCCAATGTGTGGTGTTCAATGTAGGCCTACATTCCATGAGACTTTCGGAAAAAAAACTGCAGGACTTGACATTAACCTGTTTATCCACTTGTCCTTCAGACAAGGAGGTGACTGAAAATGGTGTTGTGTTGTTTGGTGCAAGAAACCACTTTACAAAATAACATGCATTATTATTCCCATACCATTATTACAGAGAAACAGACAAATTATGCTACCCTCTGCTTATTGGTTACCTAGCTTATTCAAGCCTGTCTCTCTTATTCAACACAGCTCTTTACCTGACTCGCTTTTCAAAGATGTCTAGAAATGTACACGTTTTGTGCTCTTGTAGGAAGCAGTCCCTCCCCTATTACTGACTACAAATGATATATAACTGGGCTAATAACTCACTAACTAGCAAAGGATATGAACAAAATGTGCAAACGTGGATACATGCAGCTCTTACTTTGATCTCAAAACAAGCACATCTACTTACGACCACAGCTGTAAGCACAGTCCAGATCAAAGTAAATGGCATAGATCCATATATGGCAATGGTCTATTTGCATATAGGCCTACTACAGCTCTGATTGTTTATGCTGCGCGAGCTGAGTAGTGTACGGGCTGAGTCATGCGTGTCAATGCAATAGAATCCTACTCCGATGTGTTCTGCCTACAACAAAATATATTGCATATTTCCTTTTGTTTCGGTATGTTGCATTGAAAGTGGCTAATATTGCGTTGATTCGATCACAATTGCCACAGTAAAGGGAAACGTTGATAGTGTTAACTAACAGGGAAAAGTCTAGAAAGTTGAGTGAAGTTCAATCTCATGCTTCTCTCTGTGGGCTGATACAGTATTTTTCTGCGCAACAGTCCCGGGGGAGCTGCGCGGCAGTTTCGCGGCTGCTGCTCGCCTGCGCATGTGCGCAGTTTACAGGGAACATTGAGTGTAATGTTTATTTCCCTTGTTGTTTTCTGTTTTGTTTATTGTCTATTCCACTTGCTTTGGCAATGTAAACATATGTTTCCCATGCCAATAAAGTAATTTGAATTGAATTGAATTGAGAGACAGAGAGAGCATAAGGAAGGCTCTACTCACCAGCCTGGTTGGTTGTGATGTTGACGGAGGAGTACTGTGGTGAGTAGGGGCTCTGGTCGGAGACCCCGTTGACGGCCTGCACCTCAAAGGTGTACTGTGTGTGGGCCAGCAGGTCACTGATGTAGACCCGGGGCTCAGTCAGACCCAGCTGGCGGGGTACAAACTGGACGTTGTCGCCACAGCGCGTGCAGCCTCCCCGGCCCCCTCCACAGCTCTTACAGATGATGTTGAAGACCACATCCTCACGACCACCTGACTCCCTAGGAGGCTGCCACTCCAGCATCAGAGACGTCTCGTTCACGATGGACAGAACATTCTGAGGTGCAGACGGCACCGCTGGAGAAACACAGACAATAGACAGTCAACATCTTAGTTGGTTTCTATTTGGAATGTGAGAAGCATTTACAGAAGTCTCATATGTAGAGTATGGTTTGGCTACAGACTTGAGGTGTAAGACCAAAAAAATTTGGAGAAATGATAGGGACTCAATCTACTCTAGTCAGTTCAAAAGCACTACTTCATGACATTTCATTTAGATGTTGGCAGGGGAATTATGTTGCTTGTGTCCTTGGAGTTCTGGGAGGTGAGAATACCAGAGCCAGTATCACTCTACTCAAATAACTCCTTCACTGGAGAAGAGAGAAACCACATGCCCACAAATACAGTACAGTCTCTTTGAGGTCTTTGCCTGGTATGCTCAACTTAATAGGATGCCCATTTAAACACACTGATCTTCAACATCAGGTGACTTTTGATGTCTATTATGCCACATATTTGTTTCAATCTGTTGGTTATGTATAGCAGAGCACCAAGTAGACATACTGCAGGACAGAGAAAGTGACTGTTCCTCAAAGTAACATTCCCCACGGCATTACATTTGACTGACAGGCCAAACAAACGCACAATGGGTACTGTTTATCTTTTATGGGCATGTGCAGCTAATTAGGGAGGATGCTCTCTCCAGTGCTAATGGGATAAACAAGGAAATTCCCCCCGCCCACAAACTCCTAAACCTGAATTGATCACTTATTTAACCACCCTTTTAATTGGCTGCCATTAAGAGACTTCCAGGCCTGGAGCAGTGCCCATCGAGGCCCTCTGTCTGTCTGTCTGTCTGTCTGTCTGTCTGTCTGTCTGTCTGTCTGTCTGTCTGTCTGTCTGTCTGTCTGTCTGTCTGTCTGCCTGCCTGCCTGCCTGCCTGCCTGCCTGCCTGCCTGCCTGCCTGCCTGCCTGCCTGCCTGTCTGTCTGTCTGTCTGTCTGTCTGTCTGTCTCTCTCTCTCTCTCTCTCTCATGCAAAACAGCCTCCTAAACATCGTCTCCTTCCTGGGGAGGGTTGGGATGAGCGGCTAATGGCCCCAGTTAGCTCGCGGGCCACTCGAATGGGCCTGTTTCCCTTATTTAATCAGCCCGGGCCCGCTGTGTTTAATACCAGCGACGTGACGCTGCTTTCTCATTCAGCTGCTCTGCTCCCAGAGCCGGGCTTATGCAAATCTCCTTTGTTGGAAGCGCTCAAATCTTTCTCTCCCTCTCCCTTTCACAAAGGAGGGAAGGAAAAAAAACAGCGAGGGTGGTGAAAGGAGCGGTCTCTCGCTCTCTTCTTCTCTTCCCCCTCTCTCCTCTCTCCCCCTTACTCTTTTCTTAGTACACTATATATACTGCATATTCCTCTCTCTCCTCTCTATGTTTCTGTATTTCCCTCACTCTTTCTTAGACCCTCCGTCAACCACAAATTCCTATTCAAATGGCTTCATTGGTATGACAAGAGGAATATTGGTGCAGTCTATTCTCTCCGTCTGTCCCGCTACAATGCTGCATGGCCTGGCCCAGTAACCTCTGCTTTAGCTGAGGGCAGCAGGGCTCTGTGATGGGAGGAGGGGATGGTGGCCTGTGTGTGTTGGGCCAGACCTGTTGACATGTGCTCTATGAGCATGTCAGTGCTGGGTGTATGTGAGGGACTCCTCTCTAACAGGACTGTTTCTGCTCAGAGAGGCTCTGTTGTCTTTTGATTTCTGATTCCTGTCAGTTCCTCAGGACCAGGGTGTGAAATTAAAAGAGTGTGAGTGTGTGTGTGTGTGCATTTGGTCGATAGTACGTACTTGTGCAGGGCATCTGGATGGGATCTGAGTCGGTGCGATAATAACCGTTGCGGCACACACAGTTAGTGGCTCCTTCGTTGGTGGTACGGCTGTTGATTGGACACTGCATGCAGGATGCATCACCCTGTATAGGCTTGAAGAAGGCCGATGGACAAGCTGGAAAAAATAACACGAGAGAGAGAGATGAGATATGAACATATTACCATTTACATATTTCATGTTTGGTCGGTTTTAATCCCCGTTTGCCTGCATCTCACTTTACGAGACATGCCATCCAGCCGCCACAATGCAAAAGACTCTCATTTGAGGAAGTCTGTGGGGATGACAACTGTGTTTTTCTTTCATTATTCAGCTTGCTCACAGCGCGCTGGTTGCCTGAGATCTTCTGGAGTGGTCTACTTCCTGTAAGTGCTCTTTAAGGTCCTGAGTGGGAGGAAAATGTACAGCTATGGATAGGGATGGCGATGATCACACACCACTGCATCGAAACTGTGTGTGTACGTGTGTGTGTGTGTGTGTGTGTGTGTGTGTGTGTGTGTGTGTGTGTGTGTGTGTGTGTGTGTGTGTGCGTGTGTGTGTGTTTGTGCATGTTCAAAAAGCAGTGAAGCACTACCATTTACAGTGAAACTCACTCTCTCTGAATTCCCTTTATCTTTACCTCAGATCCACCTGCCCCGCCAAACACACACACACACACACACACACACACACACACACACACACACACACACACACACACACACACACACACACACACTGTGGAACCCTTCCCAGAATGCACAGCAGCACCTGCTCAAGCACCATGTCAAGAGCTGTTTTTGTACTGGGGCCAAACCAGCTGAGGTTGGTTTAGCTTGAGATAATCACCACCCACCTCTCCCTCTCCATCTGTAAGAGGATGAAATGGAGTGGTGTGGGGACTTGCTACGAGCTAAAGCAACACATGACAAATTCACACACAGGAGGTGCCACACTTATGAATGACCTCCACAGCGTTCTGAATGTCCTTATGCCAATGCTACCAGAGAGCTATCCCTGTTGTCATTGAATAAAGTTTAGCTGAATCAATGTCAAGGTAGTCTATAGCTTGTTAACACTATCTTCTAAAATGTGTTCACAAAACAATAGTAACACATCATTCAAGAAAATCTACTATAGATGCATCGACTATTCCCATGAAACCGTTTGAGATCAAATGGTTGGCATGCAGATGCAGCTTGGCATGCGTGGAGAATTATCATTCACAATTGGCAGTGATGATGGCATATTCGGTGTTTGAGGGTATTAAAAAAAGAACATTTCTAGGCATAAGCAGAGCTTGCATTTGGAGGATGCATTTTATGCATATATTCTAAAATAGCCCAATATTATTCAATAGACTACATCAGTCGGTACACACTTAGAGAAATGATGATGTAATTTACTATTCTTTTGCTCTCCGGCACCTAAATAAATACCTCTACACCACTGAATACATTATGGTCAGGAACCCACAGAGCAAAATAAACATATCTGAAGGGATCCTTATCCTGTTGAATACTCTGCATCATATCCCATCTCACACTCTGACTATGTTCCATATCCCATCTCACAAACTCTGACTATGTTCCATAGCCCATCTCACAAACTCTCACTATGTTCCATATCCCATCTCACAAACTCTGACTATGTTCCATAGCCCATCTCACAAAGTCTCACTATGTTCCATAGCCCATCTCACAAACTCTATGTTCCATAGCCCATCTCACAAAGTCTCACTATGTTCCATATCCCATCTCACAAACTCTCACTATGTTCCATATCCCATCTCACAAACTCTGACTATGTTCCATAGCCCATCTCACAAAGTCTCACTATGTTCCATAGCCCATCTCACAAACTCTATGTTCCATAGCCCATCTCACAAAGTCTCACTATGTTCCATATCCCATCTCACAAACTCTGACTATGTTCCATAGCCCATCTCACAAAGTCTCACTATGTTCCATAGCCCATCTCACAAACTCTATGTTCCATAGCCCATCTCACAAAGTCTCACTATGTTCCATATCCCATCTCACAAACTCTGACTATGTTCCATAGCCCATCTCACAAAGTCTCACTATGTTCCATAGCCCATCTCACAAACTCTATGTTCCATAGCCCATCTCACAAAGTCTCACTATGTTCCATATCCCATCTCACAAACTCTGGCTATGTTCCATAGCCCATCTCACAAACTCTCACTATGTTCCATAGCACATCTCACAAAGTCTCACTATGTTCCATAGCCCATCTCACAAACTCTGACTATGTTCCATATCCCATCTCACAAACTCTGACTATGTTCCATAGCCCATCTCACAAACTCTCACTATGTTCCATAGCCCATCTCACAAACTCTGACTATGTTCCATAGCACATCTCACAAAGTTTCACTATGTTCCATAGCCATCTCACTATGTTCCATATCTAGGAAAAATAAAACAGTCTTATCCCTATCCATCCCTGGTCTGAGCTGGCAATTACAGCTGGATTAAAATATGTGCTTTATTTGGAGAAGGTCACATCACAAGGCAGGATAAATCTGGATTCAATCCCACTGTTTATACTAGGAAGACAGATCCCAGTTCACAGTCACCATGCTGGAGCACCATGCTGGCGCAAGATTACTGCTCTTTTCCAATCCCACCTCCTGACAAACTCTCTGTAGAACACATCGCAATCATCATCCTCCCACCAAAACTGCTAAACACACTATTGCACTTCTGGCCCATCAAACTCGGATTCCTTAGAAAAAACTGTCTCACACACACATACAGACACAGAGAGAGGACAATGTTCCGTGAGGCTGATGCAGCTTGTGGATAGCTAAAGCAAAAATAAATATTCAGCGAGAGGCTCTTGATTTGGACGAGATCATAGTCATAAACGTCAGCCACAGGAAAAGGTATTGGGTATAAAAACAGAGAAAATCTGATCGAGCTCTTCAATAAATATTAGTCTTGACATGTTTTTCTTCTCACGTGATTGATGGAGGAAAGCGGCCCGGTACAGAGTGAAACATGAGGCCGGCACATTCACACTGCCAGTCACCAGAGTCACAGAATGAGGCCCCAGCTACAGCTCTGTGGATTGGGACTGGGACTAAAGGACACAGTGAAGTCTAAGGCAGTGAAGAGGTCAGAGGAGCGCGATACCAAAGGAAATAGCAGAAAGAGCCAGCGAGAGGGAAAGGAGAAGGGGTGGAACAGAGGAGATAAAAAGAGAAAGACAGAAGGCAGTGTTTAGGCTTGAGTGAATGAGTGTGTTAAGGAGTTCAGGCCAAGTATGTTTAATATGGATGAGAGAGTTGGGAAGGAGGCACAGTGTCAAAAACGAGGTCTATTGTTTGGTAGCCAGATATGGCCAGGAATGTCCAGACAGACAGACATACAGACAGACAGACAGACAGACAGAACAGGCTGTGTTAGGTGTGGGCTCAGTCTGTCACCGCCAGGCAGGGCCGGCTCTAGCCTTTTGGGGGCCCTAAGCAAGATTTGGTTGAGGGTGCCCTCACCAAGCCAGAAAAATGTTTTAGTGGCCCCCCTCTTGACAGGCCATTTTGCCATGGGACGTATATATATATTTTTGTAATTTTATAACAAATGTCATGCAATTCTTCTCATTTTGCCATGGGGCAGAGAGACATATTTGCAGTTTTAAATCTAATTTCCTGCAATTCTACACATTTTGCCATGGGGTGAAGATACATTTTTGCAGTTTTAATGCTATTTTCCTGCAATTTGACACATTTTGCCATAATTTATGACATGTTAATGATATCTCAGTGAGAGTGACTAACAAAATCAATGGGGGCCCCCTGGAGGTCAGGGCCCCTTGGCACGTGCCCTGCATTCCTGGTCGGTATTCGGCCATGATTACTACAAGTTTAGATAACTGGCTAGACTAACTTATCAATCAAAAAAATTGAGTGACTGTCAGTGACTGACAAAACAAGAGAAAAACTGCTGATGCACAAACACATTTTTTACTTACACCTAGTGTATTCTACTATTTTAATGCTCAACAGTTGAGACCCTGACTGAGTTCCTTTTTCTGGTCAGGGGCCCCCTAGTGGCCGGGGGCCCTAAGCGATTGCTTATGCCTGGAGCCGGCCCTGCTGCCAGGCCTTTATTTTGGGGGGGAATTCCATCAGTCTTTCAAGAGGCTGTGTTGGAGGGCTAAGGAGCTGCTTGGTGTCAGATGTAGCCTGCAGAAAAGTACAGAGCTCTGATTAAAAAGCAGATCAGCACTATGATTCCCTCCTCGCTCAGATTGGTACTGTTGAGCTGTTTGATCACAATCTCCCTCGAATCCCTCAGTCGACATGCAAGGGTGAAAGCCTTTTTTGGATGTAGCTTCCAATTTCAGACATCCCTCTGGCAAGGGGAGGGAATATGAGGGGAATATTCATTGCTGGAGTTTTATATTCCCTCCTTTCTTTTATTCTTTTTAAATACATGTCTATTAATATCATTAAATAAATAAGCCATTTTTTTCTCAGCTCTTAGAACCCATGGATTTTGACAGAAGTGATGAAACGCCACATTAAGTCAAGAAGAAAAGGCACACAGAAACATTCTAATGGAATTTATAAACACTTCGGATTTAATTTAGTGGCAGCCGTGTCAAAGGGTCCAGATGACCTCAAAGTGGTTCCAGGCACATGTCAGAAAAGGAAAGGCTTGGCTGTCACATCTCAATGACTGCTGTTCTCCGGAGCAGAGGCAGTGACTGGCTAGAGGCCAACCCTTTCTGTCTGTGTTTATGACTTCTAATAACACATCCTGACATAAAGAATTTAATTGGGAGTACTGTAGACCCACTGTATAAAAAATGTATTGTGAGAAGTGAGTCCTCCGTGCAAGGGAGCCAGTCAGGTTTTACAGCAGGTATATTGCTAGTTGTTTCAAAAGGTTCCTGGAAGTTTTAGCCAGCCAGGCAGATTTATGTCAGAGGAAAGGAAAATACACTGTATCTACCCTAGTCTGTATTTGTGTGTGAGGTGGGCCTCCATTGTTTTTGGTGACAATGCCGATTATGGAGCCAGCCACTCTACTGGAAGCATTCTGAGCTGCCGGTAAATCTGGCTTCTCCAGCTCAGTTTGCTTACACACAAACACACACACACACACAAAGAGACACACACATGCACAAGCACACACACGTGCACACACACACACACACACACACACACACACACACACACACACACACACATACATGCAGGCAGCACAGCAGCAGAACGGTGAGCCCAGACAGCCAGGAGGAACAAAATAAAGGCTGGGCATTTGACATTTCCATCATGGCTGTCTGAGCTGTGCAGTGCTTCACCATGGCCAGGGAATCATCTGGCTGAAAACAGCCACTAATCCAGCCAGAGCAGGTCTATTGAGAAAAACCCATGACCTGTTCCACACCTCCCTCCCCCCTGTCCCCCCCTCCATCCCCCAGCAACCCCGCCCGACAGAGAGGTCCTTTGTCCAGAAGGCTGGGGGACTGCAGCAGTGACGGTGAACACCCCCACCCCCTCTCCTGTTTCCCCATTCCTCCTATTCAGCTGCTTCAAAACCAGCCCCTAAAACTGCTGCATTTAATGAAAGCAGCATTAAAAAGAGACAAGGGAGAGAAAGAGGGGTGAGGTGTGTGTGCATGTGTGCTTGCGCGTTTGTGTGTACTTTCGTACATGTGTGTGTGAGTGTTCATTACGTGTGTGTGTGCTTCTGTGTGAGAATCAGGGATGTGTGAAAGAGAAAATGCTGGGGGAAAAAAGAATTGGAGGTGTGAAGGTTTGTTAGCGCAGCAGAAAAAAGTGCTGAAAGCGGTGAAAATGGCCAGAGTCACAGGGCTTCTCTGTGTGGAAGTGTATTTCCAATTGCCACTGAGAGGACTACTGTAGGGAGAAACGGGCATGTGCATGGCTTTCCTGCTCTCTGTCTACTGTCTCTGTCTACTTTATAAACAATTTGGATGAATCACTGGGAAATAGAGATCAGATGTTATCCCTTAATAAGGATAGACCATAAAGAGAGATGACTGTTTTGTGCCATACTTACTGTCCCACGATGGAGCAGATCAAATCCAAATTAGATTAGGAAAAACAGTCAGCTATAATAGGGACAGCTTGCAAATATGAATGATTTTAAAGTCTCTGTAGTGGTCACATGTGAGGAGAAGCTAACCTTGTGATGGGCCTAAGGAGAGCATCCATAATGTAGGTAGGAGGTGTTTAGTACAACAGCCAGTCTGTCCCCTCCATGTAACCCTTCCATAGGGAACACACTCTTTTTGGCTGAGTGGTGACGCAGGGCCCCAGAATTCAATTAGGGCCCGGGCCTCGCCAGCTAATTCAATCAGGACGGTGTGAAAGCAATAACACGACTCGCATTCGCTTCACCCCACACATGGGCACAAATGAGATATTCACTTCCCTCTCTAGGTTTCCCTGTCTGATGCAATTAGCATGCCTGTATCTCACCGTGGCTCGCACTGGGGAGCAGGGTGTGAGGCTGACCATCAATGATCTACTTGACGTAAATTAAGATTCTCTCCACATCCTAGACAGGACAGGAACACTTCCAGTGTGAGTCGGATGCCCATTGGCACTACTGAGGAGAGGAGGAGAGGAGAGGGCTGGAATGCTAGGGTGATTCAGAGGCTGGGGTCAGAACAGCAGCCCTCACTGGTGATGTACTCCCCTCTACGCCCAGTGATGGCTGAGCTCCTGTCATCTTACATTCTATGCATCTGTGTGTACACTACACATGTATGTAGGCCAATTGGGTCTCTGTGTATTCATTATGCATGAATGTGTGAGTGTCTGCAGAAGGATGTGGCAGGTGGAAAGTGACTCTTCGTCAGTGCCCCTGCTCTAAGCCATGTCTCCTCTACAGTTGTCAGTGAGCTCTCCTCAGACAGCATCCAGCCCAAATCCAACCAGCGGGCGCCGTGGAGACAGATTAGGTGCTCTGGCGGAGCCCATGTGAGCAGGAGATTAGTAAGAAATGTGTGAGACACCTGGGAAATGGTCTCTCAGTGGGCAGGCTCACCAGCACAACAGCTGGAGAGGGGAGGACCCAATTTTACAACACAGACTAGACAGCCAGCACACGTCCCAACACACACACACACACGATACTCACCGTATGCATTTTTAAACAACCCCTGTCCACAACCCACAGGTCAATTTCAGCTATCTATATGTCTCCTAGGTGTCAAATACAAGGCTCAAATGTACCCTGTGTCCCTGTGTTGGTATCAGAGGTTTCCCTCCATGTGAATACCCACAGTATAACTGTGTTATGGTTAAGCAATCAAGGACAAAAGTCACGTGTGACAGGTTAACATAGTAGCTCACTAAAAATAATCTGTTGGTGGATTAAAGGTGTTGTAACCTGATAACACCAGTAAAGCCAAACATCCCCATTCATTATGCCCATTCCTTCAGCCTTCCGCATGCTGGTGCCTAGTGTGCTCACATACTGATTGAGTGTGCTCGCATACTCCTTCAAAAAGACCTACGCTTGAAAAACAAGAAAAAAGCAGCAATAGTACTGTTTGTCTATCTTGAGACGCTGTAGCCAGTATACACTTCCTCAAAATAGTCAGAATTAATCTAAAATAACTCAAGAAATACAGTGGGGAGAACAAGTATTTGATACACTGCCAATTTTGCAGGTTTTCCTACTTACAAAGCATGTAGAGGTCTGTAATTTTTATCATAGGTAAACTTCAACTGTGAGAGCCGGAATCTAAAACAAAATTTCAGAAAATCACATTGTATGATTTTTAAGTAATTCATTTGCATTTTATTGCATGACATAAGTATTTGATCACCTACCAACCAGTAAGAATTCCGGCTCTCACAGACCTGTTAGTTTTTCTTTAAGAAGCCCTCCTGTTCTCCACTAATTACCTGTATTAACTGCACCTGTTTGAAATAGTTACCTGTATAAAAGACACCTGTCCACACACTCAATCAAACAGACTCCAACCTCTCCACAATGGCCAAGACCAGAGAGCTGTGTAAGGACATCAGGGATAAAATTGTAGACCTGCACAAGGCTGGGATGGGCTACAGGACAATAGGCAAGCAGCTTGGTGAGAAGGCAACAACTGTTGGCGCAATTATTAGAAAATGGAAGAAGTTCAAGATGACGGTCAATCACCCTAGGTCTGGGGCTCCATGCAAGATCTCACCTCGTGGGGCATCAATGATCATGAGGAAGGTGAGGGATCAGCCCAGAACTACACGGCAGGACCTGGTCAATGACCTGAAGAGAGCTGGGGCCACAGTCTCAAAGAAAACCATTAGTAACACACTACGCCGTCATGGATTAAAATCCTGCAGCGCACGCAAGGTCTCCCTGCTCAAGCCAGCGCATGTCCAGGCCCGTCTGAAGTTTGCCAATGACCATCTGGATGATCCAGAGGAGGAATGGGAGAACGGCATGTGGTCTGATGAGACAAAAATAGAGCTTTTTGGTCTAAACTCCACTCGCCGTGTTTGGAGGAAGAAGAAGGATGAGTACAACCCCAAGAACACCATCCCAACCGTGAAGCATGGAGGTGGAAACATCATTCTTTGGGGATGCTTTTCTGCAAAGGGTACAGGACGTCTGCACCGTATTGAGGGGAGGATGGATGGGGCCATGTATCGCGAGATCTTGGCCAACAACCTCCTTCCCTCAGTAAGAGCATTGAAGATGGGTCGTGGCTGGGTCTTCCAGCATGACAACGACCCGAAACACACAGCCAGGGCAACTAAGGAGTGGCTCCGTAAGAAGCATCTCAAGGTCCTGGAGTGGCCTAGCCAGTCTCCAGACCTGAACCCAATAGAAAATCTTTGGAGGGAGCTGAAAGTCCGTATTGCCCAGCGACAGTCTTGAAACCTGAAGGATCTGGAGAATGTCTGTATGGAGGAGTGGGCCAAAATCCCTGCTGCAGTGTGTGCAAACCTGGTCAAGACCTATAGGAAACGTATGATCTCTGTAATTGCAAAAAAAGGTTTCTGTACCAAATATTAAGTTCTGCTTTTCTGATGTATCAAATACTTATGTCATGCAATAAAATCCAAATTAATTACTTAAAAATCATACAATGTGATTTTCTGGATTTTGGTTTTAGTCATACAATGTGATTTTCCGTCTCTTACAGTTGAAGTGTACCTATGATAAAAATTACAGACCTCTACATGCTTTGTAAGTAGGAAAACCTGCAAAATCGGCAGTGTATCAAATACTTGTTCTCCCCACTGTATGTCATTAATTTTGACGTTAATTGCACAATTTTACATCTACCTAAGATGTTTGGTGCAGTATTTCTCAGTGAAAAGATTTGCATGAAAGCGATTCATCTCTCGTTGAATGACAACAAACACTTCATTGAAGAATCCCTACTGTTGACCAATCACTGATGAAGGGTTGTACACTTCGGCTACCGACTTCGGCTTGCATCTGAATTTTTTGTTTTGTTTACAAGCAGCCGAAAAGAAAACTTGCCGAAGACCAAAACTAACAAAAACGTCACCAAATGTTGTCAGAATATATGCACAAACTGTTCCGAACTGTTTCGGAGGGAAGCATGCGGACGCTTTCAGACATAAAATGCAAACACAAACCAACACACACCTCTGCAAGGACTTGGACCATCTCCTAATACTGTTTCGTTCACATGTGGCAAACATTATCTTTCTAATTCAAACAACATAGTGTTACTTGAGTTGGAACACAGCACAGTCATAATGATCATCAGGTCATAAATACCCCAAAAATGTGAAATCAGCAAAGGGAAAAGTATCTTAACCACAGTATTTCCATAGTGTCTGATAACTACCATGTGTCTATAGATGAAAAAGAAAGATGAAAGGGGAGAATCTCTGGAGCCATACATTCAGCACAGTAATAATGTCTGGAATTTTCACTGCATCTTTTCTTCTCTCTCATTTTTTTTAAAGACTGAGAAAAGAAGCAGATATGGGGTATGGTAAAATTACAGGCATCTGAGCCGACAGATACACAGAAATCGTGAAGGGTCATTTCATGCAGGCAGATCACTTGACAGTTTGCTCTCTGGAGGGTCCTAGGGGCCATTCAGGTTGGCGGTGGACCTCCAGGCCCCAGCCTTAGTACATGGGGCTACAGATGGTTGGGGTGTGGCCAGGGAGAGTCAGGCTGACCCCTGTGAGAGCATTAATCTCCATTAAAGATTCCCTGTCAACCTCAACCTGGCTGTGGCTACATCTCCTGGCTGCAGTCACAGGAGCTACGTCTAAAACCCACCTTATCTGATGAATATGATTAGCACAAGACATAGCTGAACAGGAAGATGCATACAGTTTATACACTGAATAGCCTGTAGAGATGACCATTGTCATGCATATAAAATCCCTTTTTGACACATTGAGTTACACAATGATACATCAAGTGGAATGTAGGTGGTATAACTCCCCAACTAAAGTGAAAGCAAATCATACATCATTATAATCACTGAAGTTCTCAGTGGTAAGGAGGACAAAAGAGTCTGCTCCTGCCATTATCCACACCAGGCTTTTCTGACAGGTGCTAACAGGAGTTACTGTATGTAGTCATCATCTCTACTAGCTTTGTACTGCAACAGTTCACACTGTGAATGGGTTCCATAAAGCACATATCTCCCAGACTGATTTAACGTGGCTTCACTCAGCTAGCACTGCATGCTACCTTGAAATAAAAACATATTTCACTGCAACAGGACACTAAGTCATGGTGGCTATTGTAATGTGAGTGTTAGAGTGATCCAGGATGGGGAGTAGAAAATCTACTTTCTCCATCAGCACTTGAATGGGTGTTCTCTGTTGAGAATTTGAGTAGGAAACGGGACGAGGTAGGAGTGATCTCATGTCAGAATCTCTCCTGTCATTTTGAGGGGAACAAAGGACATGGACACACACACACACCTACACCCCACCCCATGGGAACAGCATACCTGCCGAACCTCAGGACACAACCAATAACATGGGGATTAGGATTGTAAAGCACTTGGTCATAACATTTCCCCCTTATTGGAACCAATGATACATATAAACCCTGGATAGCTGACGCTACGTCTTGGCCAATAAGAGCCTTTGAAGCCAACGGGCCACCATTATCATACTCCTCCTTTCAGGGCTTTGAATAATGGAAGTGACGATATCCCCACACAAAATAGCCAACTTGTCAACAATGCCACGATGTGTAGCATATGGATGCAGCCAGCACCAATTCAAGGGATATGGAAATACATTTCATATGTAAGTATCAAAATGATTTGTGTAGAAAATGTACTTTTTGGTCTATTTTTGAGAGACACACTGCTCCTGACAGCTTGTGGTACTGTGTAACCATACAGTAGCAACGCATGTAAGCAAGTGTCTGTGTATGCTAGCTAGCTTACAAAACGATAACCCATTGTTGATGTTATTAAGCATGGATGAAGTGGTGATACGTGTACAATTTTACTGCTGTTCTTATGAATTTCCTAATAGTCCTTCTGTTGAACAAATATTGTGCATTGACAATGAATGTAGTTAACGTTAGCAGCCAGGCTACTACTACATAAAGTATACAAAAAGGCCACCAGTGAACCCAGTGTTTTTTAGAGTCTGAGCGAACCAGTTTCTACGTTATATTGTACTAAGAGTCATTTATTGATCTTGACTATTGCAATTTCTTTTTACTGGCTTCATGGGGGAGTAACTTTACATCAGATTGATCTTAAATTGGTCAGCAATATTGAAAACCTATTATTATGGGATCATGCATTAACTTCTCCAGCTTTACATTATAGTAATCGACATCGTGTTCACTTTGTAGTGTAGAGTTGTTTGTATTTCAACAGCTACAGGTTTTGGAAGATACTTTTTTTGTCATTACAGACACTAATACATACTTTTTCTAAACAATACATAGAATTGTATGAACTGAACAGAACATTTTGGAATTGTATTACAGAGTTATGTTGCAGTCCCCACTACAACAAATATATACTTAAATGCATGTATTTTTGTCCTTGAAACATTATATTGGAATACTGTAAATTCTCATTAATTCCTGTGGAGGCTGATCCTTATAAGGAGTATCATAGTGACTTCAGAACAGCGCCCCCTGTCAGTCATCTAGTGAATAAATACAGTGCCTTCAGAAAGTATTCATACCCCTTGACTTATTCCACATTTTGTTGTGTTACAGAAATACAGAAATATCAAATTTACATAAGTATTCACACCCCTGAGTCATTACTTTGTTTGAAGCACCTTTGGCGGCGATTACAGCTTTGAATCATCTTGGATATGTCTGTAGCAGCTTTGCACATCTGGATTTGGGGATTTTTTCCCTTTCTTTCTTGCAGATTTTCTTAAGCTCTGTTACATTCGTAAGGTCATTTGCACTCTGTAGCAGGTTCTCATCAAGGATTTGCCTGTATTTCTCTCCATTCATTGTTCCGTCTATCCTTACCAGTCTCCTAATCCCTGCCGCTGAAAAGCATCCCCATAGAATGATGCTGCCACCACCATGCTTCACGGTAGGGATGATGTTAGACGGGTGATGAGCTGTGCCTGGTTTTCTCCAGACATAGAGCTTTGCTTTCAGGCCAAAAATGAGACCACAGAATCTTTTGCCTTTTGATCTCAGAGTCTGTCATGTGCCTTTTTGCAAACTCCAGGCGTGCTGTCATGAGGCTTTTTCTTAGGAGTGGCTTGTGTCTGGCCACTCTCTCATTAAGCCCAGATTGGTGAAGTGCTGTAGAGACTATTGTCCTTCTGGCAGGTTCTCCCATCTCAGCGAAGGAACTCTGTAGTTCTGTCAGAGTGGTCAATGGGTTCTTGGTCAGCTCCCTGACCAAGGTCCTTCTTGCCCGGTTGCTCAGTTTGGTCGGACGGCCAGCTCTAGGCAGTGTCTGGGTAGTTGATGATGGAGACCACTGTGTCTTGGAAACTTTTAACACTCTAGAAATTGTTTTATACCTTTCCCCAGATATATGCCTCATCACAATTCAATCTCGGAGATCTACGGACAGTTCCTTGGACTTCATGGTATAGCTTCTGCTCTGACATGCACTGTCAACTGTGGGACCTTATATAGACAGCTGTGTTTCTTTCGAAATCATGTCCAAACAATTGAATTGGCCACAGGTGGACTCCAATCAAGTTGTAGTGACATCTCATGGATGATCAAAGGAAACTGGATGCACCTGAGCTCAATTTGGAGTGTCATAGCAAAGGTGTGTGAATACTTGTGTAAATGAGATATTTATGTATTTCATTTTCAATAAATTTGCAAATACTTCTAAAAACATGTTTTCACTTTGACATTATGGGGTATTGAGTGTAGATGGGGGGAAAAATAAAAATTTAATCATTTTGTAACACAACGTAAGGTGGGATATGTCAAGGGGTATGAATACTCTCTGAAGGCACTGTACATATCATTGATTGGAACACTAATGTATTGGATAATGAAATCATGCTTGTTGCTTTATGAAATGTATTGTCGCCTCTGAAATAGGGGGGAAGGGGAGGTAGACGGCGCACAAACACACACACACACACACACACACACAGACACACACAGACACACACACACACAGCTATGATACATGTGTTTATTTTAGGGAGTGTGTGTCTCCACTCTTTATGAGTTTTGACTGTGCGTGTCAGGCCTCTAAACTCCCAAATGTGCCCTTTTCTCAAGGACAGGCTGTTGCCTGGGCAACAGGAGCCCCTACCATGAAGGACCACACCGTCCCGCATGCTGCATCCAGAGCTCCGAGCTGTGATCAGAGACACTGCCTAGAACAGGAGGAGGAGGGAGAGGAGGAGGACCTCCAGCAGACACCCAGGGTGTTAGGGTGTACAGATGTAGGATCTTAATTGACCTATGACCTATATTGTCACAGCAAAATAATCCTGCAGCAACAGGATTTGAACGTTAAGTCCATAATGCTGCTTGATCGATGGTTAGGCTATTATCTGGCCAAAAGTAGGCTACATGAAAAGTGCCACACTGTTAACATAACCATGTGTTACTGTGGGTCTTCAGTGAAATTATGAAAATCACAAAGCTCATCTGCATTTCCTGAGATGCAGAAAAATTCTCAGCAGCAGAAGAGTGATCAAATTAAGATCCTACATCTGTACATGACACTAAGAGGAAGTAAAGGGCAGTGAGGACAGGACTGAGCAGGGATTATGGCTTTAATTTTTTTATGTACTTCCCCCAAAAAAACATTTTTACGACTATACTTTATGATTAAATTACAAAGGGACTCTCTAAAGATATCAATGTTTCAACACATTGCAGCTTGGGCGACATTCATTGAATTCTAGTCAATTATTTGTTTATTGAAATAATCCGTATTAAAATCACTGGGCAGTATATTTCTACCTAGCGCTTAACAAAACAAACTGGCTGTGGGTATCCCGGGTAGGTGAGAAGCATGCAGGGATGGATCTTTTGTTGCCCAGAGGCAGATGCAGGAAATAGCTGACAGAAGCTGTCTGTACTGTGTGCTTGGAGGAGGGGAGGGGCTTCCCTCTCTCTCTCTCTCTCTCTCTCTCTCTCTCTCTCTCTCTCTCTCTCTCTCTCTCTCTCTCTCTCTCTCTCTCTCTCTCTCTCTCTCTCTCTCTCTCTCCCTCCCTCCCTCCCTCCCTCCCTCCCTCCCTCCCTCCCTCCACCCAAACAAAGCCAGTGAGCAGTACCAGCCAAGCCCGGCCCTCAATGACAGAGGCTCCCCAAGGTGGGGTCTGTATGATGGACAGGTGGCATAAAGGGACTGTGTTGCCTGTCACTGGAGACAAGGGGCCGACACAGGGGAGTGGGAGGGAGGAGGGGCCACATTGCAAGGAGCAGCTGGCGTCGAATCCTGCCACTGTCCCTGTGTAACCCTTCGACATACACACACACACGCACACAAACACACACACACATCCACAGCAAGACACCTCAGGCAAAGGACAAAGATAAACAGTGCCGTGAGCAAGACCCTGGGTATCATGTCTATAAACTGTCTCATATCTGAAACCTCCTATCCCTAGAGTGTATTTACTAGAGATTATATCACTTCTGACCACAAGGATTTAATGAGACAATGGGGAGTCTGAATTCTATGATCTATTCAATCTTCAACAGAAAAAAAAAACAGCTGCACCGAGCCCACCTAGTCACACACACACACACACACACACACACACACACACACACACACACACACACACACACTAACATGCATGCAAAGTATGTCCCATCAAAAAAAGAATATCGATATTTTAAGTTGTGGTCATCATGCTATGATGTACTTCATGTAGAGTATTTCAACAAACAGAAGTTCCCTGTCCACCTACGATAAATACTGCTAGGCCTGTCCAGTTTATACATATCATTTTGAAGTATTATGTTGGCAAGGAACCATCTTGGCCTTTTTGGAGTGAATACGGTTCTCAGTCATGGACTAACAACTTTCAGGAATGAACCCTTCTCTCCTGTACTTGATATTGCATGCATAATGTCAACACAGGATCCAAGCCTCACAGAGCTGAAGAAAACAAATCCCTATTCCACCACTGCAGAACTCAAAACGTCCCCTATCATGTGTTCTATATATACATTAGATACTTTCATTTGTCAACTGGGTGTTAAAAGGATCCAGTGATTCATGAAAATGTGTGTAAACAAATGCAGCACAAGAGCTAACCACCAAAACAAGATTCCACCTGGTATCTCACACAGAGACTTTAAACAAACTTTAAACAAACCGTGCAGCAGGAGACACACGCACACACAATCTGAGGATTGTTCAGAGGTGATTCAGTTGAAAGGTTTAAAGGCGCCTATTTAGGGGTGGAATACATTAAATGGCCCAATCATGGACCCAGAGTGAGGTGGTGCCCTGGCAAATTTACACTGAATGAATGGATCAACTAATTAGCCTTTAAATATGTAATAGATTCATGTAAAACAAAGAAAGCCTCTGCTATTCATCTTGGTGCTCTAACTGTCTTCCACCCTCCATGACTATGTCCTTAACCCAGTTACAGAAGGGGCCAGGCCAGCCGGGCATCCCTCCATTTGTCCTAATCAATGGAGCCTGTTCAATCCAGACCTAGGGGGTCAGTGAAATTAAGTACCCAGCTCGCACTGCAGCAGGTTGGGGCCAACATAGACTGGGCATGAGGGAGATGAGCATGGCCTCCGTTGCCATGGTAACACTGGCTAGCCGAGCCACCGCCACTGCTGCTGCTTCTCCCTTTCTGTCCCCTCCTTGTTTATTTGGCAGATCCAAAATGGCTGCGCAGTGGGAAAATGGCACTCCTCCATGGCACTGGAGCAAATATACTCCAAAATGAAATATACACATTTTCACTCTTAATGTTCTCAGAGAGAGGATAAAACCCAGGTGGAATGGGAGAAGGGGTGTCCATGTCGGAATTGTTTCCACAGACAAAACAACCCATTTGTCACATAGCCAACTCATTACGTAACATAGCAAGCACCAACAATGCACACAATCAGTGGTTTGAGGTCAGTGCAGGGAACCTGGGAAACAGAGATATGATCCAGAGGACCATTCCCCAAGGCTGGGAGAGCCACTAATACAGTGCCTTCAGAAATTATTCACACCCCTTGACTTTTTACACATTTTGTTGTGTTACAGCCTGATTTTAAAATTGATTATATTTAGATGTTTTTTCTCCACTGGCCTACACACAATATCCCACAATGTCAAAGTGGAATAATGTTTTTAGAAATGTTTACACATTGTTTACAAATGTTTACACAAGCAGACATTAAATATATCTTTGAGCATCTTTGGATGGGGTATCAATACACCCAGTCACTACAAAGATACAGGCATCCTTCCTAACTCAGTTGCCGGAGAGGAAGGAAACTGCTCAGGGATTTCACCATGAGGCCAATGGTGACTTTAAAACAGTTACAGAGTTGAATGGCTGTGATAGGAGAAAACTGAGGATGGATCAACAACATTGTAGTTACTCCCCAGTACTAACATAATTGACAGAGTGAAAAGGAGGAAGCCTGTAAAGAATACAAATATTCCAAAACATCCTGTTTGCAACATGGCAATAAAGTAATACTGCAAAATGTAATACTGAATACAAAGTGTTATGTTCGGGGCAAATCCAATACAACACAATACTGAGTACCATTCTCCATATTTTCAAGTATAGTGGTGGCTGCATCATGTTATGGGTATGCTTGTCATCATTAAGGACTGGGGAGCTAAGCAAAGGCAAAATCCTAGAGGAATACCTGATTCAGTCTGCTTTCCATCAGACACTGGGAGATTAATTCATTTTTCAGCCGGACAATAACCTAAAACACAAGGCCAAATCTACACTGGAGTTGCTTACCAAGATGACATTGAATGTTCCTGAGTGGCCTAGTTACAGTTTTGACATAAATCTACTTGAAAGACTATGGCAAGACCTGAAAATCATTGAGCTTGAAGAATTCAGAAAATAATATTGGGCAGATGTTGCAGCTGTAATTGCTGCCAAAGGTGCATCTACAAAGTATTGACTCAGGGGTGTGAATACTTATGTAAATGAGATATTTCTGTATTTCATTTTCAAAAAATATGCAAACATTTCTAAAGACATGCTTTCACTTTGTCGTTATGGGGTATTGGGTGTAGATGAATTCAATCCATTTTTAATTCAGGCTGTAACACAAAATGTGGAATAATCAAGGGGTATGAATGCTGCCTGAAAGCACTATAAATAAGCAAGATGGATTGTATTGTAGCTATGGATCTAGAGATGACCTACTGCATTGATGGGTGTAATAAATAACCACCCACTGCTATAGGACACTGTAGACCTGTGGTTTAATGATCAGATATTGCATAATAGAGAGATTGGGCATGTTGGGAATACACAGAGTAGGAATGAGCTTCAGATTGGCAGGGAGGCCTCCTCCTGCACCTGGGTGCCTCAGTGATGGGGGAAGGGAGAATTGGGAGTAACCATGCCTGCCCAGCTGCTTATCCCCCCGCGTCACCATGGCGACTGGTGGTGGAGGATGAAGTCTGTCATCATAAGGAAAACAGAACATGGCTCATTACCTAAACAAACACATTACCTCCCCTGACACTCACACACACACACACACACACACACACACACACACACACACAGTACTGCACCCATACCCTCCACTGCTCTAGGGTTAGCTAGCTTTCCCCTGGCACTCCTCTGAGCATTCCACTGCCACATACCTGACATATGCATACAGGCTGATACAAATCTAATCTCTTGCATTAATACTGAAGTGATGAAAAGGTTATAATACAAATATAATGTGGATTTAGACAGATACAGAGGTTGGCCTACTGTATCTTTGCTCTGTACTGGTGATGCTGGTACACTTACATCAGCTACAGTATGTGTCCCTTCTGAGGAGACAAGAGCAATATACATTTTCTGCACCAAAAAACGGTAGTTGGGTGATCACAGGCGATAAGTCATGTACCCCCCAGACACAGACAGACACACACACACACACACACACACATACACACACACACACACACACATACACCGCATCAATACAAGTTTGCTTCAAAAATCCTGTTTTTGTGACAGTGAAAGGTCACTAAACCCAAGCGGGGAGTAATAGAACTCCGGGCGATTTGGAACTCAGCGGTGGCCTGCCTGCCTGCCTGTGCCGAGTAGACTGGCGGATTAGTCTTGGGTTCCTGGAGGCAGCGGGATTATCTAAGAGAGGCTGGTGGGGGTCCGGAGACCGTTGGGCTCAGAGACACAGATCCCTGTCCGGAGTGTGAGAAAAGACAGGAGGGCGCAGGCACGGGGAGGCGGGCCACATGACAATTAGACGAGGATACGTGAAGGGCATCCATTCATGACACACAGACATACGCAGTATAGATCCTAGCCTTTCACAGATAGGGAAATACAGCAGGAATGAAGAAAACAAACAAGAGCAACTCCCTCTTACAGACCAGCTTATAGACAATTTCATGGGCTCTTTCCATAGATTGCACCCGCAAGCTTTCATCAGCGTGTTGGAATTTTAATACCGAAAGACTAATCTAATTGGTGTCACAGGGAGAATTTGAGTGTTCTGCAACCAATTAATACACCACCCCCTGCTCTCACTGTCATTTTGTTGCTCGAGAATATAAGTAAATATTGAGAAAGGCTGAATACTGTTGCAATGGCAACACACTGTTTATTGCATTAGATTAGATTAGATTAGATTAGGTTTATTTAATTAATGCTCGCAGTCGACAAGACTGAATTATGCAGAATGCACAGTTACATTAAGACAATCCTTCAAAAAAAATACTACATTCAATTAAAAAGGTCCTAGCTAACAAGAAATTACAGTTTAAAAGTCACATTTGGTTACACATTTTGAATTTGTCAGTCTATTTGCTGGACAGTTGGCTCTGATCTCGGAGGACTCTGCCAGTGCTGTCTCCCCATCTCTGTGGTAGGAGATCATGTAGACAGTGGTCAGATTGGTGCATGTCACTGACCAATCTTACTTTTGAGCTGTAATAACATATGAAGTACACTTGGAAATTAGTTTCGGGTCTCTTCCAGGATTTAAATGCTTTTCCTCTGAAAGGCCCCATTAAGGAGGTGGTTGTAGAGGCCAAAACTAGGGGCCTCCTGAGAGGTCAAATACCTGCTTATCAGCACACTTACAGTTTCTGCCCAGACAAGCTCAATTAGCCAGCACTTAGGCTGTGTTTCAGAGGGCCACGTTCTCAGCACGGGGCCTATATCAACAGAACCAGGGTGATGACAGACAAGCCTGGCCCACAAAGACCTGATTGTGACTGGCTATGAAAGCCCTGAGTGTGGCCAGAGAAGTAGGAAGTACTTGCTCATAGGGGACTTAAAGAATAGAGACGGATCTCTGTCCCCTCAATGTCTTTAGTTGATACATTAACAAAATAAATACAGTAACTTCAGGATTAGGTCAAGATTCAAGATTCAGATGAGAAAAATATTACAGTTAGATGATAAAATGCATGTAAGAGATGAAAATACTACAGATACATATTACTTCAGCCTGTAAGAAGAACCAGTGCTCATCCATTGCACCTTACACACACACACACAAAACTACAGCGCAAAAGCCAAAACTCTCTTCACTTCACTGTCAGCTTCACTGTCAGCCAAATCAAGTGCTTCCCAGACAGCTTCCAGCAGTCGTTTCACAGGGGAGCTGCTTTTCAGATGAGCAGAGATGGCTGAGGTGTCTGAAGCGTCTGGGCTTGTAGGACTCTATTGCTTTGATATTACACTCATCTTATTGTCTGTATAGATCTCAGGTGCCTAGGACAACAAACAAACATTTGCGTTGAAGCTTGTCCCCGCTCCTATGATCTCTAACATAGCCATCAATGAAGTCCAACGGGGAGCATGCCTGCTGGCATTATGTACACACAGATGGATTTCAAGCCTTCGTTTGCCAACCTTTCATTGGCCTTTTCCCTATTGCCACACTTTAATACTACTGAAGCACAACACCGTAAACGATACATTCTCATTAAGGCTGCTTGCAGACCCTGTTGGTTTCTGGTAATCTCACAGGTTTCTGGCAATCTCACACCGTGTTGTGATAAAACATAGCCTGGCTTCTTAACAGTGTACAGCAGCTTTTAATGCTGGGATAAAAGCCCTGTTTTAGAATGAACTCGCACAGAGGCACTGCGGAGAGGAGACATGCAATCACTGTGTTATCAAAAGACCATGATGTATTCATTAGAAGAATTAACTGTGCATAAACAGCCATTACTACACACACACAAGGTATGTCCGCCGCTTTTAGGGACACTACTCAGTCTCTGTCCTCCTCCCCAAGTCAGAGAACTGAGTTTGCCCAAAGACTCCTGGTCTGGACCTATGCAATCTGATTGTGAAATAGGTTGTTATGTGAATAACATGTGGTTAACGCACTGCGTCCCCAAATAAATAGGTGACATGGTATATTGGTAACAAGGTCACGAGGAGGTGTTGTCCAGGCTGTATGGTGAGCAAGTGACATCATCCCAGTCCTGCGAACGAGGGCGCTTATTTTAGATGAAGATGACTTCCAAATGTGTTCTCAAGTGAGAGCTTCTTTCCATGGAGAGTGAGATATCCCCTGCTGCATTTGAGAATGTCACACTTTAACCAGTGTCAAGGTCACATGAGTGCCCCCTGAGGCAACACACACGACATGATATTCATTGTGATCACATAATTATTCATAGAATTTAGGGCATATATATTTCAATGAACTGAATTATATGTTTAAGCTCTAGTACGGAGATTGAGCGAGTGAGACAACTTTTCAACGTATTGTCTTGTCTTAGCAGTGTGTGAAGTATCTAATCTAAAGGTACGAGCCCAGACTTTGTGTTCACAGTCTGAGTGTCCCTGCTGTGCGCTGTGATCAGAGCTGTGGCTGGTCAATAATGTTAATGTGTTTAGTCCTGACTGAGTTCAGCAAACATATTCATCAATGCCCACCATTAGCACTGAAAAAAAAAAACAGTGTGTGGTGTGTGTGTGTGTGTGGTGTGTATGTGTGTGAGCGTGGTATGTGTGAGCGTGTATTCATGTGTGTGTGTGCGTGCATGTGTAGCCCATGCTATTTTAGACATTCCCTAACATTTTCACAAAACAAGACAGTCCCTAACTTCTTTACACTAATTCTATGGGTTGGGAGTTTGTTGGCGACCCCTAGAGTCTGAACCTCTTTTGCTGTGGCTCTGATCTCGCTCTTTTCCCTCTTGCCTTTGGAGAGAGTGCCCACAAACTGTGTGAACTGTGAAGCAGAAAGAAACCTAGAAGAAACCTAGGAATATTGAATGTTGATAACTTAAATAACTTACTGGAAACAAAGTTGTGGAGTATATATTTACTACTACAGAAAAATTGATCGCTTAGATAATCAGAGTGAGCTTAACCAGAGGGGAATTGGGACATATTTTCCTTTGATGTTTATGAAAAGAGAATCCTGATGAGTTAGCTTTATGCTAGCTACATTTTATGCCTGTTTTGATGAATAACTAAAGTGTACATGATAAACCAGTCAGGATATTGACATAAGCATTTATGCTTTTGAGAGTGACGATCATTTTGATTTTAGAACATTTTGCATTTTGCATTTGCTATCACTACATGTGCGTTTCTTTGTAAGAGAGTGATTGAAGAGTAATGGCGCTCAGCTGTAGTTGCCTTGTCGCAGTGGAGAAGAACGTGGGTTTTGCAAACCCAATCTGTACATTATTTTGAGACCTCTACATGTAAAAAAATATATTATTACAGAAGAGTTACTGAAACTTTGTTGTTAATAAAAGTAAGACACTGAATAATTGATTATTCTGTAAGTTCAGTGCAGACTGCTTTTTGTACCCTTTTGATTCGACGGCATCAGCGCCACCTGCTATCTTCTACAAACTACTTCGCCATCTACAGAGGCTCATCATCTACAGCTTCAACAATCATCATCGTCGTCTCATCTTTATAGAGGGACACTTGACTGGTACATTGTGGTAGGATCTGAACTGAGATAATTGCGTGCACTAACATTTAATTTTCATTGGGTAGCCAGTTTGTAATTTTTTTTATTACTGTGTTGGGCATTACTGTATTGTTGTGAATGAATGGTCATTGCGGTTATGATACTCTGTTGATGTGCATTGATCTTTGAACATAAAAAAAGAGAAAACAAACGACTTCAAACGCATATCACTGAGTCCTTGCAGTATTCTTCCTTTAGTAGATATTGAACATTTTTTTCATTGCCTTATTAGATGACATTGCTTTAGATACCAGTCTCCTTTCAAACATAAATAGACTGTTTTCACATCGTACATACTGTAGTAATTCTAAAGTACTGTACTTCCTACAGTGTGTTACACATGCATGAGTGTGTGTGTGATAAGTGAAAAAAGGGTTCCAAAAGGGTTCTTCGGCTGTCCCCATAGAACCCTTTTTGGTTCCAGGTAGAACCCTTTCTAGTTCCAGGTAGAACTCTTTTGGGTTCCATGTAGAACCCTCTGTGGAAAGGGTTTTACATGGAACCCAAAAGGGTTCTATCTGGAATCAAAAAGGGTTCTTCAAAGGGTTCTCCTATGGGGACAGCCGAAGAACCGTTTCAGGTTCTACAGAGCACCTTTTTTCAGTGTAGGACTGTCGCCATTACAGCCCAGAGTCAAGTTTCCAATAAGTTGAGATTGATCCACTTGACTTTTCATTATTGCACTGTGTCTGCATGCAGAGATATAGCAGTGATATACTATATTCAAAGAGAACACATAATGATGTCGCACCATGATACTGTAGATAAAACCATTTAAGGGATTACCAGTCCTATCCTCAGTTGACTTATAGGATAATACAACACCCTTGATTATCAACTGAGCATATCCCACTCTGTGTCGTTATCATACTGGTGATAACCTTAAACTGTGGGATACTGAACTAACTGGATCATAGCTCACTGTAAGAGGAGAGGAATTCAGTCCACTGCCAAGTGTGGCTTAAAGATACATCGATCATGGGCACTTCCTCTACAGACTCCTCCTCAGAGCTGACTAAGCTAAGCTAAGCCTAGCCTGCCGGTTTCACCAAACGCCTTAGCATCACAGTCATTTTCATACTTGGCTCGGAAAAGTAAAGAGGGAAGAAGAGAATCAAAACAACCTAATTAATAACCAGGACTAATGTTTTCCAGACTGTAGCTATTGTAAGCAGGGTTATTTCATGTTGAGAGAATGCCCATCTCCTGACAAGAAGGAGGGCAGTCGTGGTGCGTCGAGACGGTGCCACACAGTGTCTGCTGGCACCAGGAGGAAACAAAACAACCCCCCTAATCGCCAGTTAACACGCAAAGACCCTCCCCCATGCACGCTGCCCAGAAAACTCTGCAAGGATAGCAGCCTTGTAGTTGACCACAATGCACAACACTGCACCAATCTCGGCAGGAAGGCAACAGCTCCCAGGCAACGATATAGTAACTTGCCAATCCAGGCTTGATGGTAAACAGTGGATGGTGGTTCATGTCCAAATGTCGTGGCAGCGTGGGAGTGGGGGGAGCTCAGAGTGGTGTGTGATACAGTGTTTACCCAGCAGCCACTCTGGCTCACCTCTGAACCTCTGTCTTTCCTCAGGCTGAAGCCACCGCCCTGTGGCCTTCACACTTTACACGCCACGGTGTTACACCATACACATTAACGCGCAGCACGACACAATGGCTGGGCTGGCTGGGCAGCTCACACAGCACAGCATCTATTAATTAGACTCATTCTTCTAAGGCACTGTGTTCTTCTAGGATGTATTCCAAACTATCACCATTCTGCATCTGGGCTTTTATTCAGAGCTGTGTTGGTGCTTGGAATGCTTCCTTTCATAAGAGATAAGTCCTGGTTTGTATGGGGTATTGATTGGTATGCAATAAAGAGGTAAGCTACCACAAAGATGCATTGTCCTATTTTTTTGTTGAGATTATCAGTGCACTGAAAGGTGTATGTAAAGCATCAGATAGGGACAATGTGTAAACAGACAAAGGTATTCTGAATGTCCTGGAATATGGAGATTCTGTGTTAGCTGTAAGAGGAGAATACAGTCAAATGGACACCCAATATTTACAGTATTGACACACATACTGTAATTCACTATGAAGGATTTCCCTTCTCTTAAATTAAAGATGCACTATGCAGAAATTGCTCCGCCATTTCCTTATTGTTAAAATTGTAATAGTTCGCCTAATTTCAGTTTATGTGACAAAACAAGCAACTATAGTGTAGATAATCATTGTACCATCTAAATCTCATTGAAATATAGTTTCCATAACCAAAAATATTGTATTTTCAGCTGTTTGAAGCTGGCATGCAAAACTGGAAGAAAAATATGCAAAAAATGAAACTTGACTTGCGTTCAAAGACAATGACAGATCTATAAATCACATTTATATGTGAATTTGGTCGGGTCGCCTAAAAAGTTACATTTTGTAGCTTTAATTAAAGCTGCTGTAGGCTAATGTGAAACTCAAAGGTTTATCTAACAAATAAAGGCACATTTTTGGCAATTATTTTATGGGCATTAAAACAAGCATTGCATGTAAACTCATGCTGCAAAACTCACACAAGGACAAATATCACACTATTCATGTCATTAGCGTATTTCTATCATATCTCCCACAATGTAGGTTGTATAAACAGAAAATCCCAAAAGGTAATTATGGTGCACAGACCGAAAAGGGAAGAAAAGTTTAACAAAGTAACCTGGTGAGAGATAATTCTCATTCATTTAAGCTAAAACATCCTAACTGACTAGATAAGGATTACTGAATTGTGCAATTCCTTCAACCTTCAAAGAAGGGGTGAAAATATTCCTGTATCCTTTAGATGAACCCATTTCTTCACCGGAGTCGTAAGACAAAAAATGTGTAGCAGCGTTCTACCTTCCAGTCAGCAGCTACGGGTTTGCACAGGGGAATGGAACGGCTCATTACATTGGGTAATTTATTTGCTTAGTCGATGCCCGAGGGCACCTAAAAAAAGTTTTACATGTTGAATATTCTGTAACTAAAGCATTTACACAGCTGGGTTGTCCCCCAGAGCTGCTGCTGTAGGATTCCCTCAGCGGGAGCCTGAGCGCTTAACCAGGCTACTTTCCCAACCGGAGCACAGCAACATGTAGACTACCAAAGTTCAGACGAACACCCATTGCTCTTTACACAAAGATAGAGTAAACTCTAGACTCTCTGTGCCATGCAGAAGGCACAGCTAACTCTGCCTGTACAATACAGCAGGCCTATGTGCTTGAGAGTGTCAAAGTGAAGGCAACTCTAACTGCCATGGTCAAGTGGAGTAAGCTGAGGCTGAGAGAGACTTTAATACAGCCTGTTGATCAAAGAGTAATCTGACAAAGCAAACAGAGAGTAATCCTCCTGAGGTGTGTTTCTGGGAGATAGGAGAGAGCTTAACTTTTAGATGAGTGTATTCAATTTCAAACTCAAACACTGCCGGATAGTCTCATGGGAGTGATGACAAAAACGTTGTTATGTCAGTCCAACTTTTGAGTTTACACTAGCAGATGAAATTCTATACATCTCGGAATCTAATTCCCAAGAAAAATAAAGCCCTATATAAACGGCTTGATTTTTCAGAGGGTTCTTCAAACACAGGGATAAGCCAAATCTGTCTTTAGATAAAAGAGGTGGAGGCCATAATCACCCCAGAGAGATTCAGTGGGGTTATGGAGAGATGATGCCCTTGAAACCAAGGATACTACTCTCTGTCTGTTGTTGTTTTCCTGCTGGGCTGTAGCAGTGAAATTAAATGTTACTCCATCTCTGTTCTCAGCCGACACCATTACCAAATATAGGTTCAGCATTGTTTGGCTGTATACATTAAACAGAATACACCTCTTATGAAAGGATGCCTAAAAATGTCAGTAGAACACTTACTCTATAGTGGAGAGGAGTAGCGTTTGCTCTCTGTAAGATGTCTTCATTTTAGCCTGCTCTTCAAGAAGAAAGTGCTCACATGCTCTGGTTATTAGTGATGTCACAGAACAGTGAGGCATCCAGCACTGATAACCCAGCCAGGAGGTGTGAACCATCCGTAGCTTTTCATGTATCCACTCTCTCCCATCACTCACTCCTGTGTTTAATCTTTAAACACCTATTGAACTTTAAAAGAGGGGAGATCTTTGTTGGAGGGCTGACCTTCTAATTTTAAAATCCATTACAGTTTGAAAAGTGTCTCAACCACCAAGGAAGATATCCCTCTTCTCTGCTCTACAATACTGTACTTTATAGCAGGGTTTTCCAAACTCGCTCATAGGGCCCCCTGGGTGCACGTTTAGGTTTTTGCCCTAGCATTAAACAGCTGATTCAAATAACCAACTCATCATCAACCTTTGATTATTTGAATCCGTTTTATAGTGCTAAAAAAACTAAATGTGCACCCAGGAGGGGCCGCAGGACTGAGTTTGGGAAACCCTGCTCTATAGTGTATTATGCCTGGGCCATGGCCCACTATCCCCTCTATTACATACAGATGTAAGATCTTAATTTGAGCCAGTTTGCTACAGCAGAATCCTGCAGCAACAGGAAATGTGAATTATTATGTGGATTATAATTCATGGAGATTTTTGTAGGGGTTGATACATTTTACATAAGGGAAAATCAAGTGGACTACAAATACACTACAAGTTTTACATTTCCTGCATTGCCGGAAAGTTCTCCTGCAACAGGGTGATCAAATTAAGATCCTATATCTGTAAGTCACTTCGCTCTGTCTTCCAAACGCAACCTCTAAATTAGTATTGTAATCTGTTTAAGAATCATATCCCTTTGTCTTTACCAATCTTTGTTAGGCAGCACTTTAAGCCTCTCGTGTCCAGGCCCATGCATGCCTCTACATTTAACGCCTTTATGTTTAGTGTAACGTCATCCCATGAAAGATGTTCCATGAGATTGGATGACAGCACGGGGTGAAACACGATCTGGGGTTTACCCTTCAGTAAGCGACTGGGGGTCAATTGTGTGAGAACAACTGGGCTCATCTCTGGGACACTATGGCCACATAACACACATGGTACATTCATTAGCCCTGTGTCAGGAATGGAGAGCAGCTCTATGCCAGGAATGGAGAGCAGCTCTATGTCAGGAATGGAGAGCAGCCCTATGTCAGGATTGGAGAGCAGCTCTATGTCAGGATTGGAGAGCAGCTCTATGCCAGGAATGGAGAGCAGCTCTATGTCAGGAATGGAGAGCAGCTTTCTCCGTGCACAGACCAACTGTATACAAAGCATTCTGCATGAGTTACTGTATACTGTAAGTCTACAGTATAGTCTGTTAAAACAAGGTCGCTTCAACTGTAGCTCTTATTTTGATGTTTTGTCAGTCAGACACACAATCCATCCACTTCCTGGTTGTTTGCTGATGGAATTTAGTGAAGGCTCTAACAGGACATGAATGAAGACTTCTGAAGGAGCACATGGGGCTTGTATGGAGAAGGCTCCGTCCTGTCTCAGTAGCAAAATGGCTTGTCCAGAGGGAAGGCTGTCTGAACCAGGGGTTCAGACCACCTTCTCCTATACCTCTCTCACACCAGACCATCAGACCACTGTCTGAAGCATGGGGGACCCAGGGCCAGGAGGGGCCACAGTGTCGAGGTGTTCAGAAGCAGAGCCAGGCACTGGGTAACCCTACTGCAGCGTCAAGATAAAAGGAGCGTGGCATTCCAGAGATGGCGTGGGATAACAACGACAGACAAGGGATTGGAACCACCGCATGAGGAGCCATATCGGGTAGGACCCAACACGCACATGGCCATATGGAACAGGTTTACATGGTGAATAGGCCGTGATCTCTGAGCTGGATGCGCTTCAGAGACATCTCACCTCGAGTTAACACATTCCTATGTGATGGATGTGTTGGGAGAAAAGGGATGATATGTTCTGTGTTTGTGTGGGTGTGTGTGTGTGTGGAGAGGGGAGTAAATGATTACTGCTCTGTGTAGTCTGCTGTTTAGATGTGTGCTGCGCTCAAAGAGATGGAGACAAAGACAAAGAAAATACCTGGTCAGGCTGAAATCCCATCACAGCTGAGAACAAGGAATAAAGGAGTGTGACTGCTCCCCAGAGTCTCTGTGGTTGGCTAAGACATGTCCCACAGCTCCAATGTTCCCCTTCTGCTGCTACACTATCTACCTCAGGTTCACAGACCACACCATCGACCTACAGTATAACAGCCCCTCAAATCATGAGACAAATCTTCAATTGAAGCATCATTTTAAAACATCAACTAGTATTTTGTATGGTACTTGTCAGTCAAATATTGTGATGAATTACATACTGAGTGGACGTAAATGTGGATTCCTTACGTGCATACTAAAAGGATTTAATCTGCAACAGTATAATCCCTTTCTATTACATGTATGGGATAAGCTTCAATGTAAAATTATTGTGTCTACAGTATGTAGTGATTTTAAAGGTTTTCTCGTCTAAGAATCCAGTGCAGCAAAAGCCTTGAGGGGGTGTGTTTGTTTTGCGTTTGCCTGGTTCTAGAGCGCAGGGGAGAGGTGTCTACGCGTACACATGGCTGTGTATTCCCCACACGTGCTGTTAGTCAATTAGAGCTATCATTAAGGGCATCCTGGGAAATAAAGGCAGGCGCAGCAGAGGTGTGTCTGTGCCATGCTGATTTCCACCCTTAAACCCTCTGTGGATGCAGAGCCGGGGATTCTGTCAGTGGGTTAGGGAGTCACTTCCTGGCTTAAAGCTTCCCTCCTCCTCTCCTTTTCTTTTTCCATGCAATCATGCTCTGCCATCCCAGGGCCCACCTTCCCACTCAATCCCCTCTGACTCCCTTTATCTACCATTACATTTGACTGAGGGTTTACTAAAGCTCTCCTCGTTAATCTTCTTGTCTTGGATGTGGAACAGCAGAGCTAGCACCAGGCAGCTCAGCCCATACTACTGACAGTACAGAGACCTCACCACATCCAAGAGGAGATTTGAAACACCTTCCTGTTTCTCCACACCCTGACCTTGAATACTCATCATCTGACCTGGAATCTGTTGTCAGATTTATATCTTTAGGGGTTGGCAGAGCGAAAGCAACCAAGCCCACCATAAACTGGTTTGAGGACCATGCAGAATGTTTTCTATGAGGGGAAATTGTCCATTTTAAAACTGATTCTTGATACTGACTCTTTCTGATGGTGCATTAGTGAATGTTTTGAATCTGTGAGCTGTGCTGAACGTAGCATGTCCATCCCATTCCCCCATGGCCTCTCTCAGGTAACAGTCTGTGAGCTGACATACTGTCTCATGTTTCACACTGGGCTTTTTTTCTGCATGTCATTGGGAGAGACCATGTAGTCTCATGTTCCTCACATTCTACACCCTCAACTGTCATGAATGTCAAGCAGAACTATTTGTTGTGATGTGTTGAATGCATCCTTTTATATCTGTGCAGCGGGACATGCCTATGTAAACTACAGTGGTGATTTTACAGCATTCCCCTTCCTCAAACGGCACTAGTTAAATAACTACTGGGTTATTTAGTGCTGTTAGAAACAATGTTACTGTAAATGTGACTTTTGCGTCTCTAACTGAACCTTCATTACTCCATAATATGAGACACACTCTCACAGTCAAGACCATTAAAGCCACAATAGCATGGGGTTAGATGATCAGATTACAATAAAAAATACACATGGGCATTGTTAGAAAGTTTGCATTTCCACCCCTGAACATGGCTCTCATTGTATCCTTCTAGAGAGAGAGCAAGTATTTTTATTTTAACTGAATGGCAAGGATGAACAGGACCCCATGTGTGTGTCTCTGTGGTGCACCATCTCCTTGGGCTCAGAGGGAAATCAGAGCTCTCCTTTTAGGGCCCATTCTGTTCAGAGACCCTGGTGCGGTTCATTTGCTACTGTCACTTCTATGAGAAGTAACTTAATCTGGTTAGAAAGACGATCACAGAAGCAAGCCATGCAATTTAAGTAACAGCGCTGTCTATTGTCAATATTTGGATCAATTTCATTTCAAAGTGTGATTATTTGTGGAGGACCCTGCCAAGGATTTAATTGATACATGTGTAATGACATGTTTTGTTGCTGAGGTATTGGAACAAAGCGTCACATTATTAATATTGGAGCAAGACGTCTCTTTCATCTTGGCTGTTATATTATTTTCTGTCTACGGTTCCAGAATCCTCTTTGAAAGAGGATACTGAAGACTCACTAAGAGGGCATCTTTTACTAATCAATTCATTATCCAAACATGAGCAGGGAAATGCACATTTTCATAAAATAAGTCATCACTGGCCACAGTCTCACACTGCAATATCAACTTTCAATGTGGAGAAAGACTACACACATAACGATTGATGGCAGGCCTCGATCAAAAATCTAATACACTGGGCCGACCGCGAGTAATAACCTTTTTCATCTTTAATGATTTGATTTTCTTATTTTGTAGCACACACATATCCCCTTGTTTGCACTGAGTCTCATGACTATTGTATGGGCCCTGCCAGCGTTTTGCTAAGATAATGCATCCTGCTCATAAAGCTTTAATAGTCCGCTGAGTGTGGCTATGTGATCAGTGAATACTTAGCGACACTGAGAAAAATGGAAAAATGTCTGCTTGTGCACACTGGGAAGCGATGTATGTGTGTGTGAGCTTTGGCCTCACACACACTCTCTCAGTATAGCAAAGGGGATGTTGAAGGTGAAAGACTGCAATGAATGAAGCTTTTCTTCAGAGCAAGGCACCTTGGATGGCTAGCCTCTGTGATTAACTCTGATTCTTCCCCTGTTGGAGAAATAGGAGGGTGATAAGGAACTGGATATACCCCAACATGTGCCGAAGGTGAAACACTTCCACCGCCCAGCCTTCTAGCAGTGAGTGATTGAAAAATGTCAATTTCCATTGAATGGCCATCAATTTAATTATATAATCCAGTTTCATACAAAAGCACAGTGATTGAGGATGCCCCTGGGACGTTCCAATCCGACTTCCATGTAGGTCAAAAAACAACCAGATTTATGTAATTATGCAGGGTTTCAAATTAGAGCAGCTATCCTCCGTGTGCCTCTTATTGGTGCGTATTCCTTAAGGAGGGCCTGTGCCTGTCCTCATTAGCAGTCATTGATCGGAGGTACTGTTTGTGAGGAGCAAGACGGGCTAGCGCCCATCGCCTTCCCTCCTCTCTGCAGAGCCTGAGCCAGAGCTGCTGGGGGCTGTGGGCTAATTACAGAGGCAGCAGTACACAGGCGGCTGGAACACAGGTGGGTGGTGTATTGTGCCTGCCGGCTGGCTGCATGGCTGTGTCAGCGTGGGCCCTGTCTGCAGGCTGCAAGCTGCAGGATGATACTCCCCTGTTCTGCTGTTAGCCATCAGGCTCTCTGAGCACATCCAGCCAATACCACCTGCTGCACAGCGGACGGGCGTAGCAGCACAGGTGAGGTTGAGCACAGTGATGTTGTGAAATGGTAAATCGATCTGGATCACGAGTGATTCCAGTCGAAGAGAATAAAGGTAGGAGGTAGGCGTTTGGAACAAATCCTCTCTTGTCCTTGTACATGAAAGACATACACTTTTGGTGTACACAGTGGGTGTGTGTGTGGTAGCTTACTGACTCAACACTGCATTGCACCTAAAGCAATAGATACTCCTATTCAGCTTTGATCTTATTTTGGTTGTTTGTGTTTTCTTTAGAAACAGTATCAATGCGCTTATAAAATCAAATCAACTTAAGCCTCCACTGTGAGAAACTGAAATATGAACCTCTTTAAAGCCTTTTCCACCAGAGTTGGAATATGGAATGAGAAGACCTATGACAAAATGTTTCAATGTAATATATTCACACATCCTACATGCATTAGCATTACAGCTTCCCTTTGGGTAAAGTCATGCATTTAATAGAATTCTCCCAGTCAGAGAAATGGTTTCTATTCTGTGTAGATTTGAATGGAAATGTAAGATTGCATTACACTGTGTAGAGCAGGGTTCCCCAGCTGGCGGATTTCATTAGGCACCACAAGTTATTTTATTTTACTTATTGTTGGACATAAAATACTGTAAAAACACCAGAAAATCTGCTCCAAATGATTTTAATTTTGGAAATCTGTTCCAAAATATTCCCACAGATAATAGAGATATGCAGTATGTGATTGTGTAAGCATGGTTTGAAATGATTATGTTTTAGTCAAATATTATATCTGTTTGGGATTCTTGCGGTCAATTTGCAGTCTATAAATTATTTATAATTATGTTCCGGCCCCCTGACCATCCGCTCAAGATAGAATTGGCCCGCGGCTGAATCTAGTTGATGATCCCTGGTGTAGAGTGTTGAAAGTAATATATTCTGAACGAAAAGTCTCTCCCAGTTATGACAGACCTATGTGACTGGAGTCCAAACACCTGTGATCTGACAGTCCCCTCCTTTAGAGTGCTTTAGAAATGAACTAGACATGTTCTATATCTGCCCACTTAAAAAGAAAAGCCATATTCTGCCATAGAGTATATACAGTGGCTTGCGAAAGTATTCACCCCCTTGGCATTTTTCCTATTTTGTTGCCTTACAACCTGGAATTAAAATTGATTTTTGGGGGGTTTGTATAATTTCATTTACACAACATGCCTACCACTTTGAAGATAAAAAATATGTTTTATTGTGAAACAAAAAAGAAATAAGACAAAAAAACAGAAAACTTGAGTGTGCATAACTATTCACCCCCCCAAAGTCAATACTTTGTAGAACCACCTTTTGCAGCAATTACAGCTGCAAGTCTCTTGGGGTATGTCTCTATAAGCTTGGCACATCTAGCCACTGGGATTTTTGCCCATTCTTCAAGGCAAAACTGCTCCAGCTCCTTCAAGTTGGATGGGTTCTGCTGGTCTACAGCAATCTTTAAGTCATACCACATATTCTCAATTGGATTGAGGTCTGGGCTTTGACTAGGCCATTCCAAGACATTTCAATGTTTCCCCTTAAACCACTCAAGTGTTGCTTTAGCAGTATGCTTAGGGTCATTGTCCTGCTGGAAGGTGAACCTCCATCCCAGTCTCAAATCTCTGGAAGACTGAAACAGGTTTCCCTCAAGAATTTCCCTGTATTTAGCGCCATCCATCATTCCTTCAATTGTGACCAGTTTCCCAGTCCCTGCCAATGAAAAACATTTACATTTACATTTTTAGTCATTTAGCAGACGCTCTTATCCAGAGCGACTTACAGTTAGTGAGTGCATATATCATTATTTAATTTTTTCATACTGGCCCCCCGTGGGAATCGAACCCACAACCCTGGCGTTGCAAACGCCATGCTGTACCAACTGAGCTACATCCCTGCCGGCCATTCCCTCCCCTACCCTGCACGACGCTGGGCCAATTGTGCGGCGCCCCATGGGTCTCCCGGTCGCAGCCAGCTACGACAGAGCCTGGATTCGAACCAGGATCTCTAGTGGCACAGCTAGCACTGCGATGCAGTGCCTTATACCACTGCGCCACTCGGGAGACGAGTGGCGCAAACCCAACATCCCCACAGCATGATGCTGCCACCACCATGCTTCACTGTGGGGATGATGTTCTCGGGGTGATGAGAGGTGTTGGGTTTGCACCAGACATAGCGTTTTCCTTGATGGCCAAAAATCTCAACTTTAGTCTCATCTGACCAGAGTACCTTCTTCCATATGTTTGGGGAGTCTCCCACATGCCTTTTGGCGAACACCAAACGTGTTTGCTTATTTTTTTCTTTAAGCAATGGCTTTTTTCTGGCCACTCTTCGGTAAAGCCCAGCTCTGTGGAGTGTACGGCTTAAAGTGGTCCTATGGAAAGATACTCCAATCTCCGCTGTGGAGCTTTGCAGCTCCTTCAGGGTTATCTTTGGTCTCTTTGTTGCCTCTCTGATTAATGCCCTCCTTGCCTGGTCCGTGTGTTTTGGTGGGCGGCCCTCTCTTGGCAGGTTTGTTGTGGTGCCATATTCTTTCAATTTTTTTATAATGGATTTAATGGTGCTCCGTGGGATGTTCAAAGTTACAGATATTTTTTTATAAGCCAACCCTGATCTGTACTTCTCCACAACTTTGTCCGTGACCTGTTTGGAGAGCTCCTTTGTCTTCATGGTGCCGCTTGCTTGGTGGTGCCCCTTGCTTAGTGGTGTTGCAGACTCTGGGGCCTTTCAGAACAGGTGTATATATACTGAGATCATGTGACAGATCATGTGACACTGAGATTGCACACAGGTGGACTTTATTTAACTAATTATGTGACTTCTGAAGGTAATTGGTTGCACCAGATCTTATTTAAGGGCTTCATAGCAAAGGGGGTGAATACATATGCACGCACCACTTTTCCGTTATTTATTTTGTATAATTTATTGAAACAAGTCATTAAAAACAACGTTATTTTTTTCATTTCACCTCACCAATTTGGACTATTTTGTGTATGTCCATTACATGAAATCCAAATAAAAATCAATTTAAATTACAGGTTGTAATGCAACAAAATAGGAAAAACGCCAAGGGGGATGAATACTTTTGCAAGGCACTGTAAGCCATAACCTGAAGCACATCTGTTACATATGTGAAGAAATATTCACCCGTTTGTTATTGGAAAAGCTGTGGAGTGATCATTCATATGAAAATGGGACCGTAGCGCCAACATGTACTATCCACTGTTATGTGTGATCATCCCATCCTCCTGTTTACTTATTCAATATACATGGCCATATTTTACAAGCTTAGACTTTCTGTTCATAGGGAATAACCTGATCCCTAGAGAAGCATGAAGTGCAGTATGAAGACAGGTACTGTATTAAGTACCGTATGTATTCTCTGCTGTCTGGATTACTCTGTTATGAATCTACAGCTGACTAGCTTTGTAAGGTTAGCATGTCCATTTAGTCTGGCTAACAGTGTTGAAGAGAGAGGGATGAGGGTGGCCCTTACCTCTACACACAGTCCCGTTCTCTACAGCCTCGTGGCCAGCCTTGCACATGCAGCGCCCAATGGGCACCATCCATTCGCCATCCCCGTTGCAGTAGAGCTTGATGGGCACGTCCACCTCCTCCCCGTTGGGAATACACACGCCACGTGATGCCACTAGAGAGGTGCTCTCCGCCCCTGACAGGGTCTCCTGGAACACGGCCCCGTTCTGGATGACGCGGGCACACTTCCGGTAGAAGACACGTACGGCGATGAGCGACATGCAGCCGCCGTAGTCCTGGAAGGCCAGGTAAAAGCCATGTTTGGACACGGGGCCAAAGCTCCGCACCTCTGTGTTGATCTTCATCACCCGGCCACCAAGGTCCACCTGGGAGAAGCTCTCGTCGGCTGCGATGGTGTCCACCTTGATCCAGGGGTTCTCCATCCAGGCCGGGGACACCTTGTTGGCAGTGTCCGAGTCCGACTCATAGTAGTACAGGTTAAAAGTCTCTTTACAGGAGCCGGGCACATTGGGGATGGAGCTGCAGTCTCGCACGGAGAACTTCATCTCCACGTGGATGCGCTGTGCACCCCGGCGCCGGATGTACTTGGTGCGGACCCAGTTGTTCTGGTTGTTGTCGAACACGTTGCACACCTGATAGGTGCGGATGGTGTTCATGTTCTCGTCGTATCCACTCACCTCCTCCCACTGTGGAAGAAGGACACAGATGTAAAGGGTTATTCAAATGTAGACACAACATACACTTTGATAATATGTCCCTGTGGTGACCACATGCTGACCGAATATTTTGAATGGTAGGTTTAGTAACACATCAATACCTCTAATTCTTTACCTCTACCTCACACACATAACCCAATGGCAATTGTGTACCCAGCATCATGGCTACACTACAATCTAACCATAGATAAAGACAGGGCCATTCCCAGCAGCAGTGCTCCCAGTCAGGGCTGAGATTACAGGGCAGGAGATGGGGAGGGTATATTATGGGCAGGGTATAATCTGCTCCCTGGCATTGTATTGCTGGCACAGAGGTAGGCCCGCAGTGAGGGGTTGTCATATGTCAGTGCCCGCTGGAGATCCCACTTGGCTCCCTGCATGAACCTGGCCTGTTTGTTTCTCTCTGTACTCTGCTCTGGGACAGGACCATGCATTATTTAGCCAGTAGAAGAGAACAGGTGTTAAACTCTGCTCATTACACAGCCAGCAAGGCATTATAGTGCAACCTCCTCTCTGGCTCCTCTATGTCCTCTGGCCAAAGAGAAAAAAGGAAACTATTTGCATAACATCACTGTCGGAAGAAGCTCTTCAAGGGTAACAAATACAGGAAAAACAATCCCCCGGTCTAAATACTGAGAAAAAAATCATTCTCTCCAATGCATGGGTGATGCACCCAATTTTCATTTTTTTGAATTACAATGTGATATTGAATACTACAAAAGGCAAATCTCCAAATTAGTCCAGCACCAACATATCAGTTACTGTACAGATCAGTCATTGTAACGAAACACACGCATGACATGAATTTAACCCTAATCTGAGTCACACTCCAATAAAACATAGAACTGGGGTAATCACATTACACAGGTAATTATCTGCAAATGGAGAGCAGATTTGAGTTCGTGTGCTAGGGACACTTTTCATTTCAACACAAACACACACACATCAACACAGGCACACACACACACACACAGACAAACACACAGCAGATATAGTGGTGCGTTCATATGCAACCTCTGCTGTTACTCCAAAGGACTCCAACAACTCTGACCTTGACCTGACAAGTTCATCTGAAGAGAAAGCTTTTCTTAACACCATAGCCGCTTCACACTATTCAGCCGCACCCCGTGCTGCCTTTACCCCACCCTCTCACCCCTCTTCACTCTTCACTTCACAGCTGACATCATTTCCTAAATTAATGCCCACTTAACAAGGATTCTGACAGTTTTGCCGGGTAAGGAGGTGCGAGTCAGCCCTCATGTTTAAGACCCACGTTCTATCAAACACTCGCAGACTAATTAGAGCTTTTCTGCTTTATTCCCATTTCCCCATTATTCTCTCCTGACAGACAGACATCATGCCAAATATGTACAGTTAATTAATAACAGTTGTTAGATGTAAAAACTTTAGTAACTGGAGGGATTTGAAGGAGAAAGGTATGAAGAAAAAAAACTTGTAAGACTGGCACTAACTCAAAACTATTAGGATTGTGTTTGTAGACAAGGATTAAAGAAACCTTGGATATGATTCAACCAGATGGTAGCTATATGTCTTCATTTTGATGACACACATCTACAAATCTTTTATAATTACAAGAATGTATCAGATATGGTCCATTAATGTGCAATAAAATATACACATTAACACTGTAAGTGTATGAATGTTAACGTTGACCCAAATGTGGGGCCTTGATTTATGGTTGAGAGACATTCTGGGAGGGGAAATGTGTTGGTCGTCCCATCTATTCCCCATCCAAATGGACACAGTCATCCGGGGTCATGGGCAGCCATTGACCTTTCCACCTCCCTTCACAGAACGGGAAAGGACAGAGTGTGACGTTCTCCTGTTCTGAGCCCCAAGCATTGCTCCATCAAACTTAAACAATGTGAACTGGGGTTGGGGGTGGGGCAGTAGCCACTAATGAGAGATAGTGACTAGGGGAAGGGGGAATAGGGCCAGGCTAAAAAGACCCCAAACAAATGTGTTTTGATGGAGGGCCCCTTTTAGTCCTGTCACGGCTTTGCTGCCCTGCTTTCATCAGAGCCAGTGGAGGGAAGCAAATGGGGCATAATAAGAGGCCAGCGATCAAGCGCTGAGTGTGAAATAAGAAGAAACGTCTTCATTTTCACAGCTTTTCCTCCCGGTACTATAGTGGGAGTGAGGCTGCAGGTCGGTCATGTGTTAGGTAAGGTGTTGGAGTTGATTGTGGTGGGGGGGTGGAGGAGTTCATAGTGGGGTTGGTTAAGAAGGATGAAGGGCACTGTGAGGAGGCTGGGAATTGTAACACTAACTCTCTCTCCTTTGAGATTGTTTTTTACCACTCAGGGACACACAGACTTGTTTATCTGAGTCCAGATCTATTGAGGGGACCATCACGGACACCATGTAGAGTATCTTGACTGGATGTACTGTAGGCTACGTCGCAGGATGTATGCTATAAAGCAGGAGATTATAAGTTAATTCACAGTTACAACATCTGTCCTACGTGAACGAACCTACAGGTAACTGCCAGAATAAAGGAAACACCAACAAAAAGTGTCTTAGTAGGGTGTTGGGCCACCACGAGAAGCCAGAACAGATTAAATGTGCCTTGGCATATATTCTACAAGTGTATGGAACTCTTGGAGGGATGCGACGCCATTCTTCCATAATTTGGTGTTTTGTTAATGGTGGTGGAAAACGCTGTCTCAGGCACCGCTCCAGAATCTCCCATAAGTGTTCAATAGGGTTGAGATCTGGTGACTGAGACACACACACACACAAACACAAACACTTTAAACCCCCATGCTCCTTTGAGACCCCTCTTTCAAAGTCACTGAGATCTCTTCTTCTAGTCATGGTAGCCAAACTAATGGAAAACTGGGCATTTTATACATGACCCTAAGCATGATGGAATGTTCATTGCTTAATTAACTCAGGAACCACACCTGTGTGGAAGTACCTGCTTCAATATACTTTGTATCCCTCATTTACTCAATTGTTTCCATTATTTTGGCAGTTACCTGTATTTGTCAATGTGAAACATACAGAATCAAGGGATTATTTAATAGCAATGCATGAGCTTCCTTCTGCTGAAACACGACATTCATTTATGGACATAAAGAGCTCACAGACTGAACAAGTGAGAACTTGCAATCAACAACACGCCAGAGGAGCTGCTCTCTTCAAGGTCCTGTGTTCTGGGGTCACACACTCACATAAAGGAGCTCCTTCTAATGGGGTGTCATCGGCCCTTAGTGCTCAGAGGTTGGCACCCAAACATAAAGAGGACCATCATAAGTGGGGCGCCAAAGTGTCTGGGGTCGCATCTATGGCCTTGAGGGTCGTACCCAAATATAAAGACAGTCATTACGGCGCTAGTAGTGCAGAGCACTCTGCATTCTGCTGCACCGCTCTACTGAGTGTGAACGGGATGTACGGTGGGTTAGGCAATTGTCTGCCATCTTTTAATTACAGCTAAATAATGAGTTTAAACGCCACTTATCCTCTTGACTCACATTCCTATCCCATGTGTATTATGCTGCATGGTGACACTTCCAGTTGAGAGCCACAGCTAACATTTGTTGATGTATGACCTGTCTCATTAAAGATAAATAACATTACAATTAAATCTTCTGAATGTGCACTGTATAGCTATGAAGTTCTCCTGAATATGGAGTTTGGAAAAGTACACTATGTGTGAACTGCCACCCGCCAACCGCTTACTGTAGCTGTATGAAGTGATAGAGCATGCTGGAATGAGGTTCGGGATCGATAACTCCCAGGGCTGCCAGCCACTCCAGGAGGGATTTAAAGTTCAGCTGACCTGTAGTCTCCCTGACAATGTGTCTCTGCTTTATCTGTAAAGTAAAGCAGAACACACTGTCAGGGATGAGTTATAGAGGAGCGACATGCAGCCGCCGAAAGGCAGCTTTTTGTTACATTTAATGATCCGAAATAAAGTAGAAGTCTATCTGGTCTCAAGGATAGAATTTTGTGTCTAACTGAACCTCCTTCCTGGGGTGGAGTGGGCTGGCAGGGTGAGCTGTAGTTTTCTCCTGAGACAGTTTAAATAATTCAAAGGCCACAGTGGCATGTATGACACAACATGAAATGTGTACTTCAGTTCTCACGTCTTATCATTACAGTGTGAGGATCGACCCGGGATGGCTGGAGAATCAGAGAACAGCTACACACATACAAAACATTCCAGCACTCCGTCACTGACAACAAGTAAATAAATAATTCACATGAAGGAGAAAGAAGCCAATGGAAATCTCCTGGGGCCGAGTTGTCCAATTTGCAGTTGTGGGAAATCTGTTAGAGTAAGAGTGGTGTGCCCTAAGGGGACAGGGCAGGACAAATGACACCCAGTCTCTGCATTGAGTTACAAAGAGGGGAACAAAACGAGCCAAGTACTGCAGGAGTCCCATCCACATGGAGGGCACAGAGAGAGACACACGGGGAGACATAAGTAGAACGGTCTGGTGCAGTCAACTTCAATTACCATTGTCCACTTGTAATGTACAACATGTGAAGTTAGACAAACAAGCTTCCTATTGCCTCTTTAATCCCCTTCCACCAATCTACATGAGGATTGTATTTAAATTTTTACTTTGGAGTAAATCAAAGACATGACAATAGAATACATGCCCGAGATTGACATTTCAGTGCTCATATAAAATCATAACACAAAGATGTTTTCCCCCATGATGAAGAGGTCTTAAAAAGGCAACATATAGTTTTACAGACCAACTTTAATTGACAATTATACTAAATTAGGGGTCACTCTATTCTAATGAGTTCCATACACTTAAATATGCTTTCACAAATTACCTTTTATGTAAGGAAATGGCTATATGCAAAGTCATAACCAGGCTCTGTCATAACCAGGCTTTTTTTTATGCTGAATGAACTCTTTAAATGACAAAACTTGCATTTTAATGCATTTATGATTGACTCAGACACGTATTTGGGTCAAAGTCTCATGGTGAAATGTATTTTAAGTTACACTACAAAAGGTTTTGCTAAGTTGTTGTGGCACTGTAATTATGTGATGTTTGGTATTCAAGACTTGATATTAGTAGCCTAAATGCCTTCCCTGAGAACTTACATAACTTTAGTGGATGACACTCTAATTTGTTGTGAATTGACATGCATGGAATATTGCATCTTATATAAGACTTCCATATTCCATATTCCAGTCATTGAGTTCATTATGGCCCGACTATAGAGAACGTACAGATCTATAGATCCCTCAAATGTCTCTTAGAGGTAGATCTACCATACATATTAATGCCTTATTAATCTGATTCTGAATCCACTCACAAATTGACATAAAATATATGTTTATCATTGCTAAAGCAGAATATTAAATCAAAGTATTACACCTATGGCTAGAATGTGCTGTGGCCAACATACCTTTACCTCTACTATCCAGTTCTGTGTCATGGAGTCACACAGAACATTTATTTACAGGGGGTGAGCCCACAGGCCACATCATTAGGCCTTAATATATGAAGACCTCAACATCCTCTCCACAGAATGGGTGTTTTTAGTGCAATGACTACATTAATGTGTAACTGCCTGCGAGGTCCGGAGGGCCGCACTGAAAATAGTTTATATTTCCTTGCCGTCAAAATTTGCATAAACATTTAACTCTATCGTTGAATTTTCGATGCTCCCTGACTGTCTCGTGATCATTAGCGAGCTGGACAGTCAAGAAACTGTATGAATATAGGTCCATTATAATTTCTACACAGTATCGATTTGGTTTTAGTCATTTTAAAGTCTACTCAAACCACAAGCGGGCCAGATTTGACCCCCTCGCGGGTCGGGGCCGTATGTTTGACACCCCTGGGCTAGAGGCTAGAGGTGATATTCCACAGCAGCTGTGTGAACGTCAGAATGCCTGGTGTTCACACTTCTCTCAACTCCCACTTAGGGGAAACACTGACCACTTAACCTCTCCGCTGCTCTGCTTTGTATCAAACACTGCCTTGCCCTGTGCACAACAGACCTTCCCTATTCTGCCTGAGGCAAGTATGGTGTTATAGTTTACTAAATATTACATGGAATCTTAATAATACCATATTTCAGTTCTTGGAGCCTGACTGGAGGCAGTTTCAGATGCTGCTTCAGTTTAACTGTTATTTTAGGTAATGCAGGGCTGCAGCCGCCCCTATAATAAGAAGTAAACTGACTGTGGAGCAGATGGGGACACACCTGGAGAGCACTCATAAAAGTTGGTTTGTTCATGTTTCACTGGAATGTTAGGTTATTTAATGTTACCAACACCTGGAAAGTGAAGAACTATGTATTTGAAATAAATGTGAAGACATTTATTTAATTCAATGTCCATTAATTAAATCTTGGGAGAAAAATGTAAACCATCTAAGTGACATGTACCAGCGATTTTGTATCCCTATTGTACAGTTGACTCTGTAACACATTATGATATATTTCATGAAGCACTACAGAGTAGTGAAAGGCCAAGTGCTGGTGTGGTGCTGTGCTGAATGTTACTGATCCGTCAGTTAAGCCTGTGAAGCAATGCATGTGTAAGACAATAGCTACTGTAAAGCATCTATGGCTGGTATATTGAGCGAGTCCAGTTACCACACCTGTTCCTGTTGTGCTGGTCCACTGGGGACAGCAATGGCCACATGAGATTTCACAATGGATTGTGTCCACATCCAGTTCCATAATTTCCCCATAAAATCCCAACACCTGCATCTGATAGGCCTTGTACCTGACCAATCAGGGCCTGAGAGGTACTTTAGCTCTCCAATCATAGTGAAATAAATAAGAGTCTTCAACACATGGCATAATGTTTCGTCTGAGGTAAAAAGCTTTTCATTATCTCCCTGTAGAAGTGTGCCCCTTATAAGGTCGTCTGAAGCTGTAAGAGTAGACACCTCTATACTTAGTGTCTAGCATAAAGGGACATAAAGCACTCAAAGCTGACTGGGGAATGTCTTTGATGTGACAATTGAGACCCTAAAGCGTTGATGCTGATTAATACATCTAAACAGGGCAGATTTTTCATCACTGGCCTTTTGAAATGTTTGATTTTCAAGTCTGAAGTTCTGACATATTCATATAGATAATTAAATAGACTTTTCTGATTGTTTTGCTAAACCTTACATTTTGTAAAAATGAAAGGAAGACGTGACGCAAACTGCCTGTAAGATTCCCAACCTCGTTAAGGGGGAAATGGCGGCGCTGGTTCTGTTTAGATTGAATCCAGAGCTGGGGAGAGGAATACACCAGTCCTCTTTGTTCTCTCATATTGATTGTAAGAAATAGCAGGGAAGAGACAGCATACCCTCAGGTTGAGGGAGATGATGTTGAGCTCAATTATTGCAGAAAATCTTTGAAGTTGCACCAGTTGACTGTTGGAGCTCTTTTTTCGTCTTCCTCCTACTTTATTCGTACTTAAAGACACATGGCATGATAGAGTATAACTCAAACCAGCCTGGATACCAACCACAGAAGCATAAATAATTGAATAAAATAGGGAGTGGTTTTCTGAAATGCACCAGCAAATAAGTCTACAACATATTTCTATGTGTTTTGGACCCAGTCTGAGGAGTCTGGATCCTGTGGTGGCAGAAGAAGTGTAGGAGGCTGAGGTTCTGGTTTTGGCTGGCCCGGAGAGGGCTAGGCTTGTGTGTAGTTAGATGGAACCAATGCCTTGGCACACCATGTGGAAATAGTGTGCATCAAATACTGCTAGAGCCCATATAACACATAGCTTCATGCCTTGCATATGAACAGAAGTATTTAGCAATACATTTATGATTGTACAATTTGACATTCATAAGGCTAGATTGTGTGGTGCAGTGGGGGCAGTTCAGGTCAAAGTGGAGAAAGTGGAGACCATTAACTCAAGGTAAACCTAACCAAGCATGTAGCCAGTTAATATTAAAGACCACTGCAATACTACTGGTCTCAATTGACCTCTACAGAACTTCTTTCTTTTTAAAGCACCAGTAGACAAAGTCTAACACCAACTCAAAACCTCTGCCCTGCAAAGAGAGAGAGAGAGATACTTTTTCAAAAACCTTGAAGATGTTTTCTGAAAGAGCCCAAAAGCCCACTGTGTTAAATTTGGATTATAGTTTCTCTCATGATTTCTGCACAGCTTTACGATGTGTTCTTTCTTACAAAGACTTGGCTCACTGTGGAGAGAGCTTTCTTAGTCATTACTGGCCTTTGACCTTGAAGTGAGAAATGAAAACACTACCAGTACCACATCTGTCACAGCAGTCAGGGCAGATTTACTGATAGCTTGAGTTTGACACCCAACAGTAGGGAGAAATAATCCTTACCTTTGGGTGTTAAAGGTCCAATCCAGATGTTTTTATCTTAATATCAAAGCATTTCTGGGTAATAATGAAGTACCTTACTGTGATTGATTTCAATTAAAGTGGTCAAAGGGAAACAAAAAGCAATTTCTCAAGTATGAATTTAGCTAGGACTGTCTATGAGTGGTCTGAGTGGGAAAGGGAAACCTGAAAACTAGCTGTTATTGGCAGAGAGGTTTGGAACTCTTTCTTATTGGTCTATTAACTAATTTAACACCTGGTGATGTTAGTCCATCCCACCAAAACAGGCAGAAATTTCAGGCGGTCATTTCAAACAGCTCTTACACTAAAAGGGCATTATCATAATTTTTACAATTTCACAGTATTATTCAGTAAACTCACGCTGTTGTCACTGGACCCTGACACGGGATAGACTGTCCAACCCAGCTCAGCTGTCGCTGTGGTGGAGTCCATTAGTGTTTCTGTGGAGGAGAGAGAGAGGGCAGTCAGACAACTACCTTCAAACAAATAATATACAGTAGCAGCAGTGCACATTTACAGCAGGTGAGCATAGGCAGAGATGGGAGTCCATTGATGAGACAGTCATTCAAACCATGTAGTCCCCTGTAGCTCAGTTGGTAGAGCATGGCACTTGCAACGCCAGGGTTGTGGGTTCGTTTCCCATGGGGGGCCAGTATGAAAATGTATGCACTCACTAACTGTATGTTGCTCTGGATAAGAGCGTCTGCTAAATGACAAAAATGTAAATATGAATTAAATTCATAGCAATGAAATTATACTTAATTATACAAAAATACTCTTATTGTAGATAGTATATTTGCAGATATCTCCATTGTCCCCTCTCTCAAAGATGGCAATGCTACTGTTTGAGACCTGGGCATATTTGGCTACATGCTGTAGTAGTAAACAGAGGGGCATAGTGTGACCATCCACGTGGAAGAGAACAGATCACTGGGTTCACTGGAACCTGGTCGACTCTACCATAGCTTGGAACCTGGTCGACTCTACCATAGCTTGGAACCTGGTCGACTCTACCACAGCCACCAAGCTACTACTTGATAGGTCAACTTCCACTCAATAGGCACATGCTTCTTCAGTTCTACCCCCTGGCTTTGAGGGGCAAGCGCACTCTAAACGAGCTGGATTAGCTGGTGGAAAAAAACACCTCTGGTAATTAGGGTCAAAGAGATATGTCTCCTGTTTGTCATGAGGTCCTCTGTGGCCAACCAATGAAATTCCAGCAGCAGCAGGCCAGGCAGGCTGCCCTTCAGAGCCTTCTCTCTGAGGGACAGGGAGGAGGGCAGAAGGACGGTGCTGCAGGCCTAATTCATTTCCCTTGCTTATTAGCCCCGCAGCACCAGTGTTGAGCTGGAGCAGATGGAGACAACATTTATCAGGTGTTAGGCATCAGCTCCAGAAAGATGTATGTAACTCCAGCTACTAACCATAAGTCACTGTTGGTGATTGGTAGTCTAAAGTTATTCTTCAAAGATGTATTTGTTTTTCAGTAAAAGTATTTTATAAAATGCATTCTGCATGATGTCAGAGTTCCCTTTCGGAAATTGGATAAAAGGACTATTGGGCTAATGATCCGGGTGGTCTGATTGCACAGTGCAGTATGGCTAAACTCACACAATTATTTATTTTTTATTTAACCTTTATTTAACTAGGCAAGTCAGTTAAGAACAAATTCTTATTTACATTTATGACGGCCTACCCCGGACGACGCTGGGCCAATTGTGCGCCGCCCTATGGGACTCCCAATCACGGCCGGTTGTGATACAGCCTGGAATCGAACCAGGGGGTCTGTAGTGACGCCTCAAGCACTGAGATGCAGTGCCTTAGACCGCTGCACCACTCAGGAGCCCAAGAGAGAGAATAGCACCCAATATATTTTAGAATGTTCCAGTATTTCATAACACGTGGATTTCCTCTGATTTATATTCCAGAGGAAACCAAAGCTTTTAATTAACAGGCTCCACATGCCGCAAATTTATTTTTAGGAACTTGCCGAATCTCAGAGCCTCACCAATGTACACAAAGCATAATAGCACATTTCACATCCCATTCAGTTATCACAAAGCCCAAATCTATAATTAGGCAGAGGAGGCTGCGTTTGTGCTGCCATTGATAACCTTGCACGACTCCGGGTTGAGCAGTCTACATGGGTGTTAGGCAGTGAAATGGTAATGTTCCCCCGTAATGATAATGATAATTAGCTGAGGAGTAAAGTGAGAATGATGAACCCCCTTGGTGGCGGTTTAGGGAGTGTGGTGGTTTAGAGAACAGGGAGGGAAGGAGTGAATTCCCCTGATATGTGCACACAGACGGCCCTCTTCTCTTCCCTCCACTCCCTCAGTCAGGCTCACACACACCTTCTGCTTCTTTCCATCAGAGACCCACACACTGGACAAGAAGGACCATACCCAGAAAGACTGATCACATTTCTCCCTCCTGCTGACTAGACTTCATAGCAGGCAGCCACACCAATTCATTACCTACTGCAGTACTGAGTGTACCTCACTGAATCACCACCAGCACTGTTCACCCCCCTCATCAGTCCTCAGGCTCCCAGCAGGCAGCACAGTGGAAGGGCATGGCCACTCAGTCAGACACACTGTCCATTAATCAGGGAGAGGAGACAGCGCGAGAGTGGCCAGGCAGAGTGGAGGGAGGGTGCTGGCCCAGAATTGGGAATGGTGTGGCAGCGATGAAGACAGGAGAAGCCAGGAGACCAGGACTGACTGTTTACACTGAGGTCTGGACTACAGGGTTTGAATGACTGTCTCATCAATGTCAATTTGTAAGTCGCTCTGGATAAGAGCGTCTGCTAAATGACTTAAATGTTAAATGTAAATGGAGGTGACTACACATTCCAGCCTGGGCCTCTGGCTCAGCTGGGGGGTCAAAGGGCACCAGCTATATTTCAGAGTTATATGAGCACATGGAGGACGTGAGAGCTTAAACTTTTCAACAGGGCTGTCTTTTTTTACTACTAGACAGGCTCAGCCTCAACACTGAAGGTGCATGAATATGCAATGAGACCTGGTAGTTTTAGAAATGCTTACAGGCCTAAGAACGCTTCCTAGAACACTTCCTGAGAGTAAGCAAGGAGGGGTTTGTGCTGATCTGAAACCTCCACTGGGCTGTTTGAAGTTACAGAGGGGCCAGACGGGAGAGGCCAGCGGTGCTCCAACAATACTCCGTTTTCTCTGAGAGCTAGGGGTCGATGCAGCCACAGCCTCTCAGCTTTCCAGAGAATGCCATCACATTTTAAATTAAGATTAGAGAGAGCAGCTGTTCACAAGCCCATAAACAAAATGAGCCTCAGAACACATACCCACATTAATTGACATGGATCAAGACGCTTTTAGGCCTGGGATTATTGCAGTGGTAATTGGTTGGTCGGCAGCCACATTCTAAATACAAAAAAAGGAGGAGCACCTGGTATAACTTCTATTTCTAAGAAGTGTAGGAGAAAGTTATTTGCAGAGCAGTGTGTTCCAAATATATTACATGCCTCGTTAGCAGATGGGCAATACACAATGGTGGTGGACGAGCCAAGCTTCCTGCACACACAGTAAAGTGCTTTGAGACCAAGTGAAAATACAATTCATTTTCATTCATAGAGTAGGTTTTCAAGGTATGTGATTATTATTTTTTTCAGAGCTTTGTGTACATTGCCAGCCCTTTTAATCCAGGCACAGTGGTTCTCCTCCAGGTCTAAATAGCAGGGGATGCAGCAGAGGACAGGACAGGACAGATGACTCGCCATAGAGCTTTATGTGTATGTTTGACCACACATGTACTTGATTTGTGTGGGTACTGTGTAAGTATACTTTGGCTTGAGGCGAGGAGGTCAGGCTTTGAGAGATGGATGGCCAATTAGTGTGTAGGCTTGAGCAGGGCAGTCTGTCTGATGGATGGCAGGGAGGGAGTTCTCCATCTCTCCTCCAGGGTGGACCATCTCATCTCCCAGCTCCCACTGCCCTCCTCCAGGGTGGACCATCTCATCTACCAGCTCCCACTGCTCTCCTCCAGGGTGGACCATCTCATCTCCCAGCTCCCACTGCCCTCCTCCAGGGTGGACCATCTCATCTCCCAGCTCCCACTGCCCTCCTCCAGGGTGGACCATCTCATCTCCCAGCTCCCACTGCCCTCCACCAGGCAGGAAACAGGCAACAAGTGCAGACTTCCAAACAGATGCACATCCCTGTCTCTACAACACTTACACACAAACACAGAGGGGTCACAGATTCACTGATTATACTGTTAATTTTTTTTTTTTTTTAAGAAGCTATTCCTGTACTTTCATGTTAAAAAGCATGAATATTCAGCAAGTGTTCTGTCAAAATAGTGCAGAACAAGAGTGCGGAACAGCCATTTAGAATACTATTAAAGTTCTAGCCAGCTTCAATATGGGCAAAACCCAGCTTGTATCAAATTATGTCTATAGTTTACTGAGGGTATTTCTGAAGAAGCGATTGACCTCCAAAACACAGCATGTAGCGGCTTGCAGGGGTGATGTTCTTTTATCCTCCTCACCAGGAGAACTGTACTCTAGCCCAGCCTCTATGGAGCAAATCATTCAACATTGACTTCTACATCAAAGCCGCCACTTATACTTTCTTTCCCACTGCGGTAGAAATAGCAGGTTACAGCACCACAGTGCTTTTCTCACCAAATCTGTGGTGTGTAAAACTCAATGAACTTCCATGTCATTAAACACCTGGAATCATAGGGTATGTTTAATGGTAAATGTGGATTATAGATGGCGGTACAGCTATAGCTTAACATGAACAATATGTCTATAAGCTAATACCATAGACCACAGAGGGCAGTCTTCTTGTGGACATAGCTAAGAAATGTGCCTCGATTTATGGGCACTGGCATTGGAAAAACTGCCGGTGCTGAGGTAAGACTTATGCCCATAATGATGGACGCACAGTGCTACTGTATGGCATTTTGGACAGAATAACAAGTAGAGTGCTCTGTTTCATTTGAGGGAGGGTGCCCCCGAGCCTGAGCCGTCTCAGAAATCTTTCAACACAAGGAGGGTCCATTAGGTTGGGCTCCCACCACCACATTACAACATGTCCTTGTGCGGTAAATTAATCAGTAATCCTGCATTTACAATGAAACAGGCTTTGTGGATGAGGTGGCATCGGCCCAAACCCCAACTTTTTTCAAAGAGTGAAACTGGGCTTGGCGTGCAGCCCTGGGTATCCGGTGAACTTTAACATGTGTCTTTGGAGAGACATCACTCTATCAGGGAGATTTATGGGTAACTGGGGGTTATTGTTGATTCCTGCAAGGCCCGGTTCTGGGGTTCTGATGATGATGTAAGGGCTCGAGGAGTGATGAGGTGGGACTGAGTGGGACATGGCTGAGGCTGAGGATCTGGGCCTGCTCTGAGGGAGAGAGACGAAGTTGGGTAGTTGATTTTGGCAGGAGACGGTGCCCTGTGAAATATGCTACCACACACAGTACGTGGAGCACTCTGACTGCTGACAGAATGATACAGCATACCATTCCCTTGGGCTTGGGGCAGGATGTTCTACAGTAATCCTTACAGAGCCCACTGTGTTATCTTTCAATATAACAACCTGTCAGCCTGGAAAAGGAGCAAAGACCAAAAACTAAAAATGTAATCAAGCAAAAACTATATTATAGTTTAAGTCCTCTATGCACTGCTTTGAACTGCTCATCCAAATACTCTCCAGTCTTAACCCTTTTCTGAAAAAGCCAATTTAATCAAAAAAATACTCTATTATTTACGGAAGTAAATGTGTCAAACTACCGGATGACAAAAATAGTAGCTACTCCTGACCCTTATTCAGTATGTCCATTATACATTTTACATTTTAGTCATTTAGCAGACGCTCTTATCCAGGACGACTTACAGTTAGTGAGTGCATACATTTTCATACTGGCCCCCCGTGGGCGTTGCAAGCGCGTTGCAAGCGCCATGCTCTACCAACTGAGCTACACGGGGCCTATACCACATAACTTTAAAGGACAAGCACGGACAAAAACGTGATTTTCCAGTGTTTTATATATATTTCCACACTATGAGGTTGGAATAATACTGTGAAATTGTGAAAATTATGATAATGCTAATTACAACACCAGGCGGTAAATTAGTTAATAGACCAATAAGAAAGAAAGTTACAAACCTCTCTGCCAATAACAGCTAGTTTTCAGTTTTCCCCTCCCCACTCCCAGACAGTCCTAGAAATTGCTCTTTGCTAAGAAGCTATTTTTGTTTATTTTTGAACACTTTAATTGAAAACAGTCACAGTAAGATACTTAATTGTTACCCAGAAATGATTTAATATTGAGATAAAAATGGCTACAAACTTTGTAAACAAACAGTGATATGCTTATCTCCCATGATAAAAAATGTTTTCTAACTATTCCAAAATAATATACTAAATCATTTTCCACCCCTGTGCGCTGGCTTGCCAATCTTTTCAACTTTTGATATTCTTTCCATGCATCCAGAACGTGTGCTATTGCTATTAGCCGTAACTGTAGGCACATCATTAGCACACAATTTCACTGCACATTACAATGTAGTTAGTTCTGAAAGACACCATATTTCACAATGATTTGAGTGCTCCACTGTGAATTGAGAACCATCAACCTCAACAGTAAATGGGGAGAAAGAATGGTCACCACCTGGTCAATCAAGCAAACCAGGGCTAAGGCAGGGCTCAGTCTGCCCTTCCACTCAAAGTCTGTGCCCTGAGATAATGAGCACGCCTCAGAGTCTAAGGAAAACCGATATCTGTTCCAACATTTCAGATCCACAGCCCTGCCAGAAAGTCAGCTATGTATGTGCATGCCTGAGAGGCATCACATCAGTGAAACGGCTCTGACACTGTCTGTGTAGGTGACAGAGAGATGGGTAAAGTACTCCAGATTGACTCTGGTTGATTCCTGACCCCTCTAAATTGCCTTCACATTAACCTGTCAATGTCACTCCATGCCATTAGACTGCCAAACAATTGAGTTTACTGCCTATTCCACATTCTTTAAGAGCTTTTAAAAGTAGTCAGAAATTCTGTTTCTGAGCACCAGGTTTACTCCTGATCCTTATCAGTTAAAGGGTGGCTGATAGAGGAGACCTGGTGACCGAGTCCTGTCATCCATGTCACTGGGCTGGAGCTGGAGCTGGGGCTTTAAAGCCTGGTGGATAGAGAGCAGGAAGTCCAGATGGACCATTTCTCTGGCTGTCAGAGAGTAACCGCTGTACTACAACACCCTGCCATGTCCCACAGCTCTCTGCCTGACCTGAAATATGCATGAGATGGAAATGTGTGAGACGAAGCTTCTGAGCTTCCACTCTCCTCATATCGTGTTGAATACAGTTGAAGTCGGAAGTTTACATACACCTTAGCCAAATACATTTAAACTCTGTTATTCACAATTCCTGATATTTAATCCCAGTAAAAATTACCTATTTTAGGTCATTTAGGATCACCACTTTATTTTAAGAATGTGAAATGTCAGAATAATAGTAGAGAGAATGATTTATTTCAGCTTTTATTTCTTTCATCACATTCCCAGTGGGTCAGAAGTTTACATACACTCAATTAGTTTTTGGTAGCATTGCCTTTAAATTGTTTAACTTGGATCAAATGTTTCGGGTAGCCTTCCACAAGCTTCCCACAATAAGTTGGGTGAATTTTGGCCCATTCCTCCTGACAGAGCTTGTGTAACTAAGTCAGGTTTGTAGGCCTCCTTGCTTGCGCACGCTTTTTCAGTTCTGCGCAAAAATCTTCTATAGGAATTGAGGTCAGGGCTTTGTGATGGCCACTCCAATACCTTGACTTTGTTGTCCTTAAGCCATTTTGCCACAACTTTGGAAGTATGCTTGGGGTCATTGTCCATTTGGAAGACTCATTTGCGACCAAGCTTTAACTTCCTGACTGATGTCTTGAGATGTCGCTTCAATATATCCACATAATTTTCCTTCCTCATGATGCCATCTATTTTGTGAAGTGCACCAGTCCCTCCTGCAGCAAAGCACCCCCACAGCATGATGCTGCCACCCCTGTGCTTCACGGTTGGGATGGTGTTCTTCGGCTTGCAAGCCTTCCCCTTTTTCCTCCAAACATAACGATGGTCATTATGGCCAAACAGTTCTATTTTTGTTTCATTAGACCAGAGGACATTTCTCCAAAAAGTAAGATATTTGTCCCCATGTGCAGTTGCAAACCGTAGTCTGGCTTTTTTGTGGCGGTTTTGGAGCAGTGGCTTCTTCCTTGTTGAGCCCCCTTTCAGGTTATGTCAATATAGGACTCATTTTACGTTGGATATAGATACTTTTGTACCTGTTTCCTCCAGCATCTTCACAAGGTCCTTTGATGTTGTTCTGGGATTGATTTGCACTTTCCGCACCAAAGTACATTCATCTCTAGGAGACAGAATGCGTCTCCTTCCTGAGCGGTATGACGGCTGCGTGGTCCCATGCTGTTTATACTTGCGTACTATTGTTTGTACAGATGAACGTGGTACCTTCAGGCGTTTGGAAATTGCTCCCAAGGATGAACCAGACTTGTGGAGGTCTACATAATTTTTTCTGAGGTCTTGGCTCATTTCTTTTGATTTTCCCATGATGTCAAGCAAAGAGGCACTGAGTTTGAAGGTAGGCCTTGAAAAACATCAACAGGTACACCTCCAATTGACTCAAATTATGTTTAAAGGCACAGTCAACTTAGTGTATGTAACCTTTTAGGCTAAATTACACATTCTGCTAACAGAGTGATCTGTCCTTGCAATTTGTAGTCTATGACATTTCAGATTTAGATATAATAATTTATCACGAAGTAGGTTGGATGTAGTGAACTTCTTTTTCAAAGTAACTTGAAGTATGTTTATCTTAAGGGTAGCTTAAGTGTAGCTTAACTGCTTCCAGTGTGAATTAATTGGTAGCTTGGGAACTATATTTTCGAAGTAGCTTCCCCAACACTGACCATAACATCACTGCATGAACTACTGTAATGTGTGTTTAAAAGATTTACGAAATGGTGGGGCGGGAATACAGGCATTGGCCCTGTCTCCTACTAAGAGGCTTCAAAATAACAAAATACTTGACACAAGAGTGAGGGTTATATCATCATGGCCAGCATATTGAGTTCACATACTGTTTACTCTCACTGTTTGAGACATTGGCAACAAACCAAAACATTGGTATCCGGATCCATAAAAATAACATACAGTGGGGAGAACAAGTATTTGATACACTGCCGATTTTGCAGGTTTTCCTACTTACAAAGCATGTCGAGGTCTGTAATTTTTTATCATAGGTACACTTCAACTGTGAGAGACGGAATCTAAAACAAAAATCGAGAAAATCACATTGTATGATTTTAAAGTAATTAATTTGCATTTTATTGCATGACATAAAAGCAGAACTTAATATTTGGTACAGAAACCTTTGTTTGCAATTACAGAGATCATACGTTTCCTGTTGGTCTTGACCAGGTTTGCACACACTGCAGCAGGGATTTTGGCCCACTCCTCCATACAGACCTTCTCCATATCCTTCAGGTTTCGGGGCTGTCGCTGGGCAATACGGACTTTCAGCTCCCTCCAAAGATTTTCTATTGGGTTCAGGTCTGGAGACTGGCTAGGCCACTCCAGGACCTTGAGATGCTTCTTACGGAGCCACTCCTTAGTTGTCCTGGCTGTGTGTTTCGGGTCGTTGTCATGCTGGAAGACCCAGCCACGACCCATCTTCAATGCTCTTACTGAGGGAAGGAGGTTGTTGGCCAAGATCTCGTGATACATGGCCCCATCCATCCTCCCCTCAATACGGTGCAGTCGTCCTGTCCCCTTTGCAGAAAAGCATCCCCAAAGAATGATGTTTCCACCTCCATGCTTCACGGTTGGGATGGTGTTCTTGGGGTTGTACTCATCCTTCTTCTTCCTCCAAACACGGCAAGTGGAGTTTAGACCAAAAAGCTCTATTTTTGTCTCATCAGACCACATGACCTTCTCCCATTCCTCCTCTGGATCATCCAGATGGTCATTGGCAAACTTCAGACGGGCCTGGACATGCGCTGGCTTGAGCAGGGGGACCTTGCGTGTGCTGCAGGATTTTAATCCATGACGGCGTAGTGTGTTACTAATGGTTTTCTTTGAGACTGTGGTCCCAGCTTTCTTCAGGTCATTGACCAGGTCCTGCCGTGTAGTTCTGGGCTGATCCCTCACCTTCCTCATGATCATTGCATGGAGCGCCAGACCGAGGGTGATTGACCGTCATCTTGAACTTCTTCCATTTTCTAATAATTGCGCCAACAGTTGTTGCCTTCTCACCAAGCTGCTTGCCTATTGTCCTGTAGCCCATCCCAGCATTGTGCAGGTCTACAATTTTATCCCTGATGTCCTTACACAGCTCTCTGGTCTTGGCCATTGTGGAGAGGTTGGAGTCTGTTTGATTGAGTGTGTGGACAGGTGTCTTTTATACAGGTAACGAGTTCAAACAGGTGCAGTTAATACAGGTAATGAGTGGAGAACAGGAGGGCTTCTTAAAGAAAAACTAACAGGTCTGTGAGAGCCGGAATTCTTACTGGTTTGTAGGTGATCAAATACTTATGTCATACTTAAAAATCATACAATGGGATTTTTTTGATTTTTGATTTAGATTCCGTCTCTCAGAGTTGAAGTGTACCTATGATACAAATTACAGACCTCTACATGCTTTGTAAGTAGGAAAACCTGCAACATTGGCAGTGTATCAAATACTTGTTCTCCCCACTGTATATCAGGGAACAGAGATTAATAAGAAACTTTGCATCCTGCTGTTTGAAACCCCTATGTGTATATGTGCCTGCCTGTGTTAGGGATTGGCAACAGCTGTCCTTGTCTTTTGTATGGCAAGGAGCCCCCAGAAAATGTCAAAGCTAAATATCACAGGGGATGATTAGCGAGATCTGATGGGACTCAAATAACCTCAATTAATTTTCCATAACCATCCCAACAAGTGTAACTAATACAATCTGGAAGCACAACTATTACAAGGTAAAGGATACAATAATATATCACCACTCTGTGTCCTTAAATCTCCACTCAGTAATATGAATCACAAGAATCACATATGCCCTAGATTGCCATGTTAAACCTTCAGCCCTTTCTGTGTAGTTTCAGTGCTGAGGAATTTGGCCAGTGACATTTGATGTGTGAGCATCACAGGGTCAAACTAGGGGAGTTGATCCATTGCCAGTCGATGCAGTCTGTCTGCCAGGAAAGCCATCAGCTCTAGATCTCTGTCTGCATGATATCTCCATCCCCACTCTCCCTGCTGCATAATCAATAGCATGGTCTAGCATATATATTTACTCACCCCGGTGTGGCTTAATCTTCAATAGAAGAATGTTAATGGAGACTTTAATCAAACATGAGCATGAAAAGGTGACTGTCACACCCTGGCTCTGGGGACTCTATATGTTGAGCCAGGGTGTGTAGTTTCTATGTGTTTTGTTCTATGTTCACAGTCTAGTTCTTGTATTTCTATGTTGGCCAGAGTGGTTCCCAATCAGAGGCAATGAGTGTCAGCTGTTGCTGGTTGTCTCTGATTGGGAGCCATATTTAAACAGTCTGTTTTCCCTTAGTGTTTGTGGGATCTTGTTCCTTTTGGTGTGTTCCGTGTTTGTTGTGTTTAACATAGGACGTCACGTTATCGTTTGTTGTTTTGTTGTTCGTGCATTCATTAAATAAAGAAGTATGTTCGTTCATCACGCTGCGCCTTGGTCTACTCAGTTCAACGATCGTGACGGAAGATCCCACCATACCAGGACCAAGCAGCGTGTCCAGGAGCAGGCAGCCTGGACATGGGAGGAAGCGCCGGGAAAGGAGCTGGAGAGGTTGGCGATGGCCCAGGTGGGCAAAGTGTGGTCCTGGGAGGACATGCTCGGGGGAAAAGGGCCATGGGCTAAGATTAAGGCCCTGGCGAGAGAGGAGCAACGGCGTCAACAGTGTCGTCGTCGGACGGACGAGAGGCAACCCCAAAACTTTTTTAGGGGGGGGCACACGGCATGGGCGACTGGGCAGCAGGAGGCTGCCACAGGGCGAATTGGGAGATTGGCAGAGGAGGCCGCCAGGTTACGGGGGCCACTGGTCAAAGAGGGGAAGGAAGGTGTAGAGGCACGGCGAGAGGTACTGGGGTGTGTTACCAGTCCGGTCCGGCCCGTTCCAGATCCCTGCGTAGGGCCAGTGGTGTGTGTCCCCAGTACGGTCCGGTCTGTTCCTGCTCCCCGCACCAATGTAATGGTGCGCGTCGCCAGCCCGGCCCGGCCTGTTCCTGCCACTCGCACCAAGCCAGGGGTGCGAGTCGTCAGCCCGGTAAGGCCTGTTCCTGCTCCTCGCACCAAGCCTACGGTGCGCGTCGCCAGCCCGGCCCGGCCTGTTCCTGCCCCTCGCACCAAGCCTACGGTGCGCGTCGCCAGCCCAGCCCGGCCTGTTCCTGCCACTCGCATCAAGCCTACGGTGCGCGTCGCCAGCCCGGCCCGGCCTGTTCCTGCCACTCGCACCAAGCCTACGGTGCGCGTCGCCAGCCCGGCTCGGTCTGTTCCTGCTCCTCGCACCAAGCCTACGGTGCGCGTCGCCAGCCCAGCCCGGCCTGTTCCTGCTCCCCACACCAAGCCTACGGTGCGCGTCGCCAGCCCAGCCCGGCCTGTTCCTGCTCCACGCACCAAGCCAGGGGTGCGAGTCGTCAGCCCGGTCCGGCCCGTTCCTGCTCCACGCACCAAGCCAGGGGTGCGCATCGTCAGCCCGGTCCGGCCCGTTCCTGCTCCATGCACCAAGCCAGGGGTGTGCGTCGTCAGCCCGGTCCGGCCCGTTCCTGCTCCATGCACCAAGCCAGGGGTGCGAGTCTTCAGCCCGGTCCGGCCCGTTCCTGCTCCACGCACCAAGCCAGGGGTGCGAGTCGTCAGTCCGGTCCGGTCCGTTCCTGCTCCATGCACCAAGCCAGGGGTGCGCATCGTCAGCCCGGTACGGCCCGTTCCGGCTCCACGCACCAAGCCAGGGGTGCGCATCGTCAGCCCGGTCCGGCCCGTAGCTGCTCGACGCACCAAGCCAGGGGTGCGCATCGTCAGCCCGGTCCGGCCCGTTGCTGCTCCACGCACCAAGCCAGGGGTGCGCATCGTCAGCCCGGTCCGGCCCGTTTCTGCTCCACGCACCAAGCCAGGGGTGTGCGTCGTCAGTCCGGCACAACCCGTGCCTGGGTCACCGGAGCTGAAGCAATCCGCTCCTACGATGTCCAGTCCAGCTCCAGCCAGCGGGGCCAGACCGGACCAGGGGCGCTACGGGGGGATTATTGGAAGATGGTGGGCAAGCCCGGAGCCGGAACCGCCTCCGAGGAGGAATGCCCACCCAGCCCTCCCCTGTTTGGTTTATGTGGAGGCGCGGTCACAGTCCGCGCCTTTGGGGGGGGGTACTGTCACACCCTGGCTCTGGGGACTCTATATGTTGAGCCAGGGTGTGTAGTTTCTATGTGTTTTGTTCTATGTTCACAGTCTAGTTCTTGTATTTCTATGTTGGCCAGAGTGGTTCCCAATCAGAGGCAACGAGTGTCAGCTGTTGCTGGTTGTCTCTGATTGGGAGCCATATTTAAACAGTCTGTTTTCCCTTAGTGTTTGTGGGATCTTGTTCCTTTTGGTGTGTTCCGTGTTTGTTGTGTTTAACATAGGACGTCACGTTATCGTTTGTTGTTTTGTTGTTCGTGCATTCATTAAATAAAGAAGTATGTTCGTTCATCACGCTGCGCCTTGGTCTACTCAGTTCAACGATCGTGACAGTGACGAGGCAGATATGAAATAGTAAAGATGTGGGGAGGCCTGTATGAATCACCTGACAGACAAATGGCTAGAGACGGATAATGATCATCCATCCTCCTAAAAAGAGATTGGGATTACAGAGTGACTGTGGGGGTGTGTCTAATGGATTTATGTGTGTATGTATGTATGTGTGTGTGTATGTGTGTGTGTGTGTGTGTGTTTTTGAGTGCATGCCTTTGTAAGAGCATAGCTGGTGAAGTGACTAAATGATTAGGCCATGCTCAGCAGTAGACAGCAGACTCCAGCAGCTCCAGGTGGGTAGCCCTTCCCCCCTCCCTCCTTGTTACGGCTCTCTGAGACGCTCCATATCCAGCCTACCTCCCTTAAGTTCCTTGAACCGAGGAGGAGATGAGTGTACCTCCTCACGGCCGTGACCGTTTTACCAGGACCGCCTGGACCTGGGGACCACACGTATCAGGGAATGGAGGAATGGCAGACCTGCTTCAGATTCCTGGCCTATGAGCTAGTCGTCCTCTTGTCTGTGGAAGAGTTATGGCCGGTCACGGCCCCCCAGGTTTCTTTCTATAAAGCTCAGGCTCTGAGACAGGCTCCACAGTGGGTCTAGTCCTGCACTGCTGGGACCATTAGTCCTGTCTGAGGAGCCTAGCGTAAAGACACACAGCCAGGACATGCCTCTGCACTAACCCAAATATCACTCCACACGCTGGCACCCCAAATCCCTGCCATCAACATGCTCTCCATCACTGAATGCACAGCACAATGGAAAGTGTGTACCATTAAATAATTTTAAGGCCCTCCTAAAACTAAACTAACATTAACTACAGCTATCCGAGACATTGGACACCTATGGGCCAGAGATGGAAAGCTAATATGTTCATGGTGGCCAGCTCTGTACGGTTATATACAGGGTTAAGTTGAGCTGCCTGGGACAGCACAGCAGCACTCCCTTCAGCTGGACCAGGCTATGTTTACAAGACGCAATACTCACCAGACACATTTCCACTTAAAGTGTCTGTACTCTCTCACATTACTCAGTGCTGAGAACGCCAATACACCTACACACCAACTGGGCCGGTGATGTACCACAGCAGGAAAACAGAGGAGTCATCCCAGACCAGAAAAACCACAATACATTTCTCAATAATTCTGCACTCCAGCTCCTCCACACAACCAAGATAAAGACGCATTCTCCTTGAAATCCTCAGTATCAAATCAAATCAAATTGTATTTGTCACATGCACCGAATACAACAGGTATTACCTTACCGTGAAATGCTAACTTATGGGCCCTTAACCAACAATGCAGAGTTTTTAAAAAGTAAGTAAGAAACATTTGCTAAATAAACTAAAGGAAAAATAGTAACACAATAAAATAACAATAACAATGCTATATTACAAGTGGTACCGGTACCGAGTCAATGTGCAGGGGTACGGGTTAGTCGAGGTAATTGAGGTAATATGTAGGTAGCGGTAAAGTGACTATGCATAGATAATAAACAGAGAGTAGCAGCAGCGTATGTGAAGAGTGTGAAGGAATGTAAATGTATGTGTGTGTTTTGTGTGTGTGTCCGTGTGTGTGTTGGAGTGTCAGTGCAGTATGTGTGGTCAGTGTGAGTGTGTGGTTAGAGTCCAGTGAGTGTACATCGAGCCTGTGCAAAAAAAACGAAAAGATAAATAGGAATAAAATAAGGGGCTCAATGCAAATAGTCTGGGTAACCATTTCAAATCAAATCAAATTTTATTGGCCACATGCGCCGAATACAACAGGTGCAGACATTACAGTGAAATGCTTACTTACAGCCCTTAACCAACAGTGCATTTATTTTTTTATAAAAAAAGTAAAATAAAACAACAAAAAAGTGTTGAGAAAAAAAGAGCAGAAGTAAAATAAAATGACAGTAGGGAGGCTATATATACAGGGGGGTACCGGTGCAGAGTCAATGTGCGGGGGCACCGGCTAGTTGAGGTAGTTGAAGTAATATGTACATGTGGGTAGAGTTAAAGTGACTATGCATAAATAATTAACAGAGTAGCAGCAGCGTAAAAATATGTGGTGGGGGGTGGGGGTGGGGGAGCAGTGCAAATAGTCTGGGTAGCCATGAAGCTGTTGAGAAGTATTTTGGACCTATACTTGGCACTCCGGTACTGCTTGACGTGCGGTAGCAGAGAGAACAGTCTATGACTAGGGTGGCTGGAGTCTTTGACAATTTTGAGGGCCTTCCTCTGACACCGCCTGGTATAGAGGTCCTGGATGGCAGGAAGCTTGGCCCCAGTGATGTACTGGGCCGTACGCACTACCCTCTGTAGTGCCTTGCGGTCGGAGGCCGAGCAGTTGCCATACCAGGCGGTGATGCAACCAGTCAGGATGCTCTCGATGGTGCAGATGTAGAATTTTTTGAGGATCTGAGGACCCATGCCAAATCTTTTCAGTCTCCTGAGGGGGAATAGGCTTTGCCGTGCCCTCTTCACGACTGTCTTGGTGTGTTTGGACCATGATAGTTCGTTGGTGATGTGGACACCAAGGAACTTGAAGCTCTCAATCTGTTCCACTACAGCCCCGTCGATGAGAATGGGGGCGTGCTCAGTCCACTTTTTTTTCCTGTAGTCCACAATCATCTCCTTTGTCTTGGTCATGTTGAGGGAGAGGTTGTTATCCTGGCACCACACGGCCAGGTCTCTGACCTCCTCCCTATAGGCTGTCTCATCGTTGACGGTGATCAGGCCTACCACTGTTGTGTCGTCGGCAAACTTAATGATGGTGTTGGAGTCGTGCCTGTCCATGCAGTCATGGGTGAACAGGGAGTACAGGAGGGGACTGAGCACGCACCCCTGAGGGGCCCCCGTGTTGAGGATCAGTGTGGCAGATGTGTTGTTACCTACCCTTACCACCTGGGGGTAGGTTGTTGTCCTGGCACCACACTGCCAGATCTCTGACCTCCTCCCTATAGGCTGTCTCATCAGTGATCAGGCCTACCACCGTCGTGTCGTCGGCAAACGTAATGATGGTGTTGGAGTCGTGCGTGGCCACGCAGTCGTGGGTGAACAGGGAGTACAGTTGAAGGTCAGCATGGCAGATGTGTTGTTGCCTACCTTCACCACCTGGGGCGGCCCGCCAGGAAGTCCAGGATCCAGTTGCAGAGGGAGGTGTTCAGTCCCAGGGTCCTTTGCTTAGTGATGAGCTTGGAGGGCACTATGGTGTTGAACGCTGAACTGTAGTCAATGAACAGCATTCTCACGTAGGTGTTCCTTTTGTCCAGGTGGGAAAGAGCAGTGTGGAGTGCAATAGAGATTGCGTCATCTGTGGATCTGTTGGGGCGGTATGCGAGCTGGAGTGGGTCCAGGGTTTCTGGGATGATGGTGATGATGTGAGCCATGATCAGCCTTTCAAAGCATTTCATGGCTACAGATGTGAGTGCTACGGGGCGGTAGTCATTTAGGCAATATGTGGTTTTAGTATGTGGTTGCATGCATGTTTTTTTGTCTGTGACTCTATGTGTGTGTCTATAAAGCTCCTAAAATTGGGGAAGGCAAAGCTATGGCTCTGGGAAATAATATTATATGCCTGTATGTCCTTGTCCATAGTAACAATCAGAGCAGAGCATACAAATCCCACAAACACACTAAGACTCAGGGTTAACTCTGAGGGAAGACCAGACTAGATGTGGAGTGAGGTTCCTGTAGAAAAACAGGCATGGCCAGCTGTTAGCCTGTTGAACAGCCCTTCTGTCACCTAAAATCAGCCTTGGAACATGGCGGTGGAGGCCAAGAGACCGCCGTTGGCCTTACAATGTAGATAAAGGTTTATTGTAAAACCTGTGAGGTAAACAAACAGAGCCTGGCTTGTCCAAGGTCCAGTGTAGCTCTGTGGTTTTTGTGTTGTTTCTGTTTGGAATGTGACGTGCAGAATGTGAGACGTGCAGAGCCCTGTCGTCTGTTCGCTTTCAGTCATTACAGTCACTTAAGATGACAGAGCAGTTTGCTTTATTTATCTTCCAAACAGCTAAAACACATAAGTGTTTTAGTGTCCGTCATGCCTTGTGTTTATCAATGTGTTTACCACCTGACTCAGCTCAAAGACTGATTGGTTTAGACCAGGGGTATTCAACTCTTACCCTACGAGGCCCGGAGCCTGATGGTTTTCTGTTCTACCTGATAATGAATTGCACCCACCTGGTGTCCCATGTCTAAATCAGTCCCTGATTATAAGGGAATAATGAAAAAATGCAGTGGAACTGGCTTCGAGGTCCAGAGTTGAGTTTGAGGGGTTTAGACTGTGTAAGCAGAACAGAGCGCAGGTCAGTGATCATAGCCCCTCTCACTTCGTAGAGGCATCTCAGAGCCAGACTATTGTCCTATGGAGGGTAAAGGCTGGGATGTATTTCACACAAAAGCCTGACTGATAGGTGAGCTCAATAGAGACGTCTGCTAGTCCAGACTGCTGTCTGAAACCAATGACATTAGGAAGTATTGGCCAGTAGACAGAGTTTATCTGTTTGATCAATCTGTCCAGGCCTCTGGATGGAGTACGGTTTTGTAAGTCATCATAAGTGAGGCCACAGAAGACCTATCAAAGTCCCAGAACCAGTCAATCTTTAGTTTCTAGGGTTACTGGCGCGAAAAGTGCCAAAGTTGACATCAACAGAAAATGATTATTCATTCTCACTTTTGTAATAACTTTCTTTGTTGTGTGGGGATTTTAAAAAGATGATCTCACGAAAGGGAAAAACTTGCTGAGCCACATATTCATTGGTTTAGATGTCTCGACATCAAGGTATTCAGAGCACTGTAACGCTGGCAGAGAGTCTGAATTGCTATCCAAACTTTACCATCTGGAAAACATTGTAGTCAATGGCAACAATTTAATCCATGGTTGTTCCACCTGGTTTAGCTTTGGCACAGATAAGAACTCTAAAATCATATCTCATTTTAGAGATGTAAACAAGCAATCCCCTTTCTGTCTTAATTCCAACCCTCAAGCAAAGGCAATTGACTGACCCTCATCTGAACAGGATGTTTCTCTGGTACTCACCCTCTATAAATCCTGTCCCACACAGACTTATTTTGTGTTTTAAAAAAGGCTTTCCACAACAACTAGAGGAATAGGTAAATGCTCTGTCTTGGGATGGAAGCACATACTGGGACTTTCAGAGAGAGGATTTCTGCAAAGCACATCTCTAGTCATTGTCCCCATGAAGGGAAGGGAAGCCTTGACAAAAGCTGACAATAATACACAAGTAAAACATTGTTACGTTTGTAAGGCACGCAGAAGCCTGCTTCCACCGCCATTTCAAAGGTGAAGAGTTTCTTAAAAGCCATCAATGCCAACGTTCAATGAGAGAGAGGGAGCTGTGTGTGTCCATTAATTGCTCCTCTATCGGGTGTTCTGTCGTTTCACTCTGACAACTTTTCTTACAAAAGACACACAGAATCCTGATAGAGGGGCATTAACAGGTGCCAAATGAAGGCACAGGACATGTTTTTGTTCACTGTGTACAAACTAAACCACAAACTCACACACAAAAGCACAAAGAAAGCTAATGTAGACAGAAGCTGGTCATATTATTAAAATGAGTGTGATAAAACAACAATCTGCTTCTTTGATAGAATACATCTCATGAATCATGTGCAGGTACTTTATCCATCAGCTGGTGACAGAGAGAGACAGAGAGAGACAGAGCGAAACGGGAGGGATGGTGGGCTGGAAGAAAAGGGGAGATGAGAGAAGACCAACAAGGGGAAAGAAAAGAAGAAAGCGAGCGGGACATACAGAGGAGCCGATTCACAAGCTTACTGGGCACTGCCCTGGGAAAAGACAGAGAAAAACGTGTCAATTGGCATGCAAATCAGGCCTGTATGTGGACGAAAGGGGGAGGGGCTATCTGGGCTTCAGAGGCAGTCATTTGCCGGCATTCACCTCCCATCAATATCAGGGCCGATTAATGAGGAGCTGGGGGGAGAGAGGGGAGAGAGTGGGGAGGGCAGCAGCCAGGTGTCGGAGCAGCCACAGAATGGGAATAAAGAGGGTGCAGGCAGTGATCCGCGAGGAATTCCAACAGAGCGGCAAGCAGGCCAGGGGGGTCGGAGGGGGCTGCTGGAACACAGCGGAGGGAGGGCTGGATGCATAAAGCCTTGAATGTTTGAGACACAGGCTTAAAGGATCAAATCATGTTTAGACCAGAGCGAGTATCCTCCCGGAAGAGGTTCTCTCTAAAGATGACAAAGGCTCATATTCTAATAAGTGTTTGTGGTTGTGAGGACATGTGGCAAATGTTGTGTTGGTGCAGGTTGTGTGAAAGGGTGTCTGAGGCAGTGTGCATGCATGCGTGTTAGTGTGTATGTGCATACGTCTGTGAATTAAAGAGTGTGTGGGGTTTGTGTATAGTTTGTCCTGTGAGTGTCTATGAGTGGAGAGGAACGGGATGGGGGAGTTCCCCCTTGTGCCCCTCATGTTCCGTGAGTAGCCTGGTCATGTGACCAGCGGTTCTCACAGGGCCACTGGGCCGTCAGAAGCTGGAGGGCACATACTACAGCTGCATGTCTATGTCATAGTTTAGTTTTTTAAAACCTTTATTTAACCAGGCAAGTCAGTTAAGAACAAATTCTTATTTACAATGACGGCCTACCCCGGCCAAACCCGGACGACACTGGGCCAATTGTGCGCCGCCCTATGGGACTCACAATCACGGCCGGGTTGTGATACAGCCTGGAATCGAAGAAGGGTCTGTAGTGACGCCTCTAGCACTGAGATGCAGTGCCTTAGACCGCTGCGCCACTTGTGTGCCAGGTACCTCTCTGCTGAACACAGGAAAATCAATCATGAAACCGATAAGAACAGACTGGCCTGGATGGGACAGAGGGACTATTGTGTGGGCTTGTCACTGGCAACAACTGACTGACTCAACCACTATGGAGTCTATATACTACATTTATCCCACTGTTCTGTGAAAACATGCCTACCAGACAACAGCTTGCAATTTGTTTCTGAATCAATGTTAGTGTGTGGAGGAAGCTGTAAATCCAACATTGAATAAAAGCACTACACGTAAAATGTGAAACGGGAGTGTAGAACTACAAAGCACTAATTTGATATCCTCTGTTACAAGCATCTTTGGTCTGTCGCCCAGGCTGCTGCATTCCTTCTGTGACAGAGCGCACATGGACTGAATACTAGATGGGATCTCATATGCCAAGCCAGAGATGAAGAAACCTCTGAGAGGTATAGGCTACCACGTAGGGTAACATATGTTTTAAAACCACCGGGTTAGGTCAAATAGGGATTAGAGATACAAAATAACTCAGAGCAGTACTAAGAAAAAGTTATTCTGGTAGAACTTTACATTATAACCTGCTTATAATAGAACATTCCTTTCACACCAACAATCAAGGCCAGAAAAATCAAAAGACAACAACAAATCAAGGCCAGACAGTGTAAGTCGCTCTGGATAAGAGTGTCTGCTAAATGACTAAAATGTAATTTAAATGTATCAGTACGTGTCCATGCATGATCATAGCCGTGGGAAGTAGGACAAATTAGAATATAAATGTCATACAAATAAAAAATGTTTAAAAAACTGTGTTCTCACAAAAGTAGTGCACTGGGCTTTTAATTGTCCTGTATTAGTGGATTTATCTGTCTGTAGCGCCAGCACTAAGATCTGTCCAACCCACCCGGTTGAGACACAGGCTTTTACAGCACCCCCACTCCCAAACTACTTCCCGCGGCTATGTGCAAGGTGTGGAGAGATGAGAGGGCCTTGTCAAACTCATGGACTAATATCCAGGATGCCTCTTATTGTGAGGCTGTGAGCTCAATAGCAGAGAACTGATCCATCAAATCCTAGCATTGATACTGCTCATCACATACCCACACAGCCCTGTTTAGTCCTGATCCACATACAGAGTAGGCCTTGGCTATGATACCCAGCACTGCTTCCTGATTTCTCCTGGGAGAGGCTGTGTTGGTGGGTAGGGGACTGGGTCAGCTACAACCTTAAACTGATTAAGGAAAAATCCTACAACAGCTGGGGGTTTCTGAAAAATCTGTGAGTAAAAGGCCAAACACAAAGGATTCGTTGACTTTGCAAATAACTCAACCCTTTCTAAGGGTCAGGGTAGGCCTTGTAAGACAAAAAGGGGGGGAACATGGGGCTCTAACACGTCTGCCCTCGCACCGGGTGCCACACTCTCCCCACTGACCTGAGAGGGTGTCGGGCCCTCTGTTGAATACCAGCACCATCCGCCACATTGAGATGGAGGCTAAAAGGTTAATTGAGTCTCTGAGCTGTGCCTTCCTCTGTGTAATTTACTGTGATTAATGCATGGAGGTTACTGTCAGACACATTTACTAATTGTCCAAAGCACCTCGTAATTAACCACATCTGTATAAATGTGTGTGTCTCTCACTGTACCATGCACAGAGAACTGGTAGTGGTGTCCAACTGACCGAACCATCATGACCCATTTAGTCAACATGTTGATGTGAAAACACGAGAGGACCTCTGATCTCTCATGGTGTTGTCAGCCAGGGCAGATACAGTAGATTGAGTATTTCATATCTCTATTGGAGCAGCAGTCCGTATGAATCTGGCTTTGAACCTTCTATTCAGTTACACCTTGACTCTGCTTTTCTCTAAGAAATGGAGCTGCTGAAGCAGGGAGAAAAGGCTTGCCTCGAGCCACAGCTAAGAGCGGGCATGCCAAAGGTTGTTAATTAGACAGAATATATCTGGGTGAATTCAAACTACAACTCAGAACCTTACCACCTCTGTGAACTGCTCCTTCTATAAGTTTCAACTTGAAACTTTCCTGACGAGAAAAACTTCAGTTCAAGAGAAAATCTCAAAGAACAGAGATCACAGTGTGCTCAATCAAAATGTGTTCCTGAGTAACAATGTGATATTCAGGGTAAACGTTTCAAGTTTCCTGTCAGTCTCAGGCTGTCTACCTGCCAGTGTTCTCTCTGTCAATTATTTCCTGGGAACCTCTTGCCAGGCTACCAGACAGCTCTCGTACTCAATGCACCTTACAGAACAGAACCAAATTAATGTTTATTTTATTCATTTATTTAACCTTTATTTAAAGGTAGACTCAGCGAAATGACGTTGACACGAGCAGCACCGCAGATATTGAGATGAGCGAGATGCAAGACTTCACTCTCACACAGTCACACACAGTATCTACGCATGTGCACGGGTACGCTTCGCGCTGCTACAGTGTGGTAGCCACGGGACCAAAACAGCAGAGAAGTTGAGCCTTGTGCTTCAACGCTCTTAGTTGTTGCGGAAATTGAACCACTATGCTGTTTACTTTCTGCATCTACATCATATCGCTGTGTCTACCTTTAAGCAAGGAATTCCCATTGAAAGGAAAGGTGTTATGACAAGAGTGAAGCCTCTACCAGTACAGGTTATATTACTATTGTATACCCATAGTGTTGTTTACAAATAGTATACTTCATAAAACATAACTTTACTTTACTCTTTGGTATTGCCGTTAGTATTTGCACAAGGATTATCAAAAGAAGTGACGGCATTGGAAAACATTATTTCCTGGACATTATAAATATGAATGAAGCATGTGTTTTGGGGTGGCACTATGGAGAATCCTCAGTTGTAGACAGACTCCATTTTGTGGGCCTTCTTTGATGATATGGCTGGCCATATTCCCCTGACGACGTGCTTCCACAGCTTATCTCTGGGAGAGTGTGTTAGCGTATTCATTTCCCTGTGTATTCTCCCTGCCGGTGTGTGTGCCTACATACAATGCACACATTTTGCCAGCCCAACACTGTGACCTTGTGTGCATATGTGTGTTACTCTGCGTGTGTGCTCACAACTCAGGTCGCCATGCCTTTTCTCTCTTTTTTTGATAATGGGTGTAATCTTGAATTGCACTGTTCTGACTCCTAGGAGGTTTCTATGTCAGCTGGTCTCGGGCTGCTACATGCAGGTGGTCTGTGCCAAAGGACTGAAACAGGGTAAAACTAACAAAACTCCACACCATTTTTCCCTTTCTAGCTTGACCTCATTTAGCTTTCCTAGCTACCCACACGGAGTGGCACCAGAGAGAGAAAGATAGAGAGAGAGAGAGAGAGAGAGAGAGAGAGAGAGAGAGAGAGAGAGAGAGAGAGAGAGAGAGAGAGAGAGAGAGAGAGAGAGAGAGAGAGAGAGAGAGAGATGGAGAGAAAGAGAGAGAGATTGTTGTATAATTGGAAGACTGACCTCATTATACTAATCAATAATTAAAATGCATCAATTATAAACATACTTTAGCCTTACATTACTTCCATGATGTTAAAAAATCCATCTCTAATATTTCTAGGGACTACTTACTGGTACAGGTGTAGTTGCAATAAAATAAAGAAATTACAGTATGAGGCCAAATACATTTTCAGGGTGGATTTACTGCAAAAAGAAAAACATGACAAGTGACCTTGTTCATAGAGGAGACTAATACAATAATACATTTCCAGAGTTAGCATATTCAAATTTTATGCCAACACATTGCAGGCGCAACTGAATGCTTAATATGGTTTGTCAATCAAGGTGAAAGGATTCTCTGGGAGGAAGCTATTACCTCGCCAACTCTTTGCAACTCAGACATATTTGGAATGGCTGTCATATTGCTCAAAATCCCACAGGCATGATGTCATCTGTGTAAATGCCCTCCGTCCACATAGAAAGAGAGAAAGTGGAAGGTAGTAGGAATGCTCATAGAAAGCTTTTAAAGTGTCTGTTTGAAAAGTGTTTCTGAAGTGCATTGATTGTGTAAAATTCACAATTCCCAACATTCACACTGTACATTTGTCAGAGAACTTTGAAAGTATGGATCTCTCATTCTAAATAGAAGCAGGAAAATTGTGAATTCCTTCATTTCTCTAAGTTACGGCTCCCTCTCTATTTTTGGCATGGAGAGCCTGGGGAGAGGCACAGCATAACCGTGGTCGTTACCTCGGGGACTGCAAAGAGAGGAGAGGATGACTGTGGTTTGTAATTAATTTACTGCTAGATTGCACTGGATAATACCCATATCATTACAACATGAAATTGACAGAGGTCCTTGGTGCGGATGCTATTTGGAGTGTGTCTGTGTGCGAATATCCGATGTGTACTTGTGTGTTTGTGAGAGGGATGTTGTGCACACACAATGAGTGTTGTGAACCTGGGGACTTGTCTAAATGGAAAATGATGGTAAATTACACACTAACAGATGTGCACACAGCCAAGTGGCCTATTGCATGAATCATGGAAACAAATTAAGAAAAGTGAAGGACCATTTGTATGAACAATATGTAGCAGACATAGCATGGCAAATGCTGGGTAAAATGTCATGTTTCTATAGGTTTGGCTACATGTAAACCTAGGTAAAATGGTTTACTAATCCTTATCTAAGCTAACCTATCAGGTTACATGTATATGAACATATTGCTGTGTGTAACATGAGAGAGGAGATAATCAATGCGCTATGGCAGTGTATGGGACTTTAGGAGGCCGATTTTTCCATGAGGTAGCGGCTGCGATGCAGAGTGCTGGTAGTAACCAAACTCAGGGTCGTTACTCCATTATCAAGGGTTGAATTGTTTGCCCTTTTACGCTCAGTGATGCGGAACTACGCTCTGGGGTATTCGCTCCTGATGAAAAGTGGCACATGGCGCACATTCTAGCAACGTCACCACAGTTCCTGTCATTCCCAAGTGGACAAATGTTTGTAAGACGAGCCTTAGGGAAACGCCAACACTCCTTTGCATTTTTGTTTCTCTCCCCATCTTTTGAATCGCACAAAAGCGATCAAAATGCAAAATGCTTGACCATTCCACAGGCGTTCTCCCTCTGTTCAAACCTTCGGTTGCCCCTTTTGTCCGATTAATACCTTCATGTCTTTCAGAGTCCCTCACCCCCCTCCATCCCCCTCAAAGACAATCCTTACCCCTCATTATACACCAAGCTTCCACTCTAGTTCCCAAGATTAGGCAAATGAGCTCCTAAGCACAGTCTATATAGACTGCGCCCCAGCCCCCGCACCCTTTTCAATCTCCAGCCGGACTAAAACTGAAATGGGGAAGGTCTGAATAATAGCCAGTTGATTTTCTTACATAACTTCAACATTTGTATGAAATGCAAGTAAAGCTCTATAGCTGTCAGAATATAGACACCAGGTGTCCATAGAAATGCTGACATGCACACACACACACACACACACACACACACACACACACACACACATACATACACACACACACACAAGCAGCATTTATAATCCTGCCCGTGAATAATAATAGAATAACAGGAAACAACACAACTTCCTGCAGATCCAGTACAACTCAGAAGTGAAAAAGTTGCTTAGTCAGTGCGAAAAGAATAGTAATCTCTCCAACAGGCTCCAGCAGTGGTTGATCTCAAACTCTTCTCTAAACAACAAAATATAATTTGAGGGTGGAGAACTTTCAGAGAGGTTATCCTAGCTATCATATTTGCTTCCTTAGAAGTTGTGGGAACGTACGTTTTTGGTTTCCCATTGGTTCTGGGTACGAAGCCATACGTTTCCTGACCGGTAAAACTGAACGTTTTTTAAACGTTCTGAGAACGGAATTGAACATTTCGCCTGTTCTGGAAAAGAGGTTCTCAGAACATTTTACTATGGTTCTCTGAAAGTTTTCCTGGGAGATTTTATTAACGTTCTGAGAACGGTAATTAAATAACATTCTAAGAACATGTTTCAATAAGCCTTTTCATTTATTTTTTACCCCCCAATTGCAATCTTGTCTCATCGCTGCAACTCCCCAACGGGCTCAGGAGAGGCGAAGGTCGAGCCATGCGTCCTCCGAAACAACACCCACCCGCTTAACCCGGAAGCCAGCTGAACCAATGTGTCAGAGGAAACACTGTTTAACTGACGTCAGCCTGTAGGTGCCCAGCCCACCACAAGGAGTCTCTAGAGCGCAATGAGCCAAGTAAAGCCCCTCCGGCCAAACCCTCCCCTAACCCAGACGACGCTGGGCCAATTGTGAGCCGTCCTATGGGACTCCCTGTCACAGCCAGTTGTGACACAGCCTGGGATCAAACCCGGGTCTGTAGTGACGCCTCAAGCACTGCGATGCAGTGCCTTAGACTGCTGCGCCACTCGCGAGGCCTTCAATATGTTTTTTAATAACACTCCTAGCTTAGGTTGAACTTCAAGCACAGATAGGAAACATGGAAATTAATTTGCTTAGCAATTAATCATGCAAACAAATGCATTTTTTTATTGTGCCAAGGCGCCAGGGAGATTCAAACCTACTGTATTATCTTATATTCTCTAGCCATGGAATTAGTCAACTGCGCCACCAGGATGGAGCTAGCATGCCATGTTTTTTTAACTCATACAAAGCTGTTCATTTTAGTCTATTCAAACAGAGCCCATTTCAAAGGAAACAAGCACTTGTTAAGATCAGGTGTGGCCAATTAGTGGCCACAGCCAACACACCTGAACACACTTAACAAGATGGAGGATAGAGATAGTTCTGTTGACGTTGAGAACGGAATGTATATGTTTTTAAATAACATTCTAGGGAACATTCTTTGAACGTTACTAAAGTTTTCTTGTGGTTTTATGGAAAATGTTCTTAATGTTCTGAGAAACTGACGTTAAATACAACCATGAGGAAACCTGTAGAAAACATTATGCTGAAGTACTGAAATCCCCACAGAAGAACGTTGTTTCTTAACATTCTCTGACTGTTCTGAGAACTTGAGTTGAAATATAACCATTAGGAAACCTGTAGAAACTTTATGCTGAAGTACTGAAATTCCCACAGAAGAACATTGTTTCTTAACGTTCTCTGAACAATTTGAGAACATTACTTTAAATGGAACCATGAGGAAACCTGTAGGAAACATTATGCTGAAGTACTGAAATTCCCACCTAAGAAACATATGATTCTCAGAACGTTATGTGCTAGCTGGGATGATTTCATCTGCGACATACTGACAAAATCCTCTTATTCCATCTGATCCAAACCTATGATACAGAGTAGCACAACCAATGCATTGACTGAAAGTACAATCTGGTCGGAGCGGGAAATGAAATCCCATGGTGGGCCATATCCAAGTCCAATCCTGCGCCGTGACAGTTCATGGCTTAGATAGACAAATAGACAAACTGAGGCCCACCACTCAGTCATCAGCATGGTGTGAAACCACCAGATTATATCTGCTGCTCATCTCCTGGTTGTCCAGGCCGTCCAACCAGCCAGCCGACTCAACCCTCCCCACCACCTTCCCCTGACCATGGTCAGACCACACAGCAGGCCGTCCTCACATCAGCTGAAGGGATGGGTCAGAGGTCAAGGAGCAACCCTGTGTGTGTCATGCCGCTTGGCTGCAGGCAACATGGCTGAGAGAGAACCCGAGGAGAGGAAGAGCTGCAGGCATGAGGGCCATGAGGAGCACAGTAAACATTGGTTACATAGCTACAGATAATAATCTGTGTCCTGGACTGTGTAGTAATGAATGTAGTAATCATTTGAATTCCCGCAGCTCCTCAGGCTTTGCCCCTCTCTGCTCTCTCAACTTCCATGGGCAATAGATCTGTGCTCACTAGATCAACATCAACATCAGTGATAAAATTGTCATTAGTTGTTTGGTGATTCATCAATCATGACCATCATATAATTATCATTTTGTTACAGTGATTGGAATATTCTCATGTTGGTTTGAATATTTATGTACAACATGAGAATAGAATGCATTTCAAAGATGCATTAAAAATGGACTGCCGTGGTTGTGTTGTTTGGGGAAGCACCCTTTTAACTGTCTCTCCTCTCTCCAAGTGTTCTCCTTGGCCTACTTTCCTCCATTGCCCACACGTGAGAAGGACATGTGAGGGGAGTGAAAATTGTTGCTCGCTCATTTAAATATCACTCCTTGACACTTGCTCTCAATTTATTCTGCTTGTGTAGGCTAATATGGAGAAAAAAACACATCTCACTTGGTCTGACAGGGGTAGCTAATGGCTTCGGGAACGTCATGGCTTTCTAGCGCTGGGGAGGAGATGTGAGTGAGGAAAGGGAGGGAGAGAGGGAAGATTGAGAGAGGGGGAGTGATGGATGTGCATATGGAAGCTGTCAAATAAATCCTCAATTCCCTCTTTGCATTTAGGGAGTTTATGTTTGTCAGATTTGATCCTGGAGTACTAAAACATGAAGCCGGACTGGCTTAGAAAAAGTTACATCAAGTACCAGGATGGAAGAGGAGCTTTCAGCCTTGTGAGCAGTGAATGCTGAACAGGCCGGGTAATAACTATTCATCATGTGTGGTTATTGGTCAAAATCTGAGCAGGAAGACAGCCAGGACTGCACTTTCAGAAGTGTAAAGACACCTTTGCCTTTCAAGCAGGCATAAATCCAGTTGATAGGAGTTAAATGCATTCATTATGCCACATGATGTGTAAAATGGGGGGAAAGAGTATTGTGAAATAGCACTCTGAAGTAGCACTCTGATGTCCAAGCTCTAAGAAGTCAATATACAGTAGGACTATATGTGTGGTACCTTGTGTCAGGGGCATAACAACTCTGTAGAAAGACCATACCATTGTCCACCACCACACATAAACTGCCAGTGAACATTACACTGCATATATAAGTGTTGCAGTTCAAAGCTTTTGCATTTCTTTTGTTCTACATTTGTTTTCCATTCAAGTAGAAAACATGCAAACGGCCACTCGATCTCTTACCCATTGTCTTACGCCAGACAGCGTGTCGATTCCGCCAGCACTGATCTGTCTTGTATCTCGCAAAGGGTTCAGCTACAACAGTGTTTAAGCTGCATGTATTTAGCTGTGGCGCTGCGCCATCACAAAATCATTGCCCCCACTGCAAAAAAACAAACATCATAATATTTCTACCAAACATACTTTCAATAATCTGTCTGGGTACAACACCGTTCTAAAGGTTATTTAACTCTGTCTGGATACAACACTGTTGTCAAAACACAGTGCACCGTCCTCGAGACCCGGAGAGACAGCATGCCAGTCACTGGTACGAAATACATATTATGAACTTTGCCATTCCTCCTCAGACCTCACCCCTCACCTAGTCAAGTCTAGCATTAGGTGGAACACTGGGCTACAACAATGTGTTGTCTAACGTTCTAAAATATTGATTGCGTTCCCCTGCTCAGACGTTGCATGCATCAACCAATGGTTGCGTGCCACGTCATCGACCGTGTCATCGACTGACAGATTGCTATAACATATGATGTGGTTAGGTGATACTTAAAATACCTATCCAGGCATTGAAAGATTTGGTATGCGTCAGCAACGCCTGGGCAGAGGAACGCGCCCATTACCTAGGTGACATTGCCTAATGAACCCCACTTCATCCTCAAAACAGGCTGAATTAATCAACACTAAAACAATGATGGTGCGTTCCTCTGCCCAGGCGTTGCTGACGCATGCCAAACGATTGGGTTGGTATTTTACATATCAGCTAACCACATAATATGTTTAAAGTTTTGTCATTGAGCAGATACTGTAATCCAGAGCAACTTAGTACATACATTTTCATACTAGTCCCCCGTGGGAATCGAACCCACAACCTTTGCGTTGCAAGCACCATGCTCTACCAACTGAGCACTACAGGACTATTATAGTCGAAGACACAGTCGATGACATGACACGCAACCATTGGTTGATGCATGCAACGACTGAGCAGGGGGACGCGACCTAAATCTGTAAATAATGTTGACGTGTTTGGCTAAGGAAGTCTTAGTCACACCAATTCACATCTAAGGAGTTGTGTGCTTCAATGAGCAGTCTTTTTAAAGTTTGCCAATGGGCTCGAAAGCTAGCATAAATCTGTCCAACATCAGCTTGCTACTGAGCCATTCACTGTAACAATGCTGATAACCAACCAGTCACCTACTTAGTGCTGCACACACAAAATGTTGAATGCTTCCAACAAAAAAGCTAGCTAGAAAGCTACTGTAGTAGTGTTGCTAACATTATTATGAGTTTTCATGAAGCAGCTGTTCTGCCGCGTGTCAATGCAGTAGCCTCCCGAGTCAGCTGCCGTGCTAAGCTGACCCAACGATAGGCTACAAAGTAATGTTAGCGATTGCGGAGTAACATGCTGATCTACAGACTGATTTCTGATACAGTCACTGTCACGCCCTAACTCAGGGGACTCGTATATGTTGAGTCAGGGTGTGTATATTCCTTGTTGTATATATTCTATGTTGTATCCTAGTATGTATAGATCTATGTTGGCCGGTGTGATTCCCAATCAGAGGCAGCAGTCGCTCGTTGTCTCTGATTGGGGATCATACTTAGGCAGCCTATTGGCACTGTGTAGTTGTGGGATCTTGTTCCGTGTAAGGTATGTTGTGTGTTCTACCTTGGACGTCACGTTTCGGTTGTTGTTTTGTTGTGGTGTTTATAAGTTAATAAACATGTACGTATATCACGCTGCGCCTTGGTCTGACCCGTCATTCAACGAACGTGACAGAAGATCCCACCAAACGAGGACCAAGCAGCATGCCCAGGCGGAGCGAATAGCCATGTCACAGGTGGGCAATTTGTGGTCATGGGAAGAGATATTTGCGGGGAGAGGACCATGGGCTAAGGTAGATGCCCAGGCAGGAGAGGTGCAACGGCAACACGGAGGAGGCCGGTCGAGGAGGAAGCGCGAGAAGCAGCCCCAAGAAAAGTTTTTTTGGGGGGGGGCACACGGGGTGGTTGGCGGAGCCTAGTGTCAGAGCAGAGCCAACTCCCCGTACTCACGCGAGGAAGCGTATGACTGGGCAGGGTCCGTGTTATGCGGAGCTACGTACTGTGTCGCCAGTGCGCCGGCACAGTCCTGTACGTCCTGTGCTTGCACCACGCACGTGCCGTGCGAAGATGGGCATCCAGCCAGGACGGGGTGTGCCGGCTCAACGCTCCTGGTCTCCAGTACGCCTCCTCGGACCCGCATATCCTGCGCCAGTTCTACGAACTGTATCGCCAGTGCGCGTGCACAGCCCAGTGCGTCCTGTGCTGATGCCTCACATATACTGTGCGGAAGTAGGCATTCAGCCAGGACGGGTTGTGCCAGCTCTCCGCTCCAGACCTCCAGTACGCCTCCACAGTCCGGCCCGGCCTGTTCCTGCTCCTCGCACCAAGCCAGTGGTGCGCGTCGCCAGCCCGGCCCGGCCTGTTCCTGCTCCTCGCACCAGACCAGTGGTGCGTTTGTCCAGTCCGGCACGGCCCGTGCCCGTTCCACCGGTGCCTGGTCCGGCACCGGTCAGCTGCTCCACTCCGGAGCCAGAGCAGTCCCCTCCACCGGTGCCTGATCCAGTTCCGGTCAGCTTTTCCACTCCGGAACCAGAGCAGTCCGCTCCACCGGTGCCTGATCCTGCTCCGATCAGCGGCTCCACTCCGGAGCCAGAGCAGTCCGCTCCACCGGTGCCTGATCCAGCTCCGGTCAGCGGCTCCACTCCGGAGCCAGAGCACTCCGCTCCACCGGTGCCTAGTCCAGCTCCGGTCAGCGGCTCCAGTCCAGACCATGACGCCAGCCCCTCTCCAGGTTCGGGGTCTCCCACACCAGGGTCCAGACAGGGCCTGGCGTATCGTGGGAGGAAGGAGAGGGGAAGCAGCGCGCCGAGGTCCAGACCAGACCAGGGGCGCAACAGGGAGGCGGAGAGGGTGTGGTCGTCACGCCCGGAGCCGGATCCGCCTCCGAGGCGGAATGCCCACCCGGCCCCTACCCTGGTATGTGAAGGTGGTGCGGTCGGTGGTGGACTTCACGTTTCATTTGTTGTTTTGTCGTTGTGTTTATAAGTTAATAAACATGTACGTATATCACGCTGCGCCTTGGTCTGACCCGTCATTCAACGAACGTGACAGTCACTCTTAATTTTGAGGCTGCATGTCTACAACTTCAGGGTAATTTAACAGGTTAAGCAGCAACCGTTTTATGTCAGTAAAGGTAGAGCTAGCTAACTAACTAACGCTAGCTATGTCAGTAAGGTAGAGCTAGCTAACTAACTAACGCTAGCTATGTCAGTAAGGTAGCAACAACGGTAAGCTAAGCAGCTGATCAAGTCACTGCACTGGCAGTGGCGACTGACGCCCTTACACAAAATATTTGCAGGAGAAAGCCACCGCTTTGTTTGTATTTTTTACAATTGCAAACAATTAAATCACTGTCACAACGTTTATAACACTTTAGATAGTTATTCTGCCTATTTCATGGAGAGTCAATTTCATGGAAACACCTGCGTCTCATGTCACTCAGTGTACAGTTGCTCAGTGTACACTCGCTCATTTAAAATGTATTTAGAGTCAGGGAACACACACAACGCAGGCAGGCCAGACTAGCAGAGACATCAGCATCAGCATTCTCCTAAAGACCAACCACCCGCCCGCCACCCTCCCTTTTTCAAAGAGGGGAAGAACAAAGAGGGAGAGCATGTCTCAAACACAGCCCTTTCACTGGAGTGAGGCGAGCAGCATTTCTTGGCTGGGCCATCCAGGCTATTTTTAGCATTTGGTTATTGTACAGCGCTCATGCCACAGCTTCAACAGTGTGAAAGATGGCTTTTTAGAAACCCTGCTGCACCTAGAGTGAGACAGATAGGTCCGTTGCTTCTAACTGAATGAACTAAAGCAAAGAAAACACCCAACTGAGTGCATGCAGATGCCAGATTCTTGACTTACAGTGAATTAAGTTATGAGACTGAGGTGCACAAGTCTATGTTCCCAGGTGTGACCTCTAACACACATAGTCATATTGAGTCAACCTAAAAGACTTACTCTCAGGTAATCCATTTACCATATAACAACCAAAAATGTATTAGTCTCGGATGTGCCTCACTTCAAACGCACCCTTCTGATTCTAAAATCAATTCCCATCCCATCACAGTGTGTAATCTATTACTGTACCTGTTGTTGAATTGATTCCCATAAACAAGATGTTGATTGTGACCCGTTAAGGTCAGATGGCAGTCGGTGTGTCACAAGACCAGCTAACAACATTATGCTAGGGATCACACCATTCTCCACGGCTACGCTCCCATCTCCTATCTCCCATCTCTGGCTGTCCCATCATCCAGAGGGTCACTAAAGTACTTAGATTTCATTCAAGTCACCCATGACATAGTTTGCATTGCTGAGCCTTAGGATATCAAGGTGAGAAGACTACCCTGGAAAAAAATTGCAATGTATTTGCAAATGACACTAAAATATTGGGGCAGTGTTTTACATTGAACAATATCTCCAATGTAATCAAACCAGACCCTCAGCCTTTAAGACAGCCATTTATTTTTCTATCCGAGCACCAAACAAAATCATTTAACTGCTATGATCACTAAATTAGGGTCAGAATACCACTTCCCACAATATTTCACGTGTGTGTTTATCTCGATGTGTTATCTGCCATTAACATTTTTGTCATTTAGCAGATGCTCTTATCCAAAGTGACTTAGTGAAGCAATTAAGGTTAAGTGCCTTGCTCAAGGGCACATTGACAGATTGTTCACCGAATCAGTTCGAGATTCAAACCAGAGACCTTTCGGTTACTGGCCCAATGCTCTTAACTGCTAGGCTACCTGCTACTCATCTGAGACCTCATCTGACTGCTATTGAGTCCGACTGAGTGTGTGATGGGCATTGTTTCTCTCTCCAAAGCAAGGCTGATTATGTGATTATTTTATGTGAAGACATGTGGCTTCAAGTTTCACCTTTGAACACAGCAATCCAATTGAATTAGGTGTTTCTCCCTAAAGAGTCATGCCATACAAGGCAATGTAGATTCACACAATAGTGCGTTGTAATAGATGTGGTAAAGCAAGACTAGTTGTAAGATCCAGCCCCACAGAACACAAGTCTTTCTTTCCCCTTCCGTTTGTGTGCGTCCATGTTTGTGTGAGTCCATGTTTGTTTGCGTCCATGTTTGTGTGCGTGTTTGTTTCGAGTTGTGGGTAATGTGAAGCAGCGATTATGCACAGCAGACCAAATCCTCAGCCAATCTGGGAGTTGTTGACATGAAAGCAGCTCATGAAAAACAAGGCCAGCATTCCTTACATTAACCCGACCAGACATGTCACTTAAAAATCTAGAGGAAAATAAACATCAAGAACATACTTAGAAGATATTTCAGTGGTATCTTCCCTTGTGGGTTCAGTATTATGCCTTAGGATCTTCCAGCCCTTGAAATATTCACAACATTCAACATCTTTCTCTCACATGCACTCTATCTTACAATCCTATATACAGTATCAGAGGGGGAAAGTAGAGCAGTGAAACAACAAATTCAGCATATAATCCTTGTAGGCCAGTAGGCCATACAGTGCTTGTGCTGGATTACCTCCAGTGGAAACATAGACAGTACTCCAGGACACACAGTCGAGTCAACTAAACTCCAAGTCCCACTTGTATCCATTCCAGCCCTACATGGATTCAATATTTCTACTCCAGTCTCTGGCATATTACCTATGCCAGATTTATGCTGAATAGCAATGTTACTGAATTCCCCCTGGTCTGTTGTGCTAGCACACAACACAATCACGCACAATGGCACATGCATTTTTCAGATAAGAGCAAGGAACCTGAATGTCCATGACATGAACTGAACAGGCAGGCACATCATGTTTAAGTGTAAAGGTTAAGTGTGAAGTGAACCCTCCGTTCTGTCCTCACCCGGCTACCTGTTAGGCTTGGGCGATATTGATTTTCATTACCGTTTTAAAACAAATATATACAAATATATAAATAATGTATATCCACCTCACGGGGGCTGCGGGGGTGCATGCTACGCCACCGCTTAAAACTATAAGTTAAGTAGAAATCTAAGTTGTATCAAATAAATGATATCCAGCTCAGGGCTCCAGCTATGCATTTGGTTTGCTAACTTGCTAGCTAAGTGGCTAGATGTCAAGATCAAGCTACTTGGTCACAGCAGACACATTCAATCCCCTCCTGGATCAAGATCCCTGTTGACTAAATAGTTTTGTGTGTCAGTAAAAAAACAATATTTTTTTAAATAGCACCCCTTGTTTGCACTTCCATTAATACCATATACCCCGGTATGGTACGGAAACGGTATGACAGTATGAAAAATCTGGATACCGCCCAACCTACTGGCTGTAATGTTGACGATCACAAATGGTGATGCATTTCATATCCACTGTTAAAACACACTCACATATGCTCCCAAAGACCAACTATGACCTAACACAGACCTAATGCGACGTCTGGCCAGCCCAGCTTGCATCTCCTGTTAGTGGACCATCATTAAACAATGGAGGGAACTGTATGAGTGTATCAGATGCTGACTTCTCTGCTCTTAATGAGAGGATTACACATGATTTTCCTGCACACAGCTCTGGTACCAAACATCCTGGGCCTGTGTAATGCATTGCTGGACTGCAGCCTGCCAAGAAACACATGAATAATGAGCACTGCTGACAGGGAAAGGCCATTTGTTATATCCAAAACAGGATTGTGCTTTCCAACAAAAACATTTGATTATTGTTTGCAGAGAGTCCCCCAGTCCCCAGACCTGAGTCTTGTATATACAATCTGCCTTGAGTCGACTGGCTGGGGCTGACGCTAATGGTCCTGATGGAGAGGGAGAGAGAGGGGAAGACAGACGGAGAGAGATGGAGAGAAAGAGGGGGAGGAGAAGGGAGAGCAAGAGGCAGGGGACGAGTAAAGAGATTTAACCCCTTAGTTTCAAAGAGATTTAACCCCTCCACCAACATGGAGGACACCAGGAAGCATGTCAAGGAGGGTTAATTCACTCAGGGAACCATTACGTTCACCAGCTCCGTCACCCGCACAAAAGCCTATGTCCTTACAAGAGCAGAGAGCCTCCCTGTACAGATGGCCTTCCTTGGAAATCACGTTAAGACTCCTACTCTGTTGGCAGTGCATGCATGGCCGCCAAGCCACCCACGTTTACAATCATAAATGAGCAACGGCATATCTCTTATCAACTTTGATTGGATTAGAATTAGAAAACTTCAAAGTCAGAGGACTGCGGGGAGAATAATCCTCAATGCTTTCTCTGTCAAAGGTGTATGGTGCTAACAGAAGAGAGCAGAGTTATAAGCAACGCTCCTTACCCACCGCCAAGCCCTGATCACATCAGCCATTAAGCTCTGCATAAAGGTGACTGTGGCTCGTCGCTATGGAGACTTACCGCAACGCTGATTTAGTCTGTCATTAAGCGTTAAACTCATGTGACATACTGTATAGTGGAAAGATGGGAAGGACAGATAGGGGCTGACTCAGAGCTCACAGAATGGAGGAGGGGTGGGGGTGGTTAGGGGATGAGGAGGAAGAGGAGGAAAGGGAGGAAGAGGAGAAGGAGAGGGAGGAGAGGGAGGAGAGGGATGAGAGGGAGGAGAAGGAGTAGGGGGATGAGGGGAAGGAGAGGGAGGAGAGGGAGGGGGGGGGAGGAGGGGAAGGAGAGGGAGGAGAGGGAGGAGGGGGAGGAGGGGAAGGAGAGGGAGGAGAGGGAGGAGAGGGAGGAGGGGGATGAGGGGAAGGAGAGGGAGGAGAGGGAGGAGGGGGATGAGGGGAAGGAGAGGGAGGAGAGGGATGAGGGGAAGGAGAGGGAGGAGAGGGAAGAGGAGAGGGAGCAGGAGAGGGAGGAGGAGGGGGAGGAGAGGGAGGAGAGGGAGGAGGGGGAGGAGAGGGAGGAAGAGAGGGAGGAGAGGGAGGATGAGGGGGAGGATGGGGGAGGAGAGGGAGGAGGAGAGGGAGGAGAGGGAGGAGGAGGTGGAGGAGGGGGAGGAGAGGGAGGAGGAGAGGGAGGAGAGGGAGGAGGAGAGAAAGGAGGAGGAGGAGGAGGGGGAGGAGAGGGAGGAGAGGGAGGAGAGGGAGGAGGAGAGGGAGGAGAGGGAGGAGGAGAGGGAGGAGGAGGAGGAGAGGGAGGAGGAGAGGGAGGAGGGGGAGGAGAGGGAGGAGGAGGAGGAGAGGGAGGAGGTATCTGTCTGAGCATCACGACAGGAGGGCCCGCTACGCTACACTCTGCATCATGACTCAAGAAGCAGGCCTGCCCTCTTTCTACTGCTCCTCCCCCTGGGTGTCACCAAGGGTGATGGTTAAAACATGAAACATCTCATTCCAACACCCGTGTGCCCAAAACTAACAGGCTTCTGAAATGGTAAAACAAGTTATTATGCATTGTAAAATAGTGCCCACAATGATTTTAATTGCACAAATAATATATCCTTCGCACTCTGGGCTAATTGGAATATGCAAAAAAACAACACCCAAACGAATGCAAAACAACTAAATAGAGATTCACTAATATAGTCCTTTCTCTTGAAATTCTATGAATGAGCTGGGATCCCTCATGCACTATTCATCTACTCTACAAGAGGCTTATTGGCAAATGAAACCTGGTGCCATAGGAGAAAGGCATGGCTCTTGTTTAAATCTGATTACATAGCACAAGAAGAAGAAGAGGAAGAACCTGTTGAGCATGAGCAGTAGGCTATATCTGGTACAGATCCCAGACAACACTATCATTAAAGAACTATCACTAAGAGAGACAATCAACTCTGCACCAACCAGCTCCGTAACATGTAGCCTTAAAGTAAAACGACACGTCCTTCTACATTTACATTTTAGTCATTTAGCAGACGCTCTTATCCAGAGCGACTTACAGTTAGTGAACACATATTTTTTTTATACTGGCCCCCCGTGGGAATTGAACCCACAACCCTGGCGTTGCAAACGCCATGCTCTATCAACTGAGCTACATCCCTGCCGGCCATTCCCTCCCCTACCCTGGACGACGCTGGGCCAATTGTGCGCCGCCCATGAGTCTCCCGGTCGCGGCCGGCTGCGACAGAGCCTGGATAGTTCTGTCTGTGAGGTCTACAGCCCTAAGGGTTGAAATGTAGTTCAGTGATTATATTCTGCACTTTATTATTAATATTAAATCGCATGTTCTTCTATAATTACAGTTTGCTTTCTCTACCTACAGTGCACATTGTCTGTAAACAAAATACATGTCTACAGAGCACAGACTAATGCCAAAGGATTAAAACCATTAATTAACACAACCTGATCACTGTAATACAACAGGCATTTTGGTGGGGGAGAAATTCAGAAAATCCAGATTCCTCAATAAGGATTTACACTGCCTCTGTATCCTCCAGCAGTATGAGACATTCTTTGTTACTCTAGAGTAGCCAAGAAAAACTATTATAACATAGTATGTTGAAAAATACATGCTGAGTTAATCAAATCACAGGGTGCTTTTGAATGACCATTGCAACCACCCTCTCAGAGTAAAACCCAGAGGAGAGCTTCCCCGTTCTGGTCAAAACTCTCTGGCAGGGAGGTCGGATGCTCCCCCCTTTCACCACCCTCCCTCCTCTGTATCCCTCCATGACACAAACAAAGGAGGGACTGAGGTTAAAGATGGAGTTGGAGCTGGATCTGGGGATGGAGCTAGAGCTTGGGCTATAGCTGGGGAGGCAGAGGGGGACTGTCATCCTACTCCTGTAAGCCCCACTGCATGCAGTGTTTCCTGCACTAAATTACAGCCAATGCACAATAGTAGCTGAATACACTAATAAGCAATGATTTCCAAAACCTCCATATTTTCTGTAGTTTTGGACTGCTCTCAATACTAACCTAACACTAATAGGATACATAAGAGCTTTTCTTTATCACGGGTAGGGATGCTTGCTGACAGGTCATTAACCAGTTCAATTAGACCTGCTGTTTCTCACCTCCTTCCTCCTCACTCTATGAGATAGCCTGACTTCAGCCAGCTGTACACTGGCTTTGACACATGTTAAAGTGTGAGAAAATCACTCACCACACACATGTGGCCTTGCATGCCGTCGACTTTAAACTGAGCACATATGTTTCCTTATGGCCACAGGCACAATAATGTCTTCCTGACAACCGAGCAAAAGCCCTTAAATCGTTTGGCACTGATTAAATCCTAATACAAAACAGAGTGACAGGTAATACCTTACTCAGGGGTGAGATTTCCACCCCACTTCTAAGCTGTGAATATTTCACATTTGCATGAGGAAGACAGGTGGAGGAAGAAAGGGCTGTTTGAAGGAGAGTGGAACTGCTGTTTTCACTGAACAGACTTGGGACAGAAGCAGAGAAAGATGGCAGCCAACGTGCTGTTTTGAAGTGCAGATCCTTGTGTTCTGAGAGTGGGCCATTGAGAAGCGCCCTCCAGCTAGACAACATGAGTGGGACACCAGAAGAGTTGTATACACTCCTTTGGTCGGTTGAAGGATTAGATGTGATTCTCTAGAACTAACCACAATTGGGCACTGAAAACCTCCAAACCCCTATCTTCCTCTTTTTTCTATTTACCTTGAGTGTCATTCACTTTCTGAAGAGGAGCCGATGAGATTAAAATGGAAACTTGAGTGCAGGTTACAGGGTACGTACTAACCTGGCTGACGCGACTCACGTGACTCACAGTGCAAGGAGAGCTGTGACACACTGGTCTGGACAGGAGGCCGTTGTAAATGCAGTATTCGCTCAGATATTGAGGCATTGATTGGTTCTCAAAACATTTCTTTTTTCCTGGGGGGTTGAGACCTCTTGTTGTATAGATTTGAAATACAACAGTTGTAATGGAAGGGGTCGGCACTCGGGGGTTGTGTGTGGCTGTGCGTGTGGGTGTTTGAGTGAGAAAGACACAGAAGAGAACCAACCAGTAAAAGCAACAGCCCCCTTCATTATCGACGCATCATGCAGACAACATCAAAACAGCCTTTCCAGACTCTGAAGTCATGAGGACTTCGAGTTAGGTGTTAGCCAGACTAACGTAGTACTTTCCCAACTAACAATTATTCCAACTAAGTTCCAATCTAGATTTATCCAGCTTTCTGACAACGTTCCTTGTGAAAACATTCCAAGAACTCCAGTGGGACGTTCCATTAAAGTTTAATTACTGGTAAGAAATGAACACAATGCATTCCTTTGTCATTGTCAGAACATCCTTGGTTGACTAAAAGTGTTCAATAATGTTATCATCCAGCCAAAGGACAACCTGATCAAAAGCACCCTTATGTTCACGAAACATTTTTCAACTGGGTTACTGACTATTTTAAACTGCAAGACGTTTTGACAGTCTTGAAATCATTATGAGCTTTGTAAGACCAGTCATGATTGCATGTCTTACAGTGTCACTTGTTGCTTAATAAATCAGGCATAGTCTCATTTAACCATGGATGCTGATGGAAATTCTAGGTTGTACAGCAGCCTAATGCATGCATGTACAACATACACATTACTTCAATACAATCCTAAGTGTTTGCAAACGAAATGCTTTTGCATCAATCAAACAATCAATTAATTACGTTCAACGTGGAAATATATACCTTGTATTGTGAAAGCTGTAGTCATAGCTGAAGCTGAATAACAGAAACCATTAGGTTGCTTCATACCAGGCACATTTATACCTTGACACTGTTGTGTCCATATTGTATGCAGCAAGTTGCCACAGTACTCTCTCTACATGGGATGTCAAGACACTTCACATAACTGACAAGTCTAATGTAAGCCATACGAGGCTGTTTTACTAAACTGGCTATGTGCATACAGTGCATTTGGAAAGTTTTCAGACCCCTTCACTTTTTCCACATTTTGTTACGTTACAGCCTTATTATAAAATTGATTAAATTGTAGTTTTTTTTCTCATCAATCTACACACAATACCCCATAATGACAAAGCAAAAACAGGTTTGTAGAAAATTTTGCAAATTTATAAAAAATATAAAACAGAAATACCTTATTTACATAAGTATTCATACCATTTGCTATGAGTCTCGAAATTGAGCTCAGGTGCATCCTGTTTCCATTGACCATCCTTGAGATGTTTCTACAACTTGATTGGAGTCCACCTGTGGTACATTTCAATGAATTGGACATGATTTGGAAAGGCACACACCAGTCTATATAAGGTCCCACAGTTGACAGTGTCAGAACAAAAACCAAGCAATGAGGTCGAAGGATTTGTTCGTAGAGCTCCGAGACAGGATTGTGTCGAGGCACAGATCTGGGGAATAGTACCAAAACAATTCTGCAGCATTGAAGGTCCCCCCAGTGGCCTCCATCATTCTTAAATGGAAGAAGTTTGAAACCACCAAGACTCTTCCTAGAGCTGACCGCCTGGCCAAACTGAGCAATCAGGGGAGAAGGGCCTTGGTCAGGGAGGTGACCAAGAATCCGATGGTCACTCTGACAGAGCTCCAGAGTTCCTCTGTGGAGATGGGAGAACCTTCCAGAAGGACAACCATTTCTGCAGCATAAGCCTTTATGATAGAGTGGCCAGACGGAAGCTTGGAGTTTGCCACAAGGCACCTAAAGTACTCTCAGACCACAAGAAACAAGGTTCTCTGGTCTGATGAAACCAAGATTGAACTCTTTGGCCTGAATGCCAAGTGTCACGTCTGGAGGAAACCTGGCACCATCCCTACGGTTAAGCATGGTGGTGGCAGCATCATGCTGTGGGTTGTTTTTCAGCGGCAGGGACTGGGAGACTTGTCAGGATCGAGGGAAAGATTGTGGAAAAAGTTAAGGGGTCTGAATCCTTGCACTATATATGGCTGTGCAGACAACACTTTAAATTAGCATTTCAAAAGAGGCTTTAAATATCTATGTCAAATGTCTCATACCACCGATCACTGAGAGTGCTAACCATAAGCCATCGCAAACCCTCAATCTGATACTCTCAATCAAGCCGCAGAATCATTATTGTCAAGTATAATCAGTAAGGTCAACGTTAAGCTGATGAGTCTTAGCCATATTACCAGCCTAATTTATGGTGATGTTGTCATGCAAGTAATTGTGTTATCTATGTCCTTCAATATTTAATGAGTTGTGTATCTCTCCATTTGTTATTTAACTATGCAACAGTGGTTCCTCAGACCTACAGCTTAGAATCAAACTAGGCTGGAATGACACACATTTACACTGCATGGATAAAGCAACATATAATAAATATGATTTTTAGATAATGTACACTGAGTATACAAAACATTAAGAACACCTGCTCTTTCCATGACATAGACTGACCAGGTGAATCCAGGTGGAAGCTATGATCCCTTATTGATGTTAATTGTTAAATTCACTTCAATCAGTGTAGATGAAGGGGAGGAGACAGGTTAAAGACAGATTTTTAAGTATTGAGACAATTGAGACATGGATTGTGTATGTGTGCCATTCAGAGGGTGAATGGGCAAGAGAAAATATTGAAATGCCTTTGAACAGGGTATGGTAGTAGGTGCCAGGCACACTGGTTTGAGTGTGTCAAGAACTGCAACGCTGCTGGGTTTTTCACGCTCAACAGTTTTCTGTGTGTATCAAGGATGGTCCACCACCCAAAGGACATCCAGCCAACTTGACACAACTGTGGGAAGCATTAGAGTCAACATGGGCCAGCGTCCCTGTGAAACGCTTTCGACACCTTGTAGAGTCCATGCCCCGACGAATTGAGGCTGTTCTGAGGGCAAAACGGGGAGCAACTCAATATTAGGAAGGTGTTCCTAACGTTTTGTACACTCAGTGTATATAACTGCAGTTACATATCTACTAAAATAAATGTGTTTGTGTTGTCAGAGAGAGAGAAAGAGAGAGAGTGTGTGTTTGTATTTATTTAACAGGCCATTAGAAAATGGCCTTTGAAATTGGTGGTTTGTCATTCATGGCTTTTAAAAGCTTTCTGTGGAGACATATCCATCAACAGTCCGCTCAACAGTCTGTTTGATAGACTGAGGCAGAAATCATTATTGGATCTGAAATAAGCAAAGCATTATACAACCAAGCATCATTGCAAAGTCTCAAATGATGTAGATGGTATAGACATTTAGTGAAAAATATTTTTGAGTCACTATTCAGTGCGTGGGGAGTGTGGTGACTAACCAATAGGGGTAAAAGTTAGGTGACAAAATATGTGTTCAAAGCGCAGCTTTGCCCCGGCCTTGTGTTCACACCTACTAGTCTAATCCTGCTCCAGGCCTCTTGATTTCCATGCTAATGCCATAATACCAGAAAGCCTTGTAGACTCAGTCTGCAGGTGTTGAGTTAGTCAAAGGAAGAGTGTGTGAGTTTGTGAGCGTATGCATGTGTGCGTGAATGTAGGCGTGTGAGTTTGTGCACATGCCAGATGCTTGTCTGTCGGCAGGAAAACCACCATAAGATTTAGAATGTCTATTTCTAAAAAGTAGGACATCCTACCATAAACACTAAGAGGAAAGTACTTTTGCATAATCTACTGGTGTGTTGGTTTATGTTGTGGGCAGCAACATCACATGATAATATTCACCCATGCTTTCCCATACTCTCCGTGGTCCTCTGTAGCTCAGCTGGTAGAGCACGGCGCTTGTAACGCCAAGGTAGTGGGTTCGATCCCCGGGACCACCCATACACAAAAATGTATGCACGCATGACTGTAAGTCGCTTTGGATAAAAGCGTCTGCTAAATGGCATATTATTATTATTATTATTATTAAGGCGAGGTAACACTCTATGGAAAACAGTTGAATGTGTCCAGGGAGTTGTGCTGCTGCCAGAGCAAGGGTTTAAGCCTGGTACTCTCTGAGTCTCCACTCATTCCTCTTACTTGACAGCAGGGTTGTGTTGAGCTAGGGGTAGGAGGATGGAGGGGAGGGGGAGTTCTAATGCTACCTATGCCATTACTCAACGCGGTAGCAGGCACAGGGGGGTGTTTGAGCCAAAGTCTAATCCCAAGCATATTTTTTCAATCACTCCAAGAGGCAGGCTTCTGACAGCAAGTCCATCAAAGGACTCATACAGTCACTACACATGCATGCACTGCATGCCACACAACACCAATGGCTTGTGAAAAAAAGTGACTAATTGTGTTTGGGTAGAGGCAAGGTGAAACTATTTAAAGTAAGCTTTACTTATGATGGACTCTTGGCAGTGTGATTAACCAAAATGATAGTTGGTATTCAGCATTCATAATTGTATGCCTTATTTACTTTGAAGAACTACTAAAATAGTGATTTTGTCAGACAGCATAGGCTGCAGCTCTATAGAGATGAGATGACTTGGAATGAAATAATAAAGTCATCAAATAAAGCAAATGTAATATACACAACAACTGAAATATTTTATTAAAGTACAGTAATGTGAATAAATAATGGTTAATAAGTGATAAGCAGTAACGGGCAGTCAATACCATCATGGGACTTTTATTAATTGTTTTATTATGTGTTGTTACAGCATTCAAACCCACATAATGCATAGTACATTTAACGTTTATTAAAAAATTAAAAAATTAAAAGACGGATGCTTTTTTAAATAATCGAACCGAAAGTGAACCGACCTCAAAACCCACTATAATCGCTCAGCACTAGTAGTGAAACTCTGTTGAGACCTGAGAAAACAATATACAGTACTCATTATAGTAGGAAGTAAAAAATATATAGATATATCTGTAAAGAGATATTAGCTTCACGTGTGTATGCTACGAAATGTATAAATATACTGTATTCCTGAGGGGATACCAAGAGAAAACAGAAGTTACTTTGTCAGTTTGAGTCAGACGTAGCCTATGCGAGTGCTCTGTAAATAGTACAATGATGTGTCTCTAGGTTCCAGAATTATGCAGTATTTATACAACACTAAAACCAGTTGTTTCCTGTTTGTATGATATCCTTTTTTTAGTCTCTCCCTTGTCATTGGACCCACAACTCAACACGTAAGGCTATTGTTACTGTATCTCCAAAAGGACTGATGGATTGTGAGTATGACTGGGTACGAACCACAAAGGAAACTCACTACTTCCACTGATATACATGTCAGCTTGAGTTATCTGCAGATGAAAAAGTTATTTGGTCCACATGAATAATAACATTCTACACATTTAACCATATCATATGACTTTTTCATTTCATTTAACGGTCTCGGCTGGATCTCTGCATTGATTTCACAGCCACAGCAGGTCTCCTGAGATTCTCTATGGATTTTCCAGCTGCCCTCCCAAATGGTCCACTGTGATTACTATCTGAAACGTAGAGCTTGAGGAAGGTATGGAAAATAGTCATCACTCCTCAAATCCCTATATTGTGCTCCTGTTTCGGTGAGCTGTGTTACCTCATGGCTACAATGATCCCAGACATGGTTTCATCGAGCCCAGTGGATGCGTATTGCTCTGTCTTTGGCTTCTCTCAAAACGTGGGTGTGAGTTTTAGGGGTAGTGTTTCCTGCAGAAAAATCTTTACAGGGTAGAAATTAGGGTAAAATAACAATGAATGGAGGGTTGGAACAAGTGCAAGACATGAATTTACTGCCTGAGTGGGAGTCATTACAACTGCACGTCTGACAGATCCTGCTGCCTATCCGCCCCATGCTGAATCTGCTTACTGAGAGATGATTATGCAAATGCATGTTACTCTGTCGAATATAGTGTTTATCAGACACGTTATTAAAAGAGAAATTGTAATAACCCCTCATTGATGTCCCTCCATATAATGTTGATTGGGGTTAAATCTTTGCTAAACTTGTGCTATTGATTAGGGCTCTAAGCAGATTTATGAGGGAGCTCCATATGGGGTTGTATGGAGAAGTCTGAGAAATCTAAAGGAGGTGATTACCTCGGCCTCAACCCATAACAATGACTCCATTTCTGATTGTGTTTTGATTATGACAGTTTTCCTACATGGAAGAAAAACTCAAAGCTGGAAACCTCTCCCAAGCCTTAAAATACTTAAAAAGCAAAACTGCCATAAAGTCTGCCACCTGCCACCCCTACGTAATCTGAAAACTCATGTGTGCTTACCAGGGCCAAGTCTGTGCAGAAAATTACCCCCTCTGGCCCAGGCAGTCCTGAGTAATTGGACTACAGCCGATTAACTGCAAAGAAGAAGTGCAGTTACCCTTCTGTTGTGATGACCCCTGCCTTTGAGATTTGTTATCTCTTAACCCTCCATTTTAGCACTTTATTTCTCTCCTCCTGGCTGCTCTCGTCTATTAGCATTCCAGGTTATCAAAATGGCCCCTACTTCTTTAACCGGCTCCAGCATAACACGCCTTTGTGGCCACATCTAACACCGTGTAATTTCAGCCCAGAGCTAGGTTTATACCCTTGTTGTTGCAGTACATTTTACCAATCTGACTGTCTGAACTGTAGCTACTCTAGAGCCCTTTGAGGGTCTGAGGTTTTACAATTGATTTATGCTGTATCTGAATTAATCTGGGAACAACAAAAGATTAGCTCCTGCTCTCTGAATGCAGTCAAGTCACAGCCACGGGCCAACTCAGTTCATTATCTCTGTTTATTCCCTCTGCACTAGGCTATTGCAATAAGATGCCAACAAATACCTCCCGTATCACACTTCATACAGGTTTTTTAATAACGTTCTCTCTTTTTTGCCTTTTAAATGTCATGTCCTCAGATTAGCCATCTGAATTTATAATTTTAACACTTTTTTTCAGGCATTTGATTCAGAAAAATCTACAATTATTGCATGCACCATAGGGGGTAGTTATCATCTGTGGTTCATACATAAATATCGTGCAAAAGGTAGAGTCGTAGAGTCGTCACAATAGACCTATAGACTAGAGTACTGATCCCACGTAAAGGCAAAGACCCACAGTACCTCTGCTCTACTGTACCATGTCACGTTGGTGCTCAACCTCCCTGTCCAATAACTAAAGACATGCATTATCTGTTACAGGACACCAGGTCCTTCCCAGCTCACACTAATCAGATAAACCATGTCTGCTCGCTGGAAATCACGTCAGGGTGCTGTAGTGAGACAGATAGGTCCGTTCCAGCTGGACAGGAGTAGAGGAGGTCCTTTGTCTGTGTGTCTCTGCATATTGGCGCGGAGCAAAGTAGAACAGAGCAGCCCACCATGGCTAGCCAGCCAGCGAGAGCGAGGGCAGGGGGAAAAAAATGATGAGCCATGCTGGGCCCATTACTACCGACGGAGGCTGAAATCGCTCAGATCTGCTGCAGCTTACATAAAGGCTGGGGAGCCCAGTCCTACTGAGGAGTGAGCCATCACGCTGCTGATATGGCGACCGCTGGAGAGACAGAGGGGACAGAGACAGAGGGGACAGAGACAGAGGGGACAGAGAGAGAGGGGACAGAGACAGAGGGGACAGAGAGAGAGAGAGAGAGAGAGAGAGAGAGAGAGAGGGGACAGAGACAGAGGGGACAGAGAGAGAGAGAGAGAGAGTGAGAGAGAGAGAGAGAGAGAGAGAGAGAGAGAGAGAGAGAGAGAGAGAGAGAGAGAGAGAGAGAGAGAGAGAGAGAGAGAGAGAGAGAGAGAGAGAGAGAGAGAGTGAGAGAGAGAGAGAGAGAGAGAGAGAGAGAGAGAGAGAGAGAGAGAGAGAGAGAGAGAGAGAGAGAGAGAGAGAGAGAGAGAGAGAGAGAGAGAGAGAGAGAAAAGAAAGAAAGAAAAAGATAAACAAAAGGCAGATGTCACCTGGGTCCAGAGGCGCTGATAGATGGGATGTGCAGCGCAGCAGAGGCAACAGTTCAGGTGGAAAAGGATTCCCTTTGTGATGCAGATGACAACGCAATCAGCCTCTCTTTGTCTCCACCGATGGGCTCTGCTCCCAGGGACATTGAGAGCCAGACACTAATCCGCTGGGTTTGTGTTCTGTGGGCCCGTTCAGAGTGGCAGTGGCACAGTACCTGGGGTTGTATTGAGGGAGGCTCTGAGACCAGGTCTGACCTCTCTCAGGGTATGCTCCTCCTCACATGGCACTTGGCTTGACGCTGGCTGCATTTACCCTCTGAGCTCAATTCAAAGTTCTAGAAGATTTATGCTTTCAAATATGCATAAAGATGCAGGCAACAATGAGGGTGCTCATCAGCTTGAGTTTTTAATCTAGCATGTGACATGCTGAAGGTTTGCAATTTGTCAATCAAGATGTTGTGATTGAGATATTTAAGCTATGTTTTACACTATTCTAAATCTAGGTTCATGAACAATTGGTATAACAAGGTTCTACCTGTAAACGTACATATTAGGTTGCTTTTGCAGTTTAAATTGAATCTAGACCTCTTTACAGACAGTTCAAACTGTTGTTGTTTTTCCGATCAGCAAAAAATAACAAGATACAGCCCACAGGGATGAGGTAATGGCCAGAAACTGTGCTAATGAAATTATACAGTTACTCTCATTGAATAAACTACTTACCTCTATGTAACTTCATTAGCTAAACTAATTATCAACCACATTCTGTGTGTGACATTCAATGTTGAGCAGTATGAAGCTTGGATGATTTCACATTACCATGTTGAATATAATGATATTATCTCAGAAATTATGCAATCAATCTGACTAATGTTCAATACAAGCCCTAACTGTGTCATCAATGTTAGGTTGAAAAAACTCTAAAAGGGGCATTAGTCATTGTAGCTAGTTTCACTCACTTTTAGACCAAACACTTTTCCTCCCCACAGGCTGAAACAATTATAGCCCTAGGTTTGAACAACACACCTATACTCTAACCACTGCTAGAAAAACAAAACCCAAGACCTATAACTCAAGTGATCCTCAGTGAAGAATACAATTTAATGTAACGCACAGGTTCCCAGTTGTCCCCATTCCACACTAGTTCTAGTGTTACCAAACCTTTTTGGTGTTGAAATTTGAATCTACATTTAGAACTATTCCATTGAGAAACATATAGTATTTTCCGAACAGAGCTTATGTTGTGCACAGTCGACCCTCCTGAGGCCAGCCATAAAAAAAAAGTATATTGGGAATAGACTGAGTGCCTTTTCAAAATAAATGTGTCCATCTAAACAAGGTTTCGTGTTAACTTAAGGAATATCAAAGTATTACTATGATTTTGATCTTACAAAAGACTGAAATGAATGACTAGTGTAATTGAAGGTGGTTTTAAATGGTATGTTACTAAAGGGGGCAGACTCTTACCGACTGGCTCTTAATGAACAAATGGTGTAGTGAACATGGTTGGAGATTGAGGCACTGATACATGCCCGTAACAAAAGATGGCAGCTCAAAATGCAGCGACAATGATGTCATGCCACGCAGAGAGAACACATTTTTGTAAAACTGGCATCCCCTCTCGCCATCGGCCAAAATCTCTGAGCCCTCGGATACCCTTGCATTAAACTAATCCTCAAGGTAGCCCATGGATGTCCCCGAAATGTGACACCCACCCTCAAGTGAAACAACTGGTACCAGCACTAATTTAAATTCTGCATGCAAAGTGACAATGGCTGGGCCATGGGCAGCATGGATTAGGACTTGAATAGAGGCGGATTCTTTGTGAAAGCCTACTGTGGTGGTTGGCGTGCAGACAAGCTCCCTGCATCTGCTCATTGGGTAGACTGAGAAAACACAGGATTGTGTATGGTCACTCATTTTACCTTGATTTAATCCCATTTCAGAGCCCCCTGTCACTGCCTTTTGTTACAATTCCAAAAACTATAACGCCTCCATGTTAGGCGAACACTTCTAGTCCCCACACAAGTACAGTTGAAATGGGCCTTTTGAATTCGCATTTGAAAGCAAGTTTTCACAAATTTGGCAGACTCAAAATACACATTTTCATAACTCTCTTCAAACAACACACAACAAAAATACATGGTAAAATATAACAGAACACAATATAATGAAATACTGAAAGCACTTTGTTTTCTCTCAGGTTTCCGCTGTAGCCTATAGGAGGAGGCAACCGCATTATGGCCAACAAACCTCCACCACTGCTTCCTATCTTACCTGCACAATCTAAGATATCGCTCTGACATTTTCACTGGATAATAACAAAAAGCCACTCCCTTCCTTAAATATTTAATCTGGATCGCAAGTTATTTTACAGCATCTCATCCATGGACTCATCTCTACAACTGTGAGTTATCTAAACCCGCAAATTATTGAGGCACGAGTGAGATGGTGGTTTATACTGTTTACATTTTGTGTGATTTTTGAATTTCAATAAAAATCATGATTTCACATTGCCTTAAATGGCTTCACCCTGCCTCAACGTGGACGCCATGTGTCCTAGTTTGTCGACCTCTGGAGGTGGTCATGACCAGATCACAATGTGGCTTTCGCACATATACATCTAGCCAGAAACATGCTATCTCACTGAATGTAGCATAATACAATAACAGGATGTGTTGAAAGTAGTTGAGGTCTTGAACTACTGACTGCAGAAGTGAAATTCGTAGTAAACGCTAGTTGTTGTTAGCAGAAGTACTCTGGCTGTATTTCCATGAATACCTAGTAAATTATGTTCTGTGTGCTAATCCCACTGAAGGTTGATGGTTTTGTTATCATTACAGTAGCTGTCTTAGATTACTCCTAAGGGTATTCAAAGTCAAGGCCTTTTTCCTGTTAAATGTCTGTTACAATTATCATAAATCCACGAACAAGCTAGTCAATAAACCGTGTTTATTCAAACTTTGGTTACCTTATTTTACAGTCCATTATTTACCCAGTATTTACCCAGTCCAGAGATAGCAGAAGGGCAATAAGATTCGGAATCAGATATGGAGAACCAAAGGTCTAGTACCGCCATAAGCGTTGTGTTTACTAATTAAATCAATGATTGACTAGATTTTATAATACTCTCCCTTAAATGGTGTTAAGAGTGAATGGGCTTACAACTACTTCTATGGTAATACTTTTTGGCAGCTCTGGTAAGACTTGCAAGATACATTTTGCTTTGTTGTTGTTGTTGTTGTTGCTGTTGATGATGATGATGCTCTCCATAGATACACCTGGCATGAGGTAGGTAATGCACCTGCAGCTGATGCAAAGGTAAACAAAATGAGAGGCTATATAGACAGGCATGCCTGGCTCAGATGGAACAACAGAAATTACCTTACTGAGCGCCTCGATTCCATTCATCACAGCTTGCCTGCTAAAATTTACCATAGGTCTACCAAGAAGATTTCATATCAACAGGGGCTTGCATTAAATCCACAATCCACAGTGTTTTAGCCTAACAACATCCCTGCCTCTTGGTTAGAAAGATAGCTAGCTACATCACTCTCAAAATGTGACCACTCTGAAATCCATATATGGAGCTATGGATGTTAGAGCTGTAGCTGAAATAATAGCACCTGTCATTAAGACAAAGTTCATCTGCTATGTCCAAAATGTTTTAAATAAATATACAATATGAAACAATGTATGTTGTCCAAGTATGTTAAAATATATGTAGGGCTAAATAATTAGCCTAATATTAATATAAAAGTATTGCTATTTGTATTCTCTTCAATTGCTAGGCTATACAATTACGTAGATATACATAATTATAAGCTAGCTATCAAAATTATACATCAAAATACAAAAACATGTCTGCATTATTTTTCTATCATGATGCAATGACCAACGTTAACATTGATCTAAGAGTGTGCCAGAAGGACTATGGGAATATTTTGACTTTTTTCTATATAAAACCCGACAGAAGAATCTTTGCCAAAGCAATACGATTTACTTTGATGTTCCTCTCTGTCGCGTCTTGTTTTTTGGATTAAGGCTACAGTGACCTCTTTTTCAACTACATTTTTTCATACGTAGCCTACTCCTGCAACTTCATTGGATGATCGGCTAGGGTGATACTAAGGGTAAGATGGGGGGGCTGTGACGGGTTGGGGAAGAGACCAACCAGTCACGATACTGAAATACAATAAACATAACAATAGTGTTGCCGGTTAATGTTGCTTGAGAAAAATGGGTTCGGCAATCAATACTTTTATCGTCAGTCATGTTGAATAGTAAGTAATTACTATTCAATTGCGTACACAGAAACATGAAAAGGGGTAACTCTATTAGCTTAATTGCCTCTCCAGAAACAAAACAGCCTTTTCTTCCATGCAGCCATTATTGTCTGAAAGGGCAAATATATTATTTGTTTTACATTGAAAATGAGCATCTATTCTGAAAGAGAATAGCCAAATAAATGGCTTCATCAATTACATATATTGTTTATGACACAAATAGAAAAGAAAACTCTTGATAAAATAGGCCTATTAAATGACAGCATGGGATGTGTATTAGCCTGCCATATTGCACAATACAAAACATTTCCATCGATAGCTTCACATGATCCCACTGTCCCTAAAAGTAAAATAAATGCCTGTTTTTCATGGCTGTCAGTGTCTCTTCATATATTTTGCAGTCTCATACGTCATCTAGCCACGTCTGCATTCCAGAAAGAGAAAATAGCATGCCACTCTACTCAACGCAATTGGTAGAAAGACATTGGTCTGTTATTATTTGTCATGAAGCAGCTTCTATCCTTTTTTTTTTGTGTGTGCAAAAAACAACAACTTTATTCCTCATTCAGCAATGTTAAAGCAGCTTCTACCCAACTGTCTGTGGTTCCATTTCACTTAAGACCCTAGGGCCCGAACACTGCTGTGCTAAGAGAGAACAACTTAATTCTAGCACTAACCTCCAGTAAAATGTTGAAAACAATCCTCACTGAATTAAGATTTAATAATGTAACTCCAGTAATTTGAATTTGAATAATAAGAATAAGAATACGAATTCATGGTAACAATATAGTTAATATATAATAGAAAATATAGCAGATCAAGACAGTTTTTCTCTAATAGGTTAAATTGTTATTTTTAACTAATAAGGAAATAAAAATATTTTTCAAATGCACAGCATGGTCGACTACAAATTACAGTAAATGTTCAAACATATACATATGGATTGGTATTTTAGGACACAAGAAAAAGCACCTACTCTACTATTGTCATTGAAATAATGGGAAAAAACAATCAAAGCATTCAAAATATAGCATTTTTAAATTATGATGTATAGATGTTCAATATTAAAAGTCTTAAGCTCAGACACAAAGGCCTAGACACTACCATAGAGATTTATTTTGCCAGTGGAACGCATGACATTGGATGTGTGTAGGCCTACCTACTCTACAAGTATAATGTCAACTGGAAAATACAAATTCCCAGGCATATTTAGGCCTGCCTATGTAACAATTCAGGAAACATAACTTTCCAATATCCCAGTTAAATTATATGCTGCTTGAAATTGGGAAACACTCTTTTCAAGACACTTCGATACCGACGTGACTTTTTCGTAGCAGGTTAGGAGAATTTATGCAGCAGGTTAGTATAATTAACGTTGCAGGTTTGGAGACTGAGGTTAAGGTTAGTTAAAGAGTTAGGGTTATCGAAAATTCTCTCCTAACCGGCTACAAAGATCACTTTGTATCAAAGTGGCGTGAAAAGTGTGTCCATTTTGACATTTTCTAAAGTTGTATTTGTCAATTCAAAAGGCCTATCAATGTATGTGGAGCACAGCACACTGTTTCTCTCCAAAGGTTGGGCCTACTATCTATACAATAGACTACATAAACATGAAGATAGCATACCATGTGAATAAGAAGCTGATGCTAAGTACAATAGGATTGGTTTACAGTAGGCCTATGTACATGTTTATGCTTGCTGGGAACGTATTTAATACATCCTGGTTGGAATCCTACCGGTATGTGAGAGTAGTGTAGGCTCTACTAACCTGCCATCACTGCTGCTGTAGGACTTGCGCATCTCTTTAAAATAAATCACAAGACTCCTGTTCTGTGACAAATCATCACACCAAAATTGCACATTAGCTTAAGTGTACATTATCAACCTACCAAGGCATTTTCAATTAAAAGGGGATAGTCCTTGGTGGTTAAATATTGGTAGGCTACCGTAGCGCTCTGCTCTCATGAAGTACCTGTTCTATTGTGCCACTGAACACGCTGCTCATCATCATTCGGGAGCGAAGCCCGTGTGCTCCGGCCAGTGCACAGCACAATTAGATGCGTCCAACAAAATGATTAAGCTATACAACAGAGACCTCATTAATCAAATACAGAACTGTCCATACTGCACCCAATCATCTTCGGAAAATGTATAGCCTACTGACTGTTCATGCTGCTATTTTAAAAATTTCAGACATAGGGAAAACGCAACGCTGCATCATAAAGTAACCCATTTACTTTCTTGTTCAAGGTTGAACTGTTTGAAATAATATAGAAGTATAGCGATGTTTTGACTTAGCATGTATAAAATGACACAGTAAAAAGCATATGGTATGTCCTTCATGACAAGCAATACGTTTGGACACATCCACACCTGAGAGGATGCGGGCATGATCGGTGCAAACCTCATTTAGCTATTGTTAATTATTTCCGTAAAAAATTCAAATAAGCGCCTTTGCCACAATGTAGCACCCGGAACGTTCTATGACAGATGTGATTTTTCTCGTTAAAATCAAGTCAACCACTCAAGGTGCTGTGTTCAGAAACTCTATAGCCCGGTCGGCAAGACGTTATTCAAAGGGATTTAAACATTATCTTACCTTCTACAGCTATTACGGTGGGTATTATCCATAAAATCCATAGAATACCCATTATTGGTTTCTTTGGACGAAAGTGTAAAAAGCCCAGACATTCAAATAAAATAAATCATGAAAGCCATTGACAGCAAATGCTGACGGACACGAGAGGACATTCACCTTCGATAGAGTGAACCAGATGCCATAGAAAATAACTCAAATCTTAACCAAGTTTGGACGAAACCAAAACAAGCAGACAAAGGGGTGCCATGTAAAATACAACATTATCCATGCATCGAAAACTGGTCCAGATCTCAAATGTATGAGATGTGTATATTAGAGATATCTATGATCCAACCCTAAAATACAACATACATAACCTATGCCTTTTGGTTATGCTTGTAGTTGTTGTACATGGCATGCTCTCCCCCTGTCAAAATAAGTTCCACTAGATCCCTACTGTCAATCATGAAGATACAATCGCTAACTGCCTCATCTGTCTGATAATAAAGGATTTTAGAATCACGTGGAAGGGTGACCAATGAAGTTGGATTCTTACGCAAATAGTCAAGCAACAAGTTTTCTGCCTACGACTTTTATGTAGATTTTGTTGTCAGTGATGTATGTTATACTACAGGCTTGACACTTGACAGACGTGACAAGGAGCATGGATCATATAATTCAATAAAAAGTAAGTTATTTTTAATGGTCCAGTAGCCTAGGAGGGCCTCTTCTAGAAAGGAAAACCCACTGTTAAAGTGTATGTCTGTTAGTTTGTGTAGTAATATAATTTGCTCAATGATTATGTCTTTAGTGTAATTAAGATAAAGGGTAGAAGTGAAATCTTTCAAAGTAATGTTGATATATGATGCGTGTTCAATACATGAGCCATCTGTTGTACATGCGTGTGAGCCATTTGGACCTATGGAAGAAAACATTGCCAAAACATAGCAATAGTATCAGTGATAAAGAAATACATTTTCTATAAATCCTGTCTTTCACAAGTTGATTCCGAAAATCAAAATGTTTTGCTCAAATCCCCTGCTGTAGATATTCCACTACAGTAATATAATTAATAGCAGTAATAGATGTCCCATTCAAATTACTAGAATAGTAATAGTAAGGAATAGTTCTACAGTATGTGCTTTTAAAATGAACTGTAAGCAACAGGGCACAGGCTTTCGCTGTGTCTATTATGGGATGCTGCTGTTTTTCATGAGCCATTATTGTGAAGGAATGGATCAAATCAACTAATGATAATCCTCCACTATCTCTCGATGATGTGCCCTTGAGCAAGGCATTTAACCCTAATTGCTCCTGTAAGTCGCTCTGGATAAGAGCGTCTGCTAAATGACAAAAAAAATAAAAATATAAAATAAAATAAAAATGATATTTTATGGTTCATGTAAATTATTTATCATATTCATTAAATTAAATTAATGTTTTATCAATATTAATGTTTTATAACACAAAATAATAATGAATCTTGTATCATAAAAATCATCTGTCGTGTTCTAAATGGTTACTGTAATTAATTTGAGCACAATAACTGAATATTTTTATTGAATAACAGATCAATAAGAATGTGTTGGTACATCACAAATGTGTACATCAATCTGTTATCATCTAAACATCCTCACAAGCATGATGATTACAAACTGATGAATGAGTTAATGTTCAGTGTGGCCTAGTGCTTCCCCTCTGCTTTTTGGAGACATACTGGAATCACCTGAAAGCAGTCAAGTATGGATATGAGGTCCTAATAAAGTGACTGGTCCTGGGTTTGTGCACTATAGATTCAATCAGTCAGCTCTTTTTGTTTAATAGTTTGTACAATTATCTGGTGTGGTGGAGTTTGGGGAAAAGACTCCACATCCTCTCTAGAAACTACTGTGTACCGAACCTCCCCGAATAAAATATATAAACAATTATAATTATGAACATGATAAATGGATATGGATATGATCAATGGTATTGTAATTTACACTTAGAATCTGTAATGAACATTAAAGGAACTACCGGTATATGTTTTGGTCAACTTTTCAGCATCTCATATGAGTAAGAGTAGCCATTTTGTTTTCCATTTTCTGATAGAAAACATGCATGCTGTATGCCTACTGTACATGTTATTAATGCATCGTATCACAATGATTGCAGGAGTTGTATTACACTGCAAGCCTTTTGAGCTGTACAATCCATATATATTTTTCCCCACTGCATCAACTTTGTCTTTGGACATTATGATGTTATTGTCTCATTTGAATCATGTAAAATGGTGTATGATAACATTCCACAGTAGGTTATGGTGTAAACATAAAATATTCATGTTTGGATTAATCCTTCGATGTTCACTGAATATGTTTAAGTAGTTAGTATTTTCATTCCAACATCTGTCTATTACACTATTAGCAATAAAGTATACTGATGAATATACTTTGATGAAAGGTCAAGACCCTGAGGATGTTTATTTACTGCATGACCATTTTATTCAAGTCATGTATGCATGATGATTAGGCACAGTTGTGTCATTCAGAGTTCACAAATCATTAAGACTGCCAAGGGAATGGCAGTGAAACATCAAAACCTTCATAGAGTAATGGTACAGAGTTAATTGCATTTCAACTTTTGACCCTGATTGTACTATGGGCATAATATTGACTACCATAAGTACTGGTAATGGTCAGTACAGTTGTTATACTTTTTCATAAAATCCAAAGGGTCGCATACGAAACCTTGGGCAAAAAAATAACGACTGTCAACGACAGAATTAAGTAAATATTCTACAAATATCACAGCATTATTCTTGTTCATGCGGTTAGTATTTGGCTCAAAGTATGAATGTAGCTTGAAAACAAGCCATAATTGATCACCCCAAGCTGATAAAATCAAACTAAGCCCTGAAGTTGGCACATCAGGTTGGCACATTAAAGACTAGCACTGCCATCAATGGCAACACTGCCATCATTTTCCAACTCTGTCTATCTAGTATAAAATTACGCTAAGATGTTTTGGGAGAAATATGAATAAATTGAATATAAAAATTACACATTGTATTTTTTCTCCATCAAAATACTGTTGCCTAAGCAATTGTAAGATGTCATTGTAGGTTGGTTGAGAAATTACATCTGAATTTATGTCACTCCGTGTGCCAAGCCACAAACAGAATTTTGGAATTTCCTTAAAGCAGTATAATACCGATTTCCTGTTTCAGCAGTTGGTAGTGTAATTCAAATGACTGTATAGACGCTGAGGTATGGGTAAAAAAGACACAGATCAGTTTTATATGAGGAGATGACGAACACTGGGAGAGAGGCTGTGTTAAAATGGAGCTCAGGCCTCTTTTAAGCACCCATACCACCATGGAGACAAATAATGACATAGTATTTGAACGATATTATTTGTTTTACAACATTACATAAACAGGCCTACTGTCTTTTATAATATATTGGTCATATATACAGTCCCCGTGAGCATAACATTGTGGATTGAGTTCCATTTCACATTTTCGGTAGTATTAGAGTGCATTGGCAAATACAAAGCGTGGAATTGCAGGTTTAGCTCTCTGTGGTGAATAACTCAGAAAAACCCTTGGCCGATCACAATATTATCTTGCATATTTAGCAGTATTGGATTTTAGGATATGTAATACCAATCAATCAAAAATAGAAAGATACATATTTTTGTTGGTGTAATTACAGTGTTACTACAAGAACATCTTAATGTAAAGTGTTACTCATCATTTTCATAAAATCTAAAGGGCCATGTGAAGCGAGCAATAGCAACCTTTTTGGTTCTATATAGCACCATTTCTTCTAGCAGTGTAAGATATTCGATATTCAAATTGTTTTACAGTTTACCTTCATGGGAAAATAAAGCTAATTCTTTATGATTTAAAATATGTGTGTGTGTGATACAGTACACAGATGTATAAATTGATTAGCCACGCATTATCGGTTTCCCAGGAAAGGACATTTACTAAAACACAACATTCCTAGTAGTTTAGCTAGCTCTTCTGTAAAACCAGCAAACAGATGTAGTTACATCTCCATATAATGTATTTAGCCCAAAACATTGACAAAGCAATTAAAGTAACTTTTAATCTTCTTACAGACAGGACTTTGTCTCACACTGATCCATACAAGGATATACATCTCACCCATCAGACTGCAGGGATAAATTTTTAATGTTTTAAAATGTATATATTTTGGAAAAGGTAAACCAAAACCGAGGCATTGTATATATGTAACAAAAATACTCAAGGATACTCACAGACAGACCACCTGAGTTGAGACAAAGATTGCAATAGTAATGACGTATTACATAAAGATTTGGGCTATTTCTACCCTCTCTTTGTAATAGCAGAGTTTGAGGAGGAACACTCTTAAATAGCTCTCCTAGCTAACAGTAGATCTGTCCTAGCTAACAGTAGGCCTAGAACCATTTATCTAGCTCCGTTAAACAGTGAGAGCAGATAATAATACGTCTCTGAGTGAATATATGAGGCACAGATTAAGATCATTGACATAATATGGTACTTTGTGTGTCTTTATATAACTTTATTACTGACATGAAAACTTACACTCTGGACCTGATACATTTAGATGATTTCTAAATTCAAGAAATTGTGAATTCTATCCAAAAGTGTATATTAATTAAATTGTTACCGTTGCATTTTTTTATTGATTGGTTTGTGGATTTCTATTTTACCATAGATGTATTTTTCACCATATGAAGGCTGAATAATGATCTTGTGCTTTTCTATTTCAGTACACATTTACACATCCTGAAAACATGAACCTTTCAAAGGGTCTAAACAAAGTTTTATGATAAAAAAGTTATTTCACAACATACACCCATGCCATTTCTTTTACTTTAATTTGATAATAACTACAATTGAGCATGTATGGGCTTTAAGACAGTTATTATAATCTTTTCATCGCAGAAGTGCATTTTGTTTCCTTGTTCCTTGGTTTTGTGTACAGTATGAAAATGGATGCACTCACTAACTGTAAGTCGCTCTGGATAGGAGCGTCTGCTAAAGGACTAAAATTTAAAAAATGTATGTTGTGAATATTATAATTAAGGTAAAAGGTCCTTGAAAAAATATACAAAATGTAACAAAGTACATTATTAAGTAGATACATATTAATCACAGGTATAAATGCCATATACTGTTTTGCACTAATGTTAAATGTCATTCATATATACAGTACCAGTCAAAAGTTTGGACACACCTACTCATTCAAGGGTTTTTCTTTATTTTTACTATTTTCTACATTGTAGAATAATAGTGAAGACATCAGAACTATTAAATAACACATATGGAATCATGTAGTAACCAAAAAAGTGTTAAACAAATCAAAATATATTTTATATTTTAGATTCTTCAAATAGCCACCCTTTGCCTTGATGACAGCTTTGCACACTCTTGGCATTCTCTCAACCAGCTTCATGAGGAATGCTTTTCCAACAGTCTTGAAGGAGTTCCTACATATACTTAGCACTTGTTGGCTGCTTTTCCTTCACTCTGCCGTCTGACTCATCCCAAACCATCGCAATTGGGTTGAGGTCGGGGGATTGTGGAGGCCAGGTCATCTGATGCAGCACTCCATCACTCCTTCTTGGTAAAATAGCCCTTACACAGCCTGGAGGTGTGTTGGGTCATTGTCCTGTTGAAAAACAAATGATAGTCCCACTAAGCCCAAACCAGATGGGATGGCGTATCTCTGCAGAATGCTGTGGTAAACATGCTGGTTAAGTGTGCCTTGAATTCTAAATAAATCACAGACAGTGTCACCAGCAAAGCTCCCCCACACCAAAACACCTCCTCCTCAATGGGAACTACACATGCGGAGATCATCCGTTCACCCACACAACGTGTCACAAAGGCACAGCGGTTGGAACCAAAAATCTCCAGACCAAAGGACAAATTTCCACCGGTCTAATGTCCATTGCTCATGTTTCTTGGCCCACACAGGTCTCTTCTTCTTATTGGTGTCCTTTAGTAGTGGTTTCTTTGCAGCAATTCTACCATGAAGGCCTGATTCACACAGTCCCATCTGAACAGTTGATGTTGAGATGTGTCTGTGACTTGAACTCTGTGAAGCATTTATTTGGGCTGCAATTTCTGAGGCTGGTAACTCTAATGAACTTATCCTCTGCAGCAGATGTAACTCTGGGTCTTCCATTCCTGTGGTGGTCCTCATGAGAGCAAGTTTCATCATAGCGCTTGATGTTTTTTGCGACTGCACTTGAAGAAACGTTCAAAGTTCTTGACATTTTCCGTACTGACTGACCTTCATGTCTTAAAGTAATGATGGCCTGTCGTTTCTCTTTGCTTATTTGAGCTGTTCTTGCCATAATATGGACTTAGTCTTTTACCAAATAGGGCTATCTTCTGTATACCCCCCTACCTTGTCACAACACAACTGCTTGGCTCAAATGCATTAAGAAGGAAATAAATTCCACAAATTAACTTTTAAGAAATGAAAGAAATGAAAGAAATGTTAAGAAGGCACAACTGTTAAATGAAATGCATTCCGGGTGACTAACTCATGAAGCTGGTTGCGAGAATGCCAAGAGTGTGCAAGGCTGTCATCAAGGCAAAGGGTGGCAATTTGAAGAATCTCAAATATAAAATATAAAATATATTTGATTTGTTTAACACTTTTTTGGTTACTACATGATTCCATATGTGTTATTTCATAGTATTTATGTCTTCACTATTATTCTACAATGTAAAAAATTGTAAAAATAATGAAAAACCCTTGAATGAGTAGGTGTGTCCAAACTTTTGACTGGTAGTGTGTGTGTGTGTGTATATATATATATATGTGTATATATATATACAGTGAGGGAAAAAAGTATTTGATCCCCTTCTGATTTTGTACGTTTGCCCACTGACAAAGACATGATCAGTCTATCATTTTAATGGTAGGTTTATTTGAACAGTGAGAGACAGAATAACAACAAAAAAATCCAGAAAAACGCATGTCAGAAATGTTATAAATTGATTTGCATTTTAATGAGGGAAATAAGTATTTGACCCCTCTGCAAAACATGACTTAGTACTTGGTGGCAAAACCCTTGTTGGCAATCACAGAGGTCAGACGTTTCTTGTAGTTGGCCACCAAGTTTGCACACATCTCAAGAGGGATTTTGTCCCACTCCTCTTTGCAGATCTTCTCCAAGTCATTAAGGTTTCGAGCCTGACGTTTGGCAACTCGAACCTTCAGCTCCCTCCACAGATTTTCTATGGGATTAAGGTCTGGAGACTGGCTAGGCCACTCCAGGACCTTAATTTGCTTCTTCTTGAGCCACTCCTTTGTTGTCTTGGCCGTGTGTTTTGGGTCATTGTAATGCTGGAATACCCATCCACAACCCATTTTCAATGCCCTGGCTGAGGAAAGGAGGTTCTCACCCAAGATTTGACGGTACATGGCCCCGTCCATCATCCCTTTGATGCAGTGAAGTTGTCCTGTCCCCTTAGCAGAAAAACACCCTCAAAGCATAATGTTTCCAACTCCAGGTTTGACGGTGGGGATGGTGTTCTTGGGGTCATAGGCAGCATTCCTAATCCTCCAAACACGGCGAGTTGAGTTGATGCCAAAGAGCTCAATTTTGGTCTCATCTGACCACAACACTTTCACCCAGTTCTCCTCTGAATCATTCAGATGTTCATTGGCAAACTTCAGATGGGCATGTACAGTGGGGAGAACAAGTATTTGATACACTGCCGATTTTGCAGGTTTTCCTACTTACAAAGCATGTAGAAAAAAAAAAATCGAGAAAATCACATTGTATGATTTTTAAGTAATTAATTTGCATTTTATTGCATGACTTAAGTATTTGATACATCAGAAAAGCAGAACTTAATATTTGGTACAGAAACCTTTGTTTGCAATTACAGAGATCATACGTTTCCTGTAGGTCTTGACCAGGTTTACACACACTGCAGCAGGGATTTTGGCCCACTCCTCCATACAGACCTTCTCCAGATCCTTCAGGTTTCGGGGCTGTCGCTGGGCAATACGGACTTTCAGCTCTCTCCAAAGATTTTCTATTGGGTTCAGGTCTGGAGACTGGCTAGGCCACTCCAGGACCTTGAGATGCTTCTTACGGAGCCACTCCTTAGTTGCCCTGGCTGTGTGTTTCGGGTCGTTGTCATGCTGGAAGACCCAGCCACGACCCATCTTCAATGCTCTTACTGAGGGAAGGAGGTTGTTGGCCAAGATCTCGCGATACATGGCCCCATCCATCCTCCCCTCAATACGGTGCAGTCGTCCTGTCCCCTTTGCAGAAAAGCATCCCCAAAGAATGATGTTTCCACCTCCATGCTTCACGGTTGGGATGGTGTTCTTGGGGTTGTACTCATCCTTCTTCTTCCTCCAAACACGGCGAGTGGAGTTTAGACCAAAAAGCTATATATTTGTCTCATCAGACCACATGACCTTCTCCCATTCCTCCTCTGGATCATCCAGATGGTCATTGGCAAACTTCAGACGGGCCTGGACATGCGCTGGCTTGAGCAGGGGGACCTTGCGTGTGCTGCAGGATTTTAATCCATGACGGCGTAGTGTGTTACTAATGGTTTTCTTTGAGACTGTGGTCCCAGCTTTCTTCAGGTCATTGACCAGGTCCTGCCGTGTAGTTCTGGGCTGAACCCCGGTCAATCATGATCATTGATGCCCCAAGAGGTGAGATCTTGCATGGAACCCCAGACCGAGGGTGATTGACCGTCATCTTGAACTTCTTCCATTTTCTAATAATTGCGCCAACAGTTGTTGCCTTCTCACCAAGCTGCTTGCCTATTGTCCTGTAGCCCATCCCAGCCTTGTGCAGGTCTACAATTTTATCCCTGATGTCCTTACACAGCTCTCTGGTCTTGGCCATTGTGGAGAGATTGGAGTCTGTTTGATTGAGTGTGTGGACAGGTGTCTTTTATACAGGTAACGAGTTCAAACAGGTGCAGTTAATAAAGGTAATGAGTGGAGAACAAGAGGGCTTCTTAAAGAAAAACTAACAGGTCTGTGAGAGCCGGAATTCTTACTGGTTGGTAGGTGATCAAATACTTATGTCATGCAATAAAATGCAAATTAATTACTTAAAAATTATACAATGTGATTTTCTGGATTTTTTAGATTCCGTCTCTCACAGTTGAAGTGTACCTATGAAAAACATTACAGACCTCTACATGCTTTGTAAGTAGGAAACCCTGCAAATTCGGCAGTGTATCAAATACTTGTTCTCCCCAATGTATATGTGCTTTCTTGAGCAGGGGGACCTTGCGGTCGCTGCAGGATTTCTTGGTGACTATGGTCCCAGCTGCCTTGAGATCATTGACAAGATCATCCTGTGTAGTTCTGGGCTGATTCCTCACCGTTCTCATGATCATTGCAACTCCACGAGGTGAGATTTTGCATGGAGCCCCAGGCCAAGGGAGATAGACAGTTATTTTGTGTTTCTTCCATTTGCGAATAATCGCACCAACACTTGTCACCTTCTCACCAAGCTGCTTGGCGATGGTCTTGTAGACCATTCCAGCCTTGTGTAGGTCTACAATCTTGTCCCTGACATCCTTGGAGAGTTCTTTGGTCTTGGCCATGGTGGAGAGCTTGGAATCTGATTGATTGATTGCTTCTGTGGACAGGTGTCTTTTATATAGGTAACAAACTGAGATTAGGAGCACTCCCTTTAAGAGTGTGCTCCTAATCTCAGCTCGTTACCTGTATAAAAGACACCTGGGAGCCAGAAATCTTTCTGATTGAGACCGGGTCAAATACTTATTTCCCTCATTAAAATGCAAATCAATTCATAACATTTTTGACATGTGTTTTTCTGGATTTTTTTGTTGTTATTCTGTCTCTCACTGTTCAAATAAACCTACCATTAAAATTATAGACTGATTATTTATTTGTCAGTGGGCAAATATACAAAATCAGCAGGGGATCAAATACTTTTTTCCCTCACTTTATGTGTGTATGTATATTCACAAAAAAAGAAACATCCTCACACTGTCAACTGCGTTTATTTTCAGCAAACTTAACATGTGTAAATATTTGTATGAACATAACAAGGTTCAACAACTGAGACATAAACTGAACAAGTTCCACAGACATGTGACTAACAGAAATTGAATAATGTGTCCCTGATCAAAGTGGGGGTCAAAATCAAAAGTAACAGTCAGTATATGGTGTGGCCACCAGCTGCATTAAGTACTGCAGTGCATCTCCTCCTCATGGACTGCACCAGATTTGCCAGTTCTTGCTGTGAGATGTTACCCCACTCTTCCACCAAGGCACCTGCAAATTACCTGACATTTCTGGGTGGAATGGCCCTAGCCCTCACCCTCCGATCCAACAGGTCCCAGACGTGCTCAATGGGATTGAGATCCGGGATCTTCGCAGGCCATGGCAGAACACTGAAATTCCTGTCTTGCAGGAAATCACGCACAGAACGAGCAGTATGGCTAGTGGCATTGTCATGCTGGAGGGTCATGTCAGGATGAGCCTGCAGGAAGGGTACCACGAGGGAGGAGGATGTCTTCCCTGTAACGCACAGCGTTGAGATTGCCTGCAATGACAACAAGCTCAGTCCGATGATGCTGTGACACACCGCCCCATACCATGACGGACCCTCCACCTCCAAATCGATCCCGCTCCAGAGTACAATGAAGATCTGTGAAGTTATTTTGATTTTTACGAATTATCTTTGAAAGACAGGGTCCTGAAAAAGGGACATTTCTTTTTTTGCTGAGTTTATATGCAAAAAATATATAAACACAGCAAAAAAAGAAACTTCCCTTTTTCAGGACCCTGTCTTTCAAAGATAATTCGTAAAAATCCAAATAACTTCACAGATCTTCATTTTAAAGGGTTTAAACACTGTTTCCCGTTCTTGTTCAATGAACCCTAAACAATTAATGAACATGCACCTGTGGAACGGTCGTTAAGACACTAACAGCTTACAGACGGTAGGCAATTACGGTCACAGTTCTGAAAACATAGGACACTAAAGGGGCCTTTCTATTGACTCTGAAAAACACCAAAAGAAAGATGCCCAGGGTCCCTGCTCATCTGCGTGAACGTGCCTTAGGCACGGCCCTGACGCTCGTCGGATGTGGCAGGGCTTGAAAACTATTACAGACTACAAAGGGAAGCACAGCCGCGAGCTGCCCAGTGACACAAGCCTACGAGACGCGCTAAATCACTTCTATGCTCGCTTCGAACAAAGCAACACTGAAGCATGCATGAGAGCATCAGCTGTTACGGATGACTATGTGATCAAGCTCTCTGTAGCCGATGTGAGTAATACCTTTAAGCAGGTCAACATTCACAAGGCCGCAGGGCCAGACGGATTACCAGGACGTGTACTCCGAGCATGCGCTGACCAACTGGCAAGTGTCACTGACTGAGTCTGTAATACCAACATGTTTCAAGCAGACCACCATAGTCCCTGTGCCCAATAACACTAAGATAACCTACCTAAATGACTACCGACCCATAACACTCATGTCTGTAGCCATGAAGTGCTTTGAAAGGCTGGTCATGGCTCACATCAACACCATTATCCCAGAAACCCTAGACCCACTCAATTTCCATACCGCCCCAACAGATCCACAGATGATGCAATCTCTTTTGCAGTCCACACTGCCCTATCCCACCTGGACAAGAAGAACACCTACGTGAGAATGCTATTCATTGACTACAGCTCAGCGTTCAACACCATAGTGCCCTCAAAGCTCATCACTAAGCTAAGGACCCTGGGACTAAACACCTTCCTCTGCAACTGGATCCTTGACTTCCTGACGGGCCGCTCCCAGCTGGTAAGGGTAGGTAACAACACATCTGCAACGCTGATCCTCAACACGGGGGCCTCTCAGGGGTGAGTGCTTAGTCCCCTCCTGTACTCCCTGTTCACCAACGACTGCGTGGCCAAGCATGACTCCAACACCATCATTAAGTTTGCAGATGACACAACAGTGGTAGGCCTGATCACCGACAATGATGAGACAGCCTATAGGGAGGAGGTCAGAGACCTGGCCGTGTGGTGCCAGGATAACAACCTCTTTCTCAACGTGATCAAGACAAAGGAAATGATTGTGGACTACAGGAAAAAAAAAAAACTAAGCATGCCCCCATTCTCATCTACGGGGCTGTAGTGGAACAGATTGAGAGCTTCAAGTTCCTTGGTATCCACATCACCAACAAACTATCATGGTCCAAACAAACAAGACAGTCATGAAGAGGGCACGACAAAGCCTATTCCCCCTCAGGAGACTGAAAAGATTTGGCATGGGTCCTCAGATCCTCAAAAAGTTATGCAGCTGCACCATCGAGAGCATCCTGACTGGTTGCATCACCGCCTGGTATGGCAACTGCTCGGCCTTCGACTGCAAGGCACTACAGAGGGTAGTGCGTACGGCCCAGTACATCGCTGGGGCCAAGCTTCCTGCCATCCAGGACCTCTATACCAGGCGGTGTCAGAGGAAGGCCCAAAAAATTATCAAAGACTCCAGGAACCCTAGTCATAGACAGTTCTCTCTGCTTCCGCACGGCAAGCGGTACAGGAGCGCCAAGTATAGGTCCAAAAGGCTTCTTAACAGCTTCTAACCCCAAGCCATAAGACTCCTGAACAGCTAATCATGGCTACCCGGACTATTTGCATTGCCCCCCACCCCACCCCACCCCACCCCACCACACCCCAACCCCACCACACCCCAACCCCCTATTTTACGCTGCTGCTACTCTGTTTAATTGTTATGCATAGTCACATTACCTCTACCCACATGTACATATTACCTCAATTACCTCGACTAACCGGTGCCCCCGCACATTGACTTTGTACCGGTACCCCCTGTATATAACCTCCCTACTGTTAATTTTACTGCTGCTCTTTAATTATTTGCTATTTAGATTTTTTTCTCAAACTGCATTGTTGGTTAAGGGCTTGTAAGTAAGCATTTCACTGTAGTGTCTACACCTGTTGTATTCGGCGCATGTGGCAAATACAATTTGATTTGATTTGATTTGATAGGCATGCTGCAAGGAGGAATGAGGACTGCAGATGTGGCCAGGGCACATGTTCGTACTGTGAGACGCCTAAGACAGTGCTACATGGAGACAGGACGGACAGCAGGACGCAGTGGCAGACCATGTGTAACAACACCTGCACAGGATCGGTACATCCAAACATCACATCTGCGGGACAGGTACAGGATGGCAACAACAACTGCCCGAGTTACACCAGGAACGCACAATCCCTCCATCAGTGCTCAGACTGTCCGCAATAGGCTGAGAGAGGCTGGACTGAGGGCTTGTAGGCCTGTTGTAAGGCAAGTCCTCACCAGACATCACCGGCAACAACGTCACCTATGGGCACAAACCCACAGTCGCTGGACCAGACAGGACTGGCAAAAAGTGCTCTTCACTGACGAGTCGCGGTTTTGTCTCACCAGGGGGATGGTCGGATTCACGTTTATCGTCGAAGGAATGAGCGTTACACCGAGGCCTGTACTCTGGAGCGGGATCGATTTGGAGGTGTAGGGTCCGTCATGATCTGGGGCGGTGTGTCACAGCATCATCGGACTGAGCTTCTTGTCATTGCAGGCAATCTCAACGCTGTGTGTTACAGGGAAGACATCCTCCTCCCTCATTTGGTACCCTTCCTGCAGGCTCATCCTGACATGACCCTCCATTATGACAATGCCACCAGCCATACTGCTCGTTCTGTGCGTGATTTCCTGCAAGACAGAAATGTCAGTGTTCTGCCGTGGCCAGCGAAGAGTCCGGATCTCAATCCCATTGAGCACTTGTTGGATCGGAGGGTGAGGGCTAGAGCCATTCCTCCCAGAAATGTCCAGGAACTTGCAGGTGCCTTGGTGGAAGAGTGGGGTAACATCTCACAGCAAGAACTGGCAAATCTGGTGCAGTCCATGAGGAGGAGATGCACTGCAGTACTTAATGCAGCTGGTGGCCACACCAGATACTGACTGTTACTTTTGATTTTGACCCCCCCTTTGTTCAGGGACACATTATTCAATTTCTGTTAGTCACATGTCTGTGTAACTTGTTCAGTTTATGTCTCAGTTGTTGAATCTTGTTATGTTCATACAAATATTTACACATGTTAAGTTTGCTGAAAATAAACGCAGTTGACAGTAAGAGGACTGAGATTTCTTTTTTTGCTGAGTTTATATATAACACATGTAACAATCACAGTAGAGATATAAAACCAATCATTTTGGAATCGATTTCCAAGTGGTGAAACACATGGTTAGATTATTGAACTGGCTGAATTAAACTAAATTAATATCAGATGCAGAGACTGACTGGACTAGAGGCCTTTGTAAATCACTGGAGATTGGATATTGATGTAGCATAGCGACATCAAATTTACAGTGTCTCAGTCCAACTAATCTAGATACAGTGCATTCGGAAAGTATTCAGACCCCTTGACTTTTTCCACATTTTGTTACGTTACAGCCTTATTCTAAAATTGATTCAACTGTTTTTCCCTTCATCAATCTACACACAATACCCCATAATGAGAAAGCACAAACAGGTTTTTAGAAATGTTTGCAAATGTATTAAAAGTAAATAACTGAAATACCTTACTTACATAACTATTCAGACCTTTTGCTATGAGACTCGAAATTGAGCTCAGGTGCATCCTGTTTCTATTGATCATCCTTGAGATGTTTCTACAACTTGATTGGAGGCCATCTGTGGCAAATTCAATTGATTGGACATGATTTGGAAAGGCACAGACCTGTCTGTATAATGTCCCACAGTTGACAGTGCATGTCAGAGCAAAAACCAAGCCATGAGGTGGAAGGAATTGTCTGTAGAGCTCCGAGACAGGATTGTTTCGAGGCACAGATCTGGGGAAGGGTACAAAAACATTTCTGAAGCATTGAAAGTCCCCAAGAACACAGTGGCCTCCATCATTCTTAAATGCAAGAAGTCTGGAACCACCTAGAGCTGGCCACCCGGCCAAACCGAGCAATCGGGGGAGAAGGGCCTTTGTCAGGGAGATGACCAAGAACCTGATGGTCACTTTGACAGAGCTCCAGAGTTCCTCTGTGGAGATGGGAGAAACTTCCAGAAGGACAACCATCTCTGCAGCACTCCACCAATCAGGCATTTATGGTAGAGTGGCCAGACAGAAGCCACTCCTCAGTAAAAGGCACATGACAGCCCACTTGGAGTTTGCCAAAAGGCACCTAAAGGACTCTCAGTCCATGATAAACAAGATTCTCTGGTCTGATGAAACCAAGATTGAATGCTTTGGCCTGAATGCAAAGCGTCACGTCTGGAGGAAACCTGGCACCATCCCTACGGTGAAGTATGGTGGTGGCAGCATCATGCTGTGGGGACAGGGAGACTAGTCAGGATCGAGGGAAAGATGAACGGAGCAAAGTACAGAGAGATCCTTGATGAAAACCTGCTCCAGAACGCTCAGGACCTCAGACTGGGGCGAAGGTTCACCTTCCAACAGGACAACGACCCTAAGCACACATCCAAGACAACGCAGCAGTGTATTCGGGAAAAGTCTCTGAAAATCCTTGAGTGGCCCAGCCAGAGCCCGGACCTGAACCTGATCGAACATCTCTGGAGAGACCTGAAAATAGCTGTGCAACGACGTTCCCCATCGAAGCTGACAGTGCTTGAGAGGATCTGCAGAGAAGAATGGGAGAAACTCCCCAAATGCAGGTGTGCCAAGCTTGTAGTGTCATACCCAATAAGACTCAAGGCTGTAATTGCTGCCAAAGGTGCTTCAACAAAGTACTGAGTAAAGGGTCAGAATACTTACGTAAATGTGAAATTTCCGGTTTTTATTTGTAATACATTTGGAAACATATCTAAAAACCTGTTTTTGCTTTATCATTATGGGCTATTGGGTGTAGATTGATGCGGGGAAAAAAACAATTTAATCCATTTTAGAATAAGGCTGTAACGTAACAAAATGTGGAAAAAGTCAAGGGGTCTGAATACTTTCCGTATGCACTGTATACTATTGTCACTGAGTAAATATGAATTTAATTTCGGTAAGGGTTGTGGTTTCATTGTACTCTTTGAAAGTAATAATTTGGCAGGACTCAATAGAATGCTTTCTCTTGCTGCCTGTAAAATATGACTTGACCTAAAGATCATGGACCATTTCTCCTCAGCTGTGCTGCTTGACACGGCATCAGTCTGATTACATCAATAGTGCCATCTAGAGTTTAAAAAGAGAACATTTTTGCACTTAGGGCTATTGAATGGTACAATAAGTCAGGGTTAACATTATGACAAACAAGTTAAGCAGTAGATGCTGACAGGTTGTGTGCATATTTCATTAACAAGTGCTGCATTGCTACAGCTTTACATTAGGCTAAGTACTTCAAAGAACATTGCTGCAATGTGCAATGTTCCATTTGAGACTAAGTCTAGATTACTGCAAGAGGAGTAGCTCTAGAATGCTGTTCTGCACATCTCCTCAAATACAGTAGAATTGTGAACAAATCATGCTTTGTGTGCTTGCAACAATGTACATTTAAGTAGTTGAATAAAATGTTTTATTTTTACCATGGATCACAAATAAATATGCTTTCAATGTAAGGAAAACATGATTCATGTGAGCTTTCCCTATTATGACTGCATATTTGACTATTTCTCTTCAAACTCCTGCCTCATAGGGTTAAACTTGAACAGTCAATTATCTCTGAGAAAGTTGGATATGAGAGAAAGATAAAGGTGTGGGGATGAAAGGAGTTCATGCAGATCAGAATTATCCATAAAAGTACTCTGCTTTGACTTTACCATTCAAAATGCTCTCTCTTAAATGGAATTGATTTCACCTTTAGCCTGAAAGAGCTTAAGATTAGTTATTGCTCATAGCTAATATTAGCAGCAGGATATGGAGAGAGGGCGAGAACTATCCTGCTCGCTGTCAAATTTGTGCTTGACCTCTGACGTCTGAGTGAGAAGATCTACAGGGCCCTCTAATCTGGAGAGACCATGTGTCTGTGGATTAACCTCCCTCCTCAATACCACACTTAGCAGGCTAACTAGGGCCTGGCCTAGTACTGGATACAACAAAAACATAGGAAGATCCATACCTAGTTAGTGTTGGTGTTAGTGAAAGTCAAAGATTGATGTCTGGTTGGTATGTAGGGAGTGTTGATACTAGCACACTGACTGAAAGAGATAGTTAGTGCGTATCCTCCACAATCATCTGCCCAGTGTGTTCCTTTACCCATTGCCAAAAACCGAATTGAACCCAAGTCAATTGGTCCAGGTTTAATCACACGGGCCAAAAGCCTTGGCATTGTTCAATTAATTTACATGTTGGATTATTTGGCCTAATCAACTGAGGACGACTACATGAATGAGGTGAAGAGATCCTTGGAGGTATGAAAGGTGTCTACCATTATCAGAATTGTAAAATGGCCATGGTGAAAAGAGGTGTTTAATCTTAATGTAATTATTGATGTGTGTTGAGTTGATACACCCTGGATGTTCTCAGGGAACTTAACTAGCAGAGTCTACAGATTATAGCGCACATTTTTATTGGTTTATGGAAGGGGACAGGCCCGAATGGTGCAGGCACTTTAGGAGCCAGAAAGCTAATTTTATTACAACAATACAGTGCCTTCAGAAAGTATTCATATCCCTTGACTTATTCTACATTTTGTTCTGTTACAGCCTGAATTAAAAAAGGATTACACACAATACCCCACAATGACAAAGTGAAAACATGTTTTTAGAAATTTTAGCAAATGTATTGAAAATAAAATACAGAAATATCTAATTTACATAAGTATTCACACCTGAGTCGATACTGTAGAAGCACCTTTGGCAGCGATTACAGCTGTGAGTCTTTCTGGGTAAGTCTCTAAGAGCTTTGGACACCTGGGTTGTACAATATTTGCACATTATTCTTAAAACAATTCTTCAAGCTCTGTCAAGTTGGTTGTTGATCGTTGCTAGACACCCATTTTCAAGTCTTGCCATAGATGTTCAATCCGATTTAAGTCAAAACTGTAACTAGGCCACTCAGGAACATTCAATGTCGTCTTGGTAAGCAACTCCAGTGTATATTTGGCCTTGTGTTTTAGGGTATTGTCCTGCTGAAAAGTGAATTTGTCTCCCATTGTCTGTTGGAAAGCAGACTGAACCATTTGTCCTAAAGAAACTCCATAGTCCTTGCCGATCACAAGCATACCCATAACATGATGCAACAACCACCATGCTTGAAAATATGAAGACTAGTACTCAGTGATGTGTTGTGTTGGATTTGCCCCAAACAAATTCAGGACATAAAGTTAATTTATTTGCCACATTTATTGCAGTTTTACTTTAGTGCCTTATCTCAAACAGGATGCATGTTTTTGAATATTTGTATTCTGTGCAGGCTTCCTTCTTTTCACTCTGTCAATTAGGTTAGTATTGTGGAGTAACTACAATGTTATTGATCCATCCTCAGTTTTCTCCTATCACAGCCATTATATTCGGTAACAGTTTTAAAGTCACCATTGGCCTCATTGGGAAATCCTTGAGCGGTTTCCTTTTTCTCAGCAACTGAGTTAGGAAGGACGCCTGTATCTTTGTAGTGACTGGGTGTATTGATACACCATCCAAAGTTTAATTAATAACTTCACCATGCGCAGAGGGATATGTCAGTTTTTTTGTTTTGTTTTTTTAAACCTCCCTGGTCTTTGTGGTTGAATCTGTGTTTGAAATTCACTGCTCGACTGAGGGACCTTACAGATAATTGTATGTGTGGGGTACAGAGATGAGGTAAGTCATTCAAAATTCATGTTAAACACTATTATTGCACACAGAGTCCATGCAACTTATTATGTGACTTGTTAAGCAAATTATTACTCCTGAATTTATTTAGGCTTGCCATAACAAGATATTTCAGGTTTTCATTTTTTAAATTAATTTGTCAAAAATTTCTACAAACATAATTCCACTTTGACATTATGGGGTATTGTGTGTAGGCCAGACACAAATGTAAACTGTAACACAACAAATTGTTGGAAAAGTCAAGGGGTGTGAATACTTTCTGAAGGCCATGTAAATGTTAATGGCGTTGCAAAAAAAAATCTAGCTACCCGTAAAAATTATTCAAATTATATTCACAGACAGTACAATAACATAGCTGCTATCAATCATGGGCTGCAGGGCTTTAACACAGGGCTTTAACGTTCACAATAAGCTTAATCCTAATTGATACAGCAACACTCACATAAATCAATGATTTATTGATGATATCGCTCTGACGTAGCCATATACATGGAGCAGCAAGTCACAGGCAGGCAAGGATTCCCCCACTGTATGAGTTATGCAAAACCAAGTAGGTCAAAAGGTAATAAGGCCACACAGTTGATCAGAAATAGGAGCTGAACACTTGGTCATTGGACCACAGCTTATGACAGGTCTTTCACTCTCATGAAGCGTCTCTCTGTGTCTCGCTCTCTGTCTGTGTCTCTCTCTGTGTCTCGCTCTCTCTTTCTCTCTCGTTTGTAGTCCCCTGGTGCAACAGATGGAGTTGTGTAAAACAGGAAATGAAAGCTAAGAGGATTCCCTGCCTGTTGCTTTTTGGTGTCCCCCTGGTGCTGGCTAACTTGTTGTGCTATAGTGGGCCAGTCCTCTCACTTCTCACACCACCAGGACCAGCCACCAGGCTAGTTGGCTGCCAGGCCAGGCCAGGCCAGGGAAAATCCCTTATTTACTTAACAGTGCATAGTACAGTTATGCTAAGCATCCTGATCCTGGTGGTGCCTCACGCCTGACCTCTAACCTCTGACCGAGCTCCAAAGTTAATTCATTGATGGGTAGCCTACCTATGAAGGTGACAGTGAGCACATTACAATCCACCATATTATCAGGCTTCCATTGCATGGGCCGGCATGACAGTGTTATAATCATAAAAAGCATTTATTTCCCCAATTTAAGTTTATATACCTTGTAATATGCTAACTGTGGATCTGTCCTAGATGGCTGAGGTGATTTGTCCAGCCAGATTGCCATAAAGAGAAATGTATCACAGCCCAGGATAAATTCCAGGAATCCTATAACAGGTGGACAGGTGGACTGCTTAGGTGTAGAGCAAATATAATGTGAGGAGAGCATAACCCTATACATAATATTGATAGTTGATGAATGCCAATAAACCAATGAGACACTTGTGTGGACAGCAAGTGTTCTCATTGGTTTACTGGCATGTATCAATGCTCAATATCAATGATTGACATCCCATTATTTCACCAATCAAGGGATTTTTAAGGGCTTTGGTCTCTCATTGCTCATCACTTACATTCTGGATATTAATTTCCAAATCAACAGATGAAAATCGCCTGAGTCAAAAGTGTTTACCAGCAAAAGGGGAACGTTGTAGTTTGATTTTTTTAAACAGAATAATAACATTACCAATTACAAGTACTGAACAGTACATGAATGTTCATTAAGTAAAAGCACCACTTAAAGTATGCACACAAAGCATGGAGATAACCATGGCAGCATACAATCATTTTAATATCTTCCCTAATAGTGGAACAAAGGGACCTAGCCTGCTCAATAAAGACAGATTGACCAAACATGACAGCAGCCATTTGTTTTGTTTGACTGTGCATGCTGTTACTGAATAGTCCAAAGCATGACAAGGGAGATTTGGTGGGCAAAGTAGGACGATTAATTGCATTAGCATGGCAGATAGTAGCCGCATAGTGAAGAAGGAAAAATAAAAGCTCTACAGGAGAACTGAGGTATAACAAAACCAATGGAATGAGTAGTGTTTGTGTGTGTGTGTGCGCGCTAGTGCGTGTGCACATGCTTGTGTGTATGCATGTGTTTGTGGGAAAGCAGAGGAAGCTGAAACTGTAGAGAAGAGTGAGGAAATAGAGCAGAAGAATATGGGACTGAAATAAAGGAATCCAGGATAATTCTGCCTCAAGATGAGTGAAGGCTGCAAAACAGCAGACTGGAGGAGCCAGAGGTCGTTCCCATGGAAACCTTTGCCCAGGGAGATCGCTGACCCTCCCGCCTGCCAATATAAGTGGAGCACAGATTGTAGGTCACATATGGCACTAGCAATCTAATCAGGCCTAATCTGGCTTGACTCAAGGGTCATAAATTAAACTACAAAACTGCTTTCCACTCTGGCTTATCTCACCAGGAAGGCCCAAGTCTATGATAATGTCCATGTTGATGACAACAAGGAGGAGCCATACATTAAATGTCCATGTCAACAAATGTATACATTTCCCACTAGGAATACACAAAGTAACATCAATTGTCAACTTGGTAATACATGGCTCCAATGTAAATTATTTATTAATTAATGAAGGGTTAATTCACAGTGCATCTTCTTATTCAAAATATGAAATTTGACATCAAAAGTATACTATAACTTATATGTTCTTCTATATTTTATATCTGTTAAATACCTCTACATTTCTGTAAATGTTACGAATCAATAGATACCTTAGATATTGATATAGCTTGTATGAAAGTACATCTGTCGTCCAAAATATGTCTGTGACTTTAAGAATATGACTGTGGGGTGTTATGAATAATGGATGTCCCCAGTGGCGGACTGGCCATCTGGCATTTCGGGAAAATGCCAGATGGGCGTGTCCATTTTTAGCCCAGTGGGCCTATCGAACTTGGGGGTTCAAGGAAATAAATGGGCCGGTGTTGGGCCCTCGAATAAAAAAATGGGCCAGTGTGGGGGCCTCAAGGAAAAAAATGGGGCGGTGTGTTAGAAATGCCAGGGCCGCTTTTTTATCCCAGTCTGCCCACTGTAAATGTCCTCTTACATAAAAAATGAAGAAACAAACTGCAGCTGACAGCAACTGGAATTACACAATATTGAATTTATGTACTTCTTGTAATTGTATAACACTGAAAAACAAGACAAAATGACAGAAGAAGATACATAAAATACCATACTTGTCCCATGGTCCTAGAGACATGTTGGAAATATACAGGATGGCCCTGGCCCTAGCAGTTATTCAGACTAATTCAGTTCCTTCTCTGTCTACTCTACAGCGCTCCTTCAGGTGACCTTTAGTGAATTGGTTGAATAGAGTGTTTTTTTTTTATTATTGTGCAAAGTGCCTACATTTACCGTCATATTATGAGGTATGCTAAGGTAGTGTATAACCATCTCTCCATCTCTAAGCAATAGAGGAATGCAGGGAACAATTGAAAAAGGAAGAATGATGACAGATATGGCACTATACTCTGCTGTCTAGCATTTAGCAGACATTTCATCAAATAAAATATCAGAACAGAGGGTACAAAATATGTATTTGGTTGATGTGGAAATTCGTACATGGCGTACAATCTATCTGCATTGTCATGAGCCTCTCACTCCACCGGGTTACCACCTTATTTTCTTCCACTCTGCTCACCACTCTCTCTACTCAGCCTAACTAGCTCCACCTGTCCCTGCTCTGCTCTGCTCTAATTACTCTGCCAGCTGCGCTGCATTACCCACTACCTCTCCCAGTATTTAAGGCCCTGTCTTTCAGCTCTCCGGTGTCAGATCGTCTGCAAAGCTCACACCCGGAACCTGTTTGCTCGCGCTTCTGGCTCACCCTGGTTTTGTGACCCCGGACCTGCCTGATTTTTGGATACTCGTCTGCCCCAGGAGATCCAGACCTGCTTCTGCCATTACGACTCCTGACTACTCTTCAATCCCGGTAACTCTGACCAGCCTTCTGCCTTGCTACTACGTATTTTGGATTTCCCTTGAACTGTACTGCTGCCTTGTTTCATTCCGCCCTGTTGTGTCTGTGTCTCCCCCCCCCCAGGACTTCTGGACCACCCACCACCGGCTTCATAGGACGCATCGCTGCCACTGGGGGGGGCACAGACCCAGCACATTGGACGGGATCCCTGTTACCCCTGGAGCCTTCATTCACTCCCTACTTCCCTTTTCCCTTAAGTTTAATAAACTTTCTGGTGTGACGCAATTGTGGTCCTCTGGTCGTCTGTCTGAACCGTGACAGTACGATCTGACCATTATGGACTCAGCGCACACTTTCCCCGACATGGAAACCGATGAGCATGAGCAGCAGTTCCAGCAGCAGCAACAACAACTCGCCATGATCATTCAACTCCTCACCAACCTGACCCCAGCCAGTCTGCCCACCAGCCCTGCCCCCGAGTTACCTGCCCCGGTCATTGCAGCCGCTGCTCCGGAACCCAAGATTGGAAACCCCGAGCGGTTCAACGGCGATTCAACCCAGGTCCGGCCATTCCTGACTAGCTGCCGACTTCAGTTCTCCTTGCAGCCAAGGACCTTCGCCACGGAGGGGGCTAAAGTTGGGTATGCCATCACTCACCTGACGGGCCGAGCTCGACTCTGGGGAACAGCAGAGTTTGAACGTCAAACCCCCGCATGTGCAACCTTCGACCTGTTTGCTGAGGAGATGCTGAAGGTGTTTGACCTGGATTCACCAACCGCAGAGGCGTCTCGTGAACTGTTCAGTATTCGACAAGGCAGACGTACAGTCGCAGACCATTCCATCGACTTCCGAACCCTGGCTAGACGAAGTTCTTGGAACACACCATCGTTGGTGGACGCGTTCTTCCATAGTTTGGCTGACCATATCAAGGACGAGTTGGTCTCCCATGAACTGCCTTCCACTCTTGATGAAGCCATCGCACTAACTGTCAGGATCGACAGAAGGATACAGACCCGTCGTCGTGAGAGGGGGCGCCAAGGTCCACCTACTACCGGCATTCGGAGAGATCCGACTGGGCTCCTGTCATCTACTGCCACTCACCCAGGTCAGCTTGATCAGTCTGAGCCTATGGAGATTGGGCGAGCCTCTCTCACTCCTGCAGAGCGCCAGCGACGCTTCACCTCAAACCTCTGCCTCTATTGTGGAGGTGATGGACATCGTGTGGTAACCTGCCCTTTAAAGGGCCGAAGCTCACCGGGCATAGGGGGAGTCCGGTTGAGTTCAATGACCATCCAGTCCTCCGACCGCAAACCCCTGCTGCAAGTTCACCTCTGCCTCTCTGACTCAACTCACACCCTGGCTGCTCTGGTGGATTCTGGCGCCGAAGCCAACATAATGGACATCAAGCTGGCACGCCAACTGGGACTGGAGAACCTCCGTTTGACACCTCCTATTCCTGCCCGGGCACTGGACGGACACTTACTCGGATCGGTCACTCATGTCACGGCCCCGGTCTCGATGGGTCTGTCCGGAAACCATCAAGAAACTATCCAGTTTCACCTGCTCCCCTCTCCAGGCCAACCCCTCATCCTGGGTTACCCATGGCTCCGCCGGCACAACCCTCAGCTCGACTGGGTGACCGGGGTGATCAGGGAGTGGGGAGAGGACTGCCACCGAACCTGCCTGCTTGCTGCCGCACTACCCCCTCGGCCAGTACCTACTAACTCCGCTCCTGACCTCTCCAATGTCCCAGAATGCTACCATGGTCTCAGAGAGGTGTTTAACAAAGCAAGAGCCACATCTCTGCCCCCTCACCGACCGTACGACTGTGCCATCGACCTCCTCCCTGGAACAGCCCCTCCAAAGGGTCGTCTTTATTCGTTGTCTGCTCCTGAAAGAAAGTCCATGGAGGACTACATCAATGGCTCTCTGTCCGCAGGATTAATCCGTTCATCTTCATCTCCTGCTGGTGCTGGCTTCTTCTTTGTGGGGAAGAAGGACGGATCTCTTCGCCCCTGCATCGACTACAGGGGACTCAACGACATCACAGTGAAGAACCGTTACCCTCTGCCTCTGCTCACCTCTGCTTTTGAGTTGCTCCAGGGAGCCACTGTTTTTACCAAGTTGGATCTCAGAAACGCTTACCACCTAGTGCGGATCCGGGAGGGAGATGAATGGAAAACCGCATTCAATACACCAACAGGCCACTACGAGTATCTGGTTATGCCTTTTGGCCTCACCAATGCTCCTGCTGTGTTCCAGGCTCTAGTGAATGATGTACTGCGGGACATGTTAAACAAGTTTGTCTTCGTTTACCTGGATGACATCTTAATCTACTCCAGAAACCTGTCTGAACACACCCGCCATGTCCAGCAAGTCCTTCATCGTCTTCTGGAGAATTCCCTCTACGCCAAGGCAGAGAAATGTGAGTTTCACGTCAAGACAGTGGCCTTCCTGGGGTACATAGTGGCAGAGGGAAGTATCCAAATGGATCCTGCCAAAGTATCAGCAGTCACTTCATGGCCAGTTCCGGAGAACAGAAAGAAGCTGCAACAGTTTCTGGGGTTTGCTAACTTCTATAGAAAGTTTATCCGGAACTACAGTACCGTTGCTGCCCCTCTCACTGCTCTAACCAGCACCAAGCAACCCTTCACCTGGACCCCAGCAGCCGACAAAGCCTTCAGTACCCTCAAGGTGAGGTTCACCTCCGCTCCCATCCTCCAGATGCCTGATGTGGACCGGCAATTCATTGTGGAGGTGGACGCCTCGGATGTGGGAGTTGGTGCTGTGATTTCTCAGTGGGCTGCGGAGGATAGGAAGCTCCATCCCTGTGCCTTTTTCTCACGTCGGTTGTCCCCCTCTGAGTGCAATTACGACATAGGGAACCGTGAGCTGCTGGCTGTGAAGCTTGCCTTGGAGGAGTGGCGTCACTGGCTGGAGGGGTCCACCATTCCATTTCTCGTTTGGACCGATCATAAGAACTTGGAGTACATCCGCACGGCCAAACGGTTGAACTCCAGGCAGTCCCGCTGGGCCCTGTTCTTCACCAGGTTTAATTTCACTCTGTCATACCGGCCTGGATCACGCAACACCAAGCCAGACGCCCTCTCCCGTCAATTCCAGAAGGATGACACCCCCTCCAAGGACCCTGTGTCGATTCTGCCAAGTCCCTGCATCGTTGCAGCTCTGACCTGGGCTGTTGAGGAACAGGTGCTGGAGGCTCTCCGTAACCAGCCAGGTCCCAGCACTTGCCCAGCTGACCGCCTTTTTGTCCCCGAAGACCTGAGGTCCCAGGTCGTTCAGTGGGGACATGACTCCCGCCTAGCTTGTCACCCTGGCTCCACCCGCACTTACAACCTGCTCGCCCAGAGGTTCTGGTGGCCCTCTCTGAGGAAGGATGTACGGGAATTCGTCCAAGCCTGCCCCATCTGCAACCAACACAAGTCGTCCTGCCAGCCCCCAGCCGGATTGCTGCAGCCCCTGCCTGTGCCCAGACGTCCCTGGTCTCACATCGCCCTTGACTTTGTCACGGGGCTGCCCCCTTCAAGTGGCATGACCGTCATTCTCACCATAGTTGACCGTTTCAGCAAGATGGCACACTTCATTCCCCTCCCCAAGCTCCCAACCGCCAAGGAGACCGCCCAGGTGGTCCTGGAACACGTCTTCCGGATCCACGGACTGCCAAAGGATGTAGTTTCTGACCGTGGTCCACAATTCTCCTCCGCTTTTTGGAAGGAGTTCTGTCACCTGCTGGGAGCCACAGTCAGTCTGACTTCCGGATTCCATCCCCAATCCAATGGGCAGTCAGAGCGGGCTAATCAGGAGCTCGAGAAGGCACTGCGATGCATGACTTCACGCAACCCCCACTCCTGGTCGCAGCAATTGACATGGGTGGAGTACGCACACAATTCTCTGACCTGCTCTGCCATCGGTATGTCCCCTTTCCAATGTGTTTATGGATACCAGCCTCCTCTATTTGCCAGCCAGGAAGAGGAGGTTACTTGCCCATCTGCACTTGCTTTTGCCCGTCGATGTCGCCGCACCTGGTCACAAGCCCGAGCCACACTCCTCAGATCCGTTGCCAGCTACACTACCGGGGCCAACCGTCGGAGAATTCCTGCTCCCACCTACCATGTTGGTCAAAGGGTGTGGTTGTCATCGAAGAACCTGCCACTCAGGGTGGAGTCGCAGAAGCTGGCACCTCGGTTCATTGGCCCATTCCCTATCATAAGAGTGATTAGCCCAACTGCTGTCCGGCTCCAACTGCCTAATTCCCTGAGGGTGCACCCCACTTTCCATGTGTCTAAGATTAAGCCCATCCATGAGAGTCCGCTGGTCCCTGCTGCGCCTTGTCCTCCTCCTCCACGGCTCGTCGATGGTGGTCTGGTTTACACCGTCCGCCGCCTGCTTCGGTCCAGACGGAGGGGTAGGGGTCTCCAGTACCTCATTGACTGGGAGGGCTATGGACCTGAGGAAAGGACCTGGGTGCCAGCTAGTCGGATTGTGGATAGGACTCTCATCACCGCTTTCCACCAACAGCATCCTGATCAACCTGCAATCCGTAGGGGCCGCCCCAGAGGGGTCCCTAACCGTCCTGCCCGCTCGGCTTCCTGTCCTGTGCCTGATCCTGTCTCGGGACCTGTCCCATCTCCCGACCACGGCCCTCCGGCTTCCTCCGAGGATGAGGACGTTCACTCGGACCGTTCGGAGGAGTTCTAGCCCTCCTCCGGCTCCCCTCCTCCCGCCCGGCGTGGTGTTGCTCTTGGGACTTCTGGGGCCGTCCCTTGGGGGGGGGGTTCTGTCATGAGCCTCTCACTCCACCGGGTTACCACCTTATTTTCTTCCACTCTGCTCACCACTCTCTCTACTCAGCCTAACTAGCTCCACCTGTCCCTGCTCTGCTCTGCTCTAATTACTCTGCCAGCTGCGCTGCATTACCCACTACCTCTCCCAGTATTTAAGGCCCTGTCTTTCAGCTCTCCGGTGTCAGATCGTCTGCAAAGCTCACACCCGGAACCTGTTTGCTCGCGCTTCTGGCTCACCCTGGTTTTGTGACCCCGGACCTGCCTGATTTTTGGATACTCGTCTGCCCCAGGAGATCCAGACCTGCTTCTGCCATTACGACTCCTGACTACTCTTCAATCCCGGTAACTCTGACCAGCCTTCTGCCTTGCTACTACGTATTTTGGATTTCCCTTGAACTGTACTGCTGCCTTGTTTCATTCCGCCCTGTTGTGTCTGTGTCTCCCCCCCCCCAGGACTTCTGGACCACCCACCACCGGCTTCATAGGACGCATCGCTGCCACTGGGGGGGGCACAGACCCAGCACATTGGACGGGATCCCTGTTACCCCTGGAGCCTTCATTCACTCCCTACTTCCCTTTTCCCTTAAGTTTAATAAACTTTCTGGTGTGACGCAATTGTGGTCCTCTGGTCGTCTGTCTGAACCGTGACATGCATGTTGAGTTGATCAATGACTCATTCGGCTAATATTCTGGTTGAAAGTAAAGAACTGTAGACCAATACCCTAGTGATGGACATAGTTTTCCTTATTTCCTCAAAAAAAAAGTTACTATCAGAACATACTGTACATGTACAGAGACACTAAAATACTACAATACAATACAATCCAAACAATATTTAAAGTTACAAACAAACTGAATTGATCGATTTTTGGCATTGGTGTCCAGAACCATCAGAGTTAGAGACAAAGATAGCCTACACAGTACTGTATAAAAATATTATTTGCGAACAGCCAGACTGCAGAAAAACAGATATGATGTGAATGATTTATATGTCATGTTTCTGGAACGGAATCATACTGCAGATAGCCAACCTCTGAGAGCCCATGGTTTAATGTGAAGTCTACAAAGAGGTTCCAGATCCATTCACAGGGCAAATACAGGCTTCCTTTCTCTGAGGTTCACACAGTCATTAAATCTCACTTTTAGGTCAGTCAGCTTCATGGTCTGTATCACCTAAGGTCTGAATTCTCAGCTATGCATGAATAAAACTGTGATTTCTATGTAGAAAGCGCATGAATTTGTTTCAGCCAGGGGGTTAGGTCCGCAGAGGTAAACACATGGTCACAAGCACGCAACACACAAACGTCCCATTCATCCGCATGTATAGAAGGTAGCAGAGATGAAGACAACTCATCTAATCCGGATGTAATCACAAACACAAAAAGAAGAGGAAATGGATCTCTCAGAGAAAGCACAGGCAATTAAAGCGACACAGGGTATTAGTTCTGGAGGGTAAGCAATGTTCAGCAACTAATACTTTGATGCAAAAGGCACTTTTTCCCATTCCCAAGCAATTAAATACTGGATATATTTCCCTGATATTTGTCTGTCATGTTCAGTCTAAACAAAGTGGCATTCTAAGGCAGCTTTGGTGAAATGAAAAAATATCAAAATCTCTCTCTCTCTCCTCGTTCCATCTCTGCCCCGTGGTCGGAGATTTCATGAGTGAGCTGGTAATAATCACGGGTGACTGGATTCTCACCTTTTCCTGAGAACTTGCAGAGAATTAGAGCCAAACTGAAATAAAACACAGTGAGTGGCGGCTACAGTAGAGAGGCTTTTAATAACCAGATGTGAATGTCTCCTGGCACTACTCTGAAGCTGGTGGAATTGCTCTATTTCTCTAGAGGACGAGAAAGTGAGAGAGAAGGAAGACAGGGGTTTCAATGAATCTTATGATACATTAGTGTAGTTAGAGAGGGAGAGTACTCTGAATAAGACATTTTGCAGCAGATATGAAATAATTAGGTTACATTTTGGAGGAAAGTGAAGGTCATAGAGTTGTCAGACATCTGTTTTAGACGTTTAAAAGGTTATTACATTTCCTAAAATAGAGGTGACAACTGCTTTCGGAACCCAAAAGCTTTATTATACACATTATTCTTGAAGTTAAAGTAATTTTATTTAAATGATTACAAATTAATTACCTTTTCAAATACTCTATTTGATTTATGCTTTGTTTTTTCAATATGGTATACAGATATTATTGTTTTAAAACAAGCGTATCTTCAGACATTTTACAGTGTAATTCGTTTTTGTTGTTAGTAGCCTACTCCTGGAAGATTTGACCTGTTGGCACATTTTCACATTTGCTCTTTTTCAGTGGCAGGCCCAAGATTAAACCAGGGGCCAAAGCAGGCTAAAAGAGCACAACCTAAACGTGTTCTCACTAGGGTTCTAAAGCAACAGGTAGTTTACCAAAGTTATCGGAATCATCAGTAATTTTGGTAAATAACAGAAAATCTATGACAATCTATCGTAACTTTGGTCATTTATACTTGAATAACTTTTAGAAAATGTATTCATATACAGTTGAAGTCGGAAGTTTACATAGACTTAGGTTGGAGTCATTAAAACTCGTTTTTTAACCATTCCACAAATTTCTTGTTAACAAATTATAGTTTTGGCAAGTCGGTTAGGACATCTACTTTGTGCATGACACAAGTAATTTTTCCAACAATTGTTTACAGACAGATTATTTAACTTATAATTCACTGTATCACAATTCCAGTGGGTCTGAAGTTTACATACACTAAGTTGACTGTGGCTTTAAACAGCTTGGGAAATTCCGGAAAATGATGTTATGGCTTTAGAAGCTTCTGATAGGCTAATTGACATCATTTGAGTCAATTGGAGGTGTACCTGTGGATGTATTTCAAGGCATACCTTCAAACTCAGTGCCTCTTTGCTTGACATCATGGGAAAATCAAAAGAAATCAGCCAAGACCTCAGAAAAAAAATTGTAGACCTCCACAAGTCTGGTCCATTCTTGGGAGCAATTTCCAAATGCCTGACGGTACCACGTTCATCTGTACAAACAATAGTACACAAGTATAAACACCATGGGACCACGCAGCCATCATACTGCTCAGGAAGGAGACGCGTTCTGTCTCCTAGAGATGAACGTACTTTGGTGCAAAAAGTGCAAATCAATCCCAGAACAACAGCAAAGAACCTTGTGAAGATGCTGGAGGAAACAGGTACAAAAGTATCTATATCCACAGTAAAACGTGTCCTATCTCGACATAACCTGAAAGGCCGCTCAGCAAGGAAGAAGCCACTGCTCCAAAACCGCCATTAAAAAAAAGCCAGACTACGGTTTGCAACTGCCCATGGGGACAAAGATCTTATTTTTGGAGAAATGTCCTCTGGTCTGATGAAACAAAATTAGAACTGTTTGGCCATAATGACCATTGTTATGTTTGGAGGAAAAAGGGGGTTGCTTGCAAGCCGAAGAACACCATCCCAACCGTGAAGCACGGGGTGGCAGCATCATGCTGTGGGGGTGCTTTGCTGCAGGAGGGACTGGTGCACTTCACAAAATAGATGGCATTATGAGGAAGGAAAAGTATGTGGATATATTGAAGCAACATCTCAGACATCAGTCAGGAAGTTCAAGCTTGGTCGCAAATGGGTCTTCCAAATGGACAATGACCCCAAGCATACTTCCAAAGTTGTGGCAAAATGGCTTAGGGACAACAAAGTCAAGGTATTGGAGTGGCCATCACAAAGCCCTGACCTCAAATCTATATAAAATATGTGGGCAGAACTAAAAAAAAGCGTGTGCAAGCAAGGAGGCCTACAAACCTGATTCAGTTACACCAGCTCTGTCAGGAGGAATGGGCCAAAATTCATCCAATTTATTGTGGGAAGCTTGTGGAAGGCTACCCGAAACGTTTGACCCAAGTTAAACAATTTAAAGGCAATGCTACCAAATACTAATTGAGTGTATGTAAACTGCTGACCCATTGGGAATGTGATGAAAGAAATAAAAGCTGAAATAAATCATTCTCTCTACTATTATTCTGACATTTCACATTCTTAAAATAAAGTGTTGATCCTAACTGACCTAAAACAGGGAATTTAAACTAGGATTAAATGTCAGGAATTGTGAAAAACTGAGTTTAAATGTATTTGGCTAAGGTGTATGTAAACTTCCGACTTCAACTGTATACAGTAGCATTCATTTTTTATATCTGTGTCCATATTGTCCATGAGTTTCTAGTACATAGACTATATGGTTCAAGAGAACATAGCCTAAATAATACAAAAAACATCTAATCAACAATGACATTATTTTCAATTAACTCTGCAACTCTTCCAACTATTGACTTATTTTCTGCCACCAGTTTGACTGCCACCAACAAATACATACTGACATAGTCAAATAAATAAAAGTGTAAAGAAATATAAAAATGATATTTCATGCTGAAACCCTCATATTAAACACCAATTGTATAGTCCCAGTCGGTATTAGTAAAACTAAATGCATGCTCTTCAATCGAACGCTGCTGGCACCCGCCCACCCGACTAGAATCACTACTCTCGGCGGTTTTGAACTAGAGTATGTGGACAACTACAAATACCTAGGTGTCTGGTTAGACTGTAAACTATCCTTACAGACTCACATTAAGCATCTCCAATCCAAAGTTAAATCTAGAATCGGCTTCCTATTTCACAACAAAGCCTCCTTCACTCATGCTGCCAAACATGCCCTCATTAAACTGACTATCCTACCGATCCTTGACTTCGGCGATGTCATTTACAAAATAGCCTCCAACACTCTACTCAGCAAATTGGATGTAGTCTATCACAGTGCCATCCGTTTTGTCACCAAAGCCCCATATACTACCCACCACTGTGACCTGTACGCTCTTGTTGGCTGGTCCTCACTACATATTCGTCGCCAAACCCACTGGCTCCAGGTCATCTATAAATCACTGCTAGGCAAATTCCTGCCTTATCTTAGCTCATTGGTCAACATAGCAACACCCACCCGTAGTATGCGCTCCAGCAGATATATCTCACTGGTCATCCCCAAAGCCAACACCTCCTTTGGCCGCCATTCCTTCCAGTTCTCTGCTGCCAATGACTGGAACGAACTGCAAAAATCTTGCACATCTATCATTCCAGTGTTAATACTAAATTGTAATTATTTTGGACTATGGCCTATTTATTGCCTTACCTCCATAACTTGCTACATTTGCACACACTGTGTATATATTTTCTGTTGTATTTCTGACCCTATGTTTTGTTTACCCCATATGTAACTGTTTTTTATCGCATTGCTTTGCTTTATCTTGGCCAGGTCGCAGTTGTAAATGAGAACTTGTTCTCAACTGGCTTACCTGGTTAAATAAAGGTGAACTAAAAATAAATAAATAAATTTGATAGAACATTGCGGCCCTGCCCGCCTGTGGGGAAAACAATGTGTGGTTACCTATGTTACCCCATTGGCTCACAGCAAAATCTTGACCTTTTTCTAACACTATTTTCTTGTTTTCTGCTTCTTTTAATCAATTACAAAACGATATTTAAGAAAAGTACATGTCTAAAGATTACTTTTCAACATTGCCTGCTCCTGAGCTTTCTCACTACTTAGAAAAACGTAATATTGTAGGACTTCCCTCACGCCCCTTTTCATGACAGTGCTAGCAGCCACGTGAGTGAGTGCTAGCTAGCTACCGACCGGAACATTAAGCTAGCCAAGCCCAACAACACAAACAAATGGCCTATAAAGCTACAAGTAGTGAGTGGAGTTACAAATGGACTATACGACACAGGTTAAATATCTTACCTGTGATTAAATGTTTTCCACACACAAAGCTACAGTACGTGTAGCCTACTTGGACACTGGGTCCCCACATTTCCCACTCTCCCAATGCTGAATAGCCTGAAGCCACAGGGCTCTTCTCGCAGGCTCTACCTCTCTACTTGGGAGCATTGTGAACCGTAGGTCGGGATCTTTTGAGTGGTTACATGTACAGCGAACAACACAGCAACTTTCCGGCATGTTTTGTTGTAGTTGGCTCTTTTACACTGGGTGTCAATGGGAAATAACTTTTGTTATCCCCAATTTGTGGGCGTGGTCGAGGGGAATTCCATATTATTACGTGAATATGGACTATTCACTAAGTTGACTATTCACTAAGTTGATGGTTTATATTTAAGATAATGTTTTACAGCTTTGTCATTCTATTATTATTATTTTTATAATCTCTGGCCAGAGATAACTATAGACACCTGTAAAAACCTGAAGTACCCAAAAGGGCCAATATATGTATTGTGATAGATCACATAAAATCCTTGAAAGATACCAAAATTCTGGTAGTTTACTGGTAAACTTCGAAAGTTTCCAGTAATATACCCTCCCTTTGCAACCCTAGTTCTCACTCTATGGTGCCTCTATGAACTGTGGGCCGCTGTGTCTTTAAAATGTCTATGAGGTTCAGTGAACATGACAGAACTTTCTGGTACATGCAAGTGCACCCACCGTGAGGGATCCATTTTTTTTGGACAGAATCATGCAATGTTCAACCTCTCCACACCCCTTGTTTTAGGAAACCGTATCTGCACAAGGGTGTTGAGTAAGAGAGGTAAGATTGAGTTGGAGGCAGGGGCGGACTGGGACAAAAATGAATCCCTGGCATTTCAGCCCCATCAGTCCACATCACCGCGTGTTCACCGTTGTGAATGAATAAACACATTTATTAGATAAAGAAAAAATATTACTGATTAATGTCTAATAGATGACAATTGGCTCAAAATACCTTATGAAAGTCTAACTACTTATATTGCGGTGGTTACAATAAGGAACTGGCAGTCTCTCTCTCTCTCTCTCTCTCCCTCTCTCTCCCTCTCTCTCCCTCTCTCTCTGTTTTCTTCTATTGAATTAAATATACAACCTTCTGTGTTTGTCAAAGAATGATGCCGGGACTAGTTTATGTGGATGCGGACAGATTTCCAGTGTTGTGTTTCATTGGACAGTGTCAAATGCATATTTGTATATTTCTGCCAAGAAGTGATGGGCCTAACAGCAGATGAAATAAACGGGAGATAGGCGGGACTTTTCGGCCTTCAGTGCAGTGCAGTATGTAATGTAATCCGACACCAGAGTCACTTGTTAATATAGCTCATAAACTCACTCGCTGGGTTGAAGCGAATAAACATTGATAAAGCAATGAAAATACACAGACAGTCCCCAAATTGACCTTTATTGTAATACATGATGACTTGTGTTTAGTTAAAAGCACTGTATAAATGTCTAGTAGGCTATTGCCTTATATATGTGTTATATAAGCCAATTGAACTACTTGTTAGGCTATGTTGCAAGTAGCCTAGTGTTTTCGGCACCACCCTTACGTTTTTCTGTTTTGACTGAGTGACTGACAGAGTCAGCGTAGGTCTCACTGTCTTTGATGATGCATGTTTGACTTTGAATGTGAATTTGCGCCACCTCAGCCCATTTTGGTAGGGGGTATGGCCGTTGCCCACTGGTCAGCCAAAAGCTCAATATAGACAACTATGACAACAGATATATAGCGCAAAAGTAAAAAAAAAAACAGGCTCATGGGCCACTGGCCGTGTCAAATTTGTTTATACACACAGTGCATTCGGAAAGTATTCAGACCCCTTGACCTTTTCCACATTTTGTTACGTTACAGCCTTATTCTAAAATTGATTCAACTGTTTTTTCCCCTCATCAATCTACACACAATAACCCATAATGAAAAAGCCAAAACAGGTTTTTAGACATTTTTGCAAATGTATTACAAATATAAAATGGAAATATTACATTTACATAAGTATTCAGAGCCTTTACTCAGTACTTTGTTGAAGCACCTTTGACAGCGATTACAGCCGCAAGTCTTCTTGGGTATGACGCTACAAGCTTGGCACATCTGTATTTGGGGAATTTCTCCCATTCATATCTGCAGATCCTCTCAAGCACTGTCAGGTTGGATGGGGAGAGTCACTGCACAGCTATTTTCAGGTCTCTCCAGAGATGTTCGATCGGGTTCAAGTCCGGGCTCTGGCTGGGCCACTCGAGGACATTCAGAGACTTGTCCCAGAGCCACTCCTGCATTGTCTTGGCTGTGTGCTTAGGGTCGTTGTCCTGTTGGAAGGTGAACCTTCGCCCCAGTCTGAGGTCCTGTGCGCTCTGGAGCAGGTTTTCATCAAGGATCTCTCTGTACTTTGCTCCGTTCATCTTTCGCCCGATCCTGACTAGTCTCCCAGTCCCTGCCATTGAAAAACATCCCCACAGCATGATGCTGCCACCACCATGCTTCACCGTTGGGATGGTATTGGCCAGGTGATGAGCGGTGCCTGGTTTCCTCCAGACGTGACGCTTAGTATTCAGGCCAAAGAGTTCAATCTTGGTTTCATCAGACCAGAGAATCTTGTTTCTCATGGTCTGAGAGTCGTTTTGGTACCTTTTGGCAAACTCCAAGCCGGCTATCATGTGCCTTTTACTGAGGAATGGCTTCCGTCTGGCCACTCTACCATAAAGGCCTGATTGGTGGAGTGCTGCAGAGATGGTTGTCCTTCTGGAAGGTTCTCCCATCTTCACAGAGGAACTCTGGAGCTCTGTCAGAGTGACCATCAGGTTCTTGGTCACCACCCTGACCAAGGCCCTTCTCCCCCGATTGCTCAGTTTGGCCGGGCTGCCAGCTCTAGGAAGAGTCTTGGTGGTTCCAAACTTCTTCCATTTAAGAATGATGGAGGCCACTTCTTGGGGACCTTCAATACTGAATAAATGTTTTGTTACCCTTCCCCAGATCAGTGCCTCGACACAATCCTTTGACCTAATGGTTTGGTTTTTGCTCTGACATGCACTGTCAACTGTGGGACCTTATACAGACAGGTGTGTGCCTTTCCAAATCATGTCCAATCAATTGAATTTACCACAGGTGGACTCCAATCAAGTTGTAGAAACATCTCAAGGATGATCAATGGAAACAGGATGCACCTGAGCTCAATTTCGAGTCTCATAGCAAAGGGCCTGAATATTTATGTAAATAAAGTATTTCTGTTTTTATTTTTAATACATTTGCAAACATTTCGAAAAACCTGTTTTCACTTTGTCATTATGGGGTATTGTGTGTAGATTTATGAGGATAACATTTATTTAATCAATTTTAGAATAAGGCTGTAACGTAACAAAATGTGGGAAAAGTGAAGGGTTCTCAATACTTTCCAAATGCTCTGTATATTTAAAAAATATATATATATTTCGTCCAGCCCATCCTAATAAAAGATGGTCCAGCCCTTCTGGCATTTTCCAGAATTGCCACACAGCCAATCTGCCCATGGGTGGAGGAAAAGGTGGCAAGAGCGTGACTTTGACGCTAATGCATGCCGAATCGTCCTGTAATGCCTAGGCTCTAAATTGGAAAAATTGACCTTGCGTGGAGAGGTGACACAAGCCTGCTCTCTGAGACATTGCAGGGGCTAAGTGCATTCTTCTGAGCAGGCTGCAGCGGAGCCTGGAGGCCAAGCAAATATTTCATGAGTAATTTAATATCTGGAACATGAGTACAGCCCACTCAGGATACTGGCCCCGAAACAGACAGTGATCTGGGAGGCAGGGCGAGCGATGGGGAGAGAAGAGGATGAGGGGCCGAGGGGGCGGTTAGTACAACACTGCAGCCCTCCTGGCGGCACAGTACACCCTCCACCCTGATCGCCCCCTCCTTTCCCTGGTTCAAGGGTCACGCTCAATCTGTCCATCCCTGATGTGCCCTGAACCGAAACGGTGTGTCGGCTTTGGAGGCTGAGGGCCATGCATGCAACTACAGTACCACCTGTATCAGAGGAACACTTTATATGCGGCATGTGAATGATGAGATGATTACTGTATCACGGTGTTAGCTGCCTGGATTAAGTACTAATGTACTATATTGTAAATGTATAGTAGCAGAAAATCTATTTAAGATAATTAACCAATATACTGAAACTAGACTGATCAAAATGATCATATCATTAGGATGTACAGTAATGTACAGTAATGTACAAAACATACATTATTTCAAATATGATCACTGAAAGAGATGGAGACCCGCACACTGTCGAATAAATCCAAAGCGGAGGCATAAATGCACAAATAAAGATGTTTTATTTGGACATGGTGCCCAAATAAAACATCTTTATTTTTGCATGTAAGCCTCAGTTGTTTATTTATTCCTCTTTTTCGACAGTGTTTGGGTCTCCATCTCTTTCAGTATTCTCATTTTGATACCTATGCACCTGGAACCGACACTATTTTCACTATGATCACTGCACATATTTGCGTGTTGACTACATTTTCCGGGTAATGCCAAGGCAATGAATGAATTACTTCTGAGAGAGTGGCTCTTCACAAACTGTGCTCATTGTTCCTGTGGCTAATGGAGCATTGAAAAGTCTGAGGTTGAGGAGAGTCCGACTACGCTGATTAGAGTCGAGGGTTCTCAGACCTAGATCAGCATCTGTTACAGCTCGTACACACCAGCTCCTGAATGTTTTAGGGAATCCCTGGGACGCCACACCAGGGTAGCCTCATGCCTTGTGAGAGATAGCACTGTTTGCAAACTAGCAAGTCGAGTGGGAATTCAACTGCATATAACAATATATGACACTGAAATTAAAGGGTATAACGTTTAGATTAGGGTAGTAGGGGTAAGCCTCTATGAAGAAATAGGTCAAATAGAGTGTTTGCTCTTTGGTAGTCTACTGTCTGCTGAATTTCTGGGTGATTTCCATTTTGGAGTTAATTTTAGTGTATTTACGTACAAGCATATTAGACCAAATGTACAAATGAGTGAATTTTTGTCTATCTCCCTGAATGTATGTCAAACATATTAATTTGTCCCTTGGAGGTTACCAGTTATCTCAGCTACTGTATATGTAAATTACAAATGTGACAAAAGCCACACAGATGGGCTGGAGTCTGGGTTGCCATGAACAAAAACTTCCTAAACCTTTAATGGAACAAGCCCTAGGTTACCCAGCTACAGCAAACATTTCCCTGGGTTAGATTTCCTTTTCTCCCATGGACCGCCACTGGGAATGATGTCTTTCTCTCTCTCAACAGGATGATGCAGTGAAGCTGCTGACAGTAAAAGCGATGGCTGTCAATGCACTATCATCTCTAGTGCCATCAGGGGCCTTGATGACTGAATATGGTGGGAAGAGCCACAGACGATGTGACACATGTTTGTGGTGGTAAGAGAGCGTTATTGAGAACGGTGAAGGTGAGGAGAGAATGTGAAAGCATTCACAGGACCTGGCGCCTATTCTATGGATATTTTCTGATGACATTCATTTTACTATAGAGGACCTCTTAAGAACTGAGATACGTGAATTAAAAGATTGTTAATAGCTGGATCCCATCTTGATGGCTCGCTGAATGACGTAATGATCCAGCGTTTTCCGTAAATGGCAGTACCTGGTTTGGTGAAGTAAACATAGGAGTTAGCATGACAGGATGCTAAAAACAAGACAAAAGCTAGATTAAATGCCAGAACATAAAAATAAATATATCACTTTAATACATTTAACAGTGCCAAAGATAAAAAATGTTTTATGTAATACTGGGGGAAATTATAAAAAGAGGGAAAAAAGAAAAGTGCATGTACATTGTCCTCTTGCACTCATAATTGGAATGATCTATTGTCCATATTAAGCTTCTGTTAAAAAGCTTCTTCATGGAATTGGATTAAAACCAGTTCATATTGAATAACAGATTCATTTTCGTTAATAGTTTTTTCATCACTAGTTAGTTAGGCCTCTGGAGAGAAGCTTGAGACACAGCATAATAGCAAATCCCCATATTTGGGAAAAGCCAGCTTTTCAATGACCCAATTTAATTTATTTAATAAATTACTTTTCATTGACATGCCCACAAGAGATACAAAAATAATTTGTTAGCTTAAAGGCTTGGGTACATTTACATGAAGAAAAATAGGAGAAAGGAAATACTCAAGTCATTTTACTTAATTCGAACACTGAGCCTTGAAAACAGCCTTTTAACAGTGACAATCGTAATCTTCTATAATTCTGTTTTGCAGATTTTCCACACAAAATGGACTCTGTTTTCCCAGATAGTGGGACTCAGTATTGCGGTCCATTACTTATGTTGGGATTAACTTTAGACCGGCATTTAGTTGTTTTTCTTTTTGTGTGTGGGAAAAGGGGGAGTCTAAAAGTGGCTTTAATCTGCTCTGACCAGAGTGGTAATGATCAGTCCTGGTGTGAGGGCTGGTATGCTGCTGCGGGGTGTATCTATCTAGGGTGGTGGGGTGTTTGTGCCTCCCTGGCCCTGATGCTGGCCATAAAGCAGACTGGATCAGGGGTGTGAGACAGAGGTCAGGGAGAGTTGGCCCTCTGAACTGGCAGATATTAGGCAGGGCAGAGCAGAGCGGAACAATCCTCCCATCCCCCGGAGGCATCCCACTGCTGCCTGTTAAATCTGTGTCAGGGAGGCAGTCCCAGCAACACACCAGACCCTCTCCTCTGGAGTCCCAAACTGTTAGGTGGGTCAGACCACTGGCCCAGTCTGCAGGCACAATCAATGGGCCAACAACAGTTAATAAGGAGTGTTATTAACAATAGACTGACACCAATAGAAGAAACGTGTTGAATAGTTATTGGAGTTTCATATTGTGATTGATCGTCATAATATTGAAAAACATAAAAACATATTAGTTTACATTTTTATGCTTTCCCCTATGGGCATTGCCAATCTCAGTAGCTAAATGACCGTTTTCTTCTACATAATACAACACTTTTTCCACTAACTGCTTTTAATAACAATATAGCTACTTAACAGGCAAAAGGTTTTGTCTAACTCGTTGTTTATTTTATTTTTTTACGGAACTTTTCCATCAAATATTATATTATCATATTCTACTATTCTATTATCGACTATATATGCCTCCACTCTTTCTAGCATCAATTCAAAGGTGTTGGCCGCCATTGCTTTCCTTAATTATATAGCTAAATCATTTTCCACTCTTGATACTGACATTTTTTATTAGCTTTAATTTGTGAGCATATTCATATATTCATCCTCAAACAAAGTAATATGGTAATAACAAAAGATCCTGTACGGCCTATGTAAAACTTGTGATTACATTCTTCTTTTGTGTTATTGACTTAATCTACAACAAGAGTGCCATGGCAAAGAACCATGAATTGCATGCATGTCAAAAACAGAATATGATTTGGAAACCTGAAGTATGAAACAGATAAATGGGCAAACAAGCTTGAAGCATGAAGGAGCATAGGCAACAGATGGAATTTCCTTCTATTTGCATGTCCCACGAATAGCACGTCGACCCCACAATAAGGACGGTGGACTGGGACACACACACACGCAATACACTGTGCTTTGTGGGAGAGGTTGACAGGCCTTAGCTGACCTACATAGACCACAAAGTAATATCAGCTCCTACAGAGGACGCTGTGTCCAGATGCCCCTCTCTATACTCTGGGATGGAAATAGGTCAGAGGTCAGGTGAAACAAATGAAAAGGAGGCAAAGGAAATTAACAACGGGCCTCATAGGAGAACAAGGAGGGAGGGGGCTGACATGGGTGATAATACCAGAGCAGAATGTTCCAGCCTTCATCATTTAGTACAGTAGATCGTCACTGGACTGACTGAGCCTCAAAAAGCCTCATTAGAGAATAATTTGTATAGGCTCAGCACCAACTGATATTAAAAGAGCTTAGATTAATATACTACGTTATGTGTGTGAAATGTTCACAGGAAAATTGTATCATCAATATATTGTGGGACATTCAAACTGAAAAGCGTAGGACTTGAGGGCAATTACATGCTGCTTATAAACTGTGTCCTGCATGAATTGTGAGGCCACACAAATGTTATTAATTAAAAGGAACCTTCCTTGTGTCAGAATTCTAACTTTAATTAATGTCTACATCGCTATAAACATTTCCTGGATTGACATGCATATCCTTTGAATTATCGCAGTACTACTGTATATACAATCATGTGAGGCTTCTGGCACCAGTTAATTTCCATCTCCCCTCTCTAATACTCCTGGCTCGTTAAGATATTGGCATGCAGCACAAGGGTATGTTGCCCTTTGTGGATCATTGCAAAATGAGATACTACATCATGACTTCCCCCGGAGGATCTGTCTTGATTGCACATTTTCTATCTGGGATGGAAAATCCTGTGGGGTTTATGTGGGTGGCAACGGTTGGCATTGCTGTGAAGACTTTGCATGCAAATGTCAAATAAAACAACTTCGGTCCTCCTTTCAACACGGGGGCAGGCCATGTCATAGATGCATTTTTCTTGACTCTGGCACAGTTACTACACAGGGTTCCACACAGGGTTCATTTTGTGAGGGTTGAGCTTGCCCACATTCTATTCTGATGTTCAAACATTTATGTGTAGCTCAGGCATCATTCTGCCCATAGGTTTATAATATTGGATCTAGGTCTTAACTTAACTACTGGTTGGACACAAGGACGAAGAGAAGGATCTGTGTATTTCAGACTCCACCTACTGCTTGCAGAAGGTGAACCATATATGTTGCGTCCCAATAATCTCTCTTTTCTCCCGTTGTGTGCACTTCTTCACTTCCCTTCATGGATTTGAAATGATTGAAATGACTGGTGTATGAAAGCTCCCTCTAGCCCATGCCTACACCAATCCAATGCTTTTACATTTTTGGGGAGAACTGAATGAGTGCTCTTTCTTTAGGAAGAAAGGAGAGATTATTGGGACGCAATCATAGTGATTGAGATGCTTACTGTAACGTTAAGACCAGAAGACATGGAGCATAGCTTGTTTGAGAGGAGCATGGAGGCCACCTTGTGGCCGTTTGTTAGATTCCTTTCATTTTTTAACATTTTAGTTATTTTAGCAGACGCTCTTTTCCAGAGCGATTTACAGTTAGTGAGTGCATACATTTATTTATTTATTATTATTATTATTTAATTTTTTTACTGGCCCCCCGTGGGGGTTCCACTGAAATAGCTGAATTATAGACATGCTCTCAACAAGTGAGCCTCTATATTGAAGGCTCTGGTTATTTCCATCACACTTTAGCCATATCAAGGAAGATGTGCATTTACAAACATGCTTCTGCAAAGGACTCTATAATAACATACTGTACAAAGATTGAGGGTGCAATAGCACAAGTAGGGTTGACACCTCAAGCACAGAAAAATAAGGAACACATACAGTGCCTTCAGAAAGTAGTCACACCCCTTGACTTTTTCCACATTTTGTTGTGTTACAGCCTGAATTTAAAATGGATTAAATTGAGATGTTTAATCACTGGTCTACACACAATACCCGATAATGTCAAAGTGGAATTATGCTTTTCGAAATTATTTTAAAAAAATACAATTTAAAAGCTGAAATATCTTGAGTCAATAAGTATTCAACCCCTTTTTTATAGCAAGCCTAAATAAGTTCAGGAGTAAAAATGTGCATGGTCTCTGTGTGCAATAATAGTTTTTAACATGATTTTTGAATTACCTCATCTCTGTACCCCACACATACAATTATCTGTAAGGTCCCTCAGTCGAGCAGTGTATTTCAAATACAGATTCAGCCACAATGAACAGGGAGGTTTTCCAATGCCTCGCAAGGAAGGACACCTATTGGTAGATGGGTAAAAATAAAAAATAAAGCAGACATTGAATAACCCTTTGAGCATGGTGAAGTTATTAATTACACTTTGGGTGGTGTATCATACACAAAAAAACAATTTTATGCACGCATGACTGTAAGTCGCTTTGGATAAAAGCGTCTGCTAAATGGCATATTATATTATTATTATATGTATCAATACACCCAGTCAATACAAGGATACAGGCATCCTTCCTAACTCAGTTGCCGGAGAGGAAGGAAACCGCTCAGGGATTTCACCATGAGGCCAATTGTGACTTTAAAACAGTTACCAAGTATAATGGCTGTGATAGGAGAAAACTGAGGATGGATCAATAACATTGTAGTTACTCCACAATACTAACCTAATTGACAGAGTGAAAAGAAGGAAGTAAATAAAAATATTCCAAAACATGCATCCTGTTTGTCAAAGCAATTCACTTTTTGTCCTGAATACAAAGTGTTATGTTTGGTGCAAATCCAATACAACACATTACTGAGTACCACTCTCCATATATTCAAGCATAGTGGTGGCTGCATCATGTTATGGGTATGCTTGTAATCGTTAAGGACTGGGGAGTTTTTCAGGATAGAAAAGCAACAGAATGGAGCTAAGCACAGGCAAAATCCTTTCCACCAGACACTGGGAAATTAATTCACCTTTCAGCAGGACAATAAACTAAATCACAAGGCCAGATCTACACTGGATTTTCTTTTTCAGGAACACAGTGAATGTTGCTGAGTTGCAGTTTTGATTTAAATCTGCTTGAAATCGATGGCAAAACCTGAAAATGGTTGACTAGCAATGATCAACAACCAATTTGACAGAGTTTGAATAATTTGGAAAAGAATAATGGGCAAATGTTGCACAATCCATGTGTGGACAGATCTTAGAGACTCGCAGCTGTAATCGCTGCCAAAAGTGATTCTAACATGTATTGATACAGGGGTTGAATACTTATCTAATCAAAAATAGATGTTTTATTATTTATTTATTTTTTTACAGATGTTTCTTTCACTTAGACATTACAGATTATTTTGTGTAGATCGTTGATAATGATCGACACAAATTAATGACAACAAAATGTGGAAAAAGTAAAGTGGTGTGAATACTTTCTGAAGGCACTGTATCTCATTCCAGGGTTTTGGGTGGGTGTGGGGGTGTTGGGAAAATGTTTCATTTTATCTAGAGGCTTGATGATTTCAATTAATGTAGCCATTCTAGCCATTACAGTTAATTTTGGTAGACCCCACCTTATGCTAAGTGAGTTATATCGGCAGGAATGCCTGCTTAGGCCAAGTCCTTTTTAATTTGAACCTTTTCAGTGTTGACAGTCTTTTAGTACATGTTTTGTAAATATTTTGCCAACCTTAAAGGTCCAATGCATTTTATTTTTTTTTATCTCATTTTCAAATCATTTCTAGGTAACAATTAAGTACCTTACTGTGATTGTTTTCAATGAAAATGGTCAAAAATAAAACAAAATAGCTTCTTAGCAAAATGCAATTTTGCTAGGACTGTCTGGGAGTGGTCTGAGAGAGGGACCTAATTGTAGGAGCCTAATGGGAGGGATGTGAAACCTGAAAACGAGCTGTTATTGGCAGAGAGGAGGGCAAACTCTCTTTGTTATTGGTCTACTAACTTAGAAGCAGATAACATTTTTATCTGGTCCAAAAAACCCACCCAGCCAAACAAGCTGAAAGTTCAGGCATTCTTTTCAAACAGCTCTTACACTAAAAGTGCATTATCATAATTTTCACAATTTCACTGTATTATTCCAACCTCATAGTGTGGAAATATATATAAAACACAGGAAAATCACGTTTTTCACTGCACTGCCCATTGAATTTTGTGGTCCTGGAACAAGATGGAGAAGACTGCCAAAAGTCGAGTTCGCTGGAAGGGCGTCGTTCATGGCCTATCCTCCATATGGGGCAATGGGCCAAATTATTTTTGTAGCACCAGTTACTTTTCACAAAGAGAGCAGGTAAACATAGATACAATAAGATCCACAGAAAAGGAAAATGGTGTATGTCATATAGATTGTGCTCTATATTGGGAGATACAAATCTCAGATAAAACATTGTCAGAGAATTTTCCTACATTTAGCTCCAATGACATACAAACTGTTTCATTTGACTTTCCAGTTTCCTGGATCACTTATTGCATAACTTGAAGTCGAATTACATAAAAAGCAGATCCTTTCTCAACTATCTTTCTGCAGTAGGCTATAATTTTTTATCCATTTGGGGGCAGTATATCCCAATTTAATCGCATCTCCTTTTGCATTTATTTTCAACAACACCCTTCAGTGACCCAATCATGTCTAGTTTGGTAAGGCAGCAGTGAAAACTGAAAAGCGAGGCTATATAAGACCACCTCATTGACATTCATTCATACAACATGTCTCTAGACGATATTTCCCTGAATAACATACAAATATTTGTCAAAAATCGCCATAGCAGCCATGAGTGGCATGACCTAAGTGATTCATGTCCCACTAGAAAACTGGGCATAGGCTGTGAGGAGGCCCTTCTGCAACACATTTCCAGGAAAATCTATTCCAAACAATCTATTCCCTTTTCAATTGGAAATTGGATGGTGGTAGGCCTACACCTTGAGATTGCCAACTTAATTTTATAAACAAACTGCAAGATTTAGGGTGCTGGCAAGTGAATTATCTTTTCCACCATACAGAGTCTAGTGTTTTGCAACCAAAATAAATGTGGGTGCGGCTTTTGCACATATGTCTGCCTGCTGTAATGATATTGAACTACTCACCCTGGTAACTAACCCCACCTACAGGTAACTGCCAAAATAATGGAAACACTTCAGTAAATGAGGTTTTGTTCCTGAGTTAATTAAGCAATTAACATCCCATCATGCTTAGGGTCATGTATAAAAATGCTGGGCAGGCCAATATTTTGGCTACCATGGCTATGCCCCCATAGGATGACAATGCTCCCATACACAGGGTACGAGTGGTCACTGAATGCTTGATGAGCATGAAAACAATCTAAACAATATGCATCCCACTGGGCACAGACGTCAGTTCAAAATGTCACCATGTCATTGGATTTATGTTAAAAGTGGGTAAAAAAAGAATACCAAACGTTAATGACTTTTTTCAAATCCAATCAGTTTTCCACGTTGATTCAACATCATCACATTGGATTTTTTTTTTGGGGAATGACGTGGAAACAACTTTAATTAAATCCGTTTTTGCCCAGTGGGATGGCCATCTACAGATCTCAACCCAATTGAAAACGTATGGCAGATTCTGGAGCGGCACCTGAGAGAGCATTTTCAACCACCATAAAAAATAAATAAATAATAATTATGGAATTTCTCATGGAAGAATGGTGTCGCATCCCTCCAATAGAGTTCCAGAGATTGTAGGCCCAAGTGGGGGGAAATGTAGGGAAAATGGCGCCGCACAGTTTCCAGAAAACAGTTGCTTTCAAACTAGGGATTTCTTTGCTAATTGAGGTAAAACAGTAATTCTGCTCATAGATTATGCATGTATGAACTACACATTGACACATCCAACTCAAAGCGGTAGGTTTAAAAAATACTTACTTGTCGCCAAAGTTACAGAGCATGTCTTTAAGACAGTTTATGTTGGTGTTTCCTTTATTTTTGGCAGTTATCTGTACCTTGGCAAAAAACTAGTCGAGTCTCCAGACTTGTTGCAACTGAATGCCACAACAAAGAGGTTGCAGTGGCAGCTGCTTCATGATCTCTAGACAAAATGTTTATCATTTGGCATCAAATTACTGTATGTATAATCAGAAATGTTCCTGCTGCTGGTGAAATGCCATGGGATATTGTCATCGTTCCCAAATATCATTGAATAATTTTTCTGTATTATCAAGGTAGTCACATACTGTATGTGCACTGTAATCAGTTGATGCTGCCAATGTGCACTGTCCAAATAAACCTGAAACAGTGGACTGACTAACCCAGAGAAAATTGTTTGCAATGATGTCATTATGAGATGAGTCATTTTACTGATCTCTTACTCTTTGAAATATAATTTGTGAGGGAAAAGCACAATTCATTATGAGTGCAGCTTTGATTGACTGTGCCTTTCAATGCAACTCCCATGTAAATACACGGTTTCACTACACTCTTAGAAAAAAAGGTGCTATCTAGAACCAAAAAGGGTTCTTCGGCTGTCCCCATATCAGAACTCTTTGAAGAACTCCTTTTGGTTCCAGGCAGAACTATTTTGAGTTCCATGTAGAACCCTTTCCACAGAGGGTTCTACATGGAACCCAAAATAGTTCTACCTGGCACCAAAAAGGGTTATCCTATGGAGACAGCCGCAGAAGCCTTTTAGAAAAAAATTTTCTAAGAGTGTACTACATAATTTGTATGAACTAGGCTACAAATGATTAATGTATATATTAAAGGCTTTGGTCTTAACCCTGGCATTATAACACTAATGCAATATATGCTATAAATGCAAAAGTATGTGGACACCTCTTCAAATTAGTGGATTCAGCTATTTAACGTGGCACCGTCATAGGATGCCACCTTTCCAACAAGTCAGTTCGTCAAATTTCTGCCCTGCTAGAGCTGCCCCGGTCAACTGTAAGTGCTGTTATTGTGAAGTGGAAACGTCTAGGAGCAACAACGGCTTAGCCACGAGGTGGTAGGCCACACAAGCTCACAGAACAGGACCGCCGAGTGCTGAAGCGTGTAGCACGTAAAAATCGTCTGTCCTCGGTTGCAACACTCACTACCGAGTTCCAAACTGCCTCTAGAAGCAACGTCAGCACAGGAACTGTTCTTCAGGAGCTTCATGAAATGGGTTTCCATGGCAGAGCAGCCACACACAAGCCTAAGATCACCATGTGCAATGCCAAGCGTCGGCTGGAGTGGTATAAAGCTTGCTGGCATTGAACTCTGCAGCAGTGGAAACGTGTTCTCTGGAGTCATGAATCACGCTTCACCATCGGGCAGTCCGACGGACGAAACTGGATTTTGCAGATGCCAGGAGAATGCTACCTGCCCAAATGCATAGTGCCAACTGTAAAGTTTGGTAGAGGACGAATAATGGTCTGGGCCCCTTAGATCCAGTGAAGGGAAATCTTAATGCTACAGCCTACAGTGACATTCTAGACGATTCTGTGCTTCCAAATTTGTGGGAACAGTTTGTTCAGCATGACAATGCCCCCGTGCACAAAGCGAGGTTCATACAGAAATGATTTGTCGAGATCAGTGTGGAAGAACTTGACTGGCCTTCAAAGAGCACTGACCTCAACCCCATCGAACACCTTCGGGATGAATTGGAACGCTAATCGCCCAACATCAGTGCCCGACCTCACAAATGCTCTTGTGGCTGAATGGAAGCTGCAGCAATGTTCCAACATCTAGTGGAAAGCCTTCCCAGAAGAGTGGATGCTGTTATAGCAGCAAAGGGGGGACCAACTCCATATTAATGCCCATGATTTTGGAATGAGATGTTCGACGAGCAAGTGTCCACATACTTTTGATCATGTAGTGTATGTATCCCACAAATCTCATCCAACATGCAATCATCAAAAAGATCAGACTTTCTTATATCACCAGTGGTATGAGATACAAGTGTCACTGTATCCTTGGATTAGTACTCATGAACTGAGCCCACTCCTTTTCCACCAGACATCAAGCCACGTGTGGCATGTTACAGGAAAGACTGGAACCTGTCCTTAATGGCAAGAGGGTTTTCATTTGATTTCAGAGCGTAAACATGATTTACAAGAGATGTACAATAAGTCAGAGATTGTCATGGGATGAGTTTCTGATGTCATTCCTTTCAGTTCCATGTTTGTTCTGATGTGTTGTCTGTTATCTGACATCATCAGCACTGACTAACATGCATCTGACCTGCAAACAGATGCCTCTATTTCTCTTATCCTACCGAAAGTCATAGCAACAGGGATAAATAAGTCAGACCTGGCATATAACCAAAAAGAGAAACATAATGGGTCAGTTCTAGTTTCTGCATGACGTGAGTAGCTACTGTGTGCTTGTTTGTTGTGAATAACACTAATCCAATCCATATAAGCCACAAACTTTCTAAAATGTTAATTGAACATGAACTTTCAGGATCCCAAATGACAACCACTGGATGTTTGAGTCAAGGAGTATACTGCTTTTACATATTCAGTCTTGCTTAATTCACAGGTCTAATCAATGGGGGAAATGATCATATCCTTTTCCCCTATCAAATCAAATCAAATGTTATTGGTCACATACACATATTTGGCAGATGTTATTGCGGGTGTAGCGAAATGCTCAACAGATTACATTACAGTGACACAGTAACACCTGTAACTCACTGGATTCTATGACCATACAAGCTTCCCTAATGACTGGCATGAACTCTCCAGGTACTGTGACATAATATCCATCCCTTTTAGTTGCCCAGAGTGGCCCTTTATTGGGTGGACTTTTAAGCCATCACAAAACTCACACTTAGAAACTCATTTTCTTACTTACTTATTGACACAGACAGACACACACCAACAAACCCACAACACATACACAATCACTCACACACTAACCCTCCAGCACATTATCCTACTGCAGGGGCACCCATTTTCCCAGCCTGGCAGATGTCGCTGATGGCTGTGGCAGTTAATCCAAGATCCTGTGTTTGTACAAGAAGGATTTAGCCATGGCCATGATACCAACATCTGTCAGGATGCTGCAGTGAGCTTCCAAACACACACAGAGCAACAGCACAGGAATACTGTACATTTCCATTCTGGTAAAAGAGGGTAAAGACCTACCCAGAATCAGGATTTGTGGTAAGTTCATGCAGAATTGAATGGTTACGATGTTTTATGGACATGAATAACTACTTTATCTAAGGTTGTTGGTGTCTTACGACAAGAAAAGTTTGTTATCCTAATGTTTGTCAGTAAAAAGGGCTATATGTTTATATTTCATAATCTAGAAAAATATATACTATTTTTTATATAAATCGTGCTAATTTATTGGATGTAGTAGATGTATATTTATTCAATGCATATCATATTATGTTGATACATGTGTACATGATGATATACAGTACATGATGTAGACTTTGAAAATAATTTTTTATCTAAAACAACTAAAACACTGTTTACAGTGTTTTAAAAAATAAACACTGTACGCAGAGCATTTCAGTCAGTGCAGCAGTTGGAGGTTTATTTACATTTTAGTCATTTAGCAGACGCTCTTATAATTCAATAGAGCATGTGGTTATTATTCACATAGTAAATTATTGCTCAACAATTGCTTGCGATTATCAGTATACTGTCTTGAACATTGAGGTTGGATAATGTGAAAGTGCACACAGACATGAATACATTTAGATTAAAATGTGAATTAACGTTAATCAGATAGCCAGTCTGAATAAAACATTGTACATTTAGCATTCTGGTGTACTCATGTTTGCCAATTGAGGAGTCCAACATTTCAAGCCATTTATTATGGATTGTCAGAGACATTTTGCCAGGAGAAAATGAAAATCCAACTCAACAAAGATTGAAAGTATGTGAGTTGATTAATAATTATACAATAATAAAAATATATAGAAACTATAGAAAGTAGAACACACTATACAACCTACTTTTGCCATCACAAATCAGTAATCTTACAGTAGCATGTCTAGTCAGTGACTCAGTTGTTGACGGTTAATAAGCCATCACTAAAGTATGAATTCATAGTTTCATATAATTAATTTAATAGTGGGTACATTACTTTATTAACAATGTTTAATGGCATGGATGTCACGATCGTCATTCATAGAGGAGGACCAAGGCGCAGCGTTGAATGCGAACATTTTATTTATTAGAATGATCACACGATCAAAACAACAAAACGAAACGTGACGTCCCTGGTTACATAAACAAACCAACACGGAACAAGAAACCACAAATAATGAATGCCTAACGGCTACCTAAGTATGACTCCCAATCAGAGACAACGAGCTACAGCCGTCTCTGATTGGGAGCCACCCTGGCCAACATAGATATACAACAACTAGAACATAAACAAATGAAAACTCACACCCTGGCTCAACATACTAGAGTCCCCAGAGCCAGGGCGTGACAATGGACCTCTATCAAAACACTGCAGCAAGAAAGAAAATGCTTAGCATTCCTTTGTAAACATCCCATTACATGGCTTCCGCATGTGCTCCTTAATGGGCTCATCTTTTCAACAGCATGAATATGATTATGTGAGACGGTGTGCACATGTCCTGTTCATTATATTTCCTTGTAGGAATAGGCCTAAGCCTCTCAGTGAGCAGCGCTCTACTCACTTATATTCAATTGGAATGCAAAGCATGATCTGTGAATGATGTCAGTCAAATAAACGACAGTATCTGAAGTGTTACTTTTAAATCTGAACTTTTGTTCAAATTGTTGAACACGTTATGTTATCGATGTTACATCAATATGACATCATATACTGTAACTTGGCTACTGCCAATCCTGCTTGCACGATAATTGCATAAACATTATGTATAACTCAATTATTATAGAGGGGCTCACCAAGACTAAAGTAGAACATCTGAGAGATAAATGATTGAACACCTTAAAACTGCTGACTAAAAGCGCTGGAGAGGGACACATTTCTAGCAATGCCTGGACAGTATATGTAGTTAAACCAATATTGGCCATCAACAGGATTTCATGCTGAATTGGGGACAAGTCAATATGCAAAAGGTTTAAACTGTTTAGTGCAGTAGGCTATGTGTTTTATTGGCAAGCACAAGATGTACAAAAAGCCCTTTCTTTGTGCATGTAACCTAATGTATTCCAATGTGAATCATCCCATCCCAGCCTGTTGATAATGTGTGTGTGTGTAGATATGTGAGTCAAACAAGAAGTTACCTCGCTGTTGTACACTCTTTTGTATATGCATCATAAACAGGTCAACCTGAAGGGTTATTTTGCTGCCTATCATTTAGAAACTCGAACAAACTGTCCATAGTTTTGTCTCACACACATGACAATAACACCCAATCCATGAAGCTGTATTGGAGCAATGTCAGGAGTGACTGTCAGCTACAGTATAATGAGAATCTTCTGGTGCCAGACTGCACATCTGCACTCTTCACACTTTCAGAAAAAAATACGAAGTCTAGATGAGATGTATTCAGAGGGATTGGGTTAAATGCGGAAGACACATTTCAGTTAAATGCATTCAGTTGTACAACTGACTAGGTATCCCCCTTTCCTCTCCCTTTCAATGTTCACTTAGATAAGGCCTGCCATACTATATTATTTGATGTTTATCTATTGTTTATCTATTTAATTTGCTCTGTTTTCCATTGATTTTTTATTGGATGTCTTGAATGATTTATAAAAGTTATCCTCTAAATGTCTTGCCATACACCTACAGTATGTTAATGTACTGTACATCCATCATACATGTATTACATCTATAGTGATGTCTTTACTTTATATCTCTCTTTAATAAAAGATCCTGTCTGATGTAGATATCCTTTCATGTTTCATGCACATGAGTAATGGGGAAGACAGGCAGCAAAGTCCTGAGAGAGTTGTCTATGGATGGAGTTCAGCCTCAGCAGGTAACGGCTTATACACAACACTACACACACACATTCACACATGCTTACACTGACACCGCAAAAAACACCCACACTACATACGCCCACACACACACAACACACACACAAGCATACTGATGCCACACACACTCACACACGCACACACACACCCATACACGCATGCACACACGCACACACGCACGCACACACACACACATACTTTCACACTCACCACATACTCTACTGCTACTGTCTATTATCTATCCTGTTGCCTAGTCACTTAACCCCTACCTACAGTATATGTACATAGCTACCTCAATTATCTCATACCCCTGCACATCGACTAGGTACTGGTACTCCCTGTATATAGCCATGTTATTTTTACTTATTATTGTTATTCATTATTCACTGTGTACTCATGTCACTGTTAGTCTCACTGTTGTTTACGAAGCATGTGACGAATACCATTTTATTTTATTTGACTTCCTTAGTGGGAGACTGCAGGTCATGTGTGTGTGTGTGCGTTGGAGCTTATCTGATTCTGCGCCGCTTACTCACCACAACTCTTGACTCTGTCCAAATGGGACAGCTGCGTGTTCCACAGCCATCAGCTGGTTATGCAACCAGGATCAACTCCAGCTTACTTTAACATGTTCTATCTCTCTGTAGCATCATTAGTCCTACAGCGCATTCGGAAAGTATTCAGACCCCTTGAATTTTTCCACATTTTGTTCTGTTACAGCCTTATTCTAAAATGGATTAAATAGTTTCTTTTTCTCATCAATCTACACACAATACCGCATAATGACAAAGCAAAAACAGGTTTTTAGACATTTTTGCTAATTTATAAAACAAAAAAACTTAAATATCACATTTACATAACTATTCAGACCCTTTACTCAGTACTTTGTTGAAGCACCTTTAGCAGCGATGACAGCCTAGAGTCTTCTTGGGTATGATACTACAAGCTTGGCACACCTGTATTTGGGGAGTTTCTCCCATTCTTCTCTGCAGATCCTCTCAAGCTCTGTCAGGTTGGATGGGGAGCATCACTACACAGCTATATTCAGGTCTCTCCAGAGATGTTCAATCGGGTTCAAGTCCGGGCTCTGGCTGGGCCACTCAAGGACATTCAGAGACTTGTCCCGAAGCCACTCCTGTGTTGTCTTGGCTGTGTGCTTAGCGTTGTTGTCCTGTTGGAAGGTGAACCTTCACCCCAGTCTAAGGTCCTGAGTGCTCTGGAGCAGGTGTTCATCAAGGATCTCTCTGTACTTTGCTCCGTTAATCTTTCCCTCAATCCTGACTAGTCTCCCAGTCCCTGCCGCTGAAAAAGATCCCCACAGCATGATGCTGCCACCACCATGCTTCATCGTAGGGATGGTGCCAGGTTTCCTCCAGACGTGACGCTGGCATTCAGGCCAAAGAGTTCCATCTTGGTTTCATCAGACCAGAGAATCTTGTTTCTCATGGTCTGAGAGTCCGTTAGGTGCCTTTTGGCAAACTCCAAGCACGTTGTCATGTGCCTTTTACTGAGGAGTGGCTTCCGTCTGGCCACTCTACCATAAAGGCTTGATTGGTGGAGTGCTGCAAAGATGGTTGTCCTTCTGGAAGGTTCTCCCATCTCCACAGATGAACTCTGGAGCTCTGTAAGGGTGACCATCGGGTTCTTGGTCACCTCCCTAACCAAGGGCCTTCTCCCCCGATTGCTCAGTTTGGCCAGCTCTAGGAATAGTCTTGGTGGTTCCAAACTTCTTCCATTTAAGAATGATGGAGGCCCCTGTGTTCTTGGGGACCTTCAATGCTACAGAAATGTTTTGGTACCCTTCCCCAGATCTGTGCCTCGACACAATCCTGTCTCGGAGCTCTACGGACAATTCCTTCCACCTCATGGCTTGGTTTTTGCTCTGACATGCACTGTCAACTGTGGGTCTTTATATAGTGAGGTGTGTGCCTTTCCAAATCATGTCCAATCAATTGAATTTACCACAGGTGGACTCTAATCAAGTTGTAGAAACATCTCAAGGATGATCAATGGAAACAGGATGCACCTGAGTTCAATTTCAAGTCTCATAGCAAAGGGTCTGAATACTTATGTAAATAATATATTTCTGTTTTGCTTTGTCATTATTGGGTATTGTGTCTAGATTGATGAGGAAAATTTTTTATTTAATCCATTTTAGAATAAGGCTGTAACGCAACAAAATGTGGAAAAAGTGAAGGGGTCTGAATACTTTCTGAATGCACTGTATGTATATCAGAATACTTTACAGTTCACAGCCTTCCACAGCTAATAAAACAGGCATCATCTAGCTGAATGTAGAAACACAGAATGATTGACTTAAAATGTGATTAACCTTAAGTCCCCTCTATGAAAGAGATGGTAATTGCTGAGTAAGACACGTTTTTTATGTCGGTATTATATAAATTCTACCTATTCCTAAACCTTGAGGAGTGCTTGAAATCTTTGATTTCTGCGTACTCTCTTAGGAAAGCTCATTCCCTGTTTGATCAAATCAAATCAAAACACAATTATATATTTAATAAAAACAGCCAATCCCTGTTTAAACATTAAAGGAAAGATTAAAATAATGAAAATAAATTGAAATAGATACAACCAGGTAAACATGAATTCCTAATTGATTACAAGCACATTAATTATTTTATTGATTATTGAGCTAAATCTAATGCAAACACAAACTCCATTCATCTTCTCCCTGTCTGCCCCCAGCAGGCTCAGGCCCACGATTGGCACACTGACACCTGATACAATGACCTTAGGCCTGAGCCACATGAAGAGATCAATTATTCAATTCATGAATCATAGCCATGGAACATACACCCTATGCAAAGTTGTACTTTAAAGGATGCAGCCCATGTGTACAGTGTGTGTGTTGCGTGACTGTTAGCTATGGGAAAGAGAGAGATAATTGTGTTCCTTCCTAGGCTGTCTCAGTCAGTGTCCTCTGTTAACATATTAGTCCACTGGAGCGCTCTAACTTCGTCTGCCCATGTGATTTTCCTTGTCAACTCATGTTTCCGCTAAAGGTGCCTCATAAGGCCAACATTACATTTTACATTTTAGTCATTTAGCAGACGCTCTTATCCAGAGCGACTTACAGTTAGCACATACATTATTTTTATCGAACCCACAACCCTGGCGTTGCAAACGCCATGCTCTACCAACTGAGCTACATCCCCTGCCGGCCATTCCCTCCCCTACCCTGGACGACGCTGGGCCAATTGTGCGCCGCCCCATGGGTCTCCCGGTCGCGGCCGGCTACGACAGAGCCTGGATTCGAACCAGGATCTCTAGTGGCACAGCTAGCACTGCGATGCAGTGCCTTAGACCACTGCGCCACTCGGGAGAATACATGCCCTCCTCCTGTAAGGGTTGAGTAGACGCCATGTTTTTCAGCAGGGACTACTTGGTACGTCCCCAAAGTGGTGCAAACGGGACTGAAGTGAATTGATTCGTGGGGGATTAGAGATTAAGATTTCCCCTCCCGCTCAGATGGGTTTTAGTGGAGTAAATCTGTGGATTATGATGTCAGAGGCCAGTGGTTGTCGGAAAGGAAATTGAATTGTCAGAGAAGTGCTGATGGCAAGGATTATGGAACGGCCAGTGAGGAGATATAGGAATGGGAAGCCATGTCTGTGCCATACCCCTGTACAGTGAAACCTTCAGTGAAGAACATCAACCACTATTGGAATTTGGGAGTTGTCTCTCCATGATGCTGAGTGGATTGTTCAGATGCTGATTCAGTGAGAGAAAGATAGTTTTATTATATTGCCTGCCTTTTAAAGCATCAAGTGGTAAGTAGTCTTGGTTGTGATTGCTATCTAAGTTATGTATGTAAATCAGCAAGTTAGTTCACTAATGTTATGAAAGTACATTTGTCACATTATCAAACCCTTAGTTTCTGCGGATCTCTTAGCATTGTAAAGGCCCATCCCTAACCGTGTGTGTGTGTGTGTGTGTGTGTGTGTGTGTGTGTGTGTGTGTGTGTGTGTGTGTGTGTGTGTGTGTGTGTGTGTGTGTGTGTGTGTGTGTGTTAGCCTGCCCCGGCTGCTGCTATAGAGGGGCTCACCAAGACCAAGAAGATGAAGGTGAAGTGGACTCAGCTGGGCATGGTGTTCTTCCTGTTGCTCTCTCTAGTCATGACAGGATGTTTCCTCTGGCAGTACCAGATGCCAAAGTTACTGCCAGGTAAGGCTCACTCCCTGCATTCAACCTTGTTCAAGAAAACATAGAACCAAACTAAAAATAATGGCAGGACATGAAGCAATTCATCATATTATACAGTGAACAGCATCGATTCACTAAACATATCAGCCTGTCAATCACTTGTGGCTTTGTTACATTGTATCTGAGGTAAAGGGGTTAAGATTAATCAGAGCTTATAATTATACCAGTGGTTACAGTAGGCTACAAGTAGCTCCTGCTTCCCCTGCATTAACATTGACTCATACAATAGGAGATTTTGTACACAAAGAAACCTGTAGAAATCAAGGAGGAAGTCCATTGTTTCAGGGAAAAAAAGTTCCAACACACATGGTAGTTCTTGCTTCAGAATGGATTTATTTGCCTGGGAGCCATATGAGGCTAACCACTGGGCAAAAACAGGATGAATCAACATTGTAATTTCAACCCCAAAAACCAGTGTGATGACGTTGAATCAATGTGAAAAACTCATAATAATTGCAAAAAGTCATCAATGTGAGGGCATTTCGTCTTTTTTCACCTAACTTTTAACCTAAATTCAATGACATGGTGACATTTTTTGTTGATTTCACATTGAATTCACAATAGTTGACATCTCAACCAAATGCAAATCAAAACTAGACGTTGAACTAACATCTGTGCCCAGTGTCTGAGATGCGATTCTGAAATCCAATTAGCTGTTTTCTGTAGGTGGTGAATAGATTAGAATGTTAAAGACAGACAGTGTTCATAGGGAACCAACCTACTGTAGTGCTAAAGGTGTGATGAGTTGCGTTCTTTAATTGAAGTGATGCTTCTTACACATGTATTCTTTCAGTAGCACACCATGCCTGTATGATCTGGTACTGGATCTGAACATACTGTAAGCCTATGGGCCTGTTTACTATAGTAACTCTATGAACTATAAAGCTCTAATCCTGTGTAGTTACTTAAATGAAAGTCTCCTTTAACTGCTCATTCAAAATTCACAGTGCGTTCAGAATTAATCACCTTTATGGCTGCATGTGTTTGTGCAAATTGGATTCTTTGTGGTAGCCTACAATGGACAGATAAAGGAACTCAGATGATTAATTAAGTCCTGTTCATGCCAATTATGGCACATTGTGTTCATCTCCTTGTCATGTCATACATCTTGTATATTAATCCACCAATATCAGGTATGAATTTCAATAAATCCCCAATTTCTCTCCCACTTAATTTCGCCTTATTCTGTCTCTCTGCCAGATGAGGGCATGGGAGGCAATGCCAAATCAGAACGGATGTGCCCACGCTTCCCTGAGCCTCTCCCCCTCGAGCACCCTATCCCTACTCTGAAAGAGGCACTGGAAAAGGTAAGAGCTCCCTTGGGCCATTCACAGACTATCCACATTATGCTCCTGTCCAACTAAGAACAGGGAACATGTGTTAGTGATGCTTGATAACAATTGCCTAGACAATGGCCTAGACATGAGGGGATGAATTACCATGCAGAGAAATATAATTGATAAAGAAAGTGTCCTTTTGCATGAAGCCTCTGGCAACAGAGGTGGACGTGACCAGTTCCTGGATTGATATTATTCAGACAGTGAAGGGCATTTGACAAACAGAGAATAGGGCAGTCCTATCAGTCCCAGCACATCTCAATACAGATGTAGGATATTAATTTGATCCCCCGGTTGCACTTTGACATTTCAGACTTGATTTTCCCTTAAAAACAATGTTTCAATCCCTACAAAAATGTCCATTAATTATAATCCACATAATAATTCACATTTCCTGTTGCTACAGGGTTGATTTCCTGCTGTAGCAAACTGGCTCAAATTAAGAACCTACATCTGTACAAGCAGCAGTATGTTATGGATGATTACATTTCCATGGGACATTAACAATGTCCTCAGAATGATAAAAACACATTAGAACTCCTTGTATCTTTTATACAGAACAGAAGATCACTGCATACAGTAAGACGTTACTGCTTTGACCATGTAAAAACAGAGTATGTTCAGCATCTGCCCAGCCTTGACATTGAATTAACCTCCATCACAACAAGTCAATAGGCAATATTTTTGTCCACAGAATGCCTTCAAATCTTTTATACCCAACTTTTAATTGTTTACTGAAACTACTGCAGAACAATTAATATTATTAGATATACAGTAAATACTGATATTATGTTCTCACTCAGGTGGACACACTGCTGCGCCAAAGCGTCAATCCTACCAGTCTTCCCTCTTTGTCGGCCATTGTGATTTTCAACGACACAGTTCTGTGGACTGGTAACTTTGGCAAGAGGAACAGAAGTGACCCACTCTCAGCTCCGCCCAATGAGTACACCATATACAGGTGAGCAGCATAGATTTCAGGGCTCCTTGGGCCCTAAAGGGTGATGACAAAGACAGGTCTGTTTATGACCCAAATCACCACATGTTTAAGACTCCTACTCCTACTCCTTTAAGTTTGAAGCTTGTGGTGTTGGCATGATGGTCAATAATGATAAGCACCCTTAGCCCTTTCTTATACATTTCTCGATTCAGGGACATGCGTGTAGTTCCGTTGTCCGTGTACAGTGGGGAAAAAATTTATTTAGTCAGCCACCAATTGTGCAAGTTCTCCCACTTAAAAAGATGAGAGAGGCCTGTAATTTTCATCATAGGTACACGTCAACTATGACAGACAAAATGAGAAAAAAATATCCAGAAATTCACATTGTAGGATTTTTAATGAATTTATTTGCAAATTATGGTGGAAAATAAGTATTTGGTCAATAACAAAAGTTTCTCAATACTTTGTTATATACCCTTTGTTGACAATGACACAGGTCAAACGTTTTCTGTAAGTCTTCACAAGGTTTTCACACACTGTTGCTGGTATTTTGGCCCATTCCTCCATGCAGATCTCCTCTAGAGCAGTGATGTTTTGGGGCTGTCGCTGGGCAACACAGACTTTCAACTCCCTCCAAAGATTTTCTATGGGGTTGAGATCTGGAGACTGGCTAGGCCACTCCAGGACCTTGAAATGCTTCTTACGAAGCCACTCCTTCGTTGCCCGGGCGGTGTGTTTGGGATCATTGTCATGCTGAAAGACCCAGCCACGTTTAATCTTCAATGCCCTTGCTGATGGAAGGAGGTTTTCACTCAAAATCTCACGATACATGGCCCCATTCATTCTTTCCTTTACACGGATCAGTCGTCCTGGTCCCTTTGCAGAAAAACAGCCCCAAAGCATGATGTTTCCACCCCCATGCTTCACAGTAGGTATGGTGTTCTTTGGATGCAACTCAGCATTCTTTGTCCTCCAAACACGACGAGTTGAGTTTTTACCAAAAAGTTATATTTTGGTTTCATCTGACCATATGACATTCTCCCAATCCTCTTCTGGATCATCCAAATGCACTCTAGCAAACTTCAGACGGGCCTGGACATGTACTGGCTTAAGCAGGGGGACATGTCTTCGCACTGCAGGATTTGAGTCCCTGGCGGCGTAGTGTGTTACTGATGGTAGGCTTTGTGGGGAAAAAATGACCAACAGAAGTCTGTAGAGTGATCATCCCAGAATGAAATGAGTGCTGTTAAAGTCATGTGACTTTGTTTACTTGAACCAAATGTGGTAGATAACTCCTGAGTGGCGCAGTGGTCTAAGGCACTGCATCACAGTGCTAACTGTGCCACTAGAGATCCTGGTTCGAATCCAGGCTCTGTCTCAGCCGGCCGCGACCGGGAGACTCATGGGCGGCGCACAATTGGCCCAGCGTCGTCTAGGGTAGGGGAGGGAATGGCCGGCAGGGATGTAGCTCAGTTGATAGAGCATGGCGTTTGCAACGCCAGGGTTGTGGGTTCGATTCCCACGGGGGGCCAGTATAAAAAGTAATCACTAACTGTAAGTCGCTCTGGATAAGAGCGTCTGCTAAATGACTAAAATGTAATAAATAATGCTGTTTTTTTCAGTCATTTGTGTGGGGACTGTACAAGGATGTGCAGGGATTTTTATGTAACTGCGCCAATCATTCTATTCTCTTGCCAACAGAGATTCTGTCATAGCGTTTATTGATGAAACTCACCTACAATCAGAGGGGAAGTGACATTCAGGGGAAGTAACATTGAGAGGAATAGGCAAATTAACATTGAGAGGAAGAGGGAAAATAACATTTGGAGGAAGAGGGGAAATAACATTGGGAGGAAGAGGGGAAATAACATTGGGAGGAAGAGGGAAATAACATTGCTGTGTGTCAAGGTATAGGTACAATATAGATTCACTTTTGATGCCATGTCAAATTTATATTAATCAATAAATATCTATTTTACCAGAGGGACATGGCCCAAGTCTGCAGCAAGGAGACAGTGAAACAAACATGAGAACACATACATTATTTATTTTATTGAAATCTGTTTATCTGGGTTCACAGTAGTATTTGGACAAGTTGCATCTTACTGTATGTGAACAGGATAAAGTGCTGAGGACTGGAAAAGAGTACTCACTTCTTTCGACGCCAAACCCACACACCAGTGGTGGGTTTGGCAATGTAACACTTCAGCTCCACTATGAGTGTCATGTTGCTTTGCCATCAGCGTCGTTTCAATGTGTTTTGAGAGAGGAGCAGAGGGGAAGAGCATCTTTATTCTATTTTCCCCTACTGTACTGTACCATATTCATCAATTGTGTGTAAGTACAATAGCTTTGGTCCAGTTTTTCGCAAGTACTCATGAAATTGTTGCTAGTGGTTGTACTAAATTATCCTAATTACACAAGTTGCTTTTGTTTACATTGTGAACCTAGCTAGTCAATGTAGCTAGCTAGCTAGTAGTAGTAGCTTCTTGACATCATAAATCTTAGTAAAATGTCCCATGTAGCTCAGTTGGTAGAGCATGGCATTTGCAACACCAGGGTTGTTGGTTCGATTCCCACGGGGGACCAGTATGAAAATGTATGCACTCACTAACTGTAAGCGTCTACTAAAATGTAAAATAACCAGTGGTGTATCATTATTTCAATTCACAAGATAGAATGAACGTGCCTGCATCAGCCATCAAGAATTGAACCTCGACGATTCTTGAGCTTGGATGTGACGCAACTCGGGCAGTGAAGCAGCTTTCATTGACTTCAAAGGAAGCATTTCCTCAACGGCTGATGGCAATGCCGGACACCCGATGGCTATAGTGTAGCTGGGCCGTTAGAAGAATGTGATGAGCAGAAAAGAACCCCATACCTACTGTAAAATATGGTGCTGGATCTTTGATGTTATGTGGCTATTTTGCTTCCACTGGTCATGGGGCCCTTGTTAAGGTGAACGGCATCATGAACTTTCCCAGTACCAGGACCTTTTAGCCCAAAACCTGGTAGCCTCTACCAGAAGGCAGAAACTTGGCAGCAAGACAATAACCCCAAGCACAAAAAAATTGTTAGATTTTGCAATGGCCATCTCAGTCTCCGGACCTGAACCCCATTGAAAACCTGTTGTTTGGGCAGTCCATAAGCACAGAAGAAAGAATTAAAATATTTTGAAAGTTTCTGTATGGAGGAATGGTCTAAAATCCCTCCCAATGTGTTCTCCAATCTCATAAAACATTTTAGAAAAAGGCCCAGTGCCGTTATCCTCGCAAGGGGAGGGTGCCGGAGTATTGAAAACAGGGGTACCAATAATTTTGACCCCTATCTTTTTGAGAAAAAAAACCAAATACTTGTTAAGCTAGTTCTCTGAGTAATTGTATTCGTATAAAATAATATAATTTTCCAATTTATATACATATTTTATATAACAGTATTTATATTACTTAATTTATACAGTATTTTTTGCTAATCTTATCAAGGGTGCCAATAATTTCGGTCATGACTGTATCATGAGGCGGCAGAGCCTCATGATACAGTCACTGAGGATGATAGCGGATGATATTGCCACTCCTATTTGCCATCTCTTCAATCTAAGCTTACAAAAAAGTGTGTGTCCTCAGGCCTGGAGGGAACCAAAAGTCATTCCGCTACTCAAGAATAGTAAAGCACCCTTTAATGGCTCAAATAGCTGACCAATCAACCTGTTACCAACCCTTAGTAAACTTTCTGAAAATTTTTTGTTTGACCAGATACAATGCTATTTTACAGTAAATAAGTTAACAACAGACTTTCAGCATGCTTATAGGGAAGGGCATTCAACATGCATGGCACTTACACAAATGACTGATGATTGGCTGAGAGAAATTGATAATACAAATATTGTGGGAGCTGCTTTGTTAGACTTCAGTGCAGCTTTTGACATTATCGATCATAGTATGCTGCTGGAAAAACGTATATGTTATGGCTTTACACCCCATTCTATATTGTGTATTGAGAGTTACCTGCATAACAGAACACAAAGGGTGTTCTTTAATGGTAGCCTCTCCAACATAATCCAGGTAGAATCAGGAATTCCCCAGGGCAGCTGTCTAGGCCCCTTACTTTTTTCAATCTTTAATAATGACCTGCTACTGGCTCTGAGTAAAGCCTGTGTGTCTATGTATGCGGATGACTCAACACTATACACGTCAGCTACTACAGTGAGTGAAATCACTACAACACTTGACAAAGAGCTACAGTCAGTTTCAGAATGAGTGGCAAGAAATAAGTTAGTAAAAATATTTCAAAAACTAAAAGCATTGTATTTGGGACAAATAATTCACTAAACCCTAAACCTCAACTAAATATTGTAATTAATAATGTGGTAATTGAGCAAGTTGAAGACTAAACTGCTTGGGGTAACCCTGGATTGTAAACTGTCATGGTCAAAACATATTAATGCAACAGTAGCTAAAATGGCGAGAGGTCTGTCCATAATAAAGCACTGCTCTGCCTTCTTAACAACAATATCAACACCTGGACTACTGCCCAGTCGTGTGGTCAGGTGCCAAAAATAGGTACTTAGGAAAATTACAACTGTCCCAGAACATGGCAGCATGGCTGGCACTTAAATGTACACGTAGAGCTAAAATTAATAATATGCATTTCAGTCTCTCATGGCTCAAAGTAGAGGAGAGATTGACTTTTTGTAAGAAGTATTGACATGTTGAATGCACCAAGCTGTCTGTTTAAACTACTAGCACACAGCTCGGACACCCATGCATACCCCACAAGACATGCCACCAGAGGTCTCTTCACAGTCCTCAAGTCCAGAACAGACAATGGGAGGCGTACAGTACTACATAGAGCCATGGCTACATGGAATTCTATTCCACATCAAGTAACTCACGCAAGCAGTGAAATCAGATTTTTAAAAACAGATAAAAATACACCTTATGGAACAGCAAGGACTGTGAAGAGTCACACACACAGGTACAAACACACAAATACAAACATACATAACATACACACATGTACAACCGGATTGTTTAGAGTAGTGGCCGGAGGGCACACACTTAATGTATTGTGAAATCTGTTGTAAAATGTATTTTAATGTTTAAATGTTTTATTATAATGTATATTATTGCCTTAATTTTTGCTGGACCCCAGGAATGGTGATCCATAATACAAAAATATGACAAATGTTTTACATATTAATTCATATTTCTTATTGCTTGCGTCCTCTATTCACAAATCAAAGGTAAGAAGTCTGCTTCCTGACCAACTCCTGTGATTTAGGGGGTATACACTTTAAAAATCTATGGAGGGTTGGAGGTGTTGCTATCGAATACAAATAAGAGTGAAGGCTACACTTACGGCCCTGCTACACTACAGCTATCGGGCATCTGGCGTTGCCGTCAGACATCAGCCGTTGAGGGAATGCTTCATTTGAAATCATTGAAAGCTGCTATACTGCCCATGTTGCGCTCGCGTTGCGTCACGTCCAAAGGCAGTGTCCAAGCTCAAGAATCGCAGAGGTTACATTTTTTACGGCTGACGAGCGCATTCATTCTATCTTGTGAATTGAAATAAAGAGAAATAACATTTATTTTGGTTGCATATGCCCTCCACTAGACACCGCTGGCTATTTTACTAAGATATATGAAGTCAAGAAGCTACTAGCTAGCAGAAACTCTAGCTAGCTGCATTGACTATGTTCACAATGTAAACAAAAGCAACGTGTAATTAGAGGATCATTTAGGACAACCACTAGCAACAATTTAAGAGTACTTGCGAAACACTGGACCAAAGCTATTGTACTTACATACAATTGATTAATATGGTACAGTACAGCAGGAAAAATAGAACAAAGATGCTCTTCCCCTCTTCTCCTCCTCTCTCAAAACAACACACTCTGTGTAGCAGGTAGAACATCACATTGACAAGATGCTGCAGGCAAAGCAATGCAACGCTTATAGTGGACTTGAAGTGTCATGTGAACACTGCTGTAATTTTTCTGAATTGTGGTATGTTGTGAGCTGAAATTGGCTTGAAAATGTGCTGCCAGGATTCAATCAGAAGAGTGTTGTTGACAAGCCCATTGCACAATCGACAATTCAAAGGCAATTTACTGGTGTTTGTGGAGATCATATTCACAGTAAACTGTGTGTACAGTGCCTTGCAAAAGTATTCATCCCCCTTGGCGTTTTTCCTATTTTGTTGCATTACAACCTGTAATTTAAATTGATTTTTATTTGGATTTCATGTAATGGACATACACAAAATAGTCCAAATTGGTGAAGTGGAATTAAAATTAACTTGTTTCAAAAAATTATAAAAAACTAATAATGGAAAAGTGGTGCGTGCATATGTATTCACCCCCTTTGCTATGAAGCCCCTAAATAAGATCTGGTGCAACCAATTACCTTCAGAAGTCACATCATTAGTTAAATAAAGTCCACCTGTGTGCAATCTAAGTGTCACATGATCTGTCACATGATCTCAGTATATATACACCTGTTCTGAAAGGCCCCAGAGTCTGCAACACCACTAAGCAAGGGGCACCACCAAGCAAGCGGCACCATGAAGACCAAGGAGCTCTCCAAACAGGTCAGGGACAAAGTTGTGGAGAAGTACAGATCAGGGTTATAAAAAAATATCCGAAACTTTGAACATCCCACAGAGCATCATTAAATCCATTATAAAAAAATTGAAAGAAATGGCACCACAACAAACCTGCCAAGAGAGGGCCGCCCACCAAAACTCACGGACCAGGCAAGGAGGGCATTAATCAGAGAGGCAACAAAGAGAGCAAAGATAACCCTGAAGGAGCTGCAAAGCTCCACAGCAGAGATTGGAGTATCTGTCCATAGGACCACTTTAAGCCGTACACTCCTCAGAGCTGGGCTTTACGAAAGAGTGGCCAGAAAAAAGCCATTGCTTAAACAAACAAAAGGCATGTGGGAGACTCCCCAAACATATGGAAGAAGGTACTCTGGTCAGATGAGACTAAAATTGAGCTTTTTGGCCATCAAGGGAAACGCTATGTCTGGCGCAAACCCAACACCTCTCATCACCCCGAGAACACCATCCATGTTTTTCATCGGCAGGGACTGGGAAACTGGTCAGTCTTGAAGGAATGATGGCGCTAAATACAGGGAAATTCTTGAGGGAAACCTGTTTCAGTCTTCCAGAGATTTGAGACTGGGACTGAGGTTAATCTTCCAGCAGGACAATGACCCTAAGCATACTGCTAAAGCAACACTTGAGTGGTTTAAGGAGAAACATTTAAATGTCTTGGAATGGCCTAGTCAAAGCCCAGACCTCAATCCAATTGAGAATCTGTGGTATGACTTAAAGATTGCTGTACACCAGCGGAACCCATCCAACTTGAAGGAGCTGGAGCAGTTTTGCCTTGAAGAATGGGCAAAAATCCCAGTGGCTAGATGTGCCAATCTTATAGAGACATACCCCAAGAGACTTGCAGCTGTAATTGCTGCAAAAGGTGGCTCTACAAAGTATTGACTTTGGGGGGGTGAATAGTTATGCACGCTCAAGTTTTTTTTTTTTTTTTTTACTTATTTCATGTTTGTTTCACACACAAAAAAATGTTTTGCATCTTCAGAGTGGTAGGCATGTTGTGTAAATGAAATGATACAACCCCCCCCAAAAAATATATTTTAATTCCAGGTTGTAAGGCAACAAAATAGGAAAAAATGCCAAGGGGGGTGAATACTTTCGCAAGCCACTGTATTTCGGTTCAAGTGTAAATTATTGTCGGCAATGCGCCTTTATTGAATACTGACCTATGTCTTTAACTATGTATGGGCTATTCAGTCATTATGTTTTCATCCGTCTTGAGTGTTGTCAGCATAGCCCTTAAATAGATATATAGCATGATGTTGTAATTTCAAACTCCAAACCCCTCAATGTCTGGGGTGTGAGGCAGAAATATATGGGGTATGAGGCAGAGAAAACATTGTGAGGTCAAAAGCCTGAGTGTAGAAAGGTTTGGAGAGTGCATGTGAAAATGAAAGGATGTTAGAGTAAGTTCATCCTCTGAAAGGAAGAATAGTACTCTATTCATTTGTGCATGCTTGTCTTAATGTTTGTTGTAATTTTTTTTTTTTGAGTTCTTTGCAGGAATCAGGGGGATACAGTGGTAGTCAATTCCTGTTTGATTCGTGCCCTACAGGATTGCCAGCCTTTCCAAGATCTTCCCAACGCTTATGCTGTACAGGCTGTGGGACGATGGGAAGATTACCTCTCTGGATGACCCTCTGGAGAAATATGTGGATAACTTCACCATTAAAAACCCTCTGGGCAAGTCACGGGACTCTGAGCTCAAGTACGTGACAGATGGACTGATCTTCCTAGATAGTGGAGAGGTTCAGATCCGCTCCTCCTCTGTCACTCTGCGCAGGATGGCCAGCCAGCTCTCAGGTAAGATACAAACCTCATACCCCGCCCCTCCCACCTGGGATTGGACCTCAGGTCATGCCGACCCATTAAACAACTATCAGGGGGAACCAGTTATGTGCCGAATGTACTCAGCTACAATGTTGAACAGTGTCATGTTATTATGAGCAAAATAGCCATTTTAATGTGATGTTTATGATCCTATTTATTGATTAAATTAAAATGCCACCATACCCCAAACTCTAGTCAGAGCCACCTCTAAGCAGGTTGCTGAATTGCCTTCTGAAGTGGTAAACACTACTGAAGTGGTAAACACTGATGTAACAGAAACTGTTTAGATTATCACTGCATCTATTATTAGCATCCAAACCTGTTACTTCAATATGGCACCCTACAATACCTTGCTTTCAAACAGGTTTGATTTGATTATGTCTATATGAGGATCACACTTTGATCATTGAGGCATGAAGGTTGAACTCAATTCATTCATTGAGAGTATTTCATGTTTCAGATCAGACATTGACACTGATTTCTGAGCTGTACATTAAATTAAATGATCAGAGACACTCAAAACAGATATGTTAGAATAACAGTTGAGGACCCTGTTTCGGTTAAAATTAATTGCAATTGGCTTGAGCTTCATTTGTCATACTAGCTAAATTAATGCATTTTCTTTTCTTTAGACATAAACACTAAAGATGTTGTGTTTTGTCAACTGCAGGTCTACCCAGAAGACTAAGAGCCACTAACCTGCTGTGGAAGGGGAAAACACAGGCTGCAGTGAATCTGCTGCAAGACGATATCCTCGTTGCAGACCCTGGCACCAAGTAAGACCTTAGTCATTCCCATCATTCCCATCATTATAATCATTCAAATGTTCTGTGTGTCCTTGTGCCATTTAAAATTCAGTCAATATTTGCTATGTGTAATATAATGGAACCTATTTGCTACACTTATTTGGATGTAAATAGATGGCTCAGATGTTTAATTCCGTCACCCCTGTGGGCTGTATTGGCCCTTCAGTCTGCTCTATCAGAATGACTTCCCACTCTGCTGCTCTGTGTTTTGCAGATGCCACTACAGTAACCTAGCCTTCTCCTTACTGGCCCACGTCATGGCTGAGAAGGTGGTGGGCCTGGACTACCAGCACTGGATCAATGATAACATCCTGGACCGGCTGGGGATGGAGGACACAGGCTTCGACATCACCCCAGGGATCCAAAGCCAGATGGCTGTGGGCGTCTACTCCAGTGGCCAGCCAGCCCCTCTGTATGACCTGGGCTGGTACCGCCCCTCAGGCCAGATGTTCTCCACTGCCGCTGACCTTGCCAAGCTGGCCATGATGCTGCTGGGGGCCTACCACCGCAAGCTCCTGGAGCCCGACACCCTGAAGATCATGCTGACCCCTCTGTTCCGCTGTGATAAGGACTACTTTGCCAACCGCACCGGCACTCCTTGGGAGGTGAACGAGCAGCTGGGCTACGAGGTGCTGCGTAAAGACGGAGACCTGGATGGCTACTCAGCCACCTTCTCACTGGTACCCAGGCTCAAGCTGGGCCTAGTGGTGCTGATGGCTGGCACCAGACCTCAGAAGCAGGAGGTGGTGGCCAAGGCATACAGCCACATCATACCCGCCATGGAGAGGGTGTTCCGGGAGGCCAGAAAGATCCTCATCCCTCCCCCTAATCCAGAACCATACATAGGCTTCTTCACTTATGGAAACATCACCTTCTATGAGATCAAAGCTGGGGCAGACGGTGTTCTGATCATGCAGCAGTTTGGTCCCCAGATTGAGGACCTGATCCCAGAGAGATATCGGACAATCAAGCTGAACTACCTGGTGGACAGGGTGTTCAGGGTGGTGTTTGAGAAGGAGTACCCTTGTGTTTTGCGGGTAAGCACCGCCTCGGTCTCCCTCGAGGCCCAAGACGGGCAACTCTTTAACTTTTATGTGTTTGACAAGCGTGGTCTGTCCCCTGGCTTCGATGCACCAGGACTGAATACATACAATGTGATCCGGATAGCCCGTAGGCCGACTTTCTCGAACTAACTGAACTCATACAACAGAAAGGCACATGTACATGCTGGATGAAGGTCCTTTTTGGGTCTGTAGCCTATATGTAATAGGGATAATCTGAATTGAAAGAAAACATTGCTGGCGGACAGTGAGTAGACAGTACCATGATGAATTGCAAAAGAAGGTACACAGACAGAAAAAAATAGTTTAATTTATCCATTGATGTTAACTCTTGTACAGAACGTTTTTGATTTCTGTGTCAAATAATGGCATTGTAAATATTAATCCTTTTTATACAGTTGCTAACCTGACCTTAAACATACACTACATTACCAAAGGTATGTGGACACCTGCTCGTCGAAGTTCTCATTCCAAAAGCATGGGCATTAATATGGAGTTGGTCCCCTCTTTGCTGCTATAACAGCCTCCACTCTTCTGGGAAGGCTTTCCAACAGATGTTGGAACATTGCTCCGGGGATTGCTCAGCCACAAGAGCATTAGTGAGGTTGAGCACTGATGTTTGGCGATTAGGCCTAGCTCGCAGTCGGCATTCCAATTCATCCCAAAGGCGTTCGATAGGGTTGAGGTCAGGGCTCTGTGTAGGCCAGTCAAGTTCTTCCACACCGATCTCGACAAACCATTTCTGTATGGACCTTGCTTTGTGCACGGGGGCATTGTCATGCTGATACAGGAAAGGGCCTTCCCCAAACTGTTGCCACAAAGTTGAAAGCACAGAATCGTCTAGAATGTCACTGTATGCTGTAGCGTTAAGATTTCCCTTCACTGGAACTAGGGGGCCTGAACCATGAAAAACAATCCCAGACCATAATTCCTCCTCCACCAAACTTTATTGTTGGTACTATGCATTGGGGCAGGTAGCATTCTCCTGGCATCCGCCAAACCCAGATTTGTCCGTCGGACTGCCAGATGGTGATGCGTGATTCATCACTTCAGAAAACGCGTTTCCACTGCTCCAGAGCCCAATGGTGGTAAGCTTTACACCACTTCAGCCAACGCTTGGCATTGCGCATGGTGATCTTAGGCTTGTGTGCGGCTGCTCAGCCATGGAAACCCATTTCATGAAGCTCCCGACGAACAGTTATTGCGCTGACGTTGCTTCCAGAGGCAGTTTGGAACTCTGTAGTGAGTGTTGCAAATGAGGACAGACAATTTTTACGTGCTATGTGCTTCAGCACTCGGCGGTCTCGTTCTGTGAGCTTGGGTGGCTTACCACTTCGTGGCTGAGCAGTTGTTGCTCCTAGACGTTTCCACTTCAGTACTTACAGTTGACCAGGGCAGCTCTAGCAGGGCAGACATTTGATGAACTGACTTGTTGGAAAGGTGGCATCATATGACGGTGCCACGTTGAAAGTCACTAAGCTCCTCAGTAAGGCCATTCTACTGCCAATGTGTGTCTATGGAGATTGCATGGCTGTGTGCTCAATTTTATTCACCTGTCAGCAACGGAATGTGGCTAAAAAGGCTGAATCCAACAATTTGAAGGGGTGTCCACATACTTTGTATATATTGTGTATTATACAGTTCAGATGTAGTATCTTAATTTGAGCCAGTTTGCTACAGCAGGAAAATAACTGAATTTAATTATTATGTGGATTATTTTTAATGGAGGACAAAATGTGGGCTCCCGAGTGGCGCAGCGGTCTAAGGCACTGCATCTCAGTGCTTGAGGCGTCGCTACAGACCCCCTGGTTCGATTCCGGACGTGATTGGGAGTCCCATAGGGCGGCGCACAATTGGCCCAGCGTCATCTGGGTTTGGCCGGTGTAGGCCGTCATTGTAAATAAGAATTTGTTCTTAACTGACTTGCCTAGTAAAAATAAATAAAATGTGTAGGGTTATATATATTTTTCATTAGGGCAAATCAAGTCTGACATTTTAAAGTGTAAATTACAAACTTCTGCTTTTTTAAACCTTGAATACATAACAAGTTTCTTTTCAACAAAAGAGTGATCAAATTAAGATCCTACATCTGTACACATTTACTGTATTGTGGCACAGTATTTCCTGTACTATGCACATTGTTACCGTACTCTTATATTTGTCAGCTTGTTCTATCCTTACATTGCATTTGTAACAAAAAAACTGCATGGATATATTGTATGCTGGCATCAATCAACACACTTCAATTGTAACACTGTCATTTGCATGTGGATGGATGTTCATGTTTTGTTGCACATTCCTACTGCAGTAAAATATGGATATATTTTAGTTTGTTATCAAATTATCTCCTGATAATTTTTGACCTACGAAAAATCCGTAAGATGTGTTCATACCAAACAAAAATAAACTATTTTTTAAATAGAGACCATGTTGGGTTTTGGCATGAATACCTTTTACAGTGTCTGTAGCCATACTGTTCAGTATACTGTATGTGAGAACAGACCAAAAAGCTTTTGGCAGTCCAACCTTTTAAGCAAAATATGGGCTTAAAAGGGGGATTGGGGACATAGTGGTATAGTTCCAGGAATGACTGTGTACTTTATCATCCCAATTCAGTAGCTCATAAACTGATTCCAAAATAATAACCTAATGTGGCCCTCTGGTTTGGCAGCTAGATTTTTTAATGTAATACTACGTAGGAGGGGAAACAGATCATTTTCAAATGGGTCTAGCCAAACACTTTAGTGAAATTGAAACCCATAATGAAAATGAAAGGTCATTCTCCAGGCCTCAGGTGCAGTTTGGTGGCAAGGATTGCATTTAGAATAAGAGTTGGATCCTACACTCTTAGAAAAAAGGGTTCCAAAAGGGTTCTGCGGCTGTCCCCATAGGAGAACCCTTTTTGGTTCCAGGTAGAACCCTTTTGGGTTCCATGTAGAAAACTCTGTGTAAAGGGTTCTACATGGAACCCAAAAGGGTTCTACCTGGAACCAAAAGGGTTCTGCCTGGAACCAAAAGGGGTTCTTCAAATGGAGTTCAATATCCAGTTGGAGAACACAATGTTAGCACACACCAGGGATGGAGCTATTCAATATGTTGTTGTATACACAAGACAGAAAATGGCATTCATTATCCTCCAGTGAATTTTATGTGGCAGGCAAAGCTAATTTGTTTAGTACAGAATAACAATGAATCCATAGAGGCTACCTGGAGGCTTCCAGGAATCTTTAATCAAACGTTCTAGGTGCTGTAATTGTCTCTTATGATGGATTCTCTGCATTATTGACACTCTACAAGAACACAGTCTTGGCCCAGGTGTGGGGCGACAACTTGCTGTGAAATCAGGGTCAACATTGGTAGAAGACTCATCATGGTTCCCATTATACTACTGCCACTTACACATTGATGATCTAACAGACTACCTGTTGTTTTTGTTGTTGTTGTTGTTGTTGTTAGGGTCTCCAAGAGACTCATACGATACATTCTCATCGTAATACACATTCTGTTGCAGACATTTTAAACAATTAATGAAATACTCATCAATGTTTTGCTGTTTTCACAGAAAGGCAATAATTATTCATTGATTTACAGTATTTTTACATACAATGTCTAGGTCAAAGGACAGCAGTGCTACATACGTACATTCAAAGTCTTTGACAAGGAGAAATGGGGAAGTTTTGACATACACTCAATAAATTAGGGGTTGGAATAGGTGGTTATGAAACACAAGGACGATAAATACTGTAACTGCAATTCACATAGTCCATATATCACACAGGTCAATAGGAGAATACCAATCATATGGGATAATCAATCATTAGAGAGTGAATTATCAAGTGCAACCAAGTCTCTCATTTACATACCCCAAAATCAGATAATTTCGGAGAAATTTGTCTGCTATGACGATTTATGTTGCTTCAATAACAGATCACAATTGAGTCCACAAATAATGATCATCCAGCTGTGCACAATGCATCATCTGCTCATTAGTCAAATCCACTGCCTGACAGAGGGTATCATATCTACTACCACATTAAATAGTAAATATGATTAAAAAGCAGTAGCAGTGAAATCAGAGTCTACCACACAGGAATGTTCACATGTCAGTGTTGTGATCTCTGTGCTCCCAGTCCCAATTGGAGATAACAGGGGAGTGAGGGAGTTATGGTCCCTGGGCCTGGCCTGGGAATTAGGAACTGGGCCAGAGGGAACAGCAGGATTTTGGCGAAGGTTGGGGAGTCTTTTCTAGAGGTGGTGTCTTTCGTATGGGTGCAGATAAGATCCCAGAAGCATTCCCGGAAGCGTGTGGAGAGCATGTTGTAGATAACAGGGCTGAGGTAGAAGAGGATGCCGGAACGGAGGTGCACACACTGTTACACAGTTTGGTTGAGGTCTGTCCAGACAGACCACTGCATGATGCAGCTCCACAGGAGCCGGTCGATGTGGAAAGGCGCCCAGCAGATGGAAAACACCAGCACGACCACAGCTACATAACAACAGACAGCGACAGTAGGACAGTAAAGGGGAGAGGGAGACCGAGAGAGAGGATGAATTAAGTGATGCGGAGAGAGAGGGAGAAAGGAGGGGGAACAATGGTCAGGGTGAGGGGATTCCTGTTCCCTGCAAGACTTGGTCCTCATGAAACGGAGACATTCTACTCATATACCTACTGACAGAAACTGGCCCACATTCACCATTTCATCATGAGATCGTGTAGAGGGAATTAAGGGCCTCTTGACAGCCAATTTGCCTGAAAAAGAGTGAGGAAAAAAGGAATTGCCTCCTCAATTCTCTAAGGAATATGAATCAATTATCTTTAGCTAACTACTAGAGAGAAAATTAGATAAGTATTGGATGAACACTGCTACTCAAAACAAAGCTCTGCCATAGCTAAGAGATCAACATTCAGTGTAGAGACATTCCCCAAAATAGTAATGTCCTGTGTAAGAATTGTCAAATGGGTACTTAGAATCATGTCTGGGCTTTCAGAATGTTTTGTGTTTGGACCATGCCATGGCATTAATGTTGCAGATTAGATCATCTGGCCTAGTTTCAGATCAACAAACACTGCCTGAACTATACAAATACAGTGGGGAGAACAAGTATTTGATACACTGCCGATTTTGCAGGTTTTCCTACTTACAAAGCATGTAGAGGTCTGTAATTTTTATCATAGGTACACTTCAACTGTGAGAGACAGAATCTAAAACAAAAATTCAGAAAATCACATTGTATGATTTTTAAGTAATTAATTTGCATTTTATTGCATGACATAAGTATTTGATACATCAGAAAAGCAGAACTTAATATTTGGTACAGAAACCTTTGTTTGCAATTACAGAGATCATACGTTTCCTGTAGGTCTTGACAAGGTTTGCACACACTGCAGCAGGGATTTTGGCCCACTCCTCCATACAGACCTTCTCCAGATCCTTCAGGTTTCGGGGTTGTCGCTGGGCAATACGGACTTTCAGCTCCCTCCAAAGATGTTCTATTGGGTTCAGGTCTGGAGACTGGCTAGGCCACTCCAGGACCTTGAGATGCTTCTTACGGAGCCACTCCTTAGTTGCACTGGCTGTGTGTTTCGGGTCGTTGTCATGCTGGAAGACCCAGCCACGACCCATCTTCAATGCTCTTACTGAGGGAAGGAGGTTGTTGGCCAAGATCTCGCGATACATGGCCCCATCCATCCTCCCCTCAATACGGTGCAGTCGTCCTGTCCCCTTTGCAGAAAAGCATCCCCAAAGAATGATGTTTCCACCTCCGTGCTTCACGGTTGGGATGGTGTTCTTGGGGTTGTACTCATCCTTCTTCTTCCTCCAAACACGGCGAGTGGAGTTTAGACCAAAAAGCTCTATTTTTGTCTCATCAGACCACATGACCTTCTCCCATTCCTCCTCTGGATCATCCAGATGGTCATTGGCAAACTTCAGACGGGCCTGGACATGCGCTGGCTTGAGCAGGGGGACCTTGCGTGCGCTGCAGGATTTTAATCCATGACGGCGTAGTGTGTTACTAATGGTTTTCTTTGAGACTGTGGTCCCCGCTCTCTTCAGGTCATTGACCAGGTCCTGCCGTGTAGTTCTGGGCTGATCCCTCACCTTCCTCATGATCATTGATGCCCCACGAGGTGAGATCTTGCATGGAGCCCCAGACCGAGGATGATTGACCGTCATCTTGAACTTCTTCCATTTTCTAATAATTGCGCCAACAGTTGTTGCCTTCTCACCAAGCTGCTTGCCTATTGTCCTGTAGCCCATCCCAGCCTTGTGCAGGTCTACAATTTTATCCTTGATGTCCTTACACAGCTCTCTGGTCTTGGCCATTGTGGAGAGGTTGGAGTCTGTTTGATTGAGTGTGTGGACAGGTGTCTTTTATACAGGTAACGAGTTCAAACATGTGCAGTTAATACAGGTAATGAGTGGAGAACAGGAGGGCTTCTTAACGAAAAACTAACAGGTCTGTGAGAGCCGGAATTCTTACTGGTTGGTAGGTGATCAAATACTTTTGTCATGCAATAAAATGCAGATTAATTACTTAAAAATCATACAATGTTGTCTCACAGTTGAAGTGTACCTATGATAAAAATTACAGACCTCTACATGCTTTGTAAGTAGGAAAACCTGCAAAATTGGCAGTGTATCAAATACTTGTTCTCCCCACTGTACATACATACATATCCTTTAAAAATATATATATTTCCCTTTATTACTTTCCAACCCCACCATCCCCTCCCTAATTGGAGTAAACTAGTGAACAACAATGCTTAGGCCTCTACTTCATGCTTATACATACTATATACATTTTATGGACACAGTCACTAATTATATTTTGTTTGTTTTTACTCCTGAACTTCCTCATTTTCATGATGTCCATCTGGTATGCTTCTATATGCCATATCTTTCTAACTGTGCTCTTTCACAAAAGCTCACAATATATAACATATATACTTATTATGGACACAGCATGTCTTACACTAGTTATCTTGTTGTTATTAGTTTTTGTTATTAGTCCCATCCTTCAGCTCCATTCAACACCTCCCATCTATCTCTTAACACCAACCATATTGGATTTCTATTTGCCATATATTTTTCAACTGTACTGTGAAGTTTTACAAAAGTTCTGAACCTTTCTATTCTCATTGTTTCTACAGTTTGTGAATTGAAAATAAACATCTTTGCTAAAAGTATTATTATATTATTGATCGATTGACTATGACTTTTCAGATCACCCAGTAGTGCTATCTGCAGGGTCAGCTCCATGCAAATATTGCAATCCTTCAGCCATTCCTGGACCTGTGTCCAGAAAAAAGCTACAAATGGACAGTACCAAAACAAATTATCAAATGATTCTGTCTCTTCACAGCCAAATCTGCAGAGCTGGGAAAATTGTATCCACCATACAAATAACATTCTACTGGTAGCAAGAATTTTATATAATAATTTAAATTGAAAAATTCTAAGTTTTGAATCCGGCGTCGTTTTGCGTATCAGTTCATAAACACTATGCCATGGAATCGGTAGGTCAAAAATCTCTTCCCAACTATTTTGCAATCTATATGGGACGGCTGTCAATCTTTTGGTCCTTAAATGAAACTGGTAAACTTTTTTATTTATCACAATTTTCTTTAACCAATTATGTTCTTTAATGCAAGGCCGACAGACAAGTTCCTTACTTTTTCCTCCTTCCACTTTCCTCTTCCATTTTTGTGGTAATGCTGCAATTATTTGGTTGTAATTTTGGGTAGAGCAGACATTTCCATATGTTTTTGTTAGCTGAATGTGCGACATAACTCCACCATTCCTACTGATAATATAATTTACGAAGATTATACCTTTTTTAAACATTTTCTCAAAAAATAACGTTTTTTTATCAATTAGTATATTTGAGTTTAACCACAATATTTGTTGCAATATTTGTTCTGTCATTTCTGGAGGATTAAATTGAAAATGCAACCAACTTTCTATGGCTTGTTTTAGAAATAGTGATATTTGGAAGATGATTTCCTTTTCAAATACCTGAAAGTGAGGGGTTGTAATCTGAATAAAGGGAAAAAGTCCCTTCTTGAACATTGGGTGAGACAATCTTACTAGAGAACCAGTTCGGATTTAAGTATAATTTTTGTATGACTGAAGCTTATAGTGATAGGTCTAATGCTTTAATATTTAATAATTTCTGTCCTCTTAATTCATATTCATTATATAAATAGGCCCGTTTAATTTTGTCTGGCTTGCCGTTCCAAATAAAATATAATATTTCTTTCTCATATAATTTTAAAAATTGTTCGCTAGGTGTAGGCAAGACCATAAGCAAATAGGTAAACTGGGATGATCAGTGTGATTTTTCCACAAATTGACAGGTATTTACCTTTCCATGGTAGCAAGATCTTATCTATTAAATTTTTTGGGAGTGAGATCATTTATTTCATTTGGGATATGTATTCAGAGTATATCCACATCACCATCAGACCATTTTATTGGTAAACTACATGGTAATATAAAAAAAATTTCACAATTTTTTGTGATCCAATACGTAATATAATACATTTATCATAATTTGGTTGTAATCCAGAGAGGTTAGAAAATGTATCTAGATCCTCTATGAGGCTGTGGAGGGATTCAAGTTGTGGATTTAAAAGAAAACATGAATCATCAGCGTACAATGACACCTTTGTTTTTAAGCCCTGGATTTCTAATCCCTTGATATTATTGTTGGATCTGATTTTAATAGCTAACATCTCGATGGCAATAATAAATAGATATGCCGATAGTGGACAACCTTGTTTCACTCCTCTTGACAGTTTAAAACTTTCGGAGAAATAGCCATTATTTACTATTTTACACCTAGGGTTACTATACATGACTTTAACCCAATTTATAAGAGATTGTCCAAAATTGAAATGCTCCAAGCATTTATATATAAACCCCAGTCGTACTTTATCAAATACCTTTTCGAAGTCTGCTATGAATAGTAGGCCTGGCTTCCCAGATTTTTCATAGTGTTCTATTGTTTCCAGTACTTGCCTTATATTATCTCCAATGTATCGCCCATGTAAAAAGCCTGTCTGATTAGAATGAATAATGTCCGACAATACCTTTTGAATTCTATTCGCTATACATTTTGCTAGAATTTTTTGCATAACAACACTGAAGTGTAAGGGGCCGCCAATTTTTTAAATGGACTGGATCTTTATATTTTCCACTTGTATCCTGTTTCAGTAATAATGAAATCAGGCCTTCTTCTTGAGTGTCTGATAATCTACCATTTACATAGGAGTGGTTAAAACATGCTAATAACGGTCCTCTTAGTATATCAAAAAAGGTTTGGAAATACTTAGATTGCAATTAGTGTTTGGTTGAATCTATAGTAAGATTTGGACTGCGGCCATCACTGCCGGTTGATATAAGCTGTTTGTTACCCTTGTTTTTTTTCAGTAAACAGGTGTTAGATAAGATTAACAAATACAATTTCCTATGATTTGTTTGTAGCATCATTCTTGTTTGGAAAGAAGAAAACTACTGGTTCACTTTCCAAATTAGAAAATGTGTACTGAGATGCTGCAATAGCAACATTGTCCAAGTAAGTTTAAGTTTAAGGGTCACTGTTCAAATAATGCTCAGAGTCACCGTGGTGGAGGAGAGGTCATGAATAGGTACAGTGAGGGAAAAAATTATTTGATCCCCTGCTGATTTTGTACGTTTGTCCACTGACAAAGACATGATCAGTCTATAATTTTAATGGTAGGTTTATTTGAACAGTGAGAGACAGAATAACAACAAACAAATCCAGAAAAACTGATGTCAAAAATGTTATGAATTGATTTGCATTTTAATGAGGGAAATAAGTATTTGACCCCTCTGCAAAACATGACTTAGTACTTGGTGATAAAACCCTTGTTGGCAATCACAGAGGTCAGACGTTTCTTGTAGTTGGCCACCAGGTTTGCACACATCTCAGGAGGGATTTTGTCCCACTCCTCTTTGCGGATCTTCTCCCAGTCATTAAGGTTTTGAGGCTGACGTTTGGCAACTCGAACCTTCAGCTCCCTCCACAGATGTTCTATGGGATTAAGGTCTGGAGACTGGCTAGGCCACTCCAGGACCTTAATGTGCTTCTTCTTGAGCCACTCCTTTGTTGCCTTGGCCGGGTGCTTTGGGTCATTTTCATGCTGGAATACCCATCCACGACCCATTTTCAATGCCCTGGTTGAGGGAAGAAGGTTCTCACCCTAGATTTGACGGTACATGGCCCTGTCTATCGTCCCTTTGATGCGGTGAAGTTGTCCTGTCCCCTTAGCAGAAAAACACCCCCAAAGCATAATGTTTCCACCTCCATGTTTGACGGTGGGGATGGTGTTCTTGGGGTCATAGGCAGCATTCCTCCTCCTCCAAACACGGCGAGTTGAGTTGATGCCAAAGAGCTCGATTTTGGTCTCATCTGACCACAACACTTTCACCCAGTTCTCCTCTGAATCATTCAGATGTTCATTGGCAAACTTCAGACGGCCCTGTATATGTGCTTTCTTGAGCAGGGGGACCTTGCGGGCGCTGCAGGATTTTAGTCCTTCACGGCGTAGTGTGTTACCAATTGTTTTCTGGGTGACTATGGTCCCAGCTGCCTTGAGATCATTGACAAGATCCTCCCGTGTAGTTCTGGGCTGATTCCTCACCGTTCTCATGATCATTGCAACTCCACGAGGTGAGATCTTGCATGGAGCCCCAGGCCGAGGGAGATTGACAGTTATTTTGTGTTTCTTCCATTTACGAATAATCGCACCAACTGTTGTCATCTTCTCACCAAGCTGCTTGGCGATGGTCTTGTAGCCCATTCCAGCCTTGTGTAGGTCTACAATCTTGTCCCTGACATCATTGGAGAGCACTTTGGTCTTGGCCATGGTGGGGAGCTTGGAATCTGATTGATTGATTGCTTCTGTGGACAGGTGTCTTTTATACAGGAAACAAGCTGAGATTAGGAGCACTCTCTTTAAGAGTGTGCTCCTAATCTCAGCTCTTTACCTGTTTAAAAGACACCTGGGAGCCAGAAATCTTTCTGATTGAGAGGGGGTCAAATACCTATTTCCCTCATTAAAATCAAATCAATTTATAACATTTTTGACATGCGTTTTTCTGGATTTTGTTGTTGTTATTCTGTCTGTCACTGTTCAAATAAACCTACCATTAAAATTATAGACTGATCATTTCTTTGTCAGTGGGCAAACGTACAAAATCAGCAGGGGATCAAATACTTTTTCCCCTCACTGTAGGTAAGGTCCGCTTGAGAGTGTTATGGCGTTTTCCTGCAGTCAATTACCATAAGTGACCTCTTTGGCCTCATGGGTGGAATGTTATTAATCTTTTTCATAATTTCATAATAATAAAGCTTATTTATTTATTTATTTTCGATGAAAATACTGTGTTTCTATGTCAAGCAGATTTGTTATATTTCAGCCTTCTGTGATGTATATAAAGTGTAATATTGGGATGCAAACTCAAAATCGAATACATTTCAACTCTATATTGGACATGGTACAGGTGTCTTATTTTCTTTAATTAAGCTCATAACCACGTGTGTGAGGTCTATCCTTTTGTTTCAAAGTAGATTTGTTTGAGACTACCAAGAATCACTCTGTGTGACCCTGATTTAGCCCTCTGCAGTAAAAGGTTATTAAGTGTTAGCTTGTTTGACACCCGCCAATTGGGGAGTTACAGTAGACCTACATGTGTTTAAACAGGGAGCCATTAGAAGGAAGTTCAATAGAGGATTCCCCGTATAGTATACATTGTTGGGTGCAGCTATGCACACTTTGCATGTGGAATGACATTGGTACACTAGAGGTACAGCTGCAGCTATGTGTGAGGTGAATCAATATGATCTGAAATATTGTGGCAACAGTAATTTTGTGACGCACGTAACATCCCACAGGGGAAAAACTGGTTGACTCAATGTCATGACTCTGAATCAACGTGGACAACTGATTGAATATGCAAAAAGTCATCAATGTAAGGGAACTTCATATTTCTTTCACACAACTTTTAAATAAATCAAATGACATGGTGAAATGTTTTGTTGATTTCATGTTGAATTCATGTTGGTTGACAAATCAAAATTAGACGTTGAAATGACGTCTGTGCCCAGTGGGATAAATGGTATCTCATGGCTCTACCCCCAGAATCTAATTGAGTAGCTGGCACAATATTTTAGTTCTGGGTTGCCAATTATGGCAGCAGCACCTCATGTTGCATCAGACAGGTTTAGCCGAGGGCCCTCACAGTGTTCTACAGCAGCACCATCGAGAGCATACTGTCAGGCTGTATCATATCCTGGTATGGCAACTCCACCGCCTAGAATTTCACTGTACCCTGCAATTACATCTGTGACCCTGTGCATGTGATTAATAAACTCTAAACTAAAACTAAATGTTCTCATCATCTCTGTATTCAGTGCTGTCAGCTTCATCCAGTGTGACTGTAATAATGGTGTGAATAAACAACAAGCCATGTACACTACCGTTCAAATGTTTGGGGTAACTTAGAAATGTCCTTGTTTTTGAAAGAAAAGCAAATTTTTTGTCCATTAAAATAACATCAAATTGATCAGAAATACAGTGTAGACATTGTTAATGTTGTAAATGGCTATTGTAGCTGGAAATGGCAGATTTTTTATTGAATATATAAATAGGCGTACAGAGGCCCATTATCAGCAACCATCAGTCCTGTGTTCCAATGGCACGTTGTGTTTGCTAATCCAAGTTTATCATTTTAAAAGGCTAATTGATCATTAGAAAACCCTTTTGCAATTATGTTAGCACAGCTGAAAACTGTTGTGCTGATTAAAGAAGGAATAAAACTGGCATTCTTGAGACTAGTTGAGTATCTGGAGCATCAGCAATTGTGGGTTCGATTACAGGCTCAAAATGGCCAGAAACAAATAACTTTCTTCTGAAACTCGTCAGTCTATTCTTGTTCTGAGAAATGAAGGCTATTCCATGCGAGAAATTGCCAAGAATCTGAAGATCTCATACAACGCTGTGTACTACTCCCTCACATAACAGCACAAACTGGCTCTAACCAGAATAGAAAGAGGAGTGGGAGGCCCCGGTGCACAACTGAGCAAGAGGACAAATACATTAGAGTGTCTAGTTTGAGAAACAGACGCCTGACAGGTCCTCAACTGGCAGCTTCATTAAATAGTACCCGCAAAACACCAGTCTCAACGTCAACAGTGAAGAGGCGACTCCGGGATGCTGACCTTCTAGGCAGAGTTGCAAAGAAAAAGCCATATCACAGACTGGCCAATAAAAAGAAAAGATTAAGATGGGCAAAATAACACAGACACTGGACAGAGGAAGATTAGGAAAAAAGTGTTATGGTCAGACAAATCGAAGTTTGAGGTGTTCGGATCACAAAGAAGAACATTTGTGAGACGCAGACCAAATGAAAAGATGCTGGAGGAGTGCTTGATGCCATCTGTCAAGCATGGTGGAGGCAATGTGATGGTCTCGGGGTGCTTTGGTTGTGGTAAAGTGGGAGATTTGTACAGGGTAAAAGGGATCTTGAAGAAGGAAGGCTATCACCCCATTATGCAACGCCATGCCATACCCTGTAGACGGCGCTTGATTGGAGCCAATTTCCTCCTGCAACAGGACAATGACCCAAAGCACAGCTCCAAACTATGCAAGAACTATTTAGGGAAGAAGCAGTCAGCTGGTATTCTGTCTATAATGGAGTGGCCAGCACAGTCACTGGATCTCAACCCTATTGAGCTGTTGTGGGAGCAGATTGACCATATGGTATGTAAGAAGTGCCCATCAAGCCAATCCAACTTGTGGGAGGTGCTTCAGGAAGCATGGGGTGAAATCTCTTCAGATTACCTCAACAAATTGACAACTAGAAGCCAAAGGTCTGCAAGGCTGTAATTGCTGCAAATGGAGGATTCTTTGACGAAAGCAAAGTTTGAAGGACACAATTATTATTTATATTAAAAATAATTATTTCTAACCTTGTCAGTGACTACATTTCCTATTCATTTTGCTATACTTCCTATTCAAACTCATTTCATGTATGTTTTCATGGAAAACAAGGACATTTCTAAGTGACCCCAAACTTTTGAACGGTAGTGTAGAAATCAGACAATGGCTTCTTTACAGGCCTTTGGGGACAAATCCTGTTATCTTTACAACGGGACATTACAGACCTCTTAATCCACTGTGCCAGGAGAAACAATTGTGTTTGGATGTCCTTGGGAAGTTAAAACTAAGTACTCCAAAAGGTAACAGATCTGTAATCATTGTTATAGAAGGAGGTATAAGGTACAATAACTTACCATGTGGACTTACCATGTGGCTTCATTTCCACTGTACAGTAAGGGTGGGGGTTGTATCATGTGAGAGCGTACAGCTGCTAAGGGTGACCTCAGCACATAAAGCACAAAGAATGTCCTTGACTTCAAGGCTAAAAGACTGTTTTAGTGTATTTTCATGTTTAGAGGGCAATAATAATTTTGTTCCATTGTGTAGATTACTGGGACACATTACACGGCCTCTCGATAACCCGCAGAACACATCTCATTCCAAATTCATGGGCATTAATATGGAGTTGGTCCCCCCTTTGCTGCTATAACAGCCTTCACTCTTCTGGGAAGGCTTTCCACTAGATGTTGGAACATTGCTGCGGGGACATGCTTCCATTCAGCCACTGATGTTGGGCGATTATGCCTGGCTTGCAGTCGGTATTCCAATTCATCCCAAAGGTGTTCGATGGGGTTGAGGTCAGGGCTCTGTGCAGGCCAGTCAAGTTCTTCCACACCAATCTCGACAAACCATTTCTGTATGGACCTTGCTTTGTGCATGGGGGCATTGTCATGCTGAAACAAGAAAGGGCCTTCCCCAAACTGTTGTCACAAAGTTGGAAGCACATAATCGTCTAGAATGTAATTGTATGCTGTATCATTAAGATTTCCCTTCACTGGAACTAAGGGGCCTAGCCCAAACCACGAAACAGCCCCAGACCATTATTCCTCCTCCACCAAACTTTACAGTTGGCACTATGCATTGGGGCAGGTAGTGTTCTCCTGGCATCCGCCAAACCCAGATTCGTTCGTCGGACTGCCAGATGGTGAAGCATGATTCATCACTCCAGAGAACGTGTTTCCACCACTCCAGAGTCCAATGACGATGAGCTTTACACCACTCCAGCTGACGCTTGGCATTGCGCATGGTGATCTTAGGCTTTCATTAAGCTCCTGAGGAGCAGTTCTTGTGCTGACGTTGCTTCCAGAGGCAGTTTGGAACTCGGTAGTGAGTGTTGCAACCGAGGACAGACGATTTTTACACACTATGCGCTTCAGCACTCGGCAGTCCCGTTCTGTGAGCTTGTGTGTGGCCTACCACTTCGTGGCTGAGCCGTTGTTGCGCCTCAACGTTTCCACTTCACAATAACAGCACTTACAGTTGACCGGGGCAGCTCTAGCAGGGCAGAAATTTGACGAACTGACTTGTTGGAGAGGTGGCATCCTATGACGGTGCCACGTTAAAAGTCACTGAGCTCTTCAGTACGGGCCATTCTACTGCCAGTGTTTGTGTATGGAGATTGCATGGATGTGTGCTCGATTTTATACACCTGTCAGCAACATGTAGTGTTTCATACCCATAGCCCTTGATTAGATTTGATCATGTAGTGTATCTGTGTTTTATCAACTGTCTTTCTGTCTTTATCTACCCTTTACAGATCCAGCAACTTAATTTGTGATGATAATTTCATCATAATGTTGACATAGCCTAGATAAGTTTACATTAGGTAATTTAGATTTCATTTAAACACTACTTGAGATGTCTTTATAAAAGTTTACTGAAAAGAAAATATGGCACCATAATTGTGACCGACCGGCTTGACTCGAAATTGTATTTTTTACATTGGATAAAAGTAAGAGACTCAGAAATAAAAAAAGAGTATATCATACACAACAGTTGAGGAACAATGGGAAAGTAATTCTGCTTTGAAAGTTGATGTTACGACTTCGGCCGAGGCTGCCTCCCCTCCTTGTTCGGGCAGGCTTCGGCGTTCGTCGTCACCGGCTTACTAACCATTGCCGCCCCAATCATCATCACAATTGTCTTGTCTTGTCAATCACACACACCTGGTTCCTATCCCCTAATTAGTCTGTGTATAAGTGTTCCCTCTGCCCCCTTGTCCTTGTGGGTGATTGTTAATTGTGAGAGTAGTGTAGCTCGGTGGAGCTACTCATAACATATTGTGGCCAGGGTAGATTTTCCCCTGTGCCTATGTATTATTGGATATCCGTTACTGTCACGCCCTGACTCTGAGGACTTGTATTTGTTGAGTCAGGGTGTGTATTTTCTGTGTTGTGTTTGCTATGTCGATGTTCTATGTTTAAGATCTAGAGTGTGTAGATCTATGTTGGCCGGGGTGGTTCCCAATCAGAGGCAGCTGTAGCTCGTTGTCTCTGATTGGGGACCACACGTAGGCAGCCTTTTGTCACCTGTTAGTTGTGGGATCTTGTTCCGTGTTATGGTATGTTTGTGTGCTACCTTGGACTTCACGTTTCGTTTGTTGTTTTTGTCGTGTGTTTATTCGCTTAATAAACATGTATGCTTATCACGCTGCGCCTTGGTCCGTCTCGTCCGTAAACGATCGTGACAGAAGATCCCACCAAAATAGGACCAAGTAGCGTTTTCAGGAGCAAACGCCGGGAATTAAACAGGAGGTTACTTTAGTAGATGTCCTCCTCGGTTGGGGGAGAATCACGGAGGAGGAGGCCGTCCGCTACCGGAAGGCGATGAAGGAGGATGCCCAGGTAGGAGAGGAGAAACGGCGGCAACAGTGCCGACGACGGAGACCCGAGAGGCAACCCCAATACATTTTTTGGGGGGGGGCACACGGTGTGGACGACGAGGCAGCAGGAGGCAGCGACAGGGCAGATCTGCAGGTTAGGAGAGGAGGCCACCAGGTTAAGGGGGCTATTGGTTCAGACGGAGCAGGAGTTATTTGGTCAGAGGGAGGAGCTACAGGAGGCTATAAGGGAGAAGGAGAGTGTAGAGGCACGGCGAGAGGAGCTGGTTAGGCAGCAGAAGGAGCGGGGATTTATAAGGGAACCCAGTCCCGCTCCTTGCACCAAGCAAGTGGTGCGTGTCGCCAGTCCGGTCCGGCCCGTTCCTGCTCCCCGCACTAAGGCAGTGGTACATGTTCCCAGTACGGCCCGACCCGTTCCTGCTCCCCGCACTAAGCCAGTGGTGTGTGTTCCCAGTACGGTCCGGCCCGTTCCTGCTCCCCGCACTAAGCCAGTGGTGCGTGTTCCCAGTACGGTCCAGCCCGTTCCTGCTCCCCGCACTAAGCCAGTGGTGCGCGTCGCCAGCCCGGTCCGGCCAGTTCCTGTCCCTCGCACCAAGCCTGTGGTGAGCGTCGCCAGCCCGGCCCGGCCTGTTCCTGCCCCTCGCACCAAACCACTGGTGTGCGTCGCCAGCCCGGTCCGGCCAGTTCCTGTCCCTCGCACCAAGCCTGTGGTGCGCGTCGCCAGCCCGGCCCGGCCTGTTCCTGCCCCTCGCACCCAGCCTGTGGTGCGCGTCGCCAGCCCGGCCCGGCCTGTTCCTGCCCCTTGCACCAAGCCAGTGGTGTGCGTCGTCAGCCCGGCCCAGCCTGTTCCTGCCCCTCGCACCAAGCCAGTGGTGCGCGTCGCCAGCCCGGTCCGGCCTGTTCCTGTCCCTCGCACCAAGCCAGTGGTGCGCGTCGCCAGTCCGGTACGGCCCGTTCCTGCTCCCTGCACCAAGCCAGGGGTGCGTGTCGTCAGCCCGTTCCGGCCCGTTCCTGCTCCCCGCACCAAGACAGTGGTGCGTGTGTCCAGTCCGGCACGGCCCGTTCCTGTTCCCCGCACCAAGACAGTGGTGCGTGTGTCCAGTCCGGCACGGCCGGTGCCTGTTCCACCGGTGCCTGGTCCGGCACCGGTCAGCTGCTCCACTCCGGAGCCAGAGCAATCCGCTCTACCGGGGTCCGGTCCAACTCTGGTCAGCAGATCCACTCCGGAGCCAGAGCAATCCGCTCCACCGGGGTCCGGTCAAGCTCCGGTCAGCCGCTCCACTCCGGAGCCAGAGCAGTCCGCTCCACCGGTGCCTTATCCAGCTCCGGTCAGCGGCTCCACTCCGGAGCCAGAGCAGTTCGATCAACCGTCGTCTGGTCCAGCTCCAGTCAGCGGTTCCAGTCCAGACCCAGACGTCAGCCCCTCTCCAGGTTCGGGGTCTCCCACACCAGGGTCCAGACAGGGCTTGGTACGTCGTGGGAGGAAGGAGAGGGGAAGCAGCGCGCCGAGGTCCAGACCAGACCAGGGGCGCAACAGGGAGGTGGAGAGTAAGTGGTGGTCACGCCCGGAGCCGGATCCGCCTCCGAGGCGGAATGCCCACCCGGCCCCTACCCTGTTATGTTTATGTGGCGCGGTCGGAGTCCGCACCTTTGGGGGGGGGGTACTGTCACGCCCTGACTCTGAGGACTTGTATTTGTTGAGTCAGGGTGTGTATTTTCTGTGTTGTGTTTGCTATGTCGATGTTCTATGTTTAAGATCTAGAGTGTGTAGATCTATGTTGGCCGGGGTGGTTCCCAATCAGAGGCAGCTGTAGCTCGTTGTCTCTGATTGGGGACCACACTTAGGCAGCCTTTTGGCACCTGTTAGTTGTGGGATCTTGTTCCGTGTTATGGTATGTTTGTGTGCTACCTTGGACTTCACGTTTCGTTTGTTGTTTTTGTCGTGTGTTTATTCGCTTAATAAACATGTATGCTTATCACGCTGCGCCTTGGTCCGTCTCGTCCGTAAACGATCGTGACAGTTACAGTGTAGTTGCCAGGGATGATAGTTTCCCCTGTGCCTGTTTCGTTGATCGCTCTTTGAGCGCATTTGTGTGTCTACGAAGGAATAAACTCTGTATTCGGTGATATCCCTCCTGCGCCTGACTCCTTTCCATAACACTCATCACAGTTGATAAACTTGTAACCCCACTATTGAGAAAATGGCCCTTGAATGTTTTGGTACACATACTGGAGAGCTCTTCTTTGTCTACACCCATTCAGCATCGTTCACACCCTCTTAAGCCTTAGCCCCACCCATCTCTAAGTATTCACATGTGAGGCCATGTGCTATACAGAGTGAGTACGATAGTGTACTAAACAACCAAAGATTTCAAGAGTAAAGGCTGGTGTAGTGTATTAGGATTATGTCTTTGTTAATGTTTTTAAGTGGAACCTGAAAGGATGTTTATTTAGCAGAAAGCGAGCCGGTTTTAGTGTGACACCCCGGATAGGACAGAGAAGTCTGTGTGTTGTAGACAGGGGATTGGACAGTAGAGGGAGCCACCCATATTTTGGGAAGATTATATATACTGGGTAAAAACAACGAAGAGGTTAGAGCGGCCATTGCAATCTGGGACGCCGTTCTCCGGGTGTCATGACATCCGTAACTTATGCTGAAAGCTTGTGATATGAATAAAACTTATGATCAAGGTTCAGTATGAGCGGACTCCTTTGTTACAGCAATGACTAGCAACATTTTACTCGACACTACAGAATGGCGTCACGAAAAGGGACGGTCTGCGTCTCTTCAGTGTTATATTCATGAGCAACGACGTGACTCTCGCTCAAGGCGCCGGCATAAGGTGAGATTTCTCACGGTCTTGTGTGCGTTTCGTTCGTCTGGTTATGGGTATGTGCGCTGGGGAGATGTACCGTTGGAGAACTGATGTGTGCTTTCTGTTGCCTGTCTTGCTGTTGACTATAAGGGGTCTGGACTAAACATTCTAAATTTCTTTGCACTTGTAACCAGCGCAAAAAGGGGGAGAGAGCCTATAAAGGGTCTATAGAGATATTTGCTTGAATAATAGTTCAAGAACAATCAATTAAGTGGAATAAGGAATGCCTAGGCAGATGTGTATGTAACTTAGAGCCGCTGTAAATCATGGAAAAGCCCTGGAAGACAGGCGACCTATTAAAGGTGGGACAGAAAATCCTGATACGCGTTAGATGTGTTTTAGGTGAGTCCGATGGGCTGGAGACCGTGGTATATTGATGATGTATATTGCCCCTCAGCTGGCGGTTGACGAACGGCTTGTTTGATGCAATCTCTCGTGTCGATTCCACAGATCTCGTGGTAGCATAAATTTAGCTAACAAATGGAATTTTACGGTACAGCGGAGGGAGAAATGCTAACGTGGCCTGCTAATTATGCTTCATGCTACATGCTAATGCTAAATGCTAATGCTAATCATGCTACATGCCAATTTTTGATGCGGGTTATGACTAATATTTCTTCCTTGGTGGTCCATAGGAATGGGACGAGCCATCAGAAATGTGTTTAGTTAGCTTGGGCTTGGTGCCTGGTGTCTTGTGAACTGTTAAGTGTTATTGTTTGTCTATAAGGGGTAAAAGAGAGGAGCTATAGCGGAATGCTAACGTTCTGTTGTCTGGAGCTGCTTCCATGGTGAAATCGTATGGTTAAATGTAATGCGCATGCGTTTGATTTTACGGCACTAAAACTACAACACGAGGGATTTTACTAAACTACAACATGGGGGATTTTGGGTAAATCGGTCATGCTTCTGTTAGACTGTGCTGCAGGGAGAAACAGACACAGACACAGATGGAGGAACAAAGAATTAGACATTTAGAGTCTAATGGTGTATTCTAGTTGTTACGTTGTCTGTTGTTTGAAGATGAAACTGTTTTCTTGAGACCTATTGAATTGATAAATGAGAGAGAGATGTTGACGGATTAAAAATAAAAATAATTAAATAAAATAAAATGACGGATTAAAATAAATAAAAATGTTATTGAGCGAGCTATTTATTCCTGAGTTAATTCTTAGAGCGAATGTGAGTGGAGGAATATTGAATGCTGGAAATAACTCAGTGAATGTATAAACTTTAAAATCTTGTCTGTTTCTATGCTCTTTTGTCATATGAGAGGAAATAGGAACGATGGGACGAGAGAGAGAGAAAGACAGAGAGGTGCTGACGTGTACATCACGTGACAAGGGGAGGATCGAGTCAAAAGGTTTTGGTGCTGTTCTGTTTACAAAATCTTCCCCTACAGGATATTTGATGTTATGACAATTTCACAGAGGCTTGGCAAAATACTGATTCATAAAAAATTGCATTTTGGAGTTTCTGTGCATGAGTGGGTTTGATTACAGTTGTGTTGGGAATCGAGTACTGACATTATTCTGTAAAATTAAGATAATTGGGTGCTTATAAAGCAAGGGGGTTTATGGGTATTGTAGTGTTTAGGATTAGAAGTCTTTGTTTTTTGGATTGCTACTTGCATTTACTTTCCTGATGGGATGTGGTAAGATAGCCACTAATTGATAAATTGGTAAAATAGGATATAGAAATAAAAAATGGTTTTTGATAATTCATAATTTTTAATTGATTTTTTAATTGATTTTTTATTTTAATTAAAAATATTTTTTTGAATAAATTCTTTTAATACAATTTTTTAATATTCATATTTTTTTGTTGATTGATTAAAAAATAAATAAAATAAAAAAAATATGTTTTGGGTTGTTTAGTTTATATTAATAATTAAAGGGGGGAAGCCATAGGCTATATAGTCTGAAATAAAATAATTCACAATAAAGGAATATAAAAGAGTTCAAAGAGAAAAAACGACATCAAGGCTATGAAGGTAATTACACCTGTTGATATAGTACAAAATAGTAATCCTTTAACTAAAGTATTGCTAGGTTATCCGGCAAATGAAACAAAAGTTGGCCTGACATTGAACAAACCATAGCTAGTAGAGGGAATCTTAACCCTGACGTCATCAACATAATGAAAGTGCTTCTGTCAATTCATAAAGCAGTTCAAAAGAAGGGAAAAAAGGGAACTATGTAAAGAAAAGAGACAGAGAACTGGGTGTTCTTAAGTTGTCCTTCATTCTCAAACAAAAACTGATAAAAGATTCCAGCGATAAGATAAACAAAGGTATAGAGAAAATTGTGAAACAAGGAAAGGCGACAGAAAAACTAATGGCAGAAGTTAGTACACCTTTCTCACATACGGATTCAGCAAAAAGACCCCCACCTTATGAGAAGGAAGTAGAGCTTAGGGATGTTTATCCTCAGCTTCCAGTGATCATCCAGGAGGGTGATTATTGCATCAGAGATGAAGATGAACGAATAATAGAGAGAGGACAAGCAGAAACGACCATAAAAATGAATCCAAAACTCCAGAAGTAAGAAAAAACCGAGATGTCTGGAAACTAAGAGAAGAATGAGTTTCGGGAAGATAAAGATGAAGATACAGAAGAGAAGAAAAAACTGCTGAGAAAAGGATCCCAAGAATTGGAGGAGAAGAATACATTGAGGCCAAGGAAAGGCCAATAGTAAGAAGATGATATTTCGAGGACAGAACTTAGAATATAAGCTGTGGAAGAATCCTGATATGTCAACAACAAGAAAGAACAGGACGAAGAAACTCTCAGAAAACTCAATCAAATACAACTGGTGGAGAAGGAGAAGAGAAGCTTTGGTTATGAAGAATCAGAGTGAACCAAATCAACAATCACTGCTACAGCTTCAACTGAACAAGGTCAAATGCAATTGTACCAGCCACCAAGGTCGGTACCAGTTGTTATCCATATCCACAGCCAGTTTCTGGACAGACACAGAATTGGAGAGGAAGAGGACGAGAAGGCTTAGAAAGAGGAGGAAGATTTCAGCCACACTTCCAGCAACTTTCAGAAGAGTGTTATAATTGTGGACAGGTTGGTTACTTTACCTGTGAGTGCAATGCGCCAGGAGGAAACAACAGAGGACATTTCTGAGGAAGATAAAGGAGCAAGTGAAGAACACCTGTTCTCCAGGTGAACCCTTAAAGGAGCAAGGATTCTAGATTGCCTAGAAGATCCGAAGGGGGGTGTCAGCTGATAGCACCGATTTAGGGAGAGGAAGAAAATATCCAACAATTGAAGTGAAAATAAAAAGGACTATGAGAAGTGATGGTGAATAGTGGAAAAGCTTTTATCTGTGTTGAGCCTAAAGAGGTTAAACATCTCACTATGTAAAATTAACTAATTAGGATAGGATTTGAGGGAGTAAAACAGCTAATTACTCTTAAGGAACCAATTGAGCTCTGCTATAAAAATCTAAGAGAAATTAAAATAGACATACTAATATTAGAACATATACCTATTGCATTGTTGGGAAGAGATGCATGGTGTAAATTGAACTGTACAATAAGATGTACACTAGACGGCTGTCTGGTAGAAGATTTTAAAAGAGTAGGGTTTTTGGGAATCATATTTGCTTAAAAAGATAATATCATAGGAAGGATGATAATCTATTAGACTGCCTATTAGACAATCTGTCTGAAAAATAAAGTTAAAAGGGGTGACTGTTATTCTGGGTTACATTCCTACACCAAGAGATTTCAGGCTAGGCTAAAGGAAGTTTAGTCGTTTGCCAAGTCTGTGTGTAAAGAAGTCAGAAGCAGGTGGGGACTTCCCAATCACATGTTCTAAAAATTGGTGGTAAAGGATTTTGTGAATAGATCAGTGGAAAAGTTTAAAGGTTAGGAGAAAAGATTAGATTAGAAAGTTAGGAGAACTAGGGTTGAAGGAACTCTAAGACAGTAAGCTAAGTTTCAAAGTTAGTAGTAAGAGAGAGAACAGTGGTGAAGGAAAATTTCGAGTTTAGTGGGAAGATAGATATGGTAGGAGTTTAGATCTGTTAGGAGCAGATGCATTGAGAAAGTATGCGTTGCTGAATGATAAGAGAAGATTGAGGGTGATTGAGTATCTATATTTACAATTCCCAGCAGGAAGATCAAGGTAATTGTGGGTGTATTTTTATAATCAAAAGTTTGAAAGTGAGGGTTTAGAGTAGGAAGAGAGAGTGAATGTAGTGACACTAGTGGTGATAGAGGGAAGTACAAGCAAAGAGTTCAAAGCTTTGGGGAAACTAGATGAAGTAACAATAAGGACATCAACACTTCAGTATATTAAAACAACAGTGAGAAGCAATTTAACTCTTTCAACATTGATAGTTATTAAAGCCATAAATATGTCGCATTTGATTACAAGGGAACCAATAGCTCCAGCAGCAATTTTAGAGGAAAAGACTGTTATTAGGGTTAAAATAGGAGAGCAGATAGTGGTAGAGAACAATATAGATTCATCTGAAATAGTGAAGGATACTATCATGGAGGTACAGGATGAGTTCTTTGATTTTAATGACAGACAAGGAGAGGTATCTGATCAGTACCGCTCGTTAGGGAAGAGAGAAACTAAATGGAAGGCATATGGGTTTGATTCTTCTGTTGTGAAAATTAAAGATGGATGGGCAGGTAGGAATCTTTGGTTCCAGCAGCTAGCTCATTCTGTAAGATCAGTGAGGAATCTTAAGGGTCCATGTCTGTTGAGAATTCCAGCACCAGACACGTGGGGTTACATTTTAGAGACGGTCGCTCAGCCTCTATTGAGTATGTGTCAGTCTTATGCATTGTCATGGCTATTGTATCAGCAACAATCATTAACAGATAAAATAATGTCGTTGTCAAAACATTTGTTTAAGCCTAGGTTTAAGTGTTCTTGGTTAAATGAATTACCCTATGTGAATTTGTTAGATGGGAAGGAAAATCAGGTAACAGCGAACCCTGAAGCATTGGAGGTGAAACCAGTGAGGGCTAAAAGTTGTTTTTGTCCTAATAAAACATATGATGTAAGGGGTATGTTTATGGGAATATCAGATTGTGATGATTATATGATGACTTTGGGTAAGCATGACCTTAAGGGTAGTAATGAGAAATATAATGTTACTTTTTATGTTCCAGTTAGTAAGAAGAGCAGGACTTTGATGGTGAAAGATTAGCTTTTGCCTGACAATGTGACTATTGGGAATTTTAGAGATATTTGGAGGGTTTGTGGTGATAAAGCGTATATATTCTTACCCTATGGATGGACAGGATGTTGTTACATGTCAACGTTGAAGCTTCCATATGAGGCTTCTACCATTAAAAGAGGGGTAGCACCGGACACAGATAAATCTGAATCTAGGTTTGGAAGTAGGGTGAAAAGGGACATGGCGACATTTCATAGTCTGGGAAGCCTATCATTGGAGGATAAGTCTAAGAGAGAAGGGGGGACTTTTTCCATGGTATGGTGTAACATTTTTGGCAGATCATATTGATAATATTACCTATACTTTGATTCCAGATAGTTATATATGCATTGAAGAATATAAGGGATGCATTTGGTAGATCTGAAGGAGCTGGATGGTCAGCGAAGTCTTGGTTGCAAGATCAGTTAGGCCCAGTAGGAGCAGTGATGGTTTACGATTTAATAGCAGTTTTGATAGCGCTTTGTGTGATGTTTTGCTTTTGTAATTTGTTACTGACCTTTGCGAAAGCTATGATATTAAGATAGGTTGGAGTTGTGATGCCTGGAGACAACACTCAGATGCCGTTGTTGACTGTTCCTGATCTGGATGAAGATGGAGAAGTGGGACTGGATGGAGTATTGATGGATAAATATCCTTTTTGAATATTTGATCATTTTTCAATTTTTTTTTCTTCATATTAGTGTGATTTTAGTATGATGTTATGAATCAAAGGGGGGAAATAGGATGATGTGATTCATACATCATTTATATATCATTTTTATATTCTTAGTTGATATTGATGTTTTAATTTGAAAGTGTTGTTTTGCAAAAGATACTGTTTGGTCTTTTCTTTTCTTCCAGAAGCATTTGGGGGAAAATGTAGAGATTGAAATACTCAAACAAGGACAATATGAAAGGACAATGACTGGAGGAGATGGAACAAGGAAGGTGTGGAAATGTTCCGATTCCATCATCAACGATGCATTGGAAGAGGAGACTACTATGTAGTGGACTACATTCCAGTGTCTGCAATGAAATATAGACATATTTGCATGTGTAATACATAATGTGTGTCATATTCTTAGGTATTAATTTTTGTAGAATGATATTTGGTGATTATTGGATACATGTGGGGATCTTAGATGTTTATTTCGGGAATGCTTAGGGACAGGGAGACTAGGCAGGGATAGAGATTCACTGTAGGGTCCGATGGGTTGACCAGCCTTAGAGTGGACATTTTGGATAGTATTTTATTTGCTGGGGCTTTCATGTGTATTTAATTGCATCATAGTTTCAAATGCATTGATAAAGATTTATGAATTCATAGGGAGTACCTAGGTGGTTGCCTGGGGCAGAGGGACCGTGAGAGAATTTTACTGTCTTGATTGATGGATGGATATTTGGAACGAAGGTTGCCATACAGTTTTTCGCTCTCACACTCCATAAAGATTTGTTCATATTTCATAGTAATATATTCACACTCCATAAAGATTTGTTCATATTTCATAGTAATGTATTCACACTTCATAAAGATGTGTTCATATTTCATAGAAAGGTATTTACACTCTAGAGGGAAATGTTTTTGGTTTAAGGTTAAAGATACTCAACAAGATAAATTGTTACTTGTCATAATCCTATTCTGTTTGTTTTCGAGACTTTTAGTTCGTCTCGAAGGGGGGAATGTAGTGTATTAGGATTATGTCTTTGTTAATGTTTTTAAGTGGAACCTGAAAGGATGTTTATTTAGCAGAAAGAGAGCCGGTTTTAGTGTGACACAACGGATAGGACAGAGAAGTCTGTGTGTTGTAGACAGGGGATTGGACAGGTTAGAGCGGCCATTGCAATCTGGGACGCCGTTCTCCGGGTGTCATGACATCCGTAACTTATGCTGAAAGCTTGTGATATGAATAAAACGTATGATCAAGGTTCAGTATGAGCAGACTCCTTTGTTACAGCAATGACTAGCAACATTTTACTCGACACTACACTGGTTTATACTACATCTATCGATATGTCTGTAGACAGTTGTCGCAGTGCCATCATGAACATTCTATTAACGTCCGACATCAAACTTTTCATTGTTGTTATGAAAAAGTATAAACACAAAAACGACAGGCTGCATGATATCAGCAGGCTGGTGATCCAAAATAGCATACCTGGTGTATTTTAACACTAAAAAGGTGGAAGGTTCTCCCATCTCCACAGAGGAACTCTGGAGCTCTGTCAGAGTGACCATCGGGTTCTTGGTCACCTCCCTGACCAAGGCCCTTCTCCCCCGATTGCTCAGTTTGGCCAACTCTAGGAAGAGCCTTGGTGGTTCCAAACTTCTTCCATTTAAGAATGATGGAGGCCACTGTGTTCTTGGGGACCTTCAATGCTGTAGACATTTTTTGGTACCCTTCCCCAGATCTGTGCTTCGACACAATACTGTCTCTGAGCTCTACGGACAATTCCTTCGACCATGGCTTGGTTTTTGCTCTGACAAGCACTGCCAACTGTAGGACCTTATATAGATAGGTGTGTGCCTTTTAAAATCTTGTCCAATCAATTGAATTTACCACAGGTGGACTCCAATCAATTTGTAGAAACATCTCAAGGATGATCAATATAAACAGGATACAGCTGAGCTCAATTTCGAGTCTCATAGCAAAGGGTAGGAATACTTATGTAAATAAGTTATTTCTGTATTTTATTTTTAATACATTTGCTAAAATCTCTAAAAATCAGTTTTTGCTTTGTCATTATGTGGTATTGTGAGAAGATTGATGACATTTTTATTTTATTTAATCCATTTTAGAATAAGGCTGTAACGTAACAAAATGTGGAAAAGGTGAAGGGGTCTGAATACAACCTGCCCGCTTGACCCCATCCCCTCCTCTCTTCTCCAGACCATCTCCGGTGACCTTCTCCCCTACCTCACCTCGCTGATCAACTCATCCTTGACCGCTGGCCATGTCCCTTCCGTCTTCAAGAGAGCGAGAGTTGCTCCCCTTCTCAAAAAACCAACACTCGACCCCACTGATGTCAACAACTACAGACCAGTATCCCTTCTTTTCTTTCCAAAACTATTGAGCGTGCCGTCTTTAGCCAACTCTCTTGCTATCTCTCTCAGAATGACCTTCTTGATCCAAACCAGTCAGGTTTCAGGACTGGTCATTCAACTGAGACTGCTCTTCTCTGTGTCACTGAGGCTCTCCGCACTGCTAAAGCTAACTCTCTCTCCTCTGCTCTTGTCCTTCTAGACCTGTCTGCTGCCTTTGATACTGTGAACCATCAGATCCTCCTCTCCACCCTCTCCGAGCTGGGCATCTCCGGCGCGGCTCACTCCTGGATTGCGTCCTACCTGACCGGTCGCTCCTACCAAGTGGCGTGGCGAGAAGCTGTCTCCGCACCACGTGCTCTCACCGCTGGTGTCCCCCAGGGCTCAGTTCTAGGCCCTCTCCTTTTCTCCCTATACACCAAGTCACTTGGCTCTGTCATATCCTCACATGGCCTCTCCTATCATTGCTAGGCTGACGATACACAACTAATCTTCTCCTTTCCCCCTTCTGATAACCAGGTGGCGAATCGCATCTCTGCATGTCTGGCAGACATATCAGTATGGATGACGGATCACCACCTCAAGCTGAACCCTGGCAAGACGGAGCTGCTCTTCCTCCCGGGGAAGGACTGCCCGTTCCATGATCTCGCCATCACGGTTGACAACTCCGTTGTGTCCTCCTCCCAGAGTGCGAAGAGCCTTGGCGTGACCCTGGACAACACCCTGTCGTTCTCCGCTAACATCAAGGCGGTGACCCGCTCCTGCAGGTTCATGCTCTACAACATTCGGAGAGTACGACCCTGCCTTACACAGGAAGCGGCACAGGTCCTAATCCAGGCACTTGTCATCTCCCGTCTGGATTACTGCAACTCGCTGTTGGCTGGCCTCCCTGCCTGTGCCATTAAACCCCTACAACTCATCCAGAACGCCGCAGCCCGTCTGGTGTTCAACCTTCCCAAGTTCTCTCACGTCACCCCCCTCCTCCGCACACTCCACTGGCTTCCAGTTGAAGCTCGCATCCGTTACAAGACCATGATGCTTGCCTATGGAGCAGTGAGGGGAACGGCACCTCTGTACCTTCGGGCTCTGATCAGTCCCTACACCCAAACGAGGGCATTGCGTTCATCCACCTCTGGCCTGCTGGCTCCCCTTCCTCTGCGGAAGCATAGTTCCCGCTCAGCCCAGTCAAAACTGTTCGCTGCTCTGGCACCCCAATGGTGGAACAAGCTCCCTCACGACGCCAGGACAGCGGAGTCACTCACCACCTTCCGGAGACATTTGAAACCCCACCTCTTTAAGGAATACCTGGGATAGGATAAAGTAATCCTTCTACCCCCCCCCCCCCCCCCCCCAAAAAAATAATAATTGTAAAGTGGTTATCCCACTGGCTATAGGGTGAATGCACCAATTTGTAAGTCGCTCTGGATAAGAGCGTCTGCTAAATGACGTAAATGTGCCCTTGAGCAAGGCACTTAACCCTAATTGCTCCTGTAAGTCGCTCTGGATAAGAGCGTCTGCTAAATGACTTAAATGTAAATGTAAATGTACTTCCCGAATGCACTTTATGTCAATCTAGCAAACCAACTAAAAGTAACTTTCTAAGCAATGTTTTGGTTCGTTTCTAGCTTGTTAGCTATCTTGCTAACGTTAAGCTGGCTAGCCAGTTCAAATAATGACCAGATCATATTGCTGACGACAATGTCTTAACTTTAGTATTCGTTAGTACAGGAAAATAAACACACAAGAAGATCATTATTTACAAGTTAATGGCGAGCTAATTACAGAAAATAGCTTAGGGTTGTGAGTGTGACAAAATAAAGGCAGGTTATGCTACCAGAGAATTTTAGAACTTGGACACTGCCTCATTGGCCTAACGTTATATCCTAATTTGATTTTGGTGCAGGTCATGTTATTCTTCACATTACTGTCTCTGGTAAACACACACTATATCAAATGAAATAAAAGTTTAGGTGTAAAGGTAAAGGTAAAGAAGGTGTAAACGGTACAGTGAAATGGTTACTTGCATAGTGGAGTCTTTTGTTTAGACAATGAACCATAATCCCAACTGATAACGTTACTACCCTGCATGAATCTGCTTGTGGCTAAAACGAACTAACTAGCTAGATAGGTTCAATGTTAGCTAGCTAGCTAACATTAGGCTGTAACTAGCAATGCAAATGGCTCTGAGATATGTGGGAAATTATTCTCTTATATTTTAGATGTGCTGTTAGCTTAATAAGAAAGCATTAATGATTAAACATAATAGGTTTGTACTGTACTGATATATAAAGTGGTCAACATAACAAGCTGTGATTAATGTGAGGAACCATTAGGGGGTAGGATGAGATAAGACTTGTGACACACACACAGCCTCTTTGTTAGACCGCCCAAGGACATGTGTACTGCAAAAGTGCTGACTCTCTGGACAAGTTGCAAAACAACGAACACCTGGCAACAGTGAAGCGCCAAGGGGCTGGGACCAGCCTGTGCACCAACGATAGGCTGAGTAAGTCTAAACCACGCTCAGTCTCTACTCTGATAGGCCAGCAGGGAGCGGGAACTATCTCTGTCAGAGTGTTTAAAGAAGAACTTATAACAATGGACCAGTTCTCTGTCTGCCCTGCGTGGTATTTCAGTGGACCCGTATATACGAACATCATATTTACCATTGAAGTGTTTTGCATTAATTAAAATACTAGTCTATTTTAGAAGACGTGTATTGACCTCTTTTTGTTCCAATACCAGATTTGAATTGACGCAACTTAACAGATACAAATAATATTACTACACAGATCATACAAATAACATTAGCTAGCGAGCCAGCCAGCTAACGTTAGCTAGCTAGCTAACAGTACGCTTTAACTTGCAATGAAAACGACTTTCTGACAGAATTAGATATTATAATATCAGAAAATGTAGCTAGCTAGACACTCTTACCCGTATACATGGATTATTGCTTCTCCCTCTCTGTCATGGATGCCATGGTTGCCCTTAGTTTGAAGATGTAATCCGGAGACAGGTCTTTTATAAAACAGCCTTCTTCTGTGTGTTCTCTTTTCGACCCCCTCCGCATTATTTGCAATCAAGCACCAATACAAACTCATCTCTCAACATGTCCAGCCCATCCATTATCTCAGCCAATCATGACTTGCGGGAAGGTTCCTGTCTTTTTCTCTGGCTAAAACAACTAGGCTCGTAATTTAACAATTGTATTCGTATTTACAGACGGCATACAACTTTGTTGTTAAGGCACATGAAAGTTTGCGTTCAAGAAGGCATTTCTGCCCAAAAAACGCATTTTGATAAAAAATAAATGTTTACGTTCAAATGCCTCTCCTGTAAAGTAGTGACGCGCGACATACGCCTAGTTTCCTGAAATGAGTCACAATTTCTAAACCATAGAGTTTGGTGACAACAAAATAACACATAAACATGATACAATTATGACTGTTGTTGTTTTCCAAGAGAATGCTCGTTCATATGCGACTCATATCACTTGGAACTGCACTGTCACTAGTATGTACTGATCTGTGGAAGTATTTTTATGGAAAACTCTTCATCATTTACTGTTTGTTGGGATAAGGTTCCTCTTTACCCATTTATGTGTATATATAAAGTCTTAAATCATCCTTCTCCTGCGTAACAAGTGCTCACAAATTCGCAAAGGCTACCTTACACACATACGTGCATGCACGCACACACACACACACACACTTCCTCTGTACCTTTGCACTATTTCACCATGTCTGAACGTGCAGTGAGCTCTGACAACTGGAGCGAGTTGGAGAACACAATACAGTTGGATAATGAGTTACTCCACAAGTATAGATAAAGAGTGGCATGATTATTTGGTACAAGGCAGACACCGGCACAACTCATTTTAACTTCCTAGAGACTAGATAAGAATTTGCATTGATATTGCATTGGTATGGATACAGTAACTAAATCCACTGGCAGATAATAATAATAATATGCCATTTAGCAGACGCTTTTATCCAAAGCGACTTACAGTCATGCGTGCATAGATTTTTTGTGTATGGGTGGTCCCGGGGATCAAACCCACTACCTTGGCGTTACAAGCGCCATGCTCTACCAGCTGAGCTACAGAGGACCACCAGATGCACCCAATGTATCTGTGTCAACTCTCCCTTCACATCTTACTCTAAATTAAATCAAATCAAAGTTTATTGGTCACGATACACAGATTTGCAGATGTTATCGCAGGTGCAGTGAAATGTTTCTAGCTCCAGCAGTGCAGTAATATCTAACAATAAAAATATACACATAATCCCAAAAGTTAAATAAAAAATAAAATAAGAAATATCAGAGCGAGTAATATCAGAATGAGCAATGTCAGATACTGATAATATTAATATCTAAAAAGTTACACCACATTATATTTTTCCAAGAAATGATGTTGTGAATGGCAAGTACACTGAGCTGGCAGTGGAATAATAAGATTGACAAAATAGGTTGTTTAGATCCTGGATGCTGATTGGTTTATATAAAATACCATGATGTGTTAATGTCATAATTCCACTGTCCCGCAACCCAGGAAGGAAATTCATCAACTTAATCTCCCTCTGGAAAAAAGCATCTTGTCATGATTTTTCCATGCTACTATTTGGTTTGAAACAGATTGTATAAACCTACAGTGCCTTCAGAAAGTATTCATGCCAATTTACTTATTCCACATTTTGTTGTGTTACAGACTGAATTCAAAATGGATTAAATATTTTTTTACACACAATACCCCATAATGACAAAGTGAAAACATGTTTTTAGAAATGTTTGCAAATGTATTGGAAATATCACATTTACATAAGTATTCACTCACCTGAGTTAATACTTTGTAGACACACCTTTGGAAGTGATTACAGCTGTGAGTCTTTCTGTGTAAGTCTCTAACTTACACCTGGAATGTGCAACATTTGCCGATTATTCTTTACAAAATTCTTCAAGCTCCTTCAAATTGGTTGTTAATCATTGCTAGACAACCATTTTCAGGTCTTGCCAAGTCAAAACTGTAACTCGGCCACTCAGGAACATTTATTGTCTTCTTGGTAAGCAACTCCAGTGTAGATATGGCCTTTTTAGGTTATTGTCCTGCTGAAAGGGGAATTCATCTCCCAGTGTCTGGTGGAAAGCAGACTGAACCAGGTTTTCCTCTAGGATTTTGTATTTGTATTTATTAAGGAGCCCCATTAGCTGCTGACAAGGCAGCAGCTACTCTTCCTGGGGTCCAGCAACATTAAGGCAATTATATACAGGCAGCAGCTACTCTTCCTGGGGTCCAGTAACATTAAGGCAATTATATACAGGCAGCAGCTACTCTTCCTGGGGTCCAGCAACATAAAGGCAATTATATACAATTTTAAAATATTACATGACGTTACATTTCTTAACACTTTACCCAATACATTGAGTGTGTTACCTCAGGCCACTACTCCCCTATCACATATTTACAATACAACATCTATGTGTACGTGTGTGTAGAGTGGGTGTCTTATCATGTGTATGTGTGTCTGTGCCTGTGTGTGTCTCTTCACAGTCCCCGCTTTTTTATCTGTTTTTTAAATCTGATTCTACTGCTAGCATCAGTTACCTGATGGGAAATAGATCCATGTAGCCATGTTTCTATGTTGTACTGTGTGCCTCCCATAGTCTGTTCTTGGCTTGGGGATTGTGAAGAGACCTTTGGTGGCATGTCTCATGGGTGTCCGAGCTGTGTGCTAGTAGTTTAAACATACACCTCAGTGCATTCAGCATGTCAATACTTCTTACAAAAACAAGTAGCGATAAAGTCAATCTCTCCTCCACTTTGAGCCATGAGAGATTTACATGCATTTATTCATGTTAGCCCTCCATGTACATTTAAGGGCCAGCCATGCTGCCCTGTTCTGAGCCAATTGTCATTTTCCGAGGTCCCTCTTCGTGGCACCTGACCAAGTGACTGAACAGTAGTCCAGGTGCGACAAAACTAGAGCCTGTAGGACCTGCCTTGTTGATAGTGTTGTTAAAAAGGCAGAGCAGTGCTTTATTATGGACAGACTTCTCCCCATCTTAGCTACTGTTGTAACAAAATGTTTTGACCATGTCAGTTTACAATCCAGGGATACTCCAAGCAGTTTAGTCACCTCAACTTGATTAATTTTCACATGATTTATTACAAGATTTAGTTGAGGTTTAGGGTTTAGTGAATGATTTGTCCCAAATACAATGCTTTTAGTTTTATAAATATTTAGGACTAACTTATTCCTTGCCACCCCTTCTGAAACTAACTGCAGCTCTTTGTTAAGTGTTGCAGTGATGCAGTGATTTTGCCTGTGCTTACCTCAATTCCAATTATTTTTTATCCTGAAAAACTTCCCAGTCCTTTACATTACAAGCATACATCCAAAGTATAATAAGTAACTTCTTTTTTTTTACCCATCTACCAATAGGTGCCTTCTTTGTAAGGCATTAGAAAACCTCCCTGGTCTTTGTGGTTGAATCTGTGTTTGAAATTCACTGCTAGACTTAGGGACCTTACAGAAAATTGTATGTGTGGGGTACAGAGATGAGGTAGTAATTCAAAAATCATGTTAAACACTATTGCTGCACACAGAATGAGTCCATGCAACTTATTATGAGACTTGTTAAGCAACTTTTTACTCCTGAACTTATTTAGGCTTGCCATAAAAAAGGGGTTGAATACTTATTGACTCAAGACATTTCAGCTTTTCATTTTCATTAATTTGTAAACATTTCTAAAAACACAATTTTACTTTGATATTATGGGGTATTGTATGTAGGCAAGTGACACAAAATCTCAATTTAATCAATTTTAAATTCAGGCTGTAACACAACAAAATGTGGAAAAAGTAAAGAGGTGTGAATACTTTCTGAAGGCACTGTACCTGTCTGCTTCTACGACCTGTGAAACAATGTATCATTTTACAAATGCAATCTCTCCCATGCCAGTAGACTAGCTAGCCCAATAATGAACATGAAATAAACAATTCACCATGAAACTCAGAATTCCATTCATTAACCAGCACAGTGTGGCCTATGTAGGCCTTTTGGATATTTATTAAATCATTATTTATATAAGTTATTGTCTCTCATCATCGTTGATTCTCTGCTAGCTAGCTACATGCCAATGATTTGTTTATCATAGCAAAGTCGAATGAATAGAATTAACAACATGAGAAACAAAACATGAGAAAATAGCAAATGACCAGCGGCTTCGGTAGCAACTTCAGAATGCAAAAGTTATCCGATGCAGATCTGGAGGCACGAGAAATAATGGCTGTGAGTGGCCACTGGTGTGAGAGCTCACTCAAGAGTTATTGGCAGCCCCTAACATGGAGAACAGAAGGTGCTGGGGTGACATTTTAGCTGGCGTGGGACGTCCAATTCTCCGCCAAAGAGTGGGACGTCCAATTCTCCGCCAAAGAAGAGGCAAGCAATGGCTGTCATCAACCAGTGCAAGGACCATGGACAGTTCTTCCACTTGTGTGCCATCAACGGAAACGTCACTATTAACATCACCAACTAGCTTGGTTTGCTCGGACTCGCCAACCATAATAGTTGTTGCCAATCTAGGTTTATTGGATATTTATTAAATCAATATTTATTGAGGTTCTTGACTCTCATCATCATTGAATCTCTGCTAGCTAGATACATGTCAATGATTTGTTTAGCATAGCAACGTTGAATGAATAGAATAATTATAATTAACGACTGGGTCAAAACATTTGAAAATACAGTAACTAACGACCTGCCCTCTTGGGTAGCAACTTCAGAATGCAAAAACAAATGTACTAGTTAAAACCGTTTTATAAAATCAATAATGCCCTCAAAACCGGGAAACATCGTGTGACAACTCCCTCCAAGGGCTGTATTCTGGCCCTTGGCTTCGTCTCGGGCCTCAGAACAGCCCTTGTCGGGATCAGGCATTATTGCTTAAGTGTCCTTCACTTTTGAATGAGAAGATAAAATCACTCTCTGAAAGATGATCTACTCTAAGATTGGTACTCAGGTCATGCAGGGCCATAAGAGTTGTAATGAAGAAACTTCCAGGAGGATGCTGTGTAATGTCCTGTGTCATTTAGACCCACTATCTCCTCCTCCTCCTCCTCCTCCACACCTACAGTATAAAGAGTCTGTCTACCTTCCCTGGGCGGACTTACCATTAAGCCTATGAGTGAACAGACATCCCATTATATTGCACATTATCAGACCTTACAGATGCAAATAGATGTATTATTTCACTGCTCACCGGGTTCCACTCAGCTCTGTATGCATGAATGAACAGCCACTGCTTCCCAGCCACCGCTTCCCAAACTCCGGGTCGGGACCCTACGTGGGGTCGACTGATTGGAATATGAGGTAGCGAGTGAAAATCATATTAATAAACCTTCTGTAAATTGATTTAACACTCATCAAATGAGATGGGAAGTATATACAGTACCAGTCAAAAGTTTGGACACACCTACTCGTTCAAGGGTTTTTCTTTATTTTTACTATTTTATACATTGTAGAATAACAGTGAAGACATCAAAACTATGAAATAACACATATGGAATCATGTAGTAACCAAAAAAGTGTTAAACATATCAAAATATATTTTATATTTGAGATTCTTCAAATAGCCACCCTTTGCCGTGATGACAGCTTTGCACACTCTTGGCATTCTCTTAACCAGCTTCATGAGGTAGTCACCTGGAATGCATTTCAATTAACAGGTGTGCCTTCTTAAAAGTTAATTTGTGGAATTTCTTTCCTTCTTAATCAGTTGTGTTGTGACAAGGTAGTGGGGGGTATACAGAAGATAACTCTATTTGGTAAAAGACTAAGTCCATATTTAGAGAAACGTCAGTCCATCGTTACTTTAAGACATGAAGGTCAGTCAATGCATCAAGCGCTATGATGAAACTGGCTCTCATGAGGACCACCACAGGAATGGAAGACCCAGAGTTACCTCTGCTGCAGAGGATAAGTTCATTAGAGTTATCAGCCTCAGAAATTGCAGCCCAAATAAATGCTTCACAGAGTTCAAGTAACAGACTGTTACAACATCAACTGTTCAGATGGGACTGTGTGAATCAGGCCTTCATGGTCGAATTGCTGCAAAGAAACCACTACTAAAGGACACCAATAAGAAGACAGACCTGCTTGGGCCAAGAAACACGTGCAATGGACATTAGACCGGTGGAAATTTGTCCTTTGGTCTGGAGTCCAAATTGGAGATTTTTGGTTCCAACCGCTGTGTCTTTGTGAGACGCAGTGTGGGTGAACGGATGATCTCTGCATGTGTAGTTCCCACCGTGAAGCATGGAAGAGGAGGTGTTATGGTGTGGGGGTGCTTTGCTGGTGACACTGTCTGTGATTTATTTAGAATTCAAGGCAATCTTAACCAGCATGCACTCTAAAAAGTAAAGGTTCCTGGAGGATCCTTTAGGGGTTATTCAAATTGAAACTGTGGGGGAACCCCTATAAGTTCTTCGAATAACTCTTTAAAAGGGTTCTTCAAAGAACCCCTTGTAATGGATCCTCAAAGAACCTTTTGGGGTTAACTTTTGAACCCCCCCCCCCCCCCCCCCCCCCCATTATTATTATTATTATTATTAATAATAATAATACATTTAACAATAACAACAATAACACAATATTTTAGTTGTCAGTGTTTATTATGATTTTAGTGGCAAAGCAGAATCAAAAAATCTAAATATGAGGTAAACTCCCAGCAGAGCCCCAAGTCCAATGGGTATATCCTCTGGCATGTTGATGTTAATGTTTTGATGTTCTCCATATCCATAGTCAGAATGATTTTGCAGTGCATGGTGATCGAGCAGGTTTCCTTTATATTCATCAGAGGTGTAGGGAGGGTGAAGTCTGTGAATCCAAAAAATAGGTGTTATATAGATGCTTAACAAAACATGCACAGGACAGTATTCATACCTTGGTGTTTGTGGTAAATGTGAATGAAAAAAACTGTTTTAATAATGGTTTTCATACACATACTTTGTCCATAATGTAAAGGCCTATGGGATATTCATTGAAGAGGTAAGGGAGGAGGATGGTAAATGTGATCTGCATAACATACCAATACAAATTGACATACCTTTGTAAGCCTCCTCGTCTGTATACCTACAGACACAAAAGTGAGCAGTTAAGTCAACTGCACCCAATACAGCTAGCCTTCAACATATTCTTATAGCCTTATTACCTCTTTGTTGATTAATATCAATTGAATTGTGTCCATTTTCTGTTTAAGAAAGATTTGCACAAATGTGAAAAGATGGATAGCGTCATTAGAAAACAATATCAATTTAGATCATACAAGGGACAAACCTTACCTTAAATTGAGGAGATCTTTACATTTTTCAGTTAAGGGCCTGCACCTGCTGTCCTTTCAAATTAAAATGTTTCAGTTAGGCAGTTAGGTTCCTGCAAGAACCACCACCAACTAAGGAGGTTCCTCGATGAACCCCACCTCCTATGGGGTTCTTGGCAGAACCTTTTGGGTGCAATTTTCAGTGTCAAGAACCCTAAGGTTATTCAAAGAACTTTGAAGATCTTAGAAGAACCCTTCTTGAACCCCTAATTTTTTTATTGTGGCTACCACAGCATTCTGCAGCGATACGCCATCCCATCTGGTTTGGGCTTAGTGGGACTATCATTTGTTTTTCAACAGGACAATGACCCAACACACCTCTAGGCTGTGTAAGGGCTATTTTACCAAGAAGCAGAGTGATGGAGTGCTGCATCATGACCTGGCCTCCACAATCCCCCGACCTCAACCCAATTGAGATGGTTTGGGATGAGTCAGACAGCAGAGTGAAGGAAAGGCAGCCAACAAGTGCTAAGCATATGTGGGAACTCCTTCAAGACTGTTGGAAAAGCATTCCAGGTGAAGCTGGTTGAGAGAATGCCAAGAGTGTGCAAAGCTGTCATCAAGGCAAAGGGTGGCTATTTGAAGAATCTCAAATATAAAATATATTTTGATTTGTTTAACACTTTTTTGGTTACTACAGGATTCCATATGTGTTATTTCATAGTTTTGATGTCTTCACTATTATTCTACAACATAGAAAATAGTAAAAATAAAGAAAAACCCTTGAATGAGTAGGTGTGTCCAAACTTTTGACTGGTACTGTAGATAGCGAGCTGATAGCTCACTCATTGTCTCTCTACTCACACTCCGAACAGGTGGATGGATGACTGGACCCATAGAACCCATTGGACCCATAGGGTCTTATCCAAGATAATAACATCTCTGAGTAACACTAGGACATCAATCATCTCTAGGCAACATAAACATTGATTTATCATCAGGATTAGAAGGCATGCATGCAGTATCTAAAGTCTCCAAGCGTTTCCTTTAGATATGGCTGAGCCATTATGCCAATAAATGTTATATCTTTATAGCTTTGTCGTGGAAACTGTCTGTGGCTCTCATCAAAATATTGTCATAGCTTTAAAGTGAATGTTCAGTTGTTGTCGTGCTTATTTAGAGATTTTATCAATTTCATTATGATGGTACAGTACAATTACATTTTTAGTCATTTAGCAGATGCTCTTATCCAGAGCGACTAGGGTTAAGTGCCTTGCTCAAGGGCACATCGACAGATATTTCACCTAGTCGGCTCGGGGATTAGAACCAGCAACATTTCGGTTACTGGCACAACACTCTTAACCACTAAGCTACCTGCCACCCCACAATGAAATCTGTTTAGCTAAATCCTTAAACCAGTCCATTTAGTTGAGTAGTCTTCAAGTTCTTATGCTGTTCCACTCTGCCCATGGCTGCAGGAAGATGTTTTGGGTTGGGGGTGCTATCGATTTATATTTCAATTTATCGGGTGGTGCTGCAGCACCCTCATCTCCCCTGCTTTACGCGGCTATGGCTCTGCCATAGCAGACAAACATTCTTGATGTATTCCAACTGCAATGTTCCAAGCGAATCAACCCACTGGACAGGTCCTACTATTTGCAAGTGTCATTCAGCAAATCAGCATTTGTCACAAAGGGCTTTACTGTAACCCGGCCTAGACCCCAAATAGCAAGCAAAGTAGAAGCAACAGCACAGTGGCCAGGAAAAACTTTCTAGAAGGAAGATGTGCACAATCCCTGAAGAATTCCGACTACAATTTCATATAGTCATTACTAATTGAATAAATGAAGGTCACCATGTACATGCACATAAATTGTAAAGGAGCACGCTCAGTAACGTTACATAATACATTTATGTAATTGTGTGAAATATTTGTGAATACATTTATATGTGGAATATCATGTGATAACTGTAAGGTAAGTAAGTATTGACAGAACGATATCAGAGGTGTTATAGGCAGCTGACAATGATAACCACCAACTTCCCTTTATTGGCTATCCTATGACATAAGCCTGTTAGATAGAGATAATTTGTTCAGTTTACAGCCCAGACGTGACGATATATAGTCTGCTCATCTGAGCATCGGCTGCTATAAGAGATAAGGTTGCATACGCAAAACGTCTGACACCTGGGAAACTGGCTGTACATCATGTATGGATGCTGGACTTGATACCCACTAGGCACACACTGGTTGAATCAACATTGTGTCCACATCATTTCAATGACATTACGTTGAACCAACCTGGAATAGATGTTGAATTGACGTCTGTGCCCAGTGGGTACTTATTTGATGATTATGAAAATATAAATTTTAGTTAATGTGTTGAATAACTGATTATATGGAGGTGATATTCATAATGTTACCAACAAATTAGTAAAGATTTCCTGTCCTGCTTTGTGGGATTATTTGATCACCTTTTGACAGACTGACAACATTGTTAAAATGTGTTCTGAAGATTTGCAACTTTGCCAAAGTTGTTGTTGTGAAGGCACATACAGGTTTAGAAAAATGTAAACGTGATCGATATCTACCCTTTACGAGGGTTTGGCCAGCAGTGGCCTGTGTATAGCTCAAAACAACAGGGACTTACATGAATACTGTAATGATTAATACATACCTAATAGAATACAGCTGAACACACATGTTAATGTATTCATAACAACACATCAACAGTCCCCTTAATCACTCCCTCCTCTCAGATTCTCTATAATTAAAGCTATCTGGTAGTTGTGTAGCGTATCTACTCCACTCACTCTGTGGTGGGAAATTCTCTAGTCAACGGTCATTTGATTAGTCACACTGTATGGCCATTATTCAACTTCCTGTGCAACAACTTTATCACTGAAAATTGGAGCCAGGAATCTGAAATGGAGCCAGCAATCTCAGTCTGGAGAGTTTGGCATGCTTGCAATTTCATTATAATATCTACCATTAATTATATTTCTTAGAATGTTGAAATCATGCATTGAGAATTTCAAATCAAATCAAATTTTATTGGTCACATACACGTGTTTAGCAGATGTTATTGCGGGTGTAGCGAAATGTTTGAGCTTCTAGCTCCAACAGTGCAGTAATATCTAACAAGAAATATCTAACAATTTCACAACATATACCCAATACACACAAATCTAAGTAAGGAATGAATTAAGAATATATACACCACCTGTCAAAAGTTTGGACACTCATTCAAGGGTTTTTCTTTATTTTTTCTATTTTTTACATTGTAGAATAATAGTGAAGACATCAAAACTATGAAATAACACATATGGAATCATGTCGTAACCAAAATAGTGTTAAACAAATCAAAATATATTTTATATTTGAGATTCTTCAAATAGCCACCCTTTGCCTTGATGACAGCTTTGCACACTCTTGGCATTCTCTCAACCAGCTTCACCTGGAATGCTTTTCCAACAGTCTTGAAGGAGTTCACACATATGCTTAGCAGTTGTGGGCTGCTTTTCCTCCACTCTGCCGTCCGACTCATCCCAAACCATCTCAATTGGGTTGAGGTCGGGGGATTGTGGAGGCCAGGTCATCTGATACGTCACTCTGCTTCTTGGTAAAATAGCCCTTACACAGCCTGGAGGTGTGTTGGGTCATTGTCCTGTGAAGCATTTATTTGGGCTGCAATCTTTAAAAAAATTAAATAATAATTGAATGAGTAGGTGTGTCCAAACTTTTGACTGGTACTGTACATAAATAGATGAGCGATATCAGAGCGGAATGGACTAAGATACAGTAGAATAGTATAGAATACAGTATATACATATGAGATGAGTAATACAAGATATGTAAACATTTATTAAAGTGACTAAGCTACCATAGAATAGTATAGAATACAGTATATACATATGAGATGAGTAATGCAAGCAATGTAAACATTATTAAAGTGGCTAGTGTTCCATTTCTTAAAGTGGCCAGTGATTTCTAGTCTATGTCTATAGGCAGCAGCCTCTAATGTGCTAGTGATGGCTGTTTAACAGTCTGATGGCCTTGAGATATAAGCAGTTTTTCAGTCTCTCGGTCCCAGCTTTGATGCACCTGTACTGACCTCGCCTTCTGGATGATAGCGAGGTGAACAGGCAGTGGCTCGGGTGGTTGATGTCCTCGATGAACTTTTTGGCCTTCCTGTGACATCTGGTGCTGTAGGTGTCTTGGAGGGCGGGTAGTTTGCCCCCGGTAATGTGTTGTGCAGACTGCACCACCCTCTGGAGAGCCTTGCGGTTGCAGGCGGTGCAGTTGCCGTACCAGGCGGTGATACAGCCCGACAGGATGCTCTCAATTGTGCATCTGTAAAAGTTTGTGAGGGTTTTAGGTGCCAAGACAAATTTCACTTGTGGAATTCCAGTGAAGTAAGTGCCAATTGTGTAGCTCTTTTCAAAGCTGATTATTTACTTTACTCAAGGCTAAATTATGTTATTAGTCTTGTTTGTTTCAGCCATTGCCCTTTCCCTTGACTTTAGCCTATTTCTCACTCTTTCATCAGATAGACCACCGGTCCAATTATATCTATTACCCAAGCACATTGTTATGAACAATAAACATGGGGGCAATAAATATCTTGATTTAGTTATGTGATTGCACTTGTCATCCTCAACATCACTTGGTTGGTCACAGTGATCTGTGATTAAAAAAAGGCCTGTGTATGAAACCTCTTGAAATCCTGTCTTGGAGCACCAAAGGGATTTGCTAAGGCAGTGGTATTCAAAGTCGGGGTCAACTGCAGTGGGGTCGCCCAAAAAAATATACACAAATAAGAGTACGGATTATTATATGGGACAATATAGAAACGTTTTTGAGAAAGATAAGTTGAAAAAATAATAATATTGAGTAAATGTATTTATTGGTTTATTTTGATAATAGATGAAAATGCAATGAACTGAAGGTTATTTGTTGCTATAAAAATCTACATTTGAAGGTTGTGTCATTAGATTTGTGGTGAAAAATGGGGTTCCCACTGAAAAAGTTTTAATACCACTGTGCTAAGGTTTTAGTACTTGGCTGAGATGAAAGCTGGAGTAGGTGTCATGCGTCATATGACACATAGTGCAGTCTCACGTGTTCAAAGCTAATAGAGATCGTGATCAAATTTTGGCAGAACGTTGCTATAAATGAAAATTTACAACGTAGGTGCACAAGTCGAAAGAATGTTGAGTAATAAAGGTGACAGACAGTGACACATTCAATACCGCCTTGCACACTCTTGCCTGCATCTAGCTGATCTAGGGTGTAAACATTAATCCAACAGTTGCAAACAAGAGTTTCTATTGGACAAATTCAGGTATGTTTATCCCCGTTTAGTTCCATTTGCTTCGGTTTAAGAAACGTTTTTCAACAGAATCAGCGCAATGAATACACCCCTGATCACACACAAACACAATCACTGCGAGCCATCATGACTCTCAAAACCGTGACACCCACAGTTTAATTATGAAGATAAATTTAGCGCCGCCCTAAAAACCCTATTCAAGTTCGACACAACCCTTCAAATAGGTATGTAATGAGACATTATATAAACTCTTTATAGTGTTTTATTTACATTTTAGAGGTGATAGGTTGGACAAATCGGGTGAAAAAAGCTTCCCCACCCGCCATTTAAAAAAAGACCCGACGGAGCTCCATTACTTTCTTCAATCATGCAGAGATGGGCAGCATGAAGGTCTCGTCATTGATTTTGCTGGAAAGGGAAGAAATTGTGCTTTACAATGGTATTCATATTACAGTTGACCTGGAAGTATTACGTTTTGGGGGCGCTAAAATAAGGTAAAATGTATGGAACAGCGTCATGTACAAAAGTGCCTTAAGTGAAAGGGAAAGTGAAAAAAATACACTGCTCAAAAAAATAAAGGGAACACTTAAACAACACAATGTAACTCCAAGTCAATCACACTTCTGTGAAATCAAACTGTCCACTTAGGAAGCAACACTGATTGACAATAAATTGCACATGCTGTTGTGCAAATGGAATAGACAACAGGTGGAAATTATAGGCAATTAGCAAGACACCCCCAATAAAGGACTGGTTTTGCAGGTGGTGACCACAGACCACTTCTCAGTTCCTATGCTTCCTGGCTGATGTTTTAGTCACTTTTGAATGCTGGCGGTGCTTTCACTCTAGTGGTAGCATGAGACGGAGTCTACAACCCACACAAGTGGCTCAGGTAGTGCAGCTCATCCAGGATGGCACATCAATGCGAGCTGTGGCAAGAAGGTTTGCTGTGTCTGTCAGCGTAGTGTCCAGAGCATGGAGGCGCTACCAGGAGACAGGCCAGTACATCAAGAGACGTGGAGGAGGCCGTAGGAGGGCAACAACCCAGCAGCAGGACCGCTACCTCCGCCTTTGTGCAAGGAGGAGCAGGAGGAGCACTGCCAGAGCCCTGCTTTTTTTGAGCAGTGTATTTAGTATAGTTTTATCTAAAATGGATAACTTCCTCCACTGCTGTACCTAATTGTATCCATTAATATTCTAATATGATAGAATGCTGTGGGGCCTCTTGCAAACATTTACATGGCCCAATATGTCTATTTCAAATATTATGTTACAGAATGTAACATTCTAGCAAAAATTCTGCATGACCCAATGTGCCCAAAGCTCCTCGGAAGGCAAAATATCACAATCTGTCCCAGAAAGCGTTCACACCTGTCCACTATTATCCCAGCAGGCAAAACTGGTTGAAATGAATCATTACAACCAGATTAAGTTCTGTGAATTTTGTTTATAAACTGAATTGTGTGTCTGAAAGCAGGTATTAATTGTTTAGACCGTCAAAAATAACATGCAATCGGTACTTGTTTCAATATTTACCATCCTGTGGCAACAAAGAGGTATGTGCACATTTAGAGAAAAAATTACTTTTGAAAGATATTCTAAACACACATTCACTCAGATTCGTAGATCAATTTATAAAATTAAATTCTGACAACCTCCAATGCCTTGCCAGCTGGTAATATTTCGTTTCAGTCTATGTCATGATTCAATATATAATAACAATGTTATACAGTATGTGAGGTGAATAGCTACATTGATATTGTCATCCACACACATCCGCTTCACCTGCATTGAAACTAATTGGTTGGCCTCATTCCAAGCTATCAGGCAAGGGCTCTGATGCAAAGGGCACAATTTATGGCACACGTTGACAGCTGTAAAAAGAAGAGTGATTTAAAGCAAGGGAGACGCTCCTAACTGTGCCACTATGATGTAGAGTTATCAACAGTGTCCAGAGACAAACAGTGTGGAGTTTTCTTATGGCCAGCATCACCACTTATTTTACATGGAGCATGTATGGAAAGTGGCAATATGATGGTCAGTTATTAGACATACATGTAAGCTTCAGAGAATATAGAAATAATGCATAAAATACAGCAGGTTGTTTTGGTATTCCAGTGATGGAGCATACCCTGCCCTACCCTCCTACTGTTGGTCCATACACCTGAGTATCATACTGACTAATGGCCTTATCTCAAACCGTCTGTGTGTGTAAAGCAGCACGCATTCTCCTACTAAGGGTGTCTCTGATCACAGTTCAATAACTGAGTTACACAATTTTCACACCCATATGGTATTTACAGTATATGACGTAGCATTAGTCAGGGAATGTCACCCTGCTCTTTGTACTAGAGGCAAAGACATGAGTGACTAAAACGTGTAGGGGATCCATGCAGTTATCTGATGACAAATGCCACTGACCGTTGATACCACTATTGATTGGCTATTCCATATAGTTAACTATAATCAATCTATATATTTTTTAAAAAGATTAGGTATGGCATGTTATGGAGGACAGGGCATGTTTTATTTTTGATAAATCATTTAAATTTGGAACTCAGTGACAAATGGTTTTGGTGAACCTAAATGGCCTCCTGGGTGTGTCTGATATAGACTGATAAATGAGGCTTCTAAAATGTCTGACTGTGTAATAATAATATTAGAGTTATAATATTGCAGCATTATTATGTTTTCAGTTCATGGATACAAGTAGGCAGCTCGTTGATGTTATTTCATGTTATTGAGTTAATATGTTCTTGAAGCAAGGTTATTATAGTTTTGTGTTATTATTTTTTATTTCTATTCGTTTTCGATTTTTATGTGAAATTCAGTTCAGTTTCAGTTAGTCTTCAAACATGATTTGCTAGTTTGTATTTAGTTTTAGTTGTATACATATTTTTTTATTATTATTTCGTTTCAGTTTTAGTTTAAGCGTTAGGGACAGAAAGAATAAGTGTGAGGCTAGGAGCCATTTGTGTTGTATAGATTTTGGGGTGTTTTTTGGGATGTCACTTTTTGCAACTGGGGGGCAGTAATACAAAAGGTGATGGGTCAGGTCATAGGTTAGGTTAAAATGATAAAGTCAATAACAATGTGACTTGGATTTTAAAGGCACCAAGACTGGTGCAAAAAATATGGTGGAATTAAACTCTCTCTTTCGCCCATGTTTACACCAATCCAACGCTTTCAACTTTAGTAGATGCCTAAATGTAAGAAGAATCAAGTTAGCTACCTAGCCAAGTTTTTCTCTGTTAGCTAGTGATAGCTAGTGATAGTGATGCACAAGCTAGGCATATTTGAAACATTGCCATCGCATTTACCCGCCAGATTAAGTAAACCTCCAAAAAGCTTGAAAACCCCATTCATGATTAAACTGGCTCTCATGAGGACTGCCACAGGAAAGGAAGACCCAGAGTTACCTCTGCTGCAGAGGATAAGTTCATTAGAGTTAACTGCACCTCAGATTGCAGCCCAAATAAATGCTTCACAGTGTTCAATTAACAGACACATCTCAGCATCAACTTTCAGAGGAGACTACATGAATCAGGCCTTCATGGTCGAATTGCTGCAAAGAAACCACTTCTAAAGGACACCAATAAGAAGAAGAGACTTGCTTGGACCAAGAAACACGAGCAATGGACATTAGACCGGGGTAAATCTGTCCTTTGGTCTGATGAGTCCACATTTTAGATTTTTGTCTCCAACCGCCGTGTCTTTGTGAGACCCAGAATAGGTGAGCGGATGATCTCTGCATGTGTGGTTCCCACCGTGAAGCATGGGGGAGGAGGTGTGATGGTGTGGGGGTGCTTTGCTGGTGACGCTGTCTGTGATTTATTTAGAATTCAAGGCACACTTAACCAGCATGGCTACCACAGCATTCTGCAGCGATACGTCATCCCATCTGGTTTGCGCTTAGTGGGACTATCATTGGTTTTTCAACAGAACAATGACCCATAACACACCTCCAGGCTGTGTATGGGCTATTTGACCAAGGAGAGTGATGACTCTTATCCAGAGCGACTTACAGTTAGTGAGTGCATACATTTTCATACTGGCCCCCCGTGGGAAACGAACCCACAACCCTGGCGTTGCAAGCGCCATGCTCTTACAATCACCCGACCTCAACCCAATTGAGATGGTTTGGGATGAGTTGGACCGCAGAGTGAAGGAAAAGCAGCCAACAAGTGCTCAGCATATGTGGGAACTCCTTCAAGACTGTTGAAAAAGCATTCCTCATGAAGCTGGTTGAGAGAATGCCAAGAGTGTGCAAAGCTGTCATCAAGGCAAAGGGTGGCTACTTTGAAGAATCTAAAATATAAAATGTATTTTGATTTGTTTAACACTTTTTTGGTTACTAGATGATTCCATATGTGTTATTTCATAGTTTTGATGTCTTCACTATTATTCTACAATGTAGAAAATAGTAAAAATAAAGAAAAACCCTTGAATGAGTAGGTGTGTCCAAACCTTTGACTGGTACTGTATATATATATATATATATATATATTATTTTTTATTTTTTATTTTTTTGTGGGTAGCTGAGCTTTAATATTGCAGATCAATTGTGGATAGTTTGCATAAAGATAGTTTGTGTGACTGTTAACAGGGATTCCTTTTTAACAAACGTGGTAAGTGGAGGTGCGTGAACGACTGTAGTAGACACACCGTCAAGTGTGTCCATAAAAACATCAGACTGTGGATGAGGTCAGAGAGGATTTATGAATCCACCTTTATGACATTGTAAAATCCACCATCACTACTCATTAACCCGTGAGAAATACTTTTCTCCCATTTGCAGCTCGGCCAATCCTAGGCCTGCATGGCTGAGCTGAGTTGAGAGTCAACCCTTTAAAAGGAAGGAGGGAGATGAATGGAGAGCAGAGACTGAGGTGAGCAATCTTCCAAACACACCAACAACAGCAAGACTAAAGGCTCAAAGCAAACCTCTCAAAAGACAAGATGAAGACCATTCTCTCCATTGCTCTCATTGTCCTGGCTCTCTGTCTGGTGTCTGAAGCCCAAGCTGTCCAAGTCAAAGTACAGGTAAGGGCTCCTCTTAAAGCAAGGTTAACCTTACTATCATTCACTATAATATGATGACTATAGACTGCAAATATGTCAGAATGGTCAATGGTAAACTAATGAAATAATGTTCTGTTAACCTTCGGTATGTAGCTCTAACAGACAAAATTCTGTGTAGCATTTTCTTTTTATTAACAAAGCATATACTTGGTGCAAGCCATCATTACAAGTCTATGGGCATCCTCATCACATACAGAATGTGTAAAGCATCGCTATGATTGGCTGGGTCCCCAATATGACCGTCAGATATAATGCTCTGTCTAACCGTGTCTCTGTCCTCTCCTCTCTTCTCTTCTCTGTAGGAGGGTGACTTTTTTTTCTCACTGGAATCAGTGAAGAAGCTTCAAGAACTGACAGCAGAGGGCAGCAGTGTAAACGGAATGCAGAATCCTCGTCTCACCGGCACCAGCTTTGCTTCTGTCTGTGCTAACCCTTCTTTGCCACAGGAGTTCATGTCCCTTTGCATGCAGAGAGGGGCAAGCATGTCTCTCTCAAAACTAGGTAAGAAAAGACCACTCTATAGAATAATATCCACTATAGTCCAACTTGGTGGATCGGACCAGATTGTGATAAGATCGTAATCATTTGCTGATGGAGTCATTGATCTGAATTGCATAGAACATATCTCTTATGTACATCTAGTTGGTCTCTGCAATATGCAGTTGTAGTTTGATTGATTGAGTGATTTTGGAACATGTTTTTAACACTGTACCTTTCTCTTCATTCTTCCAGCTGCTGTGCCTATGGACATCTGTGAGATCTGTGCCTTCGCTGCCTGCACAGGCTGTTAATGAAAATATCAACCTGACTGCCATCAGAAGACAAACCACTCACAATTCTCATTCAGCATATCGTGACAACAATTTCGATTTCATGTTTAAAATTGCCATCTTCAGATGGCCGAAAACATAACTGGCTCAAAAATACAAAGACTGATTAATTGATGGAGGCAAATTTTCTAGAAACTGTTACTTTGGAGCTTATTTAGCACTTCTTTGACTGCTTTTCCTTTTATCAATTGACTTTTATTTTGAGGGTTTTGGGTTTGTTACAGTTCTATCTTACCAGGCTTTGTACTTATTTAATGTTCTTTTTGTTTTCATTGAGTCTTTGGGATTTTGTATTCTTTTGTATGTTTATGAATGCCTCATGTTTAATAAAAAAGCATTGAAAAACACGTAATGTTGTTTGAGTGAGTGGTCTACCAACTGTAACGGACCAGAAAACCTTGAATAGATCATCTGATAAACTGACAGAAATTGGAACAACACAGAGAACAATACTTAATCCAATGTTGGTTGAAACCTGAAATGAGTCTTTCCCCACATATTTATTGAGAGCAAACCTTGAATAGAGCCTATATTTGATAAACTAGCAGACATTGGCACAACACACAGAATAATACTTCATCCGCTTTTGGTTGAAACTTGGCATTTGTGTCTTTTCTCCAACACATCCATTGAGAGGACGATAGTACACCTCAAGGCTAACGAATGTGTGATGGCACCGGAGGGGATGAATGCAGTGGCGGCTCCTGAAAAAATTCTCAGGGGGGGCAATTTTTCTGATGATTTAGGTGACCTACACACATTTTTTAAAAGATATGTCCAGCAACAACATGAAGACAGGGGCAGCATATAAGTCAATACCAGAAGCATTTATTGACTGATCTCAAAAGTGTTGGCTTACAAAATCAAAATAAGTTATCACAGTAAAAATAATCAAGGGTGTTCTTTCACATTCCTCAACACTGCATAAACAATATGCATTTCCATAAACAAATGAAATATCAGCTGAAAATACAGCATCTTGGTATTTGTTCAGATTGCAGGATCAACAAGAGCTTTTACCACATTTTTTGCCTCATGGTTGAATTGGAAATATGTGCACCTGAGCATAATTCACAACAAGCAAGCAGGAGCTTTTGATAGAGGCTACTGAAAACATTGATGCAAGTTATTGGTAATAAGACATTTTTATAGACTTCCATATTCTGCCCTCTTGTATAGATTTGTGAAAATGAACAGTGATAGACATTTTGCCTGAAAACAGAATTTGAAAGTAATTTCTAGAAAAGGTAAACACAGCTATCTGTATGGCTTTGTAAAAATGAACAACCATATTCTGGCCAATTGTATACATTTGTAAATATGAACAACCATATTCTGGCCAATTGTATAGATTTGTAAAAATGAACATGAACAGATTATTTATTTTTTTACTTTAAAAAAAATGAAAAATAACTATTTTAAACAACATCAACTGTGAACTGATTTGGGCGTGTGTGTGTTAAAGAGACAGACAGGGAGGGACAAAGAGAGAGAGAGGCTACATTACTTGTACTGAAACTGTTCTCTTCTCTGTTTCAATACAGCAAAGCGTTCAATGACTTTCTCATTGAAATCAGGCATGCTGAGGACTAGTTCCCTCTCCATGGAAAGCATGGCCAGTGCATTCAGACGTTCCTGGCCCATTGAATTTCGCAGGAATGTCTTAACTCGTGTCAAAGTTGAGAAACATCTCTCAGCTTCAGCTGTTGTCATGGGAGTAGTTATGAGGATGTTCAACAGAGTCACAGTCTCAGAGAACGTCTCCTGGAGGTTGTAGCTCATGAGAACCTGGTACAGTGCCAGTGCACCACAGCATCCCTTGAATTCAGGATTCTCATAGATCAGAGATAGTTCTGTCTTGAGCTTTGCCTTGCTCAGCATGGGGTATGCATTCACAGTGGCATTCAGAGCCTCATCAGGAAATGAATGGCAGTACCTTTCAAACATGTCTGCTTGCAGTAAGGTAGCACTCACAAGGTGGCCAGAGAAAGAGAACCTTTCTTTGGTGTGATCCAGGATGGTGTTGCAGACCTCTTCAGACAGCCTCTGCTTCTCCTCTTCTCTCAAAGCTGTTCTGGGTCTTTTGGCTCCTGTTGCTTCTTGCAGCTGCTGTTGAGAGGAGTCCCTGAAGGCAAACAGACCAATGTGTTTGTTGGCTTTGTACAGTATTGTTGTCTATGTGATGCACAGGTATATGCAATGTATCCATGTATAGTACAAATACTTCAGTTCCACTTAAAAAAAAAGAAAATTGGTGTCCTTAAAGGTTGGATTTTCCAACTTTTTTAATTAAGTCATTAAGATCAATTCCAAAAGATGATTTTTTTATTTTTTTATTCCTCTTTTTAGTCAACTTTAGAATGTGTTCATACACTTATGAGCACCACTGTACAGTACACATAGTATATAAAATAAGCTAGATTACACCACTGGCCATATATAATGAGAATAATGTAATTTCAAACACAAATGCAGTCTCCTTTCATGCATACATTTTCAAATAAAGCTCTGCTTTGAGAAAGATCGAATGATATTGTTTAATCTTACCTTATGGCCTGCACACTGCTTGTGAAGCTGTCGAGGGCACGTTTGATAAAGACAGCATCGATGTCCTTCTTCTGTAGCTTCTGGTACAGAATGTCGACGTGGGGCATGATTTTGTGAAAAAGCCGCAGGAAAAAAATAAAATCTTCATCATGTAGCATCCTCACGTAGCCAGATGCCTCTCTCACGGTGGGCTGGTCAAATGAACCCAATGAACCCGTCCGAATGGCTTCAAAACATTCTATGAGGTCGTCTCGATTCTCGTAGACAGTGTTCACGACTCTGCTTAGTAGAAACCTGTTGAATTATTAAATTTGGTCTGGGAGGTCCTAATTGTTTCGTTGCCAATTTATCTTGATTTGTTCGCCGACAAAAAGGAACTTCTTTCAAAGAGACAATCGAGTTGCACTGAAGGCTAGCCATTTTGACAGTAGTAGTGAATTGATTGATGAGGCTACCCGCTCTTTTCTTAGTTACGTTCATGGTTATGTTACGTATGACGAAAGCGCGTAAGTGCAAGCCCTCAGAAACCCATAGAGATTGTATTGAAAGCTCTGATATTTGAAAAAAATTGATTTTACATTAGAGGCTATGAGAGACTTCTGGGCGATTTTCAACCTGACTGAAATCGCCCCAAAACGGGCGGGGACATTTGAAGCACGACTTTAGCCTGATTGGACATTTAGTGGCAGATCAGACGTCTAGATTAGAACACTGATAACTACTGTTGCCGTGATATAATTGATTAGAAAAAAAAACCTTCCTTTTCCCGTTTGGCAGTGCGTCGCCCATATCGCCCTAATGAACACACTGCCCCTGGATGAATGCAGTTTTATGGACCCTTAACCAACCGTGCTATTTTGTTTGTTTTTTCGTATTGTTTGTAACTTATTTTGTTCATAATGTTGCTGCTACCGTCACTTAGAACCGAAAAGAGCTTCTGGACATCAGAACAGCGATTACTCACCTTGAACTGGACTAATAATTTTTCTTTAATGAGTCAGATGAGAGGGATTTGCTCAAGACACCCGACAGGGCCCTCATCCCCGTCATTCGCTGGAGAAAGAAAAGGAGATATCGTGGAAGGAGATCGGGGTGCCTGATAAGGAGCCGGCGACGAGTGGCTAATCTGCCTTTGCCATCGATACTATTGGCCAACGTACAATCGCTTGATAATAAAGTGGACGAACTACAACCACGTACAGTTGAAGTCGGAAGTTTACATAGACTTAGGTTGGAGTCATTAAAACTTGTTTTTCAACCACTCCACAAATTCCTTGTTAACAAACTATAGTTTTGGCAAGTCAGTTAGGACATCTACTTCGTGCATGACACAAGTAATTTTTCCAACAATTGTTTACAAACAGATTATTTCACTTATAATTCAATGTATCACAATTCCAGTGGGTCAGAAGTTTACATACACTAAGTTGACTGTGCCTTTAAACAGCTTGGAAAATTCCAGAAAATGATGTCATGGCTTTAGAAGCCTCTGATAGGCTAATTGACATCATTTGGGTCAATTGGAGGTGTACCTGTGGATGTATTTCAAGGCCTACCTTCAAACTCAGTGCCTCTTTGCTTGACATCATGGGAAAATCAAAAGAAATCAGCCAAGACCTCAGAAAAAGAATTGTAGACCTCCAGTCTGGTTCATCCTTGGGAGCAATTTCCAAATGCCTGGAGGTACCACATTAATCTGTACAAACAATAGTACGCAAGTATAAACACCATGGGACCACGCAGCCTTCATACCGCTCAGGAAGGAGACGCGTTCTGTCTCCTAGAGATGAACGTACTTTGGTGCGAAAAGTGCAAATCAATCCCAGAACAACAGCAAAGGACCTTGTGAATATGCTGGAGGAACAGGTACAAAAGTATTTATATCCACAGTAAAACAAGTCCTATATCGACATAACCTGAAAGGCCGCTCAGCAAGGAAGAAGCCACTGCTCCAAAACCGCCATAAAAAAGCCAGACTACAGTTTGCAACTGCACATGGGGACAAAGATCGTACTTTTTGGAGAAATGTACTCTGAACTGTTTGGCCATAATGACCATCGTCATGTTTGGAGGAAAAAGGGGGTTGCTTGCAAGCCGAAGAACACCATCCCAACCGTGAAGCACAGGGGTGGCAGCATCATGCTGTGGGGGTGCTTTGCTGCAGGAGGGACTGGTGCACTTCACAAAATAGATGGCATCATGAGGAAGGAAAATTATGTGGATATTTTGAAGCAACATCTCAAGACATCAGTCAGGAAGTTAAAGCTTGATCGCAAATGGGTTTTCCAAATGGACAATGACCCCAAGCATACTTCCAAAGTTGTGGCAAAATGGCTTAAGGACAACAAAGTCAAGGTATTGGAGTGGCCATCACAAAGCCCTGACCTCAATCCTATAGATAATTTGTGGGCAGAACTGAAAAAGCGTGTGCGAGCAAGGAGGCCTACAAACCTGACTCAGTTACACCAGCTCTGTCAGGAGGAATGGGCCAAAATTCACCCAACTTATTGTGGGAAGCTTGTGGAAGGCTACCCAAAACGTTTGACCCAAGTTAAACAATTTAAAGGAAATGCTACTAAATACTAATTGAGTGTATGTCACGCCCTGGCTCTGGGGACTCTTAAATGTTGAGCCAGGGTGTGGATTTGCTATGTTTAGTTTTTCTATGTTTTTGTTCTAGATCGTTTGATCTATGTTGGCCAGGGTGGTTCCCAATCAGAGGCAGCTGTAGCTCGTTGTCTCTGATTGGGGACCATACTTAGGCAGCCTGTTTTGCACTAGTCTTTGTGGGATCTTGTTCCGTAAAGGTTTGTGTTGTTGTAACCTCAGGACTTCACGTATCGTTCGTTTTGTTGTTTTGTTCGTGTGTTGTGTACTCAATAAAGATGTACACTTATCACTTGGTTCCACGAGTCATCAGTCAACGTTCGTGACAGTGTATGTAAACTTCTGACCCACTGGGAATGTGATGAAAGAAATGAAAGCTGAAATAAATCATTCTCTCTACAATTATTCTGACATTTCACATTCTTAAAATAAAGTGGTGAAGCAGTCCTTCAGTGTTTTTAGGCCATTCTACCATTTCTATTTTCTAAGCGAATGTGAAAGTAACAGAAAATTGAAGGTATGTATTCTGCCACAGTCTCTTTGTAATGTTCACTGACAAGTATAGAGACAATTGTTAGAAAATAAATGAATATTCTTTGTTTCTCTGAGGGGTCAAAATTAATTCATACGTAGCCTATGAACTGAGGTCTCAATTCAGTGGAACTTATGTTGCAGTTAGCTGTTTTTCCCATGGTCAAATACAATACACAGAATGGTTTAGAGACTGTAAAAACCTATTGATACCTCTATTGCTATCAGGTAGACTTATCACAGGTAGATGCTTTCAATTCCCAGCCATATAGTGGGGCAGTTAAGCTGATGAATCATTCACTTTTTGATAAAAGCACCACATTTGGCAGAGATGTAGAGTTATGTACCCTAAAAAGATTTAGATATGGAGCCACCCCAGATTTCAAAATGGCCCCCGACTGCAAAACTATTTTACAATTCAGAAGGACTGCTTTGAGGTGAAGGCCCCAAATTTGTCACAGAGCTAGATTTATGCACCCTGAAAAGATTGAGATATGGAGCCACCACAGATTTGGCCCCTGGGGCCATGACAGCCATCTTACTAAATGGCCGTAGACTGTACCACTATTTTACAAACCTTTAATCTATTAAAAGTCATGGCCTATACTTCTTGGCCTGGATCGCCTGAAAATCAAGAGGTTTATCAGTTACACATAGTATAACACAATTACAGAGGGAAACACAGCAGTCATGTAGGCCAAAAATGAAAATGTCTGAGACTGCATGTAGCAGAGATGAGTTAGAACGCTTTGTTGATGAGATAGCCCTGACTGCGACTTAAAACCAGACGTTGGGTTCCAGAGCGGGAGACCAGGGTTCACATCCTACCAGTTACATGCAAATACAGACTAACTACAGCTGTGTCTGGGAAAATATCCCAGACATTGAGTTGGAATAGTTCACAATGGCTGTGGATAATTCTCTCAAGCTGTGCTTCAGTTAAACAAGAACTATGCCTGGCACACAGAATATTTTACTTTCAACCTGTTTCATTAACAAAAGTATAACACATTCGTTTTTCTAAGGCTGGTCTGAATGCTTGCTTTAACTTAATAAATCAAATGAAATTGTATTTGTCATATGCACCGACTACAACAGGTGTAGACTTTACTGTGAAATGCTTACTTACGAGCCCTTTCCCAACCATGCAGAGTTAAAATGTAGGAAAAGATTAGCAACAAAAAAGAAGGAAATAGTAACACAATAGAATATAGGTCTTTCTATAAATAAAGGGGCCAATGTGTGACATCAGGGTCAACATTTAAAAATGGTTTGATATACATTTAAATATGATTTTCTTGAAGCTTCACATGTGTAGTTACAGGAATAAAAGTCTAGGTAGGAACAATGAGAACATAGCTCCACCTAGCAACAACAAAACATCTACATGTCATTCAAAATGTCACAAGAAACATGGACACCACGTTTCTTTGTCATGCCTAGTTGCCAGGTCTTTTGTGCTTTAGCCAACTTCTCTATCATGTATAGCCATGCTAAACATTCCTGAAGAATGAAAAAGATAAACAACAGCATTTCTATATGTTTAATAGTTGATATAATAATATAGTACAATGGGTTCTGTCAACAAAATCATTGACAATAATAATAACCAATAATGAAATCATTATAATCAGTAAACTCTTCAAGCATTGTGTGTTTGTGTGTGTCTGAAACCCCTCTGACCTTCTCATCCAATGGGTTTTGAGAAGGAGACGAGGAGAGAAATTGCGACGAATCAAGGAAATGGAACTGAGATTCTCCCAAGGACAGAGGAAGCAAGTATTTGACAGCTAATAAAGCCCCCATACAGTCTTTGTAATTGTATTTTTAAATCATCACTGTATGTCTAATAAATCACTGTGTGTGTTTATTGAATGAAAATAACTCCAAAATATATTTTTATTGTTTATTTCCCTGAGCCTCCTTTGGCCCTTGAAATGCTCAGTCTGATCGTGTGGGCATTAGGAAACAAATGTGAAGATATTTACATAGACAGCCTTGATTGGCTGATAGGATGGTCTAGAGCCCACCCCCTTACCCAGATGAACAGACATTGGTCTATTATAATCAGATCACATTATGACATCATGATGTGGGCCAAACGTTCCATCCCGCCTGAACAGGCTGAAATTCCAGGCATTTTTTTCAAACAGCTCTTACACAAAAATTGTATTATCAGTGTTATTTCGACCTCATAGTACAGCCGGGATGACACCAGTATTGCGATACTTGTTAGTATCATGATAAGGAAACAAAGCACTTAGCAGAATTTAGTTATTTAGGAAAACAGCCCCAATGTTGGAAACAAACATCATTATGTTGGCATCCAGAGTCACATTTATTTATTTTCCAAGCTATAGCTCACAATATTTTACATACAGCAGGTTTTTAAAGGACCAAAGAGTTTGGTCTGCTTCATATTTTCCTTTTTGTGGTACTGATATTGTCCTGCCCCTTCCGCATACTGTGTGTGTGTGTGGAAATGTCATTCAAAAAATTGAAAATCAAGTTTTTAACTGCACTGCCCCTTTAACATTTTTAGACAGTGCCAGACTGACTGACTGCACTACCATAATACCCATGGCCTGTCCAGAAACAATCCCTATCTCTTGTCTAGCAGTAGATACTGTTGTTTTGGCTGTATGGCATCATTGAATAAGATTATCAATGGTTAGCTAGGTAGCTAGGATATATCAGTCAGCTAACCATTTACAGTAACACCAGTTAATTATTAAGTCAATACACACTAAATCTTATGCAGAAATTGAGAAATCTTACTTTATATTGGCACTGTGGCACAGTATAGGCAGCTATCTATTAATCGATGAATTAATGGATAATAGATGACTAGATTCATAGAATGGAGTTAGAAGGGTGAACTCCTACTTTGAAAGGACAGGAAGTGTTGGCTGTGCACTTAACCAATGACAGGCATTCCACATTTAACCCCACCCACGTGTGAAAATCTAAATATTATGTTTTTCTTTTTGGTTTTACATGCAAAAATTAAAAACAAGCAATTGTTTCTATTTTCTATTTCTATTCGAAAATTAATTTTCAGGTTCCCGATTGCTCCATTTTAACTCAGAAAACAAACGATCAAAACGTACATGGACAGTAATCTTACCTTAGTAATCTTTACATAATGTTGTCCATGACATAGGCAAATTATCTTGACCGCGTTAACAACATAGACACCAAAATGTTCTGTCAATTCTCCAGATCAACATTAATTCCTGCACTTTGGCTGTTGTTCAATCACGTGCAGTATCCCACCCGCTCTTTAACACTTGACTGTCATTCAGAAAATCCTTTCCTAAATCAGCTGTGGTTTGGATAATTTCCCCAAGTAACTAAACAGCTAGACATCAAATTCGTCTCAAACAACTATTATGCATAGTTATTGAAGAACCCCATTAATGACAATATTTCTTTTTGTTTGATTCACCTTGTTAAAGTTACTCTTTCTGTTAGAAGCATTCGATTTTGCAATCCATACGTTATTTTGGATATGTGTTTCTATGAAAACTGTTTTCACACGATAACATAGGGAGTTACGAAATGTTACTAGGTTACATTGCACTTCCAAGATCTCCATACAAAAAATTGTCCTACAGCAATATCCAGGAATTTTACAGGATCAAGTTCAATGTGTAATCAATTGTTAAATGCTTAGTATATGATATAATGACAAACAGCAATATCATAAATGTAAGGAAGAAAGGTTGTGTTTTATTTCACACAATTTTGACAAGTCTGTGAAGACACCAAGCATGATAAAGGGTTTAAAAATAGGTCTTGATTCAACTCATGAATTATATTGAATGGGGATCCGTAATAAATACAAATACAAATCTATGTTCCCCGTTTATATTTTAATGTATTCACGTGAAGAGTTTTTCATTTATTAATGACTGTAACAGCTCCAAACAGTTGTCCTCTACAAGCAGGGGTGCAACTTTCACTGGGGACGTGGGAGACTAAATATTTTCAGGGTTCATCAATTTATCTCAGTGACTAAATTGGTGTCTTTACCTCAAAGCAGTCCTTCTGAATTGTAAAATAGTGTTACCATCGTCAGCCATTTTGACAAATGGCTCCACGGCTGCCAAATCTGGGGTGGCTCCATATCTAAATATTTTCAGGGTACATAAATCTTTAATCACAAAGTGAAGGATTGAGACAAATTTGTCAGCATAACCACCCCACTAATAGGAAGTATGTGCACATCATGGGTAGATTGTAAAAAGACACAGCGTATGCATTGATGCAGCAGGTTTGATTGAATTCCAGCCTCAGCCTCCAATGGGTGGAGCATGTCGTTGATTGCGAACGGCACAAATATTTGGACAGACCTACCCAAACAATTGGACAAGGTCAATATCGGAACTAAAATACAACCATCCGCTATACATTTGGACAGAGAGCCTTTTGCTTTGTTATCTGGGTTTAATGATAAATTACTGTGGGTGAGAGAGGAGAAATTAGATTTATAGGATGTTTAAGTGGCACTAAGGACGTCAATATGGAACAACATGTCCACAATAAAAGCATACAAACAACATAGTGACGGGGGCATCTACAGAGGTGGATAAAGAAAAGAGGATCCTGTGGCGTAAACCTTCTTTGTTTTGTTATCAGACAGGTACCCAGGGTAGAGGGCCCCCCAGCCCCCGCATTAATAAGTGACTTAATAATCTGGCCAGCGGTGGGTTTATAAAGGGCAGAGCAGAGCAGAGGCACATCTCAATTCAAGCAGTAGGCTACTCTCTGCATTTTAAGGCTCACTTAGACATCCGGGCAAAGCTGAAAATGAAACCACTGAGTGTTTGTGTTGATCTCCTGTATCCTATGGGGGGGATCACTGAGTGTTTGTGTTGATCTCCTGTATCCTGTGGGGGGGATCACTAAGTGTGGAGATTAGGGTGAGTAGCAATCTTCTTTATGTCTAGTTCATGGTCAGAAATGTTTGGCTAGTGCTGTAACTCTTTGACATGGGAGGAGAACATTCTTCTGGAGGTATTAGGATTTGATTTGCATTTAACATATACTCTTACCCAGAGTGACTATGGTTAAGTGCCTTGCTCAAAGGCACATCGATAGATTTTTCACCTAATCAGCTCTGGGATTTGAACCAGCAACCTTTCAGTTACTGGCCCAACACTAGTAACTGCTAGGATACCTGCCGCTAGGCTACCTACGATATCTGTAAGTGTCTCGATCTGCTTGGAGTTTAGAGATACTGGTTCACACTTGTGAAGATGAGTTACTGGAACTAGAGAAATACATCACTTTCAACATAACACTAATATTTGGACAGAGTTCAAAGGTGCACTTTGACTAAGAGCTTCACTTCATGATATACCACTAAAGAGATGTGGGGCCATTGTCAAGTTAGAGGAGAGCATCAACATTTGACTCAGTTCTCTATTTCTTTCAACTTTATTTAACCAGGCAAGTCAATCAAGAACAAATTCTAATTTACAATGACAGCCAGACGATGACTGGCTGTCCCTTAACTGTATAGAGCATTAAAAAGCTATCTTCTTTTTGTTTGGTTTTAATTATCATATAGCAATTCATTCTGTTGGGTTATTTTTCAATCTTGTTTGGAATGTAGCTATCATCCATGCACTGTTACACTTGTTTTGAACTCATTTACAAGGATATTAACCGGCTTATCTGTATAATAATCTTTTAAGAAGCACGCCGTGAGAATCACGTCTATTAACCTGTCACCTTAATTGTGGAACAGAGGAAGTTGATCCCCTTATCATCTGATAATGACAACCTAATGTGGAAAATCTATAGTTATGCAAGGGTAAATGAGAAAATTCACCAACTCATCCACGTGTTTCACTGTGTCCAGGATGGAGAGCAGAGCTATCCCCCAGAGACTGTGAAAGCTTTTAAGGGGCTGATGGACGCAGATGCCCGGGTTAACCCGTGGCTGGTCAACACCAGCATGGTCTCTGTCTGTAACAACCCTGTCCTGCCACAGGCCTTATATCCACTGTGCCATGGCAAAGGGGCTGCCATGGTCTTCTCCAGGCTAGGTAAGGCTGTGCCATAAACAAACATTACTTTGAGGAGTGGGTGGACTGAAATATTGTCATTCAGTATTGGTATGACTTTTTAAATGGTTTGTCTTATTGCCCCTATCCACCTTATCTGTTGTTAAAATCCATAGACTGTACATTTTAGCATTCAAACATAAGCAATATTACCTACTTCAGAGTTATTTGACGCTGTTGTAGTGGGTGGGAAAAGTGCAATTTTCACAACCTTTCCATGGGGCCTGTTCTGGACTGAATTTATGTTTTGTACTCAGCGAAGGGTGTACGCAGATTAACAGGCATTTGAAGTGAATGATAATGGAAACTTAAACCATCCTCAGGGGATTGACTCTGAAGGGTTCAGCATACCTTGGTATTCACATTCATACACACACACGATAACATACGCACTATACACACACGTACACATGGATTTTTGTACTGTAGATATGTGGTAGTGGTGGAGTAGGGGCCTGAGGGAACACAGTGTGTTGTGAAATCTGTGAATGTATGTTTTTAAAATTGTATGAACTGCCTTAATTTTGCTGGACCCCAGGAAGAGTAATGGGGATCCATAATAAATACAAATACAAATTAGCACATTGAGTAGCTTCAGTGAAATACTAACCAAATGTAGCAGGTGTAAAATAAATGCCTGAGCGGGTCGGAAGAAACCGGAAGCATCCGGTTTTCAGGTGTTGCCTCTTCCTCTCTGCTTTTCCCCTGGAAACAGGAAGCATGCCAAACTTCTGAAGGTGGTGAAATACTGATGAATATCTGCCTTATTATCAGCTGACATGACCTCTAACCACCAATAGAGGGGGCCAAAGTGCTTATTGAGTGTTGGAGAAACTGCATTCATTCCATATAATCTATCATTTTTATCCGATTAACAACATGATACCCCATAACTACTTGAGCAAAGCTGTGAGATTAGAGAGCCAGATCACAGATGTGACAATACTGAAGTCTTTCCTCTTTTGATTCAACATGAGCACACACATGATTAATGTGTGTTGCTCTCGACTGATTCTACTCACAAGAGCCCAATGGAAGATGTATTTGAGTGCAATAAAGTGTGCGAGACAAAGAGCACTCACATGCTTCTCTATTGCTCTGCGAACCCGAGGCGGATTCATTCCTCCCATTGTCAATATTAGCATTATATCTGACACTCTGATAGTCATAGTCATATATTATATGAATGGGATATTGGTACAGTAGCTGAGTCGATCGTTCAACAAAATGAGTGCCTTTTGCATCCCTTTCATTTTTGTATTAGAAATTGTGCACTAATATTGAATTTTAAAAGCCTGTTATATTACATGAAGTGCCCTTTAACATAGACCACATGGAGAATTCAATAAATCAATAAATGTTCAATATGAATAAAGACTTGCATAAGTGCAGAGCGGCAAGAAGCGTAGCAGTTAGAGCATTGGGCCAGTAATTAAAAGGTTGCTGGTTTGAATACCCGAGCCGCAAGGTGAAAAATCTGTTGATGTGCACTCGAGCAAAGCACCTAACCCTAATTTGCTCCATATGCTCTGTACCTGGCTCACCCTGTAAAACAACACATTTCTTTGGTGTATGTGACCCAAAAAAAATGTTCAGCGTTTCACATGCACCCTCTGTGACTTCTAGGAAGATTTTAACCCACTTAACCCCAACATTTCTCCAAGTTTTCACCATCATTGTAAAGCCCTAGTTATTTTGTTGCTTTGACAAAGTCATTTCTGAAGATGATTATTTATTTCATGTGATTAGTGATTCATTTATGTCTGTCCCTCATTTTAAGGTCAACCCTATTATGTAAACTGAACTTAATATAGTGAAACTATTCCTTTTAAAATATATATTTTTTAAAAGAAACATTGAACATCTAATAGTCAAATCATAATGCATAGCGGTTCTAATCTTTTTGGCAATTTTCTGGTGTTTTGTGGTGGAAAACTGAACGGGTCGAGCATAACACATCAACCCTGTTACCCATAGATAGACAGGCTAGAAATGTTTTAACAATTAAAATGTTTTTGTGAAGCTTGCATTCAATTGCCACTCCATCTTGCGCACAACAAGCTTCCATTCCCCCTGTCACAAGGGGGTTTATGGCTGATTTAAGATTAAATCGTCAACCCTGTTATGGTCAACTCTGCTATGGTCAACCCTGTTACGGTCAACCCTGTTACTTTATTTGTCTCTTAATATGCACTTACCATAGTCATTTTATTTAACCTCTTGAGATGATGTTGAACATGTGCTCTTTATGACAGAATGTTAAAATTAAGTGAAATCAAACGTTATTTTTGACGAAATTACACTTCTCAAAAGGCACCGAATTGGTGGAACGACCCAGCTAAACCTTGTGTGTTTGATGTCTCTCTCCAGCGGATGCCATCACGCCTCCAGATCCTTGTGAAATATGTGCCCACCCCGCCTGCTTTGGGTGTAAGACTGCCAGACTGCCACCAAGACCGTAAGACTGCCACCATCTGTTACACACACAACCTCTGAAGCTCTCCTATTTACACCACACATCTTCACCTTCTCCAGATCTCCAGATATGAAGTTGTTTGAGCTGTATGGTCAGAATTAAGTTACTTGTTATTCAGCAAAAGGCTTTAAATCAACAGTATTGTCTAGATTGTCTAAATTTCCATGGATTTCTATGAGATATGTGATACATTCACTGTTGGAACTGGGTTTCGTATAGCTAATATACATTTCTGTTGCTATTCAAATTGTGCCTAATATGTTGTCCCACTTTTTCCACCAGACTGAATTAGTTTGAACTCTGCCAAATGGACTGTAAATGGACTGATTCTGTAAATCCTTTTCAGATTCTAAATAAATATGATTTCTACTTTACTTTACTGACACTGTTATTTTTTTATTCTAGACTGAAACAGCTAAAATTATGAATACGTTATCATCATTGCATGGTGTACCTTGTAAATTGTATACATTGCATTATAGCAATATATTGCTGATCCAACAGAGGGCAGACTTTACCATATAAAAATCACCTCGCACCAGGTTAATACTTCACCTTACACTAACCCTAATTATGTCTCATGCCCAACTGAGCTTTGATGCTGGATTTTTACTTTTCTTTTAATGGTTTTGGGATTTCTTATCGAGTCATTCTTGTCAAAGTAACCATGATCCCCTTGGTGGGTGGGGATGTGTGTTATCCTGACAAAGATGGTTCATATGAGCAATTGTACATGTTCAATTTGAAATAAATTGAACAATAAACAAATCATGTCAGAAGAACACACTGATCAAATAACGGTATCACTTCAAAGGACCATCATTCAAAAAACACAAATACGGTAATGTTAGTATTTGAGGATGTTTGTGAGGATCAACTTCAGCCCTATGACATGGAAAAAGAGGGCTTGAGAGGAAACAACATTGTGCAGAGCACAGAGCGAGGTCACTTGACTTCCAATAATAGCCTTTTCATGAGTTGTTTTACATGGATGAGGGGAATCCCAAATAAAAACAGGTTAGTGTTGCTTTGACTCCCTCTCTATTGACATCATAGCAGGCAAGCAGAGACCTATGATTTCCCTGGGAGGACAGGAAGTAGGAGACAGCATGACCTACAGTATATCAGCCATCTCCCTTGACCCCATCCTCCATCAAGTCTGTGTCAAGGAGGTCCACATCAGGCTTGACATTCCTTTTCCTATAGAAGTTTCAGCTCTTGTGTCCAGTGTGGAAAGGGTGTACAGTATTAGGAATTGAACCCCATTACTAGCACTGGCTGTATTAGATTGAACCGCTTTGACTCAGTTTGCTCAGCTCCTCTGGTGAAGCTTTGAGGACATTCACAGCTTCTCAGGGTGGCCAATGATAATACCGCAAATGAAAACAACAGCATGACCTAAAAATAAATCATACTATGAAAGACATTCAAGGAGTGTGGGACCGACTTAGGGGAACCCGACTTAGGGAAACCCTGTGATAGATTATGTAACTTGGTAGTTTTAAATTGCCCCCATTTAACACTACAGAGGCTCAATCCAGTTGGACCAATGCCCATGGTGTTTCAAAAATAAATTGTTAATGGCACAAAAGTGCAATAGAGCACCTTACATCCAAACATCCCGATGAAGTCACCAACATGGAACACATAATACACAAATAAACATTCACATGTCAATGAAAAATACATCAAATCCAAAGAGGTTATTTTTATTTGTGTGAATTCCCTTTTATCCAATGTTTAATTTGGCTGGCAGAGATGAGCCGCTGCATTAGAACCAAAACCACAACACAAGGGAAGTTTGTCCTCAGCGCAAACAAAAACATCCATCTACGCAATCATTTACCACCCAGTTTCTTTGTGTACAGTTTATCACAATGTCCAGAGTTGTGTCTTCCTGGAAGCTGTGTGAACACATCACAGCAGTGCTTGACGTGAGTTAAGGTTGCTGCTAGCTGGCTGGCTTGTGTTCTCCTCAGCAGTGGGAGGGAGGGGTAGAGTTCCTCTCTGGAGCCGAGTTTCCTCTGTGGTGAGCTGCCTGCCTCCTCTTACTGGAATCAATTAATAATCCCATTTCATAACTAGATGGAGAGATAGGGAAAGGAGAGCAGGGATTAGAGGCTGTTACTTACCAACTGAGAACAGCCTGTTTGTTTGAAGACACACTTCACAACACTCTAAGTCTCTCCTTTGAAATAAGTTTTGGGGTTGAGAGTATGAGTGGATGTCCTTGAATAAATGCCCTCTTTGTTAAATAGTAGGACGATCAGCAGAGAAGCCTAGTGAACTTTATAAACTGATGTTTAGGACATAGCAGGAAGTGGAACGTGTTAATGTGAAATGTTTCGTATTTTTTCAGCCATTAAGTAAAATTGTAATATTTCCTTTACAAATCAGATTTAGCGAGTTGCAGAAATACACTGTGTAGCAATTGTTTATTTAAAGAATCAAAGGGTTCCTTGTTTCAAAAGAATGTCAAACATTCAATCACATGCTGTCATCTTCAATGAGAAAATGAGAGGCCTTTACACTAACGCGGAGTAACCAGTCTCGTTTAGATAATTACAATATAACAATGCAAAGTATTTTAATATGTGCAGTAATTAAGCACGCTATCAAAATGGCAGCCATTTGAGAGGAAAACTTCAGGTTCAGCGATCAGGTTAATTGGATATTAACTGTACTTTGCAGGTCATTCTCTTTGGAGATAATCAGATGAATATGCCATCTATGATTAGCTGCAGCAAAGAGGAGCTTCAGATCCACTGATCTGTGCAGAAAGATGAGTGGTTACTCAAGTGCAAAAGGAATGTTCAGAAAGGGCTGGTTGATGAGTTTTCTGTCCTTGCCAGAATCAAGGGAATCTTTTTCCGCTTTGAGAAATGCTCCATCTGTTGGCTTCATTGTGTGTCATTTTGTTGTGGTCAGGTCAAACAATTCACCATCATGCTCATCTTCAAAAACACTCAGATTCAACAAGTAAAAGATGACAAATACATCATCCTTCCAATATAATGATTGACTTGTCAAGTCTTATTCCACTCTGCTGCTCTTGGTTTATCCCCTTCAATAAACATGCTGCAACACCCCAGGGATGACCAAACTGGAAAGGAATGAGACTTGATGGGTGTGCATGATGCATGTGGCACACAGAGTGAATGTATTACTGTTATTTTTGTTTGTTTGTTTGATTACATATGATTTAACCAAATATTCCTGCATTGTCTGACTAAATGTGACTATGTTACTGTGGCCAACTGTTGCTCCATATAATGTGTATGCTCACTAAATCCTTATCTCTCAGGTTAAACTACTGTGTAGCGACTTCGCTCTGGCTTGAAAGGCTCATTAAAAACAGACTTGGCATCTCTCTCTGTGGGGTTTGAAGGGATTGGGGGATGGTGCTCATTCCTCTGTGGATCAACTGCAGGAGCTTGCAGCTGTGAGAGACAGCCAACACACTGGGCAGGCAGGCAGGGAGACCCAGACAGACCCAGGCAGGGATCATAGGAGTGGTCAGGCAGCTCTCCCCCATCAAAGCATCCTCTCTCTCAGGAAGTGTGATTTAAGAGTTAGGGCTGCTTGGTTTCTAGGGGAATGAGAGGAGTCCAAAAGTCTGCAAGACAATACAATGTCTGAATGAAAACTCCACCCTTTTCCTGGCATGTGAACTATACTACATTCACAGTTAGCCGACTAAAAGACTAAGTATGACATTGAGAATAATCAGTGCCGTTGTGACACTACGGCCCTGACCTGTGCATGTATCAAAGTTGCTTGAACAACCAAATCAAATCAAATCAAATCAAATCAAATTTTATTGGTCACATGCGCCGAATACAACAGGTGCAGACATTACAGTGAAATGCTTACTTACAGCCCTTAACCAACAGTGCATTTATTTTAAACAAAAAAGTAAGAATAAAACAACAACAAAAAAAGTGTTGAGAAAAAAAGAGCAGAAGTAAAATAAAGTGACAGTAGGGAGGCTATATATACAGTAAAATAAAGTGACAGTAGGGAGGCTATATATACAGGGGGGTACCGTTGCAGAGTCAATGTGCGGGGGCACCGGCTAGTTGAGGTAGTTGAGGTAATATGTACATGTGGGTAGAGTTAAAGTGACTATGCATAAATACTTACTTAACAGAGTAGCAGCAGCGTAAAAAGGATGGGGTGGGGGGGCAGTGCAAATAGTCCGGGTAGCCATGATTAGCTGTTCAGGAGTCTTATGGCTTGGGGGTAGAAGCTGTTGAGAAGTCTTTTGGACCTAGACTTGGCACTCCGGTACCGCTTGCCATGCGGTAGCAGAGAGAACAGTCTATGACTAGGGTGGCTGGAGTCTTTGACAATTTTGAGGGCCTTCCTCTGACACCGCCTGGTATAGAGGTCCTGGATGGCAGGGAGCTTTGCCCCAGTGATGTACTGGGCCGTACGCACTACCCTCTGTAGTGCCTTGCGGTCAGAGGCCAAGCAGTTGCCATACCAGGCAGTGATGCAACCAGTCAGGATGCTCTCGATGGTGCAGCTGTAGAATTTTTTGAGGATCTGAGGACCCATGCCAAATCTTTTTAGTCTCCTGAGGGGGAATAGGCTTTGTCGTGCCCTCTTCACGACTGTCTTGGTGTGTTTGGACCATGATAGTTCGTTGGTGATGTGGACACCAAGGAACTTGAAGCTCTCAACCTGTTCCACTACAGCCCCGTCGATGAGAATGGGGGCGTGCTCAGTCCTCTTTTTTTTCCTGTAGTCCACAATCATCTCCTTTGTCTTGGTCACGTTGAGGGAGAGGTTGTTGTCCTGGCACCACACGGCCAGATCTCTGACCTCCTCCCTATAGGCTGTCTCATCGTGGACGCAGATCCGGGTGCCTTGTAAGGATCAACAACACCCATAGTTTGATAACTACGTATATAAAGATATTCTCAAGACACTTCCAGTTGTTGAATCCTGGGAAACCAGGAACTCCCTATCGGAGGAGGTATGGGAGAGTCAGGAGTCAGTGAGTTGAGTTCCACCACCTCCAAACATTTGTTTCCAATCAGGCCAGGGTGGAGTCCAGGGCACAACCTCTGGTGGTCCTCCTGTAACAGCTGTATGGTGGCGGGAAGATGTTTAGGGGTGGCGGTGCTGAAATTTTGGTCTGCTATTTTGGTCCACTCACAAAGGAGTAATAAAGGCCCAGTGACCTACTTATGTTCTGATGATAGAGTGTTCAGTTGTGTATAGTGTACAGATGAACCATTGATCACTCTTGAATTGCACTTTTTCTACTTGCATTTATTGTCTTTTGTCTATCTTCGATTATGTGGTGTTATGTATGCACAGAGCTGCAACAAATATTTCCCCATGGGGATAATAAAGTCATAATTCTATCTTATGTGATAATCTTAAATAAGCATTTTATATATTACGATTTATCAGTTGGTGCTGCAGCACCCTCAGCACCCCTTCTTCCCACGGCTATGAACAGCTGTGTGATTTTCCAAACAGCACTAGAGCTGGGGTCAGTTTACTTCTCTCTCTCTCTCTCTCTCTCTCTCTCTCTCTCTCTCTCTCTCTCTCTCTCTCTCTCTCTCTCTCTCTCTCTCTCTCTCTCTCTCTCTCTCTCTCTCTCTCTCTCTCTCTCTCTCTCTCTCTCTCTCTCTCTCTCTCTCTCTCTCTCTCTCTCTCTCTCTCTCTCTCTCTCTCTCTCTCTCTCTCTCTGCTGTGGGGACTTGTGGTGTGGTCTGGGATCACACAGGGTGTAGGCTGTGGCTGGTTCTTTGACAGTGTAGCCTGTGTTCTGGTGGGAACCTATGAACAGTATCACCCTGTGAAAACAGCATTCTGTAAATCCACTGTTTTTTCTGTTCATCCAGTCTGTGTCTGGTCCATAAATAGAGCTGAATAAATATTTGACTTTCTAAATATTTTATTAACTACTTAATAAGCCTCTCAACATGTCTTGTTTATAAGTACACCGCATGTAACAGAGTACACAAACAGGAACATTTAGACCAGCACAGAGGTTTTTTCTTCCAGTAATACGGTGTACTTATCTCCCAAAGTTCACTTGGTTCGTTATAAGTAAATATATATTTTATTTGTGTACCATACCCATCACAACATCTCCATGCATATGAACTACGTCACATAAAGGGATAACTGTGAAGGAAACAAAATACAGACCCCTTTTTACTACTGTATGGTGGACACAATGGGTGAAATCAACTGAATTGACACATAAATAAAGAATAGAATGGAGCGGTTGGAAAAGCCTTCAATCACCAACTGAAATCCCACGTAATAGAGGGGAGTCACAAAGATGTTTCGAAGACCTGAGATCGAATAAAAATTAATGACAGTGGACTACAATGGCATTGAAGAGAAAGCTTTGAGTAGGGTTGCAAAATTCCCAGAACTTGCAATAAATTCTCTAGTTTTCCCGAAATCCCGGTTGGAGGGATCCCGGAATCAGGATGGAACAAGCAGGAAATCCGGCAATCTCCAACCAGGATTTCTGGAAAACAGGGAATTTAGAGAAAGTTCCCGGAATTCTGCAACACTAGCCCTGAGGCAGCAGGGCTGGGTACATGGGGGGTAGGACTGGGGACAGAACTATAAATATTTTTTTTTTTACAGTTAATAGGATGTTTTCCCTGCAGTTGAATGTATTATGTATTGTGTAAAGTACACAACCATGGCTTTATATGTTGTGTTTGTAATTAGCCACATAGGTTTGCTGAATATGTACTTTACCTCCTCTGATTTCCTCTCTCTAAATGTGACCTAAGTCTTGGTTTCATTCTTGAGTTCACGAAATTGGAGGCTCCAGTTTCCTAACATCACAGGGCATTTTAGGCCATTATTTTCATAATAGGGAGGCTGTAGGGAGGAGAATTACAGGAAAACAAATGGAAATATGCACAGCAGGGAAAGCAGGGCTTTCCGGTATTTCCACACTCATTAAAAACCAACACAGAGAGAGGCTGGAGAGGGATTAGCTTTCCTATTCATAAGAAACATGAGTTGTCAATACCGGCAGACGTAGAAAGGGCACACATTCAAATGATGAAAAATTATAACTTGTTCAGTTCTCTTTAGTAATATGGCTTTGTGAGATAATACACAGCAATTATTAGATTACTGTAGCTGCCCAGTGAATAGCTGGCTTTCACTTATTCACCCTGTGTAGCTCTGTGTCATTCTGTGTACTTCCAAAATAAAGAAGATAGACAGGTCCTATGGGCAACAGACACACCTATTCCATCTCTGAAACAACATCCTAAAACTGAACTCTTAAAGACCATACTAAAACTGAGCTCTCAAAGACCACACTAAAACTGAACTCTCAAATACCACACTGAAAGTGATCTCTCAAAGACCATACTAAAACTGAACTGGGTGAGAGGGAGTTGATTGGCTGTGGCATACTCATGTCTGGAAGGCAGGCTTGGAGATGTGAAGCATTGTGAATCTGATTAATACCAGTGCTCTCCTGAGCTCACTCACTATGGGGAGCAGGTTCAGGGGCTGTTGACTGGCCCAGAGGGGTTAAGAGGAGGATATCTGCTTTGAAAAAGAGAGCCTTAACATCTTGCAGCCTCATTGCTCCTTTTATACAGCAGCCTGTCAACCTGCTCCTGCTGTCTGTGTTTGATCTGACAGAGGCCTGAGCCCCTGCCTGGCTAAACACATTCTCACTTTTTTCAATTATTCAGCTGTGCTCCACAGGTCCACAGAGTCAATGTCTAGGGCTGGAGATCAGCGGCAGGATGGAACTGAGGATCCCAGAGATACGGAGAGATAGAAGGAGAGATCCAGAGGGAAAAAGGGAGCTGGAGTGATATAAAGAATCAGTGAAAGGGAGGATGATTTGAGAGAAAGACACAGACAGACAAAGAGTGTACATGGGAAGGAACAGAGCTGTCCCACATTGGTAGTATTATCTGACCTGACAGATTGAGGCAGTGAAGCTGATATTCTTTGATGCCAATCATTTCAGAGTGTGAGATGCTTTGATGATACAATCAGATCTTTTTCACGATCAATCATAAACCGTTTTCACTTCAGCGCAGTCAGAGTTTTTCCATTTGCAGTTCAATTTTAGTTACTATACGACTGGGAGACATCTGGTAAACAATCCACAACTCAAAAGTGAAAATGTATATAAGATGTTAACCATCAATTACTTTCCTAAGAGCAAAACCAATTGAGATTTGAGGTGAGAGGTGTTGCAAGTTTGCAACAGATAGTTGAAAAACTATTCTCGATAATCCAAAACCCACATTTTACATGCCGGACATGAGAACATCTTGTGCACAATCCACAACTAAAAGTCACTCACATAATATTCTTGACAATCCAAAACCGAGAATCCAAAAACCAACATTTCACATGCCAACATGAGAACATCTGGTGAACAATCCACAACTTAAAAGTGACTCGTAACTTATATACTTACCATGCCAATTACTTTCCAAAAAGCTAATAAAATAGTGATTTCCAGAAGAGGTGTTGCAACTGATATTTTAGAAGGAGTAACAGGGAGGGGAACTTTCTGACTGGATGATGGATCACATGCTTATAACCAGACCGAGTTGTGGTCAGGGAAACAATAAGAATCCAATCACAATTCTGGAATGCATTCTCGAGAATCCAAAACCAACATTTCACATGCCGGATTCATCAAAGGACAGTGACTGCAGGACTGCTGTGGTCTCCTTTGGTGTTTACTAAGAAAAGTGATCCTCTCCTGTTGGAAAGACTCTACTATCACCCTACTTGGTTCATGACTAACCTTGTTTGAGATAAAGCAGGAAATGAAAACAGTTGGTGAAACTGGCCTCTTTCATTCAAGGCAAAGTACTTACAGTGGGGGGAAAAAGTATTTAGTCAGCCACCAATTGTGCAAGTTCTCCCACTTAAAAAGATGAGAGAGGCCTGTAATTTTCATCATAGGTACACGTCAACTATGACAGACAAAATGAGAAAATGTATTTGCAAATTATGGTGGAAAATAAGTATTTGGTCAATAACAAAAGTTTCTCAATACTTTGTTATACACCCTTTGTTGGAAATGACACAGGTCAAACGTTTTCTGTAAGTCTTCACAAGGTTTTCACACACTGTTGCTGGTATTTTGGCCCATTCCTCCATGCAGATCTCCTCTAGAGCAGTGATGTTTTGGGGCTGTCGCTGGGCAACACGGACTTTCAACACCCTCCAAAGATTTTCTATGGGGTTGAGATCTGGAGACTGGCTAAGCCACTCCAGGACCTTGAAATGCTTCTTACGAAGCCACTCCTTCGTTGCCCGGTCGGTGTGTTTGGGATCATTGTCATGCTGAAAGACCCAGCCACGTTTCATCTTCAATGCCCTTGCTGATGGAAGGAGGTTTTCACTCAAAATCTCACGATACATGGCCCCATTCATTCTTTCCTTTACACGGATCAGTCGTCCTGGTCCCTTTGCAGAAAAACAGCCCCAAAGCATGATGTTTCCACCCCCATGCTTCACAGTAGGTATGGTGTTCTTTGGATGCAACTCAGCATTCTTTGTCCTCCAAACACAACGAGTTGAGTTTTTACCAAAAAGTTATATTTTGGTTTCATCTGACTATATGACATTCTCCCAATCCTCTTCTGGATCATCCAAATGCACTCTAGCAAACTTCAGATGGGCCTGGACATGTACTGGCTTAAGCAGGGGGACACATCTGGCACTGCAGGATTTGAGTCCCTGGCGGCGTAGTGTGTTACTGATGGTAGGCTTTGTTACTTTGGTCCCAGCTCTCTGCAGGTCATTCACTAGGTCCCCCCGTGTGGTTCTGGGATTTTTGCTCACCGTTCTTGTGATCATTTTGACCCCACGGGGTGAGATCTTGCGTGGAGCCCCAGATCGAGGGAGATTATCAGTGGTCTTGTATGTCTTCCATTTCCTAATAATTGCTCCCACAGTTGATTTCTTCAAACCAAGCTGCTTACCTATTGCAGATTCAGTCTTCCCAGCCTGGTGCAGGTCTGGTGTCCTTTGACAGCTCTTTCGTCTTGGCCATAGTGGAGTTTGGAGTGTGACTGTTTGAGGTTGTGGACAGATGTATTTTATACTGATAACAAGTTCAAACAGGTGCCATTAATACAGGTAACGAGTGGAGGACAGAGGAGCCTCTTAAAGAAGAAGTTACAGGTCTGTGAGAGCCAGAAATCTTGCTTGTTTGTAGGTGACCAAATACTTATTTTCCACCATAATTTGCAAATAAATTCATTAAAAATCCTACAATGAGATTTTCTGGAATTTTTTCCTCAATTTGTCTGTCATAGTTGACGTGTACCTATGATGAAAATTACAGGCCTCTCTCATCTTTTTAAGTGGGAGAACTTGCACAATTGGTGGCTGACTAAATACTTTTTTTCCCCACTGTACGTATGTGCATTACAGAAGAAGCCATATATATGAATGAGTAGGGGAGGCAGTTAAAAGTATACTTGAATGTGTACGTTTTAAAGGTTAAATTCCCCAAACAATTCGTACATAAATAAGACAGGATCACAGAAATATCATCAAATACACTACCGTTCAAAAATTTGGGGTCACTTAGACATTTCCTTGATTTCCATGAAAACATACATTAAATGAGTTTGAATTGGAAATATAGCAAAATGCATAGGAAATGTAGTCATTGACAAGGTTAGAAATAATGATTTTTAATAGAAATAATAATTGTGTCCTTCAAACAAAAGGAATCCTCAATTTGCAGCAATTACAGCCTTGCAGACCTTTGGCATTCTAGTTGTCAAATTGTTGAGGTAATGTAAAGAGATTTCACCCCATGCTTCCTGAAGCACCTCCCACAAATTGGGTTGACTTGATGGGCACTTCTTACGTACCATACGGTCAAGCTGCTCCCACAACAGCTCAATAGGGTTGAGATCCGGTGACTGTGCTGGCCACTCCATTAAAGAAAGAATACCATCTGACTCTTCTTCCCTAAATAGTTATTGCATAGTTTGGAGCTGTGCTTTGGGTCATTGTCCTGTTGTAGGAGGAAATTGGCTCCAATCAAGCGCCATCCACAGGGTATGGCATGGCGTTGCAAAATGGAGTGATAGCCTTCCTTCTTCAAGATCCCTTTTACCCTGTACAAATCTCCCACTTTACCACCACCAAAGCACCCCCAGACCATCACATTTCCTCCACCATGCTTGACAGATGGCATGAAGCACTCCTCCAGCATCTTTTCATTTGGTCTGCACCTCACAAATGTTCAGCTTTGTGATCCGAACACCTCAAACTTCGATTAGTCTGTCCATAACACTTTTTTTCCAATCTTCCTCTGTCCAGTGCCTGTGTTCTTTTGCCCATCTTCAACTTTCCTTTTTATTGGCCAGTCTGAGATATGGCTTTTTCTTTGCAAGTCTGACTAGAAGGTCAGCATCCCGGAGTCGCCTCTTCACTGTTGACGTTGAGACTGGTGTTTTGCGGGTACTATTTAATGAAGCTGCCAGTTGAGGACCTGTGAGGTGTCTGTTTCTCAAACTAGATACTCTAATGTATTTGTCCTCTTGCTCAGTTGTGCACCGGGGCCTCCCACTCCTCTTTCTATTCTGGTTAGAGCCAGTTTGCGCTGTTCTGTGAAGGGCGTAGTACACAGCGTTGTACGAGGTCTTCAGTTTCTTGGCAATTTCTCGCATGGAATAGCCTTCATTTCTCAGAACAAGTATAAAATGATGAGTTTCAGAAGAAAGTTCTTTGTTTCTGGCCATTTTGATCCTGTAATCGAATCCACAATTGCTGATGCTCCAGATACTCAACTAGTCTCAAGAAGGCCAGTTATATTGCTTCTTTAATCAGCACAACAGTTTTCAGCTGTGCTAACATAATTGCAAAAGGGTATTCTAATGATCAATTAGCCTTTTAAAATGATAAACTTGGATTAGCAAACACAATTGGAACACAGGACTGATGGTTGCTGATAATGGGCCTCTGTACGCCTATGTAGATATTCCATAAAAAATCATCAGTTTCCAGCTACAATAGCCATTTACAACATTAACAATGTCTACACTGTATTTCTGATCAATTTCATGTTTTTTTAATGGACAAAAAAAAAATGCTTTTCTTTCAAAAACAAGGAATTTTCTAAGTGACCCCAAACTTTTGAACGGTAGTGTAGATTGCTGCCTTATCTTGGCTGTTGGAAGATGAGATGATCACAGTAAAGCCTCTCCTGCAGTGAGAAGGTTTATGTAGGAGGAAGACACCAGACACAGACCACCAGAGCCCAGATTCCAAGCAGGCACAATGTGCAGCACCCATATAAAGGATGCCCCAGAGTGTGTGGACCAGTAGCGGTCAGTGCCATTTAAGATGAGGGTGGACGATTTGTTTTTAATGACCATGGCCTTATTTCTGTTACAGCATATTGGATGACTCTCATTCATATTCCATTCACCCAGTTCAATGTAACAGCGATAGGTTTAGGCTACTACATGATACTCAAATGTTTCCTATACCCATCATGAGGTTGCTACAACCTAGCCTATGAATGAACGTTTACAACACAGGTGCACACAGGTCGAGAGACAAATTCGAGGTGACTGACAGTGACATTTAATACCACCTTGCACACTCTTGCCTGCATCTAGCTGATATAGGGTGTAATCATTAGTCCAACAGTTGCAAATGAGAGTTTCTATTGGACAAATTCAGGTATGTTTATCCACGTTTTGTTTCCGTTTGCTTCCTTTAAGAAACGCTTTTCAACAGAATCGGTGTAATGAATACACCCTTAATCACGTGTAAACAGAGTTCACTCTCATAACAGCCACGTTGTATTCATTCTCTTCCCTTCGCTTGTGGACATCAGCTGTATGTGATCAGGCGAAAAAAACTTTCCAAGCCAAACCGCTAGACACAGCCTATATCGTTGTCACCAAATTAGCTAAAGTAACGTCATAGTCAGCATAGCTAATAGAACTAATGCGTTAGTAAACCCAATACAATCATGCAGTAATGTTAGTGTACAGTCAGTAAGCAGTTACACCGGCTGGCCCTGGTGGCAATAAATTAGTAATAACAAAAGCTTACCTTTAGTTGGAAGAGTTCCAGTGTTGTGTTGGAAAGTCATAGCCACCGGGCTAACATGATGGGGGACCATTATTGATACACACGAGAAACTGTTGAGTGTGAAAAGCCCAGCAGCATTGCAGTTCTTGACATAAACCTAGCACCTACTACCATACCCCGTTCAAAAGCACTTAAATATTTTGTCTTGCCCATTCACCCTCTGAATGGCACACATGCACAATCCATGTCTCAATTTTCTCAAGGCTTAAAAATCCTTATTTAACCTGTCTCCTCCCCTTCATCTACACTGACTGAAGTGGATTTAACAAGTTACATCAATATGGGATCATATATTTCACTTGGATTCACCTGGTCAGTCTATGTCATAGAAAGAGCAGGTGTCCTTAATATTTTAATGCTTATTGATAGTGCAACCAAAATCAGTTCCTGGCAAACTGACACATTATCTACCATTTACAGTACACACACCAAGAATGTAAACAAAACATTTTAAGAAAAACCAACAGGATTTCCTTTATTGGGTAAGAGATTGGCTAGCTTATTTTGTATGAAATTCTGACAGGTGGTGACTTTTCATTCAGTGCTTTCGGGAAGTATGTACAAAGGACATGGAATACATACCATTGAAATTTTAAAAAGAACCATACATTCAAAATAGCCTCTACTTTGCTCATTGTAATGTTTCCACGATTGTTTAGGGAATCTGATGAGAGCTTATAAAGTAGATTCTGTTTACTGTTTGCTCTCTGTTTAGGTCGGAGGAGTGGCTGAAATAATATATTCATATTCAAATCTAGGGGAACGTTACATTAGGTTTATAATTTACAAAAGGAACTGGCTTCTTTGAAAAGTTGACTGATTCATAGTCATGCAATTGACAGACAACAAATATATAGGTGGGCAGCAACATTGATTTGTCATTAATACTGGGAGATAATTTTTTCCCATACAATGATTGATATAAATTCAGAGATATACCCTTCTCTTAAACCCACTGATATGACAGAATTCTTCACATAGTTTTGGTGTTACCTGAATGATGATCAAAACCAAAGTAGAATAATACAACCTATCCTATATGATACAGTAGAAAGAAAGTCATATCCTCCTATTTTCCCTAACACTAAAATCAAATTGAACGTGAACAACACTCAAAACACGAACTTTAAATGCCCTTGCAGTGGTCCCAAAGTCATTAAACTGTACAGAAAGATTAAAAAAAAAAATAATAATAGAAAAAAATAGAAAAAATGAAATCTGCATTACAACGGGAAAAAATACGTTGGAGTATTACATGTACACGGAGAGGCGGGGTAGGGGTAGTGCAGGAGGGGGTGAAAGGTCAGCAGAGGAGGCGGGTGAGTGTGAGAAGAGCTGTCAGGCTGGGCAGAGCAGCGCTGAGACTAGAGGCTCCACTGGATGACATGCAGTGGTCTCTATTCTGGCCGATGCAGGCAGCATAGGCCATGACATGGGGAATGTAGTTCTGCTCGTGGACACCGTGCAGCAGGTGAGCCATGGGGCCCTTAGCAAACACAGCCACATCCTCTCCTCCATGAGTCTCCATACTCAGCGGCACTGCAGACTGGGCCTGGTAGTTATTTTCCTCTGGATAGAGGGAGGGAAGGGAAAGGGTGGAGGTAGAGAAAGGGAAGGAGAAAGAGATCAGATGGATGATTTTGTGGCATGCCAAAGACCAAGTGGTGTTCTCTAAGACAGAGGACTGTCAAAATGGCAATACTGCATTGATGATAAGATTTCAGTTACCGTAGTCAAGGGTGGAGACATTCTCTCTCAGACCGTTGACTACTTTGAACCCTGGTCCGTTCCCATATAAGATGGCGGTGAAGGGCTTCTGGTCCACATCACTCAACATGGGATTCAGTCCTGTGGATAGAGAGGAAAATAATCAACCATCTCCATCACAAACAATTAATCACAACATCCACAACATCCAAATGACTGATGACTGAGTGTAGCCACATACAATACATGGTTGCAAAATCATCCATTTCTCACCAAATATTGTGTTCCCCCTTGGCGTGTAGCCTCCGAAGTTGAACATGTGAGAGTGGTCAGCAGTGACGACAGTCATTGTGTCATATATGCTGGTCATGAGGCCGGCGTGGCCAATGGCCCGGTCCATCTCCACTGCCTCATGCAGGGCCTGCTTGGCTTTACCGTCATGATGTCCGTGGTCAATGCACCCCCCTGCCAACGCACAGCCTGGTTAACCTCTCTCTCTCACGCAGATGAGAAAATCTAGCATCAGCATTGGCAAAGTAGCCTCAGCTGTGCAAACTTTACATTCAACATGATATACATTATTAATTAACCTTATGCAACAGATACAGTATTTACTGGTGCCAGAGTGTAAAACAACACTCACCCTCCACCAGCAGGTAGAATCCCCTGGGGTTTTTCCTCAGGATCTTGATGGCCACCTCCACCATCTCTGTCAGGGAAGGATCTCTCTCATTGTTTCTCTCCAGGTCGTAGGGAAGATCTCCCGGCTCAAACAGACCTGTGTTAACACGGGAAGCTGGGTTTATTATATTGAGAAATAGGTAGAGAAGATGATCAACAGTGGTTAACATGAAAACAAAAGATGAAACAGGCCGATCGTGAAATCAGTATAGAGCAACAATTTTTAAAAATAACTCACCCAAAATGTAATCCACACTATTAGGATTTAGCGATAAAAGTTCCTTCTTGTTCCATACATAGTGGGCTTTCTGTTCATTTAAAAAATAAAACAATATATAATATGGCATTGATCTAACCCTGTGACAACCTAAAATTATTCAAATGTTCTTGATACGAAAAATTGAGAAAGGTGGAGGACAGAGAAGAACAAGGAAGAAACAGCAGGACATGGTAGAAGAGGAGAGAGAAGGACTAAGACAGACTAAACAGCTGACCTTGTTTTTCATTCTGTTATTCCACTCCTCCACCAAGTTCCTTCCATCGATGCGGGTACCAAAGTGTTTCTTCTCTCCAGGATACTCCACATCTGACTGATTTTTGGGGAACATGTACTTCCTCCCTCCTCCCATAATCACCTAGACACCCACCATAGAGATAAAACGTTTGATTTATCTATATGGACATCCACAGTAGGGTTGAATATTTTGCCGTTATTATTATCTGTGAGCCTTTACATTACAGGTGCAAGTTGCTCAATATTACTGTCTGAAATAATGCTCTGTTTTTAGCATGATTACTGGATATTTTCTGTAATATCAGGATCCATGTTATATGCTGTGACTCACATCGATGTTGGGAATGTTCTCAAAAAGCTGCCTGGCGATATCCTTGCAGCCCGCCTGTACTGCCTCAGCAGGCATTTCTCCATCGGAGTACCATTCCCTGTCCACACAGGTGGGCGTAGGCCGCACTGGGGGTGGCATGGTTCACACGCGTTGTTGTAACTATTCCCACTGACTTGCCTGGGTAACAAACACACAAACAGTTTTTGAACCTGCTGCTTGGATTCTGTACAATAGTCTGCCAGATCTGAAGACAACCAATTGCTCCAAAGAATCTGCTAATTCTAGTTGAACTTGAACAGAGTGTCAGTTCATTTTTCAGTCATTTGAGAAATGACAATTTCTCTATTTTTTGTTTGTTGATTACCTATCATGGTTATAGTACTTACTATGTTAGACAGAGAATTGTGGTTATACAAATATCTCCACTGAGGATGAGTGGGTCAGAAACGGAGGCAGGTAGCTTAGTGGTTAAGAGCGTTGTGCCAGTAACCGAAAGGTCTCTGGTTCTAATCCCCGAGCCGACTAGGTGAAATATATGTCGATGTGCCCTTGAGCAAGGCACTTAACCCTAATTGCTCCTGTAAGTCGCTCTGGATAAGAGCGTCTGCTAAATGACTAAAATGTAAATGTTAAAGACTGTTCCTGCTGTGAGTTATCTATTTCTGTGTGTTACAGTATGTGGTCTGGTCGCTAAGGAATGACTGGATCTCTGACCTCTACTCCAGAAGTCTTGTTTTCATTCCTGCCATGTCTCTAAGTCGTTGGGGCATGCTAGGGAGTCTCTGCCTTTGAGAAAATACATATGTAGCTATAAACTCCCCATTAGCATGCATGCATGACTACGTTTACAATGTTATCATGGTGTGTCTCTATTGCTTATCTCAGGATGGCCAAATAATCCTTAGTAGATCTGGTGTAGAGAGGTACTGTGAATAAACATGGGTTATAATGAGACAGTACCTGCTTCCTTGGCCCATCTGAGGATGGAGGTGACCTCGTTGCCCTGTGTGGTGTTGCACTGGGAGCGGACGGCAGCTGCACTCACACCCACCGTGCCCTCGTTGGCCTTCACCCCACAGAGGAATGCTGTGGCCGTACCTGCGCTGTCTGCGACCTGGGCATTGGTGTTATATGTCTGCAGAGACAGGACAGTAATGTGTGGATTATGTAGAAATGTAGTAGGAGACATTGTTGTGCCTGCCGTGTTGGTGTTCTAAATTCTTACACAATCATTGACACAGACTACCACATGACCAGTCATGTGTGGAATGTGCTGCTGCCTTAACTGTAAAGACAGTTCTATGATGTGTAGCTTCTTGCAAAGTATGTAACATAATAACACATTATTATCGTATGACATAGACAGTATGTGACCTGGTATATTGGTGTTGCTCTTGGTGAACCATTCATTACTTCCAGATCAATAATGCATGCTATTCTATAGGTCTTCTATAGGACAACAGACCAGGTCAGACCTTGGAAAGCGCAACAAAGGGGAAATTGTCCATCTCCAGCTGGGTCTCTTCCCCACTCTGTCTGCTCAGCTGCCCCTTCAGTATTCGTGCTGCCGTCACTGTGGGAATGCCCATTCCTACACAACAAAAGCAAAGCAGTGCTCGGTCTGTTACGGTGTGAATCTATTTAAAGGATAGAGTGCCTTTCCATCTCATGCATTAACACCCTTTGGTTTTCTCTCTGGTTAACATTGTGGTCCTCTGTAGCTCAGCTGGTAGAGCACGGCGCTTGTAACGCTAAGGTAGTGGGTTCGATCCCCGGGACCACCCATACACAAAAAAAAAAATTAAATGTATGCACGCATGACTGTAAGTCGCTTTGGATAAAAGCGTCTGCTAAATGGCATACTATATTGCTCTGTGGTCACTTTTCACAGCAGCTGCTCTACCCATTCAACAGACAACTCTACATTTGGTGTTAAAGAACCCTGTCAAAAGAGCTTTTACTTGAGATCTGCCTTTTCACAAGTCAACAAAATGTATATTTTTAGAGGTGACTATCTATTTTCCCTTCGTTTTTTTATGGGTGTCAAAATGGATGCTTTTGTAGAGGATGTGAACTGACGTGCACTTTCACTTTATCCAGCATGACTGTTTTAAGCATGGTTGTCATACATGATAAAGAAAGGTACATTGTATACTGCTGCATATAAAACATAGACAGTTAAGGTCCTTTGGGGGGGACAGTTTAATGGGTCACTACATAACATAACACAAAGCAGAAGCCATGTTATCCATTGGCACTGGCAGCATATATTTGTAATGCTCGATGGCTCCCATATTCAACATTCGATTTAGAAAGCCTGAAACATGCTATTTACTTCCGACTGGATTACATAAATCCACCAGAATGTTTAGATGGAAACGGCTGTGGATTGATGAGGAGAATATACTTATCATCAAAATACTTGTTTCCTAAAACCACTAGGAAAAATTATCTGGAACTGTATAAAAATACTAAATATGTATGCTGCACATAAGCTCTTTGATTGCATAGAGTTAAGACTTCACTTCATCATACAGTATGGCACATACTCATGGAATGAAAAAGGCTCCTGTGATCATGGCTTACCATCACCAAGGAAGAGGATGAGGTTCTTTGCAGTGTTTTGGTTGAGCTTCTGAAGTGTGAGGGCATTCTTCAAAGTATGCTGGGCCCATGTGTTCCAGAACAAGGGATCTTTCTCTTGGTCTGCAACACGGAGGTAGACTTTTAGTTTTAAATGAGGAGAGAAAGAGGCCAGCAGAAGTGATCTGTAACACCTGCGAAAGTACTGGGACAAGTGGGACGGAATATGCCCCAAATAAATGGAATACATGTTGAGGTTCCTCCAGGGAACCATTTTTTGAGGGACATGACATGTTCTGTAGGGTCTGCCACTGCCAACCATATAACCTCTGACATCTCCAGCATGTAAGCTTCTTATTTCTGAAATCACATGTTGCCTACTATACACCAGCACATACATTAAATGATGTTACGATAAGAAGGAACCTAATCTTCTTATTGTATAGGGAGAAATATTACACATCTGGAATCCATTTTGTGAACCTCTCCTGATCTGTACATAATCTATCAGGAGCTAAATGATTCTGGTCATTTTGTAGAGAGAACAGAGAAAATGGTGGTTCACTAGCATCGTCCTGTAAATGCAGTGTGAATTATGTTCAGTGGGGTCAATAGACTGACAATTATAACTCTAACAAGCCGTGTTATTCTAAACAGGATGCATAAACAACAGATAAGTGTCACTTCCTTAAAAAGAGCAGTTGAAGACTTCTGCACATGTCACATCTCCAATAAATCAAAGCCCAATTTTGTTTCTTCACCTTCTCCCTGAAGTGTGCCCTCATTCACTCCTCCTCAAGGATTTTAGGAGTATTGGATTGGTGTACGCATGTGCTAAAGGATCTTTCCACCACATTTCCTAAACTTGTCCCTTTCCTTTTATATCTATGAACGGGAGTGAACAAGTGCACACTTCAGGGAGAAGGGGAGAAAAACAGATTTGTGTTAGTAAGTGTCCCCTCTCAGCTCTTCCTGATGGATTTCAGTCAAACAGCTGGATGCTGTTAAGAGACATTACATTTATTGACAGGTGTGTGTATTACCAGGAAACTGTGGCTTCCCCAGGCCTCCACAGGCTAGGCAGGAGCAGATGAGCAGGATTGTCACCTTCATGATGCTTTCTCTCTATCGCTGTACTGTTATCACATACCACGTCCCAAACTAGAGGGAGTCTGTAAAATAAGGAGAAATCAGTGTTGATGAAAGTTGATGAGTTTGCGTTAAAGTGCAGCAAAGAATGGGGAAAGTAGGTAGGTTTCAACTTAGACATTCACAGTGAATATAAGTAATGGTATTGTGGTAGTGTAGTCCCAACCCGGCCACATGGGCCCTGAGCAGCCAGCCTTAATCTATTATTACACCCCCCCCCCCTGTCCTTCCCCTGTCCCTCCTCTGTGCTGTGGTCAAGGTCACTTTAATGGGATTGTGAAGCCATAGCACAGAGAGATTTAACAGCCATAACAAGAGGTTTCAAATGTATTGTTACATTTGCTCTAAATAACCATTATGTGCTTAAAAGAAAATTGTATTTCACAAATTCTTGAAACTGTGTGCGAATGAGCCCTGTTAGCCTCGCTACTGTTAAAACAGACAATGCAAGTCCTACAGCATTAGTATAAAATCTGAGTTTAGGTCTAAGTGGAATTATGTTTTTCGAAATGTTTACAAATTAATACAACATTTCAAGCTGAAAGGTCTTGAGTCAATAAGTATTCAACCCCATTGTTTTGGTAAGCCTAAATAAGTTCAGGAGTAAACATTTGCTTAAGTCACATAAGTTGCATGGACTCACTCTGTGTGCAATAATATTGTTTAACATGATTTTTAACCTCATCTCTGTACCCCACAAATACAATTATCTGTAAGGTCCCTCAGTCGAGCGGTGAAATTCAAACACAGATTCAACCACAAAGACCAGCAAGGTTTTTCAATGCCTTGCAAAGAAGGGCACCTATTGGTAGAATGGTAAAAATACAAATAAAACAGACATTGAATATCCGTTTGAGCATGGTGAAGTTATTAATTGCACTTTGGATGGTGTATCAATACACCCAGTCACTACAAAGATACAGGCGTACTTCCTAACTCAGTTGCCAGAGAGGAAGGAAACCGCTCAGGGATTTCACCATGGTGACTTTCAAAGAGTTGGAGTTTAATGGCTGTGATAAGAGAAAACTGAGGATGGATCAACAACATTGTAGTTACTCCACAATACTAACCTAATTGACAGAGTGAAAAGAAGATATGATTTTTAGGCCATATTGCCCAGCCCTAGTTGAGTTCATTAAGTTACTCGGTTGGTCTCTAAAAAGGTTTTGCCGTGCCACAAACGCAGGACTATCCTCTGAGTAAAGCTTAGAAGTGGTTGGGCCCACCAATCGGCAGCACACTAGACAGCCTGCAGGTGAAGTAGCAGAGCAGTGCCAGGATGACCACCAGGAGAATGCCAGAGAAAAGGAGGGTCACCACAATCGAGAGTCCATCTCGGCCCATGGTGTCAAGGAGCTCAGGGCTCAGTGACACAGGCTCCTCCATTCTGGGATAACATTGACCTCAGACACATTCCCCCAAACAGATTACCTTGGCCGATCCAAAATGTAATGGGAGAAGAAGGAATCAATCCAGTTCAATCAATGTTGTGTTCCAACTGGTCGGTTTGATCCTTTACTTTCAAGAACTCTGGGTTTTGGCTTAATTCTAGGGATGCTGTACACTGTGTACTGGATATCTATGGTGATATTTTTAATGTCTCAATGTCTCTAGCACTGGCATTATTTTCCCCTCGGAAAATAATGGTCAGAGGGGTGGTGGTACAGGAATCCTCATCTCTCCCAAGTGGACATTCTCAATTTTTCCCCTAACCCATCTGTCTATCTCCTCATTTGAATTCCATGCTGTCACAGTCACTAGCCCATTTAAGCTTAATATCCTTGTCATCTATCGCCCTCCAGGTTCCCTTGGAGAGTTCATCAATGAGCTTGACGCCTTGATAAGTTCCTTCCCTGAGGATGGCTCACCCCTCACAGTTTTGGGGGATTTCAACCTCCCTATGTCCACATTTGACTCATTTCTCTCTGCCTCCTTCTTTCCACTCCTCTCCTCTTTTGACCTCACCCTCTCACCGTCCCCCCCTACTCACAAGGCAGGCAATACGCTTGACCTCATCTTCACTAGATGCTGCTCCTCTACTAATCTCACTGCAACTCCCCTCCATGTCTCCGACCACTACTTTGTTTCCTTTTCTCTCTCACTCTCCTCCCACACTACTCACTCTGCCCCTACACAGATGGTAATGCGCCGCCGCAACCTTCGCTCTCTCTCTCCCACTACTCTCTCCTCTTCCATCCTATCATCTCTTCCCTCTGCTCAATCCTTCTCCCTCCAATCTCCTGATTCTGCCTCCTCAACCCTCCTCTCCTCCCTTTCTGCATCCTTTGACTCTCTGTGTCCCCTATCCTCCCGGCCGGCTCGGTCCTCCCCTCCAGCTCCGTGGCTTGATGACTCATTGCGAGCTCACAGAACAGAGCTCCGGGCAGCGGAGCGGAAATGGAAGAAAACTAAACTCCCTGCCGACCTGGCATCTTTTCACTCCCTCCTCTCTACATTTTCTTCATCTGTTTCTGCTGCTAAGGCCACCTTCTACCACTCTAAATTCCAAGCATCTGCTTCTAACCCTAGGAAGCTCTTTGCCACATTTTCCTCCCTCCTGAATCCCCCCCCCCCCCCCCCTCCTCCTCTCTCTCTGTGGATGACTTCGTCAACCACTTTGAAAAGAAGGTTGACGACATCCGATCCTCGTTTGTTAAGTCTAATGACACTGCTGGTCCTGCTCACACTGCCCTACCCTATGCTTTGACTTCTTTCTCCCCTCTCTCTCCAGATAAAATCCTGCGACTTGTGACTGCAGGCCGCCCAACAACCTGCCCGCTTGACCCCATCCCCTCCTCCCTTCTCCAGACCATCTCCGGTGACCTTCTCCCCTACCTCACCTCGCTGATCAACTCATCCTTGACCGCTGGCCATGTCCCTTCCGTCTTCAAGAGAGCGAGAGTTGCTCCCCTTCTCAAAAAACCAACACTCGACCCCACTGATGTCAACAACTACAGACCAGTATCCCTTCTTTCTTTTCTTTCCAAAACTATTGAGCGTGCCGTCTTTAGCCAACTCTCTTGCTATCTCTCTCAGAATGACCTTCTTGATCCAAACCAATCAGGTTTCAGGACTGGTCATTCAACTGAGACTGCTCTTCTCTGTGTCACGGAGACTCTCCGCACTGCTAAAGCTAACTCTCTCTCCTCTGCTCTTGTCCTTCTAGACCTGTCTGCTGCCTTTGATACTGTGAACCATCAGATCCTCCTCTCCACCCTCTCCGAGCTGGGCATCTCCGGCGCGGCTCACTCCTGGATTGCGTCCTACCTGACCGGTCGCTCCTACCAAGTGGCAAGGCGGGAAGCTGTCTCCGCACCACGTGCTCTCACCACTGGTGTCCCCCAGGGCTCGGTTCTAGGCCCTCTCCTTTTCTCCCTATACACCAAGTCACTTGGCTCTGTCATATCCTCACATGGCCTTTCCTATCATTGCTACGCTGACGATACACAACTAATCTTCTCCTTTCCCCCTTCTGATAACCAGGTGGCGAATCGCATCTCTGCATGTCTGGCAGACATATCAGTATGGATGACGGATCACCACCTCAAGCTGAACCCTGGCAAGACGGAGCTGCTCTTCCTCCCGGGGAAGGACTGCCCGTTCCATGATCTCGCCATCACGGTTGACAACTCCGCTGTGTCCTCCTCCCAGAGTGCGAAGAGCCTAGGCGTGACCCTGGACAACACCCTGTCGTTCTCCGCCAACATCAAGGCGGTGACCCGCTCCTGCAGGTTCATGCTCTACAACATTCGGAGAGTGCGACCCTGCCTTACACAGGAAGCGGCGCAGGTCCTGGTCCAGGCACTTGTCATCTCCCGTCTGGACTACTGCAACTCGCTGTTGGCTGGCCTCCCTGCCTGTGCCATTAAACCCCTACAACTCATCCAGAATGCCGCAGCCCGTCTGGTGTTCAACCTTCCCAAGTTCTCTCACGTCACCCCCCTCCTCCGCACACTCCACTGGCTTCCAGTTGAAGCTCGCATCCGCTACAAGACCATGGTGCTTGCCTATGGAGCAGTGAGGGGAACGGCACCTCTGTACCTTCAGGCTCTGATCAGTCCCTACACCCAAACGAGGGCATTGCGTTCATCCACCTCTGGCCTGCTGGCTCCCCTTCCTCTGCGGAAGCATAGCTCCCGCTCAGCCCAGTCAAAACTGTTCGCTGCTCTGGCACCCCAATGGTGGAACAAGCTCCCTCACGACGCCAGGACAGCGGAGTCACTCACCACCTTCCGGAGACATTTGAAACCCCACCTCTTTAAGGAATACCTGGGATAGGATAAAGTATTTCTTCTAACCCCCCCCCCCCCCCCCCCCCAAATTGTAAAGTGGTTATCCCACTGGCTATAGGGTGAACGCACCAATTTGTGAGTCGCTCTGGCTAAGAGCGTCTGCTAAATGACGTTAATGTGCCCTTGAGCAAGGCACTTAACCCTAATTGCTCCTGTAAGTCGCTCTGGATAAGAGCGTCTGCTAAATGACTAAAATGTAAATGTAAATGTAAACTAACATTGCCTTGTTGAGGTGATAAGATTGAATGCTTGTAGCGCTTATAAAGGCTCCATGAATAGCTACATAAGACCATACAAAGAGTTATTACTTCTGTCATTAGATAAGGCACATACAGGAGACATTTGAAGTGCTCAATTGTAGATGAGATGATATCGTCCTCTCCCACAGCATAGCCTGCTCATTCCACTCCATTAGTGCCAACTCAAAGACAAATCAACTTGAAAGATAATCCATGTGCTTTACGCCATGTCTAGAGCGCATTGACTGTCTGACTTTGGCCATTGGTTATATATAGCCTCGCTACTGTTATTTTACTGTTGCTCTTTAATTATTTGTACATTTAATTTTTTACCTCTTTTTTTAAAAAATTTTTTAGATCAGCATTAATATTGCAGATAGATTGTAACTTCCATCAATGTAATTGTCTGCATCACTTCCAATCCCCCATATGTTTGTTTTTTCTCGCAAATACAGTTGAAGTCGGAAGTTTACATACACCTTAGCCAAATACATTTAAACTAAATTTTTCACAATTCCTGACATTTAATCCTATAAAAAATTCCCTGTCTTAGGTCAGTTAGGATGACCACTTTATTTTAAGAATGTGAAGTGTCCGAATAACAGTAGAGAGAATGATTTATTTCAGCTTTTATTTATTTCATCAAATTCCCAGTGGGTCAGATGTTTACATACACTCAATTAAAACTAAATTTTTCCTGTGTACTGGTGATCCTACAGTTGACAGAACAGCGCCGGAGAAGATGGCTGCCGTTTTACAGCCCTCTAACCATTTGTACTATTATGTGTGTTTTTCCGCGTTATTTGTAATTTATTTTGTACATAATGTTTCTGCCATCGTCTCTTATAACCAAAAAGAGCTTCTGGATATCAGGACAGCTGTCACGGTTTCGGCCGAGGCTGCCTCTCTTCCTTGCTCGGGCAGGCTTCGGCGTTCGTCGTCTCCGGAATACTAGCTGCCACCGTTGCATGTTTCTATGTTTGTTTGCTTTTGTCTGATTGTTGTTACACCTGTTATCGTTTAGTGTAATTAGTGTCCTATAAGTTCTCGTTGTGTTTGTCTAGTGTTGTGTGTGATTGTTTTCCCTGTCGTGCGTTTTGCTGGACGTAATACTGTTTGCTCGGTTGAGCCATTCTCCATTGTGTTGGAGTGTTTTGTCGCACCGGTGTAGTGCACCCGTTTTGTTTTTCGCCTGCGTGCGGAGTTTCGCCTTCGGGCTAGTTTGTGCGTTTCTCTTGTGGATCTTTCACTAAAGTCTTTGGACTGTACTTCTGCGTCCTGCGCCTGATTCCACCACCACACCCACCTACAGCATCACTGACAGAATCACACACCTGCTCGAATGGAATCAGCAGGAGCCGCAGCAGCACAGGCGACGCTGGAGGACAGGGTCCGCGAGCAGAATGACCAGATCCTGCGGATGGGGTCCGCCCTGCAGGAGGTGATCACCACCATCCGAGGCTGGGAGACCCGAGGGACACCTCCACCGCCATCTTCCCTGCCCTCACCATCGGCAAGTCAGCCCATTCCCGCTCCGGAACCCAGAGGAGTTCGACTCTCGCTCCCGAGGGCCTACGATGGGACCGCTGCCGGGTGTCAGGGATTCCTTCTCCAGGTGGAGCTTTACCTGGCCACCGTGCACCCGGCGCCCTCGGGACACGAGAGCGTGTCCGCCCTGATCTCCTGCCTTTCCGGCAAGGCGTTGGAATGGGCCAACGCAGAGTGGAGGAGAATAGACGCTACCCCCATTACGTACGACGAGTTCTCCCGCCGCTTCAGGGCGGTGTTTGACCATCCCCCGGAGGGGAAAGCGGCGGGGGAGCGTCTGTTCTGCCTCCGGCAGGGGAAGAGGAGTGCCCAGGAGTTCGCCTTGGAATTCCGTACTCTAGCGGCGGATGCAGGGTGGAATGAGCGGGCCCTCATCGATCACTACCGATGTAGTCTACGTGAGGACGTCCGTAGGGAGCTGGCCTGTAGGGACATCAGCCTCTCGTTCGACCAGTTGGTCGACATGTCCATCAGGCTGGATACCCTGCTAGCTACCCGCGGACGTCCCGAGGGGGGTCCGTCCATTTCACCCTCCAGCGCCTCCGAGCCGTGCCCCATGGAGCTCGGGGGCGCTGGCGCTAGAGAGAGGAGGGGTCGGATTACGAGGGGGTCCATCTCCTGCACCAACTGTGGTCGGGGAGGACACACCGCGGCTAGGTGCTGGGGATGGCCTCCTAGGGTAGAAGACGACAGGTCCCGCACTGGGGAGTCCTTCCAGGTGAGTAGGCGCCCCACTCACCCAGAGCTCTCTGTTGCACACTTCTGTATACCTGTGCGTTTTCCACAGGTAGCACCTCATTCCCAGCATAAGGCGCTGGTAGATTCAGGCGCGGCTGGGAATTTTGTTGATAAGAAATTTTGTTTAGCCTTAGGGATTCCCCTTCTCCCTGTTGACGTCCCCTTCCCCGTTCATGCCCTAGATAGCCGTCCGTTGGGTGCGGGCTTGATCAGGGAGGTCACGGCGCCACTTAGGATGTGTGCGCAGGGGGGTCATCAGGAGATGATCCAGCTATTTCTGATCGACTCGCCTGCGTATCCGGTGGTGCTGGGCATGCCCTGGTTGAGTACCCATAACCCATCTATTTCGTGGCAGGAGAGGGCTCTGATGGAGTGGTCTGCCCAGTGTGTGGGTCGATGTTTAGGCGTTTCCGTAGGGGCTACCTCGGTGGAGAGTCCAAACCAGGTGCCCGCATTGCACGTTCCCCCTGAGTATGGGGATTTGGCTATTGTGTTCAGTAAGTCGAGGGCGACGCAGTTGCCTCCCCATAGGCAGGGAGATTGTGCGATAGACCTCCAGGCAGGAGCTGCGCTCCCACGGAGCCATGTGTATCCTCTGTCTCAGGAGGAGAAGAGAGCTATGTAGACTTACATAGACGAATCTCTGAGACAAGGATACATACGGCCCTCCACTTCCCCTGCGTCCTCGAGTTTCTTTTTTGTGAAGAAAAAGGATGGTGGGTTACGCCCGTGCATTGATTACCGTGGTCTCAATCAGATCACGGTGAAGTACAGTTATCCACTCCCGCTGATTGCGACCATGACGGAGTCATTGCACGGGGCGCGTTTCTTCACTAAATTAGATCTCAGGAGCGCGTACAACTTGGTGCGCATTAGGGGGGGCGATGAATGGAAGACAGCCTTTAGTACCACCTCGGGCCATTACGAGTATCTTGTCATGCCATACGGGTTGATGAACGCTCCTTCAGTTTTCCAATCATTCGTGGATGAGATCTTCAGGGACATGCAGGGGCAGGGGGTGGTCGTGTACATAGATGACATTCTCGTGTACTCGCCTACCCGAGTCGAGCATGTGGCCCTGGTGCGCCGAGTGTTGCGGAGGCTGTTGGAGCACGACCTGTATGTCAAGGCAGAGAAGTGTCTGTTTTTCCAGGAGTCGGTCTCCTTTTTGGGTTATCAGTTGTCTGCGTCAGGGGTGAAGATGGAGGTAGACCGGGTGTCAGCCGTGCGTAATTGGCAAACGCCAACCACTGTGAAGGAGGTGCAGCAGTTTTGGGGGTTTGCGAATTACTACCGGAGGTTTATCCGGGGTTTTGGACAGGTGGCAGCTCCCATAACGTCCCTTTTGAAGGGAGGTCCGGTGCGTCTGCAGTGGTCAGCCGAGGCGGACAGGGCGTTTGGGAGGCTGAAGGACCTGTTTACCTCGGCCCCGGTGCTGGCGCATCCGGATCCCTCTTTACCATTTCAGGTAGAGGTGGACGCGTCAGAGGCCGGTATAGGAGCCGTGCTTTCGCAACGGTCCGGCGCGCCACCTAAACTCCGCCCCTGTGCTTTTTATTCCAAGAAGCTCAGTCCGGCGGAGCGAAACTATGACGTAGGGGACAGGGAGCTGTTAGCCGTGGTACAGGCCCTAAAGGTGTGGAGGCATTGGCTTGAGGGGGCTCAACACCCTTTCCTCATTTTGACGGACCACCGTAACCTGGAGTACATCCGGGCAGCGACGAGGCTGAACCCTCGCCAGGCGAGGTGGAATATGTTTTTGACCCGGTTCACATTTAACATCACGTACATCCCTGGGTCACAGAACGGTAAGGCAGACGCACTGTCTCGGCGGTATGACACGGAGGAGAGGTCCGTGGAGCCCACTCCCATACTGCCGGAGTCTTGTCTGGTGGCACCGGTAGTGTGGGAGGTCGATGCTGAACTCGAGCGGGCGTTACGCACCGACCCTAGTCCACCTCAATGCCCGGAGGGTCGGAAGTACGTTCCGCTCGAGGTTCGGGATCGATTGATCTATTGGGCTCACACGTCACCCTCCTCTGGACACCCTGGTATCGGCCGGACAGTGCACTGTCTTAGTGCCAAGTACTGGTGGCCCACGTTGGCGAGGGATGTGAGGGTTTATGTTTCCTCCTGCTCGGTGTGCGCCCAGTGTAAGGCGCCTAGACATCTGCCTAGGGGTAAGTTACTACCCCTGCCCGTTCCACAACGACCATGGTCTCACCTCTCGGTGGATTTCCTCACTGACCTTCCTCCTTCACAGGGGAATACCACTATACTGGTCGTTGTGGACCGGTTTTCTAAGGCCTGTCGTTTGCTCCCTATGCCGGGCCTTCCTACTGCCCTGCAAACGGCCGAAGCACTATTCACCCATGTGTTCCGGCACTACGGGGCACCCGAGGATATTGTGTCTTATCGAGGTCCCCAATTTACCTCCAGAGTCTGGAGAGCTTTTATGGAGCGGTTGGGGGTCTCGGTGAGCCTCACCTCGGGTTACCACCCGGAGAGTAATGGGCAGGTGGAACGTGTGAACCAGGATGTGGGTAGGTTTCTTAGAACATACTGCCAGGACCGGCCGGAGGAGTGGGCAAGGTACGTTCCCTGGGCCGAAATGGCCCAGAATTCCCTACGCCATTCCTCCACTAACCTAACCCCTTTCCAATGTGTGTTAGGTTACCAGCCGGTTCTGGCACCTTGGCAGCAGAGCCAGATCGAGGCTCCTGCGGTGGATGAGTGGGTGCGGCGCTCGGAGGAGACATGGAACGCTGCTCACGTCCACCTGCAGCGGGCCCTCCGTCGTCATAAGGCGAGCGCCGATCTCCACCGCAGTGAGGGACCGGTGTACGCACCTGGTGATCGAGTCTGGCTCTCTACCAGAAACCTGCCCCTCCGCCTGCCCTGTCGGAAACTGGGTCGGCGGTTTGTAGGGCCATTTAAAGTCCTGAGAAGATTGAACGAGGTGTGTTACAAATTACAACTACCTGTTGAGTATAAAAGTATTAACCCCTCGTTCCATGTGTCTCTTCTCAGGCCGGTGGTAGCTGGCCCACTCCAAGAAAGTGAGATCAGGGAGACTCCTCCGCCCCCATTGGACATCGAGGGGGCACCGGCGTACTCCGTGCGGTCCATCTTGGATTCGAGACGTCGGATGGGGGGTCTCCAATATCTAGTGGAGTGGGAGGGGTACGGCCCGGAGGAACGGTGCTGGGTGCCGAGGAGAGACATTTTGGACCCGTCTCTCCTGACGGAATTCCATCGTGGGCACCCGACGCACCCTGCTCCGCGTCCTCCTGGTCGTCCCCGAGGCCGGAGTCGGCGCACGTCTGGAGCCGCGCGTCAAGGGGGGGGTACTGTCACGGTTTCGGCCGAGGCTGCCTCTCTTCCTTGCTCGGGCAGGCTTCGGCGTTCGTCGTCTCCGGAATACTAGCTGCCACCGTTGCATGTTTCTATGTTCGTTTGCTTTTGTCTGATTGTTGTTACACCTGTTATCGTTTAGTGTAATTAGTGTCCTATAAGTTCTCGTTGTGTTTGTCTAGTGTTGTGTGTGATTGTTTTCCCTGTCGTGTGTTTTGCTGGACGTAATACTGTTTGCTCGGTTGAGCCATTCTCCATTGTGTTGGAGTGTTTTGTCGCACCGGTGTAGTGCGCCCGTTTTGTTTTTCGCCTGCGTGCGGAGTTTCGCCTTCGGGCTAGTTTGTGCGTTTCTCTTGTGGATCTTTCACTAAAGTCTTTGGACTGTACTTCTGCGTCCTGCGCCTGATTCCACCACCACACCCACCTACAGCATCACTGACAACAGCGATTACTCACCTCGTATTGGACGAAGATTTTTTCTTCAACGAAGCGGCCACGAAGGATATCATACAGACACCCGACAAGGCCCAAATCCCCGTCATTCGCGTGAGGAAGAGACAGAGATATTGTGGACGTAGATCGGGGTGCCTTGTAAGGATCCGACGGCGAGCGAGTAAACTGCCTCTTCCATCAATCCTATTAGACAATCTTCAATCATTGGATAACAAATTGGATGACCTAAGATTACGGTTATCCTACCAACGGGACATTAAAAACTGTAATATCCTATGTTTCACCGAGTCGTGGCTGAACGATGACATGGATAACATACAGCTGGCGGGCTATACGCTACATCGGCAGGATAGAACGGCTGACTCCGGTAAGACAAGGGGTGGCGGTCTGTGTATATTTGTAAACAACAGCTGGTGCACAAAATCAAATACTAAGGAAGTCTCGAGGTTTTGCTCGCCTGAGGTAGAGTATCTTATGATAAGCTGTAGACCACACTATTTACCAAGAGAGTTTTCATCTATATTTTTCATAGCTGTCTATTTACCACCACAAACCAATGCTGGCATTAAGATTGCACTGAATGAGTTGTACAAGGCCATAAATCAACAGGAAAACGCTCATCCAGATGCAGCGCTCCTAGTGGCCGGGGACTTTAATGCAGGGAAACTTAAATGTTAAATGTGCAACCAGAGGAAAAAAAACTCTAGACCACCTTTACTCCACACATAGAGACGCATACAAAGCTCTCCCTCGCCCTCCATTTGGCAAATCTGACCATAACTCTATCCTCCTGATTCCTGCTTATAAGCAAAAACTAAAGCAGGAAGCACCAGTGACTCGGTTAATAAAAAAGTGGTCAGATGATGCAGATGCTAAGCTACAGGACTGTTTTGCTAGCACAGACTGGAACATGTTCCGGGATTCTTCAGACAGCATTGAGGAGTACACCACATCAGTCACTGGCTTCATCAATAAGTGCATCGATGATGTCGTCCCCACAGTGACCGTACGTACATACCCCAACCAGAAGCCATGGATTACAGGAAACATCCGCACTGAGCTAAAGGGTAGAGCTGCTGCTTTCAAGGAACGGGACTCTAACCCGGACGCTTATAAGAAATCCCGCTATGCCCTCCGACGAACCATCAAACAGGCAAAGAGTCAATACAGGACTAAGATTGAATCGTACTACACTGGCTCTGACGCTCGTCGGATGTGGCAGGGCTTGAAAACTATTACAGACTACAAAGGGAAGCACAGCCGCGAGATGCCCAGTGACACAAGCCTAACAGACGAGCTAAACCACTTCTATGCTCGCTTCGAGGCAAGCAACACTGAAGCATGCATGAGAGCACCAGCTGTTCCGGATGACTATGTGATCACGCTCTCCGTAGCCGATGTGAGTAAGACTTTTAAGCAGGTCAACATTCACAAGGCCGCAGGGCCAGACAGATTACCAGGACGTGTACTCCGAGCATGTGCTGACCAACTGGCAAGTGTTCACTGACAATTTCAACATGTCCCTGACTGAGTCTGTAATACCAACATGTTTCAAGTAGACCACCATAGTCCCCATGCCCAAGGACTCTAAGATAACCTGCCTAAATGACTACCGACCCGTAGCACTGACGTCTGTAGCCATGAAGTGCTTTGAAAGGCTGGTCATGGCTCACATCAACAGCATTATCCCAGAAACCCTAGACCCACTCCAATTTGCATACCGCCCCAACAGATCCACAGATGATGCAATCTCTATTGCACTCCACACTGCCCTTTCCCAACTGGACAAGAGGAACACCTACGTGAGAATGCTATTCATTGACTACAGCTCAGCACCATAGTGCCCTCTAAGCTCATCACTAAGCTAAGGATCCTGGGACTAAACACATCCCTCTGCAACTGGATCCTGGACTTCCTGACGGGCCGCCCCCAGGTGGAAAGGGTAGGTAACAACACATCTGCCACACTGATCCTCAACACGGGGGCCCCTCAGGGGTGTGTGCTCAGTCCCCTCCTATACTCTCTGTTCACCCATGACTGCATGGCCAGGCACGGCTCCAACACCATCATTAAGTTTGCCGACGACACAACAGTGGTAGGCCTGATCACCGACAACGATGAGACAGCCTATAGGGAGGAGGTCAGAGACCTGGCCGTGTGGTGCCAGGACAACAACCTCTCCCTCAACGTGACCAAGACAAAGGAGATGATTGTGGACTACAGGAAAAAAAAGAGGACTGAGCACGCCCCCATTCTCATCGACGGGGCTGTAGTGGAACAGGTTGAGAGCTTCAAGTTCCTTGGTGTCCACATCACCAACGAACTATCATGGTCCAAACACACCAAGACAGTCGTGAAGAGGGCACGACAAAGCCTATTCCCCCTCAGGAGACTGAAAAGATTTGGCATGGGTCCTCAGATCCTCAAAAAATTCTACAGCTGCACCATCGAGAGCATCCTGACTGGTTGCATCACCACCTGGTATGGCAACTGCTTGGCCTCCGACCGCAAGGCACTACAGAGGGTAGTGCGTACGGCCCAGTACATCACTCGGGCCAAGCTTCCTGCCATCCTGGACCTCTATACCAGGCGGTGTCAGAGGAAGGCCCTCAAAATTGTCAAAGACTCCAGCCACCCTAGTCATAGACTGTTCTCTCTGCTACCGCACGGCAAGCGGTACCGGAGTGCCAAGTCTAGGTCCAAAAGACTTCTCAACAGCTTCTAACCCCAAGCCATAAGACTCCTGAACAGCTAATCATGGCTACCCGGACTATTGCACTGCCCCCCCACCCCATCCTTTTTACGCTGCTGCTACTCTGTCAATTATTTATGCATAGTCACTTTAACTCTACCCACATGTACATATTACTTCAACTATCTCAACTAGCCGGTGCCCCCGCACATTGACTCTGCACCGGTACCCCCCTGTATATATAGCCTCCCTACTGTTATTTTATTTTACTTCTGCTCTTTTTTTCTCAACACTTTTTTGTTGTTGTTTTATTTTTACTTTTTTTGTTAAAAATAAATGCACTGTTGGTTAAGGGCTGTAAGTAAGCATTTCACTGTAATGTCTGCACCTGTTGTATTCGGCGCATGTGACCAATAAAATTTGATTTGATTTGATTTGAATTAGTATTTGGTAGCATTGCCTTTAAATTGTTTAACTTGGGTCAAACGTTTCGGGTAGCCTTCCACAAGCTTCCCACAATAAATTGGGTGAATTTTGGCCCATTCCTCCTGACAGAGCTGGTGTAACTGAGTCAGGTTTGTAGGCCTCCTTGCTCGCACACGCTTTTTCAGTTATGCCCACCAATTTTCTATAGGATTGAGGTCAGGGCTTTGTGATGGCCACTTCAATACCTTGACTTTGTTGTCCTTAAGCCATTTTGCCACAACTTTGGAAGTATGCTTGGGGTCATTGTCCATTTGGAAGAACCATTTGCGACCAAGCTTTAACTTCCTGACTGATGTCTTGAGATGTTGCTTCAATATATCCACATAATTGTCCTTCCTCATGATGCCATCTATTTTGTGAAGTGCACCAGTCCCTCCTGCAGCAAAGCACCACCACAGCATGATGCTGCCACCCCCGTGCTTCACAGTTGGGATGGTGTTCTTCGGCTTGCAAGCCTTCCACTTTTTCCTCCAAACATAACGATGGTCATTATGGCCAAACAGTTCTATTTTTGTTTCATCAGACCAGAGGACATTTCTCCAAAAAGTACGAACTTTGTCCCTATGTGCAGTTGCAAACCGTAGTCTGGCTTTTTTATGGCGGTTTTGGAGCAATGGCTTCTTCCTTGCTGAGCGGCCTTTCAGGTTATGTCGATATAGGACTCGTTTTACTGTGGATATAGATACTTTTGTACCTGTTTCCTCCAGCATCTCCACAAGGTCCTTTGCTGTTGTTCTGGGATTGATTTGCACTTTCCGCACCAAAGTACGTTAATCTCTAAGAGAGAGAACGCATCTCCTTCCTGAGCGGTATGATGGCTGTGTGGTCCCATGGTGTTTATACTTGCGTACTATTGTTTGTACAGATGAACGTGGTACCTTCAGGCATTTGGAAATTGCTCCCAAGGATGAACCAGACTTGTGGAGGTCTACACATTTTCTTCTGAGGTCTTGGCTGATTTCTTTTGATTTTCCCATGTTGTCAAGCAAAGAGGCACTGAGTTTGAAGGTAGGCCTTGAAATACATCCACAGGTAGGCCTCCAATTGACTCAAATGATGTCAATTAGCCTATCAGAAGCTTCTAAAGCCATGACATAATTTTCTGGAATTTTCCAAGCTGTTTAAAGGCACAGTCAACTTAGTGTATGTAAACTTCTGACCCACTGGAATTGTGATACAGTGAATTATAAGTGAAATAATCTGTCTGTAAACAATTGTTGGAAAAATGACTTGTGTCATGAACAAAATAGATGTCCTAACCGACTTGCCAAAACTATAGTTTGTTAACAAGAAATTTGTGGAGTGGTTGAAAAACAAGTTTTAATGACTCCAACCTAAGTGTATGTAAACGTCTGACTTCAACTGTGTGTATATATATATATATATGAGTGAGGGGGAAAAGTATTTGATCCCCTGCTGATTTTGTACGTTTGCCCACTGACAAAGAAATGATCAGTCTTTAATTTTAATGGTAGGTTTATTTGAACAGTGAGAGACAGAATAACAACAAAAAAATCCAAAAAAACGCATGTCAAAAATTTTATAAATTCATTTGCATTTTAATGAGGGAAATAAGTATTTGACCCCTCTGCAAAACATTACTTAGTACTTGGTGGCAAAACCCTTGTTGGCAATCACAGAGGTCAGACGTTTCTTGTAGTTGGCCACCAGGTTTTCACACATCTCAGGAGGGATTTTGTCCCACTCCTCTTTGCAGATCTTCTTCAAGTCATTAAGGTTTCGAGTTAGCTCAGAAAGTGTTTGGCATCATTACATACAGCCGGGAAAAAATATTGGATATCAGAGCGACGGTAACTCACCAGCATTACGACCAGGAATACGACTTTCCCGAAGCAGATCCTTTGTTTAATAATATGCCATTTAGCAGACGCATTTTTACGTATGTGTGGTCCCGGGGATCGAAACCCACTACCCTGGCATTACAAGCGCCATGCTCTACCAATTGAGCTACAGAGGACCACAGGGAAACTGAACTGATTCCAGAGGCTGACCCAAAACATTGCCGGCGGAGGAGAGGCACTCGGAGCAGCCTGCTGGTTCGACTTAGGAGGCGCGCACACCACCTACCGCTTCCAAGTATACTACTCGCAAATGTTCAGTCTCTGGTTAACAAGCTCGACGAACTACGGGCAAGGATTTCTTTCCAGAGAGACATCAAGGCCTGTAACATCCTCTGTTTCACGGAAACATGATTCTCTTGGGATATTCTGTCGAAATCGGTCCAGCCCGATGGGTTCTCAGTTCATCGCGCAGACAGGAATAAATATCTCTCAGGGAAGCAGAAGGGCGGAGGTGTGTGTTTCATGATTAACGACTCATGGTTTAATTGTAGTAACAATCAGGAACTCGAGTCCTTCTGTTCACCCGACCTAGAATATCTCACAATCAAATGCCGACCATATTATCTCCCAAGAGAATTTTCTTCGGTTATAGTCATGGCCGTTTATATATCCCCACTCAAGCCGATACCACGACGGCCCTCAAAGAACTTCACTGGACCTTATGCAAACTGGAAACCACATATCCTGAGGCTACATTTATTGTAGCCAGGGATTTTAACAAAGCAAATTTGAGGACTAGGCTGCCGAAGTTCTATCAACATATCGACTGTTGTACTCGCACTGCCAAAATCCTCGACCATTGCAATTCAAACTTCCGGGATGGTTATGAGGTCCTCCCCCGCCCTCCTTTCGGCAAATCTGACCACGACTCCATTTTGCTTCTTCCTTCCTATAGGCAGAAACTCAAACAGGAAGTACCCGTGCTAAGGACTATTCAACGCAGGTCTGACCAATCGGAATCCACACTTCAAGATTGTTTTGATCACGCGGACTGGGATGTGTTCCGGGTAGCTTCCGAAAATAATTTAGACGTATACACTGAAACGGTGACTGAGTTTATCAAGAAGTGTATAGGTGATGTTGTGCCCACTGTGACTATTAAAATCTACCCTAACCAGAAACCGTGGATAGATGGCAGCATTCGCGCAAATCTGAAAGCGCGAACCACCGCATTCAACCATAGCAAGGTGACTGGGAATATGGCAGAATACAAACAGCGTAGCTACTCACTACGCAAGGCAATTAAACTGGCAAAACATCAGTATAGAGACAAAGTGCAGTCGCAATTCAACGGCTCAGACACGAGATGTATGTGGCAGGGTCTACAGACAATCACGGACTACAAAAGGAAAACCAGCCACGTCGCCGACACCGACGTCTCGCTTCCAGACAATCTTGTCGATGAAAACAGCTGGATGAAATTCGCTCAGTGCGGATGTTGCCTGTAATCCATGGTTTCTGGTTGGGGTATGTATGTACGGTCACTGTGGGGACGACGTCATCAATGCACTTATTGATGAAGCCAGTGACTGATGTGGTGTACTCCTCAATACCATCGTAAGAATCCCGGAACATTTTCTAGTCTGTGCTAGCATCTTCGTCATCTGACCACTTCCTTATTAACCGAGTCACTGGTGCTTCCTGCTTTAGTTTTTGCTTATAAGCAGGAATCAGGAGGATAGAATTATGGTCAGATTTGCCAAATGGCGGTCAAGGGAGAGTCTCTTTTACCAACAAAAAGCATGTACACGCATAAAAGAGACACTTACCTTCAAGCAGATAATTTTAGTTTTATTCTAGGACTTCTAGGAGTAATAGCTACTTCTTTGTAGAACCGGCGTCTTCACCATATGTTAGCTCCAGAGTCTTCACCTGAACGAACGTCGCAGGCAAAATCACAGGCTGGGGCATTGCTTACTAGCGTACGTGCTTCACCCAAAAAAATCTTTAGCAGGGGATTTCATTCATTATAATTGTTTTGCTATCTACAAGGGTTGCAAATTTCACTTGCAAAATGGCCTTTAAGCATTACGAAACTTCTATTCGATCAAATAAACCTCACGTAGCAAATAATCCATTCATTTTTTGTTGACCAAAATCAACACCATCTCCATACAGAGAGTTGTGCCTCTCTCTTTCTCTTCCTCTCTGGTTGTATCAATAGTTTCTGCATTTGGCTTCCATGTTTTAAAAGCATTCAAAAATGAGGTGGGTAGGTACGCGGTGACATCGCCTTCAAAATGATTTGGCAATTATAATTTGTTGCAATAAAAAAAGTTGGATAAAAGAAAAATCCACCCCTGTCGCACGAATAAAAACGTTGTCGATCTTTAAAAAAAGGGTCCTATATCTGCCGTTTCCATTACATGTCGCAAATACTTTTTTTGGTGACATTGCTTTTGTCTAATAAACCTGGGTCAATGGAAACCATCACTAGGCAGGTTTCCATTGACCAAGGTATATTCGACAAAAGCATTGTCACAAAAAAGTGAAAGTGCAGCTTTTGAGATTGGACAGTGAAAATTCTATGTGTTGTTCTTGACCCCCGGTTCACACTAGCTATTTTGGCACAGTTTTTCTTGGGCTAGCCTCGAAAAGTCGGTGCTAACCCTGCTCCGGAGCAGTGCCAGCTAGCCCTGGGCTGAGGTTGGTGCTAGCTCACTTTAGAATGAGCAAGTGTGAACACTCGCTTAGCCCCGGGCTAAGGCAGTGTGAACGCGCCTCTTTGAGTTCCAACATATAGCTATCTATAGTAGCCTAGGTTTGTCCTCAACCACTTATCATGACTGGTTGCTGCCTGGCTGGTGCAGGCGGTGAGCTGTTTGTGTTGTTGAGTTGCTGAGAAACCAGGTTGCTGTCCCGGTTTTAGAACTCAGATTCGGCTGAAAATATGTTAACATTGTCAGATGCTACAAAAAGGTAACACATCGTTGGTTCTTAATGGTCAGAAATGAGCATGTGAGAGTGATAAATTATACATTTAATAACTGTTGCACCTACAAATTTAGTAAATCAGATTTTTTTATTTATCAAATGGTCCCTTTATGGACGCTATAGTCTCGTTTTAATCCGACGTCTAGAATTTGAGCTAGGTAGGTGCAGAAAATACTCTGAAAATTAAATAGCTAAAGATCCTGTTTTCCGGTATGTGGTTCTCTGTAATGGCCGGACGGCTCATGACAAGAGGCGGGGAGTGTGTTGTGTACCTCCAATCAAGTTTATTTGTGAATCGAGATTGGTGTCATATTGGCTAAAATACTGTATGATGGTAAGGAGATTTTAATTTAACACTGAGCTTCAACCAATGCCATTAATAAACCATTTAAATTGCCTAATATTACAAAGAGTCAATTAATGCAAACAGTTAAAGGAATATACTTACTGTGGGTTCTTAAGCTTCTGTAGCAAAAACACTTCTGTCCGTTGATAAAGCACGTTTACGTTTTCATGTGTCTGTTCCTGACACTCTTGACAATCCTTTTATAAGTATATGCACCAGCTCTGTCTGGGAGGTCGGTATCCCACCACAATGGCGAGAAACCTCCCTATAAGTAATTGCTCTGCATGTTAAGAGTGTAAAGAAATACCCAGTCAACAATACAAGTTCCTTAATCCTTAAATTCCTTAATCCATGAGAAAATTGTGTATGCATTATATAAACATATTGTAATGACCCAGCTGGGACATAAAGTAAAAGAGAGACGGGCACAAGGTGTACAGGCAGAACATCGGTTTATTCCTGAATGGGCTATTGTTCAGGCCACAGCCCACGCCGCTAAACCTCGAACATACACAAATATAACATGTCAAGTCAAGGGTCCCGGACAGAAGAGAGAGAGATGAGACCGTCACCCCTATTTAAGCATTCCAAAACCCCGCGGGATTACCCATCATACCCCCCAACCTTTCCATCTGTCCTGGCATATTTAACCCCTGCTAGCACCCATGAGAACGATAACACACCCACGAACACAGAACACAATACCGGGTCGTTACAATATTTAAACTAATTTCAGCTAAACCACCCCTCACCCTAGAATTATTGCTTTAGATTAATTATCTATCTCCATTAGGAACAGTTTATTTATGTATTTATATCCATGAAAATTGCATAAACCAAAACAGGTAGCAGTTGTAACCTAAGTAGGGCCAATCTAACAATGTGTACCTGGCTGTACTTACATGTAGCCTAGGCAATCATGTACTGTAAATACATAGGCCTAGTGTTTTGGAAACTTGATAAAGTGGGACCCTTTTTTCCTCAGGAGAACGTTTTGCACATTAATTGCACCACAAAGTGTGGAACTTTCTAAAAAAAGGTAATCAAAATGTTTTATTAAGACCCGCCCCTTTCTTAAATTATATTGGTTAGAATGCTAGCGAACTGGCCCTTTTCATTCTGCTATTGGAAGGAAATGTTATTTCAAGGCTCAGCATGGAAACTCGATATTTACAGTGATACTTTTGCATTGTATAGATGGGTTAGCTGATAATGTTGTGAAAACGATGTGCGCGCTTCCATGGGGCAGATGTCAGCGTGTTGTTGTGATTCTGGATGGCCAGATTGCTAGCAAGAATGATAAGAAACTGCCATATGGGGAAGCGTAAGTAGCTCATTTCATCTTGTTCTTGATACCATGTCTTGTTTTGAGGTATTTTGACTGATTTCATTAAAATGCTTAAACTCACTAGCTAGCTAACCAACAACTGTAACGACGTATTTGAGAGACAACAAGTGCTCATTGTGCACATTTATTTGTTTTCAATAAACATTGGAGATGAAATATAGCTTGCATGTTGTCAACAATCTAAGCCGACCCTGTCTGTTTTGCCCCATAGTTGTGCACGAGTTGGTTTTGTTGCTTAGCAACCAACATGTCTATGGTCGCACTATATGACCGAAAATAAAGTTAATGTCACACATTTGTTGTGTCCGGTACACCAACAGCTGTCAGCTGAAGGTACATGAGGACTTTATAAACAGAGTGAGCTAAACTAATGGTGGTAAGAACCTGTTCTGTATAAAATGTATTTTACCCTGTGTGAATTTGTTGACTGCTGTTGCTGTAAAGAAGTAATCTTCATTTGGACCATTGGACCATCTCTGTGAGGAAAAAATGAATGTTGCGCAATTGTGATTTTCAGTAACGTTTGTGACCATGACATGAGGTAGTGTGTTTAGCATAATTCCTCAGATAACCGGTTTCTGCATTACCAAAACAAGTAATTCCCTGCAGTTTATTCTAGCCTAGGCCTACTTTTTGCCTTATTATTATGATCATGTGGGCAGATAAAGCCAACTACTACACCAAATATGGCTTGAACACACTCTTTCATTGTAGGAAAAAAATGATATGCTAATATTAAATCCATAGTTGGTTTGTTACTAGCTTACTAAACTCAACTCCACGATTTACAATGGAGTTGTGCTGAAATCTGTAGTTTTTGATACAAACGTTATTTTATGTGACGTCGGAGCTCCAGTCCACCGACACTGGTCGCCGCTCAACTCCATCGTAAATCGTGGAGTTGAGTTTAGTCGGCATGTTTGTTACTTGTCACCATCCTTGTTTATATAGTGGTTATTCATTACCTAAGGCCCAGGGATGAGAGTTTATTGGCAGTAAACATAGGCCTACATGCAGCAGCTGAGCTGTAATGTACAGGGCGACTGCACTTGTCTTCTTCTTCTATGGTATAATGGCGGTCCGCAAACAAACGTTTAATGTGCATGCTGCCATCTACTCTGCTCTGTATCTACATCTTGAAATAGTACATTTTCTTCTTCACAAGTAAAATTAATTGGCTGATCCCTCCTGATGACCCAGCTGTCACGACTCCAAGAGTCATCAGGTCATGCCAACCGAACATCACGAGGGATCAGCCAATGAAGTTGGAAGTCCTGCCCAGTTTACTAAATCAAAATGGCAGAAGTCCACAATGGCGCTGCCCATGCTAACACAGGCTTTTGGCCACTAGAGGACTCAATACAACTCCATGGCCAGGATGTAGGTTTGGTTAGGTTTACTCTCTTGCCCATGTTTACACCAATCCGTACAGATCCTAACACGACTGCTGCAGTAGAGAAAGAGAAAGTGAGGGAGAGAGAGAGACATTTGATCATTTATGCTGCTGCTCTTGCTTTTCACGAGAGTGGAGCGTGGCACATGTAGCTTGTTGTTGGCCAATCGTAAATCATAAAAGCGGCAATAGGCTACAGTCATAGAGCCTCGCTCCGTGTGTGGCAAAAGTTAGGAGATATCTAATCAATGGAAGATGGAATTAAAAGGACAGAATTAAAAGTTAAAGGAGAACGATAGGCTATAACGACCAAGAGCCAACCGGTAGGCTGCTACTTAATATTCTGAATGGAGTTGTTGTTATTTGTAACTGTAGGATGAGAAAGTGTATGCACTGCAGCCTCAGTTAGCCTAGCTAGCTAATCTTAACTAGCTTCTCCCAGTTTGATGTAGTCCAAGACAGGTACAGTGCCTTGAAAAAGTATTCATCCCCCTTGGCGTTTTTCCTATTTTGTTGCATTACAACCTGTAATTTAAATGGATGTTCATTTGGATTTCATGTAATGGACATACACAAAATAGTCCAAATTGGTGATGTGGAATTTAAAAAAAAAACTTGTTTCAAAACATTCTAAGAAATAAATAATGGAAAAGTGGTGCATGCATATGTTTTCACCCCCTTTGCTATGAAGCCAATAATAACGATCTGGTGCAACCAATGACCTTCAGAAGTCACATAATTAGTTAAATAAAGTCCACCTATGTGCAATCTAAGTGTCACATGATCTGTCCCATGATCTCAGTATATATACACCTGTTCTGAAAGGCCCCAGAGTGTGCAACACCACTAAGCAAGGGGCATCACCAAGCAAGCGGCACCATGAAGACCAAGGAGCTCGCCAAACAGGTCAGGGACAAAGTTGTGGAGAAACACAAATCAGGTTTGGGTTATAAAGAAATATCTAAAACTTTGAACATCCCACGGAGCACCATTAAATCCATTATTAAAAAATTGAAAGAATATGGCACCCCAACAAACCTGCCAAGAGAGGGCCGCCCACCAAAACTCACGGACCAGGCAAGGAGGGCATTAATCAGAGAGGCAACTAAGACACCAAAGATAACCCTGAAGGAGCTGCAAATCTCCACAGCGGAGATTGGAGTATCTGTCCATAGGACCACTTTAAGCCATACACTCCACAGAGTTGGGCTTTATGGAAGAGTGGCCAGAAAAAAGCCATTGCTTCAAGAAAAAAATAATCAAACACGATTGGTGTTCGCCAAAAGGCATGTGGGAGACTCCCCAAATATATGGAAGAAAGTACTCTGGTCAGATGAGACAAAAATGGCGCTTTTTGGCCATCAAGGAAAACGTTATGTCTGGCGCAAACCCAACACCTCTCATCACCCCATCATGCTGTGAGGATGTTTTTTCATCAGCAGGGACTGGGAAACTGGTCAGAATTGAAATAATTATGGATGGTGCTAAATACAGGGAAATTCTTGAGGGAAACCTGTTTCAGTCTTCCCGAGATTTAAGACTGGGACGGAGGTTCATCTTCCAGCAGGACAATGACCCTTTAGAATACTGCTAAAGCAACACTTGAGTGGTTTAAGGGGAAACATTTAAATGTCTTGGAATGGTCTAGTCAAAGCCCAGACCTCAATCCAATTGAGAATCTGTGGTATGACTTAAAGATTGCTGTACACCAGCGGAACCCATCCAACTTGAAGGAGCTGGAGCAGTTTTGCCTTCAAGAATGGGCAAAAATCCCAGTGGCTAGATGTGCCAAGCTTATAGAGACATACCCCAAGAGACTTGCAGCTGGAATTGCTGCAAAAGGTGGCTCTACAAAGTATTGACTTTGGAAGTTGAAGTTTTTTGTTCTATTGTATTATTTGTTTGTTTGTCCCCCAAAAATATTTTGCATCTTCAAAGTGGTAGGCATGTTGTGTAAATCAAATGGTACAAACCCCGCAAAAATCAATTTTAATTCCAGGTTGTAAGGCAACAAAATAGGAAAAATGCCAAGGGGGGTGAATACTTTCGCAAGCCTCTGTACTAAGTAATCATATTTGATGATAAATAACCTAGCGATGGCAGCTATTAGTCTACTATAGCATGAGTCGGCTTGATTGGTTGCGTTCTCTCCCTCCTCTCCTCCCTGCACCCCATGTCACCCACTCACAATACGCCCCATCCCCCGCCTGCTAGAACGCTACCTCTCTCCCTCCTCTCGCGCTTTCTTAGCTCCAGTTAATAAAGTAGCTTAAAAAATGACTTTTCTGCTGCTTCCCTCACTCGGATCGGACCGGGTCTGGATCCTCCCAGGTCTATAAGGAATGGGTCTAGTTTTCCTCAGGTACGTTTGGAATGGGTCTCTATATTTAGATAATGGTTTCAGTATAGTTGTGTTTTTTTGTTTACGAAATAGTTTTAGCATTAAAAAAATTATATATATATTTTCAGTTTTCGTTTACTATAATAACCTTGCTGAGATACAATAAACATTCATCACAGTGGATTACAATGTCATTGAAGAGAATGCCCTGAGGCAGCAAGGCTAGGTACATAGGGGATAGGACTGTCTATAGGGGATGTCATAGGGGATAGGGATAGTCTGCGCTCCAGTGGGTATATCTCACTGGTCATCCCCAAAGCCAACACCTCCTTTGGCCGCAATTCCTTCCAGTTCTCTGCTGCCAATGACTGGAACAAATTGCAAAAATCTCTGAAGCTGGAGACACTTATCTCCCTCACTAACTTTAAGCATCAGTTGTCAGAGCACCTTACCGATCACTGCACCTGTACACAGCCCATCTGAAATTAGCCCGCCCAACTACCTCATCCCTATATTGTTATTTATTTTGCTCATTTGTACCCCAGTATCTCTATTTGCACATCATCTCTTGCACATCTATCATTCCAGTGTTAATACTAATTGTAATTATTTTGCACTATAGCCTATTTTATTGCCTTACCTCCATAACTTGCTAAATTTGCACACACTGTATATATATGTATTTCTGTTGTATTTTTTGACTTTGTTTTGTTTTACCCCATATGTAACTCTGTGTTGTTGTTTTTATCGCACTGCTTTGCTTTATCTTGGCCAGGTCGCAGTTGTAAATGAGAACTTGTTCTCAACTGGTTTACCTGGTTAAATAAAGGTGAAATAAAAAGGACTGGGGACAGAACTTACCACAAACTCAGAACACACATTTTTCTTCACTATTTTGAGTGGGTTTCTAAAAAATAAGTAATAACCCATTTCAACCTCTCACATCTAAATAAATATATTTGTTACAGTTAATAGGATTTTTTCCCTGCTGTTGCATTTTTTATTTATTGTGTAAAGAGTGTTTGCAATTAGCCACTTAGGTTTGCGGAGTATGTACTTTATCTCCTCTGATTGCAAATTTCCTCACTCTAAATGTGACGTAAGTCTTGGTTTCATTCTTGAGTTCACAAAATTGGATGCTCCAGTTTCCTAACATCACAGGGCATTTTAGGCCTTTATTTATCATAATTATCATAATAGGGAGGCTGTAGGGAGGATAATTAAAGGAAACCAAATGGAAATATGCACAGCAGGGAAAGCAGGGCTTTCCGGTATTTCCACACTCATTAAAACACAATACAGAGAGAGGGCTGGAGAGGAATTTGCTTTCCTATTCATAAGAAACATTTGTTGTCAATACAACAGTTGTCAATACCGGCAGAGGTCGAAAGGGCACAAATTCGAATGAACAATTGGAACTTGTTCAGTTCTCTTTAGTAATATGGCTTTGTGATATAATACACAACAATTATTAGATTACTGTAAACTGCCCAGTGAATGGCTGGCTTTCACTTATTCACCCTGTGTAGCTCTGTGTACTATTCCATCTATCAAACACCATACTAAAACTGAACTCTCAAAGACCATACTAATACTGAACTGGGTGAGAGGGAGTTGATTGGCTGTGGCATGCTTATAACGGTGCTCTACTAAGCTCAATCACTATGGGGAGCAGGGTCAGGGGCTATTGTTACATTATACAGTTATCTGGTGAACAATCCACAACTCAAAAGTGACAACTTACAGTGGGGAAAAAAAGTATTTAGTCAGCCACCAATTGTGCAAGTTCTCCCACTTAAAAAGATGAGAGAGGCCTGTAATTTTCATCATAGGTACACGTCATCTATGACAGACAAATTGAGAATTTTTTTTCCAGAAAATCACATTGTAGGATTTTTTATGAATCTATTTGCAAATTATGGTGGAAAATAAGTATTTGGTCACCTACAAACAAGCAAAAAATAAGTATTTGGTCACCTGGCTCTCACAGACCTGTAACTTCTTCTTTAAGAGGCTCCTCTGTCCTCCACTCGTTACCTGTATTAATGGCACCTGTTTGAACTTGTTATCAGTATAAAAGACACCTGTCCACAACCTCAAACAGTCACACTCCAAACTCCACTATGGCCAAGACCAAAGAGCTGTCAAAGGACACCAGAAACACAATTGTAGACCTGCACCAGGCTGGGAAGACTGAATCTGCAATAGGTAAGCAGCTTGGTTTGAAGAAATCAACTGTGGGAGCAATTATTAGGAAATGGAAGACATACAAGACCCCTGATAATCTCCCTCGATCTGGGGCTCCACGCAAGATCTCACCCCGTGGGGTCAAAATGATCACAAGAACGGTGAGCAAAAATCCCAGAACCACACGGGGGGACCTAGTGAATGACCTGCAGAGAGCTGGGACCAAAGTAACAAAGCCTACCATCAGTAACACACTACGCCGCCAGGGACTCAAATCCTGCAGTGCCAGACGTGTCCCCCTGCTTAAGCCAGTACATGTCCAGGCCCGTCTGAAGTTTGCTAGAGTGCATTTGGATGATCCAGAAGAGGATTGGGAGAATGTCATATGGTCAGATGAAACCAAAATATAACTTTTTGGTAAAAACTCAACTCGTCGTGTTTGGAGGACAAAGAATGCTGAGTTGCATCCAAAGAACACCATACCTACTGTGAAGCATGGGGGTGGAAACATCATGCTTTGGGGCTGTTTTTCTGCAAAGGGACCAGGACGACTGATCCGTGTAAAGGAAAGAATGAATGGGGCCATGTATCGTGAGATTTTGAGTGAAAACCTCCTTCCATCAGCAAGGGCATTGAATATGAAACGTGGCTGGGTCTTTCAGCATGACAATGATCCCAAACACACCACCCGGGCAACGAAGGAGTGGCTTCGTAAGAAGCATTTCAAGGTCCTGGAGTGGCCTAGCCAGTCTCCAGATCTCAACCCCATAGAAAATCTTTGGAGGGAGTTGAAAGTCCGTGTTGCCCAGCGACAGCCCCAAAACATCACTGCTCTAGAGGAGATCTGCATGGAGGAATGGGCCAAAATACCAGCAACAGTGTGTGAAAACCTTGTGAAGACTTACAGAAAATGTTTGACCTGTGTCATTGCCAACAAAGGGTATATAACAAAGTATTGAGAAACTTTTGTTATTGACCAAATACATATTTTCCACCATAATTTGCAAATAAATTCATTAAAAATCCTACAATGTGATTTTCTAGAATTTTTTTCTCATTTTGTCTGTCATAGTTGACGTGTACCTATGATGAAAATTACAGGCCTCTCTCATCTTTTTAAGTGGGAGAACTTGCACAATTGGTGGCTGACTAAATACTTTTTTCCCCCACTGTATATAAGATGTTAACCATCAATTACTTTCCAAAGAGCAAAAACAATTGTGATATCAGGAGAGGTGTTGCAAGTTTGCAACAGATAGTTGAACAAATATTTATTGAGAATCCAAAACCCACATTTTACATGCCGGACATGAGAACACCTTGGGAACAATTGTAGTGGGGTGATATTTTATATGTATATTATATACTATACACCACACAGGTGACTCGTAATAAGACTATGCAATTAGCCCATGAAATGAATGATCTGTCTCCATAGGATAAATAACAATATACAAGCAAGCATTAGGCAATGAGTTGATGTTGACTAGCAAGAATTGGTCTGAGAATTGTCTATATCAAAGGTAGATATTTAATTACATTGTAAAATGAATGAATTCGCTTACAAGGCATAAAGCTGAAGTTACAAGGCAATACTGACATTAACAAAGCATTATCCTAGGCATATACAGTGGCTTGCGAAAGTATTCACCCCCCTTGGCATTTTTCCTATTTTGTTGCCTTACAACCTGGAATTAAAATGGATTTTTGGGGGGTTTGTATCATTTGATTTACACAACATGCCTACCACTTTGACGATGCAAAATATGTTTTATTGTCAAACAAACAAGAAATAATACAATAGAACAAAAAACTTCAGCGTGCATAACTATTCACCCCCCCAGACATAGCGTTTTCCTTGATGGCCAAAAAGCGCCATTTTAGTATCATCTAACCAGAGTACCTTCTTCCATATGTTTGGGGAGTCTCCCACATGCCTTTTGGCGAACACCAATCGTGTTTGCTTATTTTTTTCTTGAAGCAATGGCTTTTTTCTGCCCACTCTTCCATAAAGCCCAGCTCTGTGGAGTGTACGGCTTAAAGTGGTCCTATGGACAGATACTCCGATCTCCGCTGTGGAGCTTTGCAGCTCCTTCAGGGTTATCTTTGGTGTCTTTGTTGCCTCTGATTAATGCCCTCCTTGCCTGGTCCGTGAGTTTTGGTGGGCGGCCCTCTCTTGGAATGGTGCCATATTCTTTCAAAAAAAAATTATAATGGATTTAATGGTGCTCCGTGGGATGTTCAACGTTTCAGATATTTTTTTATAACCCAACCCTGATCTATGTTTCTCCACAACTTTGTCCCTGACCTGTTTGGAGAGCTCCTTGGTCTTCATGGTGCCACTTGCTTGGTGATGCCCCTTGCTTAGTGGTGTTGCAGATTCTGGGGCCTTTCAGAACAGGTGTATATATACTGAGATCATGGGACAGATCATGTAACACTTAGATTGCACACAGGTGGACTTTATTTAACTAATTACAGTGGGGAGAACAAGTATTTGATACACTGCCGATTTTGCAGGTTTTCCCACTTACAAAGCATGTAGAGGTCTGTAATTTTTATCATAGGTACACTTCAACTGTGTGATCCAGAAAATCACAATGTATGATTTTTAAGTAATTAATTTGCATTTTATTGCATGACATAAGTATTTGATCACCTACCAACCAGTAAGAATTCCGGCTCTCACAGACCTGTTAGTTTTTCTTTAAGAAGCCCTCCTGTTCTCCACTCATTACCTGTATTAACTGCACCTGTTTGAACTCGTTACCTGTATAAAAGACACCTGTCCACACACTCAATCAAACAGACTCCAACCTCTCCACAATGGCCAAGACCAGAGAGCTGTGTAAGGACATCAGGGATACAATTGTAGACCTGCACAAGGCTGGGATGGGCTACAGGACAATAGGCAAGCAGCTTGGTGAGAAGGCAACAACTGTTGGCGCAATTATTAGAAAATGGAAGTAGTTCAAGATGACGGTCAATCACCCTCGGTCTGGGGCTCCATGCACGATCTCACCTCGTGGGGCATCAATGATCATGAGGAAGGTGAGGGATCAGCCCAGAACTACACGGCAGGACCTGGTCAATGACCTGAAGAGAGCTGGGACCACAGTCTCAAAGAAAACCATTAGTAACACACTACGCCGTCATGGATTAAAATCCTGCAGCGCACGCAACGTCCCCGTGCTCAAGCCAGCGCATGTCCAGGCCCGTCTGAAGTTTGCCAATGACCAGACTGGATGATCCAGAGTAGGAATGGGAGAAGGTAATGTGGTCTGATGAGACAAAAATAGAGCTTTTTGGTCTAAACTCCACTCGCCGTGTTTGGAGGAAGAAGAAGGATGAGTACAACCCCAAGAACACCATCCCAACCGTGAAGCATGGAGGTGGAAACATCATTCTTTGGGGATACTTTTCTGCAAAGGGGACAGGACGACTGCACCGTATTGAGGGGAGGATGGATGGGGCCATGTATCGCGAGATCTTGGCCAACAACCTCCTTCCCTCAGTAAGAGCATTGAAGATGGGTCGTGGCTGGGTCTTCCAGCATGACAACGACCCGAAACACACAGCCAGGGCAACTAAGGAGTGGCTCCGTAAGAAGCATCTCAAGGTCCTGGAGTGGCCTAGCCAGTCTCCAGACCTGAACCCAATAGAAAATCTTTGGAGGGAGCTGAAAGTCCGTATTGCCCAGCGACAGCCCCGAAACCTAAAGGATCTGGAGAAGGTCTGTATGGAGGAGTGGGCCAAAATCCCTGCTGCAGTGTGTGCAAACCTGGTCAAGACCTACAGGAAACGTATGATCTCTGTAATTGGAAACAAAGGTTTCTGTACCAAATATTAAGTTCTGCTTTTCTGATGTATCAAATACTTATGTCATGCAATAAAATGCAAATGAATTACTTAAAAATCATACAATGTGATTTTCTGGATTTTTGTTTTAGATTCCGTCTCTCACAGTTGAAGTGTACCTATGATAAAAATTACAGACCTCTACATGCTTTGTAAGTAGGAAAACCTGCAAAATCGGCAGTGTATCAAATACTTGTTCTCCCCACTGTATGTGACTTCTGAAGGTCATTGGTTGCACCAGATCGTATTTATGGGCTTCATAGCAAAGGGGGTGAAAACATATGCACGCACCACTTTTCCATTATTTATTTCTTAAGAGTTTTTTGAAACAAGTAGTTTTTTTCATTCCACTTCACCAATTTGGACTATTTTGTGTATGTCCATTACATGAAATCCAAATAAAAATACATTTAAATTACAGGTTGTAATGCAACAAAATAGAAAAAATGCCAAGGGGGATGAATACTTTTGCAAGGCACTGTAGATCCTAAGGTTAACTTACAAGACAAAACATGAAAAAAGAGATGCCTACTAAGCCAGAGGCAATTTGAATTGATCATACAATCTTCCTCCATGGGCTGGATACAGGATAAGAGTGAGAAGAAAGGCATTTAATTCCATTTATAAACATCTGAAGGTGTAACCTTCACAACCAAAACCAACGACCATTAACCAATCAAACGATACCAAGTTTACAGTGTGGGCCTTGGTGGTCAGTTTAATCTCCACATGGTATCACAGCATCTAAAGGTTTGTGTGGGGGATGAGGCCAACGTAAATGAGACAGAATTCCTGAGAAGACAATAACAACCCTTTGCATAGAGTAATTCAGAGTTCACCCTGTACAGATACAAGTTAGCAAAGAGATAATACATCCATATAATTTAGATAGCATCAGAGTTATCCTCAGTGAGCAAGTTTCAGATTGATATCAAACATGGATACTATAGTGTTATTGTATCACATATTCAATAGTCAGTCCTCTGGATACTGTAACAGAGATACATTTTGGCGCCTCAGAGGGGGAAGTGCTGACCAGTCATTGGGTATTGTCCTGTGTGCTTTCCTTGTGTCCCTGGACCATTTGCCGAGCCTAAACAATCCACAACTCAAAAGTGACACACTAAATATTATTGACAATCCAAAAACCCACATTTCACATGCCAACAAAGGTCCTGTGTGGCTCAGTTGGTAGAACATGGCGCTTGCAACGGCAGGGTTGTGGGTTCGATTCCCACGGGGACCAGTACGAAGAAAGTATGAAAATGAATGACCTCACTACTGTAAGTCCCTCTGGATAAGAGTGTCTGCTGAATGACAAAAATGTAAAATGTAACATCTGGTGAACAACTCAAAAGTGACTCACAACTTATATAATATATTTACCATGACAATGACTCTCCAAAAAGCAAATAAAATTGTGACTTCCAAGAGAGCTGTTGCAACAGATATTGTAGAATGGAGGGGAACTTTCTGACTGGATGATGCATCACATGCTTATTACTAGATCGAGTTGTGGTCAGGGAAACAATAAGAATCCAATCACAATTCTGGAATGCATTCTCGAGAATCCAAAACCCACATTTCGGATTCATCAAAGGACTGTGGCTGCAAGACTGCTGTGGTCTCCTTTGGTGCTAACTGAGAAAAGTTATCCTCTCCTGTTGGGAAGACAGTAGTGGTGCTGTGATGGGTGGGGAGGTACAGTATAAATAACAATGTAAAGAAAACTAACAACTCTACTATCAGCCTAGTTGGTTCATGATTAACCTTGTTTGAGATGGAGCAGGAAATGAAAACAGTTGGTGAAACTGGCCTCTTTCATTTAAGGCAAAGTACTTACGTTTGTGCATTACAGAAGAAGCCATATATTCCAGACTTATTTATTTTTTATTACTGTACTTTAAACAAGCATATAAATGAGTAGGGGAGGCAGTTAAAAGTATACTTCAATGTTTATGTTTTAAAGCTTGAAACTGTTAAATTCCCCCAATTATTCCTACAAAAGACAGGATTACAGAAATATCATCAGATAGATTGCCGTCTTATCTTGGCTGGTGGAAGATGAGATGATCAGAGTAAAGCGTCTCCTGCAGTGAGAAGGTTTATGTAGGAGGAAGACACCAGACACAGACCCCCAGGGCCCAGATTCCAAGCAGGCTCAATGTGCAGCACCCATATAAAGAATGCCCCAGAGTGTGTGAACTATATTTCATACCCATTTTAGCTAAACCTCCAATTTCATGCTCCAGTCACCATGAGTCCTTCTCTGTTTTTCCAATTACTATACTATGCCAAGGGCTATGTAGCTTGAGTCCATTCACATTCCACACAAACCACAGCAGTGCATGTTGTTGACAAGATGCACCATGCATCAAATGCTGGGTATGGGTTTGTTTGAACATAACATTCCAGCTATTCTACATTGTTGCAATTTTCTGTTTCTGTTGTCTATTTTGAAATCGCTTCCAACTGCACTATTTTAACATTTATTTAAATAGCTAAAATCTTCCTTTTGACAAGGTATTTGAAAAATTCCAATATGAAAAATGGAACAAATTAATTTGTGTAGCATTAAACATTCCTCAATGAAGTGACACATTTGTTATAATATATATTATATTATAATATTTATATTATTATATTATTATTATATATATTATTATTATATATATTATATTATTATATTCCATCCCAAATGGTACCCATAATGCTTATTGAAAGTGTAACCAAAATCAGTTCCTGGCAAACTGACACATTATCTACCATTTACAGTACACACACCAAGAATGTAAACACAACATTTTCAGAAAAACCAACAGGACCTAGTTTATTGGCTAACTTATTTTTATGAAATTCTGACAGTGGGCACTGAATTCAGTGCTTTAGGGAAGTATGTACAAATGACATGGAATGAATGTTTTGGGTTTGTTTGTTTAAACCATACATTCAAAATAGCTTCTACTTTCCTTATTGTAATGTTTACACGATTGTTTAGGGAATCTGATGAGAGCTTATGAAGTAGATTATTTTTCCTGTTTGTATATACTGTTTTAAAATATTCACATTCAAATCTAGGGGAACGTTATAAAAGGAACTGGCTTCTTTTAAAAATTGACTGATTCATAGTCATGCAATTGACAGAAAACAAATATATAGGTGGGCAGCAACATTGATTTGTCATTAATACTGGGAGATAATTTTTTCCCATACAATGATTGATATAAATTCAGAGATATACCCTTCTCTTAAACCCACTGATATGACAGAATTCTTCACATAGTTTTGGTGTTACCTGAATGGTGATAAATACCAAAGTAGAATAACACAACCTATCCTATATGATACAGTAGAAAGGAAGTGATATCCTCCTATTTTCCCTAACACTAAATCTGATTGAACTTCACCAATGCTCAAAACACTATTCTTTTAAAGTGGATCTGACAGCATTTTAGCAACATCTTATTAAAATCTGTTCATATACATCCCCAGGAAGAATTACTTATTTTATACATTTTCTGACTAGTGAGCACTTCGATATGGTCATTTTCACGTTTTCATAAATTCTTAGAATGTTTGAGAATTACGTATACTAAGGTATTAGTGCAAATTCTATAGCAATATAGAGTGGGAAAGCGGCCATGCGTTTGGACAATTAATAGACACTGCGGTAAATAAAACCTAATAAAAACATCTGTCTCGTCCAGGACCGGAGCCTACGCAGACCGGTGCACCATAGCCAATTAGATGTACAGTAGGCTTATATGCAAACAAGCCATTTCCCACAAGGGCCTGCCATCATTCACTTTGAACTGGACTGTGTGTTTACAGGCAGTTGCAACATCGCAAAAATGTAGCTAAATACCACGGGAGTCCACTTACATTTGGGAACTTTACAGTCCAATTGATCAAACAACCATAAAAAGGTAGGCTATATTTCCTTATATGCACGTCAACAACAACCCTCTCAAACTTTTTCAGCTAGTTGGCCATCAAAATTGCACTGATAAATGATGGGGAATAGCCTGTCCTTCTGCAGCTTGCTTGCCAATGCATGCGTTTCCCAACCAAGCACTCAAGCTAACTGGCCAAAGTTGACACAAATGACCATTTTACTCACCCTAGCAGAGCTGGTTAGGCTGTTTACATGTTATATAGAGTGTTCGTGACTAACTATTACTTTTTTTGCCTACGGTTACTGACACAGTCATATTCAGCAGGTCTTGCGCGTTCATAAATTCATCAGCTATTCAGCGCTCTGGCACATTCAGACAAGAGTGCTCTGAAATTGGAGAAGAACGCAAGAGATGTGCTAACTGGATAACAGTCATTCAGCATAGCTAGCAAAGCGATTAACTATTCTTGCTAGCTAACCAAATGACACGTGCATCTCTAGCTATGTAGCCACCGAAAAAACGATACGAGGGGAAAAAGTCGGTGAACGTCCTCACTCACTCATGACGTCCTCCTAGCAGCTAGCTAGCTATCTAGCTAACATTAGGCTCTGTGTTTTTAGCTAGTTACATAAATAGATATGCTAGCATATTAGCCACATTATGACTGACTTGTGATCATTGCCCTTGCTAGTTTGATTGTATTGACATTCACCCATTTTTGTCAAAAATATTGAGTAATTGAAACTGAAATAGTGCATCCCGAATGGAGGCAGCAAACAATGTACCAGGCCAGCTGTGATTTACAAGCTGATAGCAATATTTCTTCGACTACCAATTATATATGAATTTTTATTAATCATGCATTGAACTGCATCCATCTATTCTGCCAGCAATGCCTTAGTGTACGTCATGTAATGTTGAGCCAAATAGAACCAATTTTTAAAACCTCTTATCAAGTTGGTTTTGTAGCATAAACTGGGAATTTGATATTTTTGACTGATATTGTGATTGTCTTTCTGTTTCATATCTGCAAAGTAGTTAAAACACTGTCAGTTCCACTTTAAATGTCCTTACAGTTGTCCCAAAGTCATTAAACTGTACAGAATTATTTAAAAAAAATCAACATTAGAAAAAATAAAATCCACATTATATCGACACTATAAAAAAGGTGTGAGAGTAATACATGTATACAGAGAGGAGGGGTGGGTGTGGTGCAGGAGGGGGGCTGGGGTGAAAGGTCAGCAGAGGAGGTGGGTGAGTGTGAGGAGAGCTGTCAGGCTGGGCAGAGCAGCGCTGAGACTAGAGGCTCCACTGGATGACATGCAGTGGTCTCTATTCTGGCCGATGCAGGCAGCATAGGCCATGACATGGGGAATGTAGTTCTGCTCGTGGACACCGTGCAGCAGGTGAGCCATGGGGCCCTTAGCAAACACAGCCACATCCTCTCCTCCATGAGTCTCCATACTCAGCGGCACTGCAGACTGGGCCTGGTAGTTATTTTCCTCTGGATAGAGGGAGGGAAGGGAAAGGGTGGAGGTAGAGAAAGGGAAGGAGAAAGGGATCAGATGGATGATTTTCTGGCATGCCAAAGACCAAGTGGTGTTCTCTAAGAAAGAGGACTGTCAAAATGGCAATACTGCATTGATGATAAGATTTCAGTTACCGTAGTCAAGGGTGGAGACGTTCTCTCTCAGACCATTGACTACTTTGAACCCTGGTCCGTTCCCATATAAGATGGCGGTGAAGGGCTTCTGGTCCACATCACTCATCATGGGAGCCAGTCCTGTGGATAGAGAGGAAAATAATCAACCATCTCCATCACAAACAATTAATCACAACATCCACAACATCCAAGTGACTGATGACTGAGTGTAGCCACATACAATACATGGTTGCAAAATCATCCATTTCTCACCAAATATTGTGTTCCCCCTTGGCGTGTAGCCTCCGAAGTTGAACATGTGAGAGTGGTCAGCAGTGACGACAGTCATTGTGTCATATATGCTGGTCATGAGGCCGGCGTGGCCAATGGCCCGGTCCATCTCCACTGCCTCATGCAGGGCCTGCTTGGCTTTACCCTCGTGATGCCCATGGTCAATGCGCCCCCCTGCCGACGCACAGCCTGGTTAACCTCTCTCTCTCTCAGGCAGATGAGAAAATCTAGCATCAGCATTGGCAAAGCAGCCTCAGCTGTGCAAACTTCACATTCAACATGATATACATTATTAATTAACCTTATGCAACAGATACAGTATTTACTGGTGCCAGAGTGTAAAACAACACTCACCCTCCACCAGCAGGTAGAATCCCCTGGGGTTTTTCCTCAGGATCTTGATGGCCACCTCCACCATCTCTGTCAGGGAAGGATCTCTCTCATTGTTTCTCTCCAGGTCGTAGGGAAGATCTCCCGGCTCAAACAGACCTGTGTTAACACGGGAAGCTGGGTTTATTATATTGAGAAATAGGTAGAGAAGATGATCAACAGTGGTTAACATGAAAACAAAAGATGAAACAGGCCGATCGTGAAATCAGTATAGAGCAACAATTTTTAAAAATAACTCACCCAAAATGTAATCCACACTATTAGGATTTAGCGATAAAAGTTCCTTCTTGTTCCATACATAGTGGGCTTTCTGATCATTTAAAAAATAAAACAATACATAATATGGCATTGATCTAACCCTGTGACAACCTAAAATTATTCAAATGTTCTTGATACGAAAAATTGAGAAAGGTGGAGGACAGAGAAGAACAAGGAAGAAACAGCAGGACATGGTAGAAGAGGAGAGAGAAGGACTAAGACAGACTAAACAGCTGACCTTGTTTTTCATTCTGTTATTCCACTCCTCCACCAAGTTCCTTCCATCGATGCGGGTACCAAAGTGTTTCTTCTCTCCAGGATACTCCACATCTGACTGGTTTTTGGGGAACATGTACTTCCTCCCTCCTCCCATAATCACCTAGACACCCACCATAGAGATAAAACATTTGATTTATATCTATGGACATCCCCGGTAGGGTTGAATATTTTCCTGGTATTTTACAAATGTTCCATCCCGAGAATAAATCACTTTTCTCCCGGGTAACCTGGTATTTCCCGCCAAAACCGGAAGTGTCATTCAAAAGCATTTTTAAGCATATAAATAGGCCTGTCTGGATTTGATTAGAGCGTTGATCGAAAATTCATGCCTGATGCTACCTGAGCCTGATGAGCCATACATTAAAGACATTTAATGAGCCCTATCCCAAAAAAGGATTGTGCCGTTATCCAATAGCCTACATACAGTATGATAGTCTACTGTACATTACGCAGGACAGAAAAACATAAAAGCCCATAGATGTAGCTAGCTATATGCTCTCTTGGGTAAATAAATGATACTGGCTCCAGTAGGCTAATCCTTTTGAGTGTGTACTGTATTGTATTCTCCCGCATTATATGGACTGTAATTACGAACATCGTTCAGGCTAGCGAATTTGATTTTAATTTGGGAATATAATAGGTTTTATTTGTACACTGAACAAAAACATAAACGCAACATGTAAAGTGTTGGTCCCATGTTTCATGAGCTGAAATAAAAAATCTCAAATGTTCCGTACACACTAAAAGCATATTTCTCTCATTTTGTCCACAAATGTGTTTACATCCCTGTTAGTGAGCATTTCTCCTTTGCCAAGATAATCCATCCACCTGACAGGGGTGGTATATCAATAAGCTGATTTAAGCAGCATGATCATTACACAGGTGCACCTTGTGCTGGGGACAATAAAAGGCCACTTTATAATGTGCAGTTTTGTCACACAACACAATGCCACAGATGTCTCAAGTTTTGAGTGAGCGTGCAATTGGAATGCTGACTGCAGAGCTATTGCCAGATAATTGAATGTTCATTTTTCTACCATAAGCTGCCTCCAATGTCGTTTTAGAGAATGTGGCAGTATGTCCAACCGGCTTCACAACCGCAGACCACGTGTAACCACGCCAGCCCAGGACCTCCACATCCGGTTTCTTCACCTGTGGGATTGTCTGTAATAAAGCCCTTTTGTGGGGAAAAACTCATTCTGATTGGATGGGCCTGGCTGCCAAGTGGGTGGGCCTACAGTATGCCCTCCCAGGCCCACCCATGGCTGCCCCCCTGCCCACTCATGTGAAATCCATAGATTAGGGCCTAATGCATTTATTTCAATTTACTGATTTCCTTATATGAACTGTAACTCAGTAAAATCTTTGAAATTGTTGCATGTTGCGTTTATATTTTTGTTCAGTATATAAATAGTAGACTGACGCATATATACCTTTTCATAATATTTCCCCTAATGTTATTAGCCTACCTCATCTTTCTCTCTCTTGTTGCTTCATTCCTTCCTCCTTTCAACAGTTTGGCTAAATGAAATACATTTCATTGTCCTTATCTTTATCATTTTAATTACAACCTGGGGCGGCAGGTAGCTTAGTGGGTAAGAGCGTTGTGCCAGTAACCGAAAGGTCGCTGGTTCTAATCCCTGAGCCGACTAGGTGAAAAATCTGTCGATGTGCCCTTAAGCAAGGCACTTAACCCTAATTGCTCATGTAAGTCGCTCTGGATAAGAGCGTCTGCTAAATGACTAAAAAAATGACCTAGAAAAATAAAATTTAATAAAACCTTGAATAATATAGGACTACAATTCGATGCAGAAGGCTTTCACTTCTCTTCATAAAGATTGAATGGGTCTGAATAAATAAATGCTATAGCCTACCGCCATCGCGCGTTCGCTTTTCTGTCAAACTACCCGTGAGTTCTATTGGCTGCTGTATTTAACATTCAGCAAACAAGAGCTTGCATCCCTCTTTGAATAGTCTATTGGTATAAGAAATGCAACAACAAAAAAATAGAGTCTATTCTAGTCTAGCTTTTCCTGCATGCAAGAGAAAGAGGCTATAAATTAGAAGCGTATTATGCATAACCCATAGGCTGTTTTAAAACTCTGTTGCTGCAATTAAAAAAATAATCTTTACAATAAAAACATATGGTGACCCTTGAAAGCCAGATGGAGATGGGTAAATTAGACGCGTATTTGGTCTTTATATTACTGTAGCACAAACTATGCTGCAGCAAATGGAGGCCTACCTGTCACAAGGAAAAAAGTTACCATAATGAGATGATCGGTCTACATGCATTGTGAACGGCGCTCCATACTGAGATGCGCTGTCTGTCCACACCCTGAACGTTGATGATATACTGTATCATGCAGAGGCCGTATAGAAGCCAGATTTAGACATCACATATAATTTAACAGTTCCATTTCACGCCATGCTGTTCATATAAATAATGTATTATAATTTACAGGTTTCTCAAAGTTATTTATCCCGGGAAAAGGGAGTGGTTTTGGGCAACAAATCCCAGTAAATCTCGGTAACCGGGTTCCGCCATGCAACCTTAATCCATGACAAGAATAATCAGGAGAGGAATTATTTTTGAGCCATTACATTACAGGTGCAAGTTGCTCCAAATTACTGTCTGAACAATTTATACAGAATAAATAGCAATCATTGTTTTGGACAATAGTTGTTGCTTATAAAAATGCTCTGTTTTTAGCATGATTACTGGATATTTTCTGTAATATCAGGATCCATATTATATACACTACATGACCAAAAGTATGTGGAATCCTGCTCGTCTAACATCTCATTCCAAAATCATGGGTATTAATATGGAGTTGGTCCCCCCTTTGCTGCTATAACAGCCTCTTCTCTTCTGGGAAGGCTTTCCACTAGCTGTTGGAAAATTGCTGCGGGACCTGCTTCCATTCAGCCACAAGAGCATTAGTGAGGTCGGGCACTGATGTTGGGCAATTAGGCCTGGCTCGCAGTAGGCATTCCAATTCATTGGGTTGAGGTCAGGGCTCTGTGCAGTCCAGTCAAGTTCTTCCACACCGATCTTGACAAACCATTTCTGTATGGACCATGCTTTGTGCACAGGGGCATTGTCATGCTGAAACAGGAAAGGGCCTTCCCCAAACTGTTGCCACAAATTTGGAAGCACAGAATCATCTAGAATGTCATTATATGCTGTAACGTTAAGATTTCCCTTCACTGGAACTAAGAAAAACAGCCCAAGACCATTATTCCTCCTCCACCAAACTTTACAGTTGGCACTATGCATTGGGGCAGGTAGCTTTCTCCTGGCATCCGCCAAACCCAGATTTGTCCGTCTGACTGCCAGATGGTGAAGTGTGATTCATCACTCAAGAGAACGCGTTTCCACTGCTCTAGAGTCCAATGGCAGCGAACTTTACACACCTCTAGCTGATATTTGGCATTGCGCATGGTGATCTTAGGCTTGTGTGCGGCTACTCGGCCATGGAAACCCATTTCATGAAGCTCCAGACGAACAGTGCTTGTGCTGACGTTGCTTCCAGAGAAATGTTGGGACTCGGTAGTGAGTTTTGCAACAGAGGACAGACAGATTTGTACATGTTACGTGCTTCAGCACTATACAGGCCCGTTCTGTGAGCTTGTGTGGCCTACCACTTTGCGGCTGAGCCGTTGTTGCTCCTAGACATTTCCAATTTACAGTAACAGCACTTACAGTTGACCGGGGCAGCTCTAGCAGGACAAACTGACTTGTTGGAAAGGTGGCATTCTATGACGGTGCCATGTTGAAAGTCACTGAGCTCTTCAGTAAGGCCATTCTACCGCCGATGTTTTCCTATGGAGATTGCATGACTGTGTGCTCGATTTTATACCCTGTCAGCAACGGGTGTGGCTGAAATAGCCGAATCCACTAATTTGAAGGGGTGTCCACATACTTTTGTATATATAGTGTATATGCTGTGACTCACATCGATGTTGGGAATGTTCTCAAAGAGCTGCCTGGCGATATCCTTGCAGCCCGCCTGTACTGCCTCAGCAGGCATCTCTCCATCGGAGTACCAGTCCCTGTCCACACAGTGGGCGTAGGCCGCACTGGGGGTGGCATGGTTCACACGCGTTGTCGTGACTATTCCCACTGACTTGCCTGGGTAACAAACACACAAACAGTTTTTGAACCTGCTGCTTGGATTCTGTGCAATAGTCTGCCAGATCTGAAGACAACCAATTGCTCCAAAGAATCTGCTAATTCTAGTTGAACTTGAACAGAGTGTCAGTTCATTTTTCAGTCATTTGAGAAATGACCATTTCTGTATTTTTTGTTTGTTGATTACCTATCATGGTTATAGTACTTACTATGTTAGACAGAGAATTGTGGTTATACAAATATCTCCACTGAGGATGAGTGGGTCAGAAACTAAAGAGTTAAAGACTGTTCCTGATGTGAGTTATCTATTTCTGTATCCTTTGTCTCAAGAGGAGAGAAAAGCTATGGAAACTTACATAGCCGAATCTTTGAGACAGGGATACATACGGCCCTCCACTTTTCCCGCCTCCTCAAGCTTCTTTTTTGTGAAGAAGAAAGATGGAGGGTTGCGCCCGTGCATCGATTACCGTGGTCTCAATCAGATTACTGTGAAATACCGTTATCCACTCCCTCTGATTGCGACCATGACGGAGTCATTGCATGGAGCGCGGTTTTTCACAAAACTGGATCTCAGGAGCGCGTATAACTTGGTGCGCATTAGGGGGGGCGACGAATGGAAAACAGCGTTTAGTACCACGTCAGGTCATTTCGAGTATCTCGTCATGCCATATGGGTTGATGAATGCTCCATCAGTCTTCCAATCCTTCGTAGATGACATTTTCCGGGATATGCAGGTGCAAGGGGTGGTCGTGTACATTGATGACATTCTAGTGTACTCGTCTACCCGAGCCGAGCATATAGTCCTGGTGCGTCGTGTATTGAGGAGGCTGTTGGAGCACGACCTATATGTCAAGGCAGAGAAATGTCTGTTTTTCCAGGAGTCGGCCTCCTTTTTGGGTTATCGGGTCCGCGTCAGGGGTGAGAATGGAGGTGGATCGTGTGTCAGCTGTGCGTAATTGGCAAACCCCAACCACTGTCAAAGAGGTGCAGCAGTTCTTGGGCTTTGCGAATTACTACCGGAGGTTTATCTGGGGTTTTGGACAGGTGGCAGCTCCCATCACGTCCCTTCTGAAAGGGGATCCGGTGCGCCTGCAGTGGTCAGCTGATGCGGACAGGGCCTTTAGGAGACTGAAGGACCTGTTTACGTCGGCTCCGGTGCTGGCGCATCCGGATCCTGCATTACCCTTTCAGGTCGAGGTGGACGCGTCTGAGGCCGGTATAGGGGCCGTACTCTCTCAACGGTCCGGCACGCCACCTAAACTCCGCCCCTGTGCTTTTTACTCTAAAAAGCTCAGCCCGGCGGAGCGAAATTATGACGTCGGGGACAGGGAGCTGTTAGCTGTAGTTCAGGCCCTTAAGGTGTGGAGGCATTGGCTTGAGGGGGCTCAACACCCTTTCCTCATTTTGACTGACCATCGGAACCTGGAGTACATCCGGGCAGCGAGGAGACTGAACCCTCGCCAGGCTCGATGGAGTATGTTTCTCGCCAGGTTCGTATTTAAAATCACGTACATCCCTGGGTCCCAGAATGGTAAGGCAGATGCGCTGTCCCGGCGGTATGACACGGAGGAGAGGTCCGTTGAGCCTACTCCCATACTACCGGAGTCTTGTCTTGTGGCACCGGTGGTGTGGGAGGTCGATGCTGAAATCGAGCGAGCGTTGCGTACCGACCCCAGCCCTCCACAGTGTCCTGAGGGTCGGAAGTACGTTCCGCTCGAGATTCGGGATCGACTCATTTACTGGGCTCACACGTCACCCTCCTCTGGACATCCGGGTATTGGCCGGACAGTGCATTGTCTTAGCACTAAATACTGGTGGCCCACGTTAGCCAGGGATGTGAGGGTTTATGTCTCCTCCTGCTCGGTGTGCGCCCAGTGTAAGGCGCCCAGACACCTGCCCAGGGGTAAGTTACAACCCCTGCCCGTTCCACAGCGACCATGGTCCCACCTCTCGGTGGATTTTGTGACAGACCTTCCTCTCTCTCAGGGGAATACCACCATCCTGGTCGTTGTGGACCGGTTCTCTAAGGCCTGTCGTCTTCTCCCTATGTCGGGTCTTCCTACTGCCCTACAAACCGCGGAGGCACTATTTACCCACGTCTTCCGGCATTACGGGGTACCCGAGGATATAGTGTCTGATCGAGGCCCCCAGTTTACCTCCCGAGTATGGAGAGCGTTCATGGAGCGTTTGGGGATCTCGGTGAGCCTTACCTCAGGGTACCACCCGGAGAGTAACGGGCAGGTAGAACGAGTCAACCAGGATGTGGGTAGGTTTCTGAGGTCGTATTGCCAGGACCGGCCTGAGGAGTGGGCTCGGTACATTCCCTGGGCCGAGATGGCCCAGAACTCTCTCCGCCACTCCTCTACCAACCTAACCCCCTTCCAATGTGTGTTAGGTTACCAGCCGGTTCTGGCACCTTGGCAGCAGAGCCAGATCGAGGCCCCTGCGGTGGATGATTGGATGAGGCGCTCGGAGGAGACGTGGAACGCTGCACACGTCCACCTGCAGCGGGCCATCCGTCGTCACAAGGCGAGCGCCGATCTCCACCGCAGTGAGGGGCCGGTGTACGCACCCGGAGATCGAGTCTGGCTCTCTACCAGAAACCTACCCCTCCGCCTGCCCTGCCGGAAGCTGGGTTGGCGGTTTGTGGGGCCTTTTAAAGTCCTGAGAAGATTGAACGAGGTGTGTTATAGGTTACATCTGCCTGTTGAATATAAGAATATTAACCCCTCGTTCCATGTGTCTCTTCTCAGGCCGGTGGTAGCTGGTCCACTCCAGGAAGGTGAGATAGGAGAGACTCCTCCGCCCCCACTGGACATCGAGGGGGCTCCGGCGTACACCGTTCGGTCCATCTTGGACTCAAGACGCCGGATGGGTGGTCTCCAGTATCTCGTGGAGTGGGAGGGGTACGGCCCGGAGGAGCGGTGCTGGGTGCCGCGGAGGGACATCCTAGACCCATCTCTCCTGTCGGAGTTCCACCGGGACCATCCCGCGCGCCCTGCTCCGCGCCCTCCTGGTCGTCCCCGAGGCCGCGCGTCAGGGGGGGGGGGGGTACTGTCACGGTTTCGGCCGAGGCTGCTCCTCCTCCTTGTTCGGGCAGGTTTCGGCGGTCGTCGTCCCCGGAGTACTAGCTGCCACCGATCTATGTTTCATGTTCGTTTGGTTTTGTCTTGATGTTGTACACCTGTGTCTAGTTAGTCCTCATTAGTGTCCTATTTAGTTCTCGTTGTGTGTGTTTGGTGTTGTGTGTGATTGCTCATCTGTTTGGTGTTCTGAGCTACGTATCTTCCCTCCGTTGTTTGGAGAGGTTTTCGCACATGTTAGTGCGCCTTTTGTTTGACGCCTGTGTGCGCCTTTATTTCGCCTCCGGGCTTATTGTTCTCGTGTACTACGTGAATAATTCACTAAAGTCTTTTGGACTTAGCTTCTGCGTCCTGCGCTTGATTCCTGCACCACACCCACCTTCAGCACCCCTGACAGTAAGAACCTGTTCCATATCAAATGTATCTTAATTACAAACCTTATGTTTATGAACTGAATTTGTTGGCTGCCGTTGCTGTTAACAAATCATCTACATTTGGAGCATCTATGTGTGATGACCTGGTGCACAAAAAAAAAGTATAGTGTGCAATTACGATTTTCATTAACGTTTGCGACCATGACATGAGGTAATAACTTTAGCATAATTCCCGGGGCAACTGGTTTCTGCATTACCAAAACAAGTAATTCCCTGCATTTTAGTCTAGCCTACTCACTGACTTAATAATTGTTGCCTTATTATGATCATGTAGGCAGATAAAGCCTTCTACCATGTCTTGAACACACTTTCATTGTAGGAAAAAAATGATATGCTAATGTTAAATGCATAGTTGGTTTGTTACTAGCGGACTAAACTCAACTTTACGATTTAGGATGGTGTTGAGGAGCAACTAGTGTGGGCGGACTGGAATTCTGACGTCACATAAAACGCCCGCATTAACCCAATACAATGTCATGAGTAAATGCGGGCTATTCTTTTGGTGTTGAAATCCATAGTTTTTGATAAAAAAACGTTTTTATGTTAAGTCAGAGCTCCAGTCCACCAGTGGAGGCTGCTGAGGGGAGGACTTCTCATAATAATGGCTGGAACAGATACAATGGAATGTATTTGATACCATTCCGCTCCAGCCATTACCACAAGCCCGTCCTCCCCACTTAAGGTGCCACCAACCTCCTGTGCAGTCCACCCACACTGGTCGCTGCTCAACTCCATGGTAAATCGTGGAGTTTAGTTTATTCGGCTAGTTTGTTACTTGTCACCATCCTTGTTTGTATAGTGGTTATTCATTACCTAGGGCCCAAGGGTGAGCATGAGAGTTTCTTGGCAGTAAACATAGGCCTACATGCAGCAGCAGACACAGGTAATCTAATGTTATCTACCTGAGCTGTAATGTCCAGGTGTAAACAAGCTTCCATATGCCACTCCTTAAAAGGCGACTGCACCACAAATAGAATAATGAGCCAGATATTTCACCGGATGTATAAATGTGAAGTTTTCTGTTTCCAAAAGTAGAATCTGTAACAAACAGAGTGGATTGTGTTTTGTAGACTTTACCCTTTGCCACAGTTATTGTGCACTTCACAGAGTATGCAAATAAATGCTAGAACGCACCAATAGGATCTCACTAGCTCGTGCTTGGCTCTGCCCACCTTCATGCTTGTTCTGCCTACTATGATTAATTTGCTCCCATTGGAAACGACGGGCTCTGGTCTATCTTGGGTTAGTTGTAAAAATCTTTGACTGCATTTTTATGGTATAATGGCGGTCCGCAAACAAACGTTTAATATAAATAAACCCCTTCTAATTTCAAACAAACTCTCCCCATTATTATAATTGTTTTAGTCATTTAGCAGACACTCTTATCCAGAGCGACTTACAGGAGCAATTAGAGTTAAGTGCCTTGCTCGAGGGTATGTCGGCAGATCTTTCACTTAGTCGGCTCAGGGATTCGAACCAGCAACCTTTCGGTTACTGGCCAAACACTCTTAACCGTTAGGTTACCGCCCCCTCCCCAAAACCCTCCCAACCCCATCAAACTTATCTCTATCATGCTGAGACAATTAGCATTTCAAAAATCATGTCGACAGTAACATGTTACTCCTAATAACTGTTGCCATAACCACAATAATCTTCAACCTGGCATTTCTGCTTTCCACAATCCGAGTCGTGTTGATAACCTTTCCAATGAAAGCTATGAAGTCACTTTTATTTACTATCAAAGTGTCCTTTTGACACAGAACATTTATGGGAACAAGATTTCCAAACAGGCCTCGAAACCATGTCAGGACTAGTAGAAGCACCAGTTCTGACAGTAGGTCCACTTACTACGGGAGCAACCATGGTAGCTCCATCAGTCCGCCTATAGTTCTACCAATCTGTCTTACAGCCTCTGCATATGAGACATCATGATTCTATATCTCTGGGCCTCTCCAGCCTCTCTCTGCACCTGGCATCCACCAAATGCTGCACTGTGTTCCACCCCACAATTACAACACTTAGCCTTCACATTGTTCCCACAGTCACCGTAAACATGTTCCCCTCCACACTTTTGTTTTCTTTACACTGAGCAGCTACATGTCCCATTCTTTGTCATTTAAAACACCACAATGGGGATGGGACAAATTCTCTGACATTTAAACTAAGAAATCCAATGCAGTACTTTTCAGACAAAACCTTCTCAAACACATGGCTTTTGATCTTCTTCCCATTGAGAGTTTCTATTTGAAGAATCTTCCGCTGCTGACCACAGAATATTAGCAGTCTACCATTTCCAATGAACCAGGCTAGTTGTACTTCACCTATCTCTTTCTTTACGTTAATGGGATAGGGTGTAAATGCGGCCCTGTGGTCACATCAAACACCATCACAACTTTAAACTCAGACACATCATTACTCTTGTTTCCTATCTTCACCCTCTTCACGCTCTCTGCACTAGAAGCACCACTGCTTTCAGTAGTATGGTCTCTCTTTCTCCTATTACTTTCCACTACAGACCATTCAGGTCCTTGACACTCATTCTCCCAAACCATATCATCAGAACTATCAACCATATTGATCGCATTCCAGCGCAGCTGTTGCTTCTCCAACCTTCTCTCCATATCCTCCATCGCCGCAATAAATTGCACAATGTACTGTAAATGAGACAAATATTTTCATGTTGCACAATTTTTCATTTTCTTATTAAATGCGTTCAATATTTGTACATGCATTTCCACAATTTAATTTAAATTTGGAGCTATTGGAATTTTTACATATTGTTCCATGTACATTGTGTAATTTACCAATGGTGCCTAACTAGCCCCATAAGGATATCCAAAGTCAACCCAAATTTACCACAGGCATTACGATTGGGTCGTGTACAGCTGCACTTAGAATGGATGATTACTTATGTGCTGCCAGCTGTGGGCATGTGGGCAGGATTGAAACAAACCCAACCTTCATATAAGTTGTGATGCAGTCACGAGCACAAGTCTCACAAAACTCTGTTTTGGACACGATTGACTTTATGACCGTAATTAACGTATTTACACATTGTAGTCAATTTCGATAGTAGAATAAATGTTTCTGACTCATATCGATGCCACAAAGGCTTTCTAAATGAGGAGTTGTTTTTTAGAGGCAGTTGCTCTTTAAATCCCACATCATGCAGATAAAGTATTTCTCCATAGATATTCTCATGTTACACCTGGAAGGGAGCCTACATGATGTCTCTCATTCATTGAGCAGTAGCCCTTACTACTTTTTGTGGGTCGTTTTTGTGTGTGGAGAATTTAGGGTTATGTCCCTGACATCATATCGGATACGGAATGATCTCAACTGCAGTATTGTTTTACTGTACACATGACTGCATAAGGGTTCTGTAATGAAAATCATGAAGGGACACCAAGTTCATAGTGTCCTTTGACAAGGATGTGGGAATCACATTATCCAGGAGTTTTGTGATGGTTTATAGGGGATTGGTGGGGTTGAAGTGTTATAAAGGTATAATTAACTCTACAATCATTGCTTTATTAACAATTGCTTAAACAAACTCTACTTATAGTTTCTCTATGTTTTTGAATGATAATTTTATTTATTTAATGATATTAAAGCTGTTATTGGAGTCATTATCTGGTGATTTAATGTAGTATCTTTATGATGATAATGGATGTTGGGGCCACTCTGTGTATGCCTATATAGAAAGAGAACAGCGTATGAGAGGACGCACCTGGGTGTCAGAATTTACAGAACCTCTCAGAGTCATATTGATGTTATGTTCTGGGCTAATAAGGGTTATCCTATAGTTTTGTATGTTTAGCTTGTGTTGGAGAAAACGCCCTGATACTGCGAGGTGCCGGCTGAAAATAATATTTGTTTTCAGCCGGCACCTCTCAGTATCAGGGTTTTTTTTCCAAAGAAAACATGCAGAGAAAGACATTTACCACCAGGGCTTGTGTGACATCATAGGTCATGAGCTGCAGTCTTCAGCGACGCAGTCGGTCTCATCTATGGCCTCAAGAAGCCTGGGGTAGTAAAACATTAGACCTAATGTTGGGCCTACGTGATGTGTTGGACTGGTTTGTGTTGTGGGTTGGCTGTGATAACTGTGTCAAATCACAATGGAAAGCTATTTACATGGCTGTGTTTGTGTGTGTGATGTTGGAATCTTTTAAATATGTTCTTAGCTACAGCGGCTCCCCCTAGGGTACACTAAAGTGTTAACATTTGTTTTACTGCTGAGGGGCAGTATCTACAGTTGAAGTCGGAAATGTACATACACCTTAGCTTTTCACAATTCCTGACATTTAATCCTAGTAAAACGTCCCTGTCTTAGGTCAGTTAGGATCACCACTTTATTTTAAGAATGTGAAATGTCAGAATAATAGTAGAGAGAATGATTTATTTAAGCTTTTTTTCTTTCATCACATTCCCAGTGGGTCAGGAGTTTACATACACTCAATTAGTATTTGGTAGCATTGCCTTTAAATTGTGTAACTTGGGTCAAATGTTTGGGTAGCCTTCCACAAGCTTCCCACAATAAGTTGGGTGAATTTGGGTCAGGTTTGTAGGCCTCCTTGCTCGCACACGCTTTTTCAGTTCTGCCCACAAATTTGCTGTTGGAATGAGGTCAGGGCTTTGTGATGGCCACTCCAATACCTTGACTTTGTTGTCCTTAAGCCATTTTGCCACAACTTTGGAAGTATGCTTGGGGTCATTGTCCATTTGGAAGACCCACTTGCGACCAAGCTTTAACTTCCTGACTGATGTGTTGAGATGTTGCTTCAATATATCCATATAATTTTCCTTCCTCATGATGCCATCTATTTTGTGAAGTGCACCAGTCCCTCCTGCAGCAAAGCACCCCCTTCACGGTTGGGATGGTGTTCTTCGGCTTGCAAGCACCCCCTTTTTCCTCCAAACATAACAATGGTCAATATGGCCAAACAGTTCTATTTTTGTTTCATCAGACCAGAGGACATTTCTCCAAAAAGTACGATATTTGTCCCCATGTGCAGTTGTAAACCGTAGTCTGGCTTTTTTATGGTGGTTTTGGAGCAGTGGCTTCTTCCTTGCTGAACGGCCTTTCAGGTTATGTTGATATAGGACTTGTTTTACTGTGGATATAGATACTTTTGTACCTGTTTCCTCCAGCATCTTCACACGGTCCTTTGCTGTTGTTCTGGGATTGATTTGCACTTTTCGCACCAAAGTACGTTCATCTCTATGAGACAGAACGCGTCTCCTTCCTGAGCGGTATGACGGCTGCGTCGTCCCATGTTGTTTATACTTGTGTACTATTGTTTGTACAGATGAACGTGGTACCTTCAGGCATTTGGAAATTGCTCCCAATGATGAACCAGACCTGTGGAGGTCTACAATTTTTTTTCTGAGGTCTTGGCTGATTTCTTTTGATTTTCCCATGATGTCAAGCAAAGAGGCACTGAGTTTGAAGGTAGGCCTTGAAATACATCCACAGGTACACCTCCAATTGACTCAAATTATGTCAATTAGCCTATCAGAAGCTTCTAAAGCCATGACATCATTTTCTGGAATTTTCCAATCTGTTTAAAAGGCACAGTCAACTTAGTGTATGTACATTTCTGACCCACTGGAATTTTGATACAGTGAATTATAAGTGAAATAATCTGTCTGTAAACAATTGTTGGAAAAATGACTTGTGTCATGCACAAAGTAGATGTCCTAACCGACTTGCCAAAACTATAGTTTGTTAACAAGAAATTTGTGGAGTGGTTGAAAAACGAGTTTTAATGACTCCAACCTAAGTGTATGTAAACTTCCGACTTCAACTGTATATAGTACTGTAGTGTGGCTCACTGACTCTGGACAACCTACATGTGGCAGGGACAGGCTATGGTCCATGATCCCTCGGAGTGGCTCTGTGAGTTTAAAGCAAAAGCAGTTTAAGACAATTCTAGAAAAATATAAAGTACATATTCATTACACTCCTAGTAAGTCCACATGCATTGTAGGACACATGCAGTGTAGTTCACCAGTCCCAGTTTAATTAGCCTACATTCTAGGGGTGTAATGGTTAACTAAATCCACATACCTCGGTTTTTGGGTCACGATTCACATTTTTCGGTACAGAAGGAGGGAACACATTTTTATTACATTTAACTGCAGTAGATCACTGCATTTCATGTGTACCGCATCCCATGAACCAAGGTTCCATACCTTATGGTTCGAATAGGTAGGCTACAGTTAGAGACTTACTACATTCCTTTTACTAATGACTTGGCCGTTTCAGGAATACAGTTCCTTCTCATGTAAAGGAACATCAGTAGTTTAACAAAAGATGTAGGACAGGCCTACCTATCTCTCATCTGGCTTTACCTGTAGGGATGGTCACTTATAGGATGCAGTTTCCGTGACCTGCTTGTAACCCTGTTTACTCAGGAAAGGTAGGCCTACAGGTCTTAGAACAGGTGTGGAGAACTCATTTAGACAGCTTGGTAAGATAAAAGATGAACTGAATGGTATTTTCCCTCACTACTCTTGTCCAGCACATTATCATGATCTCCAGATATGATGCTTAACTTGTAAGTAAGATCAACAGCGACTTCCTGCCACAGTTACACTGTGTTTTGGAGGGTGACTAAAATGTTGTTTGATTAGTAAATTTGGAGAGAAAACGTTAACCCTTTATACTTGTGGGAATTTGCCTATTTGGATAGGCAAACATTTGATGTTTCTTACAGAAGAAATATGAAAAGCATTTGCATAAGTGTGGTAGCAATTGAAAGGAAACATTTGGAAGATTATGGGAAAATTATTAGACCAAAGTTGAGGACACAACACTGGACTGAATCCAAACATTACACTGTTGATTTTAGGGCTGACCCCAATTAGTCGACTGCTCTATTGTTTGGTCGATAGGCTGTTGGTCGACCAATATTTTTTTTTGTTGAGCAGTAGCAAATATATATATTTGTGCCCATCTCAGTGCACTAATACATTGCAGAGGCCTAGACTAAAAGCCAATTTATGCTTGACCCGAAAATGTGGTCGGAGGCATGCAGAGGCCAAATCAAACTCTGTACAGCATTGCTGTGCGCCTCCCAAATTTTGTAACAATACGGAGGGCTCTGTATAGCTCCGCATTGACATGATTGGTTGACAATAGGTGGGGGCGGTACATCCTGTATAAACACAAACTCACTTCCTTGACAACAGCTCTGCGCTGCTCCGCGAAGTGCAAGGAGTATGAATGCCCTGACTTCTACAAAGGCTGTATCACCGTAAATGCTGCACGGCCAATGCAGATGTCAGATTGACCATGCAGCGCCCAGATGCACAATGCACTTCTCTCTCCAGAATGTGCTCTCTCCCACCAATTTATGCACATTAATTGTTTCATAACTTCATTGTGTGAATTGTTAGCGTTTGATTGTTAGTGTCTATCGATTCCCCATTACATACAGTGGAGGAAAAAAAGTATTTAGTCAGCCACCAATTGTGCAAGTTCTCCCACTTAAAAAGATGAGAGAGGCCTGTAATTTTCATCATAGGTACACGTCAACTATGACAGACAAAATGAGAAAAAAATTCCAGAAAATCACATTGTAGGATTTTTTATGAATTTATTTGCAAATTATGGTGGAAAATAAGTATTTGGTCAATAACAAAAGTTTCTCAATACTTTGTTATATACCCTTTGTTGGCAATGACACAGGTCAAACGTTTTCTGTAAGTCTTCACAAGGTTTTCACACACTGTTGCTGGTATTTTGGCCCATTCCTCCATGCAGATCTCCTCTAGAGCAGTGATGTTTTGGGGCTGTCGCTGGGCAACACAGACTTTCAACTCCCTCCAAAGATTTTCTATGGGGTTGAGATCTGGAGACTGGCTAGGCCACTCCAGGACCTTGAAATGCTTCTTACGAAGCCACTCCTTCGTTGCCCGGGCGGTGTGTTTGGGATCATTGTCATGCTGAAAGACCCAGCCACGTTTCATCTTCAATGCCCTTGCTGATGGAAGGAGGTTTTCACTCAAAATCTCACGATACATGGCCCCATTCGTTCTTTCCTTTACACGGATCAGTCGTCCTGGTCCCTTTGCAGAAAAACAGCCCCAAAGCATGATGTTTCCACCCCCATGCTTCACAGTAGGTATGGTGTTCTTTGGATGCAACTCAGCATTCTTTGTCCTCCAAACACGACGAGTTGAGTTTTTAACAAAAAGTTCTATTTTGGTTTCATCTGACCATATGACATACTCCCAATCCTCTTCTGGATCATCCAAATGCACTCTAGCAAACTTCAGACGGGCCTGGACATGTACTGACTTAAGCAGGGGGACACGTCTGGCACTGCAGGATTTGAGTCCCTGGCGGTGTAGTGTGTTACTGATGGTAGGCTTTGTTACTTTGGTCCCAGCTCTCTGCAGGTCATTCACTAGGTCCCCCCGTGTGGTTCTGGGATTTTTGCTCACCGTTCTTGTGATAATTTTGACCCCACGGGGTGAGATCTTGCGTGGAGCTCCAGATCGAGGGAGATTATCAGTGGTCTTGTATGTCTTCCATTTCCTAATAATTGCTCCCACGGTTGATTTCTTCAAACCAAGCTGCTTACCTATTGCAGATTCAGTCTTCCCAGCCTGGTGCAGGTCTACAATTTTGTTTCTGGTGTCCTTTGACAGCTCTTTGGTCTTGGCCATAGTGGAGTTTGGAGTGTGACTGTTTGAGGTTGTGGACAGGTGTCTTTTATACTGATAACAAGTTCAAACAGGTGCCATTAACACAGGTAACGAGTGGAGGACAGAGGAGCCTCTTAAAGAAGAAGTTACAGGTCTGTGAGAGCCAGAAATCTTGCTTGTTTGTAGGTGACCAAATACTTATTTTCCACCATAATTTGCAAATAAATTCATTACAAATCCTACAATGTGATTTTCTGGATTTTTTTTTCTCAATTTGTCTGTCATAGTTGACGTGTACCTATGATGAAAATTACAGGCCTCTCTCATCTTTTTAAGTGGGAGAACTAGCACAATTGGTGGCTGACTAAATACTTTTTTCCCCCACTGTATTTCACCAGTAGTACATTTACCATTAATTCCTATAATTTCTAATCTACAGTGTTTGTTTGGTTACGGCATTTTCTAATGCATTCAATATATTATTATTCCAGTCTTTTACCGTTCTCATTGTCAGAGAGGACACATTGTTTGCAGAGTGCACAACCTATCCTACACTTGTGAGAAACAAGTTTTGGTTTATTTCATTCCTTTTAGGAGTTTTGTCAATTTAGTTATTGTCTTTTGTTTGGAGCCCTCCTGTCAATGTTGAGTAAGGACGCGCACCTGATTACACATAGACAAAAAACATGTGTAAGGGGTTTGATTGAGAGGACTAACTGGTATCCACACACCTCTCCAAAGTGTGCAAAGTTCCTAGGTCATTTTAATACACTTTTATGACTCAGAGACTAAGGTGCTTTTTTGAGCTCTCCTAGCTGTGTCGTTGAGGAACTAGACCAAGCACACTTGTAGTTATTTTGAACACAGCCCTGCATCCCCGCCATCACACAATTTAATGCTGTTGTTTACACAATTAATTTCAAAGCTTGTTCTATTGCCAACATGACTAGCTAAGTTATAAAATACGGTCTTACAGTGTTAGGCTTTTACAGAGCTATTCAGAGAAACTGATCATAATTTTGATGCACATAGAAAGGAGTCATGCGTGCATTCAGGTGCGTGTTCTGCTGCAAATGTTCTTCACAATAGACTTTTAACTGTACATCAAACAGTGATCATAAACGTTCACACTGTATATGACATGTTTTATGTTCTGGAAATGTGAAGAGCACATTTGGACTTACAGGTGTTTGGCTTGCTTGTATGACATCAAAGCGTTATTTATTATAATCATCAACGTCTCATCTTTCAAAATACATAGAGTCCTCTTAATTTATAGCATTTCCTTCACTCAGACAACAAAGCATTTTCAAAAGTTGCCCAATTAGCAGGAGGGATGGGGGCAACTTCTTGTTGCATGCAGTGCTCAAGTTCAGAACAACTGTCAGTCAAAACCCATACAATTAAGGCGCTTATGAGTGCCCAAATTTGCCATTTTCAACCCGGGTACGAGTGTAAAGCGTTAAGGAGATTGAAGGAGATCTGTTACTCACTTGTCAGTTATGAAATGAATTTAATTGATGGAGAGGATAATCTTCTTAGTTCTTTGCAATCCAGGGATAGCTATGTTTACGCCAAATTAACAAGATGCCAATGTCAGCCGTGGACCAAAACCACATAACCCTCTGTCATAGTCCATAGACATTTGGCCTTGTGAAACTGATATTTATTTGCAAATTGTGGTCCTAGCCATGCATGCCCATATCCCAGAAACACATACCCAAATACATGCACAAACACACACACCCCTTACACATGTAATGTTGTTATTCCTGGAGAATGCTCCTGTGCCACAAATAATTGTCTGGTTTGCAGGATCAGTGATGAATTACTGACTCATGCTTGTGGTTTACAGCCTCGCTCAGAAGCCATGGCTTCACTGGGGTCCAAGAATCCTGGAATATTGACCTCTCATAGCCATCTGCTGTTCTATGAGACACATCCCCACATGCTGTGGAGGAACACAAGCAAAGACACTATGTAGGGTCATGTCCCTGACCCAGTCCATGAGACCATGAGAAATAATAGTCCATGGATAAAAAGATGATAGTTGGAGCTGTATTCAGTGCAGCCTTCTCTATTTTTACAAATGATTTGCCACTGGTATTACACAAAGCTAGAATGACTATGTATGTGGGTGATTCTAAATGTCAGCACCCAAAGCCAGTGAGCTCTCTGAAATTCTAAATAAGGAGTTACAGTCAGTATCAGAATGGGTGATTATTAATAAACTGGTCTTAAATACATCTAAAAGCATTGTATTTGGTTCAAAACATTCTCAAAGACCTACATCTCAACTGGAGTTGTACATAAAGGGTGTGACATTGAGCAAGCTAAAGGTATAACATTGGAATGTCAATTATCATGGTCAAATCATATTGACATAATTGTTGTGAAGATGGGGAGGGGTCTGTCTGTTATAAAAATATGTTCTGCGTTTTTGACACAAATCAACTGTACTAGTTGTTCAGTCTCTGGTCTTGTCCAATCTTGATTACTGTCCGGTAATATGGTCAAGCGCAGCAAATAAAGACCTAGCAAAGCTGCAGCTGGCTCAAAACAGAGCAGCACACCTTAACTGCACATACAGAACAAACATCAACAACATGCATCCCAGTCTTTCCTGGTTGAGGGTTGATGAGATTAACTGCTTCTCTTCTAGTTTGTATGAGAAATATTACTGTGACGAAAATTCCAGATTGTCAGCACAATCAAATAACATTCAGCTCAGACACCCATACATACCCCACAAGACATGCCACCAGGGGCCTCTTCATAGTCCCCAAGTCCAAAACGAATTCACGGCAATGCACAGTTTTATACAGAGCCATGATCGCATGGAACTCCCATCTTCAATTACTCAAGCTAACAGCAAAATTACCTTTAAAAACCAGATTAAACAACAGCTCATGGAACGGCGGGGACTATGAGAGGACAAACACATGTAAACACATAGTTTTTTTGTTGTATTCTTTGTATCATTTTTTACTTGTATTGTTTGTATGTCATTGTATTTTACATTTGTGTGACTGTCCTTGTCCATCAGTGTATCAGTGTTTTGTTACTTGTTATGTTTTGTGTTTTTTTGTGGACCCCAGGAAGAGTAGCTTCTGCAAAAGCTAATGGAGATCCTAATAAACGAATAATAACACCACGGGACCAAGGGATCACTTGTATATGGTTGTTGTGGGTCATGTGGGGTTAATTTACCTGGTTGGTTGAACTGTTGTTTGTGTATCACAGTACGTTTTAGTCAATAATCACCTTTGGGTGCAGCAAAACAGTGAGCTGGCATTGCCTTTCATTATATGCACCAAACCCAGAAAGGCTTTAAGAAATCAGAGTGAATGTGTCCTTTCTTCCTGTTAGGATCTCATATAATTACGTTATGGAATGCCTATGACCTCACACTACCACTATCTGTGGCCTCGGTAGCATCCGACTCCTAAAATATAGAGGTGTTCTCATTGACAAAGTCTATTGACAGGATACACACTTACACAGGTGCTCCTGCTGAGTCATGAAATAACCCCCTAACCCTGACTAGCCTTACATTAGTCACTCCACCTCTCAACAGCAGGAAACGGAAGACCCTGTCACCATTGGGTCTTTGATGCAGTGTTAACTGTGGCAATCTGTGGCAACATGCAGGAATGCTTTGAGGCACATCTGCAGACACATCAGTGCCAGGAAAGTGTCTAAATATGAGTGTGTGCTCTTGGGAATGACTGTGCATTAGGTGGGTTTGTGCCAGTGAATATCCCAACTTATGTAGGTTTAGTACAGTAACGTGGTGCCTCGACTCATCAACAACATGTATTTATTGTAGATTGTGACTGAAGAGTTGCAGATGTTTTGGGTGTAAAATGCATTCGCTCCATACAAGGAGGCTTAGGGACAGCCATACACACTACCAGTCAAAAGTTTGGACACACCTACTCATTCAAGGGTGTTTCTTTGTCTTTTAGTATGTTTTACATTGTAGAATAATAGTGAAGACATCAAAACTATGAAATAACACATATGGAATCATGTAGTGCCCAAAAAAGTGTTAAACAAATCAAAATATGTTATATTTGAGATTCTTCAAACAGCCACCCTTTGCCTTGATGACAGCTTTGCACACTCTTATCATTCTCTCAACCAGCTTCACCTGGAATGCTTTTCCAACAGTTTTGAAGGAGTTCCCACATATGCTTAGCACTTGTTGACTGCTTTTTCTTCACTCTGCCGTCCGACTCATCCCAAACCATCTCAATTTGGTTGAGGTCGGGGGATTGTGGAGGCCAGGTCATCTGATGCAGCACTCCATCACTCTCCTTCTTGGTAAAATAGCCCTTACACAGCCTGGAGGTGTGTTGGGTCATTGTCCTGTTGAAAAACAAATGATTGGCCCACTAAGCCCAAACCAGATGGGATGGCGTATCGCTGCAGAATGCTGTGGTAGCCATGCTGGTTAAGTGTGCCTTGAATTCTAAATAAATCACAGACAGTGTCACCAGCAAAGCACCATCACACCTCCTCCTCCATGCTTCACTGTGGGAACTACACATGCGGAGATCATCCGTTCACCTACTCTGCGTCTCACAAAGACAAGACGGTTGGAACCAAAAATCTCAAATTTGGACTCCAGACCAAAGGACAGATTTCCATCGTTCTAATGTCCATTGCTCGTGTTTCTTGGCCCAAGCAAGTCTCTTCTTCTTATTGGTGTCCTTTAGTAGTGGTTTCTTTGCAGCAATTCGACCATGAATGCCTGATTCACACAGTCTACTCTGAACAGTTGATGTTGAGATGTGTCTGTTACTTGAACTTTGTGAAGCATTTATTTGGGCTGCAATCTGAGGTGCAGTTAACTCTAATGAACTTATCCTCTGCAGTAGAGGTAACTCTGGGTCTTCCTTTCCTGTGGCGGTCCTCATTAGAGCCAGTTTCATCATAGCGCTTGATGGTTTTTGCGACTGCACTTGAAGAAACTTTCAAAGTTCTTGAAGTTTTCCAGATTGACTGACCTTCATGTCTTAAAGTAATGATGGACTGTCATTTCTCTTTGCTTATTTGAGCTGTTCTTGCCATAATATGGACTTGGTCGTTTACCAAATAGGGCTATCATCTGTATACCCCCCTACCTTGTCACAACACAACTGATTGGCTCAAACGCATTAAGAAGGAAACAAATTAACTTTTGACAAGGCACACCTGTTAATTGAAATGCATTCCAGGTGACTACCTCATGAAGCTGGTTGAGAGAATGCCAAGAGTGTGCAAAGCTGTCATCAAGGCAATGGGTGGCTACTTTGAAGAATCTCAAATATAAAATATATTTTGATTTGTTTAACATTTTTTTGGTTACTACATGATTCCATATGTGTTATTTCATAGTTTTTATGTCTTCACTATTATTCTACAATGTAGAAAATAGAACAAATAAAGAAAAACCTTGGAATGAGTAGGTGTGTCCAAACTTTTGACTGGTACTGTGTGCGTGTGTGTGTGTGTGTGTATGTATATATATATATATAACAAACAGAAAAGGGGAGGAAAATGTCTGTCATTGGAATCTCAGTCATCAGCTATGCATATCAAATCAAATCACATTGTATTTGTCAAATGCTCCATAAACAGGTGTAGACTAACCTGTGATGATTACTTATGGGCCCTTCCCAACAATACAGAGAGAAGAAAATAGAAATTATTGAAAAATAATAACACAAGGCATAAATACACAATTGGCTATATACAAGGGGTACCAGTACCGAGTCGATGTGCAGGGGTACGAGGTCATTGAGGTAAATATGTACATATAGGTAGGGATAAAGTGACTAGGCAACAGGAAAGATAATAAACAGTAGCAGCAGCGTATGTGATGAGTCAAAAGGGGTCAATGCAGATAGTTAAATAGTAATCAATAGCTACCCTGACTAACAATTTTGGCTTGGGGGTAGAAGCTGTTCAGGGTTCTGTTAGTTCCAGACTTTCTGCATCGGTACCGCTTGCCGTGCGGTACCAGAGAGAACAGTCTATGACTTGGGTGGCTGAAGTCCTTGACACTTTTTAGGGCTTTCCGCTGACATCGCCTGGTGTAGAGGTCCTGGATGGCAGTGATGTACTGGCCCGTACGCACTACCCTCTGTAGCGCCAAGCAGTTGCCATACCAAGCGGTGATGCAGCCAGTCAAGATGCTCTCAATGGTGCAGCTGTATAACTTTGTGAGGATCTGAGGGCCCATGCCAAAACTTTTAAGCCTCCTGAGGGGGAAGAGGTGTTGTGCTTTCTTCACAACTATGTTGGTGTGTGTGGACCATGATAATTCCTTAGTGATGTGGACACGAGGAACTTGAAGCTCTCGACCCGCTCCACTACAGCCCTGCTGATGTGGATGGGGGCGTACTCGGCCCTCCGTTTCCAGTAGTCCACGATCATCTCCTTTGTCTTTTTGACGTTGAGGGAGAGGTTGTTGTCCTGGTACCACACTGCCATGTCACTGACCTCCTTCATATAGGCTGTCTCATTGTTGTCGGTGATCAGGCCAACCACCTTCATGTTGTCTGCAAACTTAATGACGGTGTTCGAGTCGTGTGCGGCCTTGCAGTCGTGGGTGAAAAGGGAGTACAGGAGGGGACTAAGCACGCACCCCTGAGGGGCCCCCGTGTTGAGGTTCAGCATGGTGGATGTGTTGTTGCCTACCCTCACCACCTGGTGGTGGCCCATCAGGAAGTCCAGGATCCAGTTGCAGAGCGAGGTATTCAGTCCCAGTGTCCTGATCTTAGTGATGAGTTTGAGGGCATTATGGTGTTGTACGCTGAGCTATAGTCAATGAACAGCATTCTGGCGTAGGTGTTCCTCTTGTCCAGGTGGGAGAGGGCAGTGTGGAGTGCAATAGAGATTGCGTCATCTGTGGATCTGTTGGGGCAGTATTCGAATTGGAGTGGGTCCAGGGTGTCTGGGATGATGGTGTTGATATGAGCCATGACCAGCCTTTCAAAGCATTTCATGGCTACAGATGTGAGTGCTACGGGGTGATAGTCATTTAGACGGGTTACCTTGGCGTTCTTGGGCACAGGGACTATGGTGGTCTGCTTGAAACATGTAGGTATTACAGACTGAGTCAGGGAGAGGTTAAACATTTCAGGGAAGATGCTCTTACTATGCGTCCTGGTAATCCGTCTGGCCCTGCAGCCTTGTGAATGTTAACCTGTTTAAAGGTCTTACTCACATTGGCTACGGAGAGCGAGATCACACATTAGTCCGGAACAGATGGTGCTCTCATGCATGGTTCAGTGCTGCTTGCCTCGAAGCGAGCATAGAAAGAAATGAGCTAATATGGTAGGCTCGTGTCACTGGGCAGCTCGCGGCTGGGTTTCCCTTTGTAATCCGTGGTAGTTTGCAAGCCCTGCCACATCCGACAGGCATAGTAGGATTCGATCTTAGTCCTGTATTGATGTTTTCATGGCTCGTCGGAGGTCGTAGCGGGATTTCTTATAAGTGTCCGGATTAGTGTCCCACTCCTTGATAGCGGCAGCTCTAGCCTTTAGCTCAGTGCTGATGTTGCCTGTAATCCATGGCTTCTGGTTGGGATATGTACATAAGGTCACTGTGGGAACGTCGTCGTTGATGTATTTATTAATGAAGCCGTTGACTGATGTGGTAAACTCCTCAATGTTATCGGATGAATCCTGGAACACATTCCAGTCTGTGCTAGTGAAACAGTCCTGTAGCTTAACATACGCTTCATCTGACCACTTGTTTGAGTTTTTGCTTGTAAGCAGGAATCAGGAGGATAGAGATAGGGCGAGGGAGAGTTTTGTGTGCGTTTCTGTGTGTGGACTAAAGGGGATGAAGAGTATGTTTGCCTCTAGTTGCACAGGTGATAAGCTAATAAAAAATTAGTTAAGACGGATTTCAGTTTCCCTGCATTAAAATCACCGGCCAAAAGGAGTTTGTGGTGGTAAATAGACAGCTACAAAAAATATTGGTAAACAGTATGGTCTCTTGGTAAATAGTATGGTCTGCAGCTTATCATGAGGTATTCTAACTCAGGCGAGCAAAACCTTGAGACTTCCTTAACAATAGAGATCAGCACTAGCATTAGAGATCGGCACTAGCTGTTGTTAACAAAGAGACACACACCTCCCCCTTAACCTTACCCGAAGCTGCTGTTCGGTCATGACGATGCATAGAAAAAACAGCTAGATGTATGTTATCCATTTCCTTGTTCAGCTACAACTCCAAGAAACATAGGATATTACAGTTCTTCAGCTCCCGTTGATGGGATAGTCTCGAACGGAGCTCATCCAACTTGTTCTCTAGTGATTGTAGGGTAGAGGCGGTTTATTTACTTGCCAACATAGTCTCGTCAGGGAGCCCGTTTGTTTAACTCTCTTGCGCCGTATCTTCCTCTTTCAAGTCCCGGGGATTAGGGCCTGGTCCGGAATGAGCAGTACATTGCCGACTTGTTGAAGTAGAAATCTTCATCCAAATCGAGGTTAGTGATCGCTGTTCTGATGTCCAGAAGTGGTTTTCGGTCATAGGAAATGATGGTGGAAATATTAACCAAAAAAAAGGATAAGATCAGGATAAAAAACACACAAAATAGCAGAATTGGTCAGGAGCCCGTAAGACGGCAGCTATCCACTGCAGCGCCATCTTCTTCCACATACAGTAGTAGGCATTATGCTGAGAACTGAAGCTCACTTCAGTCTGAAAATGTACTTGAAAACCACTAAAAATAAGTGGTTGCCACAGAAGTCGTCTCCCAGTCTTTTTCTCATCCCTCTCATCACCTCTGTGTGTCTCCCACCATCTCTCTCTCTCATCAGAACGGTCCCTCCACAGGGTGATGATGGGACTGAGCAGGACCTTGTCAAGGAGAGCAAAGTATATCAGTGTGGGCGTCAGTGGGCATGTTTGCAGAGTGGCCTGGTGGAGGTTAACAGAACACTAGTGGCTGTCCGCTGTGCTGTTCAGGCCTTGTGATACTGCCGGTAGGGTTGACTGGCGCTGTCCATGTACTAGAAAGCTGGGTTTGGTTTGGTAGGAGTGGAGTCTGTGGTTTGGCTGCAGGCTGGTCTAGCAGTTACAGCTGCCTATTTGGTGTCTGGAGGCTGAAGATGCATAGCTGTTGACAGGAGTTATAGGAGAAGGAAACTAAGCTTGGCCTAAGGGGAAGTGTCATGGATTAGATTGAAAACAGGAGAAGAACTAGTACTACACTTTTAAATTATAGCAGTTTACCTAATTACAATGGACATAATTTTTTAAGAAATGAAGGGTAAGGGGTTAGACAGGGTAAGGATTGGAACAATCGACTGTCATGCCTATCGGGTGACGGTAACCCGGGCAACAACTGAAAGCATGACGGAGGGCATTTCCATCCAGACTCCACCCTCTGGTCTTGAAAGTCCTATGGATAGGAGAGTGGGAGTGAACTAACCTACAAAAGTTCCCTCCCTAAATCTATATGAAACCCATCTGTGGAATGCGCACACTCCCTCTCACACTCCCTCACTCTCAGTCACGTAAGTCGATTAAGTCAATGCTCCTTCCTGTTTTTCGCAAGTTCCCTCTCTGTTTTGTTTCTTGTTTGGCTAGGTTGGGCTTAGTTGGAGCTCCAGGAGAGCGTGTACTGAAGGAGGGCTGAGCAGAACAACATAGTTGCTAGAGAGGAAGGGCTGTTTCTTTGAAAACCTTTACAGGACTTTTTAAGCAAAGTTTTGAGGGCGCCCACGAGATTAGCCCCCAGGAGTAGCCGAATGATGCAATGGGGGGTTGTTGAGTAGGGGGCAGGGAGGTGGTGAGTGTGCCTGGGAGGTGGAGGGAAGAGGGTAGGAAACACTGGGGCGCTGAATTTAATATTCCTGTTAAAGAGTAAACGTCACACACATCCTGACCGTAGGAAAGGAAAGGAGAGGGTCTTGAGGAGCATGGAAGCACTGAGGGAGTCTTTTCTGCATTTGACCTTTCAGATGTCCACGTACAAGAGAGCCACTCTGAATGAAGATGACCTGGTAGATTCCAACAGGGATGAGATCCACCCCTCTGGCATGCAGGTAGGCACAACTATTCCTTCGTATAAAAATAATGGAAGAGCTCTGACACATGCCAAGTCTGTCTATACGCACTCATTCTGCTGCTTCTGTTGTTACGTTATGATCTGCTTGCATTGAATGACAAATTCCATTCCAAAGAAATGAATAAGCATTGAGCTAATCAAATTCCAGATATTCTATTGTCTTTGTGAGGACTTTGAGCGTCATGGTATTTCCTGAGAGCCTGCTATTCTCTGTCAGCCATGTGCTACATTTAACATTGAGGGCTACTTGAGGAGAAATACTATAATCTGCTGATGCTGATACAGTATCTGTATTTCTGGGTGCTTCAAAACGCTTGGATAATCAGTTGCAGAGCCCATCCTACAGAACAGATGTCTCAAGTTGCATGTGTTTCTATAATATTTGACAGGCAAGGAGGAGCTCACTGCTTGTGGTATCCTAGGTTTCCTGTTGATACAAAGTCTGTCAGATTAACACTAAAGTTAATCATATTGAAAACCCATGTGTTCACTGTACCTGCACTGTTATGATAGGATTTTTCAGCCCACAGATGTAAGTATATAAACACACTCCATCTGTATTTTTACTCTCTGCCTAATGGATACAACAGTCTTCTAACCATAGAGATCCTATTAAAGTATTTTAATTCCTAATTCTATGCTTACAACTCTGAAATAACCCCTGTGCAAGATTCTTCTTTCTCCCCTGCACTAAATAGTCACCAAGAACCACTCATTTTTAACAGAGAAACACTACATGACCAAAAGTATGTGGACACCTGTTCGTCGAACAGCTCATTCCAAAATCATAGGCATTAACATGGAGTTGGCCCCCCCTTTGCTGCTATAACAGCCTCCACCAGACATTGGAATATTGCTGCAGGGACTAGCTTCCATTCAGCCACAAGAGCATTAGTGAGGTCGGGCATTGATGTTGGCCGATTAGGCCTGGCTCGCAGTCTGCGTTCCAATTCATCCCAAAGGTGTTCGATGGGGTTGAGGTCAAGGCTCTGTGCAGGCCAGTCAAGTTCTTCCACACCGATCTTGACAAACCATTTCTGTATGGACCTTGCTTTGTGCACGGGGGCATTGTCATGCTGAAACAGGAAAGTACAGAATCGTCTAGAATGTCACTGTATGCTGTAGCGTTAAGATTTCCCTTCACTGGAATTTAGGGGCCTAGGCCGAACCATGAAAAACAGCCCCAGACCATTATTCCTCCTCCACCAAACTTTACAGTTGGCATTATGCATTCGGGCATGTAGCGTTCTCCTGGCATCCGCCAAACCCAGATTTGTCCGTCGGACTGCCAGATGGTGAAGCGTGATTCATCACTCCAGAGAACGCGATTCCACTGCTCCAGAGTCGAATGGTGGCGAGCTTTACACCACTCCAGCCAACGTTTGGCATTGCGCATGGTGGTCTTAGGCTTGTGTGCGGCTGCTCAGCCATGGAAACCCATTTCATGAAGCTCCCGACGACAGTTCTTGTGCTAGCGATGCTTCCAGAGGCAGTTTGGAACTTGGTAGTGAGCGTTGCAACCGAGGACAGACTATCTTTACGTGCTTCAGCACTCGGCAGTCCTGTGAGATTGTGTGGCTTACCACTTTGCGGCTGAGCCGTTGTTGCTCCTAGACGTTTCCACTTCACAATAACAGCACTTACAGTTCACCAGGGCAGCTCTACTCGGGCAGAAATTTGACGAACTGACTTGTTGGAAAGGTGGTATTCTATGATGGTGCCACGTTGAAAGTCACTGAGCTCTTCAGTAAGGCCATTCTACTGCCAATGTTTGTCTATGGAGATTGCATGGTGGTGTGCTCGATTTTATACACCTGTCAGCAACGGGTGTGGCTGAATTAGCCGAATCCACTAATTTGAAGGGGTGTCCACATACTTTGTATATATAGTGTATATCCACTATCCACAACTGATTAAGTGGGAGAAAGCAGAACAACACACTGCACCTACTGTGGAATGTTGACAAACGTATCAGTAGATAAAGGTATATTGAAGACACTGTTGCCTAACTTTTTAGAGGCTGCAACAACAGTAGCTACGTAACTGAGAATCATAACAGGTTATACATTGGACCTGCGCTGTCTGAGTCAATGGCTTCACACATGTCTGGCTAGAAGTCTGTTATACTAGATAATTAAATATATAGGGTTAAATATTTCCATTTTACTTCAGCCAGCTCTTTTCCTCCTGCTGAGAATCTGAGCTTCCTCTGAAATCATATCATTCCTAACATATTTTCCTTTGGCTAAGAGGAGAAATAACATATCCAGAACGTTTAATCAAAAAAACTATTTTTCTACCATCACATTGTGCAGTGGTTTTTACTGTGAGAGTCTGCGATAAAGCACAGACCTCAACCACACTGACTTGGCAGAAGTACCTTCTCAATTGCACACAGAAATACAGATTAAAGTTTTTTTTAAACACCCAAACCTCTGAAAGTGGGGGGTGGCAGGTAGCCTAGCAGTTAAGAGCATTGGGCCAGTAACCGAAAGGTTGCTGGTTCGAATCCCCAACCCGACTAGGTGAAAAATCTGCCGACATGCCCTTGAGCAAGGTACTTAAATCTAATTACTCCTGTAAGTCTGCTAAATGACTAAAATGTAAATGTAAAAAATCAAAGTCTGAAGGATTAGGAACCCTGTTGCGGCTTTGGCACCAGGGCTGCTCACATTCAGTGTGACATTTGAACTCTTGCCTTAGCTAATGGGACTAAATCTAATTCTTTAACAGGTCTGGGATAATTGGTTTTCACAGGGTGTGTAAAGTTCAAAGTCAGGGGAAACCACACTAATTCCTACAGTAATTGAGCAGATCCTGCGCCCAAATAAGCTTCTTATCACCAATGAATGCCTATGTACACAATAACAAAAGAAGGACCAACATGAAAAGTTTACTGCTTTACAAATGTAGTTTAAGAGCGACTGCCCCTAAAAAGCAACTTCTTGTTTTGAAAACGCCTATGTGGTATCGATATGAGTCAGATACATTTATTATAGTGTAAAAATGTACTACAAAGTGTAAATAGGAGAATTTTGGTCATAGTCAGTCTTGTCCAAAATGGAGATTTGCGAGATAGGGGGAAAAAATTGTATGTCACGGAATGAAGGGTACCGTAGCAGTTTTCCTTGGGTTGGGTTTATTTCAATCCTGCCCACAGCTGGCAGCACACAAGTAATCATCAATTCGGAGAGCAGCTGCACATGACCTATCGGGTAATGCCCATGGTCAATTTGGTTTGACATTCGATATCCCTATGGGGCTAGTTAGGGATCATCAGTAAATGACATAGGACAATATTTTAAAATGTCAATAGCTCAACATTTATATGACTTAAAAACCTCAAACAACTATAAATTGTAGAAATTCATATAGAAATATTGAAAGTTTTTAATGATACAACTAAAAGATGTGCAACATGAAAATATTGTTCCATTTACATAGTGTAATTTATTGATGGTCCCCCCAGAGATAGGCTCTCCAATGTCAAACCAACATTGCCATGGTTGCGCACCAGCTGGCTGAAGCTAAATGGCGACTTCAAGACACAAGGCCTGGTTAGACTGTTTCAAATTATCTGGAAGGGTGAGTGACTGTGTACTGTTTAGGCAGAGTGAATGTACAAACGCTTGACACATGCTAACACACACACACAAGAGACACCCACATTAAACCATCCCCCCAAGACCACTCTTGTTTGGATTCAGTCATGGCTGCTGCATTTCTTAATGACCAAGCTGAAAAACGAGGCCAAATCGTTTTCACAGTTTCCCATGGATAATAATGACATGTTTTCTGTGGGGCCTGTGTTTTTATTTTTCTGACTGATGGCTCTTTCAGTTAAAAAACATGACAATGTCGTAGTTCATCCATTGTGGTTAGTGCTCTGCCTTCCCGTTATCTGGGGCAGAGGCACAATGCATTTTAATGATACCTTCTGAAGAACTAGAAAAGAATGAACAAAAGATGAATACATTACCTTCATATAGAGGGGTGTTGAAAGGCGATATGGTATATAATCTGTTATTAAAACCATGCGAGTCATTTCAACCATAACCAGGACATTCACACAGTACTAGCCCCAGTGCCTCTGTGGTATTGAGTGTATCATCTCTGACCAGACAGAGGATACCATTCATCATAGGATCATAGAACATAGTGGTTTGTTTGCCTGAGTACTGTGGTTAAGGGTGACTTGTGTACCAATCTTTGTAACCTTTACTCACATAACCAGTGTATGTGTATCTATGGAGATGACACTGTGGTGCCCTGTGCTCATTGCAGTGTGTGTGTGTGTGTGTGTACAGGTGACACTGCGACATGGTCCTGGTCCCAGGTGTTGGGCTGAGAAGACACACACTGAGCGGAGGCTGTTGGTCCTAGTGTGTGCACTGTCTGTTGCCTTGTTCTTCTCGCTCATCACTGTCGGGATCTTCTACAAAGAGAGTGAGTGACTGAGATTATTAAACCTGATTTGGCTAAATAATCCTGAGAAGAGAATTGACCAAACACAACCTAGGGTTGCTCCTTCATGTTCATATAATCTGCCAAGATTTTCTAAGGTACAAATCTTTACTGTACCGTCTGTATTTTCTCAGCTCAGTATTAATTTCCTTGTTTTTTGAAAAGGGAACCAAATGCCACTTCCTCATATTCAACCACCTATCAGCCCACACGACAAATCACTGTCGTCTGTTATGTGCTTTTACTAGACCATTCACCTTTCCACTCCTTTTATTCAGCTATAATTTTAATCATTGATTAAAAAACTAAACTTATTGTCCTAAAAAAACAGCCTTAAACATGAGACAGAATGAGAATGCACTAACTAGACTTTGGGTTATGAATTGTTATCCCTCTAAAAATATAAACATGTTTTCCACATCCTTTCCCAAAATAACACAAAGGGAGTTGCCAAATGCCCCTGGGCTGTCCCTCAGCTTTTGCAACTAGTCCCAAATTCCAGAGAACTTTCTAACAAAATTGTTATCCATCACCTTTCAGTCCAGTGAAAGGGAAAGAATACTCAGTGAGCTCAGTTTACACTCCTGCTTCCACAGCCAGTTAAATATATGCCAATCACGTCAAAGCCAACAAATGCCCATCTTAGAATGGCAGCAACGGACAATGGCCTGCTGAGAATTTTCCCCAACCGTGCTGCGGCATTGTCCATGAGTGAGGGAACCCAGAGAGAGGGGCCTGGCTGGGTGATTGATACCCTGCACCTGTGGAGCACATTCAGGTGTGACAGGTACAGTGCATTCGGAAAGTATTCAGACCCCTTATTCTAAAATGGATTAAATAAATAAAAATCCTCAATCTACACACAATACCCCATAATGACAAAGTGAAAACACGTTTGTAGAAATGTTTGCAAATGTATAGAAAAAATAAATATAAAAAATACCTTATTTACATAAGTATTCAGACCCTTTGCTATGAGACTCGAAATTGAGCTCAGGTGCACCCTGTTTCCATTGATCATTCTTAAGATGTTTCTACAACTTGATTGGAGTCCACCTGTGGTAAATTCAATTGATTGGACATGATTTGGAAAGGCACACACCCACAACCGTCTATATAAGGTCCCACAGTTGACAGTGCATGTCAGAGCATAAACCAAGCCATGAGGTCAAAGGAATTGTCCGTAGAGCTCTGAGACAGGATTGTGTCGAGGCACAGATCTGGGGAAGGGAACCAAAAACTTTCTGCAGCATTGAAGGTCTCCAAGAACACAGTGGCCTCCATCATTCTTAAATCCAAGAAGTTTGGAACCACCAAGACTCTTCCTAGATCTGACCGCCCGGCCAAACCGAGCAATCGGGGGAGAAGGGCCTTGGTCAGGGAGGTGACCAAGAACCATCTGGAGATGGGAGAACCTTCCAGAAGGACAACCATCTCTGCAGTACTTCACCAATCAGGCCTTTATGGTAGAGTGGCCAGATGTAAGCCACTCCTCAGTAAGAGGCACATGACAGCCAGCTTGGAGTTTGCCAAAAGGCACCTGAAGGACTCTGACCATGAGAAACAAGATTCTCTAATCTGATGAAACCAAGATTGAACTCTTTGGCCTGAATGCCAAGCGTCACATCTGGAGGAGACCTGGTATGGTGGTGGCAGCATCATTCTGTGGGGATGTTTTTCAGCGGCAGGGACTGGGAGACTAGTCAGGATCGAGGGAAAGCTGAACGGAGCAAAGTACAGAGAGACGCTTGATGAAAACCTGCTCCAGAGCACTCAGGACCTCAGACTGGGAGAAGGTTCACCTTCCAACAGGACAACGACCTAAGCACACAGCCAAGACAACGCAGGAGTGGCTTCGGGACAAGTCTCTGAATGTCTTTGAGTGGCCCAGCCAGAGCCTGAACTTGAACCTGATTGAACATCTCTGGAGAGACCTGAAAATAGCTGTGCAGCGACGCTCCCCATCCAACCTGACAGAGCTTGAGAGGATCTGCAGATACGAATGGGAGAAATTCCCCAAATACAGGTGTGCCAAGCTTGTAGCATCATACCCAAGAAGACTCGAGGCTGTAATCGCTGCTTAAGGTGCTTCAACAAAGTACTGAGTAAAGGGTCTGAATACAAACCGTGCCAATATATCCTCCAAACACCAGCTTCGAGGGCAATATCATTTTTATACAACGGGTTACCAACATATTCAAATAATAATTTACATATTTTCATTAATGTTATTTTGATAACTTTATTCATACTATTTGAACCTTCCACAAGATATAGTCCCGACACAAATCTAGGGTTGCTACCCAAGCCGGCTGGTCGTTCGTTCTATCGGTTCGGTTGCCAGAGACACAACCTTTTTGTTCTGTATCCAGTCGTTCTTTCTAAATGTTCCATTGCCATACTGGCTGACAATGTTCTTATCCCTTGCTTGCTAGCTAGCCAACTACAGCTAACTTAGTCACGTCAAACATTGCAGCCAGAATAACAACAAAGTAGCTGCATTTGTGTTTGTTTAAGCTGTGTTCTATTGACATTTATTTGGATATATCCATAACAATGAGCTAATGATGTGTAATTTTGCGTGGCGTAGAAAATGTGCTCTCTCGTCAGGACACTGTTGTTCAGAGGAGCTAGCCAACAACACAGCTAACACAATCACTTCAAACAAAGCTGTAAAGACAGCAAACTAGCTGCACTTCGTTTGACCTGTTTTCTATTGATAGTTCTTTGTATATATCCGTAAATATGATGCCGATTCATGATTTCGACTGGCTGAGAAAAGCTGCCTGCCTTTCTGTTTCATCCCAACTCCCGACACGTTCATTACTATGGGACAGCTGGAGATCGAATTTGAATATTGAAACAATGTTGCAAATGTCGGAGAGACAGACAAATCTCCGCTGTTGAAAACTAAATGTTAGTCTAAAAGAAATGTGAGAATGTCTAAATGCTTTTTATAGTGGCGATCAAATTTATAAATTGCCTTGCTGGGCTGATGAGACAGTGGATTGCGCAGTCAGATGGAACAGAGTAAATATGCATTTCCAGGGGCGCAACTTTCACTGGGGATGGGGGGGGGACATGTCCCCCCCCCACCCCCACACACACATTTTGAAATGGCATTTTTGTCCCCCCCAGTTTTAACATTTCAATGTGATACAAAACAATGCAACGGTGTGCTTTAGGACCATGTGGACGCCTCCGAGCAGTCGGGTAGGATGTTTGGAGTGTTTATCCAACTGAAAAAATTTACACTACCGTTCAAAAGTTTGGGGGTCACTTAGAAATGTCCTTGTTTTCGAAGGAAAAGCAATTTTTTGGACCATTACAATAACATCAAATTGATCAGAAATACAGTGTAAACATTGTTAATGTTGTAAATGGCTATTGTAGCTGGAAACGGCTGATTTCTAATGGAATATCTACATAGGCCCATTATCAGCAACATTTACATTTACATTTTAGTCATTTAGCAGACGCTCTTATCCAGAGCAACCATCGGTCCTGTGTTCCAATGGCACGTTGTGTTTGCTAATCCAAGTTTATCATTTTAAAAAGGCTAATTGATCATTAGAAAACCCTTTTGCAATTATGTTAGCACAGCTGAAAACTGTTGTGCTGATTAAAGAAGCAATACAACTGGCCTTCTTGAGACTAGTTGAGTATCTGGAGCATCAGCAATTGTGGGTTCGATTACAGGATTAAAATGGCCAGAAACAAATAACTTTCTTCTGAAACTCGTCAGTCTATTCTTGTTCTGAGAAATGAAGGCTATTCCATGTGAGAAATTGCTAAGAAACTGAAGATCTTGTACAACGCTGTGTACTAGAGAACAGCGCAAACTGGCTCTAACCAGAAGAGAAAGAGGAGTGGGAGGCCCCAGATCACAACTGAGCAAGAGGACAAATACATTAGTGTCTAGTTTGAGAAACAGACGCCTCACAGGTCCTCAACTGGCAGCTTCATTAAATAGTACCCGCAAAACACCAGTCTCAATGTCAACAGTGAAGAGGCGACTCCGGGATGCTGACCTTCTAGGCAGAGTTGCAAAGAAAAAGCCATATCTCAGACTGGCCAATAAAAAGAAAAGATTAAGATGGGCAAAAGAACACAGGCACTGGACAGAGGAAGATTGGAAAAAAGTGTTATGGACAGACTAATCGAAGTTTGAGGTGTTCGGATCACAAAGAAGAACATTTGTGAGACGCAGACCAAATGAAAAGATGCTGGAGGAGTGCTTGATGCTATCTGTCAAGCATGGTGGAGGAAATGTGATGGTCTGGGGGTGCTTTGGTGGTGGTAAAGTGGGAGATTTGTACAGGGTAAAAGGGATCTTGAAGAAGGAAGGCTATCACTCCATTTTGTGGATGGCGCTTGATTGGAGTCAATTTCCTCCTACAACAGGACAATGACCCAAAGCACAGCTCCAAATTATGCAATAACTATTTAGGGAAGAAGCAGTCAGTTGGTATTCTGTCTATAATGGAGTGGCCAGCACAGTCACCGGATCTCAACCCTATTGAGATGCTGTGGGAGCAGCTTGAACGTATGGTACGTAAGAAGTGCCCATCAAGCCAATCCAACTTGTGGGAGGTGCTTCAGGAAGCATGGGGCAAAATCTCTTCAGATTACCTCAACAAATTGACAACTAGAATGCCAAAGATCTGCAAGGCTGTAATTGCTGCAAATGGAGGATTCTTTGATGAAAGCAAAGTTTGAAGGACAATTATTATTTCTATTAAAAATAATTATTTCTAACCTTGTCAATGACTACATTTTCTATGCATTTTGCGATATTTCCTATTCAAACTCATTTGATGTATGTTTTCATGTAAAACAAGGACATTTCTAAGTGACCCCAAACTTTTGAACGGTAGTGTATGTCCCCCCCACTTCTAAAACCAAAGTTGCGCCCCTGGGCATTTCAACATCATAGATTTAGCAGGTGGTAACTTGTGGAATAGACATTGGTTGGAATGCGGTTTTAACCCATCAGCATTCAGGTTTAGATCCACCCGTTGTATAAAGTGGGACAATGACTGACAGTGACCTCGTCTGTGACACAACCTCTCGAGGGGCAGCCCTTCTCTCCTCTATGGAAACTCCATCTATCTATTTTTCACTGTTTATTTCAAGAGCTTAGAGAGAGAAGTTATTTTTCTGAGGTTATGTTTTGGCAGTTACCTGTAGAAAACAATGGTTTCCAGATGGTCTGAAAACACCCATGTGCGTTTTCGATCTCATTATATATTTTGGATGATTTATTTAAAGGCCCTGAAATATACTAGCTGTTTAAGCAAAGAGATAGTGTTGTCCAACTGTTGAGGCTAAAGTAGCAGTGTCTGTAAAATATATTATATACAGTATGTTTAGCTGCTTGTCCCACTCCCTGTTGGCAGCTCACCCTGGCATGTGTCGGACGGAGCCATGCGTTACTGTGGCCAGTGCTGTGATGGGAGCCATGGACCGCTCTGTGGACCCCTGCCATGACTTCTACAACTTTGCCTGTGGGGGATGGGTGAGGAACAACCCCCTCCCTGAGGGAAAGTCCCGATGGGGTCCCTTCAGCAACCTATGGGAGCGCAACATGGCCGTCATGAAGCACCTGCTAGGTAAGGTTCCTCCTTAGGGGATAGGGAGTCCTTAGCTGCCCCTCTCTCCCTAAACAACCTAGAGAAATACAAGCAAAAAGTTATGGCCTAAACTAAAAGTAGAGCATGCGTGATTTATTTTAGAATGCATTGTTGGGCGGGTTGTTTGCTTTGACATCTCGCTCAATTAGAAAGAGTCTCTTTTTGCATTTTATTGCTGGCACTGTAGTAACACAAAACAAAAATTGTGTCATTCACTTTTTTCTAGCTAATTTCAATTGGAAGAGGTAGCTTAGGGTTGAGGCTTTACCATACATGCTAAATTAGACCAATTTATCCACTTATGGAAACAACCTCGCTATAAGCAAAGATGATTGGCGATATGAACTATCCTGCTAGCATACAGTTACTGCTCTGCCTGTCCCGTCCTTTCCACCTGCCTCGCTCTGCTTGCTCCGCTCACCCGCTTCTGGTGAGTTTAGGCTTTATTGCCTCACTGTTCTTTCTACAGGTGTGTTATAGTTACGTTCCCCAGCAAGAAAACCAAACATTTCGCTCAAACCAAAGGGGGAACTAACAAAGAGTCACTGACCAACAACCAAAATGAAACCGGTGGGTTTCTGAAAAACACTCATGGGGGTGTCCACTGAAAGTTGACTAGCAACAACAACTGGGACCTAAAAGACACCCACCAGGAGCGCCCACTACATTTGCCCAAAAAGAGGCTAACAAAGAAAAACCCACACCAAACGTAAAGACAGGAACCAAACCAAAAAGTTGAGCAAAATGAACAGGGAAGATCAGATAAAGGATTGTTTGTCTAGAAATCAAAATATTGAGCACCAACTAAAGGTGATGACCCTCCACATCTCTCAAGACAACTGGAGCACTGGGCCAGTCACTCTTAAATAGCACCTGGGCCAGCACTGGTGAAACACCTTCCCACTAACGAGATGGCAACCAGCACAGGTGTAGCACATACTGACTAACGAGGTGTCACCAATCTGTGCGCCCTACGTGCTAAAGAGCTATACGGGCTGAAGTCCAACCTCAAAACATAAATGGAAAAACGAAAGCCAGTAACAGTTATCCTTTCATTGTTATGTAAGAGAAGTTTGGAGAAGACTTAACTGTAAAACATGTTGTGTTTGGCAGAGAACACCACCATGAAGGGGCTGAGCAAGGCTGAGGAGAAGGCCCAGAGGTATTACAAGGCCTGTATGAATGAGACTAAGATCGAGGAGTTAGGGGCTAAGCCTCTACAGGAGCTCATCAATCAAGTGAGTTCTCTCCTCAAGAGGCATCCTCATCTAGTCGTCTGACATGGCCCTATGTAGCTATAATGTCACGTTTGATGTGCTAATAGATGTGTAACGTATTCTTTATGACATACAGTAAATGTAAATAGTTACATACATTTATTTTTTTTCATTTATCCTTGATGTATCCATTGCCCTGATATTAAGGATCACAACCTCTCAGGTTTTAAGTGAGCCTCTCTCTGAAGGAGATCATACATTTTATTTTTCAGATGGGAGGATGGGCCCTAACTGGCTCCTGGGACAACAACAATTTCCAGGAGATTCTACGCACTGTGTCAGCCAACTACCACTGCTCCCCCTTCTTCACTGTGTTTGTCAGCACAGACTCCAAGAGCTCCAACAGCAATATTATCCAGGTGAGAGGAGAGCCAGTGGCCCCAGTGGCTCCAGGCTCAGACAGTGGCCCCAGGCCCAGACAGTGGCTCTAGGCCCAGCTACTCCCACAGGCCTTCTCCTAACTTATTTAGCTTTTGATTTACATTCCTATTTACATTTGGTAGAACATTAATCAAACATCACTTATCCCCAGATCTGCTCAGAGAGGATTTACAGTGGGGAAAAAAAGATTTTAGTCAGCCACCAATTGTGCAAGTTCTCCCACTTAAAAAGATGAGAGAGGCCTGTAATTTTCATCATAGGTACACGTCAACTATGACAGACAAAATGAGAAAAAAAATCCAGAAAATCACATTGTAGAATTTTTAATGAATTTATTTGCAAATTATGGTGGAAAATAAGTATTTGGTCAATAACAAAAGTTTCTCAATACTTTGTTATATACCCTTTGTTGGCAATGACACAGGTCAAACGTTTTCTGTAAGTCTTCACAAGGTTTTCACACACTGTTGCTGGTATTTTGGCCCATTCCTCCATGCAGATCTCCTCTAGAGCAGTGATGTTTTGGGGCTGTCGCTGGGCAACACAGACTTTCAAATCCCTCCAAAGATTTTCTATGGGGTTGAGATCTGGAAACTGGCTAGGCCACTCCAGGACCTTGAAATGCTTCTTACGAAGCCACTCCTTCGTTGCCCGGGCGGTGGGTTTGGGATCATTGTCATGCTGAAAGACCCAGCCACGTTTCATCTTCAATGCCCTTGCTGATGGAAGGAGGTTTTCACTCAAAATCTCACGATACATGGCCCCATTCATTCTTTCCTTTACACGGATCAGTCGTCCTGGTCCCTTTGCAGAAAAACAGCCCCAAAGCATGATGTTTCCACCCCCATGCTTCACAGTAGGTATGGTGTTCTTTGGATGCAACTCAGCATTCTTTGTCCTCCAAACACGACGAGTTGAGTTTTTACCAAAAAGTTCTATTTTGGTTTCATCTGACCATATGACATTCTCCCAATCCTCTTCTGGATCATCCAAATGCACTCTAGCAAACTTCAGACGGGCCTGGACATGTACTGGCTTCAAATCAAATCAAATTTTATTGGTCACATGCGCCGAATACAACAGGTGCAGACATTACAGTGAAATGCTTACTTACATCCCTTAACCAACAGTGCATTTATTTTAAACAAAAAAAGTAAGAATAAAACAACAACAAAAAAGTGTTGAGAAAAAAAGAGCAGAAGTAAAATAAAGTGACAGTAGGGAGGCTATATATACAGGGGGGTACCGTTGCATAGTCAATGTGCGGGGGCACCGGCTAGTTGAGGTAGTTGAGGTAATATGTACATGTGGGTAGAGTTAAAGTGACTATGCATAAATACTTAACAGAGTAGCAGCAGCGTAAAAAGGATGGGGTGGGGGGGCAGTGCAAATAGTCCGGGTAGCCATGATTAGCTGTTCAGGAGTCTTATGGCTTGGGGGTAGAAGCTGTTGAGAAGTCTTTTGGACCTAGACTTGGCACTCCGGTACCGCTTGCCGTGCGGTAGCAGAGAGAACAGTCTATGACTAGGGTGGCTGGAGTCTTTGACAATTTTGAGGGCCTTCCTCTGACACCGCCTGGTATAGAGGTCCTGGATGGCAGGGAGCTTTGCCCCAGTGATGTACTGGGCCGTACGCACTACCCTCTGTAGTGCCTTGCGGTCAGAGGCCAAGCAGTTGCCATACCAGGCGGTGATGCAACCAGTCAGGATGCTCTCGATGGTGCAGCTGTAGAATTTTTTGAGGATCTGAGGACCCATGCCAAATCTTTTTAGTCTCCTGAGGGGGAATAGGCTTTGTCGTGCCCTCTTCACGACTGTCTTGGTGTGTTTGGACCATGATAGTTCGTTGGTGATGTGGACACCAAGGAACTTGAAGCTCTCAACCTGTTCCACTACAGCCCCGTCGATGAGAATGGGGGCGTGCTCAGTCCTCTTTTTTTTCCTGTAGTCCACAATCATCTCCTTTGTCTTGGTCACGTTGAGGGAGAGGTTGTTGTCCTGGCACCACACGGCCAGATCTCTGACCTCCTCCCTATAGGCTGTCTCATCGTTGTCGGTGATCAGGCCTACCACTGTTGTGTCGTCGGCAAACTTAATGATGGTGTTGGAGTCGTGCCTGGCCATGCAGTCATGGGTGAACAGAGAGTACAGGAGGGGACTGAGCACGCACCCCTGAGGGGCCCCCGTGTTGAGGATCAGTGTGGCAGATGTGTTGTTACCTACCCTTACCACCTGGGGGCGGCCCGTCAGGAAGTCCAGGATCCAGTTGCAGAGGGAGGTGTTTAGTCCCAGGATCCTTAGCTTAGTGATGAGCTTAGAGGGCACTATGGTGTTGAATGCTGAGCTGTAGTCAATGAATAGCATTCTCACGTAGGTGTTCCTCTTGTCCAGGTGGGAAAGGGCAGTGTGGAGTGCGATAGAGATTGCATCATCTGTGGATCTGTTGGGGCGGTATGCAAATTGGAGTGGGTCTAGGGTTTCTGGGATTATGCTGTTGATGTGAGCCATGACCAGTCTTTCAAAGCACTTCATGGCTACAGACGTCAGTGCTACGGGTCGGTAGTCATTTAGGCAGGTTATCTTAGAGTTCTTGGGCACGGGGACTATGGTGGTCTGCTTGAAACATGTTGGTATTACAGACTCAGTCAGGGACATGTTGAAAATGTCAGTGAAGACACTTGCCAGTTGGTCAGCACATGCTCGGAGTACACGTCCTGGTAATCCGTCTGGCCCTGCGGCCTTGTGAATGTTGACCTGCTTAAAAGTCTTACTCACATCGGCTACGGAGAGCGTGATCACATAGTCGTCCGGAACAGCTGGTGCTCTCATGCATGCTTCAGTGTTGCTTGCCTCGAAGCGAGCATAGAAGTGGTTTAGCTCGTCTGGTAGGCTTGTGTCACTGGGCAGCTCGCGGCTGTGCTTCCCTTTGTAGTCTGTAATAGTTTTCAAGCCCTGCCACATCCGACGAGCGTCAGAGCCAGTGTAGTATGATTCAATCTTAGACCTGTATTGACTCTTTGCCTGTTTGATGGTTCGTCGGAGGTCATAGCGGGATTTCTTATAAGCGTCCGGGTTAGAGTCCCGTTCCTTGAAAGCGGCAGCTCTACCCTTTAGCTCAGTGCGGATGTTTCCTGTAATCCATGGCTTCTGGTTGGGGTATGTACGTACGGTCACTGTGGGGACGACATCATCGATGCACTTATTGATGAAGCCAGTGACTGATGTGGTGTACTCCTCAATGCTGTCTGAAGAATCCCGGAACATGTTCCAGTCTGTGCTAGCAAAACAGTCCTGTAGCTTAGCATCTGCGTCATCTGACCACTTTTTTATTAACCGAATCACTGGTGCTTCCTGCTTCAGTTTTTGCTTATAAGCAGGAATCAGGAGGATAGAGTTATGGTCAGATTTGCCAAATGGAGGGCGAGGGAGAGCTTTGTATGCGTCTCTGTGTGTGGAGTAAAGGTGGTCTAGAGTTTTTTCCCCTCTGGTTGCACATTTAACATGCTGGTAGAAATTAGGTAGAACGGATTTAAGTTTCCCTGCATTAAAGTCCCCGGCTACTAGGAGCGCTGCATCTGGATGAGCGTTTTCCTGTTGATTAATGGCCTTGTACAACTCATTCAGTGCAATCTTAATGCCAGCATTGGTTTGTGGTGGTAAATAGACAGCTATGAAAAATATAGATGAAAACTCTCTTGGTAAATAGTGTGGTCTACAGCTTATCATAAGATACTCTACCTCAGGCGAGCAAAACCTAGAGACTTCCTTAGTATTTGATTTTGTGCACCAGCTGTTGTTTACAAATATACACAGACCGCCGCCCCTTGTCTTACCAGAGTCAGACGTTCTGTCCTGCCGATGGAGCATATAGCCTGCTAGCTGAATGTTGTCATTGTTGTCGTTCAGCCACGACTCCGTGAAACATAAGATATTACAGTTTTTAATGTCCCGTTGGTAGGATAACCGTAATCTTAAATCGTCAATTTTATTCTCAAAAGATTGAACGTTGGCTAATAGGATTGATGGGAGAGGCAGTTTACTCGCTCGCCGTCGGATCCTTACAAGGCACCCGGATCTGCGTCCACGATATCTCCGTCTCTTCCTCACGGGGATCTGGGCCTTGTTGGGTGTCTGTAGAATATCCTTCGCAAACGCCTCGTTAAAGAAAAAGTCTTCGTCCAATGCGAGGTGAGTAATCGCTGTCCTGATATCCAGAAGCTCTCTTTGGTTATAAGAGACGATGGCAGAAACATTATGTACAAAATAAATTACAAATAACGCGGAAAAACACACATAATAGTACAATTGGTTAGAGGGCTGTAAAACGGCAGCCATCTTCTTCCGGCGCTGTTATCTTCTAGGCTTAAGCAGGGGGACACGTCTGACACTACAGGATTTGAGTCCCTGGCGGCGTAGTGTGTTACTGATGGTAGGCTTTGTTACTTTGGTCCCAGCTCTCTGCAGGTCATTCACTAGGTCCCCCGTGTGGTTCTGGGATTTTTGCTCACCATTCTTGTGATCATTTTGACCCCACGGGGTGAGATCTTGCGTGGAGCCCCAGATCGAGGGAGATTATCAGTGGTCTTGTATGTCTTCCATTTACTAATAATTGCTCCCACAGTTGATTTCTTCAAACCAAGCTGCTTACCTATTGCAGATTCAGTTTTTCCAGCCTGGTGCAGGTCTACAATTTTGTTTCTTGTGTCCTTTGACAGCTCTTTGGTCTTGGCCATAGTGGAGTTTGGAGTGTGACTGTTTGAGGTTGTGGACAGGTGTCTTTTATACTGATAACAAGTTCAAACAGATGCCATTAATACAGGTAACGAGTGGAGGACAGAGGAGCCTCTTAAAGAAGAAGTTACAGGTCTGTGAGAGCCAGAAATCTTGCTTGTTTGTATGTGACCAAATACTTATTTTCCACCATAATTTGCAAATAAATTCATTAAAAATCTTACAATTTGATTTTCTGGATTTTTTCTCTCTCCATTTGTCTGTCATAGTTGACATGTACCTATGATGAAAATTACAGGCCTCTCTCATCTTTTTAAGTGGGAGAACTTGCACAATTGGTGGCTGACTAAATAAAAAAATTCCCCACTGTACATGCACATTTACATGCTCTTTCTTGTAAAGGAGATGTTAGAAATTGTATGGTTAATCGAAGCTGCAGTATACTGTAGATCCTTTAATACTATACTGTCAAAGCAACAGTGGGGACACAGGCTCACTTTGCTCAGAGCGCTGAAATGTTTCAATGGGGTGTGAGCTGGTAGTCATGTGCTGTTCCTCTTACCTACTGTACAGGTGGATCAATCCGGGCTGGGGCTCCCCTCTCGCGATTATTACCTCAACAAAACTGCCAATGCAAAGGTACTGACAGGCGGCTGCACTATGGCTCTAAGGGTTCAACTGGGTGAATGGGCTTAAAAATTGCAAAAATTGTAGCATGATGAAAGACAGGGTAAGGGAGGACTTAAAATAGATCCGTGCCTTGATACAGAGGCCAGATTAAATTAGGAAATTAACTTTATAAATTGGCACACTATACTGAGAAACTTATCTCGCTAGATATTTATGTTTCAGTAGCTAGGTTTCCATCCAATTGGCGACAGATTTTCAGGTGAATATTCTAAAATGTACATAAAAATAATATGTTAATTTTCCCACCAGAGATGTGTTTCCATCAAATTGACTTGTTGCTGATAAAAGGCTATGCGTGACGATGTAGTGCACATAAAAATAACTTATGCGGTTACATTCCATGTACCGAATTTAAAAAAAAAAAGAAGTTAAATGGGTTTCCATCGTATTTTCAACTCTACTGATGGTTTTGTCACTACAAATGTTATATAGCGAATGTCTTGACACATGCATTCTAGTCAACAGCTCGCAGATACAGTGCGAGTATAGCCTAAATCAGGGGTATTCAACTCTTACCCTACGAGTTCCGGAGCCTGCTGGTATTCTGTTCTACCTGATAATGAATTGCACCACCTGGTGTCCCAGGTCTTAAATCAGTCCCTGGTTAGAGGGGAACAATGAAAAAACGCAGTGGAACTGGCTTCGAGGTCCAGAGTTCAGTTTGAGGGGCCTACATGATGAGATAATTATGGACAAAAGAGCGAGATTATTTTTATTGGTCAAACGGCAGCCAAGAATTGATCATCCTGTCACTAGAATAAGGAGCATCAAGCTCATCACTGTGCACTTTCACCACCCTGTGAAGTTCATCGTAACTTATTTCATCTGTAGCCTAATAAACAGCATGCGTTCCCGAGTCGTAGTGGAAGGACCACACAACTTATCATTGCGTGACTCAACGTTTACTTCGATATGATGGTTATTATATAAATATTTGGTTTTGTCTACATTTTTTTGTCGACAAATGTGCTGTTTCCATCAGGCCTGTTGTGACATTTTTTTATCCGACATGTACTTTACTGGCATAAAAAGGTTGGATGGAAACCTGGTTAGTAGGAATAGAAAACAACCAAAGGGGCAGTATAAAACCCTACAGTATCCCACTTGAACAGAAAATGAAGAAATAATAGAGAAAGAATGTATAGCTCAAGGGATAACGCTCTGCTTGTAATAGTCAGTATTTTCCTAGTGCTGGATTGTGTTTTTAATTGAATTTAACCAACATCTCTCCCTCTGTGCTGCCTACATGGTCTTGGCAGTATCTGAATGCATACCTAGACTTCCTGGTGGATTTAGGGGTCCTGTTGGGGGGCTCACAGGAGACGTCCAGATCGCTGATGCAGGAAATTGTGGACTTTGAGACCACCCTGGCCAACATCACCGTACCCCAGGAGGAGAGGAGGGACGAGGAGCTCATCTACCATAAGATCCAGGCAAAGGATCTGCCGGTCAGTACCAGCCCAACTTGCGTCTCTCTGCCCCTTCAGCTGATCCAAACATCAACACCATGTCCACCTGCAGTATCACCAGATACAAACATACAGTAGATTGAACTGTCTCAATCAACAAGTGTATTTTGAATAGATTGCATTTTTGGATTAACAGTGCCTTCTCCTAGGTCTTTCTTTCTACTTTCTGTTCATACCTGCTGATTAAAAAAGCAAAAAAATACAAATCTGATGGAAGTGCACGAGTAGATGTTGACAGTATCATTGTTTCTGTGTGTGTCTGTAGACCTTGGCTCCTGCGGTGGACTGGATGCCCTACCTCACGGATGTGTTTGCTCCTGTTCCCCTAAATGACTCGGAGCCTGTGGTGGTGTACGCCAAGGACTACCTCCAGAAGGTCTCTGACCTCATTGCAAGCACTAACAAGAGGTTAGAATCACTTCCTATCCCTTCCTTCCACTCATGATTCATATAAAAATTCTGATGGACAGCACTTTGTAATTAAGGTAACCATTGGGGTGATATGGTTTATGCAAGATTTCGGAGAGTGATATGATATGAGCAGCACAGGGGACATTATAAAACGTTATGCAAACTACATATAGAATATAACCTTTTGCTTCCTTTCCTGAAATGTTAATGCGATGAATGGTGTAATTATTTAATCTACTCCTACCTGAGCAGTGTCCTGAACAACTACATGATCATGAAGGTGGTGAGGAAGATGGTGTCCATCCTGGACAAGAAGTTCCAGGATGCTGAGCAACGCTTCTTTGAAGTCATGTACGGAACCAAGAAGGTGAGAGAGAGATGGAGATAGCGTCAGGGCTGTAAACTGGCAGGGAAATTGGCAACAGACCTACATATAAGGGTACTCAAGGGGGACCGGCTTTTCCTGCTGCCTCAGTCAGAGGTAAAGCTATATTTGCTTATAGCACAGATAAAAAATAAATTAGTGGCTGAAACTATGTGCCTATAAAGTAAACTGTAAACAGAAATTGGCATAGATAAAACTTAATGAGATGTGCACTTGTCAGTGGCGTTAAAGGGGAACTTAAAGGGACACTTTGGGATTTTGGCAGAGGCCTTTTATCTACTTCTCCAGAGTCTCTTTGTCCAGTATGAAGAAAGTTTGAGGTAATTTTGTGAGCCAATGCCAACTAGTGTTAGCGCAATGACTGGAAGTCTGTGGGTATCTACTAGCAACGCTAGTTAGCAATTGCACTAGTTAGCAACTTCCTTCAAAAAAAAAAAAAAAATGGTATCCACGAGTTCATCTGACTCTGGAGAAGTAGTTAAAGGGCCTCTGCCAAAATCCCAAAGTGTCCCTTTAATTAAACAAGGAGCTGATAAGAAATACTTTAGCTGAGTCACTGTCATCATTAGGCACACACAGTGGGGAAAAAAGTATTTAGTCAGCCACCAATTGTGCAAGTTCTCCCACTTAAAAAGATGAGAGAGGCCTGTAATTTTCATCATAGGTACACGTCAACTATGACAGACAAAATGAGAAAAACATTTCCAGAAAATCACATTGTAGGCTTTGTTAAGTATTTATTTGCAAATTATGGTGGAAAATAAGTATTTGGTCAATAACAAAAGTTTCTCAATACTTTGTCATATACCCTGTTGGCAATGACACAGGTCAAACGTTTTCTGTAAGTCTTCACAAGGTTTTCACACACTGTTGCTGGTATTTTGTCCCATTCCTCCATGCAGATCTCCTCTAGAGCAGTGATGTTTTGGGGCTGTCGCTGGGCAACACAGACTTTCAACTCCCTCCAAAGATGTTCTATTGGGTTGAGATCTGGAGACTGGCTAGGCCACTCCAGGACCTTGAAATGCTTCTTACGAAGCCACTCCTTCGTTGCCTGGGCGTTGTGTTTGGGATCATTGTCATGCTGAAAGACCCAGCCACGTTTCATCTTCAATGCCCTTGCTGATGGAAGGAGGTTTTCACTCAAAATCTCACGATACATGGCCCCATTCATTCTTTCCTTTACACGGATCAGTCGTCCTGGTCCCTTTGTTGATTTCTTCAAACCAAGCTGCTTACCTATTGCAGATTCAGTCTTCCCAGCCTGGTGCAGGTCTACAATTTTGTTTCTGGTGTCCTTTGACAGCTCTTTGGTCTTGGCCATAGTGGAGTTTGGAGTGTGACTGTTTGAGGTTGTGGACAGGTGTCTTTTATACTGAGAAGTTCAAACAGGTGCCATTAATACAGGTAACGAGTGGAGGACAGAGGAGCCTCTTAAAGAATAAGTTACAGGTCTGTGAGAGTCTGTTAGACCTGCACCAGGCTGGGAAGACTGAATCTGCAATAGGTACGCAGCTTGGTTTGAAGAAATCAACTGTGGGAGCAATTATTAGGAAATGGAAGACATACAAGACCACTGATAATCTCCCTCGATCTGGGGCTCCACGCAAGATCTCACCCCGTGGGGTCAAAATTATCACAAGAACGGTGAGCAGAAATCCCAGAAACACACGGGGGGACCTAATGAATGACCTGCAGAGAGCTGGGACCAAAGTAACAAAGCCTACCATCAGTAACACACTACGCCGCCAGGGACTCAAATCCTGCAGTGCCAGACGTGTCCCCCTGCTTAAGCCAGTACATGTCCAGGCCCGTCTGAAGTTTGCTAGAGTGCATTTGGATGATCCAGAAGAGGATTGGGAGAATGTCATATGGTCAGATGAAACCAAAATAGAACTCTTTGGTAAAAACTCAACTCGTCGTGTTTGGAGGACAAAGAATGCTGAGTTGCATCCAAAGAACACCATACCTACTGTGAAGTATGGGGGTGGAAACATCATGCTTTGGGGCTGTTTTTCTGCAAAGGGACCAGGACGACTGATCCGTGTAAAGGAAAGAATGAATGGGGCCATGTATCGTGAGATTTTGAGTGAAAACCTCCTTCCATCAGCAAGGGCATTGAAGATGAAACGTGGCTGGGTCTTTCAACATGACAATGATCCCAAACACACCGCCCGGGCAACGAAGGAGTGGCTTCGTAAGAAGCATTTCAAGGTCCTGGAGTGGCCTAGCCAGTCTCCAGATCTCAACCCCATTGAAAATCTTTGGAGAGAGTTGAAAGTCTGTGTTGCCCAGCGACAGCCCCAAAACATCACTGCTCTAGAGGAGATCTGCATGGAGGAATGGGCCAAAATGCCAGCAACAGTGTGTGAAAACCTTGTGAAGACTTACAGAAAACCTAATTGCCAACAAAGGGTATATAACAAAGTATTGAGAAACTTTTGTTATTGACCAAATACTTATTTTCCACCATAATTTGCAAATAAATTCATAAAAAATCCTACAATGTGATTTTCTGGAGAAAAAAAATCTCAATTTGTCTGTCATAGTTGACGTGTACCTATGATAAAAAATGACAGGCCTCTCTCATATTTTTAAGTGGGAGAACTTGCACAATTGGTGGCTGACTAAATACTTTTTTCCCCCACTGTATCTGAGAAAGATCCTGTTCCCCTGGCCTTGCTTTCCTCTGGGGTCACACTGTCAAAACATACCAAGAGCTTTCTCATCCTGGGGAGTTTGTGTGTGTGTTTATGCACGTGTGTGTGCACCAGTGGCGGTCAGTGCCGTTTATGATGAGGGAGGACTATTTTTTATTTTCATAAGCATGGCCTTATTTCTATTACAGCATGTTGGATGACTGTCATGCATATTCCATTCACCCAGTTCAATGTAACATTGATAGGTTTAGGCTACTACATGATACTCACATTTTCCCTATACCCATCATGAGTTTGCTACAACCTAGCCTATAAATGAAAGATTACAACGTAGGTGCACACAGGTCGAGAGAAAATGTTGAGATGACAGACAGTGACACATGGACAGACAGTGACACATTCAAAAGCGCCTTGCACACTCTTGCCTGCATCTAGCTTATCTAGGGTGTGATGATTAGTCCAACAGTTGCAAACAAGAGTTTCTATTGGACAAATTCAGGTATTTTTATCCCTGTTTCGTTTGCTTCCGTTTTAAGAAAAAAAATTCAACAGAATCAGCAGAATGAATACACCGCTGATCACGCATAAACACAGTTCCTCCTCTATGCAATCTCCTCCTCTCACCTTTTCCCTTCGTTTGTGGACTTCAATGAACAACACATCAGCTGTATGTGTTTGGAAAAAACCTTTCCAAACTATGTCATAACCGCTTACACACAGCCTACATCATTGTCCCCATATTAGCTAAGGTAACGTCCTAGTCAACATAGGTAATAAAACTAATGTATTAGTAAACCCGCTACAATCAAACAATAACGTTAGTGTATAGTCAGTAAGCAGTTACACCGGTGAGCCCCGGTGGCAATAACTTAATCAATCCAAAAGCTTACCTTGACTTGGAAGAGTTCCAGTGTTGTGTTGGATACATTTACATTTTAGTCATTTAGCAGACACTCTTATCCAGAGCGACTTACAGTTAGTGAGTGCATACATTTTTCATACTAGCCCCCCATGGGAATCGAACCCACAACCCTGGCGTTGCAAGCGCCATGCTCTACCAACTGAGCTACAGCTAGCTAACATAGCATCGCTCTGTTTGAGCTGGGTGTTTGAGTAACTAATCTAGCCAGCTGCATTTGCTAGCTAAGTAAGTGAAACTGAAACTGAAAAAAAATGACACTCTCTCCCTCTTTCTTGCTTCTCCTTCATTTTTGAATTAATTAATCTGCTGAAAACTGTTCAACTATTGTCTTTCTCTCTCTTTGAGTCAACTACTCACCACATGCACTGCACTGCTAGCTAGCTGTAGCTTATGCTTTCAGTACTACATTCATTCTCTGATCCTTTGATTGGGTGGACAACATGTCAGTTCATGCTGCAAGGGCTCTGATAGGTTGGAGGACGTCCTCCGGAAGTTGTTATAATTACTGTGTAAGTCTATGGAAGGGGGTGAGAACCAAGAGCCTCCTAGGTTTTGTATTGAAGTCAATGTACCAAGAGGAGGACGGAAGCTAGCTGTCCTCCAGCTACACCATGGTGCTACCTTACAGAGTGCTGTTGAGGCTACTGTAGACCTTCATTGCAAAACCGTGTGTTTAATCAATTATTTGGTGGCGTGAATATATTTAGTATAGTTTTATCTAAAAATAATGTTTTTCAATGTTTTACCATTTTTATTTTTATGAAATTCACTGAGGAGGATGGTCCTCCCCTTCCTCCTTTGAGGAGCCTCCACTGGTGTGCACAATTCCTGAAAGCCTCTACACAACACTTTTAGCACCTCTCCCTTTCTACCCCCCACTCACTGTGTCAATGTTTCCCCTGTCTCTACTCCTATCTCTCGTTCTCTCGCTCACCTGTTTCCACTCTGTTGACCTCTCCCTTTCCCCCTTTCCTCTGTCTGCATAGTCTTAGTTTGGATTCTAATATTCCCAGTAGTCGAGAGGAAGTTGGGGACGATAGGGCTGTCCTGTTGTTGCCAATCTCTGAGAGTCTTACAAAAACAACAGTCAGCCCTTTTAAAGGGGAACATGCTGTCTCCCTACACACTCTGATAAAGGCTTCACCTCCAAGGCATAGCCATGGATTCCAAGGAAATATTTTTTAGGTCATGGATTCCAAGGAAATATTTTTTAGGTCATGGATTCCAAGGAAATATTTTTTCTTCAAAAGCAACACTGTACTACTTATTTCATGCTTGAGGGGCATTTTAAAATCTAATACAGTTACAGACTGGGTTGATATCATGCAGTGTTTTCAAGTATTTGTATAGGTTTGGTATAGTCTGAGAGACAGTGCTATCTTGTGTGTAGGTGATGTCAGTGTTTTTGTGTATAGGTGGTTTGGTGTCATAGTTCTCATGTGTTTGGTGTGATGTTTCAGAGCTGCACCCCACGCTGGAAGCTGTGCGTCAGCGACACAGACAGTGCCCTCGGCTTTGCTCTCGGGGCCCTCTTTGTCAAAGCCACCTTCGCTAAGGACAGCAAGGCCATTGTAAGTGTTTCAAGGTATCGCCCACGCATGCACTACCTACCTCCACTGTGAGCTGCCACTGGGTGAGATTCTGACAAGCCTTTCCTTTTCCCTGTCTGTCTATCAGGCAGAAGATATGGTCTCTGAGATCAAATGGGCATTTGAGGACAGCCTGAAGTATGTGGACTGGATGGACCAGGGGACCAAAAAGGCAGCCAAAGAGAAGGTGGGAGAGATGGGTTGCTTTGACTAAGTTGTAGAAAGATGTTTTCCACTGCTGGGGAAAGGAACTTGTCATTACACAGACTAGCAACTCCGGAAAAGTTTATTCCCTTGTAACTAACATAAGGTATGTTGCAGCAATAGCATTTCCATTGTATTCCATAAGAGATTGCCAGACAGGACACAGAAAGCATAGTCCTTATTGCTTTATCGTACTGCTCGTGAAACAGTAACTCTGCAGTGCCATCTGGTGTTAGCATCTGTCTCAATTCACCTCATCTGCTCTGTTATAGGCTGATGCCATTTACAACATGGTTGGATATCCAAAATTCATAATGGACCCCAAGGAGCTTGACAAAGTGTTCAATGATGTAGGTAAATATGTGATTACATTGAATATGCATACTTCTATATTATGAAGTCCATGTCTCATCATATGTTGATAAAAAGACCCAACTCATTTATGTTATTTTATTGTAAGACACCCTGGTTCTGAGGGTTGCCAAATTTACAGTATCTCCTGTTTGCATTGCTTGTGTGTAAACCTCTTTCTCTCCCTAACCTGATTCCCCTCTTTCTCAGTTTGAGGTGGTGTCTGACCTGTATTTTCAAAATGTCATGCAGTACTACAACTTCTCTGCCAGAGTGACTGCGGACCAGCTAAGGAAAACCCCCAACAGAGACCAGTGAGTGTCTATAACCCCCCCCCCCCCCCCCCCCCCCCCCGTTGCTCGCCTCTCTAGGGAGGAGGTCAAATGCTCTGACAGGTACAAATTCCCATTCTGCTGACTCTATGGAATACTACTGGCATCCAGAAACGTTCCCCGGCAGCCAATTTCCCTCAGCTGAACTGATATTTTTATCTCAATACATAGTATAAGAGAGCAGTTTAGGGTTCTCATGCTTTCACACTGATCTCTAGTCAACAGCCTAGCTAAGGGGATAGGGGAGAGTCAACGACTGGTTGCCACCCTGATCTCAGGCTTTTGTTCCCTGTCTGTCTTATATCCTTTGTCTTGCATACACAGGTGGAGCATGACCCCTCCTACAGTAAATGCATACTATAATCCCACCAAGAATGAGATGGTGCTCCCTGCAGGAATCCTTCAAGCTCCTTTCTATAGCCGCTCATGGCCAAAGTAGGTCCCTCTTCCCTTTTCAGTTCCCTAATACCTCCCCATCTCAGGAAAAATTACAAGTACACCACATTTGTGTGTGTGCCTGCGTGAATTGTATACAGTATGTGTGTGGTGTCTCCTTGAGTGCCTTCACATAGCCCAGAATGTAATTGCTTTGTTATAAAATGCTTTTATTTACTTGAAAGGATTTTGTTGAACTGTTGAATACATTTCCAGGGCCCTGAACTTTGGGGGGATTGGTGTAGTTATGGGACATGAGTTGACACATGCTTTTGATGACCAAGGTAAGACTTTGTATTTTCATATACGTTGTAGTGTCTTAACTCTTGTTACTTTATATGGGAGACTCAGAATAAAAGGATGTGAATATAGAAGTTTTTCTACAAACTAAAAGACTCATTTTAGAACTATAGCTAGGCTGTACACTTACAGTACCTGGCAGGGGAGACACCTTGATCATGAAGGAGGTACACACAGGGTGAGGCTCGGCCCTCGAATTCCCCAGATGTGGGAATCTCTACTGCATAATTTGTGGTAGTGGGGGACTATGTCCGCACCCCCCCCCCCCAAAAAAAATAATTATTATTATTATTATAGGCTGTAATTTCTGTGAGTTGTAAGCATCACACCAATCAAACATATGGCACATTATGATTTCAAATGAGGTCTCCCTTTCTGAAGCATATTTGGCTTTATGTTAAAGGGAGGGAGTACGACAAGGATGGGAACCTCCGCTCCTGGTGGAAGAACTCGTCTGTGGAGGCCTTTAAGAAGCAGACCCAGTGTATGGTGGAGCAGTACAGTAACTACAGCATCAACAAGGAACCCCTCAATGGAAAACAAACCTTAGGAGAGAACATAGCTGACAATGGTGGCCTGAAGGCTGCCTACAAGGTTTGTATGATAGGGAGGTGTTGTTAGGGTGGGCTAGGGGGGAAGTAGACTTGACAATTCAACTTACAAACACGCATACTGAAATGTGCAGACGTTTCAGAATCATCAATGTGGGATGCAGTATTTGGAAGGTCTGAGGGCAAGAAAGAGACTCTTTAAAAATAAAAATAAATGTTTTACTGTTCTCTATGGCAAGAGGAGGATAATGCATGATGCCTGTAACATGACCCTTGTCTGCTTTGAAGGCTTATGTGAACTGGATTGCAAAGAATGGAGAGGATGCCACACTGCCCGCCCTGGGGATGACTAATCTTCAGTTATTTTTTGTTGGATTCGCCCAGGTTTGTGCCACTTACAGTACCTCCATGTCTGTGGCAAATTTAGTAATGCATTCTCTAGCATGCCTGCCTTCAACATTGTTATGTATTAATTTGAATGACCTATTACATTGATCATGTAAATAAAGGACTATTCACTCTAAAATCCTTAATAATATGTGTCTGTGCTTCCTGCTATGTGTAGGTATGGTGCTCAGTTCGAACTCCGGAAAGCTCGCATGAGGGCATCATCACAGATCCACACAGTCCGTCAAGATTTCGAGTTATTGGCACCATCTCCAATTCCCATGAGTTCTCCGAGCACTTTGGCTGCAAGGCAGATGCCCCAATGAACCCTAAACACAAGTGTGAGCTTTGGTGATGCCTAGCTACACATTGGTCGGTCTGGCAGGTGGCAAAATGGGCACTGGGGACATGGAGCAAAATAGAGGCAGAGGTAAAGTCTCTAAGGAAGGAGAGTACTGGTCTCGATACCACTGAAAATCTTACCGACTATACCGTTCTCATGGTCCTTATGAGGACTGAAGCTGGAAGTTGAGCCAGCCCCAACTTCCTCCATAAAGAAAATGTGTTATAGAAATCAGCCTCTCTTTCCCCAATGGAACTCTGAAAATGTGCCTTCATGTTCACATAAAGGAGGGACAATTTTAACACTGGAAACCAAAGGAATGGTTCTAAAAAAGGGGAAAACGAATGGGAACTTCTCTCAATCAGGTTTTATGAAGTTGTCATATGCGTTATTTTTCTACAGGGAGTGATATTTATTTTTTGTTTGTATCCAATCAATCCACCTCTATATGTTGTGTCTTCAGTTATTGTATATGTTTAGACTGCAAAATAAAATGACAAGAGTTGCAATTCCTGGATTTGGACTGAGATATAATCCAGAGGAAACAGTCAATCACATCTACAGTATAATACCAGTCAAATTCCTGTCATAACAAGTGGATTGTAAAAGCCATATTTTATTATTGCCCATGATTGAGCCGGTCAATGAGCTATATGTGTAGGCCTAGCTTGTTTCTGCATCAACAAAACCTAACACTACATCATATAATTTGTTTAAAGTCTGATTGGGTTAATGTCTCCAGTATATGCAGTAGTGGTGTTGTAAGGAAGTGACCCTCACAGAATTGCTGAATGCCTGATATGATAAGACATATTTGAATATATTTTTTAATCAGAGCATTCTGAAACTTAAGGATGTACTGAACAAAAATATAAACGCATCATGTAAATTGTTGGTCCCATTTTTCACAAGCTGAAATAAAAGATCCCAGAAAAGTTCCATATGCACAAAAAGCTTATTTCTCTCAAATGTTGTGCACAAATTTGTTTACATCCCTGTTAGTTAGCATTTCTCCTTTGCCAAGATAATCCATCCACCTGACAGGTGTGGCATATCAAGAAGGTGATTAAACAGCATGATCATTACACAGGTGCACCTTGTGTTGTGGACAATAAAAGGCCCCTCAAATGTATTTATGTCTGTAATAAAGCCTTTTGTAGGGAAAAACTCATTCTACATGGCTGCGCCCCTGCCCAGTCATGTCCATAGATTAGGGCCTAATTTATTTAAATTGACTGATTTCCTTCTATGAACTGTAACTCAGTAAAATCTTTGAAATTGTTGCATGTTGAGTTTATATTTTTGTTCAGTATATTCAGTGGTGGAAAAAGTACTCAATTGTCATACTTGAGTAAAAGTAACGATTCCTTAATAGAAAATGACTCAAGTGAAAGTCACCCAGTAAAATACTACTTGAGTAAAAGTCTAAAAGTATTTGTTTTTAAATGTACTTAAGTATCAACAGTAAATGGAACTGCTAAAATGTACTTAAGTATCAAAAGTAAAGTAAAAGTAAAAACCATTTCAAATTCCGTATATTAAGCAAACCAGCCGGCCCAATTTTATTTTATTTTTAATTGACGGTTAGCCAGGGGCACACTCCAACACTCAGACATAATTTACAAAAGAAGCATTTGTGTTTAGTGAGTCCGCCAGATCAGAGGCAGTAGGGATGACCAGGGATGTTCTCTTTATAAGTGTGTGAATTGGACGATTTTCCTGTCAAAATGTAACGAGTTCTTTTCTGTGTCAGGGAAAATGTATGGAGTAAAAATTATATATATATTTTTTGGAATATAGTGAAGTAAAAGTTGGCAAAAATATAAATAGTAAAGTACAGATACCCCAAAAAACTACTTAAGTAGTACTTTAAAGTGTGTTTACTTAAGTACTTTACACTACTGAGTATATTAACCATTGAACAAGTCACATAACAAAAATAGTTTTACCATTCAGTATCTGGTCATGCATGACATGACTTCTCTAATTGTTCTAATCTCATAGAAATGTTGTCACCATTCTATTTCGATGGCCCATCTGAGGCTTCATAGTGACACATTTAATGTAATGATGAGCCTCCGTTGTATTCCCAAACATTAAAACTAAATTAATAACATGTAAATTGATGGTTATCAACGCTAGATGTCGCTGCACACGAACAATACAGTACCGAGGACAGTACAATCTACTACAAAGTTCCCTTCTGCCTCTAAATACACCATCGGTCCATCATTATTATGTGTATAGATTACAGTACCTGAACCTGATTACATTTGTATACACATTATTCAGTGAGTGGTTCTTGAGAATGACCCTATACATATAGCAGGAGACAGTTTAGTTTACACACACACTTCAAGACAGCCACCACAGTTAAAATAATAAATACCATGCATTCTTTAAAAATAGCATAAAGCGTAGTTATTTAGAACAAGAATAATGCAGTACTCAATATACATGAATGTAGGCCTATGTGCCAGTCAGTATAGATAATTGGCCACATGAACGCAAGCGTCATTTTCTATAGCTGTAGTTAAGACGAACATACCCGTAATTGGACGAGAATAGCCGAATCATCTGTCCTACTGGACTGGAAGCGGCCGCAACGCCATGTTGACGAAGTCTCCCATCTCCGTGGAAAAATGATTATAGAAAAATCTATCGTTGAAAACAAATGTTAAATTTTCGAAGGAGAAAAGACGCCGGCGATAGTGCTCGGAAGAACTGAACCGGATCTGCAGAGGTCCAGGCGGGCAAGGGAGGCAAACCTCCCACTGTCCCCATGAATAGCACCACAGACCCGAACAGCGACTTTCCATGAAAAAAAGCTATTCTGAGTTGCTATAATAGCTAGCTAGCCCTGTCGGCAAAAGGACTTGCGGCCTGTTTCAATAATATTCAACGCTTGCTATATTTATGAAAGCTAGATATATTTTGTATCAGTATTTATTAGTGTATTGTTTTCTTTTGTTTATTTTTTTGCAATGAGTTTGCCGGCGAAAATAGTCCCAAAACCCGCCACTGTCGCAGTAAGTGGACCTGGAACTGGCCCGTCTCCGTCGAGCCAACTGCGGGCTACCCTGACCTCGGTGTCTTTACCGTCGGGAGCCCCAGGCGCTCCTCAGCCGAACGCCTTGCCGCCTCCTCAGTATCCTTCATTGACAAGAATAACCCTGCCATCTCTTGGTCAAGTATTCGGGGGAGAAACATTTAGGTAACTAGCTAGTAGGTAACGTATTGGTGAGCGGTTGGGTGCGGGTGAATGACTGATGTTTCCAAGAACAGGGAGGGGACAATTAGCTTGCTAACGTTAGCTAGCTAACAGATTAGTGGTTTATTGACAATTTGCTAAAATGGCTAGCTAGTCAATTTAGCTAAACTGCAGATAATGAATTTTATTGGCCAATGCAATTTGAACTGTTGTGCGTGTGGGGATCAGAAACTGCGGGCTAGACACAATTTCACGAGTTGGCGTAGCTAGTTAGCTAACTAACTGCTAGAGGGCCACCGCACCGGCTTTGTTCGGTTTACCGGTAGCTAGCTAACTAGTCAGCCACTTTCATATTTGCAGCTGTAGACACGTAACTAGCTAATCCGGCTAACATATTGGCAAACTATTTTATTCGGGCCAGTATTGTGTGAGAGACGAGAGGGTTGCGGTTTGGGTGGACTAGATTTTGTAGCCATCAAAACGTAGTTAGCTAATCGTCCTAAAACTATTTTCTTGCTACCTCGTATTAGTGAATGTAAACTAGCTGGGTACAGTAGTAACCTAGCTAACTAAGTTGGGCCTTCTCCCCGGTATCCATAAAGGGATGCTAACTGTATTTATTGAGTTAGCTAACTAGGCCGTGCGTTAAACCGGGTAGTAGATGGCAGCCGGTGCAACACCGGTATGCCCATCTTGACACGGTAGTGACGCCACATGCATATTTGCTGGTAGGCTACGTTAGCAACTGTAGTACAGTGTAATGAGTTTTATCCAGTTTGCGTTTACTGGTATTCCTATTTTATTTGTAGTTGGGGATATACATATTTCATGATTGTATGAATGATATTCAGTAAGCCTATGTCAAGTCACTGCATATTGAAACTCATGGCTTTTGGATTCTTTTGAGAGTTACCCTTGCTGTCAAGTTTGAGTAGCATCAATATACTTTTTGGAAACAGAAATGGATCAAGATTATTTTGGTGATTATTAGTTCTCAAAGATGATCTTGTTTAAAAATATATAGCTCCATTATAATTTCTACATACTTTATATCTGGTTTTAGCCTTTTAAGTTTACACTGAAGACGTTTTATCCTGAACATAATTTTCTAAAACAAATATATATTTTTTTGAGTGGCGGCAATGATTTGGCTAAATGAATATAGGGGAAATACTAAAATGAGATGCATCAAACTATGCTGATTTCTATCTATATAGAAAAACATCAATGTCATTAAGCTCACTGACCCTCCTGGTGACTTCCCCTCCTCTCACTCTGTGTGTGGTCAAGAGTGTGGGAGCATGTTATTCTCTGTCTGCCCTCTGCTTAACTAGCCTCTCAAAGCACTTCATGATGACAGAAGTGAGTGCTACGGGCGATAGTCATTTAGTTTAGTTACCTTTGCTTTCTTGGGTACAGGAACAATGGTGGACATCTTGAAGCAAGTGGGGACAGCAGACTGGGATAGGTAGAGATTGAATATGTCCGTAAACACTCCAGCCAGCTGGTCTGCGCATGCTCTGAGTACTCTGCTATGGATGCCGTCTGGGCCTGCAGCCTTGCGAGGGTTAACATGTTTAAATGTCTTACTCACATCGGCCACGGAGAATGAGAGCCCACAGTCCTTGGGAGCGGGCGAAGAAGGTGTTTAGCTTGTCCGGAGCAAGACGTCGGTGTCCGCGACGTGGCTGGTTTTCCCTTTGTAATCCGTGATTGTCTGTAGACCCTGCCACATACGTCTCGTGTCTGAGCCGTTGAATTGCGACTCCACTTTGTCTCTGTACTGACGTTTTCCTGTTTAATTGCCTTATGGAGGGAATAACTACACTGTTTGTATTCGACCATATTCCCAGTCACCTTGGTTAAATGCGGTGGTTTGCTCTTTCAGTTTTGCGCAAATGCTGCCATCTATCCACGGTTTCTTATTTGGGTAGGTTTTAATAATCACAGTGGGAACAACATCCGCTATACACTTCCTGATGAACTCAGTCACCGTGTCAGTGTATACGTCGATGTTATTCTCAGAGGCTACCCGGAACATACCCCAGTCTGCATGATCAAAACAATCTTGAAGCATGGATTCCGATTGGTCAGACCAGCGTTGAATAGACCTTAGTACAGGTACTTTCTGTTTGAGTTTCTGCCTATAGGAAGGGATGAGCAAAATGGAGATCAAAATCATGATCTGACTTGCTGAAGGGAGGGCGGGCCTTGTAGGCATCCTGGAAGTTGGAGTAGCAGTGGTCGAGTTATTTAGCTGTGCGAGTACTACAGCCAATGTGTTGATAGAACTTCAGTAGCGTTTTCCTCAAATGTGGTTTATTAAAATCCCCAGCTACAATAAATGCTGCCTCAGTCCAGTGTAGTTCCTTGAGGGCCGTCGTGGTATCGGCTTGAGGGGGAATATACACGGCTGTGACTATAACTAAAGAGAATAATACGGTAATACGGTCGACATTTGATTGTGAGGTATTCTAGGTTGGGTGAACAAAAGGACTTGAGTTTCTGTATGTTATCACACCATCAGTAGTTAAACAAACACAACCACCTTTCTTATTCCTGGAGAGTTCTTTATTCCTGTCTGTGTGATGTACTGAGAACCCAGCTGGCTGTATGGACGGGGACAGTATATCCGGAGAGAGCCATGATTCCGTGAAACAGAGTACGTTACAGTCCCTGATGTCTCTCTGGAAGGAGATCCTCGCCCTGAGCTTGTCTACTTTATTGTCCAGAGACTGAACATTAGCGAGTAATATACTCGGAAGCGGTGGATGGTGTGCACGCCTCCTGAGTCGGACTAGAAGTCCACTCCGAATACCTCTTCTCCGCCGGTGCCGTCTTGGAGCAGCTTCTGGGATAAGTTCAATTGCCCTGGGGGGTACGAACAAAGGATCCATTTGAGGAAAGTCATATTCCTGGTCGTAATGCTGGTGAGTTACCGCCACTCTGATATCCAAAAATTATTTCCGGCAGTATGTAATAACACAAACGTTCTGGGCTAATAATGTAAGAAATAACACACAAAAAAACAAAATACTGCAAAGTTGCTTAGGAGCTAGAAGCAGAGCTGCCATGTCTTCCTCTCCGGCAACTGAGTTAGGAAGGTTGCCTGTATCTTTGTAGTGACTGGGTGTATTGATACACCATCCAAGGCGCAGGCTAGACCTGCAGGCTAGACCTGGGTCGTCTGAATGCCTACTCAGTATTTTTTAAATATTAAAAAAAAATCTCCAACAGTTTGAGAACATTTCAACATGCATACATAACGCACCTGTCCTGAACTCTAACGGGTGCTATACGGCCCTACATGACCTCTCTGTTGGGTACATATTACTCAACTGCATTGCACAGTATAGGCTAGTGTTAATCTACTTCTAGTCTTAGCTGTTCCTACTGCTTTACAGCTCCACTGCATATATAGTGAACTTTACAAGTCCACTGCAGATATGTATACTGAATGTAGGGGTTACCCTGCTCAATAGAGCATACAACTACCCATGACGCCACATTCATTAATTTTAACAAGTTACTTTGCGCATGAACCCTGTTTCAATAATAATAATGATAATAATAAGCAAGACAAAACAATTGTATTAGAAAAGTAAAATGGAAGAAAAGGATGAAGCAATCAATGTCAGTAGAGAAAATAGGATTGAGGAAAAATAAAGAGTAAAGAGTAGTGATGGGGAGGGGGAATTGATAGTTACATAGCTTGACTCCAAGTATCGATTGAGAAGAAAAAAAAGGAGAACTAAAACTAGTCTGCTGTTTCTGCTCCAAACCGCCGTAATTTTTAATCCTATAGCTTGTTCTCCATCTTTTTAAATAGTGAGACATGTTTTGAGCACTTTTAGTCCCATAACTGATCAAAACTCATTTTCTCATGCTCTCTCGTCTCTCTGCAGCAGACATATAGTGAGCAATATGTTTGGAAAATCAAATCGCAATATCGAATAGCAATACATACAGAATCGTAAGAATTGCAATACATATTGTATCGGCACCTAAGTACCTTGATAATATCGTATCGTGAGGTCCCTGGCAATTCCCAGCCCTTGTAAAGAGTGAGCGAGTGAGAAGGGAGGCCTTTACTTCCCGGCTCAGCCCGGGCTGCTGTAGGCTGACCTGGGCCTTTGTTGGGAGACGGTGGGAAGAGCAGCCTTGGCCTCTCGTGCTGCATGCTAAGCAGCACTGCCATTGTCTGGGGTGTGCAGTAGGGATGGGGGTTTGACATAATTTCACTATTTGAATAGTATCATGAATATTTGTTGGATATCCGGATATTCTAAATACATGTTTTTATTTTTAACGTACATTTTTAAACTGAGCACTGCTGCGTGAGGGAGAGGCTGGCGCTCCATTGCTGCAGCGGAACAGGCTGAGAGAGAGATGGGAGTGAGCAGACTAAGGGAGATGCCAAGGCAACTCAGCTACAGCCAAGACTAGCTAGCTAACTTGCAGCAGCCACAATGAGTACGTTTACATGCACACAATACGATTATTGTGGATAGTCAGATGAATATAATAGTTTGTTTAAAACGTTTACATGCTTTGCAAGAAGAACGATTTCCCTAATAATCCTGTTTACATGGACACATCTGAAATCAGGCTACCTGATGAGACTTAAATACAGAAAATCGGCAATCAAAATAAACGTTCTACCACAGCGACCATGTAATTTCTGCAAAGCCTACTTGATTGTGAATTTGGACATATAAAGTTTGCTCGCGCAAAAGAGCTGACTGAGGCTTGCGCTGACTGTACTGGCACATGCACAGATCAAATACACCGCTGGAATGCCGACTTTAAGCAGTTTACGTGTCTTAATAATTTGAAAGATTGCTTAGAGCACCAAGGGTTTTAATCGGTATATGCAACCTTACGTTGATTAAGATAAGCAGAGTAAGGTGTTGACATGACTATTGCCATACTCTGCCGTAATCTGTTTAATATCTAATTATCATTGTGCAGATAAACATACTCAATTGTATTTAGAAACAGTGCCTCTCTTGACTGGAGTAGCCTAGGGAAGCTAGCTAGCTAGGCTAATTGAGGCCACATGATGCACTTTCTCCACAACCCAATTCAGATAAAACAAAAGCCTACCTGCTCGTTGTCGCCTACTCCTTTTTAAATCCGTAATTTGATTCCATCTTGCATTGCATTAGTGAACTCTCACTCCACTTACTTGAGCCATCTTTGCCGCTTTGATTGGCCAACATAAACAACAAGCTACACATGTGAATGCTACTGGTCTTTTTATTGGCTGCAATGTGCAAACTACATTGAAAAGTTTGTTTTATTAAATTAATCATTTGAAATGTCCTGGTATATCCTTGTATGTAACAATGTCACATGGCTATTTTAAATTAATTTAGAAAAAGGCTTTTCGGTTTAAAAAAAGGCCTATAAAAAAAGTCAAGTATTCAAATACTAACGTCCATTCGGATATTCAAATAATCGTGCACATCCCTAGAGTGCAGCAGCACAGGGTGTCTCTCTGGCAACCAGGAGCACCATCTCTGCCCACACACAGTTATTGTATAATTGTGTAACTGACTTATTATGGCTGAAGACTGTCATGAACATTTAAAGGGAAAGGGGATACCTAGTCAGCTGCACAACTGAATGCATTCAACCGAAATGTGTCTTCCGCATTCAACCCAACCCCTCAATCACAGAGGTGCTGGGGGCTGCCTTAATTGACGTCATCGGCGCCCAGGGAGCAGTTGACATTGATGTTTATCTATGTATATAGAGACATCTACATAGTTCTCATCTCAGTGTTTCCCTTGCTCAAGGGCAGAACGACAGATTTCTCCACCTTGCCGGCGCTGGGATTTGAACGAGTGACCTTTCGGTTACTGCCCGACGCTCTTAACCGATAGGCTACCTATAACAGTCATAACAGTTTTAATAATTTATTTTAAAAAACACTTTTAAAAAAATGTTTAACTTCATATTCAAGTCGACAAACTTTACCCAAAAGCAGCAAAGTAAAAGTAAGCTTGGTTTACATCTAACAGCCAATATACAGTCGTATGAAAAAGTTTGGGCACCCCTGACAATTTCCATGATATCCATTTATATGGGGCGGCAGGTAGCTTAGTGGGTAAGAGCGTTGTGCCAGTAACCGAAAGGTCGCTGGTTCTGAGCCGACTAGGTGAAAAATCTGTCGATGTGCCCTTAAGCAAGGCACTTAACCCTAATTGCTCATGTAAGTCGCTCTGGATAAGAGCGTCTGCTAAATGACTAAAATGTAAATGTATAAATAATTGGGTGTTTTGGATCAGCAATTTCATTTTGATCTCTCAAATAACTGATGGACACAGTCATATTTCAGTAGTGAAATGAGGTTTATTGTATTAACAGAAAATGTCCAATATGCATCAAAACGAAATTAGACCGGTGCATAAATTTGGGCACCCCAACAGAAAAATCACATCAATATTTAGTAGAGCCTCCTTTTGCTAAAATAACAGACTCTAGACTCTTCCTGTAGCCTCTAATGAGTGTCTGGATTCTGGATGAAGGTATTTTGGACCAGTACCGACACTGGCTACACAGCCCCACAGCATGATGGAACCCCCACCAAATTTTACTGTGGGTAGCAAGTAGGGGTGTAACGATTCGTTTTAACAACGATTCGATTTGTATCACGATTCGTGGTTGTCGATACGATTCAAGGACGATATTGGTTCATTTAGAACGATACGATCCGAAACGATTCAGTGACTTGAAATCGATTCAGTAACCTTTTAGCCAAAAATTCAACCAGTGTGACTGAAATAAATACCTGGATACTGGACAGTGCAGGTGAAGTTTCCTAGATTCCTGTTTCTTGTAAGGACCGCAATGGTGGCTTGATAATTTCTCGCTCGTCGGCTTCTCTGTTGTCGGCTTCTCCTCTGTTGTCCGCTTCTCCTCTGTTGTCCGCCATGCTTTGTTTTGTTGTCTTGGAGCCTTTGCGCTGCTGCTGGCGCGATGACGTCACGGATAGGCAGACTGAATCGAGTAATGTTTAAAGCCTTTATCATTAAAAGTGCTAAGAAAAAACATCCATATAAAGTCTGACGTGCTTAAATCCAATGGGTTATTTCCTAGTATCGATACAATCGATTTATTAAATTTTAAAACGATGTTAGATCGATATATGTTGTCCAAAAGGCCAACTCGCCGAGCACAGATCGATGTTGTTGGATCATAGGAATATAAATCGATACATCGATGTAGTAGATGGATCGTTACACCCCTAGTAGCAAGTGTTTTTCTTGGAACGCTGTGTTCTTTTGCCGCCATGCATAACGCCCCCTGTTATGACCAAATAACTCAATCTTTGTTTCATCAGTCCACAGCACCTTATTCCAAAATGAAGCTGGCTTGTCCAAATGTGCGTTTGCAAACCTCAAGCGACTCTGTTGGTGCCGTGTGTGCAGAAAAGGCTTCTTCCGCATCACTCTCCCGTACAGCTTCTCCTTGTGCAAAGTGCGCTGAATTGTTGAACGATGCACAGTGACACCATCTGCAGCAAGATGATGTTGTAGGTCTTTGGAGGTGGGCTGTTTTTGACCGTTCTCACCATCCTTCACCTTTGCCTCCAATATTTGTAGCCTTACCCTAAACCATAATGTTGAACAATCTTTGTTTTCAGGTCATTTGAGAGTTGTTTTGAGGCCCCCATGTTGCCACTCTTCAGAGGAGAGTCAAAGAGAACAACAACTAGCAATTGGCCACCTTAAATACCTTTTCTCATGATTGGATGCACTTGTCAATGAAGTTCAAGGCTTAATGAGCTCACCAAACCAATTGTGTGTTCCAATTAATCAGTGCTAAGTAGTTACAGGTATTCAAATCAACAGAATGACAAGGGTGGCCAAATTTTTGCATAGCCTATTTTTCACATCTGATTTAATTTCATACAACTTAATATTGCTACACTAAAAATCTTTGTCTGGACAATACTCCAGTACTCAGCTTTTATTAGAAAATGAATGGCATGCCTCTGTGATCATTTTCTGTGACGACAGAGTAAATTATTATGCAGCCTCAGAGGGGTGCCCAAACTTTTTCATACGACTGTATGTAAGAATGCTGTTCATTGACTATAGCTCAGCCTTCAACACCGTAGTACCCTCCAAGCTCATCATTAAGCTCGGGGCCCTGGGTCTGAACCCCGCCCTGTGCAACTGGGTCCTGGACTTCCTGATGGGCCGCCCTCAGGTGGTTAAGGTAGGAAAAAACCCCTCCACTTCGCTGATCCTCAACACAGGGGCCCCACATGGGTGTGTGCTCAGCCCCCTCCTGTACTCCCTGTTCACCCATGACTACGTGGCCACGCATGCCTCCAACTCAATCATCAAGTTTGCAGACGACACAACAGTTGTAGGCCTGATTACCAACAATGATGAGACTGCCTACAGGGAGGAGGTTAGGGCCCTGGTGGAGTGGTGCCAGGAAAATAACGTCAACAAAACGAAGGAGCTGATCGTGGACTTCAGGAAACAGCAGAGAGAGCATGCCCCTATCCACATCGACGGGACCGCAGTGGAGAAGTTCCTCGGCGTACACATCACTGACGATCTGAAATGGTCCACCCACGCAGACAGTGTGGTGAAGAAGGCGCAACAGCTTTTGGCTTGGCCCCTAAGACCCTCACAAACTTTTACAGATGCACAATTGAGAGCATCCTGTCGGGCTGTATCACCGCCTGGTACGGCAACTTCACTGCCCGCAACCGCAGGGCTCTCCAGAGGGTGGTGCGGTCTGCCCAACGCATCACCGGGGGCAAACTACCTGCCCTCCAGCACAACTACAGCACCCGATGTCACAGGAAGGCCAAAAAGATCATCAAGGACATCAACCACCCGAGCCACGGCCTGTTTACCCCGCTACCATCCAGAAGGCGAGGTCAGTACAGGTGCATCAAAGCTGGGACCGCGAGACTGAAAAACAGCTTCTATCTCAAGGCCATCAGACTGTTAAATAGCCATCACTAGCCGACTACCACCCGGTTACTCAACGCTGTACCTTAGAGGCTGCTGCCCTATATACATAGACATGGAATCACTGGTCACTTTAATAATGTTTACATACTGCTTTACTCATTTCATACGTATATACTGTATTCTATTCTACTGTATTTTAGTCAATGGCACTCCGACATTGCTCGTCCTAGTATTTATATATTTCTTAACTCCATTCTTTTACTTTAGATTTGTGTGTATTGTTGTGAATTGTTAGCTATTACTGCAATGTTGGAGCTAGAACACGAGCATTTCGCTACACCCGCAATACCATCTGCTAAATATGTGTATGTGACCAATAAGATTTGATTTTGATTTGATTTGAAACCGCTCAGGGATTTCACCAAGAGGCCATTGGTAACTTCAAAACAGTTACAGAATTAAATGGCTGTGATGGGAGAAAATTGTGGATGGATCAACAACATTGTAGTTACTTCACAATACTAACCTAAATGACAATGAAAAGAAGGAAGCCTGTACATAATACAAATATTCCTAAACATGCATCCTGGCACTAAAGTAAAACTTCAAAAAATATACTTTATGTTTTGAATAAAAAGTATTATGTTTGGGAAAATCCAATACAACATATCACTTGTGTACCACTCTCTTAATGCTTTCAAGCATGGTGGTAGCTGCATCATGTTATGTGTATGCTTGTCATTGGCAAGCACTAGGGAGTTTAAGGATAAAAATAAACGGAATAGAGCTACGCACAGGCAAAATCCTAGAGGAAAACATGGTCCAGTCTGCTTTCCAACAGACACTGGGAGACAAATTCACCTTTCAGCAGGACAATAACCTAAAACACAAGGCCAAATATATACAAGTTGCTTACCAAGACGAAATTGACTTTTCCTGAGTGGCATAATTGGTTTTAATTTAAATGTAATGTATGGCTAGACTTGAAAATGTCTGTCTAACAATGATCAACAACCAACTTGACAGCTTGAAGACATTTTAAAAGAATAATGGGCAAATATTGTATAATCCAGGTGTGCAAAGCTCTTATACTTACCCAGAATGACTCACAGTTGTAATCGCTGCCAAAGGTGATTCTAAAATGTATAGACTCGGGTGTCAATACTTATGTAAATGAGATATTTGTGTATTTCATTGTCAAAAAGTGTGCTAATATTACTAAACATGTTTTCATTTTCACACTATGGGGTAGTTTGTGTAGATGGGTGACCAATTTTTTTTTTTTTTATCCATTTTGAATTCAGGCCGTAACACAACAAAATCAAATCACATTTTATTTGTCACATACACGTCTTTAGCAAATGTTATTGCGGGTGTAGCGAAATGCTTGCGCTTCTAGCTCCGACAGTGCAGTAATATCCAACAATTTCACAACATGTACCCAATACACACAAATCTAAGTAAGGAATGGAATTTAAGAATGTATACAGATATGGACAAGCATATCTTTCTTGGGGTGCTCTAAGTTGATGTTATGTGTTTCTGGCATTGAGAAATAGGTGCTACACTCCCTTTTTAAGCATTTATTTGTTGTAGTGGGAACAGCAACTTAAGAACTCTATAATTTAAAAATGTATATATTTTTATTTAGAAATGATTGGCTTCTGTTCCGTTCCTACAACACTATGTATTGTTTTAAAAAAAAGTGTGTATTACAGTGTCTGTAATGAAGAAAAAATTAATAATAATCTTTGAAAACCTGTAGCTGTTGAAATGAAAACATGTAGCTCCCCTCTCTTCCCTACAAAGCAAACACAATATTGATGAGTATAATGTAAAACTGGAGAAGTTAATGCATGATCCCATAATAATAGGTTTTCAATATTGCTGACCAATTTAAGATCAATTTGATGTAAAGTTACTCCCCCATGAAGCCAGTAGAAAGAAATTGCAATAGTCAAGATCAATAAATGACTCTTAGTGCAATATAACGTAGGAACTGGTTCGCTCAGACTCTCTAAAAAACTTTATGTGATGTGTACACATTAGGAATTTTCCATGAGACTGACCAGGTGAAAGCTGTGATCCCTTATTGATGTCACTTGTTAAATCCACTTATATCAGTGTAGATGAAGGGAAGGAGACAGGTTAGAAGGATTTTTAAGCCTTGAAACAATTTAGACATGGATTGTGTATGTGTGCAATTCAGAGGGTGAATGGGCAAGGCAAAATATTTAGTGCATTCGGAAAGTATTCAGACCCCTTGACATTTTCTACATTTTGTTGCTTTACAGCCTTAATCTAAAATGGTTTAAATTGTTTTTTTCCCCTCATCAAAGGCCACTCTAAAAGGTGCAGTTTTGTCACACAACACAATGCCACTGACTGCAGGAATGTCCACCATAGCTGTTGCCAGAGAATTGAATGTTAATTTCTTTACCATAAGCCGACTCCAACGTTGTTTTAGAAAATTTGGCAGTACGTCCAACCGGCCTCACAACCGCAGACCACGTGTATGGTGTCGTGTGGGCGAGCGGTTTGCTGATGTCAACATTGTGAACAGAGTGCCCCATGGTGGCAGGTGGGTTATAGTATGGGCAGGCATAAGATACGGACAACGAACACAATTGCATTTTATCGATGGCAATTTCAATACACAGCGTTACCGTGACGAGATCCTGAGGCCCATTGTAGTGCCATTCATCCTCCGCAATCACCTCATGTTTCAGCATGATAATGCATGGCCCCATGTCGCAAGGAACTGTACAGAATTCCTGGAATCGTTCATCTTTCCCTCGATCCTGACTAGTCTCCCAGTGGTTTTTGCTCTGACATGGACTGTCAACTGTGGGGCCTTATATAGACAGGTGTGTGCCTTTTCAAAATTGTGTCCAATCAATTAAATTTACCACAGGTGAACTCTAATCAAGTTGTAGAAACATCTCAAGGATGATCAATGTAAACAGGATACACCTGAGCTCAATTTCGAATCTCATAGCAAAGGGTCTGAATACTTATGTAAATATGTTTTATAAATTTGCAAAAATGTCAACTGTTTTCGCTTTGTCATTATGGGGTATTGTGTGTAGATTGATGAGGGGAAAACATTTAATTAATCAATTTTAGAATAGGGCTGTAACGCAACAAAATTCAAGGGGTCTGAATACTTTCTGAATGCTGTGTGTGCTCAAAATCTGTTTTGTATTCCGCAGATTTCATTTAGAAAAAGCCCATGTTATCACACACGAACCTGCAGCCACTAGCTACAGTGGGGAAAAAAAGTATTTAGTCAGCCACCAATTGTGCAAGTTCTCCCACTTAAAAAGATGAGAGAGGCCTGTAATTTTCATCATAGGTACACGTCAACTATGACAGACAAAATGAGAAAAAAAAATCCATGAAATCACATTGTAGGATTTTTTATGAATTTATTTGCAAATTATGGTGGAAAATAAGTATTTGGTCACCTACAAACAAGCAAGATTTCTGGCTCTCACAGACCTGTAACTTCTTCTTTAAGAGGGTCCTCTGTCCTCCACTCGTTACCTGTATTAATGGCACCTGTTTGAACTTGTTATCAGTATAAAAGACACCTGTCCACAACCTCAAACAGTCACACTCCAAACTCCACTATGGCCAAGACCAAAGAGCTGTCAAAGAACACCAGAAACAAAATTGTAGACCTGCACCAGGCTGGGAAGACTGAATCTGCAATAGGTAAGCAGCTTGGTTTGAAGAAATCAACTGTGGGAGCAATTATTAGGAAATGGAAGACATACAAGACCACTGATAATCTCCCTCGATCTGGGGCTCCACGCAAGATCTCACCCCGTGGGGTCAAAATGATCACAAGAAAAATCCCAGAACCACACGGGGGAACCTAGTGAATGACCTGCAGAGAGCTGGGACCAAAGTAACAAAGCCTACCATCAGTAACACACTACGCCGCCACGGACTCAAATCCCCCTGCTTAAGCCAGTACATGTCCAGGCCCGTCTGAAGTTTGCTAGAGTGCATTTGGATGATCCAGAAGAGGATTGGGAGAATGTCATATGGTCAGATGAAACCAAAATAGAACTTTTTGGTAAAAACTCAACTGTCGTGTTTGGAGGACAAAGAATGCTGAGTTGCATCCAAAGAACACCATACCTACTGTGAAGCATGGGGGGTGGAAACATCATGCTTTGGGGCTGTTTTTCTGCAAAGGGACCAGGACGACTGATCCGTGTAAAGGAAAGAATGAATGGGGCCATGTATCGTGAGATTTTGAGTGAAAACCTCCTTCCATCAGCAAGGGCATTGAAGATGAAACGTGGCTGGGTCTTTCAGCATGACAATGATCCCAAACACACCGCCCGGGCAACAAAGGAGTGGCTTCGTAAGAAGCATTTCAAGGTCCTGGAGTGGCCTAGCCAGTCTCCAGATCTCAACCCCATAGAAAATCTTTGGAGGGAGTTGAAAGTCCGTGTTGCCCAGCGACAGCCCCAAAACATCCCTGCTCTAGAGGAGATATGCATGGAGGAATGGGCCAAAATACCAGCAACAGTGTGTGAAAACCTTGTGAAGACTTACAGAAAACGTTTGACCTGTGTCATTGCCAAAAAAGGGTATATAACAAAGTATTGAGAAACTTTTTTTTACTGACCAAATAATTATTTTCCACCATAATTTGCAAATAAATTCATTAAAAAACCTACAATGTGATTTTCTGGATTTTTTTTTCTCATTTTGTCTGTCATAGTTGACGTGTACCTATGATGAAAATTACAGGCCTCTCTCATCTTTTTAAGTGGGAGAACTTGCACAATTGGTGGCTGACTAAATACTTTTTTTCCCCACTGTAGCTTGTCAGTTGACGTTCGAAATTGGCGTTCTGCCCACGGAGCAGTGACAGAGTTCTATTGGGCAGCGGGACACACTTTTCACGGCACTTAGATACAAAGTGATTTTCGTAGCAGGTTAGGAGAGTATTTTTTCTAACCCTTTTCCTAACCTTAACCTCAGTCTCCTAACCTGCTTCGTTATGGAAGGATAATGTCCTCAAACTCGGGTTGGGCAGTATCCAGATTTTCATACCGTTCTTGTACCATACCAGGGTATATGGTATTACCAGCAGTACACACAAGGGATGCTATTTCTTTCCAAATGGGGGAAAAAATGACTAATTAGGGAAGCAGGGATCTGCTGTAACCAAGAAGCTTGATCTTTCAAGCTAGCCACTTAGCTATCAAGTTAGCAAACCAAATGCATAGCTGGAGCCCTGAGGTGGAGATAATTTATTTGGCACATCTAAGATAGTTATCTTAAAAGTTATAAGCAGTGGCATAGCATGAGCTTTAGGGCGCCCCAAACAAACAAAAACAAATTGACAGTATTGAAAATGTTTTTTTTCTTCTAAATACCCCGCCCAAGCCTACCTCACACTGATTAAAAGCCCAAGCCACACTTTGATGGCTCTTTTTAACACAGGAGACTTCTCATTAAAATTATAGTAAAGTCAACCTTACATTTTCTCAAGAACCTTGCTCCAAGATCTGCTAAAGGCGTCTGAATAAGCTAACTTCCCATGTATTGTCAGTAGTAACTGTAGTGAGAGGCAGTCCCAGGCCACAGCAGGCAGCGTCTTGAACCTTGTGTTTATTCAGTGCTGTGAGAACCTGGTCTGGTGGGCCAACGGAACGGAGCACAGTGAAGGGGTGGTTTTGTGTCTGCACCATCTTGGCTGTCTCCAGTCACTTCCTGTGCCTCCACTCTGAACCCAGTGCACTCTGCCTCAGGTAGGCTATAGCTCCAGGCTGCTACAACTACAGACTGGGAGGGAGCCTCAGGGTTAGTCACTGTGCTATTAGATGGGTAGAGGAGAATACTCTGTAGTAGATACAATTTGCATATCAATGCTATAACAAAAATGTCTGTTTCTTGTCATTATAAAGTGTAATGATTTCTTCACTCTTGAAAGTGACTCCTTTCTCTGGGCATTCTGTGAGTCTGGTGATTCAGAAGGTCATTTGAGATTTTGTTCATTTAGGCCAACATTTTGTTCTCACGGAAACACTTTTTAGTTGATCTAATTTGTCTGCAGAACAGTCAAGTCAGCAGAAAATCCTATTTGACTTTCTAACACTGAACTACTCCCTCTCCCTTTCCTTTCTCTTATTCTATCAGCACCTCTCGTTCTCTCTCTCTCTCGCACTCCCACATACACACGCCGCACATAAGTGGCTTTACATGATGATACAGGGACACAGCGGCTTTTCCAGTTGCTTTTCCTCCTTTGCTGGCTCTAATTGGGAAAAGTCGGTGGAGGGTCTTGGCTACTGTACGTTCAAAGGCAAAATAGGGGTCGGGATAGGATGCAGGATAGTGCCTGTAGCAGTGGCCCCAAAATGATTGGTAATGAACTAGACATTGGATTGGTAATGAACTACTAGACTGTTGCAGAACCTGGTGATCTGTGTCAGAGCCTGGATACCTGAACCTGTACTTGAGATCGGCTTTGGGGTTAGGTTACAGGTCTGGGCTGACCTGGCAGGAGGCAAAGGAGCAGAGTGGCTTAGAGGGTTGGTTTTTGTTAACATCATGGTACAGTGCCAGTGTCTACTGAGCTGTGATAGGTGCCCTTCACCGATCAGAGTGTTTTACATGCATGTAAAAAGGTTGCTGTCCGGGGCAGACCAGGGTTTCCCTTCCCAAGTTTCACTGTGTTCTGTCTGCTGCATCAAAACATGACATGTTTTCTAATGAAGCTGAAGCCTAGGTTCCCTACAGTTGCTAAAGCTCACTTGTTATCCAGTCCCTATTGGCCACAGGTAGCGATGAGCTGATTACCTGGCTGTGCATAATTGTACAGACATTAATTTATTTTGTCTGATCCCTTGGCCTTTTGTAACTCTAATAGATGACATATTTTCCTCCGCTCTCGCTGCAGAAACTAATTGAAGCTCAAACTAATGACTAATTAGTGTGGTCAGCAACTCTCATGGCTGTAGCTGGTGCTTGCAGGGTTGAATGGGTAGTGCCAGTTAGGGCTGGCACAATTACCGTTAACCGTGTAACTGACGGTTATGGATGAAGACAGTCATGAAAATACAATAACCCTCAAAACGGTAAACATTTTTTTATAATATTAGTTTTTTGTGTGTGTGTGGAACGAACAGCTGACGGATGAAGGGACGGCCGGTCATTTGTGCAGTAGAGTCAGTTTCTGCAGTAACTTGGATGAACTCTTTACAACGTGATGAAACGTTTGTTTCTCATTGCTGAAACAAGCAAGCAAGTCTTCGGTGTCTGCAGTCATTTGGCTGACCAGTAACCGTCATCTAAAATTTCATGACCATCACATCCCTAGTGCCATTGCCTCTGAGGGTAATATGTGGGTATGCATGTCATTATAAGGCCCAGTGGAATTGGGCTTGTATAACAAAATATGGTAGCTAGGACACTGGCCTTTGTTGACAGCCAGTTCTTTCCCCTCCAGTCGCCCTTTAGATCAAAGTCTAAGCCACATTTTGCCAAATGTATCAATGGATTCACACTTGTTTATGAATCATATTGTGTTAACAAAATCTTGCTTTGCACATGCAAAGGGATTTGGTTAGGCAATTCATCACTACATCGCAATTGCAGCAATCAGATCAAATTGTAATTCCAGTAAGAGACATGCGGTCCCTCCTGCCAAATCCCTGGCGGTGTCAGCTGTCTCGTCTCACTTGATCATTTTCCCCTCTGCTGTCGCGTGGCCTGCTAACCTCTGACCCCTGGAGGAAACGTCCTTGCTGCCTGCGAATCACATTCCCTTATTGTCACTACCCCCTTATCTCCAGCCCCTCTCACACAGACACACCACACAAGACCGCACCGTACCAGGATTCACTCCTGTCTGTTTTATCCCTAGACTGTGGCTATAGCTGTCCCCCTGACCATGTTAAAGGTTAGTGAAGTCACACTCACAGTAGGGATCTCCACTCAGACTCTGTTTGGCTTTATTTAGCACCTCCAAGTGCCTTTTTGATGCTCTATTTCCTCTTCCACATAAGGGATATTTATACCCTACGGAGACTGACCCTACGGAGCGTAGCGCAGTGTCGTTTTTCGTCACAAAAGGGGCGGCTCCTTGTAGTGCGCTGTGACATTCTATGTACTCCGTGCCACATGAAAATTGTAACGTGCCATATCATTCCTTGCATAGTCATGGGGGCATGGTTGTGTAGGCAATGAAGCTCGCTTGGTTCCTTAATCTGATCTATAGGCTATGCATCAAAGTAACCTATTTTGCATTGATAAGTAAATATAATCTCAGCGACTGTTCAAACAATAAACCAAACAACATTGTAGCCTTATTAGAATCCCCCCCCAAAATGAATTTTGTTTTAGAAGTAATAACTATTTATTCCAGGCTATTGGTAAAAACAGCTGTGAAATATGTACTTTTTCTCTGCGACCAAAACAGGATGACATTCTACTTTTAGAATACATTGAAGCAGCATATCAAATTGCGATAATGTAGGTTACAAGTATAAAAATATTAGCCAGGGCATATTATTTAATTCTGAATCTGATTATTTCACATGGCGATGTGGGAAGCTAAAGGGCTAGATAGCTTGCAGTGTTTAGCCAACTTGCTAGCAAGGGAATACATTTACATTTGAGTCATTTAGCAGACGCTCTTATCCAGAGTGACTTAGTTAGTGCATTCATCTTAAGATAGCTAGGTGGGACAACCACATATCAGTCATAGTAAGTACATTTTTCCTCAATAAAGTAGCTATTTTGTTAACACCAATATGATTCATTAACAAGTGCCAGTCCATTGACGCATCTGGCAACATGACTTAGACTTTAACAAGACAAGAGAGACTCTGATTTTGCTTTCACAACAAATGAGAAGATGAAAATAACCTCTGTCGCACCCTTGTGAATGTTGCTATTTTGGAGTCTGGACCTGCGAGGTATCATGTTACCAAAAGGTGCACATTACTCTAAAGAAAATCTGACTCCACCCAGCGCACGAACACCCGTAGATCTACGCACGTTAAGTGTGGAAACCTATAGCAGGCCCTCTTTATGCTGCGTAGCTGCTGTCTCCAGTTCCACCGTTATAAAACATATTGGGAGGAGTGGTGGTTTTTGGCGGGAAGCCAGGGGAGACTAGGGCCCCTGCAGGCAAGGAAAGAGTGAGGGAGAGAGGGATTGGTGGGAGGAGGGCGGGATTTGGGGAATGACTAAAAAGTGTCAAGAGGGGAAAGAAGAAAACCAGGCGTTCTATTTCCCTGAAATCATGTGACCAGTGTGTGTGCCGCTGTAAGTCCCAACAAACCGCCTGAGCAGGTTACTGAGCTCCTCTATCTGTCTGGCATTCCCCCTCTTTTCATCCTCCTCATCACTCCATCATTGCAGTCACTGATGAAATCAAAGTTTATTTGTCACATGGATACAGGGTGTAAAAGGTACAGTGAAATGCTTACTTGCAAGGTCTCCTCAACAGTGCAGTACACTATCAAAATATTAACAAATTAGTAATAAAAAGCAGTAAAAAATTGTGATGTTGGAAATATATACACAATAAGAATATACAGTAAATACTATGACATTTGCGAAATTGAACACAACCTGATAAACATCAGTCATGACTCATGATCACATGTTAACAACCCTATCAGGAAATAGAAAGACCAGACTGTCCCTGGATAAGGGGTTCTTTAAGTAGACTAGGCCTAGATGTGACACAGTACATTTCAGGAATTTATTTTCAGCAGTCATGATTGACCTATTAAGTTAGTAATAGATTCTAAAATGAACTTTGAATTTGGTACCTTGAATGAAACTCGTTTCTTGAGTAAAATAGGAATCGGCCATCTGGAACACGATCATTCCTAGAGTAGGAGTTTTGGAAGTCCATGTCGGGATTTCCCTTTGACACACGCTCCCTGGTAAAGGTACACAGTGTACTCTTGGAGATGGGGCATTTAGGGAGGGGGGCCAGTGGTGTCCGGGATGGGGAAACATTGGCTAAAAACCTGCTAAAGGAACTAGAGAACTTGAGGACAAAGATGTGATAAACTTGCGATGTATGAAAGTTTCAATTTAAAGACTTGAATGTTTTTGCCAGATTTATTAGCCGTAGACTGTTTAGAACAATGCATCAATATCCCAAAGCATGTGAATGTGTGTTGCTCCTGCTGTTGTTGAGGTTGTTGATGTCCCCACCTTTTACCCGTTTTGGCCTTAAGTTGACACTTTTTCAGAATTTTCCTTAATATGACGCGTCCCAGGTTCTCTCGGGTTCAGCCATCCCTGGATGACCGCATCTTCCCCACACAGCCCGGTGTCGCTGCCGTCTACAGCGTGAGTACATATACCCTGCACCACACACACTCACACATTCCTACTGCACCACATACCCATACGCTCATACCACACACACTCTGGTTGTGAACCTCGCAAGCAAACCTCAACCACATCTCAGGTCTGATGCACAGTCTGTTTAGTTCTCACATTCATAAAATCTAGAAAACAAAGGCCTGGTGTGTGTATGTAATGTTGCGTATGTGTAATGTATGACAGAAACAGAAGGGAGATCACTTCTCAACCTGACCTCGGCCTGCTGCTGGAAAGATGTGGCTTTCACCTCAGGGGCCCACTGCAACATAGTGATTCATAATAACCGTCAGCATCACACCCCACCTACCCCTGCTGTGCCCCCAGTCCACTTACTCTGATGCATGAGCTGACCCCCTCTCCACTGCAGTGTGTGTGTGTGTGTCTGAGCTGCTGCTCTGCTAGATGATGCTGTGCTGAACTGGAGGTAAGGGTCTGTGAGGGGGAGGAGACAGGAGACAGGAGCCACCCATACATTGGAGATGATGCTGTGGATTATTTGAGAACGTATGAAAAATAGAACATCATTTTCAGAACCTCTGCTTGGAAACCAGACACCGGCATCTCTTCCTATTGATTGTGGTCCAGTGGAAGTAAAGCATAAAGGTTTATACACAACAGGAGTCGAAAACCAAATCTGTAATAATGCACTGAGGTTATCAACTTTGCTATCTCACTTGTATTTAAGTTGAATACAGATTTGTGCGCAAGGTAGTTTTGTCATACGTTGTCTGATGTAATTGAGGTCCTATCACGTCATGCTAGCTAGTTGATAAGGACATACACAGCATTGAGAAGTGTCAGTTGCAAATGACTGTGTGGGATTGGTTAGCGGTTTGAAAGGCTTTGGTCTGCTCTGCTGCTGAGGAGAGGGCTGCTTTCTGGACTCTCTTCCCCTGCATGTGTGGCTCCTGCCCCTCCCCCACCCCGACTGTCACACTGCGTGTCAGTGGAATCAGTCACCGGCAGAGACTCCTCCCCTGGCAACAGAAGTCAGATTAGCTGCTTTATCCTGGGTCAACCAGGGGAAATGGGCCACACAGAGAGAGATGCTAGGGAGAGTAAACCAGCGTTAAGAGAAAAACAGTATAATTTTGTCGTAGGACAAACAGAGGAGTGTTACCGCTACCTCACAGAGACTCCTGTGCAGAAGCAGCAGCAGCGGTGTAGGCAGCACCTGCCTGCCTGCTGCCTGCATTATCTGCTGTGCCAGGCCTGCTGCCGCAGCAACACCTGCAGTGGGTTACAGCTCACAGTAGAGCACAGTGGCAAGGCAGGGGGATAGTACAGCATGAAGCACACTGCCTGCAAAACACTGCAAAGGGAAAGACCGGGCAGCACTTCACAGCCAGGGCAGAGCCTGAGTCTGCACAGCAGGGCACAACACACTTCATGTCCAGCATAGGCTCCTCTGCACAGAAACAGACAGGGGTTAATCCCTGCCTTAGCACCTTATTTATATTCCTCAGCAGGAGCAAGTCTAATGACCTGTGGAATCCTGTGCATGTGTGACTGTGAACATTCTCTGGGTGATTCTTTGCCAAAATGTATACAGCTTCAACACACTAACAAATACCGGATATCATGTAACTCAACACACATACAAGCATATACCCTCTATCTTCCTATGTCTTCAGTGACTCTTTCATTTTGTAATCATCTGATGTCCTCTCTATCTCTCTCTGTGTGCTGTAGGTACCGAGGCACCCTGGTCCTCCCTACACAACTCACGACTACACAAAGGGACACCCTAACCTGGCGGGCACGCCGCCAGGGCATGCCCACTCGCAGGCGCTCTCTCAGGTATCATTACCCACAGCTTCCCCATATCGCTACCCTAAGGGCTGGGAGGCAGGCGGAGGGGTGAGTGTAGCCGAGTCTCCGCCGTCATCCTCTCTGCATCTGACCATTAGTCTGTCCGTCCGTCTGCCTGTGTGTTTGTCTGTATTTCTCTCGCTCTCGCTAACATCTTTATCAAAATGCCTGTTGCAGCGTGCTTCGAGTGTGTGAGTTTGTTAATGAGTTAAATACACAGAGTGCCTGTTGATTGGTCGACGGTTGTGTTTTTGTAACTCTGTATGTCCTGTGCTGTTTGTCAATAGTCCAAGAGAAGCACATTTGTCTTAATGATCAGAATTCCATAGGACATCAGCAGCTTCCAGACTGCTGCGGCGCTCTCTTTTTTCCTCTCTGCTCTCCATAAGAGCCTGCTAAAGGGGTCATCAATTTGTCACTGAGACAGCAAGTCAATTACATTGCTTTTGCTGTGATTTGCTAGTTTCTCCTACTGCCTTGAAGTGCACACGCACACGCACACACATACACATAATCAAAAACACTTGGTTGCAATTCCATAATGTGTCAGCCTTTGCGGAAGCTGTGTGTGTGTGTGTGTTGAAAGGGTTCCCATGACCCTGTGTGTTCACCATGGTCCCCCCAGCCCACACACTGCCTCGGCCTGAAGGAGCTGCTCTCTCTGGCCTAATAATAGTGTCTGCAGCCGGTGGCACAACTTTAATTATCCCAGCTATATAGCCACACCACCAGCCTCTCATGAGGACAAGAAGAGCTGCTTAAATTCCCTACACTGCACACATGAAGTGATGCGATACAGGGGCTGGTATTATAAAAGCTCCTTGGAGATGTAGTCAAGCACAAGATATCCCCATATTTAGCTCTCAGGCCTAACCCCTGCAGAATGTACCAGATAGGCTGAGACATTGGTCTTTTTCAGTGTTTAACTAGACTACTACAGTAGATTTACCATGCTAACACACACACTGTCCATTATTCTCCATTGCTGAGGAGAACAACAGTTTGGTTGGTCTAAATAATTGTGAACTCAGGTGAAATGTCCAAACTGATGAGTCATCCCATCTCTCATCAGCTTGTTCTTAACTACTATTTTCCATCTCTCTTCCCTTTTTCTCTGTCCTAAATACGACCCCTTCTCTCTGTCCTTTCCTCTCTTTCCTACATCCATCCATCCCTCTGTCCCACCCCTATGACAGTCTCCATACACCACTGGACAGAATACTGGCTCAGCACCTCTAGTGTACTCTCCTCAGACCCAGCAAATGAACACACAGCCGCAGAGTCGCCCGGTAAGTGCCCGTTCTCTCTCTCTGCATCATTCGTATGTATTATGACTGGTGTGCTTTGGGAAACCCAGACAGATCATGTTTCATTTTGATTGGCCTGGAGGGGTACGGTGTCATCTGAGGTAGTGATTGACATGTTCTGGGTTCAGTAATGAGTCTGATGACGTGTCTTCCAGGAAGTCCTCTACACACCCTCTGGCATCTGCTGTGTCTGTGATGCTTTCCAGTCTTGAGTTATCTAAAAGTTGTTGATAATCATTCCCGTAAATGGTGTGATCATTTTGTGTTACCTGATTTTACAATGTCACCCAGTCATAATGCATTTATTCAGTGTGCCAATGACTTTAAGATGATATACTTAAAGGATTGTACTGTTCTATCTGCACTTTCAATGTAGTCATCCATGCCCAGCCCCAGCCCCAGCCCCCCTGTCATATGGAACCACCAGGTCTGCATCATCTCCTCTAATGGCAGTAAACATGACAACGTGGCAGATCTACTGCTCTCTCTGTGGTTTTGTATTACCGTGCCTCAGTGTGCCCCTCATTGTTCATCTTGTCTCTCTGTCTCTCTTTGTTACTGTCCTCCTCTCTCTGCTTTGCCATCGCTGCCTCACTCTCTTTCTGCCGGACCTCTCACCTTCTCCCCATCAGTTTGCGACGGGCCCTCGACCAACCCACCATCAGGTAACTTACCCCATTTTGTCTGTCCTCCCTTCTTTTCCCTTAGCAAGAACTGCTTAGTGCACTTTACCACACTACTGTTATTGGTTGGCAAAGAGCTTCTGCTCTCAGTGGAAATAGGCCCTGTTTATATAGGAAGTCAGTGTTTCCCAACTCCATTCCTCAAGTACGTTTTGGCTTCCCAGTAGATTACAACGGCGATGGACAGAGTATGTTGCCACTGCTCAATGAGAATAGCCTATGCAGCTGCCAACACCTCAAACGTGTTGACGCATTTACGCCGACATGACCCCAGTAATCCTACTGGGGTCAAGACAGAAATCCACAATAAAAAATAAAAACAAAAACAAGACTTTGTCTCCCCTCTGCATTCAAGCATCCCTTCGCAGCTGATTCTGACCAGGCCAAAGAAATTACAAGAGCGATAGATATGTTTATAGCCACGGAAATGCGCCCCTTCTCGGTGGTTGAGAAGAATAGGGGGTTTCAACACTTCGTGAAAGTACTTGAGCCACATAACGAACTTCGCCCTCTCGCACCCATTTCAGCAAACAGGTAGTACCCGCTCTACAGTTGAAGTCGGAAGTTTACATACACCTTAGCCAAATACATTTAAACTCAGTTTTTCACAATTCCTGACATTTAATCCTAGTAAAAATTCCCTGTTTTTAGGTCAGTTAGGATCACCACTTTATTTTAAGAATGTGAAATGTCAGAATAATAGTAGAGAGAATTATTTATTTTAGCTTTTATTTCTTTCATCACATTCCCAGTGGGTCAGAAGTTCACATACACTCAATTAGTATTTTGTAGCATTGCCTTTAAATTGTTTAACTTGGGTCAAACGTTTCGCGTAGCCTTCCACAAGCTTCCCACAATAAGTTGGGTGAATTTTGGCCCATTCCTCCTGACAGAGCTGGTGTAACTGAGTCAGGTTTGTAGGCCTCTTTGCTCGCACACGCGTTTTCAGGTCTGCCCACACATTTTCAATAGGATTGAGGTCAGGGAAATGTGATGGCCACTCCAATACCTTGACTTTGTTGTCCTTAAGCCATTTTGCCACAACTTTGGAAGAATGCTTGGGGTCATTGTCCATTTGGAAGACCCATTTGCGACCAAGCTTTAACTTCCTGACTAATGTCTTGAGATGTTGCTTCAATATATCCACATAATTGTCCTTCCTCATGATGCCATCTATTTTGTGAAGTGCACCAGTCCCTCCTGCAGCAAAGCACTACCCACAGCATGATGCTGCCACCCCCGTGCTTCACGGTTGGGATGGTGTTCTTCGGCTTGCAAGCACCCCCTTTTTCCTCCAAACATAACGATGGTCATTATGGCCAAACAGTTCTATTTTTGTTTTATCAGACCAGAGGACATTTCTCCAAAAAGTACGATCTTTGTCCCCATGTGGAGTTGCAAACCGTAGTCTGGCTTTTTTATGGCGGTTTTGGAGCAGTGGATTCTTCCTTGCTGAGCAGCCTTTCAGGTTATGTCAATATAGGACTCGTTTTACTGTGGATATAGATACTTTTGTACCTGTATCCTCCAGCATCTTCACAAGGTCCTTTGCTGTTGTTCTGGGATTGATTTGCACTTTTCTCACCAAAGTACGTTCATCTCTAGGAGACTGAACGCGTCTCCTTCCTGAGCGGTATGACGGCTGCGTGGTCCCATGGTGTTTATACTTGCATACTATTGTTTGTACAGATGAACGTGGTACCTTCAGGCGTTTGGAAATTGCTCCCAAGGATGAACCAGACTTGTGGAGGTCTACAATTTATTTTCTGAGGTCTTGGCTGATTTCTTTTGATTTTCCCATGATGTCAAGCAAAGAGGCACTGAGTTTGAAGGTAGGCCTTGAAATACATCCACAGGTACACCTCCAATTGACTCAAATTATGTCAATTAGCCTATCAGAAGCTTCTAAAGCCATGACATCATTTTCTGGAATTTTCCAAGCTGTTTAAAGGCACAGTCAAGTTAGTGTATGTAAACTTCTGACCCACTGGAATTGTGATACAGTGAATTATAAGTGAAATGATCTGTCTGTAAACAATTGTTGGAAAAATGACTTGTCATGCACAAAGTAGATGTCCTAACCGACTTGCCAAAACTATAGTTTGTTAAAAAGACATTTGTGGAGTGGTTGAAAAACTGGTTTTAATGACTCCAACCTAAGTGTATGTAAACTTCCGACTTCAACTGAATATAAGCAAGCTGAAGTTGTCAATGAATTACGCCGGATAGTGAAATGAGAAGTACCGTGCTACAGACACGCCCCCTTTGTGTGCCACACAAGTGTGCATATTTTTCTCTTTGTAAGAACATTACAGGATAGGCCTATACAATGTCTGAGCCATGTTTACATATTGATTTCACATGCATATTGTACTTTATTTTTGTGTTGTTGATGAGTAATTGTGTGTTTTTCATTTAAGAAAAAACAAAGTGTTGGTATTCCCGATTTGTGCTCTCATCAGGCATTATGACTCATGATCATACACTGCTCAAAAAAATAAAGGGAACACTAAAATAACACATCCTAGATCTGAATGAATGAAATAATCTTATTAAATACTTTTTTCTTTATATAGTTGAATGTGCTGACAACAAAATCACACAAAAATTATCAATGGAAATCAAATTTATCAACCCATGGAGGTCTGGATTTGGAGTCACCCTCAAAATTAAAGTGGAAAACCACACTACAGGCTGATCCAACTTTGATGTAATGTCCTTAAAACAAGTCAAAATGAGGCTCAGTAGTGTGTGTGGCCTCCACATGCCTGTATGACCTCCCTACAACGTCTGGGCATGCTCCTGATGAGGTGGCGGATGGTCTCCTGAGGGATCTCCTCCCAGACCTGGACTAAAGCATCCGCCAACTCCTGGACAGTCTGGTGCAACGTGGCGTTGGTGGATGGAGCGAGACATGATGTCCCAGATGTGCTCAATTGGATTCAGGTCTGGGGAACGGGCGGGCCAGTCCATAGCATCAATGCCTTCCTCTTGCAGGAACTGCTGACACACTCCAGCCACATGAGGTCTAGCATTGTCTTGCATTAGGAGGAACCCAGGGCCAACCGCACCAGCATATGGTCTCACAAGGGGTCTGAGGATCTCATCTCGGTACCTAATGGCAGTCAGGCTACCTCTGGTGAGCACATGGAGGGCTGTGCGGCCCCCCAAAGAAATGCCACCCCACACCATGACTGACCCACCGCCAAACCGGTCATGCTGGAGGATGTTGCAGGCAGCAGAACGTTCTCCACGGTGTCTCCAGACTCTGTCACGTCTGTCACGTGCTCAGTGTGAACCTGCTTTCATCTGTGAAGAGCACAGGGCACCAGTGGCGAATTTGCCAATCTTGGTGTTCTCTGGCAAATGTCAAACGTCCTGCACGGTGTTGGGCTGTAAGCACAACCCCCACCTGTGGACGTCGGGCCCTCATACCACCCTCATGGAGTCTGTTTCTGACCGTTTGAGCAGACACATGCACATTTGTGGCCTGCTGGAGGTCATTTTGCAGGGCTCTGGCAGTGCTCCTCCTGCTCCTCCTTGCACAAAGGCGGAGGTAGCAGTCCTGCTGCTGGGTTGTTGCCCTCCTTCGGCCTCCTCCACGTCTCCTGATGTACTGGCCTGTCTCCTGATAGCGCCTCCATGCTCTGGACACTACGCTGACAGACACAGCAAACCTTCTTGCCACAGCTCGCATTGATGTGCCATCCTGGATGAGCTGCAATACCTGAGCCACTTGTGTGGGTTGTAGACTCCGTCTCATGCTACCACTAGAGTGAAAGCACCGCCAGCATTCAAAAGTGACCAAAACATCAGCCAGGAAGCATAGGAACTGAGAAGTGGTCTGTGGTCACCACCTGCAAAACCAGTCCTTTATTGGGGGGTGTCTTGCTAATTGCCTATAATTTCCACCGGTTGTCTATTCCATTTGCACAACAGCATGTGAAATGTATTGTCAATCAGTGTTGCTTCCTAAGTGGACAGTTTGATTTCACAGAAGTGTGATTGACTTGGAGTTACATTGTGTTGTTTAAGTGTTCCCTTTTATTTTTTTGAGCAGTGTATATGGAATCAGGAATAACAATAGGTTGTATTTTCTTAAATAAACACAAATTAACTACAGTAACTTTTGCCGTTTCATTTTCCTGCTGTACCGAAACCGAACAGTCACCCCAAAACCGCAATACGTACCGAACTGTGGGTTTGGTGAACCGTTACACCCCTAGTGTTGGGGGTACTTGAGGACGGGAGTTGGGAAACTCTGAGAATATATGGCTCCCCTTCCCGCCTGCTTTCCACCCAGGCATGCAGTCTGATTGTGTTTGTCAACAGCCATTCTCTCTAGATTTTTGCCACATTGTTGTTAAAGGCATATCCAAGAAGCCTGTTGCCTGACTGCCAGTCGCACAATGATGCTAGATGTTTGCCATACTATAGTGATGACTTCTTCTCATGTTGTGGACTTGCTAGTCAAACTGTTAGTCAGACTTAGTGTCAACAAGTGTGGTACTGCTAGTAGTGCGCCAACATTTTGGAAACATCTTGTCCTGTTTTCTGACATTGGCATGCACTATGTTCTCGATTCTTCTCCTTTTAATGAGGGTTATACTGAGTCAATGTGTTTTTAGATTATCTGATGAATAGATGCTTCATATGAATATGATTGCATGTTTTGTTTGTGAATTGAGTGTGTGTGTGTATGTGTGTGATTGAGCATAACTATGTGATTGCTGAGACGATCCTGGGCACAGAAACGGAGCCCGTAGCACCTTCCTGGTGTCTCCTTCTGAGAAGCAGATGCCATTTAAAGACACTGGGTCCCATAGGCAGACAGGCACCCCCCACCCCGTCCATAACTTGTTGTCCAACATTCTCACCTTCTGGATCATTCTGTGTTGGTCATTTTGACAGACTATTAATAGGCAGCCTCCTATGTCAGTCAGGCTCAGTGTGTCTGAATCTGAACTGTTTACTGGCACAGAATACACAGGACATGCCCTGTCACATACTGGCTCTGCTCTGTGCTGGCACTGGCCTCTCTTGTGCCGCCACGGAAGTGGAGTCGGAAAGCAGATGAAGCAGAACTAAAGGGCTATTATACGGCCAGAGAAAATGGGCCTTGTCTCTGAAATAAGTTGCAATCCCCACGCACAAAAAGTGTTACATAGTGATCTGAAAATTCATTCATCTTCCGAAAACCTCTCTTTATTCAGCTGGATTACGTCATCCAACCTCTCCGTGTTACTCTTGATTTATCTTTGCTAAAGTAACGTCAGTCTTTTGCTCTTTTAAGGCTGCGAACCAAGAGGTCAGACATAAGGATAAAGTTGTTGTATGGTAGGACAATATTAGTTGTAGCCTATATCTCCACTTTAGAGACATCCAAGTAAATTGTATCGGTATTGTTTTTGAGCTGGTGTTTAATGTGAGTAGTTTTCATCCAGCTTTCCTAGTAAGAGTTCAAATTCAGTCATTGAAAGGTCCGATATTAGCATCATTAACATTTTGCATCTTGCATTAACATTTAACTTGCGCGGTTGAGGCCATGTCATTGTGGTCTGTTTGAAATACAGTGGGGGAAAAAATTATTTAGTCAGCCACCAATTGTGCATGTTCTCCCACTTAAAAAGATGAGAGAGGCCTGTAATTTAGTCAGCCACCAATTGTGCATGTTCTCCCACTTAAAAAGATGAAAGAGGCCTGTACACATCAACTATGACAGACAAAATGAGAAAAAAAAATCCAGAAAATCACACTGTAGGATTTTTAATGAATTTATTTGCAAATTATGGTGGAAAATAAGTATTTGGTCAATAACAAAAGTTTCTCAATACTTTGTTATATACCCTTTGTTGGCAATGACACAGGTCAAACGTTTTCTGTAAGTCTTCACAAGGTTTTCACACACTGTTGCTGGTATTTTGGCCCATTCCTCCATGCAGATCTCCTCTAGAGCAGTGATGTTTTGGGGCTGTCGCTGGGCAACACAGACTTTCAACTCCCTCCAAAGATTTTCTATGGGGTTGAGATCTGGAGACTGGCTAGGCCACTCCAGGACCTTGAAATGCTTCTTACGAAGCCACTCCTTTGTTGCCCGGGCGGTGTGTTTGGGATCATTGTCATGCTGAAAGACCCAGCCATGTTTCATCTTCAATGCCTTTGCTGATGGAAGGAGGTTTTCACTCAAAATCTCACGATACATGGCCCCATTCATTCTTTCCTTTACACGGATCAGTTGTCCTGGTCCCTTTGCAGAAAAACAGCCCCAAAGCATGATGTTTCCACCCCCATGCTTCACAGTAGGTATGGTGTTCTTTTGGATGCAACTCAGCATCTCAGCATTCTTTGTCCTCCAAACACGACGAGTTGAGTTTTTACCAAAAAGTTCTATTTTGGTTTCATCTGACCATATGACATTCTCCCAATCCTCTTCTGGATCATCCAAATGCACTCTAGCAAACTTCAGACGGGCCTGGACATGTACTGGCTTAAGCAGGGGGACACGTCTGGCACTGCAGGATTTGAGTCCCTGGCGGCGTAGTGTGTTACTGATGGTAGGCTTTGTTACTTTGGTCCCAGCTCTCTGCAGGTCATTCACAAGGTCCCCCGTGTGGTTCTGGGATTTTTGCTCACCGTTCTTGTGATCATTTTGACCCCACGGGGTGAGATCTTGCGTGGAGCCCCAGATCGAGGGAGATTATCAGTGGTCTTGTATGTCTTCTATTTCCTAATAATTGCTCCCAGTTGATTTCTTCAAACCAAGCTGCTTACCTATTGCAGATTCAGTCTTCCCAGCCTGGTGCAGGTCTACAATTTTGTTTCTGGTGTCCTTTGACAGCTCTTTGGTCTTGGCCATAGTGGAGTTTGGAGTGTGACTGTTTGAGGTTGTGGACAGGTGTATTTTATACTGATAACAAGTTCAAACAGGTGCCATTAATACAGGTAACGAGTGGAGGACAGAGGAGCCTCTTAAAGAAGAAGTTACAGGTCTGTGAGAGCCAGAAATCTTGCTTGTTTGTAGGTGACCAAATACTTATTTTTCACCATAATTTGCAAATAAATTCATTAAAATTCCTACAATGTGATTTTCTGGATTTTTTTTTCTGAATTTGTCTGTCATAGTTGACGTGTACCTATGATGAAAATTACAGGCCTCTCATCTTTTTAAGTGGGAGAACTTGCACAATTGGTGGCTGACTAAATACTTTTTTTCCCCACTGTAAGCAGAGCTATCATTGTTGGCACTCCTTGATACAAACAACAAGCTCATGTCTGCCAGCCAAAGTGGAGCAAAATCCTAGTTGGGCTACCATGCATGTTGCCAGGGCAAAGCAAACTGAAAGGGAATAAAAAGGAGCGTTCCCATCAGGATAGACTCGGACTCCCGCCTCCCTCACTCTCTCTGTCTTTACTCCGAGATGTTGGGAATAATACTGTGGTCACACTAGTGAGCCTGGCTGAGTTTATTCCTATGTGAATGGTAGCAGCTAGATAGACTCTGTGATGTCACATAACTCAAGAGTGTAGGCCCTGGCTCGCAGCCCTCGACACCCTGTCTGTGTTGCTAAGTCATCGCTGTGGGAATAGTCGGCTCCACACTGGGACTGATAACCACCCAGTTGGCAAAAGGGTCCACCGGCTGCATATTGTTACGGCGTGTGTGTGTGTGTGTGTGTGTGTTGTGAATGATTGCCCGCTGTGTTGGGCTCCACACTCATCAGTGCAGTCTCCCATTGGCTTTTCTCTCTTTCTTGCTTCAATACTCAAGGGAGGATTCAGGCCCATCCAGGTAATAATGACTCTTATCATAACTCTCTGCAGATGCATGAGGAACACTCCTACCTACCTACCTACCTACCGGTCCTAACCCCTAACATTTAACCTTTAACCTCAGAGTCTTCCTGTGGCCATCATCTTCACTACATTTTTCTAAGTAGAAAACCCCTCTCTCCCCCCAACATAATAATCTAAGACCACCACACTCACTCTCATCATCTTCTCTCTTTTTAACAAACAAAACCTTTTTTAATAATTCCATCATTTTGATCAATTTTTCTTTCCTCATGTTTGCTTAGTTTGGATGAACTGCATGCAGAATATTAGAACTGTTAACTCTTCCTTTTTTGTGTGTAATTTTTACCCCCTTTTTTCTCTGCAATTTTGTGATTACGATCTTGTCTCATCGCTGCAACTCCCCAACGGACTCGGGAGAGGCGACGGTTGATTCATGCATCCTCCGAAACATGACCCGCCAAACCGCGCTTCTTAACACCTGCCCGCTTAACCCAGAAGCCAGCCGCACCAATGTGTCGGAGGAAACACAGTTTAACTGACAACCGAAGTCAGCCTGCAGGCGCCCGGCCCGCCACAAGGAGTCGCTAGAGCGCGATGAGCCAAGTAAAGCCCCCCCGGCCTAACCCGGACGATGCTTGGCCAATTGTGCGCCGCCATATGGGACCCTCGGTCAAAGTTTTTATTTTTATGAAAGGAACCTGATTTAAAGAAAGGTTGTGTACACTTCAGGGTGCCTGGTCTCTGAAGAATTATTGGAACCTGAGTCAACTATGTGGTGAACTTGAGCTCTAGTCGTTAGGATGTCGGCCACAGCTGTTTGGAGTCTTTCATCTTTCCCCGAGTACATTGATTGCTGCGTAAAATGTTATGAGTTCCCCCAAAAGAGCCTGGAAGCACTGAGCATCCCATTGATTGTGATATTTAGTCTTCTGCAATCAGCATAACTTCTGCAGTCATGAGAACATTTTCATAATTTTGTGTTTTGACATGTGAAGAAGAGCTGTCTCCAAATCGTAAACACAACCTATACACAGAACTATATTACACTGTAACCCCAGGTATGTATAAATTAGCTATAGTATAAACAGTAACAATTTATCTTAGAGCACTATACAAATGTGAACGTTGTGGACACTGCATTGTAAAGGCCATTTGGTTGCATATAGAGTCAGCATGTGTGGCTGCGGAGATAGATAAGTAGGTACAGGTGTTGCTGTGCGCTGGTGGACTCTGGCAGCATGGCACAGTGCTCTCAAAGCCCTGTTGTAACAGCACAGCAAGTTGGGAGGCAGAGGCGGCTGGTAGACCGCTGTGTTCTGAGACCTTTCACAACCTCCATCTCTCTCTGATGAGAGGGCTGAGTGAACCCAGCTGGTGGGGTCAAGGAGTCCTATGGGTGTGCTATGGGTTTGTTAATGCTGCCTGGGGAAAGATGTGCTCTGACTGTTTGAGAGTGTCTCTCTGTAGACCAGAACAGAGAGTGATGGAGTGGAAGTGCCATCCACCTGGTCCTCTGAGATGATGCCGTCTGTCCCTAAGGCCTTAGTGGCTTCTCTCTCTGAGCCCCTGCGTCCCCAAAGCTGAAATGAGACCACACAGGACAGGCATGAAGAGATGAGTCTGCGGTTAGGACAGTTGTGGATCCTCTCTTGCTTCTCTGGGACTAACTTCTCTCTCATTTATTATCTTTGTCTCTCTGTGTGTGTGTGTCTCAGTTTTTCCAGAGGGCTCAGATGCAGACAGCGCGGCCAACCATCCCCACCAACGCTCACTCTATGCGGCCTGGCTCTCAGAACCCCACAGCGGCGGTGTACTCCCCCAACCAGCCCACCATGATGATGATGGCCCCCATGCCCTTCCCCTCCCCACAGGCTGCCCAGTACTACATCCCACAGGTGAGACTGACTGACTAGGCTGCTGCTACTCTCCAGCAGGCATTCCTCTCCTATTGCCCCACACTGCTTGTAACCCTTTGTTCTATTCTATCCCCTCCATTTGTCTCTCTGCAGTATCGCCACAGTACGCCCTATGTGGGGCCGCCCCAGCAGTTTTCAGTGCAGCCACCGGGGTCTGGCACCTTCTATCCTGGCCCTGGCCCGGGGGAGTACCCTGCTCAGTACGGTGAGTCTCAGCCAAGCACACAAACACCCCACCAGTAATGGCTGTGTCTCCCTCCACAAAGCACACAGATAGACTCTGTTAGCTGTTAACTGTGACTCTCTGTTAGCCCTTTCTAGTAAAATTATATTTTAGTACAGACCCCTTCAAGTCACAGTTTGTTCCTCAGCTACAAAAACACACACACACACACACACACACTGTACTCTGCTTACCCTTTTCTTCTTCCTCCTCCCTGACACAGCTCCCGGACCTCAATACTATCCAGGACAGCAGGTGTACCCCCCCCCACCCCCCATCATAGTGCCTACACCGCAGCAACCTCCACCAGCCAAGCGTGAGAAGAAACCAGTGAGTATCTCAGCATGCTGCCGTCTAGCATAGGCCATCTGCTCAGTGACGCACCAGCTTGTCTGTTTCCACATGCATACTGTGAGAGGATATGAGAAATGATCCCTGATATTTCTGATGAGACATTTCTGGATACATCAGCCCTTTTGAGTTACATTATAAAAGAAGGAAAGTATATGAGGGATGACATGGGTTGATTTGGATCAAGGCTGCCAGGAGAGTGTTTCTGTGTGTGGAAGGAGGGTTGGTTTGAAATGTATGCCAGGCCTTAATCTGGCTGTATAACACTAGAGAAGCCAGGCCTCGAGGGACCCCACTTTGAGCCTATTAGCAGTCATTTTGACTGCAACATTCTAACAGTCTAATAAATAGATTTCATATATGCTATCGGAACAAAATAATATTTTGGTTGTGTTTATGAAGGTCTTGGGTATTTCAAAGAACACAATAGCATTTATTAGTTTGTTACTGTAGGCTATCTGCTGCCGCATGCTCACTCGTGAAGCTCATGGAACAGCGTTTATTCTTTATATTTTGAAATGGAGGTAATCTCTTCAAATTTGAGACTTATTTTGCAAAGGTAAGTGTTGTTGAAACCTCAGAATCTGCTCTTTCTGGTACTATATAGAAATCAAAACGTCTTACCTGCATGCGACTGTAGGAGGATTTGAAAAAGTCACTTTTTGTCGCTCCATTTCCCTGCCTCTGTCAATTACAATATACAGTTTGACAATTCATAATTGTCAATGTAATCTCTTATGACACACTTGTGAAGACCCACATGAAAATATATTATCTTGCCAGAAACCTTTCAAGTGCCTTTGCTGAAATAGTGTTAAACTTTTTCTCTCTACATTTGCACAAGATGAATAAGAATGTCTGAAACTTTTGGTCACAGATGCACTCCTGTACGCACTACACAGCACACTCACTGTTTTGAATGGCTGAGGAAGGGTTGCTCTGAGACTCTGGCGCTTTAGTGAGATGCCGCTCTTTTCGTGTCATTGTCCTCCCAGATCCGTATCCGGGACCCCAACCAGGGCGGCAGGGACATCACAGAGGAGATCATGGCAGGGGGCACAGGGAGCAGAAATCCAACCCCCCCTGTCGGACGACCCTCCTCCACCCCCACCCCACCACAGGTAATGACACATCTACTCTCATGCTGCCTGCTCTTAGGCTTATTTTCTCTCTCTCACACACACACACAGGTTGCCATGGCGTGCCACTGGCCCACTGAACTGAGCTGTTAGCCTGTCACCCATGTCTGCCCAGGGCAGACTGCTTGGTGTTGGGAGGGAGTAGGCGATTAAGCCACCAGGGCTTTGGCACTACGACAGACAGAGCCATGCACCAGACCAGGCACAGCACATTTTCTGTGTTTGTAATCCATCCTCTGCCATGCTGCGTTAGACACAGCCAGCCACTCAGACTTCAGCCACTGTCCCTGACTCCCTGCCCCCCACCCATTGCTCTGCAACTGGGCCCAAACACACTCACCTGGCCTTACCTGGCCTCACCTTCATAACCTTTGCTATCCAATTTGAGTAACAGAAAACCTTGGCTATTTTACAAAGGTGACCTAAACACTATTTCATTGTTCATAGTAAATGAGTTATCATATTAATCTTGGACACACCGATATATGGCTTACACACACACTCATTGTTCATAGTAAATGAGTTATCATATTAATCTTGGACACACCAATATATGGTTTACACACACACACACACACACACACACACACACACACACACACACACACACATATATATATATATATATATATATATATATATATATATATATATACCTACCTGCATGTATCACTGTATCTCCTCCCTCACTTGTGCAGTAAATGTTGTTGTGGAACATGTAGTTTCTGGTTTCTGTCCCTCCATGAAGAATCCAGAATAAGATTCTATACTTATTCATTGATTCAAACAAAATGAGTCATATATGTGCTGAGAACATTTTAATAGACTGGTTAGCTGACAACGTCACAAACTATGCTCACGCTTTAATGGGGCAGAAATCCTTGTGTTGTGATTCTGGATGGTCAGATAGCTAGCAACAATGACAAGAAGCTGCCATGTGGGGAGTTGTACAGTGAGGGAAAACAGTATTTGATCCCCTGCTGATTTTGTACGTTTGCCCACTGACAAAGACATGATCAATCTATAATTTTAATGGTTGGTTTATTTGAACAGTGAGAGACAGAAGAACAAAACAAAATTCCTGAAAAACGCATGTCAAAAATGTTATAAATTGATTTGCATTTTATTGAGGGAAATAAGTATTTGACCCCTCTGCAAAACATTACTTAGTACTTGGTGGCAAAACCCTTGTTGGCAATCACAGAGGTCAGACGTTTCTTGTAGTTGGCCACCAGGTTTGCACACATCTCAGGAGGGATTTTGTCCCACTCCTCTTTGCAGATCTTCTCCAAGTCATTAAGGTTTCGAGGCTGACGTTTGGCAACTCGAACCTTCAGCTCCCTCCACAGATTTTCTATGGGATTAAGGTCTGGAGACTGGCTAGGCCACTCCAGGACCTTAATGTGCTTCTTCTTGAGCCACTCCTTTGTTGCCTTGGCCGTGTGTTTTGGGTCATTGTCATGCTGGAATTGCCATCCACGACCCATTTTCAATGCCCTGGCTGAGGGAAGGAGGTTCTCACCCAAGATTTGACGGTACATGGCCCCGTCCATCGTCCCTTTGATGCGGTGAAGTTGTCCTGTCCCCTTAGCAGAAAAACACCCCCAAATCATAATGTTTCCACCTCCATGTTTGATGGTGGGGATGGTGTTCTTGGGGTCATAGGCAGCATACCTCCTCCTCCAAACACGGCGAGTTGAGTTGATGCCAAAGAGCTCGATTTTGGTCTCATTTGACCACAACACTTTCACCCAGTTCTCCTCTGAATCATTCAGATGTTCATTGGCAAACTTCAGACGGGCCTGTATATGTGCTTTCTTGAGCAGGGGGACCTTGCGGGCGCTGCAGGATTTCAGTCCTTCACGGCGTAGTGTGTTACCAATTGTTTTCTTGGTGACTATGGTCCCAGCTGCCTTGAGATCATTGACAAGATCCTCCCGTGTAGTTCTGGGCTGATTCCTCACTGTTCTCATGATCATTGCAACTCCACAAGGTGAGATCTTGCATGGAGCCCCAGGCCGAGGGAGATTGACAGTTCTTTTGTGTTTCTTCCATTTGCGAATAATCGCACCAACTGTTGTCACCTTCTCACCAAGCTGCTTGGCGATGGTCTTGTAGCCCATTCCAGCCTTGTGTAGGTCTACAATATTGTCCCTGACATCCTTGGAGAGCTCTTTGGTCTTGGCCATGGTGGAGAGTTTGGAATCTGATTGATTGATTGCTTCTGTGGACAGGTGTCTTTTATACAGGTAACAAGCTGAGATTAGGAGCACTCCCTTTAAGAGTGTGCTCCTAATCTCAGCTCGTTACCTGTATAAAAGACACCTGGGAGCCATAAATCTTTCTGATTGAGAGGGGGTCAAATACTTATTTCCCTCATTAAAATGCAAATCAATTTATAACATTTTTGACATGCGTTTTTCTGGATTTTTTTGTTGTTATTCTGTCTCTCACTGTTCAAATAAACCTACCATTAAAATTATAGACTGATCATTTCTTTGTCAGTGGGCAAATGTGCAAAATCAGCAGGGGATCAAATACTTTTTTCCTTCACTGTAGGTGGCTTGTTTCAGCTAGTTTTATCTTGTTCTTGATACCATGACTTGTTTTGAGGTGTTTTGACTGTCTATGCTAATATGGCTCAAATTGGCTAGCTAGCCAACCAACAACTGTAACGATGTATTTGAGACGACAAGTGCTCATTGTGCAAATGTATTTATATTTTCAATAAACATTGGAGACGAATTATAGTTTACATGTTGTCAACAATCTAAGCCAACCCTGTCTGTATTGCCCCATAGTTGCGCACGCATCAGTTTTGTTAAACAACCAACCCGTGTATAGAAATAGGCAATCATCTTAAATTACAGTTCTTGTTCTGGATTCTGTGGAGGGAAAGCTTTTATTGTGACACTTCCTCCCTGTCCTCTCCTTGGACATTAACATTGTCTCTCCTCTCTTTCTGTCTTTTGTTGTTTCTTTTTACGCTCCCTTCTTTTGCTTTGTTTAACCTTGTGTGCCTCCATTTCCCTGTCATTCACTCTCCACCTCCCCTACTCTTGCACTCTTTATTTTTTGCTTCTTCATCTTCTCCTTTGCTCCGCTTTTGCCTGCTTTCTCCTTTCTTGTCTTCCTCCGTCTTTTCCTTGGCTAATGTATCTAACCATACCCACTGGTCTCCTTGTTTCCGCTTAATTCTATTTTTGTGCTCGTTTGTGCTTATTTGTCTGTCTGTGTTGCTAGTTTTTATGGACGCACCCTCATTATCCTCACATTTTCTACCTCAAATCGCAGCAGCAGCCGGGCGGCAGCCAGACTCCGGAGCAGGGCCAGGGCCAGGCCCACTCAGCCTACAGCCTGGAGCCCTCCCATCAGCAGCAGCCACAGCAGCAGCTCACGCCTGGGGCTGCAGCCAGCAAGCCAGGGCCAGGTCTGACCCTCTACCCCCGGCCCTCACCCCTCCACCCTCCAGGCAGAATACATCCCTGCTTTGAGAGCAGCGGACTGAGGAATAAAAAGCTTTTTAGAACCTGAACGTTGACTCAATAAAGAGATTGGCACAAAGAATTGTATTTTCTTTTGTGTTTAATTACAATGTTATCTGTTCTCTTTTCCAGTAGATGATAAGTCAAAATTGGAGTCGCTTGTCCAGAAGTCTTCCTCTCCCGGGCTTGGACAATCAGAACCTTCAATGGAAAGGCGAGAGGCCAGTGCACCTGTAACTGCTCCCTCTCCCCACTTGGATCCAGAGCTTCCCTCCCCAACCCCAGTGGTGGTTTCCCCCTTCCCGGCCCCTCTTCCTGTAGCTGGCCCCATTGAGCAGCCCTCTGCAGTGGAGCCCGCTGCTCCCCCTTCCTCCTCTGCAGCGGACCCCAAGCCCATGCCACCCACGACTCAGTCCCAGACCCCAAACACAGAGGAACTTCTTCCAGAAGCCCAATGCACCCTGGCTGCTTCCCCAGCCCTAACCCCTAAGGCTTTGAATGGCCATGCTGACACTGGGGCTGAGATGAACACCCAGGCCCAGGAGCCCTACCCCCTAGCTCCCTCCCTTTCCCCAACCCAGCCCCAGGCTTCAGCCCTGGCCTCCAGAGAAGACTGCAGTGAGGCTGTGCCCAGTGAGGTGAGGGCAGAGATGCCCCCTGCTGTCACAGACCCTATCGCACCAATCGCTGTAGTGCCAGTCACTCTGACCTCCAGCCCTGTGGTTCCAGCGCCTCCCCCTGGCCTTCCGCCACTAGTGCAGGCCACAGCGGAGCCCAGCAAGCCCTCGGACACTAAAGACGTCCTTCTCAAAGCAGGGACAGAGGCACTCATCACACCAGACAGCAAGCCTGAACCACAGCTACAAGCCCTTTCCAGAAAGAGTCCCACTACAGGTATGTGCATAGCCATGGGTACAGATATGACAGTGTGGATGTCACATGGATGCCTGTGTGTATACCATAAATCAACAGTTAAAGGTTGCTGATGGACAAGACTTGGATCAGCCAGACTGAACTCAATGCTGACTGCTGAGAACAGCACAGTGCTTACACTAACAGCTGGATTTTATGGTTATGCTGGGGAGAAGGCCACTTTTCTGCTTGTAAAAGTCTCTAGTCATTGATTTGTGGTAAATCGCTAGCCTATAGCTGACTTCAAAATGTATTTGCTGTTGTTTTCTCTGCAGTATGTCAGACTGCTCCTGCTACACCAAAGACCTGGAAGAAACCAAATGAAGGGAGTCCTGTTGGAGATGCACCACAGAGGGAGACTGAGGTAAGCAATGAGGCTTCCTATTCACTCTGCGGGGGGGGGGGGGGGGGGGAATTCAAATGGAAAATGTTTCCACATGTGCGGCAGTGGAACACAGACTTTAATGACTTGAAGTGTTGTTATCGTCAGATTTTTATTAGGATCCCCATCAGCCGACGCCAATGGCGACAGCTAGTCTTACTGGGGTCTGACATATAACTAAAAAGACTACAGACAAAAGTTAATTTACATACATTTAAAAACATGAATATGTAGTGTGTGTGTGTGCATCAGAGTATGTGAGCGGAGTTGAGCGGTTGGAAATCCCGCTCGTCACTCACGGAGCGGTGCTTGCACAACGCTCTGACGCTCCACGTCCTTTCCAGCCTCTCATTGAAAGAGGTAATATGTCAGCCCTATTGGGCCAAAATCAATGATCGCCTATTGTATAGATAATAGAACAAAACTTTTAAGTTATCTGATTTTTAAATACACTGCTCAAAAAAATAAAGGGGACACTTAAACAACACAATGTAACTCCAAGTCAATTACACTTCTGTGAAATCAAACTGTCCACTTAGGAAGCAACACTGATTGACAATAAATGTCACATGCTGTTGTGCAAATGGAATAGACAACAGGTGGAAATTATAGGCAATTAGCAAGACACCCCCAATAAAGGACTGGTTTTGCAAGTGGTGACCACAGACCACTTCTCAGTTCCTATGCTTCCTGGCTGATGTTTTGGTCACTTTTGAATGCTGGCGGTGCTTTCACTCTAGTGGTAGCATGAGACGGAGTCTACAACCCACACAAGTGGCTCAGGTAGTGCAGCTCATCCAGGATGGCACATCAATGCGAGCTGTGGCAAGAAGGTTTGCTGTGTCTGTCAGCGTAGTGTCCAGAGCATGGAGGCGCTACCAGGAGACAGGCCAATACATCAGGAGACGTGGAGGAGGCCGTAGGAGGGCAACAACCCAGCAGCAGGACTGCTACCTCCGCCATTGTGCAAGGAGGAGCAGGAGGAGCACTGCCAGAGCCCTGCAAAATGACCTCCAGCAGGCCACAAATGTGCCTGTGTCTGCTTAAACGGTCAGAAACAGACTCCATGAGGGTGGTATGAGGGCCCGACGTCCACAGGTGCTTACAGCCCAACACCGTGCAGGACATTTGGCATTTGCCAGAGAACACCAAGATTGGCAAATTCGCCACTGGCGCCCTGTGCTCTTCACAGATGAAAGCAGGTTCACACTGAGCACGTGACAGACGTGACAGAGTCTGGAGACGCCGTGGAGAACGTTCTGCTGCCTGCAACGTCCTCCAGCATGATCGGTTTGGCGGTGGGTCAGTCATGGTGTGGGGTGGCATTTCTTTGGGGGGCCGCACAGCCCTCCATGTGCTCACCAGAGGTAGCCTGACTGCCATTAGGTACCGAGATGAGATCCTCAGACCCCTTGTGAGACCATATGCTGGTGCGGTTGGCCCTGGGTTCCTCCTAATGCAAGACAATGCTAGACCTCATGTGGCTGGAGTGTGTCAGCAGTTCCTGCAAGAGGAAGGCATTGATGCTATGGACTGGCCCGCCCGTTCCCCAGACATGAATCCAATTGAGCACATCTGGGACATCATGTCTCGCTCCATCCACCAACGCCACGTTGCACCACAGACTGTCCAGGAGTTGGTGGATGCTTTAGTCCAGGTCTGGGAGGAGATGCCTCAGAAGACCATCTGCCACCTCATCAGGAGCATGCCCAGGCGTTGTAGGGAGGTCATACAGGCACGTGGAGGCCACACACACTACTGAGCCTCATTTTGACTTGTTTTAAGGACATTACATCAAAGTTGGATCAGCCTGTAGTGTGGTTTTCCACTTTCATTTTGAGGGTGACTCCAAATCCAGACCTCCATGGGTTGATACATTTTGATTTCCATTGATTCTTTTTGTGTGATTTTGTTGTCAGCACATTCAACTATGTAAAGAAAAAAGTATTTAATAAGATTATTTCATTCATTCAGATCTAGGATGTGTTATTTTAGTGTTCCCTTTATTTTTTTGAGCAGTGTACTTTGCTACAATGACACACTTAGCTAGCTACCCACCTCATTCCTTAGTTGTGGACACTACATCACCACACTCCCTCTCTTGCTCTTGATCCTCCTCATCTTTGTAAGTCATCTTGATTTTGAACCTGTGTCTTATCAGTTTCTTTATGAAAATATTTAGCGAACTACATGACACTAGCTAAAGCAAGGGGCTAACACAAGTAGCCTACAAATGCATGCTGGACCGGGCATGCCCTGAGCTCGTGAAGTGAGCGCTACTGGAGCGAAATTGGGAAAACGCGCTCCAGTCAAATTGGGCACGCTCCAGCTCCGCTCCGCACACATACTCTGGTGTGCATCTATCAGTTACACATACATGTCAATACATGCACGCAAAAAGTAGGCCACATGGGGGAGAGGCGTTGTGCCGTGAGGTATTGCTTTATTTGTTTTTTTAAACCAGGTTTACTGTTCACTTGTGCTATATGAGATGGGAGTTCCATTCAATCATGGCTCTGTATAATACTGTACATTTCCTTGAATTTGTTCTGGACCTGGGGACTGTGAAAAGACCCCTGGTGGCATGACTGGTGGGCTAAGTGTGTGTGTGTGTGTGTGTGTGTCAGTGCTGTGTTTCAGTTGACTATGCAAACAATTTGGAATTTCCAACACATTAATGTTTCTTATAAAAAAACAGAAGCAATGCAGTCAGTCTTTCCTGAACTCTTAGCCAAGAGAGACTGGCATGCATAGTGTTGATTGATATTAGCCCTCTGATTACAATGAAAAGTCAAGAGGACGTCGGAAAGGAGTTATCCATCATGATCAGTGTTCCAAGCCCCATGTTTGAAGTCCGCTCTATCCCTCTATCTCACCCCCTCTCCCTCCACTCCCTCCCCCAGGATGAGATCAAGCCTGTGGAGGAGGCTGCTGGAGACCAGGCCCTGCAGCCCGTCAGGCCCCGTAGTAGCAGCACCCCACCCCCACCCTCAGCAGCGCCTCCAGCCATGGAGGCAGAGGAGAAGCCCCCTGCCCCAGAGGAAAACTGGGAGGCTGAGCTGGAGCCCATGAGGAACGGGGCAGGGCACACCTCAGAGACGGAGAGCAGTGACAGTGGGGCCACCCCTGGGGACAAGGAGGGCTCTATAGGAGCACCCCCAGACCTCTTCCAGGAAGGTAGGAGGGCAGTTATTAGCCTCAGTTTCATTAGTGTTTTTCACTTCGTTTTCACAATCAAGTCATACAACCTTTGCACAGTATGAGATGAGCAGGGCTGTTTTCCTCACCTCTTGTTGTTTCCTCAGATCTGGCGGAGACCAACGGGAAGCGTCAGTACAACCGGGACTTCCTGCTAGGCTTCCAGTTTATGGCTGCCTGTACACAGAAGCCAGACGGGCTGCCTCAGATCAGTGACGTGGTTCTGGACAAGGTGTGTGTGAGTGGTCTGATCAGAGCTTCAACCTAGTGGACAGAATTAGTTAGCTGTGAGCAAGGCCCTAAACCCCACAGTGGTTCAGTAAATATTCTGGACTATAAATGGATAGTGTAAGATGTTAGCAAAGCAAGTTGCTTTTGAAAAGGGATTATGTATTTCTATAGAACAAATAGTGTGAGTAGCCTTATGTGATCCCTATAGTAAACATAAGACCAGATGTGTAGGTTTTTTCAGGTATTCAGTCTAATAGTCATTAATGAAATGATAGGCTTCTGGTAAATTAATCTCCCTCTTCTCCACATAGGCTCCATACTGTTGGAGCCTATAGTGGCTAGCCCATAGACATCCTGTTTTGATTAAAATCACATTGCTATTATGTCACACTTGGCAGTGTTGATAATTCAGCCCCAGAAAAGGAGCAATAAGACTGGCAACGATTGATGTACAGTCCCAGGAGTCATATTATTCTCCCTGAGAAAATGTTCACTAGTGGAGAGTACTAAGGGAAGTCAAGGACAGCTGAGAGAGCTGTAGTTGTTCTCCCCCTTCCCTTCCCCCACAATGTTCCCCTTAGTTCTCCTTCCACATCTGGTTCTGACTTCACTCACTTTGCCAGTCACAAAATGTGTTTAAACATAATTTATCAAAAGCATAGCTGAAACACAAAACAACATACAAAGTTGGTGGTGATCTAGGACTGTTATTGAGAATCCACCACCGCTCAGTGAACACCAGTGGGATAGACCTAAGGGAGGGGGGTCTGGCCAGTCTCTTTCTCCCCAGTGGTAGGCCAGAAACAACTCCCAACCCCTACCTCAGGCACTTCATGTAGATCTGAAAGGAGTTGATGGGTATAAGCAATATGGCGCTTTCACCATATTGATTATTATATTATTATATTGATTATTGCACCTATCCGGGGTATGTGACAATAAAACATTATTTGATTTTGATTATACAGCCACTTCTTTCCCCTATGGCTAGGCCCACAGTGTTAGAGAATCACTGCTCCCCCTGCTGGTCTGTCAGTTCACCATCTCGCTCCCTGTGTGTCTCTGCAGATAAACCAAAACAAGCTGCCAACCCGGGCTGTGGAATCCAGGGTGATCTCTCGAGGCCCTGACTTCACACCGGCCTTTGCTGATTTTGGCAGGCAGATGAGTGGAGGACGCGGCGGCGCTGCAGTGAGTCACGCACACGCTCAATCCCAGGCTCACGTAATTACTACCCCTCCTGACACCAACAGAAACACTGCTCTCTCTCTCTCAAATAATGTCTCTTGTCTTTGTGTTTCTCATCTTTCTGTCTCTCTCTCTCTCTCTCTCACACGCACTCACAGAATATTACCTTGTGAGTTTCATTTCCCACAGTCTTCTGGTATAGTAACAAACAACATCGCTGGGCTGGGATCATAGTGAGATAAATGAATCATGGGGAATGATTTGAATCTCTTGTTGGTTTGCTAGAGAAGTCATTTCCCAAAGTCTTACTCATTCAAGGAAAGTCGTAAACTGAATATGAGCACACAACCCAAGCCCTTATCTGAGGAGTCTTGGCGAGGTGTGTTTTGTTGGTGGTGAGCTGCAGAAGTGACGTGTTGTTCTCTCTTCTCTGTCCTCCAGCAGATGATGAACATGGGGGGTGGTGCCCGGCGGCCCCCGCCCAGGAAGATTATCCTGAACGTGTCGGCGAACGACGAGGTGCAGCTGAAGAAGGCCGAGAACGCCTGGAAACCTGGCATGAAGAGGGCAGGGCCATCAGACGACCCTGAGGTCATTACAACACAGGTAGGATGAGCCCAACCTTTCATCAGACAAAACCACACAGTCAAAACACACACCCTACTCAACTACAAGATATTATGAGTTTCTTCTGCAGTGGCTCCACACAGGAAAGAAATGTTGTGACCAAGGAGTTGTCAAGAGACCGAAGATGAAATGAAGTGTGAGTGAATGAATGTTCACCTCAATAAATGATGATGATGTTGGTGCCTTGTCAGGAGCTCTTCCGGAAGGTGCGCAGCATCCTCAACAAACTGACGCCTCAGATGTTCAACCAGCTGATGAAGCAGGTGACGGACCTCACTATCGACACGGAGGAACGCCTCAAGGGTGTCATCGACCTGGTCTTTGAGAAGGCCATCGACGAGCCCGGCTTCTCTGTGGCCTACGGGAACATGTGCCGCTGCCTCACCACGGTATGTAATGCTCAGTTCTTTATCATTCAGACATGATTACTTGTGGTTCCTCTGAATGCTGCTAGCCAACATCAAAAGATAATCTGTCAAGAGGAGTAAAAGGAGGTTGTCCACTATCGGCATATCTATTTATTATGGCCATGGAAATGTTATCTATTAAAATCAGATCCAACAATAATATCAAGGGATTAGAAATCCAGGGCTTATAAACAAAGGTGTCATTGTACTCTGATGATTCATGTTTTCTTTTAAATCCACAATTTGAATCCCACCACAGCCTCATAGAGGATCTAGATACATTTTCTAACCTCTCTGGATTACAACCAAATTATGATAAGTGTACTATATTATGTATTGGATCACAAAAAAAATACAACTTTTACATTACCGTGTAGTTTACCAATAAAATGGTATGATGGTGATGTGGATATACTCGGTATACATATCCCAAAATACATTTTAATAGAAAGTTAGCAAAATAGATAAGATCTTGCTACAATGGAAAGGTAAATACCTGTCTATTTGTGGAAAAATCACCTTGATTAACTCTTTAGTATTATCCCAGTTTACCTATTTGCTTATGGTCTTGCCTACGCCTAGCGAACAGTTTTTTAAATTATATGAGGAAAAAATATTCAATTTTATTTGGAACGGCAAGCCAGACAAAATTAAACGGGCCTATTATGAATTGATATGAATATGAATTCGGAGGACAGAAATTACTAAATATGAAAGCATTAGACCTATCACTAAAAGCTTCAGTCATACAAAAGTTATACTTAAATCCGAACTGGTTCTCTAGCAAATTAGTAACATTGTCTCACCCTATGTTCAAGAATGGCCTTTTTCCCTTTATTCCGATTACAACCTCTCACTTTCAGTTATTTGAAAAGGAAATAATCTCCCAAATATCACTATTTCTAAAACAAGCCGTAGAAAGTTGGTTGCAATTTCAATTTAAGACTCCAGAAACGACAGAACAAATAATGCAACAAATATTGTGGTTAAACTCAAATATACTAATTGATTTTAAAAAATGTAATTTTTTGAATAAAAAAAAAAAAGGTATAATCTTTGTAAATTATATCAGAGGTAGGACTGGTGGAGTTATGTCGCACATGCAGCAAACAAAAACATATGGAAATGTCTGCTCTACCCAAAATTACAACCAAATAATTGCAGCATTACCGCAAAAATGGAAGAGGAAAGTGGAAGGGGGAAAAGTAAGGAACTTGTCTGTTGGCCCTGTATTAAAGACCATAATTGGTTAAAGAAAATTGTGATAAATAAAAAAGTAAACCAGTTCCATTTAAGGGCCGAAGGTTTGACAGCTGTCCTATATAGATTGCAAAATAGTTGGGAAGAGATTTTTGACGTATCGATTCCATGGCACATGGTTTATGAACTGATACGCAAAACGACGCCGGATTCAAAACATAGAATTTTTCAATTTAAATTATTATACAAAATTCTTGCAACCAATAGAATGTTATTTATATGGGGGGATACAATCTTCCCAACTCTGCAGATTTTGCTGCGAAGAGACAGCATCATTAGATCATTTGTTTTGGTACTGTCCATTTGTAGCTTGTTTTTGGTCACAGGTCCAGGAATGGCTGAAGAATTGCAATATTTACCTGGAGCTAACCCTGCAGATAGCACTACTGGGTGATCTGAAAAGTCATAGTCAATCGATCAATAATATAATAATACTTTTAGCAAAAATAATGTTTATTTTCCATTTACAATCTGTAGAAACAATGAGAATAGAAAGGTTCAGAACTTTTGTGAAACATTACAGTACAGTTGAAAAATATATGGCAAATAGAAATCCAATATGGTTGGTGTTAAGAGATGAATGGGAGGGGTTGAATGGAGCTGAAGGTTGGGACTAATAACAACTAATAGCAACAAGATAACTAATGTAAAACATACGGTGTCCATAATACGTATATAGGTTATAGGTTAAGAACTTTTGTGAAAGAGCACAGTTTGAAAGATATGGCATATAGAAGCAAACCGGATGGACATCATGAAAATGATCGGATAGGTTGAGGATAGAGGAAGTTCAGGAGTAAAAACAAACAAAATATAACTATTGTAAAATTGACTGTGTCCATAAAATGTATAAGCTGGAAGTAGAGGCCTAAGCGTTGTTGTTCACTAGTTTACTCCAATTAGGGGAGGGGTGGTAGGGTTAAAAAGTAATAAAGGAAAATATATATTAAAAAAGGATATGTACACAACCGTTCAAAAGTTTGGGGTCACTTGGAAATGTCCTTGTTTTCGAAAGAAAAGCAATTGTTTTGTCCATTTAAAATAACATCAAATTGATCAGAAATACAGTGTGGACATTGTTAATGTTGTAAATAGCTATTGTAGCTGGAAACAGCTGATTGTTAATGGAATATCTACATAGGCGTACAGAGGCCCATTATCAGCAACCATCAGTCCTGTGTTCCAATGGCAAGTTTATCATTTTAAAAGGCTAATTTATCATTAGAAAACCTTTTTTGCAATTATATTAGCACAGCTGAAAACTGTTGTGCTGATTAAAGAAGCAATAAAACTGGCCTTCTTGAGACTAGTTGAGTATCTGGAGCATCAGCAATTGTGGGTTCGATTACAGGATCAAAATGGCCAGAAACAAATAACTTTCTTCTGAAACTCGTCAGTCTATTCTTGTTCTGAAAAATGAAGGCTATTCCATGCGAGAAATTGCCAAGAAACGGAAGATCTCGTACAACGCTGTGTACTACTCCCTTCACAGAACAGCGCAAACTGGCTCTAACCAGAATAGAAAGAGGAGTGGGAGGTCCCGGTGTACAACTGAGTTGCAAATAAAAAGCCATATCTCAGACTGGCCAATACAAATAAAAGATTAAGATGGGCAAAAGATCACAGACACTGGACAGAGAAAGATTGGAAAAAAGTGTTATGGACAAACAAATCGAAGTTTGAGGTGTTCGGATCACAAAGAATAACATTTGTGAGACGCAGACCAAATTAAAATATGCTGTAGGAGTGCTTGATGCCATCTGTCAAGCATTGTGGAGGCAATATGATGGTCTGGGGGTGCTTTGGTGGTGGTAAAGTGGGAGATTTGTATAGGGTAAAAGGGATCTTGAAGAAGGAAGGCTATCACTCCATTTTGCAACGCCATGCCATACCCTGTGGACGGCGCTTGATTGGAGCCAATTTCCTCCTACAACAGGACAATGACCCAAAGCACAGCTCCAAACTATGCAATAACTATTTAGGGAAGAAGCAGTCAACTGGTATTCTGTCTGTGCTGGCCACTCCATTATAGTCACCGGATCTCAACCCTATTGAGATGTTGTGGGAGCAGCTTGACCGTAAGAAGTGCCAATCAAGCCAATCCAACTTGTGGGAGATGCTTCAGGAAGCATGGGGTGAAATCTCTTCAGATTACCTCAACAAATTGACAACTAGAATGCCAAAGGTCTGCAAGGCTGTAATTGCTGCAAATGGAGGATTCTTTGACGAAAGCTAAGTTTGAATTGCACAATTTATTATTTCAATAAAAAATCATTATTTCTAACCTTGTCAATGACTACATTTCCTATGCATTTTGCTATATTTTCTATTCAAACTCATTTCATGTATGTTTTCATGGAAAACAAGGACATTTCTAAGTCACCCCAAACTTTTGAACGGTACTGTATATGTATATGTATGTATTTATGTGTATGTATGTCTATGTATATGTACAGTTGAAGTCGGAAGTTTACATATACTTAGATTGGAGTCATTAAAACTAGTTTTTTTCAACCACTCCACAAATTTCTTGTTAACAAACTATAGTTTTGGCAAGTTGGTTAGGACATCTACCGGTACTTTGTGCATGACACAAGTAATTTTTACAACAATTGTTTACAGACAGATTATTTCACTTATTATACACTGTATCACAATTCCAGTGGGTCAGAAGTTTGCATACACTAAGTTTGTGATGGCCACTCCAATACCTTGACTTTGTTGTCCTTAAGCCATTTTGCCACAACTTTGGAAGTATGCTTGGGGTCATTGTCCATTTGGAAGACCCATTTGCGACAAAGCTTTAACTTCCTGACTGATGTCTTGAGATGTTGCTTCAATATATCCATGTACTTTTCCTTCCTCATGATGCCATCTATTTTGTGAAGTGCACCAGTCCCTCCTGCAGCAAAGCACCTCCACAGCATGATGCTGCCACCCCTGTGCTTCACGGTTGGGATGGTGTTCATTGGCTTGCAAGCCTTCCCCTTTTTCCTCCAAACATAACAATTGTCATTATGGCCAAACAGTTATATTTTTGTTTCATCAGACCAGAGGACATTTCTCCAAAAAGTACGATCTCTGTCCCTGTGTGCAGTTGCAAACCGTAGTCTGGCTTTTTTATGGCAGTTTTGGAGCAGTGGCTTCTTCCTTGCTGAGCGGCCTTTCAGGTAATGTCGATATAGGACTCATTTTACTGTGGATATAGATACTTTTGTACGTGTTTCCTCCAGCATCTTCACAAGGTCCTTTTGCTGTTGTTCTGGGATTAATTTGCATTTTTCGCACCAAAGTACGTTAATCTCTAGGAGACAGAACGCGTCTCCTTCCTGAGCAGTATGACGGATGCGTGGTCCCATGGTGTTTATACTTGCGTACTATTGTTTGTACAAATGAACGTGGTACCTTCAGGCATTTGGAAATTGCACCCAAGGATGAACCAGACTTGTGGAGGTCTACAATTCTTTTTCTGAGGTCTTGGCTGATTTCTTTTGATTTTCCAATGATGTCAAGCAAAGAGGCACTGAGTTTGAAGGTAGGCCTTGAAATACATCCACAGGTACACCTCCAATTGACTCAAATGATGTCAATTAGCCTATCAGAAGCTTCTAAAGCCATGACATCATTTTCTGGAATTTTCCAAGCTGTTTAAAGGCACAGTCAACTTAGTGTATGTAAACTTCTGACCCACTGGAATTGTGATACAGTGAATTATAAGTGAAGTCATCTTTCTGTAAACAATTGTTGGAAAATGACTTGTCATGCACAAAGTAGATGACATAACCGACTTGCCAAAACTATAGTTTGTTAGCAAGAAATGTGTGGAGTGGTTGAAAAACAAGTTTTAATGACTCCAACCTAAGGGTATGTAAACTTCCGACTTCAACTGTATATGTTTGGGAAAATATATATATATGTGGGATTGGAAGTGATGCAGACACTTACATTGATGGAAGTTACAATGTATCTGCAATATTAAAGCTGTTCTTCCACCTAAAAAACCCCAAAAGAAAATAGATAATCTGTATATGCATGGGTCCTCTAAAGCCCCATAAACATTCAGCAAAATGTCCCTAAATATATATTTCTGTCCCCCATTTAACTCTTTCGACACCTCATCTCCCGTTCAACTCAAAATGTTTCTCTACTCTGTTCTTTCCCCCATTTTTCTTCCCCTCTAACCAAATTGTTCCTTATCTCGGTTGCTCTCCAGCTCAAAGTGCCCATGACGGAGAAACCCAGCACCACAGTGAACTTCCGTAAGCTTCTGCTCAACCGCTGTCAGAAGGAGTTTGAGCGGGACAAGGTGGACGACGTGGTGTTTGAGAGGAAACAGAAGGAGCTCGACTCTGCACAGGTACCTAAACCCTAAACACACACTACCCAGATCACCAACCTGTCTGTCACCTATTGTCCCTAGTAGGGGAATACAGAGCAGAGAATTCTATGGGACCCAGTCAGTTACTGATGTTAGTTGTGAATAGTTAGTGGGGGGCACTGGGGGCTCATTGTTTGCTGTTAAGTCTGACAATCTACTCTCCATCTCTTCTCCAGTCCAGTGATCAAGAGAGACTACGGTTAGAGCTGGAGGAGGCCAAGGACAAGGCCCGCCGGCGCTCCATAGGGAACATCCGGTTCATTGGGGAGCTGTTCAAACTCAAGATGCTGACAGAGGCCATCATGCACGACTGTGTGGTCAAGCTGCTGAAGAACCACGACGAGGAATCGCTGGAGTGCCTGTGCAGGCTGCTCACCACCATTGGCAAGGACCTGGACTTTGAGAAGGCCAAGGTGAGCCATAGGGATGAGCTGGGGAGGACAGGGGAAAGGAGGGGGCTTAAATGAATTCCAGCTGGTGGTATGGGGAAGCCTGCAGGGATGTGGGTGACGAGACATGGGTGAAGACATCTCACTGCTCCCTCTTGTCTGCTGTTGTCTGGCCTGTTTTAACCTGCTGCTGGCCAAAGGAAAGGCTCCTAGACATGTACAGAAGTGTTCTCCTCTTTGAGCTCTGCCAGAGTTTTAAGACGCTTTGGTCCTCACTCATACTACGCTGACTCTGCAACACACACACACACACACACACACACTACATACGCTCACACACACAAAACACACGCATGCATATTGACACAGTGCACAGACACACTCACACAAACACACTTACACACTTCACATACGCTGTTGCTACTCTGTTTATTATATATCCTGATTGCCTAGTCACTTTTACCCCTACCCACATGTACATACTGAATTACCTCAACTACCTCGTACCCCTGCACATTGACTCGGTACTGGTACTCCTTGTATATAGCTAATTTTGCCCCAACATCGGACATCCCCTAACTTCGGACACTCTCTAGCGGTTGGAGGACTAAATCACCTCGAGCTCAACATTTTAATGGACTGGAAAATAACGGTAAGTTTTGCGACTAAAGACACCCTTCTAGCTAGCTGACCACTGATTTTCAGTGTGATTTATGTAAGTTAAGTTAGGTTTTGAGAGTTTTCAAAAAAGTGATATATGTACACATTTTGTGGGACACGCTGCATATTGTAAAATTTGACTGCGCGACAGACCACACATAATTCAATATCCAACTTTTTACCTCTGAAATATAGCTAACAGATTTTCTAATGTTGCTAAATGTTGATAGAACTGCTAAGACAGCTAAAAAGGAAAGAAATTGTGAGCGTTAGATAATACATATCATGAAAACAGCTGAATGTTGTCAAGCTGTGAGTCCTCTTGACGGGGGCGTTTTGCACAATCTGCAAAAATCTATTTGGAACTTTGAACCATGAACTTTTTGACTCCTATCACTGTTGGGTATGTTTCATCTTACAACAGCTACATAGAGGCAGTATTTAGTCAAATGTTACAATGCATGCATCAATATTAAACTAATTGGGACACACATTTTCATTACAGATAACATCAAACAAAAAAACGTGGGTACACTTTCAGTTATTGTGAAAACTTTCATGACCTTTCAATGCCTTAGCTTTGAAATGTAAATGTTTATACATATTCAGATTGAGTTATCTTTCTAAAATGTATATAGAATGCCAAGTTATTTAGCTACATGTATTTACCACCACAGCATGGAGAAAGTCAAGAGGAAGCAGTGGAGTGAGGTGGACATGTTCCATGCCATGGAGGACTGCGTGGCAGGGATGGCTATCCACCAGGCTGGCAAGGTTAGGCATCTTTTGTTTTTAGTAGATTACCATGTGTATGTGAATTTTATCTGCTAGTAAGTTTTCTTTTCTTATCTACCAAGGTGCATGGTGTACCTCGGCAGACCATGGCAGACAGGCTGAGCGGCCGGGTGACCCATGGTTGTCGCAGTGGACCACCCACATTGCTTGCACCAGAGGATTAAAATTCTCTGGTGCAGTACTGTATCTACTGCGCCAGCCATGGGTTCCCCTTCACCAGACAGAGGCTGATTAAATACGACAACAAAATACACAGGTATTTGGTGTTCTATGTGTTTATGTATGTAGATTGCTGGACTGACTGTTCTCAATGTGTGTGATGTGGATGTGTATGGTGATGCCAAAACAAACATTTTCATCCTGGATGGACAATTATATATTCTATTCTATTGTAGGTTTCGGCACCCAGGGGAAACAATCCCACCACTGGGGAAGAGGTGGTGGGAAATGTTCAGGAGGAGGCACAAGAACCTGAGCATGAGGAGGCCGGACACCCTGGACAGGGGGAGAGCGTGTGCCACACGTCCAACGATGGACACATTTTTCACTTCTTATGAGAAGCACTTGGAGGAGAGTGGGTTGAGGGAGAAACCTAGACAAATCTATAACTGCGTTGAGTCTGGGTTTCGTAGCGACCAGAGCAGGCACAAAGTGCTGGCTCCCCGGGGCGCAAAACATGTGTACCAGCAGGCTCCGTGGACCAAGGAGCACATCACAGTGCTGGCCTGCTTCAACGCAGCTGGGGAGGACGTACCCCCATTTATCATCTACCCCAAGTGTTTCCCCGGTGGCCACTACACACTGGGAGCCCCCCCAAGCCTTGTATGGACGGTCAAACAGTGGCTACATTGACGGGGACCTGTTCAGGAAGTGGTTTCAGCACTTCATTAAGCATGCAGTGAAAGAGCGCCCTCTCCTTCTCCTCTTCGATGGGTACAAGAGCCACATAGACCCGGAGGTGCTCGTGGCGGCACTAAGGGAAGGGGTTATACTTCTTTGTCTTCCACCACACTGCACCCATGTCCTGCAACCGCTGGACGAGGCATACTTTGGCCCTTTAAAGGCTGAGTTCTCCAAGGTAGCTGGAGACCTTAGCCATTTTGACCACTCCTACATGGTAAACAAATCAGAATTTGCCAGTATCAGCGCTGCAAGGACATGCGCTATGTGGTGGAAGGGTATAAGAAGTGTGGCCACTTCCCTTTTGACCCTTCAGCCATTGAAGGGTCCCGTTTAATGCCGTCTCGGTCCCTACCGGGTCCCACCACCGCCTCTCCTGTAACCAGCAGCACTGTGCCGTCCATCAGCACCTCCTCCCCAGTGATCACAGGAGGACCCTCAGCCCCTGCTCCAGTCCCAGCCCTAGCTCTAGAAGAGCTCCCCCTAATAGAGGGGGGGCTGATAGCGAAGGACCTGGGGCACATCCTTACTGTCCTGAAGTATCGGCTAGACCGATACAGAAGACTCCCTGTGGTCGCCACATGCATCACCGGGGAGGAATACATGCGCCAGTGGCAGGAGAGGGGTGAGAAGGAGAGGGCCGAGGCAGAGGAGAAAGAGCGTCGGGCAGCCCTCAGAACACAGCGGGCACAGGAGAGGGCTGCCATGGATGAGACCATTGACGCCATCGCCTCTGCTGGACCCCCTGCTGGAACCACTCCTGACAGCTGCATCACCACTGCCTCCCAGTGTGCAACACCTGTAGGAGCCGCGGGAGTCCCCAGCTGCAGAAGAAGGCCACGTGCCTACTCTCCCGGCCACACCATCGTTGGCCCCTCAACCCCACCATTACAAACACCGACTCCTCCAAGCCATCGTCGGCGGTTTTGTCCACCACCACCACGATGCACACCACCCCCCCGTCTGTCACCACCAACACAGCCTCCTCTGGACCAACTGCCTCCTCCGTCTCCTCTGTTCACACCACCATAGCAGCCTCGTCTGCAATTTGAATACAGCCACCTCCACAGGTAAACACATGTTAAATTATGAAAAAATGACTTATCTGTTTTATAAAACAGCAATGTAAAAAAATATATATAATCTTTACATATCTACAGTCCATAGCACCAGCCCTCAAGTCATCTCCACCTCCTCCAAAACTTCTGCAGCTTCCTCCAGAGGTATTGATGTAAAAAAGTTAAAAGGGTTTTCATGAAACATACTCTGTCTAACACTACTTTTTCTTAAATTGCAGCACAGAAAAGGAAGAGAAAAGCTCCACTGGACACCTCTGTCACGCCACCCATGGCACCACTCTCAGGTACTTCATAATCTGTTTTTCTCTCTCTCAGTTGTATCAGTTACTATTGTTGTTGAAGACCTTCTACATTTTTCAAAACCATGTTAATCAATTTGATTATTATTTTATTTTTTTATAAAAGAAGACACCACCTCGCCATGGGGAGCATGATCCGCCTGCAAGCTCCCTTCAGGAGTGTAGATCCAAGGTGCCATGGGTGTGCTGTGACTTCTGCCAGCACTGGTTCCACTGCAGGTGTGTGCAGTGGGATCCAGAGGTAGCGGTGGAGCTGGATTTTTATTGTGATTTTTGTGACAATATAGGGATGGAGGTCTTTAAGGAATACCTGGGATAGGATAAAGTAATCCTTCTACCCCCCCCCCCCTTTTACTCCAACCCCCCCCAAAAAAAAAAAAAAACATTGTAAAGTGGTTATCCCACTGGCTATAAGGTGAATGCACCTATTTGTAAGTCGCTCTGGATAAGAGTGTCTGCTAAATGACGTAAATGTAATGTAAATGAGGTCGAGATTTAATTGTTTGTTTTGTTTGTGTTCATATGAAATTATTTATTTGTACAAAAAAATATGTCTAAAATATAATATATATATTTATTCAACCCATCTTGTGTATTTCTTCCTTTACTTTCCAAGTGCATCTCTGCAACACAAACTCCAACAGTGTTTTCATTGTTTATGTCAATGCACATTATTGAAATAAAAGTTTTATTTTATGTAAATTATTCATACTCATTTATATTTTAGTATTCAACTGTTATCTACTTTCTCAAAACATAAGATTAATCTGTAAAACAAATTGAGACATTATTTGGTTATAACAACACTGAATATGTTGGTGAAGAACAATTTTTTAAGAGTCCACAGGAGGCGCACCGGGCTACCCAATGAAAAGTTGACAGGCAAGTCATAATTCTTTACCGGAAGGCTAGCCAACTATCTAGTAAACACTTTGGATACGAGGTTGGTGTCTCTTTTTTTTTAAACAAAATTAAACGGATATATCTTGTAATTGAACAAAATAGTAAGGTGGCCAATAACTGGTGACCGTATGCCGATTATACGGGACGTATTTTTTTGCTAAACCGCTTATCAAAAAGCTTTTAATAGTAGTATTTCCACTGAAATGTCAAACATGCGAATTGCTAACCCGTTAGCTAACATTTTTACGACACCAATAATAAAAATAAATTGATGGCTTGATCACAAGATAACACTCTTGAAGGTAATATATTTCTTAGACGCTGTTGAATATGCAGATAATACGGGGTTCCACGCTAGTCTCGTTATTGTTTTTGTGTTACTATTTCCTTTTTTATTTAGCAAATATTTGTCTTACTTTTGAACTGCACTGTTGGGAATGGGCTTGTAAGTAAGCATTTCACTGGAAAGTGTACACCTGTTTTATTCGGCACATGTGACCAATAACATTTTATTTTATTTGATCTGGCACATTTAGCCCTGAGACTGTAAATCATATTTAGTAGTGTGTGTTTTGTAGGCCAAGAAAAGGCTTTTGTTTTACTTGCTCCCGAACTGCTCAGTTTAGTCTGGAGCAATACTACACTGAACAAAAATATAAACGCAACATGTAAAGTGTTGGTCCTATGTTTCATGAGGTGAAGTGAAATAAAATATCCCAGAAATGTTCCATGCTCACAAAAAGCTTATTTCTTTGTGCACAAATTTGTTTACATCCCTGTTAGTGAGCATTTATCATTTTCCGAGATAATCCATCCATCCATAATGTTAATTTCTCTACCATAAGCCGCCTCCAACATCGTTTTAGAGAATTTGGCATTACGTCGAACCGGCCTCACAGCGCAGACCGTGTGTAACCACGCCAGCCCGGGACCGCCACATCCGGCTTCTTCACCTGCGGGATCGTCTGAGACTAGCCACCCGGACAGCTGATGAAACTGTGGGTTTGCACAACCGAAGAATTTCTGCACAAACTGTCAGAAACCGTCTCAGGGAAGCTCATCTGTGTGTTTGTCATCCTCACCAGGGTCTTGACCTGACTGCAGTTTGGCGTCATTACTGACTTCAGTGGGCAAATGCTCACCTTCGATGGCCACTGGCATGCTGGAGAAGTGTGCTCTTCACTGATGAATCCCGGTTTCAACTGTACTGGGCAGATGGCAGACAGCGTGCATGTGGGCGAGCGGTTTCCTGATGTCAATGTTGTGAACCGAGTGCCCCATGGTGGCGGTGGGATTATGGTATGGGAAGGCATAAACTACGGACAACACACAATTGCATTTTATCAATGGCAATTTGAATGCAAAGAGATCCTGAGGCCCATTGTCTTGCTATTTATCCACCACCATAACCTCATGTTTCAGCAGGGTAATGCACAGCCCCATGTCACAAGGATCTGTACACAATTCCTAGAAGCTGAAAATGGTCCAGTTCTTCCATGGCCTGCATACTCACCAGACATGTCACCCATTGAGCATGTTTGGGATGCTCTGGATCGACGTTTACCACAGTGTGTTCCAGTTCCCACCAATATCCAGCAACTTCACACAGCCATTGAAGAGGAGTGGGACAACATTCCTCAGGCCACAATCAACAGCCTGATCAACTCTATGCAAAGGATATGTGATGCGCTGCATGAGGCAAAATGGTGGTCACACCAGATACTGACTGGTTCTCTGATCCACGCCCCTGCCTTTTCTTTTTTTTTAAGGTATCTGTGACCAACAGATGCATATCTGTATTCCCAGTCATGTGAAGTCCATAGATTAGGGCCTAATTTATTTATTTAAATTGACTGATTTCCTTATATGAACTGTAACTCAGTAAAATCTTTGAAATTGTTGCATATTGCGTTTAAAAAATATATAAAGTATAAAGATATAAAGTGCACAGTGAATTGCTTAATGGAGTGGAATGAAATGAATGGAGAGCATCTGGCTGTCCTCTGGAGTGAATAGTGAAAATGTATTAATACACCACTTTGCATTGACCCTTAATTTCTCTCTTTCTTGTCATAGCCTCGCATGGATCAGTATTTCAATCAGATGGAGAAAATTGTGAAGGAGCGGAAGACATCGTCTCGGATACGGTTTATGCTGCAAGATGTGATAGATCTCCGATTGGTAAGTTGTGTGTGTGTGTGTGTGTGTGTCTCCTGTGTGTTGGTGGGGATATGTGCATGCATGCATTCTTGAGATTTGTGGTTGTGTCTGTCCAGCTCAGCTGTGAGGATGTATTTTCCATTACAGTAAATCAAAATGTTCATTTTCAGTACCTCCATTTCACGCAGGCTCCCTGAGCACACCAATAATTAGATCTGAGGAAGAAAACTAATCAGTGAGATTTGAGCGTAGAATAAAAAATTGTTCTGCACAGCCCTCCACACAATACTGTGACTGTAGGCCAATTATGTTGTACACAGTTTACTAATTCAAAACACCAGATTGTCTCTCTGAGGAAACTCCTTGCGTAGGTCTAACACTGCTCTTTTCCTCCAGCACAACTGGGTGTCCAGGAGAGCTGACCAGGGACCCAAGACCATCGAGCAGATCCACAAAGAGGCCAAGATCGAAGAGCAGGAGGAGCAGAGGAAGGTGCACCAGCAGCTGCTCTCCAAGGACACCAAGAGAAGGCCAGGTCAGCCAGGCCCATGGGCTAAATCCTCTTTAAGGCTTACAGCCACACTGGCATCCCCTCCCCATAGCTTGCAGACTCAGAGATGCTACGGTGGCCCACAGTGGACAGAAGGCTCCCCCACTCTCTCCCATCTGTCAACTCACCCCACAGTATTCTCTCAAGCCTGGGCCATAAGGAGTTGATGTTGTCACTATTTGAGTTGTCTTTAATAAACCCATTAACATCTCATCCCCCGTGTGTGTTCCCTCTGTCCTCCAGAGCAACAGCAGAGAGAGCAGCAGAGAGACCAGCAGAGGGAGCAGCGTGTGCAGCAGAGAGAGGAGACCTGGAACACTGTGCCCATGACCAAGAACAGCAGGACCATCGACCCCACCAAGATCCCCAAGATCTCCAAGGTCAGCCCCGAAAACACCTGTAGACCTCAACTTTTGACTTCCTCTTTTGGGTGGTTTACCATGGAGGTAGTGTACTCCATTGTAATTACAAAATGGCATTAGACAATAATTGATGTTTGGTTCCTTCAAGTCTTTACAAGTTGGATGACATAAGTCAGCCTGACATTTTGAGTTATGTTTACCCGATCAATTAAGAATTGTGTCCTCATTGGTCTACAAGCACAAGTCTTCCTGGACATGTTTGCATTCGTATTAGGTACATGGTCTTCCCTACTGCCATACAATGCCAACTAGTAGATTAAACGCTACTGTGTTGTAATGTCTACAGTACACCGCATTAGCTATCTCCTCACTTATAGGAATCCTGTGGTTCTTCATTAATACTTCTATGTGGCACACAACCCTGTCCTCATGAAATTGTTCTAGTGGCGAAATAATACGTCCACCTGCTGGATAGCATGGCTCCCCCTGCTGGAGGAAATATGTTAGAAACCCAGACAGTCCTCTGTGTGTCAGGACCAATGATGTATGAGGCAGCTCTCCATTCTCAGAGACTCTTGGTCATTATAGCGTTGTAGGCCCAGATCACATGATATGAGTATTGGAAGGTGAACTGTTTCTGTCCGTCATCATCCTGTTTAGCCTCAGATGGATGAGAAGATCCAACTGGGACCACGGGCCTCACTCAACTGGATGAAGGGCAGCAGTGGAGGGGCCAAGGCCAGTGACTCCGGTAAGGAGACATACCGTCTCACACACACACACACACATTGGTGATCCAGTTGAATTAGTTGTAATTGTGTCCTGGTTGAATTGTAATGTCTGCTGCTTCATCTTGTCTCCCATCAGAATTATCCCGGTCTGGTGGTGGTGGTGCCAGTTTAAACCGGTATTCTGCACTCCAGTCCACCCCATCTCAACCCACCAGCCCACCTGCACAGAACCCAGAGTATGACACTAGAAGAGCCTTGGGCAGGTAATGATCATATTTTGAAACTTATATAATGGATTTGGTCTCTGAACTTCTTATTTCGAAGCAAAACATTCTGATTCGCATTGTGTGTGTGTGTGTGTTTTCTCCTCCCTCAGTCGAAGCAGTGCAGGGAGAGAGCGAAGCGAGAAGCCCCTGAGCTCAGCCCCGTCACGGCCTGGTTCCTTCGTCCGAGGCGTCAATGCCAAAGAGCTGCTGGAGAGCCCGGCCCTGAGCCCCGAGGAGCCCTGCAGAGAGCTGGAGAGCCCCAGGAGGCCCAGCGTCAGCGAAGACAAGACTGAGCCAGAGCGCTGCAGAGCCAGGGAGCCTGGTGAGGGAACAGAACCCAGTTCTAGAGACATACACTGACTAAACACACAGTCAGTGGACACACTCACACACACACTCTCTCTAGCAGGGGAGCGCTCTTGTAACAGTGTTGTTTCCCCCTGCAGTGAAAGCAGAGCCTGTGGTGGCCCATTCTCCAGACAGACCTGCTCTCTCTGAGGAGGAGATGGAGAGGAAGTCCAAAGCTATCATTGACGAGTTCTTGCACATCAACGACTTTAAGGTACAGTCATTTAAAGTGGAACTGACACCATTTGAACTGCTTTACAGAAATTAAACAAACAGATCATCATAATATCGGTCTACAATATCAAATTCACAGTTTATACTTCAAAACCAACTTTATAAGAGGTTCTATTTCACTCAAAATTCCATTACATAGATTAAGGCATTGTTGGCAGAATTAAATGGATGCAGTCAATGCATGATTAATAAAATTCACCAATAAATCGCTAGGTAGTCTATTAAATATTGCTATCAGGTTGTATATCACAGCTAGTACATTGTTTGCTGCCTCCATCCATTCAGGGGATGAACTGTTTCAGTTTCACTGACCCAATATTTTGAGAAAAAAACACGAAGTAAAGGGCAGTGATTGGGAATCTCAACACAATCAATCTAGCTATGCAGTCCCGTTACATGGCTAAGGCTAAAGCTAGCTTATCTATTTAAACTGAACAAAAATATAAATGCAACATGTAAAGTGTTGGTTTCATGAGCTGAAATAAAAGATCCCAGAAATGTTGATGGCTGCTAACGTTAGCCATCAAGCTAACGAAATTAGTCCCAGATTTGTTTTCCAATGGAGCCCTCTTTGTCTGGAGAAGTAAATGAACGGTTCCAGCGCTGTAGGAGCTGTATCTATTACGCTTCGTTTCGGGACAAACTGGATCACTCAGAGTTCCAATGCGGCAATTGTTTGCTTGCCGAGGATTATAGGCTTGAGGTGGCATCCTTGATTATGCAGGTAGCCAGCCTACGTAAGAAACTGGGGAAAACGCAGAGTGGAATGTTTACCTTTTCTACACCGGTGGCAGGACGGCGTTCGCATGTTGGATGCATCTCCATCTTGACGTTTTATGTTATCTGACTGGCCGGTGTTGCCCGGAGTTCGTTCGCCAGGGGAGCCATCTCCTGCCTCTCCTCCCCCATCTGATAGCGGAGTCGAAGGAGCACAGGAAGAGGAGCATGGCAATCAACAATGGTCGCATCTCACAAGCCGTGGAAGCCGAAGACAGCGGCCTCCCGCAAAGCAGTCTACACTCCCAACGAGAAGCCCGGAGTGGATACAAACAACGAATAGTTTCGCCGCCCTGGAGCCTGATCTTCCTGCACCTTCGTCACTGGGATTGCCTGTGTCTGCGGCCGCTGTGCCTACTCCTTCCCCTACAATTTCGAAGTCAACGTCGGCAACCTTCCTGCTCTGGATCGAGCGGGGATTCTCAATCTGTCAGAGGCCTGCACCATCCTGTGAAGCGTGGTAGTGGGCGGATTTCCTCGTCCTTCTCGCCAGTCATGATTTTGGGCAGCTCCATGGTAAGAAATGTGACTGTTCCTGGTGCAAAAACAATGTCCTATCCCAGAGCTTGAGTAAATTACATTACTAAGCTGCTCCCAAATGTACTACGCCAGGACACGGACATTGATTCTATCGTAGTCCATGTGGGTTTTAATGACATTATGAAGGCTAGCTCTGAACAGTTGAAACTGGATTTCAAAGAGCTGATTGACTCTGCTAGACACTAATAAAAGACCCATCATATTTACATTTTTACATTTTTAGTCATTTAGCAGACGCTCTTATCCAGAGCGACTTACAGTTAGCGCATACATTATTTTATCGAACCCACAACCCTGGCGTTGCAAACGCCATGCTCTACCAACTGAGCTACATCCCCTGCCGGCCATTCCCTCCCCTACCCTGGACGACGCTGGGCCAATTGTGCGCCGCCCCATGGGTCTCCCGGTCGCGGCCGGCTACGACAGAGCCTGGATTCGAACCAGGATCTCTAGTGACACAGCTAGCACTGCGATGCAGTGCCTTAGACCACTGCGCCACTCGGGACACCGAGGTCCTGTGCCCTCTCTGAATCGTGGCATTGAACGCTTTAGCAGGATTCTTTCTCTTCCCAACAGGCTACGGGATTATTGCAGTTCAATGGGTGTAACCCAAATAATTTGGGTTCCTGGATCCTTTCACAACATAAGGCTGCGTTGAGACAATGACTTATCAATGACCCAAGTTAATCCCTACCATTGTGTCGCTGAGTCATCATAATGCTTTAGCAAATGTACATTATACCAGGGGCATTGTTAGACACAATGTAAGTAACCTAATTTATGTCTCTCGAACTGCCCTGAATGCCTCTGCTGATCCTACAGCTATTGTATGCAGCAATCATGTGCCTATGAACCAGATTTATGCGGTTAGCGCTGAGGCGGTGTGCCCTAGTAGGAAGTCCACTGTGTGTAGCTCACCTTGCACTAACATAAATAACATGAGAATATCTACTTCTGCTAAGCTTCCCAGTAAAGCAATGAAAACAAGCAAGCATCCCAGAAAAGTGTTCAAAATAGCCTGCATTAACATATGTAGCTTAACAGATGACATTCATATTCTGACTATCTCTGAAACTCACTTAGACAATACCTTTGATACAGTGGTAGCAATACAAGGTTATAACATTTACAGAAAAGACAGAAATGCCAGTGGTGGAGGTGTTGCTGTTTATATTCAGAACCACATTCCTGTAAAGATTAGAGAGGATCTCATGTTAAATACTGTTGAAGTAATATGGCTACAGGCCTCACCTAAAGCCCATTCTTGTGGGAAGCTGCGATAGACCACCAAGTGCTAACAGTCAGTATCTGGATAACGTGTGAAATGCTTGATAATGTTAGTGATATCAACAGAGGTATATTTTCTGGGTGATTTTAAATATTGACTGGCTTTCATCAAGCTGCCCATTCAAGAAAAAGCTTCAAACTGTAACCAGTGCCTGCAACCTGGTTCAGGTAATCAGTCATCCTATCAGGGTAGTTATGGAACAGCGGGGACTGTGATGCAACACAAACATATGCACTATACACACACGTACACATGGATTTTGTGTTGTTGATATGGGGTATTTACAGTGCCTTGCAAAAGTATTCATCCCCCTTGGCGTTTTTCCTATTTTGTTGCATTACAACCTGTAATTTAAATGGATTTTTATTTGGATTTCATGTAATGGATATACACAAAATAGTGTAAGTGTAAATAGTGTAAAAAAGTGAAGTGAAATGAAACAAATAACTTGTTTCAGAAAATTCTAAAAAATAAATAACGGAAAAGTGGTGCGTGCATATGTATTCAGCCCCTTTGCTATGAAGCCCCTAAATAAGATCTGGTGCAACCAATTACCTTCAGAAGTCACATAATAAGTTAATTGCACACAGGTGGACTTTATTTAAGTGTCACATGATCTCAGTATATATACACCTGTTCTGAAAGGCCCCAGAGTCTGCAACACCACTAAGCAAGGGGCACCACCAAGCAAGCGGCACCATGAAGACCAAGGAGCTCTCCAAACAGGTCAGGGACAAAGTTGTGGAAAAGTACAGATCAGGGTTGGGTTATAAAAAAATATCAGAAACTTTGAACATCCCACGGAGCACCATTTAAATCCATTATTAAAAAATTGAAAGAATATGGCACCACAAAACCTGCCAAGAGAGGGCCAACCACCAAAACTCACGGACCAGGCAAGGAGGGCATTAATCAGAGAGGTAACAAAGAGACCAAAGTTAACCCTGAAGGAGCTGCAAAGCTCCACAGCAGAGATTGGAGTAACTGTCCATAGGACCACTTTAAGCCGTACACTCCACAGAGCTGGGCTTTACGGAAGAGTGGCCAGAAAAAAGCCATTGCTAAAGAAAAAAATAAGCAAACGTGGGAGACTCCCCAAACATATGGAAAAGGGTATTCTGGTCAGATGAGACTAAAATTGAGCATTTTGGCCATCAAGGAAAACGCTATGTCTGGCGCAAACCCAACACCTCTCATCACCCGAGAACACCATCCCCACAGTGAAGCATGGTGGTGGCAGCATCATGCTGTGGGGATGTTTTTCACACTTCTGGATGAATGATGGATGGCGCTAAATACAGGAACATTCTTTGAGGGAAACCTGTTTGTCTTCCGGAGATTTGAGACTGGGACGGAGGTTCACCTTCCAGCAGGACAATGACCCTAAGCATACTGCTAAAGCAACACTTGACTGTTTAAGGGGAAGCTCTCTCTGTGACCAAGAGATGCTTATCTTTATTCCCAGTCATGTGAAATCCATAGATTAGGGCCTAATGAATTTATTTCAATTAACAGATTTCCTTATATGAACTGTAACTCAGTAAAATCTTTGAAATTGTTGCATGTTGCGTTTATATTTTTGTTCAGTGTACAGTCGTGGTCAAATGTTTTGAGAATGACACACATATTAATTTCCCCAAGTCTGCTGCCTCAGTTTTTATGATGGCAGTTTGCATATACTCTAGAATGTTATGAAGAGTGATCAGATGAATTGCATTTAATTGCAAAGTCCCTCTTTGCCATGAAAATGAACTTAATCCCCCAAAAACATTTCCACTGCATTTCAGCCCTGCCACAAAAGGACCAGCTGACATCATGTCAGTGATTCTCTCGTTAACACAGGTGAGAGCGTTGACGAGGACAAGGCTGGAGATCACTATGTCATGCTGATTTAGTTAGAATAACAGACTGGAAGCTTTAAAAGGAGGGTGGTGCTTGAAACCAATGTTCTTCTTCTGTTAAACATGGTTACCTGCAAGGAAACGCGTGCCGTCATCATTGCTTTGCACAAAAAGGGCTTCACAGGCAAGGATATTGCTGCTAGTAAGATTGCACCTAAATCAACCATTTATCGGATCATCAAGAACTTCAAGGAGAGAGGTTCAATTGTTGTAAAGAAGGCGTCAGGGCGCCCAAGAACGTCCAGCAAGCGCCAGGACCTTCTTCTAAAGTTGATTCAGCTGTGGGATCGGGGCACCACCAGCGCAGAACTTGCTCAGGAATGGCAGCAGGCAGGTGTGAGTGCATCTGCACGCACAGTGAGGCGAAGACTTTTGGAGGATGGCCTAGTGTCAAGAAGGGCAGAGAGGAAGCCACTTCTCTCCAGGAAAAACATCAGGGACAGACTATTCTGCAAAAGGTACAGGGATTGGACTGCTGAGGACTGGGGTAAAGTCATTTTCTCTGATGAATCCCCTTTCCAAATGTTTGGGGCATCTGGAAAAAAGCTTCCTGAGACCATTCATGTGTGGGGTTGCTTCTCAGCCAAGGGAGTGGGCTCACTCAAAATTTTGCCTAAGAACACAGCCATGAATAAAGAATGGTACCAACACATCCTCAAAGAGCAACTTCTCCCAACCATCCAATAACAGTTTGGTGACGAACAATGCCTTTTCCAGCATGATGGAGCACCTTGCCATAAGGCAAAAGTGATAACTAAGTGGCTCGGGGAACAAAACATCGAAATTTTGGGTCCATGGCCAGGAAACTCCTCAGACCTTAATCCCATTGAGAACTTGTGGTCAATCCTCAAGAGGCGGGTGGACAAACAAAAACCCACAAATTCTGACAAACTCCAAGCATTGATTATGCAAGAATGGGCTGCCATCAGTCAGGATGTGGCCCAGAAGTTAAATGACAGCATGCCAGGGTGGATTGCAGAGGTCTTGAAAAAGAAGGGTCAACACTGCAAATATTGACTCTTTGCATAAACTAAATGTAATTGTCAATAAAAGCCTTTGACACTTATGGAATGCTTGTAATTATACTTCAGTATACCATAGTAACATCTGACAAAAATATCTAAAAACACTAAAGCAGCAAACGTTGTGAAGACCAATACTTGTGTCATTCTCAAAACTTTTGACCACAACTGTATATATTTGCAGAAAACCATTCAGGTTTCTTTTGTGATTTTTGCTACTGCTTTCTAAACAATGATTGCGCTGTTCTGCTGCCTGTAAACACAGTCCAGTGCAGTGCAACAGCAATTGCAAAGTGAATGGCATGGCCCGTATGGCATGGCCTTTTTGCATAATAGGCCTACTCTAGCTGTGATTGGTTATGGTGCACCGGTCTGTGTAGAATCCGGACCTGGACAAGACTGACAAGTTTTTATTCATTTTTATTTACTGCACTGTCTATTAATTGCCCAAACGCACCGCTGCTTTCCCATGTATATGTACAGTGAGGGAAAAAAGTATTTGATCCCCTGCTGATTTTGTACGTTTGCCCACTGACAAAGACATGATCAGTCTATAATTTTAATGGTAGGTTTATTTGAACAGTGAGAGACAAAAAAATCCAGAAAAACCCATGTCAAAAATGTTATAAATTGATTTGCATTTTAATGAGGGAAATAAGTATTTGACCCCTCTGCAAAACATGACTTAGTACATGGTGGCAAAACCCTTGTTGGCAATCAGAGGTCAGACGTTTCTTGTAGTTGGCCACCAGGTTTGCACACATCTCAGGAGGGATTTTGTCCCACTCCTCTTTGCAGATCTTCTCCAAGTCATTAAGGTTTCGAGGCTGACGTTTGGCAACTCAAACCTTCAGCTCCCTCCACAGAGTTTCTATGGGATTAAGGTCTGGAGACTCGCTAGGCCACTCCAGGACCTTAATGTGCTTCTTCTTGAGCCACTCCTTTGTTGCCTTGGCCGTGTGTTTTCGGTCATTGTCATGCTGGAATACCCATCCACGACCCATTTTCAATGCCTTGGCTGAGGGAAGGAGGTTGTCACCCAAGATTTGACGGTACATGGCCCTGTCCATCGTCCCTTTGATGCGGTGAAGTTGTCCTGTCCCCTTAGCAGAAAAACACCCCCAAATCATAATGTTTCCACCTCCATGTTTGACGTGGGTATGGTGTTCTTGGGGTCATAGGCAGCATTCCTCCTCCTCCAAACACGGCGAGTTGAGTTGATGCCAAAGAACTCCATTTTGGTCTCATCTGACCACAACACTTTCACCCAGTTCTCCTCTGAATCATTCAGATGTTCATTGGCAAACTTCAGACGGGCCTCTATATGTGCTTTCTTGAGCAGGGGGATCTTGCAGGCGCTGCAGGATTTCAGTCCTTCACAGCGTAGTGTGTTACCAATTGTTTTCTTGGTGACTATGGTCCCAGCTGCCTTGAGATCATTGACAAGATCCTCCCGTGTAGTTCTGGGCTGATTCCTCACCGTTCTCATGATCATTGCAACTCCACGAGGTGAGATTTTGCATGGAGCCCCAGGCTGAGGGAGATTGACAGTTCTTTTGTGTTTCTTCCATTTGCAAATAATCGCACCAACTGTTGTCACCTTCTCACCAAGCTGCTTGGCGATGGTCTTGTAGCCCATTCCAGCCTTGTGTAGGTCTACAATCTTGTCCCTGACATCCTTGGAGAGCTCTTTGGTCTTGGCCATGGTGGAGAGTTTGGAATCTGATTGATTGATTGCTTCTGTGGACAGGTGTCTTTTATACAGGTAACGAGCTGAGATTAGGAGCACACTCTTAAAGGGAGTGCTCCAAATCTCAGCTTGTTACCTATATAAAAGACACCTGGGAGCCAGAAATCTTTCTGATTGAGAGGGGGTCAAATAATTATTTCCCTCATTAAAATGCAAATCAATTTATAACATTTTTGACATGCGTTTTTTCTGATTTTTGTTGTTGTTATCACATTTACATTTACGTCATTTAGCAGACGCTCTTATCCAGAGCGACTTACAAATTGGTGCATTCACCTTATGATAGCCAGTGGGACAACCGCTTTACAATTAAAAATATATATATATTTTATATATATATATATATATATATATATATATATATATATATATATATATATATATATATATATATATATATATATATATATATATATATATATATATATATAAAATAAACGATTTTTTTAATTTTTCAGAGTATATATTATTTTTTTCATTTGTTTTATATATATATATTGTTGTTTATTTTTATTTATTTTTTATTTTATGTTATTTATTTTTATTTTATTTTATATTTTTTGGGGGGGGGGTTGGGGTAGAAGGATTACTTTTATACTATCCCAGGTATTCCTTAAAGAGGTAGGGTTTCAAGTGTCTCCGGAAGGTGGTCAGTGACTCCGCTGTCCTGGCGTCGTGAGGGAGCTTGTTCCACCATTGGGGTGCCAGAGCAGCGAACAGTTTTAACTGGGCTGAGCGGGAACAGTGCTTCCACAGAGGTAGGGGGACCAGCAGGCCAGAGGTGGAAGAACGCAATGCCCTCGTTTGGGTGTAGGGACTGATCAGAGCCTGAAGGTAAGGAGGTGCCGTTCCCCTCACAGCTCCGTAGGCAAGCACCATGGTCTTGTAGCAGATGCGAGCTTCAACTGGAAGCCAGTGGAGTGTGCTGACGAGCGGGGTGACGTGAGAGAACTTACTCTCACTGTTCAAATAAACCTACCATTAAAATTATAGACTGATCATTTCTTTGTCAGTGGGCAAACGTACAAAATCAGCAGGGGATCAAATACTTTTTTCCCCTCACTGTATGTATATATATTATTGTGGGTGTGTGTGTGTGTATGTATATATATATATATATATATATATATATATATATATATATATATATATATATATATATATATATATATATACATATATATATACATATATATATATATATATATATACATATATATATATATATACATATATACATATATATATATATATATACATATATATATATATATATACATATATATATATATATATACATATATATATATATATATACATATATATATATACATATATATATATACATATATATATATATATATACATATATATATATACATATATATATATACATATATATATATATATATACATATATATATATATATATATATATATATATATATATACACATATATATATATATATATATATATATATATATATATATATATATATATATATATACATATATATATACATACATACATACATACAGTGGGGAAAAAAAGTATTTAGTCAGCCACCAATTGTGCAAGTTCTCCCACTTAAAAAGATGAGAGAGGCCTGTAATTTTCATCATAGGTACACGTCAACTATGACAGACAAAATGAGGAAAAAAATCCAGAAAATCACATTGTAGGATTTTTCATGAATGTATTTGCAAATTATGGTGGAAAATAAGTATTTGGTCAATAACAAAAGTTTCTCAATACTTTGTTATATACCCTTTGTTGGCAATGACACAGGTCAAACGTTTTCTGTAAGTCTTCACAAGGTTTTCACACACTGTTGCTGGTATTTTGGCCCATTCCTCCATGCAGATCTCCTCTAGAGCAGTGATGTTTTGGGGCTGTCGCTGGGCAACACGGACTTTCAACTCCCTCCAAAGATTTTCTATGGGGTTGAGATCTGGAGACTGGCTAGGCCACTCCAGGACCTTGAAATGCTTCTTACGAAGCCACTCCTTCGTTGCCCGGGCGGTGTGTTTGGGATCATTGTCATGCTGAAAGACCCAGCCACGTTTCAACTTCAATGCCCTTGCTGATGGAAGGAGGTTTTCACTCAAAATCTCACGATACATGGCCCCATTCATTCTTTCCTTTACACGGATCAGTCGTCCTGGTCCCTTTGCAGAAAAACAGCCCCAAAGCATGATGTTTCCACCCCCATGCTTCACAGTAGGTATGGTGTTCTTTGGATGCAGCTCAGCATTCTTTGTCCTCCAAACACGACGAGTTGAGTTTTTACCAAAAAGTTCTATTTTGGTTTCATCTGACCATATGACATTCTCCCAATCCTCTTCTGGATCATCCAAATGCACTCTAGCAAACTTCAGACGGGCCTGGACATGTACTTGCTTAAGCAGGGGGACACGTCTGGCACTGCAGGATTTGAGTCCCTGGCGGCGTAGTGTGTTACTGATGGTAGGCTTTGTTACTTTGGTCCCAGCTCTCTGCAGGTCATTCACTAGGTCCCCCCGTGTGGTTCTGGGATTTTTGCTCACCGTTCTTGTGATCATTTTGACCCCACGGGGTGAGATCTTGCGTGGAGCCCCAGATCGAGGGAGATTATCAGTGGTCTTGTATGTCTTCCATTTCCTAATAATTGCTCCCACAGTTGATTTCTTCAAACCAAGCTGCTTACCTATTGCAGATTCAGTCTTCCCAACCTGGTGCAGGTCTACAATTTTGTTTCTGGTGTCCTTTGACAGCTCTTTGGTCTTGGCCATAGTGGAGTTTGGAGTGTGACTGTTTGAGGTTGTGGACAGGTGTCTTTTATACTGATAACAAGTTCAAACAGGTGCCATTAATACAGGTAACGAGTGGAGGACAGAGGAGCCTCTTAAAGAAGTTGTTACAGGTCTGTGAGAGCCAGAAATCTTGCTTGTTTGTAGGTGACCAAATACTTATTTTCCACCATAATTTGCAAATAAATTCATAAAAAATCCTGCAATGTGATTTTCTGGAGAAAAAAAAATCTCAATTTGTCTGTCATAGTTGACGTGTACCTATGATGAAAATTACAGGCCTCTCTCATCTTTTTAAGTGGGAGAACTTGCACAATTGGTGGCTGACTAAATACTTTTTTTCCCCACTGTATATATGTGTGTGTGTGTGTGTGTGTGTATGTATGTATATATGTATGTATATGTATGTATGTATGTATATGTGTATATATATATATATATATATATATATACAGTGGGGAAAAAAAGTATTTAGTCAGCCACCAATTGTGCAAGTTCTCCCACTTAAAAAGATGAGAGAGGCCTGTAATTTTCATCATAGGTACATGTCAACTATGACAGACAAATTGAGGAAATAAAATCCAGAAAATCACATTGTAGGATTTTTTATGAATTTATTTGCAAATGATGGTGGAAAATAAGTATTTGGTCACCTACAAACAAGCAAGATTTCTGGCTCTCACAGACCTGTAACTTCTTCTTTAAGAGGCTCCTCTGTCCTCCACTCGTTACCTGTATTAATGGCACCTGTTTGAACTTGTTATCAGTATAAAATACACCTGTCCACAACCTCAAACAGTCACACTCCAAACTCCACTATGGCCAAGACCAAAGAGCTGTCAAAGGACACCAGAAACAAAATTGTAGACCTGCACCAGGCTGGGAAGACTGAATCTGAAATAGGTAAGCATATTGGTTTGAAGAAATCAACTGTGGGAGCAATTATTAGGAAATGGAAGACATACAAGACCACTGATAATCTCACTCGATCTGGGGCTCAACGCAAGATCTCACCCCGTGGGGTCAAAATTATCACAAGAACGGTGAGCAAAAATCCAAGAACCACACGGGGGGACCTAGTGAATGACCTGCAGAGCGCTGGGACCAAAGTAACAAAGCCTACCATTAGTAACACACTACGCCGCCAGGGACTCAAATCCTGCAGTGCAAGACGTGTCCCCCTGCTTAAGCCAGTACATGTCCAGGCCCGTCTGAAGTTTGCTAGAGTGCATTTGGATGATCCAGAAGAGGATTGGGAGAATGTCATATGGTCAGATGAAACCAAAATAGAACTTTTTGGTAAAAACTCAACTCGTCGTGTTTGGAGGACAAAGAATGCTGAGTTGCATCCAAAGAACACCATACCTACTGTGAAGCATGGGGGTGGAAACATCATGCTTTGGGGCTGTTTTTCTGCAAAGGGACCAGGACGACTGATCCGTGTAAAGGAAAGAATGAATGGGGCCATGTATCGTGAGATTTTGAGTGAAAACCTCCTTCCATCAGCAAGGGCAATGAAGATGAAACGTGGCTGGGTCCTTCAGCATGACAATGATCCCAAACACACCACCCGGGCAACGAAGGAGTGGCTTCGTAAGAAGCATTTCAAGGTCCTGGAGTGGCCTAGCCAGTCTCCAGATCTCAACCCCATAGAAAATCTTTGGAGGGAGTTGAAAGTCCGTGTTGCCCAGCGACAGCCCCAAAACATCACTGCTCCAGAGGAGATCTGCATGGAGGAATGGGCCAAAATACCAGAAACAGTGTGTGAAAACCTTGTGAAGACTTACAGAAAACGTTTGACCTGTGTCATTGCCAACAAAGGGTATATAACAAAGTATTGAGAAACTTTTGTTATTGACCAAATACTTATTTTCCACCATAATTTGCAAATACATTCATTAAAAATCCTACAATGTGATTTTCTGGATTTTTTTTTCTCATTTTGTCTGTCATAGTTGACGTGTACCTATGATGAAAATTACAGGCCTCTCTCATATTTTTAAGTGGGAGAACGTGCACAATTGGGGGCTGACTAAATACTTTTTTTCCCCACTGTATATATACATACATACATACATACATACATACATACATACATACATACATACATACATACATACATACATACATACATACATACATATTCACCTATGTATGTGCTCGCTTGTCACAAAAGGATTTTCCCGAGGGTGTATATGAACATATTGTAATAACATTTGATGGTGCTTAATCTGTGTCAGGTCCTCTTTAATAATGCTATAATTCTTTATACTGTGTGTGCATGCTTTTGTATTTTACTCTCTACAGGAAGTTTGTAACACCAAGATGTGTGTTTTGTATTCTCTGTAGGAGGCTGTGCAGTGTGTGAACGAGCTTGACCTGTCCTCTCAGCTCCACGTGTTTGTGCGTGTGGGGGTGGAGTCCACTCTGGAGCGCAGTCAGATCACACGGGACCACATGGGCCAGCTCCTCTTCCAGTTAGTGCAGCAGGGCACCCTGCCCAAGCCCCAGTTCTTCAAAGGGTCAGCCTGCCTACATATCCGTCTGCTCTCATTCAAGCTGTGTCGTCTAACAACTGTGCTGTATCTAAAATGGCCGTCTCATCAGAATATCTGTGTTTCCTTCAGGTTTGCTGACACCCTTGAGCTGGCGGACGACATGGCCATTGACATTCCCCATATCTGGCTGTATCTGGCCGAGCTGCTTAGCCCTGTGCTGAGAGACGGGGGCTTCTCTATGAGAGAGCTCTTTAGGTAACCCTGCTACTCTACATCGCCACAATATTGTATTGTTATCTCCCTGTAACGCTATGGAGATCAAGAGGGGTTTACTATTGCATCAACAGAGCTTATCTGATCAGATCAGTCCACATGCAACCCATATTTATTCAGATCTCACATAGTCTGCAGGATGAGTAAAATGTACCCCATTTTGTTCCCTCTGTCAAGGATTGCTGCTTGTTGCTATCGCAGTTCTTTCATTATGGAGTGTTAATGTTGGCTCTCACACCTCCATTCCCTGCTATGGCTTTCTGTAAACTGTGATATGAAGGAAAACAGTTGGGCGGGATGGAACCGCTGGAGACATCTAATGCTTTTCTCTGTTTGTCCACAGTGAATTAAGCAAACCTTTACTTCCTGTGGGAAGAGCTGGGATCTTATTTTCTGAAATACTGCACATACTATGCAAACAAATGGTAAGTTACATTGTGTGGGCTTTACTCCTCTAGTTGATTATTTCTGAAAGAATGTCTTACCCCTTTAGCTCTTCTGACCTCAGAGAGAATTTCACACAGCATCTTTCTCACAGAGAACTGTGTTAATATAGCTGTCGGTTATTTTTGCATGGCTTTTGTCGCGGTGCGAGTGAGTTACCAAGTGCATATCAAGCCAGCAAACCCATTAACTATTGGAAGCCAGGGTTCTGACATGTTGTCCTGTCTGTCTCCTACACAGAGCCATAGGAAAGTAGGCACCTTGTGGAGAAAGTCAGGCCTCAGCTGGAGTGACTTCCTGCCGGAGGAAGAGGACGTCCTGGATTTCATCTCACAGCAGGTTAGTGAGATAGACACCATGTATTACGGCATGGAGGCATCCCAACAGAAACAGTTTTACAGCAACCTAACCCTTCTCTCCTCTCTGTCTCCCCTCTTCTCCATGTCCTCCTCCTGTCAGAAGCTCCAGTTCACTATGGCGGACTGCTCCAGTCCTGAGGCAGCCCTCTCTGCGACGGAACTGTCCCCAGAGGTGCTCAACCAGCAGCTGGAGAGACTCTTGCTGGAGGACATGGCCAGTGATGAGCAGATCTTTGACTGGGTAGAGGTACAGACTGTAACATTAAGCCCACCACACAGCTCAGCACAGCTACGTTTGGCTTCGTGTCATACACATGTTGGTTTATAAATGCATAGTGTTGCATATTTCAAGTGAAGTAACAGAGATGCAGGCACTGATATCGTGCAGCTTTCCCATGTCTAAGCGGAGCTCCTTTGTGCTCCTCTGAATGATATAATGGCGCCGGAGGAGATGGCTGCCGTTTTACGGGCTCCTAACTAATTGTGCTATTGTGTTTTTTTGCGTTATTGAGGAGTACACCACATCAGTCACTGGCTTCATCAATAAGTGCATTGATAACGTCGTCCCCACAGTGACCGTACGTACATACCCCAACCAGAAGCAATGGATTACAGGCAACATCCGCACTGAGCTAAAAGGGTAGAGCTGCCGCTTTCAAGGAGCGGGACTCTAACCCGGACGCTTGCAAACTATTACGGTCTACAAAGGGAAGCACAGCCGCGAGCTGCCCAGCGACACAAGCCTACCAGACAAGCCTTACTTCTATGCTCGCTTCGAGGCAAGCAACACTGAAGCATGCATGAGAGCATCAGCTATTCCGGACGACTGTGTGATCACGCTCTCCGTAGCCGATGTGAGTAAAACCTTTAAACAGGGCCAAACGGATTCTGAGCATGCGCTGATCAACTGGCAAGTGTCTTCACTGACATTTTCAACCTGTCCCTGACTGAGTCTGTAATACCAATATGTTTCAAGCAGACCACCATAGTCCCTGTACCCAAAAACACTAAGAGAACCTACCTAAATGACTACCGACCCATAGCACTCACGTCTGTAGCCATGAAGTGCTTTGAAAGGCTGGTCATGGCTCACATCAACACCATTATCCCAGAAACCCTAGACCCACTCCAATTTGCATACCGCCCCAACAGTTCCACAGATGATGCAATCTCTATTGCACTCCACACTGCCCTTTCCCACCTGGACCAAAGGAACACCTACGTGAGAATGCGACTCATTGACTACAGCTCAGCATTCAACACCATAGTGCCCTCAAAGCTCATCACTAAGCTAAGGACCCTGGGACTAAACGCCTCCCTCTGCAACTGGATCCTGGACTTCCTGACAGGTCGCCCCCAGGTGGTAAGGGTAGGTAACAACACATCTGCCACGCTGATCCTCAACACGGGGGCCCCTCAGGGGTGCGTTCTCAGTCCCCTCCTGTACTCCCTGTTCACCCATGATTGCATGGCCAAGCACGACTCCAACATCATCCTTAAGTTTGCCGACGACACAACAGTGGTAGGCCTGATCACCAACAATGATGAGACAGCCTATAGGGAGGAGGTCAGAGACATTACATTTTTACATTTACGTCATTTAGCAGACGCTCTTATCCAGAGCGACTTACAAATTGGTGCATTCACCTTATAGCCAGTGGGATAACCACTTTACAATTATTTTATTTTTTTGGGTGGGGTGGGGTAAGGGGGGGTTAGAAGGATTACTTTATCCTATCCCAGGTATTCCTTAAAGAGGTGGGGTTTCAAATGTCTCCGGAAGGTGGTGAGTGACTCCGCTGTCCTGGCGTCGTGAGGGAGCTTGTTCCACCATTGGGGTGCCAGAGCAGCGAACAGTTTTGACTGGGCTGAGCGGGAACTGTGCTTCAGCAGAGGTAGGGGAGCCAGCAGGCCAGTGGTGGATGAACGCAATGCCCTCGTTTGGGTGTAGGGACTGATCAGAGCCTGAAGGTACGGAGGTGCCGTTCCCCTCACAGCTCCGTAGGCAAGCACCATGGTCTTGAAGCAGATGCGAGCTTCAACTGGAAGCCAGTGTAGTGTGCGGAGGAGCGGGGTGACGTGAGATAACTTGGGAAGGTTGAACACCAGACGGGCTGCGGCATTCTGGATGAGTTGTAGGGGTTTAATGGCACAGGCAGGGAGCCCAGCCAACAGCGAGTTGCAGTAATCCAGACGGGAGATGACAAGTGCCTGGATTAGGACCTGTGCCGCTTCCTGTGTAAGGCAGGGTCGTACTCTCCGAATGTTGTAGAGCATGAACCTACAGGATCGGGTCACCGCCTTGATGTTAGCGGAGAACGACAGGGTGTTGTCCAGGGTCACGCCAAGGCTCTTCGCACTCTGGGAGGAGGACACAACGGAGTTGTCAACCGTGATGGCGAGATCATGGAACGGGCAGTCCTTCCCGGGGAGGAAGAGCAGCTCCGTCTTGCCAAGGTTCAGCTTGAGGTGGTGATCCGTCATCCATACTGATATGTCTGCCAGACATGCAGAGATGCGATTCGCCACCTGGTTATCAGAAGGGGGAAAGGAGAAGATTAGTTGTGTGTCGTCTGCGTAGCAATGATAGGAGAGGCCATGTGAGGATATGACAGAGCCAAGTGACTTGGTGTATAGCGAGAATAGGAGAGGGCCTAGAACTGAGCCCTGGGGTCACCAGTGGTGAGAGCACGTGGTGCGGAGACAGCTTTTCGCCACGCCACTTGGTAGGAGCGACCGGTCAGGTAGGACGCAATCCAAGAGTGAGCCGCGCCGGAGATGCCCAGCTCGGAGAGGGTGGAGAGGAGGATCTGATGGTTCACAGTATCAAAGGCAGCAGACAGGTCTAGAAGGACAAGAGCAGAGGAGAGAGAGTTAGCTTTAGCAGTGCGGAGAGCCTCCGTGACACGGAGAAGAGCAGTCTCAGTTGAATGACCAGTCTTGAAACCTGACTGGTTTGGATCAAGAAGGTCATTCTGAGAGAGATAGCAAGAGAGTTGGCTAAAGACGGCACGCTCAATAGTTTTGGAGAGAAAAGAAAGAAGGGATACTGGTCTGTAGTTGTTGACATCAGAGGGATCGAGTGTTGGTTTTTTGAGAAGGGGTGCAACTCTCGCTCTCTTGAAGACGGAAGGGACATAGCCAGCGGTCAAGGATGAGTTGATCAGCGAGGTGAGGTAAGGGAGAAGGTCACCGGAGATGGTCTGGAGAAGAGGAGGGGATAGGGTCAAGCGGGCAGGTTGTTGGGCGGCCGGCTGTCACAAGTCGCAAGATTTATTCTGGAGAGAGAGGGGAGAAAGAAGTCAAAGCATAGGGTAGGGCAGTGTGAGCAGGACCAGCAGTGTCATTTGACTTAACAAACGAGGATCGGATGTCGTCAACCTTCTTTTCAAAATGGTTGACGAAGTCATCCACAGAGAGGGAGGAGGGGGGAGGGGGAGGAGGATTCAGCTGGGAGGAGAAGGTGGCAAAGAGCTTCCTAGGGTTAGAGGCAGATGCTTGGAATTTAGAGTGGTAGAAAGTGGCCTTAGCAGCAGAAACAGATGAAGAAAATGTAGAGAGGAGGGAGTGAAATATGCCAGGATAACAACCTCTCCCTCAACGTGACCAAGACAAAGGAGATGATTGTGGACTACAGCAAAAGGAGGACTGAGCACATCCCCATTCTCATCGACAGTGCTGTAGTGGAGCAGGTTGAGAGCTTCAAGTTCCTTGGTGTCCACATCACCAACGAACTATCATGGTCCAAACACACCAAGACAGTCAGGAGACTGAAAATATTTGGCATGGGTCCTCACATCCTGAAAGTTATACAGCTGCACCATCGAGAGCATCCTGACTGGTTGCATCACCGCCTGGTATGGCAACTGCTCGGCCTCCGACCGCAAGGCACTACAGAGGGTAGTGCGTACGGCCCAGTACATCACTGGGGCCAAGCTTCCTGCCATCCAGGACCTCTATACTAGGCGGTGTCAGAGGAAGGCCCTAAAAATTGTCAAAGACTCCAGCCACCCTAGTCATAGACTGTTCTCTCTGCTACCGCACGGCAAGCAGTACCGGAACGCCAAGTCTAGGTCCAAAAGGCTTCTTAACAGCTTCTACCCCCAAGCCATAAGAAACCTGAACAGCTAATCAAATGGCTACCTGGACTATTTGCATTGTCCCCCACCCCCTCTTTTTACACTGCTGCTACTCTGTTTATTATCTATGCATAGTCACTTTACCTCTACCCACATGTACATATTACCTCAATTACCTCGACTAACCTGTGCCCCCGCACACTGACTCTGGACCGGTACCCCCTGTATATAGCCTCACTACTGTTATTTTACTGTTGCTCTTTAATTATTATTATTTTATTTCTTTTTTACTTATCTATTTTTTCTTAACACTTATTTTTCTTCAAACTGCATTGTTGGTTAAGTGCTGGTTAAGGCTTGTAAGTAAAAATTTCACTGTAAGGTCTACACCTGTTGTATTCAGCGCATGTGACAAATAACATTTGATTTGATTTGTTGTCCTCCACATCCCAGGCAAATCTAGATGAATCTCAGATGAGCTCGTCTCCGTTCCTGAGAGCTCTGATGACTGCTGTGTGTAAGGCAGCGGTGAAAGGTAAGCTGTCATTCCTTTAGCTTGGGACAGTCCTCTGTTGTTTTTTATATATTATATAGCTAGAGCAGCTCACAACAATTTTCTCCATCTTTGTTTCTTGTGTAGATGAAAGCACTTCCTGTCGAGTGGATGTAGCCATTATTCAGAGGAGATTGCCCGTATTACTCAAGTACCTTAACTCAGACACTGAGCGACAGCTACAAGCACTTTATGCACTTCAGGCGCTGATAGTCACACTGGATCAGCCTCCTAGTAAGTAACATCCCACTCAGACGTTAAACCTCAAGATTCACTATAAAGATAAAGCGCAGTTCTGTCTCACACCCTGTACAGAACCATTTTACATGTACTTTTTTCCCCTGACAAAACTAAAATATTTTTTTGTCACATACACATTTACATTTTTTTTACATTTTAGTCATTTAGCAGACGCTCTTATCCAGAGCGACTTACAGTTAGTGAATACATTTATTTATTTATTATTATTATTTATTTTTTTATACTGGTCCCCCGTGGGAATCGAACCCACAACCCTGGCGTTGCAAACGCCATGCTCTATCAACTGAGCTACATCCCTGCCGGCCATTCCCTCCCCTACCCTGGACGACACTGGGCCAATTGTGCGCCGCCCATGAGTCTCCCGGTCGCGGCCGGCTGCGACAGAGCCTGGATTCGAACCAGGATCTCTAGTGGCACAGTTAGCACTGCGATGCAGTGCCTTAGACCACTGCGCCACTCAGGAGGTCTTCGATGTAGTGGCCTTAGACCACTACACCACATCAGTGCAGTGAAATGTTTTGTTTTACAGGGTCAGACATAATAGTACGGCGCCCCTGGAGCAAATTGGGGTTAAGTGCCTTTCTCAAGGACCCATCGACACATTTTTCACCTTGTCGGCTCGGGTATCCGAAACAGCAACCTTTCGGTTATTGAACCTATGCTCTATACGCTAGGCTAGTTGCCGCCCTGAAGACATCCTTTTATGGTTTTATCTCCTGCAGCCATTGCTATTATATAAAAAGAATTTCTTCACCAACTTACTATGAAAATTGAGACTCATTTAAAGCTAGAATCCTTAGTTGCTACATCCATTTTTTGACTTATAAATTAATGATATATACCCATTTAATTATTGAATAATATAACTTATAAATCCCTCATGAGCTTAGTTGAACTGTCCTACCCCATTAGATCCCAAAATAAGCTTGTTTTATTCCAATGTTTGTAAACAATGTAACATGGTTAAAACTCAAATGTTGATATCATGGATGGTTAGTCCTTGCATACATACAGTGAGGGAAAAAAGTATTTGATCCCCTGCTGATTTTGTACGTTTGCCCACTGACAAAGACATGATCAGTCTATAATTGTTGTTATTCTGTCTCTCACTGTTCAAATAAACCTACCATTAAAATTATAGACTGATCATGTCTTTGTCAGTGGGCAAACGTACAAAATCAGCAGGGGATCAAATACTTTTTTCCCACACTGTACATTACCAGTCAAAAGTTACATTGTAGAATAATAGTGAAGACATCAAAACTATGAAATAACACACATGGAATCATGTAGTAAACATAAAAGTGTTAAACATATATTTGAGATTCTTCAAATAGCCACCCTTTGCCTTGATGACAGCTTTGCACACTCTTGGCATTCTCTCAACCAGCTTCACCTGGAATGCTTTTCCAACAGTCTTGAAGGAGTTCCCACATATGCTTAGCACTTGTTGGCTGCTTTTCCTTCACTATGCGGTCCGGCTCATCCCAAACCATCTCAATTGGGTTGAGGTCGGGGGATTGTGGAGGCCAGGTCATCTGATGCAGCACTCCATCACTCTACTTCTTGGTAAAATAGCCCTTACACAGCCTGTCCTGTTGAAAAACAAATTAATAGTCCCACTAAGCCCAAACCAGATGGGAGAGCGTATCACTGCAGAATGCTGTGGTAGCCATGCTGGTTAAGTGTGCCTTGAATTCTAAATAAATCACAGACAGTGTCACCAGCAAAGCACACCCACACCATAACACCTCCTCCTCCATGCTTTACGGTGGGAACTACACATGTGGAGATCATCCGTTCACCCACACCGCGTATCACAAAGACACGTCGGTTGGAACCAAAAATCTCCAATTTGGACTCCAGACCAAAGGACAGATTTCATTTATTTCGGCTGCAATTTTCTGAGGCTGGTAACTCTAATGAACTTATCCTCTGCAGCAGAGATAACTCTGGGTCTTCCATTCCTGTGGTGGTCATCATGAGAGCCAGTTTCATCATAGCGCTTGATGGTTTTTGTGACTGCACTTTGATGGTTTTTGTGACTGCAGCCCCCCCCCCCCCCCATGAAGCTGGTTGAGAGAACGCCAAGAGTGTGCAAAGCTGTCATCAAGGCAAATGGTGGCTATTTTAAGCATCTCAAATATAAAATATATTTTAATAATAATAATAATAATATGCCATTTAGCAGACGCTTTTATCCAAAGCGACTTACAGTTGTGCGTGCATACATTTTTGTGTATGGGTGGTCCCGGGGATCGAACCCACTACCTTGGCGTTACAAGCGCCGTGCTCTACCAGCTGAGCTACAGAGGACCACCCAGCTACAGAGGACCACCCATTTTGATTTGTTTAACACTTTTTTGGTTACTACATGATTCCATTTGTGTTATTTCATAGTTTTGATGTCTTCTATTATTTTACAATGTAAAAAAATAGTACAAATAAAGAAAAACCCTTGAACGAGTAGGTGTGTCCAAACTTTTGACTGGTAGTGTAGCTCTGTCTATGAATTTGAGTGGTTACATTTCTCTAGGCCCATCCCTCAGCTTTTTACCAAAATGTAGGCGGGGAGCCAATTTATTATCGTTTCAATTAAGGAGTCTTGCTTTAAGCCATGGGATTTGGTTATTATAGCACTTTCCCCTCTGTCTCTGTCTCTCCAGACCTGCTCCGGATGTTCTTTGACTGTCTGTATGATGAGGACGTCATCTCGGAGGACGCTTTTTACAAGTGGGAGACCAGCAAGGACCCTGCGGAGCAGCTGGGCAAGGGTGTGGCTCTCAAGTCTGTAACCGCTTTCTTCACCTGGCTGAGGGAGGCCGAGGAAGAGTCGGAGGATAATTGACAAGGGAGCAGGTGGCTGCTGCAAGCCCCCAGGACAAGAGGCCAGCTGTTGCTACATAGAATAACTGCATCCTCGTAGCAGAACAAACGGACAAACCAACAAAATGCGTGCGGGCAGAACAACATGTATATAGCGGGAATTTTTTCTGCGTTATGGTTCTGAGACATGCCGCCATTTTGTGTTTGAATTCTAATGGCGGAAGCACTAAATACCTGTATTATACATAGAAAATATTTTTGTTTTACATTTTAACTTACTTTTCTTTTGTTACTTTTTAAGAAGAGACTTAAAGATACATAGGTTCCGGACTCTTTAATTTATTATTTTTTTAAGGACTGCAAATATGGATGTTTATTTAACATTTGCAGATGCTCACAATGAGGAGAACATTGATGAATAGAAATAACAATATTAATTATAATAACAATAATAATAATTGTGAAATAAATAGCCTCCCTGGATTCCACATTGTTTGGTTGAAAACAGGGTAAAAAGTTGTTTTGGAATGAAGGGGAAGGCAGAGAGAGTGAATGCACAGGGACAACTGAAGACATCAGTGGTCAAAGGTTATCAGTGATTAACCACAGGAAGTGTTTCCTCTGCTTTGGCTTGCTCTCTATGTGATATGTACGTAAACCTCCCAAGAGGCAGCGGTATGCGTTCAAGAAGCAATGTAAATCAGTCCACAAAAGAACATCACATGAACATAAATAAACAACAACAATGAACAATAGATGCATTCAAATGAAATAAGCAAAACGCAAGTTTAAAAAGCAAATGCCAGGGTTGCTGAACATGAAGTGCTTGTAATACTTCAGACCTACACAGCAAATTAAAAGCCTGTAAATACATTAAAGACAAAAAGGTATTTAAAACAATATAGCAGATGCAATCAATGGTGGTTATTTTGTAGAGTGGTGATGTTTGCACTACAAGAAGATTTTTTTTTACTTTGTTTTAACATTGCTTGCAATGCAGTCTGAAGTTGAAAGTGAATTTTGTGTTAAAAGTGTGCCAGTGTTATGTGCCATCTCTAAAATGAGACTACAGTATAGGAATTGTAAAATATACACTACATGACCAAAGGTATGAGGACACCTGCTTGTCGAGCATCTCATTCTAAAATCATGGGCATTAATATTGAGTTGGTCCCCCCTTTGTTGCTATAACAGCATCCACTCTTCTGGGAAGGATTTCCACTAGATGTAGGAACATTGCTGCGGGAGATCCACACCGATCTCAACAAACCATTTCTGTATGGACCTCCCTTTGTGCACGGGGGCATTGTCATGCTGAAACAGGAAACGGCCTTCCCCAAACTGTATTCCACAAAGTTGGAAGCACAGAATCGTCTAGAATGTCATTGTATGCTGTAGCGTTAAGATTTCCCTTCACTGGAACTAAGGGGCCTAGCCCGAACCATGAAAAACAGCCCCAGACCATTATTCCTCCTCCACCAAACTTTACAGTTGGCATTATGCATTCGGCAGGTAGCGTTCTCCTGGCATCCGCCAAATCCAGATTCATCCAGATGGTGAAGCGTGATTCATCACTCCAGAGAACGCTTTTCAGCTGCTCCAGAGTCCAATGGCGGCGAGATTTACACCACTCCAGCCGATGCTTGGCATTGCGCATGGTGATCTTAGGCTTGTGTGCGGCTGCTCGGCATGTTGCTCCTAGATGTTTCCACTTCACAATAACAGCACTTAACAGTTGACCGGACAGCTCTAGCAGGGCAGAAATTTGACGAACTGACTTGTTGGAAAGGTGGCATCCTATGACAGTGCCACATCTTCAGTAAGGCCATTCTACTGCCAATGTTTGTCCATGGAGATTGCATGGCTGTGTACTCTTATATGCCTGTCAGCAAATGGTGTGGCTGAAATAGCCAAATCCACTAATTTGAAGGGGTGTCCACATACTTTTGTGTGTATATATAGTGTACGAATTAACTCTTGGAGGACAATGAAGTTAACTAGAACAACTATACTCTATTATTGAACCTTTTCTAATAAATAAATATAATTCTAGTCCACTTCCATTGACTTCTAAGAGTTGCCAGTTTTCTCCATTCATGCACCTTGGTTGAAGTGAATTAGCGACAGTAACTTTTCCTCAACAGGGATTGACCTTATCTTATTTTATACCCTGTATTAGAGTGAGGAAATATTGTAATGAACTAGTTGAGCCTGATGTAAGATGGGGCATGATTGTGGTAGGACAAGTAATATCTTGCATGTCTTAAATAGCCTTATGATGTTTGCCAGCATTCCTATGTAATGCTCATGTGATCTGTGATCTCTGATTCAGGTGTAGTTACTGAACTGAAGTTATACTCCACTGTAGTGGATGAGAGGAAACCTCTGCAGAGGGCATTCACATACAGCCTGCAGAAATGTAAGTGGGTAAGTCTGTATCTACCATTGTCTTTGATCACATTTCAGATGATTTCTAATTTTGACAGACTAGAAACCAGTATGGTATTTGAACTCTAGAATGGAACTGAAGGAAACCAACCATTGGGGAAATGAAATATTCAACCAGTTTTGATAACAAATACTTATTGGATAGGATTTCATTGGTAGCTTCATGTGTTAACCCACAGGTATGGGATGACCTAATCTTGGGGAGACTCAGGTTAACCCATAGAGATAAGGACTAGTGCCCAAAAGTCTGTTTTAGCATGGGCAGCGCCATTGAGGACTTTCACCATTTTTAAGTAGTGAACAGGGATTTCCTGTGTGTTAAGGAAGGGTCACATAATTACATCCAGGTCATCCGGTGCAGTCAGCCAATGAATTATATTAATGAGCAAACATTGGCAGTAAATCGCCAACCTTGGATTTATACCTGTTCAAACACATTCGAGGTGGCAGTATACAGTCGTGGTCAAAAGTTTTGAGAATGACACAAGTATTGGTGTTCACAAAGTTCGCTGCTCCAGTGTTACGAGATATTTTTGTCAGATATTACTATGGTATACTGAAGTATAATTACAAGCATTCCATAAGTGTCAAAGGCTTTTATTGACAATTACATTAAGTTTATGCAAAGAGTCAATATTTGCAGTGTTGACCCTTCTTTTTCAAGACCTCTGCAATCCGCCCTGGCATGCTGTCAATTAACTTCTGGGCCACATCCTGACTGATGGCAGCCCATTCTTGCATAATCAATGCTTGGAGTTTGTCAGAATTTGTGGGGGGGGTTTTGTCCACCCGCCTCTTGAGGATCGACCACAGGTTCTCAATGGGATTAAGGTCTGGGGAGTTTCCTGGCCATGGACCCAAAATGTTGATGTTTTGTTCCCCGAGCCACTTAGTTATCACTTTTGCCTTATGGCAAGGTGCTCCATCATGCTGGAAAGGGCATTGGTCATCACCAAACTGTTCTTGGATGGTTGGGAGAAGTTGCCAACGGAGGATGTGTTGGTACCATTCTTTATTCATGGCTGTGTTCTTAGGCAAAATTGTGAGTGAGCCAACTCCCTTGGCTGAGAAGCAACCGCAAACATGAATGGTCGCAGGATGCTTTACTGTTGGCATGACACAAGACTGATGGTAGCGCTCACCTTGTCTTCTCCGGACATGGTGTTTTCCAGATGCCCCAAACAATCGGAAAGGGGATTCATCAGAGAAAAGGACTTTACCCCAGTCCTCAGCAGTCCAATCCCTGTACTTTTTGCAGAATATCAGTCTGTCCCTGATGTTTTTCCTGGAGAGAAATGGCTTCTTTGCTGCCCTTCTTGACACCAGGCCATCCTCCAAAAGTCTTTGCCTCACTGTGCGTGCAGATGCACTCACACCTGCCTGCTGACATTCCTGAGCAAGCTCTGCACTGGTGGTTCCCCGAACCCGCAGCTGTATCAACTTTAGGAGACGGTCCTGTCGCTTGCTGGACTTTCTTGGGCACCCTGACGCCTTCTTCACAACAATTGAACCTCTCTCCTTGAAGTTCTTGATGATCCGATAAATGGTTGATTTTAGGTGCAATCTTAACTGCAGCAATATCCTTGCCTGTGAAGCCCTTTTTGTGCAAAGCAATGATGACGGCACGTGTTTCCTTGCAGGTAACCATGGTTAACAGAGGAAGAACAATGATTTCAAGCACCACCCTCCTTTTAAAGCTTCCAGTCTGTTATTCTAACTTCTATCAGCATGACAGAGTGATCTCCAGCCTTGTCCTCGTCAACACCCTCACCTGTGTTAACGAGAGAATCACTGACATGGCAGCTGGTCCTTTTGTGGCAGGGCTGAAATGCAGTGGAAATATTTTTGGGGGATTAAGTTCCTTTTCATGGCAAAGAGGGATTTTGCAATTAATTGCAATTCATCTGATCACTCTTCATGACATTCTGGAGTATATGCAAATTGCCATCATCAAAACTGAGGCAGCAGACTTTGTGAAAATTAGTATTTATGTAATTCTCAAAACTTTTGTCCACGACTGTACACCCTTTCAGTTTGTTTACCAACTAATAGAAGTAGTAGATGAAAATTGACTACTTGAAAATGGAGCTGGCCTCAATGGCCCAGAGCCATAATGGGACAGATACAATGTTGCGTACTCTAACTATCTATGAGTTAACCCTATTCTGCTACAATCAAGTAGGCCTACACTGTAGTCCACAGTGACTTCTGGTGCCTGGTTAGATAGGCCTCCTGTAGCTCAGTTGGTAGAGCATGGCGCTTGCAACGCCAGGGTTGTGGGTTCGATTCCCACGGGGGCCAGTATGAAAAATGTATGCACTCACTAAGTCACTCTGGATAAGAGCGTCTGCTAAATGACTGAAATGTAAATAGACCTGTCTTCACATGAAATTCAGGCAGAAAATACATCTGAACCAAAGATAGTTAATCTGCGTCGTTTACAGTGAGAGCAAATTAAGCATAGTGGGCAAAACAAGCAAGAAGGTAGGCAAAGCCAAGCACGCACTAGCGAGATCATATTGGCGCGTCGTAGCATGTATTTGCATATGTAATAGAATGCCTCTTAAGTACCCATGTGCACAAACTCAAGTTGACCTTGCACTCCTTCAAAACAACGTGATTTTTTTAAAACTTTGGCAAAGCGTAAAGTCTTTCAAACTTAGTGCACTGTGTTCGTAACGTATTTTAGTTTTGGGAACAGAATTTTGAGATCAGATGTTTCATCGATCAGAAAATTAGCAGAATGTCGGCCCAGTCTCACCTAGTTGCATCCTCTCCCACTCGCGACTGGACATCATCTCACTACCATATTCGGTGGTGAGAAAACGTTCTAAACGGATGCTTCAGCTTTATAGCCCCTGTGACATGTCTGGGTTAACCCTTTCTGTCTGTGTCTGAACCTCTCAGGTCGGAATGTCGCAGCCATTTTGGAATGACACGTCGGTTGACCAACAAAGGATAGTCAGCAAATTGGTCTCCTTTGTTGTTCAACATGCCATTCCAAAATGGCTGCTGTGGCTTCTGCTATAGACATAAGGACAGTTTAAAATTAAAAACGAGCAGTATTTCAATCTTCTCAATTCATCATTTTAGATAATGGGATAATTAGTACAGCAACATCTTCCATCCCTGGATTGAGGTACGTTTTCCCAGCCATAACCCGGCCCTTCTACAGTGCTGTCCACATTCAGGCAGCTGTGCGTTTCGACCTCGGGTCGGAACAGTTCTGTCTAGTGCCTGGTAAGCATATCTGGGAGGGGCATATCCCAGATAATATACTGCAGCATTTCAATTAGAATTGCTACATTCTTACTTTCAGATGTTCAAAAGCATTTTACAACATTGGCATTCAATGGAATTGGGTTGAGCACAGCACTGCAAAATCACTGGTTTATGAATCACCTTGCATCCCAAATAAGTACTCATTGGGTGCGTTGCAGTAGGTCGTCTTGCGAGCCAGGTCGCTGCATTTCGTCATGCTAAACCGATTTTGAGATCACAACACCTGGGAGAAGTGTTTCATGTCTCAGGAAGCACCTAGTGCATTGGTAAAGTTACACATTCTAGCAGATACTGAAATGTCTATAAATTGCTGTCTCGGTCGGTGAGTGAAGAAGTCACCAAGTGGTTACAGAGCCTAGAGCATGGAGTATCCACATTTTACACAGGATGGAACGCAAGTAATGCCGTTCGAGGGGATCGACCAGAGCGAGATGCTGCACATATTTTCGTACTTTGATCACATTTAGTTAAGAGTAGTTATTTGGGATGAATACAAGGTGATTTGTAGATCTTAATTCTCCACCGCGTGCCTTGCGACAATCCCTCAAATGCTCTAGTTGCATTTCAGGTTGTCTTCATGAGCACATCAGAGGATTGCTATATATAATATTGATGTGGTTCCCAAGATGTTACCCACACCTCGAGGCCTTTTGAGATCTGATCATCTGTACAGTGTGACTACCTTTCTGGAACACACCAGCGCCTTCAGAATGTGTCTATGCGTTCCAGATCCACAAGTGGTGTTCCAGGTTTCGCAGTTTGAGTAACTCCCGGAAGTGACGTTGCAGGCTAGCTCAGTGCTGCCCCCTCTCCTTGAGTATTTCAAGTTGAAGGCTGACCGGGGTACTGCAGACTGCCATTAGCTGCTAAAATATCTTTATAATCTTCTGTGTGATAAAAAAAAATATATATTGGTTCAAGGACATCTGATGTAATAGAAACAATAATTGGTACCATGATTGTCTTTGGAGAAAAACTAATATTTACACGAACATTGAACACGAATATTGTCATTTCCCCATTCACTATAGTGGGGGTTCCTGTTTTCGGCAAACAATGCCTACAGTACAGCAGTCAGCCTTTCGTGGCTTCAATGAGAGGGGGCAGTCGTTCTCCACTGACTTAAAGAACGGTTAGTGCTATCCGGGATCCTTGGGACAAGGGGTTAGTTATAAATATCTGTGCCTTAACCACAGAGTTTCAAAACCCGGAGGCGCAACATCGCGAGACTTCCGGGAACGCTTGCTAAACAGACCAGGCCGGGGTTTTGGTTTTGAGAAGTCAGAGTGAAGTGAAATTATTCCTGAACTTTCTCAAAATCTAAAGGCACAACCTAGATTCGAGTCAATGTCTTACGTAGTTGAACATGTTTTTACTCCAACCTCGTGAAACGTGCAAACTGACACGTTTTCATTTTCGTAAAAGCTTTATAGTGAAGGAGTAACTTGAATGGTTTGCACATACGCAGTTCGGCGCGAGACTACCGTTAGACCCGTTTGTTTCTGCGCGTGTTTAGCGACCCAACGTCGCCATGACATCGCCTAATAATAAGGCGTCAGCATGCTTCAGTTCGAACCAACGTCAACGAGTGTGCTTACATACTCCCTTAAATGACCTTCACTTGAAAAACAAGAAAAAAACGGCAATAGTACTGTTTGTCAATTTTGAGACGCCGTAGCCAGTATATGCTTCCTCAAAATAGTCAGAATTAATGCAAGATAACTCAAGACATTGATTTTGACGTTTTTGCCTAGATCTAATAGTCTAAATTTGCATGAGGACGAGTCCTCTTGTTGAATTACAACGGGCACTTCATTGAAGAATCCGTCTACTGTCGACCAATCGCAGACAAGGGGGCGTAGACTTCGGCTACCGACTTCGGCTTGCCTCAAACATTTCGTGTGCCCCAACAGCCGAAAAAAACCTTGCTGAAGTCCAAAACGAACAAAAACGTCAGAAGTCCTCATAATATATGCACGAATGTTTCGTCTGGGAAGCATACAGATCTTCATACTGTACTCAGTGGTGAACAAAGTACCCAATTGTCATACTTGAGTAGAAGTAAAGATACCTTAATAGAAAATGACTCAAGTGAAAGTCACCCAGTAAAATACTACTTGTCCTGAGTAAAAGTCTAAAAGTATTTGGTTTTAAATATACTTAAGTATCAAAAGTAAATAATTGCTAAAATACACTTAAGTATCAAAAGTAAAAGTATAAATAATTTCAAATTTCTTATATTATGCAAACCAGATGGCACAATTGTTTTGTTTAGCCAGGGGCACACTCCAAACACTCAGACATAATTTACAAAGGAAGCGTTTGTGTTTAGGTTGTCCGCCAGATCAGAGGCAGCACAGATGACCAGGGCTGTTTTCTTGATAAGTGCGTGAATTGGAAAATGTTCCTCTCCTGCTAAGCATTCAAAATATAACAAGTACTTTTGGGTGTCAGGGAAATGTATGGAGGATTTTCTGTAGGAATGTAGTGGAGTAAAAGTTGTCAAAAATATAAATAGTCAAGTACAGATACCCAAAAAAAACTACTTAAGTAGTACTTTAAGGTATTTTTACTTAGGTACTTTACACTACTGACTGTACTGACTTTCCCTTACAAGGGAAGAATGACCGCCCCTCTCATTGAAGCCACGGAAGTTCAAAGGTGGCCGCGGTACTGCAGGCATTGTTAGCAGAAAACGACATGATTCCCCATTATAGTGAATAGAAAAATAGCAATCTTCGTGGTCAAACTTCGTGTAAACAAAACATTTTTCGATGACAATCATGAACCAATAATTTCCTCTAATCGCACACAGAAGAAGTTATAAGGATAATTTAGTTGCTAATGGAATCCTGCAGTATTCCGGTCGGCCTTCAATTTGAGTTACTCAATGAGAGGGGGCAGCATTGGGCTAGCCTGCAACGTCACTTCCTGGAGTAGCTCAAACTGGGCATGATATGCCGCGTTCAAAACAACTGGGAACTCGGAAATGTCGGACTTCAGTGCATTCAAGACCACTGGGAACTCAAAAAATATATATAATAATCAGCTCCGACTGGGATTTTGTTTTGGAATGGTCATCCAACTCGGGACCTCGAGCCTCTTTCTAGAGCGCCGACTTTCCGATCTGGAGATCATTGACGTCATGATTTGTCCTCGTATTTTTCCGAGTTCCTAGTTGTCTTGAACGCACCATTATGTCTCCATGAGACATAATCTTAATCGAGTCATGGGTAACTGCATAGATAGTCTGAAAGTGGGCGTGTCCACAAGTGATGTATGGAAATCAGATCAGCTAATTGGACAGATTTGTTGCCACTCAAGACCATTTGGCGTGGCTAATTGGCCTGCACTACAAGTCAAACGCTTTTCCTGACCATAACCTCGTTCTCCTAACCTGCCATGTTAATTATCCTAACCTGCTACGCTAATTCTCTTAACCTGCTATGTAAACATTAAACTGAGCCCCAGTGCACCTGCAATGGCTGGTCTAACTAATAATGGAGCGCTGATGTTACCTTACATCCGTCGCTGTTGATCCACCCACTGATGTTACACCCATAGCTGTTGATCCGATCCACCCACTTATTTTGCAAGACCACTTTCAGACAAACTCCCAAGTATGCAGTTACCAGTACTTGTCTTAACTGACTTCATTTGGCTTCAATGCTTATTGAGTCTTAACATAGGAATGAATGGTGTCAAGTGGTCGATGGCTTTATCCAGTCATATAAACAGTCATTGACCTTAACCTTAACCTCTACCTTAACTATAACCCTTACCTTATTAACAGTTTTGTAAATGTTAACTTCAATGGGGTGACGTCAGAGTTGGACGTCCCAAGGATTCTGCATAGCAAGAACCAACAAAGAACTAGTGATGGGTCATGCGCACAAGCATCGGCTCTGAGAGCCGGCTCTTTGTAGTGAATCAGAAGAGCCGGCTCGCATCGAGTGAGAGCCGGCTCCCAGTTTTTTGCCCATTCGCTGCTTAGGTTTCACTTTCACAGAGGTCTGTTATGATTGGCCAGCATGGCGACCAGCATGCGGCATTCACGTGAGAATTAAGGATGTGTAAACAGAGAGGGGGCGGGGCAGACACACCACTTGACTCCACTGCAAGTGAAGAGAGAGACAGAGCGGACTGAGGAGCGTGTGTGCGTCTTGCATTGTCGTGTCGTTTAACTATGAGTGACACTAGAAAGCGAAGCAGCATCTGGCTGCAGTTTAAAGATATTGGGAACAAGAAAGCAGAGTGCCTTCACTGCAAAACGAAGGTCACTATAAGAGCAGGTTCCACCACAAACCTGCATAGACATACAAGAACTGTCCATCCTACAGTGCAGTTAGAGGAGAGAGGGCAAGCCAGCTCACCATCTACTGATCCTGGTGTGTCTCATACCAGAACAACAGCTGCTGTAACGTCTACTGCCATCCCCATGCGTGCAAGTATAACCTCTCCTACTGCAACTCAAAGCAAAATAAGTCAGTTTTTACCTAAACTGATGACCCCAGCCAAACAGCACAGTATTGATGATGAGTTGGCTAAAATGGTAGCTTCTGATTTTCAACCCTTTTCCATTGTGGAGGACAAAGGAATGAAAAACTTTGTCAAAGCCCTAAATCCCACATACACTCTACCCAGTAGAAAAACACTTTCCCAAACAATGATCCCAAAACTATATGACACAGAACGTGCATTATGGCAAGAAAGGGTGACAAAAGCTCCATCAGTTTGCCTGACAACTGACTGCTGGACCTCCAGAACAACCTGCTCTTTCATGTCTGTCACTTGCCACTTTATTGAAGATTACAAGATGACATCTTGCCTTCTGGACTGCTTCGAGTTCACCGACAGACACACTGCAGAAAACTTGGCAGTGGAGCTACTAAGAGTGGCAAAAGAGTGGCAAGTAGAGGACAAAGTGGTGTGCTGTGTGAGTGATAATGCTGCAAACATCACCAAAGCCATAAAAGTTTTGAAGTGGACCCATCACCCATGTCTGGCGCATACACTAAACCTGGTGGTTAGAGATGCTCTGAAGGTGATCAAAACAACCGTGGATAAGGTGAAGGCTGTTGTGGAGTTTTTCCACAAAAGCACAGTAGCAGCACAGAAGCTAAAGTCCACACAGCGCCAAATGGGGATTCCTGAACTGAGGCCCAAACAAGAGTGTGCCACCAGGTGGAACTCAACATTTGATATGTTGAAACGAATGCTTGAAATAAAAGATGCCATCATCTCCACCCTGGCCCTCATCAACGCATCTATTGAGCCATTAAGCCAAGAGGAATGGGAGCTGGTGAAAGAGGTCTGCGCCGTCCTGCAACCATTCCAGGAGGTGACTGTGGAGATAAGTGCAGACAGGTACCTAGAACCATTGAAGCATTGTTTTCTCTACTACTATTCAGTCACTATTATACATTGCAAACACAACACATACAGTATAATGCATCACGTATAATATGCCACATACTTTTAAAAAACTAAATTCTAAAAGTTGCTGTTTTCTCTCCTTCAGCTATGTCACAGCCTCGAAAATGCTCCTGCTTTGCAAAGGTCTGCAGCTGGTGACAGCCGAGAACCAATGGACAGTAACTGTGCAGAAAGTGAAGGAATTAGTTGCAGCTCTTTGTTCAGCCATGGACCGCAAATTTCTGCGGATGGAGTACAACACTGTCCTTTCAGAAACTACCTTATTGGATCCAAGGTTTAAAAAACTTGCCTTCAGTGATCGTAGAGCTGTTGATGAAGCTCTTCAGAGGATTAGTGCAGCAGCAGCAGCAAAATGCACCCCCAGCAGCCAGCCAGCTCCACCATTACAGGGCCAAGTGGAGGAGGAGCAGCAAACCTCTGCTGTTTGGAGGCTTTTTGATGACAGAGCTACAGGAGATGCTTCAAGGAGAAATCCGACAGCTGATGCTATAATGGAGGTGAGGAGCTACCTTGAGGAGCCCCTCATCCAGAGAGCAGAAGACCCACTGAGCTGGTGGCAGGCCAAGGCCTCAGTCTTTCCACTCCTGGTGAAGGTGATGGAGGGGAGACTATGTATTGTTGCCACATCAGTTCCTTCTGAGAGAATCTTCTCCAAAACAGGGCAGATACTCACGGAGAGGCGAAATCGTATCAGGCCTATCAGCCCATCCAAGCTGAGGCATCTGATCTTCCTGAATGCCAACCTGCCCTGAGGACTAATGCTGTTTGCTGGAGTTTGGTTCTGGTTTTGATTCTGTTCTGTGGATTTGTTTGAAGTTTATTGTTAATTTGTGCAATAAAAAAGTTTAATTGAAATAAACAAATGTAAGAGTGGTTTTGTCACAGAATAAATGCACAGAATTAGGCATTATAAGGTCTCTCATAAAAACACTGAAAGCAAAAGGGTTTTCAACACATAAACCATGATTTTTTTTCAAAGTTAAGGTAAAATATAGGCTACAAAAGATCCTAAATAAAGAGCCGTTCGGGAGTCGAAAGAGCCGGCTCTTCTTTGGGAGCCGAGTCAAAAGAGCCGGCTCTCAGAAAAGAGCCGAACTTCCCATCATTACAAAGAACACACACAACGTGACACCACACCCCACGAGGTTGCTACGTGTACGTTCAAGGGGGAGGGGCACGTATCAAGAAAAAAAAAGGAAAGGAGAGCGAAACGATTTTTATTTCAACATCTTCATAGAAAGTCAAAAGGTAAGAATATTAACAATTGTTCATGGTTAGTCCCTGCAAAAAGCGTTTGACATTAGAGCTCTTGCAAAAATGCATGCGCCGTTGTCTTATTTTCCAATGCAACTTCGGTGCATTTACCATCAGCTCTATGCAGCGCCATTACGGTGTGGGGTAGCCTAAATCAATGGACAAAATGGCCATATTAGAATTTTTGCTGGAAGACGTGCATCTTAACCGATATACATTTTTGCTAACTATTTACATGCCCCCACCATTCCAAAACATCATAGAAAATTGCACACTCTTTGTGGTTTTATCGATGTTTGACGATAATGTACTTTGCAAAGAGCAGTATCTTGCATTTGATGAATGCACAGGCCATGATTAATGTTGCCTCGCACATACAGAAGCAGTGGGTGACTGCTTGATGTTACCATTGGGTCTTGCTAAGTTGCTTTAGATCCAACAACTTTATTGTGATCGATAATACATAATTTATCTGTCAGTGCTGAGGAAATGTTTTAATTTATCATTTACATCTCTATGGTCAACAGTTTGGAGTCATGCCTATACGTCGTGCAGCTGGGACTCCACCCCAGGAGACACCCCCCTCGGCTGCACCAGATGGAGGTGAGTTCAAGACCCTCGACATGAACAGGAACTATGCTTTGGGATTCATATTGGTACCCAGCATTGACAGACTACGAGTGAATACAGTCACCAATTGACAGAACCTGATTGGAATTCTGGTGAATCTGGGTCTTTCTCCCTATTAGTGATTATTTTAGGAAAGATTGGAATCGGACATCTCCCCATTGTTCAGAGTTCTTGTTGTTGAGAGGCATGTAATTAAAGTTTTAGATCTACTTGCTGAATTGACATTCACTCTTGTCTTCCTCCCTCCACATTTCTTTTCAGAGCCTGATGCCAGCTCTGAGGAATCTGCCTCTGTTGAGGAGGAGCAGGAGGTAGCCCCAGTAGCCAAGAAGGGGGAGGGTCAAGGAGATGGTGAGGGCACAGGTGAAGGAGACCCAAAAGAGAATGGTGAGAAACCTGAGGGAGAGAAACCTGATGAATCGACTGGAAATAAGACTGAGGAGAAGAAGGCTGAGGGGGAAGATGCTGAGAAGGAGTGAGTTGCTTGTGCTCATACCCTGCAGATGTTGCTTTCATATCTATGTAGATGCATGTTTAATTTCACATTTTTGTGCTTGCTGTGTTGTGGTTTGGCAGCAGAGAGAAAGATGGAGTGAAAGAGAAAGTCAAGAAGCCAGTTAAAAGGACCATTCCCGCCTGGGCCACCATGTCTGCAAGCAAACGTGCAACGCTCACTAATAAGAACACCTCCACCATGCAGCCGCCTAGGATGGACGACATCCTCATCGAGGCTATTGAGGTCTGTACACAACACTCTTATTACCTTTTTTATGATGTTGTTATCCCTTACTCCCCACGAATGCAGCACCTGCAACTCATCATATTTCCTCTCTGCAGTCCTGCAAGGAGAAGACTGGGGCCTCAGCTCATTCTGTCATGAAGTACATTGTGAATAAATACCCTAACCTGGAGCTGGACAAGAGGAAATTCCTCCTCAAGAAGGCTCTCAAGAGGCAGCTGGAGAAGGGCACCATCAAACAGGTAACCATGAATTAACATGAATTGCAAATGTTAGGCGTCAGCCTATCCTAGTGTTCTTGACCTGTCAAATCAAATTTTATTTGTCACATACACATGTTTAGCAGATGTTATTGCAGGTGTAGCGAAATGCTTGTGTTTCTAGCTCCAACAGTGCAGTATATATAACAATTCACAACAATACACACAACCTAAAAGTAAAAGAATGCAATTAAGGAATATATAAATATTAGCATGAGCAATGTTGGAGTGGCATAGACTAAAATACAGTAGACTAGAATACAGTATATACATATGAGATGAGTAAAGCAAAAATATGTAAACATTATAAGTGACTAGTATTCCATTATTAAAGTGGCCAGTGATTTCAAGTCTATGTATATGGGGCAGCAGCCTCTAAGGTGCAGGGTCACGTAACTGGGTGGAAGCCGCCTAGTGATGACCTGTGGGTTACTTGTTGTGGTGCCCTATACCCAGTGCATCTGGTGCTTTATCGGCCTGCATACTCATGTTGCTTTACCTCTTATTCACTCGCACAGCTGAAGGGTAAAGGCCTTTCTGGAAGCTTTACCATTGGGAAGCAGCCCCCTAATAAACCCACTGCTAAAGGGGTAGGTATTTTCAGTCACCTATCTACAAACTTAAACAATAGCAATGTGCCATTTATGTGATTGTCCCATTAGGCTTTTAGCAGACATAATTTGAATATAATATAATATATGCCATTTAGCAGACCCTTTTACCCAAAGCGACTTAGTCATGCTTGCATACATTTTCAGTACGGGTGGTCCCGGGAACCGAACCCACTATCCTGGCGTTACAAGTGCTATGCTCTACCAACTGAGTTTGACTGTGATTCTGATGGTTTGGTACTAGAAGCCGATGGCAGTAGCACCTGGGTTGAAGGCCGAGACCCTTGGGGATGCTCTGCCCTTGATCATCACACGGCTATGTGAGCCCAAAGAGGCGTCTTACATCCTGATCAAGAAATATGTGGAGCAGCACTTTCCTCAACTCAACGTGGAGCATCGGTAAATACCTATATTTGATTGAGGATGGGTTCAGTGATCGGGTCCTGTTATTCTCTGAGTACGTAAACATGCTAACTTGACGTATTACCTGACATGGTAATGCAAACTTCTGCACAACCCAAATCTACAGTGTGTTTAATGCAGTCTGAAAATAAGGAACCCACTACCTTTTGAACTGTGGGATGTCCATCAAAGTGGTGTGGATTGGTGTAGGTTAAAATAAGGTTCTCAATGCAGTCACCCATTTCATTCCTAGGCCGGATATCCTAAAGAGTGGCCTGGTGAGAGCTGTGGACAAGGGTCAACTGGAGCAGATCACTGGAAAAGGTGCCTCTGGAACATTTCAGGTTAGTCTTTTACTAAAGGAATGCACAATTCAGTGTACTACATAAAGGCCTTTGGCATCTATAATGTTAGATCTTTGCTCTGAGGTGTTTCTCTCACTCTCTCTTACCCTCTCACAGCTGAAGCGGGAAGGGGGCAAGTTCCTGCTTAAAGGTGGCCCCCTGGAGGACGCTATCATGACAGCCATCGTGGCCATGAACGAACCCAAGACTTGCAGCACTACCACACTCCGCAAATTCCTGTTAGAGACAAACAAGGACAGCATGGAGTACCGTGTGGGTAAGACCTGTCCCTGACTCTCCTAACCGAACCACTGCTTTGACAAGGTGTGAATACCTACCTGCAACTGCAGGAGCTCTCATTAGCTGGGTTGAATCAGAGATGTTAAGATGCTTTATTGACACTGGGCACTTCTCTTCCCTCAGTGAACAGCCTGAAGAGGACCCTGCAGAAGTGCAAAATGATGGGCTGGATGGAGCAGATCACTGGGAATGGGCTAAACGGGACCTACCAGCTCTGCTACCCTTACCACCCCAGGTAGAACACTACTCTAGGAAGATTACTATGTGAAGTTCATTGCTGTCCTCTGTACATCATTACACAATTGTGTTCTGTACCAGGAACAGTATTCTCTGTTTAGAAAGATGCTGACTACACTACAAATCATGTCAGTTATCATTCATGTTTACTGAACCTCTGATGTACTGAATATTTCAGCAGTCTGGCAGTAATGAGAGACAGTCGTGGATCTAACAGAAATGGCTGCACTCTTGAAATACCCGTTAATTTTTTTATTTTATTTTTAGTTGGCTCAGATTGTCCTTTCTTATTCCACAGCCCAGCCATTCTGTTCCCAGAAAAACAGAAAGCGAAAGAGCAGAAAATGGCAGAGAAGGCCAAATGCAGAAAGATGGTTGACTCGTCTGATGAGGAGGACTCTGATGAGGAGGAAGAGGAGTCGTCTGAGGAGGATGAGGAGTCAGATGATGAACCCCCTCCTAAGAGGTGAGTCGAAGGTCAAGTTGCTGAAATCCGAAGAAAATATTTTTATATTGTCATACATAGTGGGTTTTGAAATGGTTCACTGCTAACAGTGTATTTGTTCAATACAATCCTTAGGAAAGCTGTGAAGCGGCCACCACCTAAAGCACGTCGCCCTCCACCCAGCAAGAAGTCACAGCCAGCAAGTCAGTCAAGGGCTAAGGGCAAGAAAAGGGCTGCCCCTGCGAAGAGATCTGCACCCCCAGTCAAGAAACCAGCACCCCCAGCTAAGAAAGCAGCACCGCCAGCCAAGAAGTCTGCTCCCCCAGCGAGGAAACCCGTGCCACCAGCAAACAAACCAGTGCCCCCAGTTAAGAAACCTGCAGCCACCAGTAAAGCTGCAGCCTCAAAGAAGGCATCCCCTCCAGCTAAGGCGGCACCCACACCAGTCAAGAAAGCTGCTCCGGCGAGCAAGCCCAAAACGCCCATCGTCAAAAAGCTTACGAGCAGGGCATCAAAGCGGCCAGCGCCCAAAAAGTCACCACCTGCAAAGAAGGAAGCAGCCAAATCTGCAGTGAAGGCCAAGCCAGCAGCCCGCAAGTCTCTGAGGGAGAGGAAGTGAGCTCACTATTGCCCAGCAGTGGAAGTTTAACTGTAGCTCTGAAGACCACAGTGCTCTGCCTCTATTCTTGCTCTCTTTCGCATCATTGTTTTCCCCCTGTTTGGGGCTCTAGAATTCTTCTCTGTATGATAGGGATGTGACAGTTATCACTTCATGTCAATTTACTGTACTTTGTGAACTGTTACATTTCTGTGAATCCAATTTTTAAACGCCATTGTGTAGAAAGTCCTCATCAAAAACTGTAAAACTGCCTAGGTATTCAATTGTGTAATTTCACAATTTCCCTCACACACTTGTGTATATGCAGAGATCTAACATAAAATCAGTGACTTGTCTTTTCATTTTTAACATTTCATCCCAATCCACTTTCCCATATTTTAGCTTGACACATTCCTTGTATAAAAATATAGATTTCTCTACATTTAATCTGGATAAACTCAAATCTTAAAGGATATTGGGATATATGTTATTAAGTGAATTTGAGAGCATGAGAGACAACTTTCCTTTTAGTGAGTTATGTTATTTTAATTAACATTCCTTGATCAGTTGCTGGGCCCTTGGTTGAAATACTTAATTTGATTGGAGACTGACATCAGGAAGCACAGTTTGTCATTGTTATGTTCAGTACTACTGCATAGTATTAGGGGAATATTTTTTTAAAGTGTGAAAAACTAATCAGTTCATTGTACCATATAAAGCTAAAAATAAAAATAAAAAAAACATCTGTGTAATAGTGCAGGATTGAATAAACTTCATTTTGAAGGTGTGTAGCTCATGTATACCCTGCATGCGTGTACTCTTTATGTTATGCTTTTTTCCAAGTCGTTATTAAAATGGCTTATTTGTACTAAATTCCTCGTTATTCATTCTGTCATGGTCTCGAGGAAGGGTACAGACACCTGCTGGTGGATCGTAAATTGGAGCTAAAGTATACTATACATTGTAGGGTAGTGGCTACAAACTACAAATCAATAGATGTCAATTTGGTTCACTCATTAATAAAGTGCTGGAAGTTTCATTAATAAAGTGGGGGGGGGGGGGTAGTCGACATGGTCATAAAAAGGCTAGAGAACGGGTTTTCTCCCAAGGGAAAAAGGGGGGTGCGCAACTCAATAGTAGGAAGGTGTCCTTAATGTTTTGTACATTCAGTCTCGAAAAAGTCACGCCCAAACACCAGTGAATGGCTCGGTGGGTGTCAGGGGTCCGTGTACGTTTCGTTATCAAAACAGAAATGAAAAACGGAATTTCAGAAATCTACTTGTTTTCTCATTTATTGTTTCAAAATTGGACATGGAATAATGGAAAACTTGAAATATATTACATTTTTCGTTTTGTTCTTACCCAGAAGTACACACCCCCTCATCGAATATTCAGGATCTTAGGGGGGGGGGGGTTTACAGCCTAGGTTGGCAGCACAAAGAAAAGATTAGACCAGGGTTGTCAAACGTACGGCCCGCGGGCCAAATCAGGCCCGCAAACGGGTTTAATCCGGCCCGCGAGATGATAAAAAAAAACAAAAAAAAAAACATTGTAAAGTATAAAAATGCGCTGCAATTTTTCAATAAAATAAACTGCTGTTCCAATTGCGTCCACTGGATGGCGCAATAGCAATTGTGTTAAGGAAGCAAACTGTTTATACAGAGCAAGTAGGTTAAGCACGTGCAGCCAATGAGCTACTTTGTTTTGCCCGCGATATTTATTACGGCTTCTACTTTTAACATTATGTGCTTTGGCACCCTCATTGCCCCAATATGTCTCTGTCAAAAAAAGAGAAAAGTGGACACAGAGTGCAGAGTGTTCCAAGAAAAATGGTCATCCTATTTAATCACGGAATTGAATGGGAAAGCTGTATGTTTGGTGTGTTCAGAGCATGTTGCAGTGCTGAAAGAATATAACCTTCGTCGCCACTATGTGAGTCTTCATGCCGACAAATATGACAACTTTCAAGGACAGCGGAGATGAGAGAAGGTGAATGAACTGTTGGCGGGTCTGAAGAAACAGCAGTCTGTGTTTACTCACAGCCGAGACATCAGTGACGCTGCAGTGAAAGCTAGCTACCTCATTGCTAATGAAATCGCAGTGGCTTCAAAACCATTTAGTGAGGGTGAATTTGTAAAAACATGCATGATGAAGGCAGCGGAGATTGTGTGCCCTGAAAAGCGGCAGGCTTTTGCAAATATCAGCCTGACAAGAAACACAGTTGCAGACAGGATTTCCGATCTTTCGGTGGATTTGGACAGCCAGTTGAAGCAAAAAGTAAAGTCATTTATTGCGTTTTCGGTTGCAATTGGTGAAAGCACGGACATTACAGATGTTGCACAACTGGCCATTTTTTCATCCGCGGAGTTGATGACACATTGACCGTCACCGAGGAGTTCGTGGAGTTGGTGCCGATGACAGATACAACGACAGCAGCTGATATTTTTACCGCACTCGTCGGCGCGCTGGACAGGGTCGGAGTGGACTGGTCCCGCGCTGTCAGCCTGGCTACAGATGGTGCGCCCTCAATGATCGGGAAAAAAGCAGGCGTTGTGACAAAGTTCAGAGAGAAAGTGCAATCTGCAAATGGAGGACGTGATTTTTTGACTTTTCACTGTATTTTGCACCAGGAGGCTTTGTGTTGCAAGTCATTAAAGATGGATAACGTCATGAAGGTGGTCATCCAAACTGTTAATTTCATCCGATCCAGAAGCCTGAATCACCGTCAGTTTGACAGCCTTCTCAGAGAGAAAGACCACATCTATGGCCTGCCATACCACACTGAGGTAAGATGGTTAAGCCGAGGTGCTGTGCTGAGGCGTTTCTTTGATTTACGAGAAGAAATTGAACAGTTCATGGAAGAAAAGGGCAAACCAGTGTTAGAATTTCATTCCGCAGAATGGATGCCGGACCTTGCATTTATGGTGGATGTTACAGAGCACCTGAATAACTTGAACAAACAGCTGCAAGGGCGCAACAAAGTTGTCACGCAGTATTATGACAGCATACGTTCTTTCAAGTTGAAGCTGTCATTGTGGGAGACGCAACTTGCCGGTGGTGATGCAGCTCACTTCCCCTGTCTGAAAAATGTGTGCGCGACCCAACATGTGGCAGACATGAAGCGGTTCAAAGATAAAATAACTGGACTGTTACAGGAGTTTGAGCAACGCTTTCAGATTTATGTTTATATGTTTTTATGTTGATGTGCTATTGTTTTTAATTGATTTTATTTTATTTGTATATTTAACCTATTCTTGACTCTGTGGTTCTTGCACTTGTTTGGGGAACAGGATTTCATTATTGTTATCTACATTTCTGCCTGAGAAATGACACCCTGATATAGTTCTGTGATCTGTGATATACTTCTGTGAATCACTGAGGCATTGTGTGTTTGTGTGTTCTTTGTCCTCAGAACTTTCAAATAACTTGAGGTGTTTTATGATTAATAGTGATGTTGTGCTTTTGGACACTGTCCTCAGGCTCCAGCTTTATGTTTATATGTTTTTATGTTGATGTGCTATTGTTTTTAATTGATTTTATTTTATTTGTATATTTAACCTATTCTTGACTCTGTGGTTCTTGCACTTGTTTGGGGAACAGGATTTCATTATTTTTATCTACATTTCTGCCTGAGAAATGACACCCTGATATAGTTCTGTAATCTGTGAAACAGTTCTGTTAATCACTGAGGCATTGTGTGTTTGTGTGTTTGTGTGTTCTTTTTCTTTAGAATTTTCAAATAAACTTGACGTGTTTTATGATTAATAGTGATGTTGTGCTTGTACTATTTTGGACACACTGTCCTCAGGCTCCAGCTTTATGTTGTATGTTGATCGTATTAAAACAAAGAAAACAATCTGAAGTTGTTGTTTTTAAGTTATATATACCATGATTTTTCCGGTCCGGCCCACTTGGGAATAGATTTTCCTCCATGTGGCCCCTGAGCTAAAATGAGTTTGACACCCCTGGATTAGACCATGTGTGACAGGAAGATAAAAAAAATACTCATGGTAGCTAAGATTCAAAACTTATTATGAAGTTAGCATGCAAATAGAACAAACTCAACAACTGAATAAAGTTGGCTTGCACAAGATGTGTAAAGACAAAGTACTATCATGAAATCTCATTTTGTCACAGGTAAAATGCAGCAATTACATTTACTTGTATTACTTATCAAGAGAAGGTAGGGGGAGAGAGTTTTTTTCAGCAAAACCCATCTATCCACTCTCTCCCACCACACCCACCACATCCCTCCATACAAATGCCATCTGTCAACTTTCAGTAAAAACCACACTTGAAGGAAATTTAAACATTCAATTAAACCAATTTAGTCAAATTACGTGGAAACAATGTTGATTCAACCAGTGTGTGCCCAGTGGAGAGAGACACCTTGAGAGCATCATGCCTAACATGAATTGTAAAGAAGGGTCTTTCCATGAAGGACGGGGAAGGAGAGGAGGGTCTCAGCTGAAGTCCAAGAATTCTGATACGTTCTGTCCAGTTGTCCCTCAAACGGGCCTGCAGGTGCCATCAACCAGTCTACATACTATCGCTATGTCGAGAGAGAGAGGGTTAACTTAATTTGTGATCATTCTTTCCACTTGCTTTGGCAATGTTAACAAATGTTTCCCATGCCAATAAAGCCCCTTTGAATTGAATATATATAGAGAGAGATAATCACTGTTGAACATACCATTTAAAATAGTGTAAAACTGTTCTAGAGTCATACTGTCTCAGCACCAGTTGTGGAGAAGATACCTTAATAGAAAGTAAAAGTGAAAGTCACCAAGTAAAATACTACTTGAGTAAAAGTCTAAAAGTATTTGGTTTTAAATATACTTAAGTATCAAAAGTAAATGTAATTGCTCAAATATACTTAAGTATCAAAAGTAAAAGTATAAATAATTTCATATTCCTTATATTAAGCAAACCAGACGGTACAATTTTCTTTTTTCTTTTATTTATGGTTAGCCAGGGGCACACTCCTACACTCAGACATAATTTACAAACAATGCATTTGTGTTTAGTGAGTCCCCCAGATAAGAGGCAGTAGAGATGACCAGGGATGTTCTCTTGATAAGTGTGTGAATTGGACCATTTTCCTATCCTGTAAAGCATTCAAAATGTAATGAGTACCTTCGGGTGTCAGGGAAAATGTATGGAGTAAAAAGTACATTATTTTCTTTGGGAATGTAGTGAAGTAAAAGTTGTCTAAAATATAAATAGTAAATTAAAGTACAGATACCCCCAAAAAAGACTTAAGTAGTACTTTAAAGTCATTTTACTTAAGTACTTTACACCACTGCTCAGCATGGTAGGGTACAGCAGGGTTAGAGAGATATAGTGCATTCGGAAAGTATTCAGACCCCTTCCCTTTTTCCACATTTTGTTACGTTACAGCCTTATTATAAAATAGATTACATGTATTTTTTCCCTCATCAATCTACACACAATACCCCATAATGACATAGCGAAAACAGGCTTTTACAATTTTTTTTGCAAATGGATAAAACAAAAAAACAGAAATACCTTATTTACATAAGTATTCAGACCCTTTGCTATGAGACTGGAAATTGAGGTCAGGTGCATCCTGTTTCCATTGATCATCCTTGAGATGTTTCTACAACTTGATTGGAGTCCACCTGTGGTAAATTTAATTGATTGGACATGATTTGGAAAGGCAAACACCTGTCTATATAAGGTCCCACAGTTGACAGTTGACAAAAACCAAGCCATGAGGTCAAAGGAATTGTCCGTAGAGCTACGAGACAGGATTGTGTCGAGGCACAGATCTGGGGAAGGGTAGCAAAAAATGTCTGCAGCATTGAAGGTCCCCAAGAACAGTGGCCTCCATCCTTCTTAAATGAAAGAAGTTTGGAACCACCAAGATTCTTCCTAGAGCTGGCCGCCTGGGCAAACTGAGCAATCGTGGGAGAAGGGCCTTTGTCAGGGAGGTGACCCGATTGTCACGCTGACAGAGCTCCAGAGTTCCTCTGTGGAGATGGGAGAACCTTCCAGAAGGACAACCATCTCTGCAGCACTCCACCAATCAGGCCTTTATGGTAGAGTGGCCAGACGGAAGCCACTCCCCAGTAAAAGGCACATGACAGTCCGCTTGGAGTTTGCCAAAAGGCACCTACAGGACTCTCAGACCATGAAAAACAAGATTTTCTGGTCTAATGAAACCAATATTGAACTCTTTGGCCTGAATGCCAAGCGTCACATCTGGAGGAAACCTGGCACCATCCCTACTGTGAAGCACGTGGTGGCAGCATCATGCCGTGGGGATGTTTTTCAGTGGCAGGGAGACTAGTCAGGATCGAGGGAAAGATTAACAGAGCAAAGTACACAGAGATCCTTGATGAAACCTGCTCCAGAGCTCTCAGGACCTCAGACTGGGGTGAAAGTTCACATTCCAACAGGAAAACGACCCTAAGCACACAGCCAAGACAACGCAGGAGTGGCTTCAGTACAAGTCTCTGAATGTCCTTTAGTAGCCCAGCCAGAGCCAGGACTTGAAGCCAATTGAACATCTCTGGAGAGACCTGAAAATTGCTGTGCAGCGACGCTCCCCATCCAACCTGACAGAGCTTGAGAGGATCTGCAGACTGAACTTTTTTAATGGTCTCGTCGGTGTGTGAGAGAGACAGAGAGAGAGAGGAAAAGGAGAGAGAGTGTGTGTGGGGGGGGGGGGGGGGGGGATCAGTAACCAAGTAATGTTCCGTATCACTGATCATCAACCCCCCCACAGGGGGTATGTACAGATGTAGGATCTTAATTTGATCATTTTCTCACAGCAGGTAAATCTTTTTTTATTAGGGCAAATCAACTCTGACATTTTAAAGTGGAAATTACAAACTTTAGAAGCCTTTTTTAAACCTTGAATACACTACACGTTTGCATTTCGGAATGTCCTGCAAGAACAGGGTGATCCAATTAAGATCCTACACCTGTATACATTCAGAGAAGTAGGACAATTGGCTGATGTAAGTACATGAAGTTGATGATGATCTGCTCAGATGCCATACTGTGCCCTTCTCCTGCAGGAATATTCAGATCTCACACAGACAGACAGACAGACACTGACTATAGCTTAATTGGATATTGTTGTATGTGAAGCTATGCAAAGTGCCAGATAGGTAACCATTTACAGTAACTGCTGTTCATCATTACTCAGTCAATAAATACCATCAGCCGACAGAAGATCTAGCTAGGTTAGCTACAGAAAGTAATGGAGAAATCTGACCTTTCTGCAGCAGGTAGCTCTGGCCGGGCAGCTTAATCTTGTAGCAGGTTGAGGGACTAACTTACTTCCACTTACTACTACTAGCTAGCATAACTATAGCCAGTAACCAGATAGGCCTAGATAGCCAGACTGCTAGCTAGTCAGTAGCCAGTAGCCTGCTAGTAGTGCAAGCCAACTTTGTTCAGTTGTGTTTGAGTTTGTTCTATTGGCATGTTAAGTTTTTGAAAGCTTTTGAAAATGCCCAAAGAGCATTTAACACCATACACATAATCTGTATGATTTGAAGCTGGTTCTGAATTCGGGTAAAACAAAATGCATGGTATTTTCAAATGCCAGGCATGTTACTAATCAATCAATCAATCAAATGTTATTTATAAAGCCCTTTTTACATCAGCAGATGTCACAAAGTGCTATACAGAAACCCAGCCTAAAACCCCAAACAGCAAGCAATGCAGATGTAGAAGCACGGTGGCTAGGAAAGGCAGAAACCTAGAGAGGAACCAGGCTCTGAGGGGTGGCCAGTCCCCTTCTGGCTGTGCCGGGTGGAGATTATAACAGTACATGGCCATTAAGGCCACATTTTTCTCCAAGATGTTCAAACGTTCATAGATGACCAGCAGGGTCAAATAATAATCACAGTGGTTGTAGAAGTTGCAACAGGTCAGTACATCAGGAGTAAATGTCACTTGGCTTTTCATAGAGGTTGAAATAGCAGGTGTGGTAGAGAGAGAGTTGAAAACATCAGGTCTGGGACAAGGTAGTACGTCCGGTGAACAGGTCAGGGTTCCATAGTCGCAGGCAGAAGAGTGGAAACTGGAGAAGCAGCACGACCAGGTGGACTGGGGACAGCAAGGAGTCAGGTCAGGTAGTCCTGAGGCATGGTCCTAGGGCTCAGGTCCTCCGGGAGGGGAGGGAGAAAGGGAGAAAGGGAGAATTAGAGGGAGCATACTTAAATTCTCACAGGACACCAGATAAGACAGGAGTTAAACATTAGATATAACAGACTGACCCTATCCCCCCGGCACATAGACTATTGCAGCATAGATACTGGAGGCTGAGACAGGGGGGGTCGGGAGACACTGTGGCCCCATCCAACGATACCCCCGGACAGGGCCAACCAGGTAGGATATAACCCCACCCACTTTGCCAAAGCACAGCCCCCACACCACCAGAGGGATATCAACAGACCACCAACCTACTACCCTGAGACAAGGCTGAGTATAGCCCATGAAGATCTCCTCCATTGCACAAGCCCGAGGGAGCGACAAACAGGAAGATCACGTCAGTGACTCAACCCACTCAAGTGATGCACCCCACCTAGGGACGGCATGGACAGCACCAGTAAGCCAGTGACTCAGCCCCTATAATAGGGTCAGAGGCAGAGAATCCCAATGGAGAGACAGGAACCAGCCAGGCAGAGACAGCAAGGGCGGTTTGTCGCTCCAGTGCCTTTCCGTTCAGCTTCGCACCCCTGGGCCAGACTACACTCAATCATAGGACCTACTGAAGAGATGAGTCTTCAGTAAAGACTTAAAGGTCGAGACCGAGTCTACGTCTCTCACATGGATAGGCAGACCATTCCATAAAAATTGAGCTCTATAGGAGAATGCCCTGCCTCCAGCTGTTTGCTTAGAAATTCTAGGGACAATAAGGAGGCCTGCGTCTTGTGACCGTAGTGTACGTGTAGGTATGTACGGCAGGACCAAATCGGAGAGATAGGTAGGAGCAAGCCCATGTAATGCTTTGTAGGTTAGCAGTAAAACCTTGAAATCAGCCCTAGCCTTAACAGGAAGCCAGTGGCTAGCACTGGAGCACTGGAGCACTGGAGTAATATGATCAAATATTTTGGTTCTAGTCAAGATTCTAGTAGCCATGTTTAGCACTAACTACGGTTTATTTAGTGCTTTATCCTGGTAGCCAGAGAGTAGAGCATTGCAGTAGTCTAATATATAAGTGACAAAAGCATGGATTAGCGTTTCTGCATCATTTTTGGACAAAACATTTCTGATTTTTGCAATGTTACGAAGATGGAAAAGGCTGTCCTTGAAATATTCTTGATATGTTCGTCAAAATAGAGATCAGGGTCCAGAGTAAAGCTCAGATCCTTCACTGTTTTTTTTAGACGACTGTACAACCATCAAGATTAATTGTCAGATCCAACAGAAGATCTCTTTGTTTCTTGGGACCTAGAACTAGCATCTCTGTTTTGTCAGAGTTTAAAAGTAAACCATTTTCCACCATCCACTTCCTTGTCTGAAACACATGCTTCCAGGGTAGGCAATTTTGGGGCTTCACCATGTTTCATCGAAATGTAGAGCTGTGTGTCATCCGCATAGCAATGAAAGTTAACATTGTGTTTCCGAATGACCATTAAATAAATGGTGTTATTTGTTTTCCGTTACTCCATGTCCAATTTTGACACAATAATTGAGAAAACAATTGAGAAAATGAACCGTTTTGCGTTTTTCCATTCTCCGTTTTTATTGGAAATCAAAATAACGAAATGTACACGGACCCGTCAGCTTGATAAAGTGAAGCAACCTTGAGGAGGAGGGGAAATCAGAGTTTGGAATTGGAACTGTGACACGGGGTAAGGAATACGAGTGCGGAGGTGAAACGAGTGTTGGTTTGAAACTAAATTAAGGTATTTTATTATAATGTATTTATTGCCATGATTTTTACCAAACTTGCCACTGCAGGTTAGAAAGACTTCATCCGTGCGTAAATGTTTGCTCTGGCCGCTCATACAACAGAATAATGTGTGTCACCCGCGTGCTCTGACTGCTGTAGTAATAGGCTGAAAGCTATGGAATTTTAAATGTGCTAAAATCCATACCAGTAGGACTAAGGGTGGTTACTGTATGCTACTGACAATGTTTGGCTTGTAATGAGACGATTCAAACGAAACAGTCGCAACAACCTATTCGATTGCAGGTGCGCATAGAATTTTCAGAATTCGCGAGGACAAGGGTTAGATCCAGTGCTTGACTTGGGCAGGAGCTCACCGGAGCTGAGTACCGGCACCTCAAAAGTTCTACTGTTTGAGCTCCTGTTCCTCTTATAGAATATTAGCTCAAAAGTATTGTGTAGCTCCTGCACCTAAATATAAACAGTACCGGCACCCATAATGAGTACCGGCACCTATTTCAGTCCAAGTCAAGCACTGGTTAGATCTGACAGTCTCGAGTTTTGGAAATTGCTGTTGATTTACTATCTACCACCAAACACATACCTGTTTCTTGCTTAAGTTGAAAGGTTTATATAATGTGTTCACAACTCTTTTTATCACTACTACCTGGTTACAAAAGCATTTTTCCCATGGGGAAGATAACACTACCAGATGTGATGTTGTTGACATGTCCAATGTTGATAATGCTGGGTGCTACAATGCTATCTGCTCCTGCAGCACTCAGGAGAACTCATCCAGAAACAGCTGCACGAAGTAGTCTAACTCAGGAGTGATAAGGATGGGTGAGACACAGGTCAGGGATGATGGCACAGTTACAAGGTCAGCTGAGGTAAGCCATTTCCATTGACAGAGCAAAACACATCTTTCTCCTCCCCATATAGAAGTAATATTTGTTTGAAATAAAAGTACATCCCAAGAGGAAGAAATCTTAGTGGCCTTTTATACTTCCCTTGTATTCTGCACCTGGTTACATTATGATGTCTATCTATAATTGATAGTATGTGTAACATGTAGTCTTTCTTCTTTATGAAGTATGTTGGCTCCTTTCCTGTGGATGACTGCTGTTTAGATGATCAGATGCAGCAGTTGCACACACAGCTCAAGTCTCTCAAAGTAGGTGCTGATTACAAATTAGAAAGCAGCAGTACTTTAAGACAAGTCTTGACTGTTAACAAAGATTTATGGTGGAGATAGGATCGTGCACAGACCTTTTCATGGGCAGGTGCTCAAACCAAAAAAAGGGCATGAAAGCAATAGGTGGACATATCTTAATGGCTACTTAAATGACACATACAGTGGGGGAAAAAAGTATTTAGTCAGCCACCAATTGTGCAAGTTCTCCCACTTAAAAAGATGAGAGGCCTGTAATTTTCATCATAGGTACACGTCAACTATGACAGACAAAATGAGGAAAAAAAATCCAGAAAATCACATTGTAGGATTTTTTAAACTCGTTACCTGTATTAATGGCACCTGTTTGAACTTGTTATCAGTATAAAATACACCTGTCCACAACCTCAAAGTCACACTCCAAACTCCACTATGGCCAAGACCAAAGAGCTGTCAAAGGACACCAGAAACAAAATTGTAGACCTGCACCAGGCTGGGAAGACTGAATCTGCAATGGGTAAGCAGCTTGGTTTGAAGAAATCAACTGTGGGAGCAATTATTAGGAAATGGAAGACATACAAGACCACTGATAATCTCCGTCGATCTGGGGCTCCACGCAAGATCTCACCCCGTGGGGTCAAAATGATCACAAGAACGGTGAGCAAAAATCCCAGAACCACACAGGGGGACCTAGTGAATGACCTGCAGAGAGCTGGGACCAAAGTAACAAAGCCTACCATCAGTAACACACTACGCCGCCAGGGACTCAAATCCTGCAGTGCAAGACGTGTCCCCCTGCTTAAGCCAGTACATGTCCAGGCCCGTCTGAAGTTTGCTAGAGTGCATTTGGATGATCCAGAAGAGGATTGGGAGAATGTCAGATGGTCAGATGAAACCAAAATTGAACTTTTTGGTAAAAACTCAACTCGTCGTGTTTGGAGGACAAAGAATGCTGAGTTGCATCCAAAGAACACCATACCTACTGTGAAGCATGGGGGTGGAAACATCATGCTTTGGGGCTGTTTTTCTGCAAAGGGACCAGGACGACTGATCCGTGTAAAGGAAAGAATGAATGGGGCCATGTATCGCGAGATTTTGAGTGAAAACCTCCTTCCATCAGCAAAGGCATTGAAGATGAAACGTGGCTGGGTCTTTCAGCATGACAATGATCCCAAACACACCGCCCGGGCAACGAAGGAGTGGCTTCGTAAGAAGCATTTCAAGGTCCTGGAGTAGCCTAGCCAGTCTCCAGATCTCAACCCCATAGAAAATCTTTGGAGGGAGTTGAAAGTCTGTTGCCCAGCGACAGCCCCAAAACATCACTGCTCTAGAGGAGATCTGCATGGAGGAATGGGCCAAAATACCAGCAACAGTGTGTGAAGACTTACAGAAAACGTTTGACCTGTGTCATTGCCAACAAAGTGTATATGACAAAGTATTGAGAAACTTTTGTTATTGACCAAATACTTATTTTTCACCATAATTTGCAAATAAATTCATTAAAAATCCTACAATGTGATTTTCTGGATTTTTTTTCTCATTTTGTCTGTCATAGTTGACGTGTACCTATGATGAAAATTACAGGCCTCTCATCTTTTTAAGTGGGAGAACTTGCACAATTGGTGGCTGACTAAATACTTTTTCCCCCCACTGTATTTAATGTGAATTGCAGGCAGTGGGTTCAGAACAACAATGACAAACTGTATACAAAGAATATATATTGTTTTGGCCCCAAAAAAGGGCACTTTAGAGACTGGAAGGATGTGCCTAACTGAAGTGTTACATTTTTTCACAGACATGCAAGAAAAGGAGGTCTGTGTCCCTGAAATTTTCCATCAAAGGTGTGAAGATGTATGATGAAGATGAGACAGTAAGAGTTGACCTTCCCAAAGCAAAGCAAGTGTATCATTGTTGTTAGAGCTGTGTGCACTACATCAACATTCTTTTTTACTTTCCTTGTCTGTAGACCATCCTCATGGCCCATGCGCTACGAAGGGTCTCCCTTTCCACCGCCCACCCCTCGGACGCCCAGTTTGCCTTTGTTTCACACAACCCAGGCAACCCTGATGCCCAACTATACTGCCACCTCTTCAAGGCTAGTCATGCCAGAGCAGTAAGAACCAGCGTTGGATCTTTGCCTCCCAAGATGGTTGTCAACGAAATCCCTCTTTGATGGCTTTAAGCTGCAGGTTATTGTCTCATTTGTCTCTCTTTGGGTGTGTTCCCTCCCAGGCCCAGTTCCTGAACCTGTTGCTGTGCCGCTGTTTCCAGCTGTCCTACCTGGAGAAGCACCCAGAGGTGGCTCAAGATGAGTCTGCAGGCCCACTGCCCAACTGCACCCCCTCCCTCCTCAACCAGGGCTTCCCTCTCAGTGTCAGTGCCCTTGTGTCCTTCAGAAGGGCCCCCACTCAGGGCTTACTCCCAGGGGAAAAGGTCAGTCAAACCTGTTTGTTTTAACTTAATTGTGAAAGCATTATTTCTCTGTGCCATTTTTTTATTTGTTATTTGTGTAGCTGAGCCCTGTACATTGTGCTGGCCTAGCTGTTGACCTGTTAACACTTTCTATGGGTCTTTATTGTAGGTCTTCCCATTGAAGAACAACAGTGCAACAACTGAGGAACAACCAAGCATCCAAGAGGAGGTCTTCACCTCTCCTTCCCTTGTGCGCAAGAAAGCCATCCGCAACAAAGTACTGTGCTCAGGGGCCTATCGCTCCTTCACTTACAGCCCTCACAAACAACGCCACCTTCAGGATCGGCTTAACTCTCCACAAGGTGGGCCAAGTGTGCAGAGAGCTCTTTCAAGAGTGAAACAGTTCATTAGGTAATGCATACCCTTAGTGCTATGTGATGGGCACTCACTCAACGTCTGTGGTGTAGGCAGTTTTCATGGTATCGATTTGTCATTACATACACCCTCTGATAAACTTACAGGCACTTATTTTTCACAGGGGTCAGATTTACTGTAACGTTAAAAGCTTTTTACCACGCATTTAAATTGAACATGTTATGACGTTTTATGAACTCCTTTATCACAGTTTCCCTTGAAACAGTAGTTGTACTCACATCAGTAAGTTTTTCCACTGTGACTCCACTTGAGGTGGAATGGAAATAGATTGGAGGTTATCCAAAGCAAACAAGCCCCTTGAAATATTTCCTTTGAGGGACCTCTTGAAATGTGATCATCCCAAGATGCTATGGAATCCCTTATCTTGAATGTGAAACAGGAAAGGGGCAGGACAAAATACCAGTGAGGAGAGCCCGGCCCCCGAGCCTTGCCGAAACAGAAGAAGCTCTGGCTCAAGCGGTGTGGTGTTGGGCAGGCATCGCCACGTGAGTCACCACCTCTCATTTGTTATAATAATAATAATATATGCTATTTAGCATACACTTTTATCCAAAACGACTTAGTGATGTGTGCATACATTTTTTGCATAGCGTGGTCCCAGCGGGAATCGAACCCACAATCCTGGTGTTGCTAGCGCCAGGCTCTAACAACTGAGACACATTTACCTGACTCACACTTATCCCAGAACAGTTCCTTGTGTGCTTTATGGTGTGTTTGCTTGATGAGAACTCATGTCAGTCATCTCAGGGCTGCCATTGGTCTTCAACCCCCCCCCCCCCCCTTCATGTGTTACAGTGACAGAAGCTCCTCTCTGCTTGCAGAGGACGTCCTGGGCTCGTACCTCCTGTGCCCGCATCCTAAGAGATCTGGCTGTGGCTCTCTCATCATTCGTTTCTCTTCTGGCCTCGTCACCCACCTCATAGACAACACCTATAAAGGGACATACCTGCTTGAGGTGAGCTGTCTTATGGTCAATCATTCAATTTTCATCAACTTTCTTTAACTTCCAATTTAAGCTCTTCGTTAATGTATTTTCAATTCGTAGATAATAAGTAATTTTCATGTTTATATACTAGAACTGCCACATAGAATTCTGCACCATTGCTGCCTTGATAGAGCACTACACAGAGTTCGAGGAGCTGGACTTTCCGCTGAGTTGTGCCCGCGTAAACCACTGCTACGAGTGGGAGGAGAACGTTGGCAAGGCACACCAAAGCTTCAAAAGAAAGAATGCAAAATATAACCAGAGGAAGCAATGGGTTTAAAAGTAATTTCTGAACATAGGATTGATTGACGTATTCCATTCTCTAAGAGACACTGACAACATGTGTTACACTGACACCTTTAATTTCTTTGCACTTAAATACAGTACAATTAATTCACTTCAGTGCTTCACTTAGGGCACTTTTGTTATTGTTTTGAGATTTTTGAGAAACATTTCTTATCACAGTTCACCTGCTAAAGGGAAGTTTGATCGCTGGGGTTTTGATAAATGTAAGGCTCTGGTATGGAGTAAGATGTTGGCACTTAGCCTATGATGTCGTTTTTTAAAATGTCAAAAGTGTGTTTTAGATGTATATTCTTCTTCTGTGTTTTAGCTGCACCTACTTTTTAATTATATACATTTTCTAAAGTAGGAATTTAGATATATGTATGTATATGTGTTGTTGTTTTTTTTGGTCTGTATGTTAAGCTTCTGCCTCATGTTAAACTGTCTGTTTTTCACAGGCATGTTTTAAAATGTTCTGTGAGAAACACATTTTGAGATGTCATGCATGGTACATGACTCCCTTTACAGCACAAAGTGTCGCCTATTTTTACGTTTTATATATATTTTTTGTCAGGTTATGCATAATGTATTGCCGTATTTTATACATAAATGCACATATATTTCTATGAACTTTATCTAAGTCTGTTGTTTTTGAGGGGGAACAAGAGGTGATTTCGATTATGGATCTTTGGAAAGACAACAGGCAATTTTCACAAATTACGTGGTTTTATGGTTGCCTAGCAACTTGGAACGCCGTGGGAAGGGGACAGACAGCGAGATGATATTGTTGTTTGCATAGACTTTTGTTTATGTGCACGGATTGTATTCATTGAACGACATGATGCCATCTGCCAATACTACGTTTTTATAGCACGTGGATAATTGACGTGACAAGAAATGATTCCAACCGATTAGCAGTCTGTTTAGCTAGTACAGGTTGTGAACTTGTTTGCTTTGATGCTTGGTCAATGTGGCTGTGTACCTTAGCTTAGTTAGCTAGCTAGCAAGCATTCTGATTTGCTGTCATGCTTCTGTGACCAGATCAACAGGTTAGATTAGGCTATTCTGATCACTTCAGTTGTAGCATGTCAGCTGGAAAGATGTCTGTCATAGCTGCTAGTTAGATTAATTGTTTAGTGTCCAAATAACAGTACGCTAGCTATTTATTTTCCTATTACTATCTAGCTTGCACAATGCCTGAAATGGATTCAACAACTGATGATTGACATTGGTAGTGTTAAGTTGCGTCAATTCAAATCTGGTATTGGAACAAAAAGAGGTCAATACACGTCTTCTAAAATAGACTAGTATTTTAATTAATCCAAAACACTTCAATGGTAAATATGATGTTCGTATATACGGGTCCACTGAAATACCACGCAGGGCAGACAGAGAACTGGTCCATTGTTCTAAGTTCTTCTTTAAATACTCTGACAGAGATAGTTCCCGCTCCCTGCTGGCCTATCAGAGTAGAGACTGAGCGTGGTTTAGACTTACTCAGCCTATCGTTGGCGCACAGGCTGGTCCCAGTCCCTTGGCGCTTCACTGTTGCCAGGTGTCAGTTGTTTTCTCCACAACTTGTCTCGAGTCAGCAACCCCAGACATCTTTGTAGCAGAACACATGTCCTTGAGCGTTCTAACAAAGAGGCAGTGTGTGTGTGTGTGTGTGTGTGTGTGTATGTGAGACACAAGTCTTATCTCAGCCTACCCCCTAATAGTTCCCCACATTAATCACAGCTTGTTATGTTGACCAATTTATATTAGTACAGTACAAACCTATTATGTTTAATCATTAATGCTTTCTTATTAAGCTAACAGCACATCTAAAATATAAGAGAATAATTTCCCACAGTAGTCGATATCAAAATGTATAGTCAGATGTTGCCTTGCATGCTTGTCACCAGTAAGCGTGCCTGATATCAGACATCCCAAGAAGACTGAGGTAAAAATGGCTTCAGTCAATGAATGAGGCAAAAATGGCTGCAGAGTCAATCAAGGTAGTGGTCAGGTGTCGGCCGATGAATGATAGGGAGCACATTTTGAATTGTAAGATGGTAGTATCAGTAGAGATGAGTCGCTGTCAGTGTTTCATCAAGAAGCCAGGGGCAAAGGAGGAGCCACCAAAGCAATTCACCTTTGATGGAACCTACTTCATTGACCAAACCACTGAGCAGATGTACAACGACAAATCGCCTACCCTTTGGTTGAGGTAGGCCTACAATAAATTCTGCTACATTTTCACAACCTGATTATGGTGGATTACATACAGCAGCAGCAGCTCATAGGTTATTGGACATATCCAGTAGATATATGGAACTAAATACCACGTCAGTTAGGAAAACAAGTGTGCCGCTGCCAATTAGAATATATCCCCTAGCTAATGACCTCCGAGCTCATCATTTAGAGAAGAGGCTGCCATTAAACAACTGCTGAGGTCAATTGTAAAGCATATAGGCATTCTTCTACAAGCATGTCAATGGTGTAAACAGACTGTTCTTGCTACCAACAGGGGGTGACTGAAGGGTACAATGGGACCATTCACCATGCAGGGGGTGTCTGAGCCAGCAGGCCAGAGAGGGGTCATCCCAAGGGTCTTTGAGCACATCTTCGAGAGCATTCAGGTAGTCTTCACCTCTATTGTACTGCCATCAAGAAACTCCCAAGGATGAGTTGGTGGGGATCATTATTTTAGAAGTGCTGTGGTTGTAAAAAGCTGACCTCAGACAAGGCCTTTTGTATGACTGGCAGAGCCCCATTGAGTGGCCAGCTTGTACTACTGTATGTCGCATGAGTGGGCTTTATCATCAAGTGTTTCCTCTCAAGAACTGGTTCTTATTCATTTGGTGTCTTCTATGTAAAATAGTGTGCAGAAAATACAAAGTTCCCGGTGAGGGCTTCCTACCTAGAGATCTACAATGAAGAAATCCGAGACCTTTTGGGAAATGACACCAAACAGAAAATGGAGGTAAGAAACCATAGTACCAGAATATTAGGGCGAGTTCGCCTAATTTCAGTTTGTGACAAAACAAGCGACAGCGAGAACTTCGCCAGCAACTACTTCAAGCCTAAGAGAGTCAACCAGTTGCTGGGCGTTGAGCCCCTGAAGGGACTTGGTAAGACCAGGAGCTACAGGCCCTTCCCCTGACCCCTGAACCAATAGCCCAGCGCCTTTTCACTGCGCTCAATATTATATATGGGTAGGGCTTGTTTCTTACTGGAAACTGCAGAGGGCAATCTTCTCACCTGAATTCAACTGTGACTGAGGTGCAATTAATGTTAACATAAAACAGTCAAACTATTAATTGGTATTTAATGAAGTGTGCAGACCGACGGGAAAGTGCCTGAATAGATAATAAAATAATACAATTCAGATACTTTTGGAATCAACATTCAAATAAAATGTGACAATTATAGCACCACTTAATACCAACGTACTGCTTGCTAGTACAAAATTGTTTTATAAGGGTCCAAGTCAGTTACTGGAAACATTCAAAATATCTAGCCTGCTATCTACTTAACTTCAACAGATAATTTGCCCTACATGTGTGGTTGTTCCACTGATGACCTCTTTCCCTGCAGCAGTTCACTCAGCATCCCAGGGGAACGGGACGCCTCACCTGACCTCCAGCGGCTCCAACATCGGCCCCAACATCGGCCCCTCGCTCAGCGCTGAATCCCTCCTCCCTCACCCCTTCTGCCTCGAGTCACTGGGGATCACCCCATCCAATGGCAAGGTGAAGAGGATGAAAAGCAAAACATACATCTCCAATGAGGGGAACTGAGAGAGCTGGGCTAGAGGGGCACTCTACTGTCACCTCCTCCCCCAGTCTATCCAACATTTCTACCTGCCACCCTTTTTGACCACTAGAGACCTCACTATTCGTTGGCTTGTTTAGGTAGAGTATTTAATTAATCCACTGTGATTGACCCTAGGTTGTTAGTAGTTCTCTATTGAACTTTCAGTAACCAGCAATATAATGGCACTTTTACATGGACACTTGGTCTCGCAATGTGATGCTTCTGGTGTTTTTTTGTTGTTGCTACTTTTAAATGTTAGCGAACATAATGCTACTACTTAATGCCACACGCCATAGTGCTTGCAGTGACTCTTAATGCTGTGATACAATGGTTTATCCAACCTTGAATGTACTATTTATCACAGTGGTTTTTGCTGCTCATGTACTGTAACTGTTAATCAAATATTTTTTCTATAGCTTTCTGAGTATCTTGTTCATTTCATGTCTACAGTCGTGGTCAAAAGTTTTGAGAATGACACAAGTATTGGTCTTCACAACGTTTGCTGCTTCAGTGTTTTTAGATATTTTTGTCAGATGTTACTATGGTATACTGAAGTATAATTACAAGCATTCCATAAGTGTCAAAGGCTTTTATTGACAATTACATTAAGTTTATGCAAAGAGTCAATATTTACAGTGTTGACCCTTCTTTTTCAAGACCTCTGCAATCCACCCCGGCATGCTGTCAATTAACTTCTGGGCCACATCCTGACTGATGGCAGCCCATTCTTGCATAATCAATGCTTGGAGTTTGTCAAAATGTGTGGGTTTTTGTTTGTCCACCCGTCTCTTGAGGATTGACCACAAGTTCTCAATGGAATTAAGGTCTGGGGAGTTTCCTGGCCATGGACCCAAAATGTTGATGTTTTGTTCCCCGAGCCACTTAGTTATCACTTTTGCCTTATGGCATTGTTCGTCACCAAACCTTTCTTGGATGGTTGGGAGAAGTTGCTCTCAGAGGATGTGTTGTGTGGGAAATTATTCTCTTATATTTTAGATGTGCTGTTAGCTTAATAAGAAAGCATTAATGATTAAACATAATATGTTTGTACTGTACTGATATAAATTGGTCAACATAACAAGCTATGATTAATGTGAGGAACCATTAGGGGGTAGGCCGAGACAGACTTGTGATTCACACAGACACACACACTGCCTCTTTGTTAAACCGCTCAAGGACAGACTATGTCTGAGGTTGCTGACTCGAGACAAGTTGTGGAGATAACAACTAATGCCTGGCAACAGTGAAGCGCCAAGGGGCTGAGACCAGCCTGTGCGCCAACGATAGGCTGAGTAAGTCTAAACCACGCTCAGTCTCTACTCTGATAGGCCAGCAGGGAGCGGGAACGATCTCTGTCAGAGTATTTAAAGAAGAACTTAGAACAATGGCTTAGTTCTCTGACTGCCCTGCGTGGTGTTTCAGTGGACCCGTATATACGAACATCATATTTACCATTGAAGTGTTTTGCATTAATTAAAATACTAGTATATTTTAGAAGACGTGTATTGACCTCTTTTTGTTCCATTACCAGATTTGAATTGACGCAACTTAACAGTTGGTACCATTCTTTATTCATGGCTGTGTTCTTAGGCAAAATTGTGAGTGAGCCCACTCCCTTGGCTGAGAAGCAACCCCACACATGAATGGTCTCAGGATGCTTTACTGTTGGCATGACACAGGACTGATAGTAGCGCTCAACTTGTCTTCTCCGGACAAGCTTTTTTCCGGAAGCCCCAAACAATCAGAAAGGGGATTCATCAGAGAAAATGACTTTACCCCAGTCCTCAGCAGTCCAATCCCTGTACCTTTTGCAGAATATCAGTCTGTCCCTGATGTTTTTCCTGGGGAGAAGTGGCTTCCTCGCTGCCCTTCTTGACCCCAGGCCATCCTCCAAAAGTGTTCGCCTCACTGTGTGTGCAGATGCACTCACACCTGCCTGCTGCCATTCCTGAGCAAGCTCTGCACTGGTGGTGCCCCGATTCCACAGCTGAATCAACTTTAGGAGACAATCCTGGCGCTTGCTGGACTTTCTTGGGCGCCCTGAAGCCTTCTTCACAACAATTGAACCTCTCTCCTTGAAGTTCTTGATGATCCGATAAATGGTGGATTTAGGTGCAATCTTACTAGCAGCAATATCCTTGCCTGTGAAGCCCTTTTTGTGCAAAGCAATGATGACGGCACGAGTTTCCTTGCAGGTAACCATGGTTAACAGAGGAAGAACAATGATTTCAAGCACCACCCTCCTTTTAAAGCTTCCTGTCTGTTATTCTAACTTCTATCAGCATGACAGAATGATCTCCAGCCTTGTCCTCGTCAACACTCTCACCTGTGTTAACGAGAGAATCACTGACATGATGTCAGCTGGTCCTTTTGTGGCAGGGCTGAAATGCAGTGGAAATGTTTTTTGGGGATTAAGTTTATTTTCATGGCAAAGAGGGACTTTGCAATTAATTGCAATTCATCTGATCACTCTTCAGAACAGTCTGGAGTATATGCAAATTGCCATCATAAAAACTGAGGCAGCAGACTTTGTAAAAATTAATATTTGTGTCATTCTCAAAACTTTTGACCACGACTGTAGTACAACTTCACTTCCCAGAATACATGTCTGGTTGTGCAAAATATTTGGCTTTGAGCATCACTAACAGGAAGGTAAGCATCAGGGCTAAGAAATTAGATCTGAGAGCCAAACATGTCAGACCAGTTTGTGTCACACCATCTGGATGACTCCACAAATGCACTGGGGCCAGGGTGGTGTTGTCATAGCAGCAGTGTTAACAGGCCATGTATGACGGTGGAGGGTGGCCTCCGGTTTCCTGTCCTCTGAAAAGACGTGTCAAAGACGTGTTGTCTGGGAACAAGATGAGTGTGAAGCAACCTTGTGACCTCCAGGGAGCTGAGTGACACAGCCGACCTGAATTGATTATTACAACCTGGGAACAATCTGAGCCGGACTTGTTTGGCAGCAAAATGTATTTACCTTTCCAGAAAATGACAAATTTCAATAGCATTGACAATTAAGTTAAAGGGATAGTTAACCCCAAATTACATTGTTTTCCTTACACTGTAAGAAGTCTATGGACAAGGTATGACAGCAATCCATGCTTTGGCACTGTTTCAAATGCTAACTTTTTTGCATTTATGGCACAAATCCAATGCAAGTCAATGGTACCTACAGTGCCTTAAAGTATTCATACCCCTTGACTTATTCCACATTTTGTTGTTACAGCCTGAATTCAAAATTGATTAAATATCTATTTTTCACTCACCCATCTACCCACAATACCCCATAATGACAGTGAAAACATGTTTTTAGACATTTTTGCTAAGTTATTGAAAACAACAAATACAGAAATATCTAATTTACATAAGTATTCACACCTCTGAGTCAATACATGTTAGAATCACCGTTGGCACCGATTACAGCTGTGAGTCTTTCTGGGTAAGTCTAAGTGCTTTGCACACCTGGATTGTACAATATTTTAAAGTCTTGCCATAGATTTTGAAGTCGATTTAAGTTAAAACTAACTAAGAAACTCAGGAACATTCAATGTCATCTAGGTAAGCAGCTCGTTTATATTTGGCCTTGTTTTGGGTTATTGTCCTGCTGAAAGGTGAATTTGTCTCCCAGTGTCTGTTGGAAAGCAGACTGAACACGTTTTTTTTTTTTTTACCCATCTACAAATAGGTGCCCTTCTTTGCGAGGCATCGGAAAACGTCCCTGGTCCTTGTGGTTGAATCTGTTTGAAATTCACTGCTCGACAGAGGGACTTTACAGATAATTGTATGTGTGGGGTACAGAGATGAGGTAGTCATTAAAAAATCATGTTAAACACTATTATTGCACAGAGTGAATCCATGCAATTTATGTGACTTGTTAAGCACATGTTTAACTCCTGAACTTATTTAAGCTTGCCATAACAAAGGGTATGAATACTTATTGATTAAAGACATTTCAGCTTTTCATTTTTAATACATTTGTAAAAAAAATATCTAAAAACATAATTCCACTTTGACATAATGGGGTATTGTGTTAATCAATTTTAAATTCAGGCTGTAACAACAAAATGTGGAAAAAGTCAAGGGGTGTGAATACTTTCAGAAGGCACTGTATATTAGCCTTTTCACGCTTCATGTTGACATCTATAACTAACTTAATTGAGTTACACAATACATTTGTAGATACTTTAGGATGATTTGGATATGAAGCATGGAAATGCTAAAATAGGTACCATTGACTTGCATTGGATTTGTGACATAAATGTGAAAAAGTTAGCATTTGAAACCAGGTAAACAAAACCAAAGCATGGAATGCTGTCATACCTTGTCCATAGACTGTTTACAGGGTAAGGAAATCAATGTAATTTTGTAATTTGGGTGCACTATCCCTTTAATGTCCCTAACCACATACTGTAAATTGCCATCACAATGGAACATCACTTGGGGGTTGTCCATTTCGTCTGAAGATCGATTAATCAAATCATCTAATTTTTCTTTCTCTGTATTGTGTTCCCCACTTCGGCAATGGATAGATTTTTCCATCCATTGTTCAATATGGCTTGACCTGCGGCAGGCGTTTCAGTTGAGAGAGGTTACACCATCATATGCTAAGTACTCCACTCAGACATGGATATGGCTCCACTACAATAATACCTCACTGAGAGATAACACTGCAGTGGAACCATAGCAACACTGATGTTGTGACCATATTTCGAGAGAGAGGGTTCCAACACTATTATATAATATACTGACCTCTCTATGAAACTGTTTAATGAAATGAAAGAGCTGTTTGGACATTAGGAATGAGCACCACAGAAAATAAAGCACTGGTCTGTTCAGTTGGACAGGTTCACATAGAGGTGCAGTCCAAGATAATCCGATAACACACAGACAGCTGAGTAGGCTTTCTCATTGCGAAAGTGGCATGTGTAAAATGAGTAGTATGATTGATAGTCTGTAAGAGGAGAGGAGGGTGCACTGAGGCAGAGAAAGGTAAAGCTGGTGGAAAGTACCTGTACAAAACATATTCATTGATTGGGTTGGAGGAAAAACAAATGGCTGTAATTTAACAACGGGAAGCTCAGTCGGGAAAAAATGGAAAGGAAATTGTTAAATTATTATTAATGAAAAATAAAACACTAATATATCTTCATTAAATAAGTATTCACCCCCTGAGACAATACATCCCACTGGGCACAGATGTCAGTTCAACGTCTAGTTTTGATTTACATTTGGTTGAGTTGTCAACTTCATGAAAAAAAGTTGGGTGAAAAATACTAAATGCCCTTAAATTGATGACTTTTTGCAAATCCAATTAGGTTTCAACGTTGATTCAATGTCATCGCAGATTTTTGGGGGTTCAAACTGTTTTTGCCCAGTGGGATGTTAGAAACCGCTTTGGCAGTGATTACTGCTGGGAGTCTTCTTGGGTAAGTCTCTTAGGGGCCGAATCAGACTTTGCCTTTCCTACGCACGCCTTTCCTATGCACTTCTCAGTATTTGGTGTTCAGACTTACCTTATTCAGACGCTTAATGCGCTCTGCAGGTGTGGATACCGTGTGCGCTCGGAATAAATTTGATTAAGCCCCTGAAAACCCTCACACTTGCTGGCCAACATAGTGGTTTCAGTACATTTATCTTAAGCCATCCATTTAAAAAACGGTGTACCTTTTAGTTTGAATTTTGTCGACACTCACTAGAATATATAGAGAGAACTGGTTCAGAATATTAGGGATCAATGAAAGAAAGCCATCTAAATATATGCATATTCGACTCCGTTTCACCAATTGGTAGATTAAAAAATACTCTGATCTTGTAGATTATTTAGGTTTAGGAAAATATTTTAGAATCATAAAAAACAGGTTTGGAGAGCCTCTACACATGAAAGAAAGAAAATGGTGGTTTGATTAATTCTGAAAATGGCCTCATTCAGTTCCTCAACCAATGGTAATGTTGAAAGATTAGTGTACATACTGTAGAATTATAATAGGGAGAATAGTGTACAATAGTAGGCTGTACCCTCGTCTATTGCCTGCACTAACCATGGAACTGTGTGATGACATGGCCAAGTATTGCGCCATACGTCAGGTTCAAACTGTTACGGCTTGGTCTGCGCGCTGCTCCATAATGATTTAATTAGCTTACATTTCTAATTTTTTTATATCATCAATTGTCACTAATGATCTTCAGCAACAACCACAGTGTCGTGACGGCGTTTACAGAGGAAGCAACTTAAGGTAAACGAAACAATGTAATGAAATGGAATGATAATGTAGGCTATACCAACTGAAGGGAACTAACAGTAAATTGGCAGTTGAATATGTGTGGTTTTTAGGCCAGCTGACAATCGATACTGACAGTGGTTCATATTTATCATGATAGAAATAGGAAACAGAGAAAGTCAGGGTAGCCTATAATTAAGACATTCGAGAGTGCACATCCCTGCAAGTAAAAAGACATACAATTTAAAATCTGCATAATGGCACAGCATTTCATAAACTTGACTGTGGGAAAATTGATACGTTGATATGCTCCAGTTTGCTGCCATATGATGGTTTCACATTTGTCTCCAGCGATTATAAGGTAAAATAGATCTAAAACAAGTGTCATTTATATTTACAATTCCTTTATCCAAACTGATTACTCATTTACCTAGCTCTTATCAATAGCTCTTATCAAGTTGTAAATGACATTGCATGGAGAATAGTATTATTTATTTCGGAAAAAATAAAGTAGATGCTTTTTCCACTTGGAAATGGTGGGTTCGCTAGACCTTATTCATGATTTCCTCGCATGTAAAGGTGGTGGAATTATTAGGGAATTAAGTCAAGGTCAGAATACGCCATATCTGTAGACACACCTCCGCCACACCTTCATTTATTAGATCTCCACCCCAAACGAATAGCGGGTGAATAGCATGCTATTCTCATGCTTAAATTCAAGGTCAGAATACTCATAGAGAGAAAAGTGCATAAAAAGGGAATTATGTTCCATTTATGCACGCTTAACTCGGGTCGGAATCAGACCCTTAAGGATGTGCACACATGGATTATGCAATATTTGTCCAGTATTCTTTTCAAAATTCTTCAAGCTCTGTCAAGTCTTGCCATAGATTTTCAAGCCCATGTAAGTCAAAACGGTAACTAGGCCACTCAGGAACATTCATTGTGGTCTTGGTAAGCAAGTCCAGTGTATATTTGGCCTTGTTTTAGATTATTGTCCTGCTGAAAGGGGAATTTGTCTCCCAGTGTCTGGTGGAAAGCAGACTAAACCAGGTTTTCTCTAGGATTTTGCCTGTGCTTAGCTCCACTCCGTATCTTTTTATCCTGAAAAAGTCCCATACCTGCCGATTACGAGCATACCCATAACATGATGCAGCCACCACCATGCTTGAAAATATGGAGAGTGGCACTCAGTGATGTGTTGGATTTGTCCCACACATAAGGCTTTGTATTCAGAACAAAAAGTCAATTCCTTTGACACATTTTTCTTTAAAGGCTTTCTTCTTTTCACTCTGTGATTTAGGTTAGTATTGTGGAGTAACTACAATGTTGTTAATCCATCCTCAGTTTTCTCCTGTCACAGCCATTAACCTCTGTAACTGTTTTAAAATCCCCATTGGCCTCATGGTGAAATCCCTGAGCGGTTTCCTTCGTCTCTGGCAACTCAGTTAGGAAGGACGCCTGTATCTTTGTAGTGACTTAGTGTATTGATCCACCATCCAAAGCCTAAATAATAACTTCACCATGCTTAAAGGGATATTCAGTGTCTGCTTTTTTTTACCCAGCTACCAATCGGTGCCCTTCTTTGCAAGGCATTGGAAAACCTCTCTGGTCTTTGTTGTTTAATTATTATTTAGGCTTGCCATAACATAGGGGTTGACTACTTATATAACCAATACATTTTAGTTATTTATTTTTGACTAATTTGTAAACATTTATAGAATTTTCTTTTCACTTTGACATAATGGAATATTTTCTGTAGATCAGTGACAAAAAAATCACAAGAAATCCCTTTAAATCACACTTTGTAACGCAACTAAATGTCAGGGGGGGGGGGTGAATAATTATGATAGGCACTTCTCTGATCTTCTTTAAAAGAGTGTTCAGTGACTGATAATGTTGTTAAACAACTGACATGAAAATTAAACTGCAGTAACAGTAAATTAGTGCTGAGCGATTAGTGCTTTTTGAGGTCGGGTTGGTTTCTATACAGCTGCTGCCTATGCTGTCTGACAAAATCACAATTTTAGTAGTTCTTCAAAGTAAATAAGGCATACTTAGATCATGTATTTTTAGGTAGATATAACTCGTGAAGCAACTGCTCTCTATCCCTCTTGATCGAGCTTTCTTCTGTCTCTTCTCTTGCTCTCCGTGTCTGCCCCACACTAACGTAACGTTGCAGGCGTAAAAGAAACACACAGACGGACAAGCAGGCGCAATGGATTATCGTCATTGAAGTTAATTACCATGTTTTCTGCACTAAACTATGTAGAATATTGGCCTGTTGGAAAATACAACTCCCTACTACATCACACAGTTCAGGCTTGTTCTGCTTTATCTCTTGAGAAACTGCGCAATGTTCACATTGAGCTTACAGAAAAGAAAACGGAACAAAATTGAATTAAAATAATTGAACCAACATCTCAGTTAATTGCTCAGCACTACTGAGTAAAGTAAACTGCAGTACTCTCTTAAAGAGAGAAAAGGAAGAAAGAGGCCAGTCTTTTCCTGATAAGCCAGCATGTTCAATGCTCAAAAAATTTCCTGAAATCGGTTAATTCCCCACTTCTTGATGCTTCCCTCCCTAAGGTGGTGGAAGTCTGTTTCATTTTATACCCTCTATATATCTGTTTATCTACTGGGCAGATATTTGGCTGCCCTCTCTCTGGGCCTAGTCTTTCAGCAGCCCCAGCTTCCTAAGTGCCTCTCGTCTATCTTCTCCCATGCTGGGCACCATCACCACACTGATGCCTGGGCAGTGCGGGGTCTTGTGGGGGGACACTGGCTGTGCAGCGGGGGTTGTTTTCACCTGTTCTGGGGCTTTGTTGGGAGCAGGTGGGGTGCAACGTCCACCCTCCCTCTGGCTGCCCAGGGTGGCGGAGTGGGGATCGGGAGGTATCCCATGGTCAGACTTGTAGCTCCCAAGCCCCAACCCTGAGCGCTCCAGGTTGGCAGCTTTGACCCCACTCGGTTTGGCCAGGTGTGAGAGGGGGACGGTGGGCTGCTCCTCACTAGAGCGATGTAGGAAGCTGCTGCTGCTTTGTACTGGCCTGATGTTAGATTCTCTGGGTCCCTGGGAGGTGGTTGAGGGCTGGCTTCTTGTTGGGTTACCATGAGGTGGAGCTTTGACTCCCACACTGGCTGACGTTAGTTCCAAGGAGGAGTGAGATTTGGAGGTGCACAGTGGCGTAACAGGCTTAGGTTGGGACTCATTATTGTCTCTCAGGAGCCCCAGCTTTTGTAAGGCCTCCTTTCTCACCCTCTGGGGGTCCGACAAATGCCTGTCACTGGGCAATGAGCCCAAGGAAGTGGCACTGGAGTCTGTGGTGGGGTTGGCAGTATCCTTTTGGTTATTCAGCGCAGTGTGGGAAGGTATTTTGTTTTGGGGGGGAAACACGACTGGAGGACTGGCCTTGTGCTTGCTGGGCTCCTGGGGGAGTATCCCCTGGGCTGGGGTGACTGAGGGGCCTCTGGGTGTGCTTCCATGATGCGGGTGAATGGGTATGTCTGATGCAGAGGGCTGCCTGTTCCAGTCTCTGGTCTCAGCTGTGGGACTTTGAGGGGTTCTCTTCATGGAGGCACTCTTCCTTAGCTGCACTAGGGCTTCATAGGACAGAGGGCCTCTGGGTGAAGGGGGTGGTCTCTGACCAGGGTAGTCTTTGGGCTTTGACGGAGGGGGAATCACAACAACATTGACCTCAGGGGGTACACAAGGGTGGTGGCCCTGACATGGCCTGTTGTCCAAGGCAGTGACCTTGGGCTTTGGGAGAGAGTTCTCCTTATCTGGGGGTATGCCTGGCCTAGCCTTGGGCAGGATGCAGGAGGTGCTGTTGGCCAGGATGAACGGAGTAGGAACCAGGTAACCGTGCTGCTCTCTGGGATATTTTGATACATCTGAAAGACAAACAAAATACTAATTAGATGCTTTTGATATTCAAGAGGATCTAATTCCCTCCTTGGCAGGTCACTCACTGTTGAGTTTGTTTTGGCCAATGGAGGCAGAGAGGTGGGCCATCTTGGTGGCCACATTGCCGGTGGTGGGCAGGCAGTCAGGCTCATTATTGGATAGTCCACTGTCCTCCTCAGTCTCTAGGGACTCTATGGTCTCTTCCAAGAACATGAGACATGCCCTCTCCTCAGCAGACAGGTGCTCAAAGCTATCGTCACTCTGCAAGACACACAAGACCCATTTAAAAACACTTAAAACCCCAGAACTCCCTTAAGGTATTGTCAATTCAGTTCATTCTGAGCTGTTTAGTTCTATGTGAGATGCAGTCATTTGTCACAAAATGTATTTGGCAAAACGTATTGTGCGGGTTCAGGAATACAACTTGAGAGATGTGAGGATAACACATGTACTTACAAATCCAGAGTTCATGCTGACAACACTGTCACAGCTGCCTGCACTGTCCATGCCAGTCATCGTCTCTATTGTGACACCACCCGGCCATGTGTCACTCTTTGGCATTGTAAGGATGAAGGAGTCCAAGGCAGTAATAGAAGTTGGTAGTAGAAAACCTTTATCTTGCTCCGTTAAAAAGAAACACAAAACAACTTGATGCATACAGTGAGGGAAAAAAGTATTTGATCCCCTGCTGATTTTGTACGTTTGCCCACTGACAAAGACATGATCCGTCTATAATTTTAATGGTAGGTTTATTTGAACAGTGAGAGACAGAATAACAACAACAAAATCCAGAAAAACGCATGTCAAAAATGTTATAAATTGATTTGCATTTTAATGAGGGAAATACAGTGGGGAGAACAAGTATTTGATACACTGCCGATTTTGCAGGTTTTCCTACTTACAAAGCATGTAGAGGTCTGTAATTTTTATCATAGGTACACTTCAACTGTGAGAGACTGAATCTAAAACAAAAATCCAGAAAATCACATTGCATGATTTTTAAGTAAATAATTTGCATTTTATTGCATGACAAAAGTATTTGATCACCTACCAACCAGTAAGAATTCTGGCTCTCACAGACCTGTTAGGTTTTCTTTAAGAAGCCCTCCTGTTCTCCACTCATTACCTGTATTAACTGCACCTGTTTGAACTCGTTACCTGTATAAAAGACACCTGTCCACACACTCAATCAAACAGACTCCAACCTCTCCACAATGGCCAAGACCAGAGAGCTGTGTAAGGACATCAGGGATAAAATTGTAGACCTGCACAAGGCTGGGATGGGCTACAGGACAATAGGCAAGCAGCTTGGTGAGAAGGCAATAACTGTTGGCGCAATTATTAGAAAATGGAAGAAGTTCAAGATGACGGTCAATCACCCTCGGTCTGGGGCTCCATGCAAGATTTCACCTCGTGGGGCATCAATGATCATGAGGAAGGTGAGGGATCAGCCCAGAACTACACGGCAGGACCTGGTCAATGACCTGAAGAGAGCTGGGACCACAGTCTCAAAGAAAACCATTCGTAACACACTACGCCGTCATAGATTAAAATCCTGCAGCACACGCAAGGTCCCCCTGCTCAAGCCAGCGCATATCCAGGCCCGTCTGAAGTTTGCCAATGACCAACTGGATGATCCAGATGAGGAATGGGAGAAGGTCATGTGGTCTGATGAGACTAAAATATAGCTTTTTGGTCTAAACTCCACTCGCCGTGTTTGGAGGAAGAAGAAGGATGAGTACAACCCCAAGAACACCATCCCAACCGTGAAGCATGGGGGTGGAAACATCATTCTTTGGGATGCTTTTCTGCAAAGGGGACAGGACGACTGCACCATATTGAGGGGAGGATGGATGGGGCCATGTATCGCGAGATCTTGGCCAACAACCTCCTTCCCTCAGTAAGAGCATTGAAGATGGGTCGTGGCTGGGTCTTCCAGCATGACAACGACCCGAAACACACAGCCAGGGCAACTAAGGAGTGGCTCCGTAAGAAGCATCTCATGGTGCTGGAGTGGCCTAGCCAGTCTCCAGACCTGAACCCAATAGAAAATCTTTGGAGGGAGCTGAAAGTCCGTATTGCCCAGCGACAGCCCCGAAACCTGAAGGATCTGGAGAAGGTCTGTATGGAGGAGTGGGCCAAAATCCCTGCTGCAGTGTGTGCAAACCTGGTCAAGACCTACAGGAAACGTATGATCTCTGTAATTGCAAACAAAGGTTTCTGTACCAAATATTAAGTTGTGCTTTTCTGATGTATCAAATACTTATGTCATGCAATAAAATGCAAATTAACTACTTAAAAATCATACAATGTGATTTTCTGGATTTTTGTTTTAGATTCCGTCTCTCACAGTTGAAGTGTACCTATGATAAAAATTACAGACCTCTACATGCTTTGTAAGTAGGAAAACCTGCAAAATCTGCAGTGTATCAAATACTTGTTCTCCCCACTGTAAGTGTTTGACCCCCTCTCAATCAGAAAGATTTCTGGCTCACAGGTGTCTTTTATACAGGTAACGAGCTGAGATTAGGAGCACACTCTTAAAGGGAGTGCTCCTAATCTCAGCTTGTTACCTGTATAAAAGACACCTGTCCACAGAAGCAATCAATCAATCAGATTCCAAACTCTCCACCATGGCCAAGACCAAAGAGCTCTCCAAGGATGTCAGGGACAAGATTGTAGACCTACACAAGGCTGGAATGGGCTACAAGACCATCGCCAAGCAGCTTGGTGAGAAGGTGACAACAGTTGGTGCGATTTTTCGCAAATGGAAGAAACACAAAAGAACTGTCAATCTCCCTCAGCCTGGGGCTCCATGCAAGATCTCACCTTGTGGAGTTGCAATGATCATGAGAATGGTGAGGAATCAGCCCAGAACTACACGGGAGGATCTTGTCAATGATCTCAAGGCAGCTGGGTCCATAGTCAACAAGAAAACAATTGGTAACACACTACGCCGTGAAGGACTGAAATCCTGCAGTGCCCGCAAGGTCCCCCTGCTCAAGAAAGCACATATACAGGCCCATCTGAAGTTTGCCAATGAACATCTGAATGATTCAGAGGAGAACTGGGTGAAAGTGTTGTGGTCAGATGAGACCAAAATTGAGCTCTTTGGCATCAACTCAACTCGCCGTGTTTGGAGGAGGAGGAGGAATGCTGCCTATGACCCCAAGAACACCATCCACACTGTCAAACATGGAGGTGGAAACATTATGCTTTGGGGGTGTTTTTCTGCTAAGGGGACAGGACAACTTCACCGCATCAAAGGGACGATGGACAGGGCCATGTACCGTCAAATCTTGGGTGAGAACCTCCTTCCCTCAGCCAGGGCATTGAAAATGGGTCGTGGATGGGTATTCCAGCATGACAATGACCCAAAACACACGGCCAAGGCAACAAAGGAGTGGCTCAAGAAGAATCACATTAAGGTCCTGGAGTGGCCTAGCCAGTCTCCAGACCTTCATCCCATAGAAAATCTGTTGAGGGAGCTGAAGGTTCGAGTTGCCAAACGTCAGGCTCGAAACCTTAATGACTTGGAGAAGATCTGCAAAGAGGAGTGGGACAAAATCCCTCCTGAGATGTGTGCAAACCTGGTGGCCAACTACAAGAAACGTCTGACCTCTGTGATTGCCAACAAGTGTTTTGCCACCAAGTACTAAGTCATGTTTTGCAGAGGGGTCAAATACTTATTTCCCTCATTAAAATGCAAATCAATTTATAACATTTTTGACATGCGTTTTTCTGGATTTTTTTGTTGTTATTCTGTCTCTCACTGTTCAAATAAACCTACCATTAAAATTATAGACTGATCATGTCTTTGTCAGTGGGCAAATGTACAAAATCAGCAGGGGATCAAATACTTTTTCCCCTCACTGTAAATAAAATAATTAATTACACTTTGGTACTTTGAATATACCACACATTCCTATTTCACATGTTCATATCTAAATGTCCACTAATAAAACTTAGCTAATCAATTATTATAATCCATTTCACAATCTATTTTCTCCCTATCAAACTCTCTCTCACACACCTTTCTCAACCTTTTTATATCACAGTCAGATCTCCTTACATAACTATATAAGTGATTCACACAGACCTGATGAATGAGTAGCAGAGCTAGTGGAGAAAAACAGGGTATCATGGCTAAGTCTATTTCTGTGAGATATCTTAGCTAACTACTCTCCTGGCCACATGTGACTCAGATTACAGCACACACTACTCTAATCTCCTTCAGAAGGATCAATTTCAGCAAGAATGAAAGACAATACAAATGATATCTCTCCTTAACGCTACATACTACTTAACCATATACCTGTTGGTATAGATAGAGTAGCATTGCTTGTTTGTTAAATTATGCATTTGAAAATGTAGAATGATGTAGGTAATGATGGATCGATTGTTGAACTAACTCTTTCACACCATTTTCCGTATTATGTGTGAATGCACAACAAACAAACAGATGTGAAATATGAACCTCTAATTAAATAGTCTGAGACCATAATAAAGTACTCCCTGATTGAGGGGTGTTTTAGAAGAAAAGCCTTGAGTGGTTTCAACACCTGAGTGGGGCTACTAAGTAGGTCAGTAGAGAGACAATAGCAGTTCTGTTCTGTTCATTGCTCAGGATTTGTCATGTTACTCCATACCAGGCAATTTCCCTATGGAAGTTAAGTCCTCTATCCACAGGCATTTATGTAAAATCTCTTTCCAAATCTCTATCTGCTCTTGAGATGTGGATTTGAATGTGACGAAGTTCGTGATAATGTTTATTGTCTTTTAACCTGTCCCAATCTGGACTGATCTAATGCAAATAGCAGGGCAGTGGCAGCTCAAGCAGACAATGGAGAGCACACGGCCTCATTTATTCTGGTTCAAAAGAAAAGTGTGACAAAGTGGAATAATACAGTCGATACTGGATAGAAAAGTAGTAAAATGTCTTATCCGTGGTTATCAGTCCCCTATAGATGTTTCACTAGATGTGAGATATGCAGAAGATATGAAATGAATAACCTCCATTGTGTTTTGTGCTATATATTTCACAGATGTTTAACCAAGACACACAAAATACTTTAACCCTCATGCCCCTATCATGCCAATGTGTATGATCAGCCTGCCCTATGGGTGAAAGAAGGGAAAATAGATGGAGGTTATCACCACACAGTATTATCAGTTGTACAGTATTTACAGAACTTAGCTATATCACACAGGTAGTGTGACATCATGCTAATTTCCTCAGAATGACAAACCTCAGATCATCTAGTTAATCATTACTTCAACCCACCACTTCTGACATAGAAGTACATTTACTTATTAGCCAGAACAATGTTCCTGTCCACTGCTCAAAGGGCTTAGTCATGGTTCATATTGAATACAATCCATATGTGTCTGTGATGGTGAGTCACCTGACACACAATGAAAAACAAATGTGTCATTCTCCATCAATTCAGGACAAACTCTATTGTAAACATTGTTGCAGGATTTGCTCAAACATACACATGCACTGGGGGCAATAACATAATATGGGGAATAACACGTTGTTGTCATAAGGCAGGTTAAGGTTTGCTAGCAGACATTCAACACCAGGGTCAATGTCTTTTTCTGATCTTGATACTCCCATTGGACTCAGCTACAGTATGTTTGTACAGAGGCAATTTTATAACTTGTGAGTAAATGTATGCCGTGCTGGTCTTGTGTCTTATGCAAGAATGTAAATTGATCTGTATTATCAATAGTTGCCATACAATCTAGGCAATGCAGTAGCCATGCAGATAGTTTACAGCAAAATCTATGTAGGCTATACATTTGTTTGAATTTCAAGAATCATTCAGAATCATTATTTTATCTTATAAAAATATAAAAATAGCTATTCTCTATTGTATTATAATTAAGCTTACCTGTCATTTGTTGCAATTGTACAGGCTTTGCGCTAATAACCCCACATTCCATCAATCGCACAGGGCTCATCCGTCCACCTGTTGCCTGCCTGTATCGTCGGCGCTTCTGTTCAGCACTGTGCTACTACAGGTGATAATAAACCATGTGCCACACATTCTTAACCAATCATAGCACTGTACACCTAAGCCATTGAGGCTTCATTCAAGCTACACATCTATGTAGTAGTAGGTCAACTACATGTTTTAGTGGTGTTACCTTGATCCTTGAAGAAGTACGCAATTTTGTTATAGTATCTACAAAAAATGCCTACCACTAGTGTTTTATATTCTCAGAATACCTGTGTGGGAATAGCCCTGAGAGTAGCCGTGTGTCACTGTTGTCATGCACAGGTTTCTAATCCTATTGTTGGAGATTGAAGGTTCCTTAAAATAACATGTCTAATCCAGTGAATTGACAATGATTCAATTTATTTAATCCTGTTTGTAGGATTGGGATTTATTATAACTGCCTTTGGTCACTGAGTCCTGCTGGGTTGTTTAGGCCATACAGCAAACTATCAAACAAGATTAAATATTACCCACAACAAATTATTAAAGTGAATCTACTACAGAGGCTTGCGAAAGTATTCACCCCCCTTGGCATTTTTCCTATTTTGTTGCCTTACAACCTGGAATTAAAATGGATTCTTGGGGGGGTTGTATCATTTGATTTACACAACATGCCTACCACTTTGAAGATGCAAAATATTTTTTTATGTGAAACAAGAAATAAAAGAAAACTAGAGCGTGCATAACTATTCACCCCCCCAAAGTCAATACTTTGTAGAGCCACCTTTTGCAGCAATTACAGCAGCAAGTCTCTTGGGGTATGTCTCTATAAACTTGGCACATCTAGCCACTGGGATTTTTGCCCATTCTTCAAGGCAAAACTGCTCCAGCTCCTTCAAGTTGGATGGGTTCCGCTGATGTACAGCAATCGTTAAGTCATACCACAGATTCTCAATTGGATTGAGGTCTGGGCTTTGACTAGGCCATTCCAAGACATTTAAATGTTTCCCCTTAAACCACTCGAGTGTTGCTTTAGCAGTATGCTTAGGGTCATTGTCCTGCTGGAAGGTGAACCTCCGTCCCAGTCGCAAATCTCTGGAAGACTGAAACAGGTTTCCCTCAAGAATTTCCCTGTATTTAGCGCCATCCATCATTCCTTCAATTCTGACCAGTTTCCCAGTCCCTGCCGATGAAAAACATCCCCACAGCATGATGCTGCCACCCCCATGCTTCACTGTAGGGATGGTGTTCTCAGGGTGATGAGAGGTGTTGGGTTTGCGCCAGACATAGCGTTTTCCGTGATGGCCAAAAAGCTACATTTTAGTCTCATCTGACCAGAGTACCTTCTTCCATATGTTTGGGGAGTCTCCCACATGCCTTTTGGCGAACACCAAACGTGTTTGCTTATTTTTTTCTTTAAGCAATGGCTTTTTCTGGCCACTCTTCCGTAAAGCCCAGCTCCGTGGAGTGTATGGCTTAAAGTGGTCCTATGGACAGATACTCTAATCTCTGCTGTGGAGCTTTGCAGCTCCTTCTGGGTTATCTTTGGTCACTTTGCTGCCTCTCTGATTAATGCCCTCCTTGCCTGGTCCGTGAGTTTTGGTGGGCGGCCCTCTCTTGGCAGGTTTGTTGTGGTGCCATATTCGTTCTATTTTTTAATAATGGATTTAATGGTGCTCCGTGGGATGTTCAAAGTTTCAGATTATTTTTTTATAACCCAACCCTGATCGGTACTTCTCCACAACTTTGTCCCTGAGCTGTTTGGAGAGCTCCTTGGTCTTCATGGTGCCGCTTGCTTGGTGGTGCCCCTTGCTTAGTGGTGTTGCAGACTCTGAGGCCTTTCAGAACAGGTGTATATATACTGAGATCATGTGACAGATCATGTGACACTTAGATTGCACACAGGTGGACTTTATTTAACTAATTATGTGACTTCTGAAGGTAATTGGTTGCACCAGATCTTATTTAGGGGCTTCATTATACATTTTTTAGAATTTTTTGAAACATGCTATTTTTTAAATTTCACTTCACCAATTTGGACTATTTTGTGTATGTCCATTACATGAAACCCCCCCCCCCCCCCCCCAAAATCAATTTAAATTACAGGTTGTAATGCAACAAAATAGGAAAAACGCCAAGGGGGATGAATACTTTTGCAAGGCACTGTAACTAAATTGTGCAAGATCAAACAATATATATATATACTGCGTCTGCTAAATGACTAAAATGTAAATGTAGTGGGTGATGAGGACGGAGTCAGGCGCAGGAGGTGTGAATCACAGAATATGGTTTATTCGTCCAATACAGCAGTTCGCAGCAATGTAAAAACCAAATACAGTGCGACTTCAATGCGCACTGGGAAAACCAAACACACGGGTGAATATCCCAGCGACAAAAGTAACATGAATGTTCAACCGAGCTAGCGACACCTCCACATGGAAACAATAACACACAAAGACATGGGGAGCAGAGGGAATACTTATACAGAGACTGATGAGGTGTGTGTGAAAAACAAGACAAAACAAATGGAATTATGAAAAGAGGAGCGGCAGTGGCTAGAAGGCCGGTGACGACGAAGCCTGCCCGAACAAGGAGAGGAGGCAGCTTCGGAGGAAGTCATGACAGTGCAATAGCATTGCCATGTCATAGCCTTTTTGCTGACATCCTAAAATATTTCCAATTAAATATTCACTGGCTCACCAACGTGAGTTTTCAAATCAATCCCATCTGCATTGTACATAAGGAAAACAAATCTAAGCAGCATTACTGTATTCAGTTAGGTGGGAATTCCGAACAGAGTTAAGCGCGCTTAAATGGAACATAATTCCCATTTTATGCACTTTTCTCTATATGCGTATTCTGACCTTGAACTTAAGCATAAGAATAGCATGCTATTTACCCGCTATTAGTTTGGGGTGGCGATCGAATAAATTAAGGTGTGGCGGAGGTTTGTCTACAGCTACGCTATATTACAAAATAGCCTCCAACACTCTACTCAGCAAATTGGATGTAGTCTATCACAGTGCCATCCGTTTTGTCACCAAAGCCCCATATACTACCCACCACTGTGACCTGTACGCTCTTGTTGGCTGGTCGTCACTACATATTCGTCGCCAAACCCACTGGCTCCAGGCCATCTATAAATCACTGCTAGGCAAATCCCCTCCTTATCTTAGCTCATTGGTCACCATAGCAACACCCACCCGTAGTATGCGCTCCAGCAGGTACAGTGGGGAAAAAAAGTATTTAGTCAGCCACCAATTGTGCAAGTTCTCCCACTTAAAAAGATGAGAGAAGCCTGTAATTTTCATCATAGGTACACGTCAAAAATGACAGACAAATTGAGAGAAAAAAAATCCAGAAAGTCACATTGTAGGATTTTTAATGAATTTATTTGCAAATTATGGTGGAAAATAAGTATTTGGTCACCTACAAAGAAGCAAGATTTCTGGCTCTCACAGACCTGTAACTTCTTCTTTAAGAGGCTCCTCTGTCCTCCACTCGTTACCTGTATTAATGGCACCTGTTTGAACTTGTTATCAGTATAAAAGACACCTGTCCACAACCTCAAACAGTCACACTCCAAAGTCCACTATGGCCAAGACCAAAGAGCTGTCAAAGGACACCAGAAACAACATTGTAGACCTGCACCAGGCTGGGAAGACTGAATCTGCAATAGGTAAGCAGCTTGGTTTGAAGAAATCAACTGTGGGAGCAATTATTAGGAAATGGAAGACATACAAGACCACTGATAATCTCCCTCGATCTGGGGCTCCATGCAAGATCTCACCCCGTGGGGTCAAAATGATCACAAGAACGGTGAGCAAAAATCCCAGAACCACACGGGGGGACCTAGTGAATGACCTGCAGTAGCTGGGACCAAAGTAACAAAGCCTACCATCAGTAACACACTACGCCGCCAGGGACTCAAATCCTGCAGTGCTAGACATGTCCCCCTACTTAAGCCAGTACATGTCCAGGCCCGTCTGAAGTTTGCTAGAGTGCATCCAGAAGAGGATTGGGAAAATGTCATATGGTCAGATGAAACCAAAATATAACTTTTTGGTAAAAACTCAACTCGTCGTGTTTGGAGGACAAAAAATGCTGAGTTGCATCCAAAGAACACCATACCTACTGTGAAGCATGGGGGTGAAAACATCATGCTTTGGGGCTGTTTTTCTGCAAAGGGACCAGGACGACTGATCCGTGTAAAGGAAAGAATGAATGGGGCCATGTATCGTGAGATTTTGAGTGAAAATCTCCTTCCATCAGCAAGGGCATTGAAGTTGAAACGTGGCTGGGTCTTTCAGCATGACAATGATCCCAAACACACCGCCCGGGCAACGAAGGAGTGGCTTCGTAAGAAGCATTTCAAGGTCCTGGAGTGGCCTAGCCAGTCTCCAGATCTCAACCCCATAGAAAATCTTTGGAGGGAGTTGAAAGTCCGTGTTGCCCAGCGACAGCCCCAAAACATCACTGCTCTAGAGGAGATCTGCATGGAGGAATGGGCCAAAATACCAGCAACAGTGTGTGAAAACCTTGTGAAGACTTACAGAAAACGTTTGACCTGTGTCATTGCCAACAAAGGGTATATAACAAAGTATTGAGAAACTTTTGTTATTGACCAAATACTTATTTTCCACCATAATTTGCAAATAAATTCATTAAAAATCCTACAATGTGATTTTCTGGTTTTTCTTTTCTCATTTTGTCTGTCATAGTTGACGTGTACCTATGATGAAAATTACAGGCCTCTCTCATCTTTTTAAGTGGGAGAACTTGCACAATTGGTGGCTGACTAAATACTTTTTTTCCCCACTGTATATCTCACTGGTCATCCCCAAAGCCAACACCTCCTTTGGCCGCCATTCCTTCCAGTTCTCTGCTGCCAATGACTGGAACGAACTGCAAAAATCTCTGAAGCCGGAGACTCTTATCTCCCTCACTAACTTTAAGCATCAGTTGTCAGAGCACCTTACCGATCACTGCACATGTACACAGCCCATCAGAAATTTGCCCACCCAACTACCTCATCCCCATATTGTTATTTATTTTGCTCATTTGCACCCCAGTATCTCTATTTGCACATCTCTTGCACATCTATCATTCCAGTGTTAATATTAATTTTAATTACTTTGCACTATGGCCTATTTATTGCCTTACCTCCATAACTTGCTACATTTGCACACACTGTATATATATTTGCTGTTGTTTTTTTAACTTTTGTTTTACCACATATATAACTCTGTGTTGTTGTTTTTATCGCACTGCTTTGCTTTATCTTGGCCAGGTCGCAGTTGTAAATGAGAACTTGTTCTCAACTGGCTTACCTGGTTAAATAAAGGTTAATTAAAATATTCTGACCTTGACTTAATTCCCTAATAATTCCACCACCTTTATGCACGAGGAAACCACGAATAAGGTCTAGCGAACCCACCCGTTCCAAGTGGAAAAAGCATTTTCCTAAAAATTTTCCGATAGACATAACACCATTCTCCATGCACTGTAATTTACAACTTGACGAGAGCTATTGATAAGAGCTAGGTAAATAAGTAATCCGTTTGGATAAGGGAATTGTAAATATAAATGACACTTATTTTAGATCTATTTTACCTTATAATCGCTGGAGACAAATGTGAAACCATCATATGGCAGCAAACTGGAGCATATCAACGTATCAATTTTCCCACAGTAAAGTTTATGAAATGCTGTGCCATTATGCAGATTTTAAATTGTATGTCTTTTTACTTGCAGGGATGTGCACTCTCGAATGTCTTAATTATAGGCTACCCTGACTTTCTCTGTTTCCTATTTCTATCATGTTAAATATTAACCACTATCCGTATCGTCCGTCAGTAGGCCTAATAACCACACATATTCAACTGCCAATTTACTGTTAGCTCCCTTCAGTTGGTATAGTTTACATTATCATTCCATTTAATAAAATATTTTCGTTTACCTTCATTTGCTTCCTCTGTATACGCCATCAGGCCGTGTGGTTGTTGCTGAGGATCATTAGTAACAGTTGATAATAAAAAAAACAAGCCTAACATTTTGAACCCGATGCATGGCGCAATACTTGGCCATGTCATCACACAGTTCCATGGTTAGTGCAGGCAATAGACGAGGGTACTGGCTACTATGGTACACTATTCTCCCTATTATAATTATATGTACACTAATCTTTCAAAATTACCATGGGTTGAAGAACTGAATGTGGCAATTTTCAGAATGAATCAAACCACAGTTTTCTTTCTTTCGTGCATAAAGGCTCTCCAAACCATTTTTTAAATGATTCATAAATACTTTCCTAAACCTAAATAATCAACAAGAGCAGAGTACTTTTTTAATCTACCAATTGGTGCTGAAACGGATACGAATATGCACATATTTAGATGGCTTTCTTTCATTGGTCTCTAATATTCTGAACCCGTTCTCTCAATATATTCTAGTGAGTCTGTCGACAAAATTTGAACTAAAATGGTACACCTTCTTTAAAGGGATGGCTTAAGATAAATGTACTGAAAACTCCACGAGAAAATCTGTTGGCCAGCAAGTGGGAGGATTTTCAGGGGTTGAATGAAATGTATTCAGAGCCTGCAAGGTAGCCACACCTGCAGAGCGCGTTAAGCGACTGAATAAGGTCAACCTGAACACCAAATACTGAGAAGTGCATAGGAATGGCGTGCATAGGAAAGGCGTACATTTCCTAAGTCTGAATCGGCCCCTTACTGATGGTGTCTAGGGTTGCTGTCATAGAGCTGCACATTTCATTCTCCCATCAGACGCTTTACAACATAGAACTAAAGCATAATCCCAACAGAGACCCTTGTACACTGTTAGAACAGAGTAGGCTACATTTCAGAAGGCTAACAGTGAATGGCAGTCCTACTATTGCTAAGAGAGATATTTCATTGGTTGACAATACAGTATCAATTTAAAGGGCTTAAAGCACATTAGAATCTGAAAACGAATACAAAAACACATTCACTCAAATAATCTCCTAAATGATTACTTTTATTGTGACACAACATTGGAAAAATCAAGTAAACCCAGTTTCTCTGTAGTGCTTTGTGTGCAATATTCATTGAACATTTCCTTGAACACCCACTAGAACCATGCCCCAGACCTCTTACACACCAGTCTTTGAAAAGTCCAAGCAAGAACAGGGAAACATATTCCACACAAAGCCGGCCCTGACCCAGAGTATTTCATTGTAAGACAAGCTTTCATTATGCTGATAAATGCTGTCCATTTTCTATAAATAGAATTCAGAGTTTTCTGAATTGTACAGTGCCTTGCAAAAGTATTCATCCCCCTTGGCGTTCCTATTTTGTTGCATTACAACATGTAATTTAAATTGATTTTTATTTGGATTTCATGTAATGGACATACACAAAATAGTCCAAATTGGTGAAGTGAAATGAAAAAAATAACTTGTTTAAAACAATTCTAAAAAATAAATAAGGGAAAAGTGGTGCGTGCATATGTACTCACCCCCTTTGCTATGAAGCCCCTAAATAGGATCTGGTGCAACCAATTACCTTCAGAAGTCACATAATTAGTTAAATAAAGTCCACCTTTTATTTATTTTATTTCACCTTTATTTAACCAGGTAAACCAGTTGAGAACAAGTTCTCATTTACAACTGCGACCTGGCCAAGATAAAGCAAAGCAGTGCGATAAAAACAACAACACAGAGTTACATATGGGGTAAAACAAAACAAAGTCAAAAATACAACAGAAATACATATATACAGTGTGTGCAAATGTAGCAAGTTATGGAGGTAAGGCAATAAAATAGGCTATAGTGCAAAATAATTACAATTAGTATTAACACTGGAATGATAGATGTGCAAGAGATGATGTGCAAATAGAGATACTGGGGTACAAATGAGCAAAATAAATAACAATATAGGGATGAGGTAGTTGGGCGGGCTAATTTCAGATGGGCTGTGTACAGGTGCAGTGATCGGTAAGGTGCTCTGACAACTGATGCTTAAAGTTAGTGAGGGAGATAAGTGTCTCCAGCTTCAGAGATTTTTGCAATTTGTTCCAGTCATTGGCAGCAGAGAACTGGAAGGAATTGCGGCCAAAGGAGGTGTTGGCTTTGGGGATGACCAGTGAGATATACCCGCTGGAGCGCAGACTACGGGTGGGTGTTGCTATGGTGACCAATGAGCTAAGATAAGGCGGGGATTTGCCTAGCAGTGATTTATAGATGGCCTGGAGCCAGTGGGTTTGGCGACGAATATGTAGTGAGGACCAGCCAACAAGAGCGTACAGGTCACAGTGGTGGGTATTATATGGGGCTTTGGAGACAAAACGGATGGCACTGTGATAGACTACATCCAATTTGCTGAGTAGAGTGTTGGAGGCTATTTTGTAAATGACATCGCCGAAGTCAAGGATCGGTAGGATAGTCAGTTTTACGAGGGCATGTTTGGCAGCATGAGTGAAGGAGGCTTTGTTGCGAAATAGGAAACCGATTCTAGATTTAACTTTGGATTGGAGATTCTTAATGTGAGTCTGGAAGGAGAGTTTACAGTCTAACCAGACACCTAGATATTTGTAGTTGTCCACATACTCTAGGTCAGACCCGTCGAGTGTAGTGATTCTAGTCGGGTGGGCGGGTGCAAGCAGCGTTCGGTTGAAGAGCATGCATTTAGTTTTACTAGTGTTTAAGAGCAGTTGGAGGCTACTGAAGGAGTGTTGTATGGAATTGAAGCTCGTTTGGAGGTTTGTTAACACAGTGTCCAATGAAGGGCCAGATGTATACAAAATGGTGTCGTCTGCGTAGAGGTGGATCTGAGAGTCACCAGCAGCAAGAGCGACGTCATTGATATACACAGAGAAAAGAGTCGGCCCAAGAATTGAACCCTGTGGCACCCCCATAGAGACTGCCATAGGTCCAGACAACAGGCCCTCCGATTTGACACATTGAACTCTATCTGAGAAGTAGTTGGTGAACCAGGCGAGGCAGTCATTTGAGAAACCAAGGCTATTTAGTCTGCCAATAAGAATGCGGTGGTTGACAGAGTCGAAAGCCTTGGCCAGGTCAATGAAAACGGCTGCACAGTACTGTCTATTATCGATTGCGGTTATAATATCGTTTAGGACCTTGAGCGTGGCTGAAGTGCACCCATGACCAGCTCGGAAACCGGATTGCATAGCGGAGAAGGTACGGTGGGATTCTAAATGGTCGGTGATCTGTTTGTTGACTTGGCTTTCAAAAACTTTTGAAAGGCAGGGCAGGATGGATATGGGTCTGTCACAGTTTGGATCTAGAGTGTCACCCCCTTTGAAGAGGGGGATGACCGCGGCAGCTTTCCAATCTCTGGGGATCTCAGACGTTACGAAAGAGAGGTTGAACAGGCTAGTAATAGGGGTTGCGACAATTTCGGCGGCTAGTTTTAGAAAGAAAGGGTCCAGATTGTCTAGCCCAGATGATTTGTAGGGGTCCAGATTTTGCAGCTCTTTCACCTGTGTGCAATCTAAGTGTCACATGATCTCAGTATATATACACCTGTTCTGAAAGGCCCCAGAGTCTGCAACACCGCTAAGCAAGGGGAACCACCAAACAAGCGGCACCCTGAAGACCAAGGAGCTCTCCAAACAGGTCAGGGACAAAGTTGTGGAGAAGTACAGATCAGGGTTGGGTTATAAAAAAAAAAAATCTGAAACTTTGAACATCCCACGGAGCACCATTAAATCCATTATTAAAAAATGGAAAGAATATGGCACCACAACAAACCTGCCAAGAGAGGACCGCCCACCAAAACTCACAGAACAGGCAAGGAGGGCATTAATCAGAGGCAACAAAGAGACCAAAGATAACCCTGAAGGAGCTGCAAAGCTCCACAGCGGAGGACCACTTTAAGCCGTACACTCCACAGAGCTGGTCTTTACGGAAGAGTGGCCAGAAAAAAGCCTTTGCTTAAAGAAAAAAATAAGCAAACATGTTTGGTGTTTGCCAAAAGGCATGTGGGAGACTCCCCAAACATATGGAAGAAAGTACTCGTCAGATGAGACTAAAATGGAGCTTTTTGGCCATCACGGAAAACGCTATGTCTGGCGCAAACCCAACACCTCTCATCACCCCGAGAAGCATGGTGCTGTCACCACCCGAGAAGCATGGTGGTGGCAGCATCATGCTGTGGGGATGTTTTTCATCGGCAGGGACTGGGAAACTGGTCAGAATTGAAGGATGGTGCTAAATACATGGAAATGCTTGAAGGAAACCTGTTTCAGTCTTCCAGAGATTTGAGACTGGGATGGAGGTTCACCTTCCAGCAGGACAATGACCCTAAACATACTGCTAAAGCAACACTCAAGTGGTTTAAGGGGAAACAAATGTCTTGGAATGGGCTAGTCAACGCCCAGACCTCAATCCAATTGAGAATCTGTGGTATGACTTAAAGATTGCTGTACACCAGCGGAACCCATCCAACTTGAAGGAGCTGGAGCAGTTTTGCCTTGAAGAATGGGGGGGGGGGGGGGGTGAATAGTTATGCACGCTCAAGTTTTCTGTTTTATGTCTTATTTGTTGTTTTTTGGGGCATCTTCAAAGTGGTAGGCATGTTGTGTAAATCAAATGATACAACCCCCCCAAAAATCAATTTTAATTCCAGGTTGTAAGGCAACAAAATAGGAAAAATGCCAAGGGTGGTAAATACTTTCGCAAGCCACTGTATATGGGACACTCTGTTTTTGACCAGCTGACAAAAGCTTAAATAAATCACCGGCTGTTCACCTCTGCCAACAACAAAACATTTTTTGCCAGTAACAACAGTATCAACCTCTTGAAGAAAACGGTCAGAATGAATGTATTTTCATGTGTGAATTATAAGGTTCAACAATCTCAATGGCTCTGCTTCAAGAGCAAGGCATGAGACCATGGTGGCTGTCATCTGTGAAAGTATAACGAAGAATGGCAGTCTTCCTCTTGACATGCATTTAGATTGAACACACAGTTAGTAGGTCTCCATCCAATTGGAGACAGATTTTCATGCGAATATTCTAAAATACACAAAGAAAATATGCGCATTTTCCACCAAACTGACCTTTTGCGGATAAACATCAGTGCATGATGTCGTAGTGCACACAAAATGTAGTTTTTCACTAAAGTTTTCATGTACCAAATAAAATCTAAAGTTCAGTGTGTTTCCATCACATTTTCAACTCTACCGATAGTTTTGTCACAAAAACTGTTGCGTTAAATAGCAAGATGTGGCTACTCTGGTCTTGGCACGTGCGCTCTATCCAACAGCTTGCAGATACAGTGCGGGTAGGCTAGTCTACATTATGAGATTATTATGGATAAGAGTGATAATATTTGTTTGTCAAACGGCAGTCAAGCATAGATCATCATATCACCAGAATAAGACCCTCGATATTTCTTAGAAAGGAGCATCAAGCTCATCACTGCGCACTTTCACCACTCTGGGAAGTTCATAATTTATTTAATCTGCAGCCTAATGAACTGCATGGTTTCCCGAGTCGTAGTGGAAGAACCACACACCACATCATCGCGTGACTCCAAGTTTACTTCGATATGATGGTTATTATATCAATATTTGGGCATAAAGGGCACTGACATTTCTCACATAATTAATTTCACAGACAAAAAGATCCCACCATGTCGAACAAACAAATTATCTGTCGGCATTTATAAAACTGTACCTAAGATTCCTGTTTCCATCACAGCTGTCTTTTTTTAATAAGGTATGACTTAACTTGCATAAAAACTGTGGATGGAAACGTGGTTTTAGAACAACATTACAACTATGACATCACTTGGTGGTCCTCACATTAGTCCAACAAGACCTCCAGGGTATGTGAGTGAGAGGCTAATGGGAAATGAAAAAGAAAAACACTATTATGAAGAGAACGTTGAGAAGCAAAGCACATTGTGTACAGTACCTGAACTACAAATATAAAATCATTCATCCCATAGATTTACATTCTATATCATTCAGTCTCTGTCTAATAATTCCAAGATTAAAATGTAAATAAAACAGGCATATAGCATTTTCTTATCCATTCTCTGAAATACAAAATACCACAATTACATTTACGTCATTTAGCAGACGCTTATCCAGAGCGACTTACAGTTAGTGAGTGCATACATCATTTGTTATACTGGCCCCCCATGGGAATCGAACCCACAACCCTGGCGTTGCAAACGCCATGCTCTACCAACTGAGCTACATCCCTGCCGGCCATTCCCTCCCCTACCCTAGACGACGCTGGGCCAATTGTGCGCCGCCTCATGGGTCTCCCAGTCGCGGCCGGCTACGACAGAGCCTGGATTCAAATGACACTTGTTCAGTTAAATTACACCATAAAATAGACACAAATAAATATAATAAACAAAAATCAATCCCACTGTGGGTAATGCCATGGCTTTTTAATGTCAGAGTGCCATTTCATGCAATTATTATCATGCCATGGTTCTCTGACAATAAAAAGCCATGGCATGATAATAATTGCATGAAATGTTAATGTTCCACACCAAGGTGAATGGAGTTATATTTCAACCTCTGACTGACAACCCCACACCGCAGAAAATAACAAAATAAATTCAGTAATAGCTTATACAATAGCTTATACAGTTGTCACAGCACCATTGTTGAATAATTTAGGGTTGTATTGACCTATAAGGAATCTAGCTAAACTCTGCTATTACAAATATTAAAGACATTGCCACTGCAAAATAATAAAAGTGACTGACTGGGGTTATATTTGATATTTTGCAACAGTTGTCACTGTTTTTCAAGGTACTAGTGAGGCATCCACAAACAAAAACCTTTTAATTAATATTGTCATTGATGTGTGAAATCAAATATGTATCATGCCACAATGGCCCTGGAAAAAGATTTCTGATTTCTGTGGTAGTACTATCTAGCAATGCTATGCCGATTGTGCCACAACAAGTCAGAACTGAAAAAGCAAGGCATTTCCAGGCATCTCCAGTTTTGGTATTAAGAAAGTTCTGCTCCATTAGTGTCAACAAACTGAACAAACGATACATTGCTGAGCAACAAGACTTCAACAAACAATCACTCATCATGTTTTGCATTTAGTGTAAAGACTCAAAACAGAGCTTAAAAATGTCCCCAAAACAATTGTAGAGGATATTTTTTATGAGATCAGAACCTTACAGTAGAGTAGCCTGTGAGCTGACAGCTGTAGTAGTAATACTTAACGGGTAAAACAGAACACAGGGTCTGCAGAATCTCACTGGACCAAGTGAGGTAGAGGATCATACAGACACAGATGTGGCGGCATGGGGGTGGTGGTTGTGAGGTAGGGGGGGGAGGAGTGCTCTGACTCACACCTCTCCAAAGTTGGTGTGGCCCGTCTCCTTAGCATGTTCCCGGGCCTCCTTCTGTCCTACTAGGCCTGTCTGACACACCATGCAGCGCAGGGCAAAGCGGTTGATGTCCGTGAACTGCCGCTTCCTTCGTGCCTCGTCTGCTAGCTCCAGGGCCTGGGCCAGGATGATGTCGTCTGTGGTGGAGAAGATGGTCTGGGGCGGCGCGTCGGAGCCAGGAGTTTCTTTCTGCAGTGGGTCGTAGTGGATGCCGTCGTAGATGAGCAGCACACGTTTGTGGTAGCCAGCGTCCTCACCAAATCGATCCACACGCACCGTCTGCGTATCCACTACACAGATCTCACACTGGTAGAATTTGGACAGGATGGACACCTCGATGGCTCCGCCCCAGGTGTCGTCACGTCGGATCCAGGTGCAGTACTCCTCGTTGGTCTTTCCCAAAACCGCCTCAGAGTAAGCCGTGGGGTCGCTGGACACGATCTGGGCAATGAGGCCTCGCATCTCAGGGGCACAAGCTGGGTCATATACCCCACCCTCCACCACGTAGGAGACACTGGTGAACAGGCAGGAGTTGTCTGCTGGAACGACCCTTCTGGCCAGCACAGGGGGAGACTCCAGGCGGCGTCCCTTGGTTACAGCTGAATTTGTTGTCTGGGTCTTCATCTTGTTCTTCTCCTCCTCCTCAACGATGAGAGTGTCTCCTGCAACACGAGTCATTTTCTGAATCAAATACAGCCATGACACTGCATGGTGACGTGTATCCAGCTGTGTGAAAGTCAAGTGATTGATTCAAGTGAGAAGAGAGAGACAACATAGCCTACCTGATTTGATGGGGTAGTCCTTGAGGTGAGCTTCTCCGTTTCGGAGGTCCAAGCTCGAGGGAGGGTAACCAACCATGATCTTCTGTACATCACAGGGGATACCTGTCAGCTCCTCTATCTTGCTTTTCAGCTCCTGCACACAGGACTGATGGGTCAGGCCCTGCATTATGTGGCTCCCATTTTTGGTCTTGCAACGCAGACGCAACATCCTGGGGTCCTTAAACTGTGGGAATAAAACACCATTCAACAAGGGAACATCACAGGCTGCGTAAAACTGAAGAAGTGAATGCTAGTTTATTCAGGCCAAGGAACCTTGTAGCTAGACATTACTTTAATTTCTAATGGAAAAGTGATTTGTTTCAAGTCACAGCATGCTGATGACACTTCAATGGGGCTAAACAAGGGGCTAAACTGCTGATCACAGCATTGCAAGCAAAACAACTGACTGCAACCATTTCTTTGTTCTGCCACTCCCAATAGTATTTGTGCTAGGACAACCACCAGTTAGCAAGCTAGTTAGCTACGCTAGCATGTTGTTGCCACTTTCCTCTTCTGCTAGCTACAATACGAGACGAGCTGGTTTCAGTGAAATTGTAAAAACTCAACAAACTGTCTAGCAAAACACAAGCAAATGTGTTACGAATGAGCAATGTGATTGATGAATTGATGTTGAGTGGTAGCTAGCTTGACAACTACCGTTAGCTAGCTAGCCGAGTGTTTGGCTAGCAAACGGCTAACATTAGCTGTACCTCTTTACATAACTAGCTACATAGATACCAATGCTACGTAATTAACCTCTTTAATTAATAATCGAACCATTATTTACTTGCTTACCTGATGAAAATTGTACCCCTGCCTCGGACAATAAATATGAACCGACAATGTCTAATGTGTAGAACGTCACAAATGTGAGTGTGTTGTTATTCGTAACGTTGTTGCCACACAGATATGACGTGTACACAAGCTGTTTCCTTTTGGCTAGAAGAGGGGATATATCCACTCACTTGATGGATCCAGTCTCTTTTAAAAAGAAATGTTAACTTCTGTGACATACCTTCTCAAGCACATACTTCTGTCAAATACAAATTACAGCAATTGAAGTGAAATTACATGAGCTAACTTTACATTTCAGCAGACACTCTTATCCAATGCAACTTACAGGAGCAATTGGGGTTAAGTGCCTTGCTCAAGGCAGATTTTTCACCTAATCAGTTCAGGGATAAGAACCAGCGACCTTTCGGTTACTAGCCCAATGCTCTTAAACGCTAGGCTACCTGCCGCTTGTGTGCATAGTGCTTAATAGTTCTCTTGAGCAGTACAGAGATTAGGCGAATTAACTTGAAACATGCCACCTCCTCCTTCCCCAAAACTCACACAGAAAAAGCAGACATCAATTACACCTGTTTTACATATTTTATTACTCTTTAATACAGTTACATCTTAAATACAATTAAACTATGCTAAACTAGCTAATTGATGCAATGAAGTCCATATCAACAGGCAACATTTTACATGTCAAAATTCACATGAGAATAATGCTGCAGGCGGGTATTGAGTACAGTACATTCTTGAGCTGAGCAGGCTATCCTTGGAAAACTATCAAATATAGTCACAACTCTTGACATTTCTTTGGAACCTTCTTGTGTATGATTATACACCTCTTTACAATTGTATTATGCACAGAACATATTCGTTTTCAGTAAGGCTTTCAACATGCCCCAAAAGGCACAGGCAATAACTCACATCATAAATAAATGTGACACTGTAGTTCACACAGTCATTGGAATAATTGGGTGTGCGTAATAGCACAACTTTTATCTTAATTAAAAGGATACTTGTGTGCCACTACTGACTAGTGGCTTCCAGTGCAAATGACCAGAAAGCTCCTCATCACTTTATGCAGGTTATTAATGAAAACATTCAAGACAATACAAACTCTAAACACAGCAGAATGTCAAACACATTTATACAAATAGCAACATCTCAATTAAGCAATAAGGCCCGAGGGGTTGTGGTATATGGCCAATATACCACGGCTAAGGGCTGTTCTTATGCACGATGCAATGCGGAGTGCCTGGACACAGCCCTTAGCTGTGGTATATTGGCCATGTATCACAAACCCCTGAGGTGCCTTATTGCTATTATACACTGGTTACCAACGTGATTAGAGCAGTAAAAATAAGTGTTTTGTCATACCCGTGGTAGATATACCACGGCTGTCAGCCAATCAGCATTCAGGGCTCGAACCACCCAGTTTATAATACTTAATATACACCTACTGTACATTCTTCTTCTGGTATTCTACATATCAACATCCTATAAAGATTGTGTGATCAGAAAAACCTTATCTTGTCACACCTTGACTATGTCAAACATTTCCTTCAAATATCTCAGAGCATCTGTTAAAATATGGGATATTTGCACAGTTTTGGTTTCAGTGGTAGTGGCTAACAAGCCACATTTATTAATAGTGGCATGTCTGTAATAATTGGTTAAAAGGCATGATTCTCAACTAAGCATTGAGTTGCTTAAAAAACTACTAGTGTAAAACATTTCCTCAACCATGAATTTAATCAAAGGGACAATTCAGCAAGAATTTCATAAGAAAGGTCTTGAAGCTACACTATGATAATTAGGACCGTAGTACTTTTCTTATACCATGTTTACATATTTTTGTTACTCCTTCATGTTACCTGAAGACAGAGTAAATCATTGACAGATAAATACATTCATTTACATGACAACTTCCCTTTTAAGAGCACTGGACTAACTTCTAATCTAAAATATATACAGTATATTCTTATTGTAACTGGTTCCACACAGACTATATATGACCACGATATCAAAATATCCTACTATGTTTTTCTGTGTTCATAATGTCACGTGATGGCTAATGAGGATGTACAGTTGAAGTCGGAAGTCATTAAAACTCGTTTTTCAACCACTCCACAAATTTCTTGTTAACAAACTATAGTTTTGGCAAGTCGGTTAGGACATCTACTTTGTGCATGACACAAGTCATTTTTCCAACAATTGTTTACAGACAGATTATTTCACTTATAATTCACTGTATCAAAATTCCAGTGGGTCAGAAGTTTACATACACTAAGTTGACTGTGCCTTTAAACAGCTTGGAAAATTCCAGAAAATGATGTCATGGCTTTAGAAGCTTCTGACAAGCTAATTGACATCATTTGAGTCAATTGGAGGTGTACCTGTGGATGTATTTCAAGGCCTACCTTCAAACTCAGTGCCTCTTTGCTTGACATCATGGGAAAATCAAAAGAAATCAGCCAAGACCTCAGAAAAAAATTGTAGACCTCCACAAGTCTGGTTCATCCTTGGGAGCAATTTCCAAACGCCTGAAGGTACTACACTCATCTGTACAAACAATAGTATGCAAGTATAAACACCATGGGCCCACGCAGCCGTCATACCGCTCAGGAAGGAGACACGTTCTGTCTCCTAGAGATGAACGTACTTTGGTGTGAAAAATGCAAATCAATCCCAGAACAACAGCAAAGAACCTTGTGAAGTTGCTGGAGGAAACAGGTACAAAAGTATCTATATCCACAGTAAAACGAGTCCTATATCGACATAACCTGAAAGGCCACTCAGCAAGGAAGAAGCCACTGCTCCAAAACCGCCATAAAAAAGCCAGACTATGGTTTGCAACTGCACATAGGGACAAATATCTTACTTTTTGGAGAAATATCCTCTGGTCTGATGAAACAAAAATAGAACTGTTTGGCCATAATGACCATCATTATGTTTGGAGGAAAAAGGGGGTTGCTTGCAAGCCGAAGAACACCATCCTAACCGTGAAGCACGGGGGTGGCAGCATCATGCTGTGGGGGTGCTTTGCTGCAGGAGGGACTGGTGCACTTCACAAAATAGATGGCATCATGAGGAAGGAAAATTATGTGGATATATTGAAGCAACATCTCAAGACGTCGGTCAGGAAGTTAAAGCTTGGTCGCAAATGGGTCTTCCAAATGGACAATGACCCCAAGCATACTTCCAAAGTTGTGGCAAAATGGCTTAAGGACAACAAAGTCAAGGTATTGGTGTGGCCATCACAAAGCCCTGACCTCAATCCTATAGAAAATGTGTGGGCAGAACTGAAAAAGCGTGTGCGAGCAAGGAGGCCTACAAACCTGACTCAGTTACACCAGCTTTGTCAGGAGGAATGGGCCAAAATTCACCCAACTTATTGTGGGAAGCTTGTGGAATGCTACCCGAAACGTTTGACCCAAGTTAAACAATTTAAAGGCAATGCTACCAAATACTAATTGAGTGTATGTAAACTTCTGACCCACTGGGAATGTGATGAAATAAATAAAAGCTTAAATAAATCATTCTCTCTACTATTATTCTGACATTTCACATTCTTAAAATAAAGTGGTGATCCTAACTGACCTAAGTCCGGGAATCTTTACTAGGATTAAATGTCAGGAATTGTGAAAAACTTAGTTTAAATGTATTTGGCTAAGGTGTATGTAAACTTCCGACTTCAACTGTATCTGATAATTGGCAAGAATGTTTTATGCTGCAGTAGTGGGAAATGATTTCATGATACCATAACATGCTGCCACATATATTCAACAAGACACAAAGGGTCTCTGATACACATAAGGCATTACCGCCTAAGACTAGTAACAGCCATGGTTTTTAGGATCATGTTCGATCTCTATTGGCATACATGCAAGAGGTGTGTTTTTGTTATAGTTGTGCCACCAGTTGTTCCAGATATTTGGCATGCAGGGAAATGATGGTATGATGTGGAAGGCCATAGGGACATGGAGGAGAGGATGAGCAGAACTTCAGTGTCACAGGGAAAAACTGAGGCACCAGCTGAACTTGAAGGTGACTTCTTAGTCACTCAGAAGCGAACACAGCCACTAGTTTCTTCTGGGCTGTCATAGCCGATTCCTTCACACAGGGAGTCCTTTAAACAGAAACAGACATGATTAATATTCTCGGTTGTTTGTTCTATCCCTGTCTTAACATGAGTCTAAACACTCTGACCAATTATTGTCTTGAAGGCAAAGAAGACAGGTCTTATATTACTACTAGTGTTTTGCCTCAGCGAGACCAATGAAAAGAAACTTCTCATGATACACCATCATCATTATAAAACAAAGAGGGAACAAAATGATTAGTACTATTAGTAGTGAAGTGTATGTACAGTGAGGGAAAAAAGTATTTGATCCCCTGCTGATTTTGTACGTTTGCCCACTGACAAAGACATGATCAGTCAATAATTTTAATGGTAGGTTTATTTGAACAGTGAGAGACAGAATAACAACAACAAAATCCAGAAAAACAATGTCAAAAATGTTATAAATTGATTTGCATTTTAATGAGGGAAATAAGTATTTGACCCCTCTGCAAAACACGACTTAGTACTTGGTGGCAAAACCCTTGTTGGCAATCACAGAGGTCAGACGTTTCTTGTAGTTGGCCACCAGGTTTGCACACATCTCAGGAGGGATTTTGTCCCACTCCCATTTGAAGATCTTCTCCAAGTCATTAAGGTTTCGAGGCTGACGTTTGGCAACTCGAACCTTCAGCTCCCTCCACAGAGTTTCTATGGGATTAAGGTCTGGAGACTGGCTAGGCCACTCCAGGACCTTAATGTGCTTCTTCTTGAGCCACTCCTTTGTTGCCTTAGCCGTGTGTTTTTGGGTCATTGTCATGCTGGAATACCCATCCACGACCCATTTTCAATGCCCTGGCTGAGGTAAGGAGGTTTTCACCCAAGATTTGACTGTACATGGCCCTGTCCATCGTCCCTTTGATGCGGTGAAGTCGTCCTGTCCCCTTAGCAGAAAAACACCCCCAAAGCATAATGTTTCCACTTCCATGTTTGACGGTGGGGATGGTGTTCTTGGGGTCATAGGCAGCATTCCTCCTCCTCCAAACACGGCATGTTGAGTTGATGCCAAAGAGCTCGATTTTGGTCTCATCTGACCACAACACTTTCACCCAGTTCTCCTCTGAATCATTCAGATGTTCATTGGCAAACTTCAGACGGCCCTGTATATGTGCTTTCTTGAGCAGGGGGACCTTGCGGGCGCTGCAGGATTTCAGTCCTTCACGGTGTAGTGTGTTACCAATTGTTTTCTTGGTGACTATGGTCCCAGCTACCTTGAGATCATTGACAAGATCCTCCTGTGTAGTTCTGGGCTGATTCATCACCGTTCTCATGATCACTGCAACTCCACGAGGTGAGATCTTGCATGGAGCCCCAGGCCGAGGGAGATTGACAGTTCTTTTGTGTTTCTTCCATTTGCGAATAATCGCACCAACTGTTGTCACCTTCTCACCAAGCTGCTTGGCGATAGCCCATTCCAGTCTTGTGTAGGTCTACAATCTTGTCCCTGACATCCTTGGAGAGCTCTTTGGTCTTGGTCATGGTGGAGAGTTTGGAATCTGATTGATTGATCGCTTCTGTGGACAGGTGTCTTTTATACAGGTAACAAGCTGAGATTAGGAGCACTCCCTTTAAGAGTGTGCTCCTAATCTCAGCTCGTTACCTGTATAAAAGACACCTGTGAGCCAGAAATCTTTCTGATTGAGAGGGGGTCAAATACTTATTTCCCTCATTAAAATGTTTTTCTGGATTTTTTTGTTGTTATTCTGTCTCTCACTGTTCAAATAAACCTATCATTAAAATTATAGACTGATCATTTCTTTGTCAGTGGTCTAAGGCACTGCATCGCAGTGCTAGCTGTGCCACTAGAGATCCTGGTTCGAATCCAGGCTCTTTTGTAGCCGGCCGCGACCGGGAGACCCATGGGGCGGCGCACAATTGGCCCAGCGTCGTCCAGGGTAGGGGGGGGGGATGGCCGGCAGGGGATGTAGCTCAGTTGGTAGAGCATGGCGTTTGCAACGCCAGGGTTGTGGGTTCGATAAAATAATGTATGCGCTAACTGTAAGTCGCTCTGGATAAGAGCGTCTGCTAAATGACTAAAATGTAAATGTAAATGACAAACGTACAAAATCAGCAGGGGATCAAATAGTTTTTTCCCTCACTGTACATGAACTGAAATTGATACAGCATCATACTGTATGATGATATTGGTTAAAGATGCTATACATAACCCATTGTCTTATTGAGATAACATCTCATGTGAAGAAGTGAAAACATACACTAAATTGGAGGAGTTCTGCGGGAATTTATCTTAAATACTCACAGACAACAGCTTCCTATCCGAGGCTGTGACAACACAGACAGGGAGGGAGGGAGAAAAGGAAGAGACAGAAAGAGATAGAAATGGGGAGACTAGCTGAAGCACTGAACTCACAACAAAGCAAAGCGAACCAACACACTCGCATCACAACAGCAACTTTGAATATGCATCTCAAGACATCAACATTTCTATATTTACGACCCTTGTATGGCATTGATCTCTGACACTAAGTGTTGTTCAGTGCATGTTTCTCCTAAGATCACCATATGACTAATGTATAACACCTGGTTACTGGAAGACTTTTAAACTGTGTATCATCTGGAATGGTACTTAAGTGATCTATTCATAAGATGTAAATTAGTAAAAGAGGTTAGTGGTGCAGTTTATTTAGGACAGGCATAGTGCTGTGCATATTCAAGATGGAGACACACAGCCCATGATGAAAAGGGGAGGCCATGTAAGACAAACAGCTGATGTTGGGGGAGAGACAGACAAATTATAAAGAGGGGAAGCCACCAACAAGACCACAACATGCCAGGGAGACATCCACTCTGTTTTTATCACAGAGTCTGAATTATCAAGGGGATTTCAGGGTGAAGTGAGGGGATGCTAAGGATAAAGAGGGGATTGGCTTGGGGTGGGGGTGGCAGGTGGGAGGAGGGAGGGGACTGAGTTGAATTAAGAGTGATTAATTAAGAGGGAGCCATCAATTTCTGACACTAACTTGGCTTTGCTGCAGCACCCCCTCTGGCATCTCGGGGAACTGCAGGGCCGATGGGGTGGGGCGTTGGGGGAGCCAGGGCCGGTTGCCGGCACTGTAGAGCCTGGGCCGCTTGAACTGGTCGTGACTGGACAGGGGGGTATAACTATTCCGCCGGAGGATGGGAGCTGGGTCCCTCGGGACCTTATCCTGGTTGGAGATGGGTAAACACCAGGTGCATTAAAGAAAGAGACCTGGGCGCACACAGTGTTACTGGGCCGATTCCCCAAAACACAGCAATCAAACAATCGTTCTGCTTGACCAACCACTACAATAGGACGTTTGCTATGTGATATGAAAAAGGTGATTCTGCATAGTAAAAAAAAAATGCACTAACAGATTCCACTTAATTCTGCTCCTCTCAAATATATTGTCTATTGCATCTCACTAATAGCTTAGACACACCGGTAGGATTGTGAAACGTTTGCCTGCCGACTACTTAGCACTTCTGAACAGAGTGTCGGCAGTCTCTCCCTTTTGTGTTCACACAGCAAAGACCTTGAAGTAGTCAGCCACTCAGCCTTGTTAAAATACTTCAAACCAGAAGGTGGCAGTAGCGTTATTTGGAAATGCATGTCCGTGTGTGTTGTTTTATGGTCTACAGTCACGACCAGTTCAAGCGGCCCAATGTTAGCTAGCTATCCAGCTAGCTGCGGTAATGTTTTTTCATTTTCTTTGTAAACAATTTTTATTTATTTTTTTATTTTTTTGGGGGGGGGGGGTAGATCAGCTTAATATTGCAGATAGATTGTAACTTCCATCAATGTAATTGTCTGTATCACTTCCAATCCCCCATGTTTTTTATATATATACTCCCCTTTATTACTTTTCAACCCCCCCATCCTTTCCCTACTTGGGGTAAATTAGTGAACAACAATGCTTAGGCCTCTACTTCCAGCTTATACTTACTATCTACATTTTATGGACACAGTCAATTTTACAATAATTATATTTTATTTGTTTTTGCTCCTGAACTTCTTCTACTCTCAACCTCTCTGATCATTTTTCATGATGTCCATCCGGTTTGCTTCTATATGCCATATCTTTCTAACTGTGCTCTTTCCCAAAAGCTTCCAACATACAACCTATATACTTATTATGGACACAGTATGCTTACATTATTAGTTATCTTGTTATTATTTGTTATTAGTCCCATCCTTCAACTCCATTCAACACCTCCCATCTATCTCTTAACACCATCCATATAGGATTTCTATTTGCAATATACATTTCAACTGTACTGTGATGTTTTACAAAAGTTCTGAACCTTTCTATTCTCATTGCTTCTACAGATTGTGAATTAAAAATAAACATTTTTGCTAAAAGTATTATTATATTATTGATCGATTGACTATGACTTTTCAGATCACCCAGTAATGCTATCTGCAAGGTTAGCTCCAAGTAAATATTGCAATCCTTTAGCAATTCCTGGACCTGTGTCCAAAACAAGCTACAAATGGACAGAACCAAAACAAATGATCTAATGATTCTGTCTCTTCACAGCAAAATCTGCAGAGCTAGGAAGATTGCATCCCCCATATAAATAACATTCTATTGGTAGCAAGAATGTTATATAATCATTTAAATTGAAAGATTCAAATTTTTGAATGTTACTATTGTTGTAGAAAGCCCTTGTTGATATAGCCAGATGGCCACAGCTAGATAACTAACTAGCAAGATGACAAATAAACAATTTAATTCACTCTCCAAGATCGCTACAGCCCATAGATACATTTTTTGCTAGCTGGCTAACATTATGGTTATCATGATTCGCTAGCTAGCTAGATGTTGTGCTAGCTAGGTAAAGTTAAGACACTGCATTGACTCTCGGCAGCCAGCTACAGGCAGCTGCTTCATGGAAACTAATCAATTGTGATTTAATTACAGTACCAGTCAAAAGTTTGGACACACCTACTCATAATTGTACTATTTTCTACATTGTAGAATAATAGTGAAGACATAAAAACTATGAAATAACACATATGGAATCATGTAGTAACCAAAAAAGTGTTAAACAAATCAAAATACATTTTATATTTGAGATTCTTCAAAAAGCCACCCTTTGCCTTGATGACAGCTTTGCACACTCTTCGCATTCTCTCAACCAGCTTTATGAGGAAGTCACCTGGAATGCATTTCAATTAACAGGTGTTCTTAAAAGTTAATTTGTGGAATTTATTTCCTTCTTAATGCGTTTGAGCCAATCAGTTGTGTTGTGACAAGGTATACAGAAGATAGCTCTATTTGATAAAAGACCAAGTCCATTTTATGGCTAGAACAGCTCAAATAAGCAAAGAGAAATGACAGTCCATCATTACTTTAAGACATGAAGGTCAGTCAATACGGAACATTTCAAGAACTTGAAAGTTTCTTCAAGTGCAGTCGCAAAAACCATCAAGCGCTATGATGAAACTGGCTCTCATGAGGACCGCCACAGGAATGGAAGACCCAGAGTTACCTCTGCTGCAGAGAATAAGTTCATTAGAGTTACCAGCCTCAGAAATTGCAGCCCAAATAAATGCTTCACAGACTTCAAGTAACAGACACATCTCAACATCAACTGTTCAGAGGGGACTGTGTGAATCAGGCCTTCATGGTCGAATTGCTGCAAAGAAACCACTACTAAAGGACACCAATATGAAGAAGAGACCTGCTTGGGCCAAGAAACACAAGCAATGGACATTAGACCGGTGGAAATTTGTCAATTGGTCTGGAGTCCAAATTTTGGTTCCAACCGCCGTGTCTTTGTGAGATGCGGTGTGGATGAACGGATGATCTCTGCATGTGTATTTCCCACCATAAAGCATGGAGGAGGAGGTGTTATGGTGTGGGGGTGCTTTGCTGGTGACACTGTCTGTGATTTATTTAGAATTCAAGGCACACTTAACCAGCATGGCTACCACATCATTCTGCAGCAATATGCCATCCCATCTGGTTTGGGTTTAGTGGGATAATCATTTGTTTTTCAACAGGACAATGACCCAACACACCTCCAGGCTGTGTACGGGATATTTTGCCAAGATGGAGAGTGATGGAGTGCTGCATCAGATGACCTGGCTTCCACAATCCCCCGACCTCAACCCAATTGAGATGGTTTGGGAGGAGTCGGACGGCAGAGTGAAGGGAAAGCAGTCAACAAGTGCTCAGCATATGTGGGAACTCCTTCAAGACTGTTGGAAAAGCATTCCAGGTGAAGCTGGTTGAGAGAATGCCAAGATTGTGCAAAGCTGTCATCAAGGCAAAGGGTGGCTACTTGAACAATCTCAAATATATATTTTTTTAACACTTATTTGTTTACTACATGATTCCATACGTGTTATTTCATAGTTTTGATGTCTTCACTATTATTCTACAATGCAAAAAATTTTAAAAATAAAGACAAACCCTTGAATAAGTAGGTGTGTCCAAACTTTTGACTGATAGTGTATGTTACTATCTACAGTGGCCAGATTGGTAAAGTATTTAGTGTTGTGTGCATTGTGCTGCACTTACCACCCCATTCGTTTCATATGAAGTGTGTGTAACTGCCTTGTCAGTTAGCAAGCTAACGTTAGCTAGCTAGCTAACTAATAAGCTAGTGCAAACCTAACAAAAAAATCCTTCTTCAAGCACAAAACTCTTTAGCTAGACGTAAAATATATAAAGATTTGCTCTAGAAAAAAAATATGTATTATGCAGCTTTATTGTTTTAGTTAGAACAATTCTGATGAAAAGGGTGTATTAGACCGGAAAAAGTGCCCTCTTCTTTTCAATTTTCTTGTCACTGTCGGCTCCCCCACGTAGAGGTTCTTGCTCTCAGATTGGCTCAAAGACAAGTTGTCGGCCACTGCCGAGCATTGTGATTCTACAAGTAGAAACGGCAGGTTTGTCGGTACCAGGTCGGTACACAGCAGGTACGTATTTTGTTCTAGCAAGAGAAGAGGCCTCCTACTGTGATAAGTACCTATAGGCAGTCTGTTGGCAGTCAGATTCTCATTGCGTTTCTTGTTAAGACAAATTCTGGGTATGTGTAAATGTACTTGGCAAATAAAGGTGATTCTGATTTTGAAAAGCCTCCATAAAAACAAAGTAAAAAGAAGACAATCTAACAGCAGGTTCAGAGGGGAAAGGTAATGCAGTAAACACCGTTGTCCTTTACACCACAATGTGTTGTACACCCATCAACACAAGTCAGTTATTAAAGGAGACTGGAGCAGTGGTGGCGGTGTTCGCAAGCAGGGAAAGGTGATCAGTCATAGCTTACTACAATTTAAATATAAAGTCATACTAACTACTCATTTAACCAGACATAGCTTGAGCTAGTTTGGTTAAAGAGGTTCCGTGAAGCATGTGATATGTGAACAGAACAGAGCAGGGATGCCAAAAAGGAGCAAAGCCTTGCCACTGAGGATAACATGCGATGTTACTTACAAGTGGTCGGTCGCGATGTGTGTTCACTGCCTCCACATTAAGGTAAAACATTTCCACTTTACAGCCTGGGGATAGTTCCAGAGATAAATTAATGTGACCCATTCCTAATTGTCAAACTACTAGTGGTGATCCAATTTGTAAGTCGCTCTGGATAAGAGCATCTGCTAAATGACTTAAATGTACTCCATCAGATGTGAACATAACACATAACATAATTGTCCATTTATTCTGCCATAAGCCTAATGAACACAAAGTCTTACCATAGGCAACAGGGCTGAGCTTGAGCACCGTGTGCAGTGGACATTTCAGGTAGGGTAGGTCATCTATGAAAGACAAAATAGTTTAAAAAAAAGTGTAAATTACCTCTGGTGTTTGTGACACTGTCAGTAAGTGTGTACTGCTTGGTGTGTGCTCACCCACCTGCACTCTTGTCCAGGAAGTAGGCTAGCAGGCAGCGCATTACAGCCTGGTGACAGATGACCAGCACATTGCCCTGTCTCTCTAGCTCCATGATGACAGGCTCTAACCGCTGCACTAGGTCCTGGTAGGACTACAGGGAGGGAGAGAGGACACACTGAGCCTTAGTCATCCCTAAGCCTAACAAGAGAAGGGCTCCATATTGTGGTAAGTGGGTAGGACTTTACCTCCCCTCCTAGGTAGCGGTAGTGGTACTTGTCCTGGTCCCTCAGGGCAAACTCTTCTGGAAAGGAGTTCTGGATCATATCATATGTCATCTCCTCACACACACCCTAACAGACAGGAAAGAGAGAACTCTGGAAAATTAGCCTTGGCAGTTGAGTTGCCAGATAATGATAAATCCTTACTTATTATACAAACAATGAATATAACAAGTCCTTTATGAAATATCAAATTCATTTAAAATCACAAATGGTGTCTACCTAAATTAAACCATCATGGTATTCATTATTTTAGACCAGTGATAGGTGAGAGATCAGCGGTAAAGTCAGTACTGACAGCATCTATCTCGTTGAGGATCTTCCACTGTTCGTAGGGCACAATCAGCTCCTCAGCAGTCTGGATGGTACGTCTCAGCTGGCTTGTCCACACCTTCAGGTCCGACAGTTTGTGCTCCTCGATGAAGCCGCGCAAGGCATGGGCAAACTGGACCAGAAAGGGAAAAGAAGAAAGTGAAGAATTGTGAAGAGAGATTAGTGTCAATAACAGGCCCATCCATCAGGGTACTTTTTACTGTACATGGCCATGGTAAACATGCTATTAACTATTTAAGAGTACATAATAAGTACATGATCAGGTTACCAGTGTTTCCTCAAATTTAAAGTACAGGAGCTTTAATTAGTATTTTCCATTAGCTGTTCAACTAAATCTACATAGAAAATCGGTAGGATCCACTGACTCAAAGACACATGTCAGTGTTACGCCTGACTGCTCCATAGAGATTGATAGAGGCTTCTAGTGGCCAAAAGGCCGTATTAGCATGGCCAACGCCACTGAGGGCTTCCATCATTTTAACTTCATTGGCTGATCCCTCCTGGTAACCCTGTTGGAGTCATGTCCAACTGGGTCATCAGGCGGGATCAGCCAATCGTGAAGAAGAAAATGGACTACTTCAAAATGGTGATGGCCTCAATGGCGCTGCCCATGCTATCACAGATGCTATAATGGCACAGATACAAAGATGAGTCCTCTATATATCTCTATGGACTGCTCTCTCTGGACTAGGCCTAACGGTCATGGTGGACAGGACACATACCTTTTTTCCCCCTGGGGAGAGCTCCGAGTCGCCTCCGATACGGCCCTCCATGTTGTGATTGCTCTCTCCATGCCGGCACAGGTAGAGGGAGTGAGAGTGCACTTGGATGTTCATGAGGTAGTACACTATCTTACTCTGGATGTAGTCCTGCACCCGGTTCACCAGGAAGCGCCGGCCCACATTCTCCACCTTGATGAAGGATAGGTCCCTACGGGAGACACAGTAACACAATTGTCTGTATGTATTCTGTCTCCACCTGGTGGCTTACATCTGAACATCTGAGCAAATTTACAGGAATTCTCAAGAAATACAAACGTTAACGCCTACTATGTATAACACATGATGATCAGTATGGACAGTTGCCTCTAATTGAAGCAATGTCCTATTCAATGGCAACACACTGAGATAGACAGCTTTGGTCATTCTTACTTGTCATAATCATCGGGATCCAGAGGTTGGTATGTAACCTTATAGCACTCTATGCGTTTGAGAAAGTCATCCATTACTCTCTCTCTGTGCCTCTCTGGGTAGTCTGGACTGGACACCTTCACCTCCTGTTTAGAGATATGACAAATTAGAATGTGGGCAAAGAAACAATGAGAGTCGTGACATAACAAGGATATAGTCAGTTTATAATTAGGTTATAGTTTTGACCCTGGCCTGGGGTCATAGTAAAGCACTGCAATCCCATATGGTGACATCGGCACATACCAGAATATTAGCAGCAATGACTTCTGGGTCGTCACACACAGACTCCACAAAGAACACCTGTTGGAAAGAAAGCAGCTCAGACTGCGCTACTAAAATGTACTGCCTCACCACAGGGCTGGATGCAGTGTCACACCACACACTATCAATCTTAATAATGAATGGGTGTCCATAATACAGAGTAACGTTATATGGAGATACAATTCAAACTCAAAAATATATTTGGCAATTTAGCACATTGCATTTTTACCTTGAATGCATTCTCTTTCCCAAAATCAAGAATGAGGTCTCTCCTCTCCCTTGTTGTATTTGTTGCATCAAATACCTAATCAAAGCAAAGCAAACATCACAAAACTGGTGGATAAATGTCAAATATATTGAACAGACAAAAAGGAATCTTAAGGAAAGAGTATATGCCTTACAGCGATTTGTCCTCCTTCAGTTAGATATCCTTTCACATCCTCCAGGGCTACCAGAGCACACTGTCTGTGGGAGAGGAGAGGGAAATACAATGACAGTAGTCTTATAATCCATCAAAGGGTTCAACAGTGGGTCTGCAGAAAAGGGGGCAGGTATGCAATCCAACCTCAGATAATATACACTACCGTTCAAATGTTTGGGGTCACTTTTTTTGTCCATTTTTTGTCCATTAAAATAACATCAAATTGAAAAAAGCCATATCTCAGACTGGCCAATAAAAAGAAAAGATGGGCAGTCTGAGATATGGCTTTTTCTTTGCAACTCTGCCTAGAAGGTCAGCATCCCGGAGTCACCTCTTCACTGTTGACGTTGAGACTGGTGTTTTGCGGGTACTATTTAATGAAGCTGCCAGTTGAGGACCTGTGAGGCGCCTGTTTCTCAAACTAGACACTAATGTATTTGTCCTCTTGCTCAGTTGTGCACCGGGGCCTCCCACTCCTCTTTCTATTCTGGTTAGAGACAGTTTGCGCTGTTCTGTGAAGGGAGTAGTACACAGCGTTGTACGAGATCTTCAGTTTCTTGCCAATTTCTCGCATGGAATAGCCTTCATTTCTCAGAACAAGAATAGACTGACGAGTTTCAGAAGAAAGTTATGTTTTTGGCCATTTTGAGCCTGTCATCGAACCCACAATTGCTGATGCTCCAGATACTCCATAAACTAGTCTCAAGAAGGCCAGTTTTATTGCTTCTTTAAATCAGCACAACAGTTTTTAGCTGTGCTAACATAATTGCAAAAGGGTTTTCTAATGATCAATTAGCCTTTTAAAATGATAAACTTGGATTAGCAAACACAACGTGCCATTGGAACACAGGACTGATGGTTGCTGATAATGGGCCGCTGTATGCATATGTAGTGTGACGTCACGAGAGGCTACACGGCTTTCAGCGGGATTGCTCAAGTAGTGCAAGGAGACAAGGTTCAAACAAAACAAGGATTTTATTAAAGGTCTTGGGAAATTAACGAAAATATAACAAAATTCTGTTCTCTTGTGGCTCTTTAAGGGTTAACAGTTCAGGGATGTCTCTTCCACATCCAAAATCATAATTCTCACTCGCTCAGATAACTTTTCCCCAGCCTTACTGTAGTCCACGTTGCAGCTAGTGGCCAACCCAGCAAAAAGTCCTTCCAAATGTCTCTCACGTATTTCTACAGGTGCATATATCCAAAGGTGAGTATTTCCCAAAGGTAAGTATCTCCAAATCCTTATATTCCTCATGGAAGTGGACGTGCAGCACTCTTGTCCTCCAGAGAGCCCAGGTTGGAGACTGTGTTTCTTCACCCCCCACACACCCTCTCAGTGTGTCTCTTCCCTTCCAAAACCTTCAGCTCATCAGCTCCTGATTTGTTTCAGCTGCGTGGGAAGATTGGCCATAGAGGGGTGGAGTTCCCGACCATACCAGCAGATGGAGCCATAGCTGTCTGGGTTTGCAGCCATCTCAGGGGGATGTAACGTCCCTCCAGGACACAGCCTCTCGTGACATCACACATCCCCCTCCTCGGGACCGACGTCCTCGTCGGGGTAAAGGCAGCGAAGAAGGCATCACGCCGGGAGAGGGCGTCCGCATTGCCGTGGTGCTTGCCAGCCCATACTGGCCTGTGAGAGGGGGAAGCTCTTGGGTGCCTGGGACGTCTTCTTCCCTGGAGAACGGAGCACTTTCCTGGGCTGCGTTCTCTTCTCCCGTATCCGGACCAGTCTCTGTGTCGGTCTGGGCACCTGCCATCCCTATCAGAGCCTCTCCGTTTCCGAGGTACTCGGGTTATCCTCTCCTGAGACTCTCTCCAGAGTGGGTAAAAGGCTGGGCAGTCTCGTCCAATTAGGACAGGGACGGGGAGGGAATCAACCACCCCCGCCGTCGTGTGTATGGTTCCCCGTGTGCTGGTCATTGTAAGTTCAGTAATGGGGTATTCTCTGGTGTCTCCATGGACACAGGAAACTGGGAGGACTTTCCCCGGGGTCAGACACGTTGGGCCCACCAAATCCTTACGCACCAGGGTGGCCCGGCTACCAGAATCTAGTAAGGCCTCCACATCATGGTGATTCACCGTTACCGGGCAGGTGGGGGGTCGATCTGGGCCGCCATCTACGACTCCCAAGAGCGAGGCAAAACGGTGTGTGGGTGCTGAGCTGGAGGACTCCGCAGTGGGCATAGGTTCATCGGCTGGTTTCCCACACTGCCAGGAGATATGTCCCATCTCCCCACACCGGTAACCCTGTCGAGTTTCCCCCTCCTGGTGTACTCTTCTTGGACCCGCCTGGTTTCTGGCTCCCCCTGGAGCCGGGATAAGTCCTGACGTGGCTGGGTTCGAGACCTTGGGGTCCTTTGGACGGGTTCTTCCCATTTGTGGTGGGGCCGCACTCCTGGGGTCTTTTCGGGAAGCATTCAGCATCTCCGCTGTGGCCTGGTACTTTTCCACAGCTTCCACGGTCAGATCAGCCGTGGTCAAGGCCAGTTGACTGATGTACCGCTTTGCCTCATAAGGCAGGGCGCGTAGGTAACGATCCACCACAACGGCCTCCACCACCGCCGCTGCTGTATTCCTCTGCGGATCCAGCCATTTCCTTGCGATTCGGACAAGTTCATGCATTTGCGCCCGAGGAGGTTGGTCTGGTTGGAAGGTCCAGCTGTGAAAGCGCTGGGCCATACCAAACTTTGTGAGTCCATATCTGCTGAGGATCTCAGACTTCAGGGCATCATAGTCAGTAACCTGGTCAGGGCCCAGGTCCCGGACAGCATTCAGCGATTCCCCGGTTAGGAAGGGGGCTAACAGACCAACCCACTGTTGCTTGGGCCAGGCTTCCCTAGTGGCCGTGGCCTCAAATGCATGCAGGTATGCCTCAATGTCATCGGTAGCTCCCATCTTAGATATAAAGTCACTTGCCTTTATTGGGCGGGTATTTTGGACAACCCTCTGTCTCTGCAACTGCAATTCCTCTGCCTTCAGAAGGTTGGCTTTCTTTTGCTCCTCCAAGAGAGCCACGTTTGCTTGCATCTGGGCTTGTTGGCCAGCAACAAGGGCTTTCAATATGTCCTCCATTTCAGTCGGCGGGGAGCCTACGGCCAACTTGGAAAACTGGGTGATCAAACCTTCGGTATCCTCCTCTGACATGCACTATTAACGCTTGAGCTTGCCCGTATTCTCCACCATCTGTGACGTCACGAGAGGCTACACGGCTTTCAGCGGGATTGCTCAAGTAGTGCAAGGAGACAAGGTTCAAACAAAACAAGGATTTTATTAAAGGTCTTGGGAAATTAACGAAAATATAACAAAATTCTGTTCTCTTGTGGCTCTTTAAGGGTTAACAGTTCAGGGATGTCTCTTCCACATCCAAAATCATAATTCTCACTCGCTCAGATAACTTTTCCCCAGCCTTACTGTAGTCCACGTTGCAGCTAGTGGCCAACCCAGCAAAAAGTCCTTCCAAATGTCTCTCACGTATTTCTACAGGTGCATATATCCAAAGGTGAGTATTTCCCAAAGGTAAGTATCTCCAAATCCTTATATTCCTCATGGAAGTGGACGTGCAGCACTCTTGTCCTCCAGAGAGCCCAGGTTGGAGACTGTGTTTCTTCACCCCCCACACACCCTCTCAGTGTGTCTCTTCCCTTCCAAAACCTTCAGCTCATCAGCTCCTGATTTGTTTCAGCTGCGTGGGAAGATTGGCCATAGAGGGGTGGAGTTCCCGACCATACCAGCAGATGGAGCCATAGCTGTCTGGGTTTGCAGCCATTTCAGGGGGATGTAACGTCCCTCCAGGACACAGCCTCTCGTGACATCACAGTAGATATTCCATTTTTTAAAATCTGCCGTTTCCAGCTACAATAGCCATTTACAACATTAACTTTGTCTACACTGTATTTCTGATCAATTTGATGTTATTTTAATGGACAAAAAAAATAGCTTTTCTTTCAAAAACAAGGACATTTCTAAGTGACCTTAAACTTTTGAACGGTAGTGTATACAGTCGTGGTCAAAAGTTTTGAGAATGACACAAGTATTGGTCTTCACAACGTTTGCTGCTTCAGTGATTTTAGATATTTTTGTCAGATGTTACTATGGTATACTGAAGTATAATTACAAGTATTCCACAAGTGTCAAAGGATTTTATTGACAATTACATTAAGTTTATACAAAGAGTCAATAATTGCAGTGTTGACCCTTTTTTTCTCCAGACCTCTGCAATCTGCCCTGGCATGCTGTCAATTAACTTCTGGGCCACATCCTGACTGATGGCAGCCCATTCTTGCATAATCAATGCTTGGAGTTTGTCAGAATTTGTGGGCTTTTGTTTGTCCACCCGCCTCTTGAGGATTGACCACAAGTTCTCAATGGGATTAAGGTCTGGGGAGTTTCCTGGCCATGGACCCAAAATGTTGATGTTTTGTTCCCCGAGCCACTTAGTTATCACTTTTGCCTTATGGCAAGGTGCTCCATCATGCTGGAAAAGGCATTGTTCGTCACCAAACTGTTATTGGATGGTTGGGAGAAGTTGCTCTCGGAGGATGTGTTGGTACCATTCTTATTCATGGCTGTGTTCTTATGCAAAATTGTGAGTGAGCCCACTACCTTGGCTGAGAAGCAACCCCACACATGAATGGTCTTTACTGTTGGCTTTACTGTTGGCATGACACAGGACTGATGGTAGCGCTCACCTTGTCTTCTCCGGACAAGCTTTTTTCCAGATGCCCCAAACAATCGGAAAGGGGATTCATCAGAGAAAATGACTTTACCCCAGTCCTCAGCAGTCCAATCCCTGTACCTTTTGCAGAATATCAGTCTGTCCCTGATGTTTTTCCTGGAGAGAAGTGGCTTCCTCGCTGCCCTTCTTGACACCAGGCCATCCTCCAAAAGTCTTCACCTCACTGTGCGTGCAGATGCACTCACACTTGCCTGCTGCCATTCCTGAGCAAGCTCTGCACTGGTGGTGCCCCGATCCCGCAGCTGAATCAACTTTAGGAGACGGTCCTGGCGCTTGCTGGACTTTCTTGGGCGCCCTGAAGCCTTCTTCACAACAATTGAACCTCTCTCCTTGAAGTTCTTGATGATCCAATAAATGGTTGATTTAGGTGCAATCTTACTAGCAGCAATATCCTTGCCTGTGAAGCCCTTTTTGTGCAAAGCAATGATGACGGCACGTGTTTCCTTGCAGGTAACCATGGTTAACAGAGGAAGAACAATGATTTCAAGCACCACACTCCTTTAAAGCTTCCAGTCTGTTATTCTAACTCAATCAGCATGACAGAGTGATCTCCAGCCTTGTCCTTGTCAACACTCTCACCTGTGTTAACGAGAGAATCACTGACATGATGTCAGCTGGTCCTTTTGTGGCAGGGCTGAAATGCAGTGGAAATGTTTTTGGGTGATTAAGTTCATTCTCATGGCAAAGAGGGACTTTGTAATTAATTGCAATTCATCTGATCACTCTTCATAACATTCTGGAGTATATGCAAATTGCCATCATAAAACCTGAGGCAGCAGACTGTGTGAAAATTAATATTTGTGTAATTCTCAAAACCTTTGAGGTCGGAAGTTTATATACACCTTAGCCAAATACATTTAAACTCAGTTTTTCACAATTCCTGACATTTAATCCTAGTAAAAATTCCCTGTCTTAGGTCAGTTAGGATCACAACTTTATTTTAAGAATGTGAAATGTCAGAATAACAGTAGAGAGAATGATTTATTTCAGCTTTTATTTATTTAATCACATTCCCAGTGGGTGAGAAGTTTACATATACTCAATTAGTATTTGATAGCATTGCCTTTAAATTGTTTAACTTGGGTCAAACGTTTCGGGTAGCCTTCCACAAGCTTCCCACAATAGGTTGGGTGAATTTTGGCCCATTCCTCCTGGCAGAGCTGGTGTAACTGAGTCAGGTTTGTAAGCCTCCTTGCTCGCACAAGCTTTTTCAGTTCTGCCCACAAATGTTCTATAGGATTGACTCCAATACCTTGACGTTGTTGTCCTTAAGCCATTTTGCCACAACTTTGGAAGTATGCTTGGGGTCATTGTCCATTTGGAAGACCCATTTGCGACCAAGCTTTAACTTCCTGACTGATGTCTTGAGATGTTGCTTCAATATATCCACATAATTTTCCTTCCTCATGATACCATCTATTTTGTGAAGTGCACCAGTCCCTCCTGCAGCAAAGCACCCCCACAGCATGATGATGCCACCCCTGTGCTTCACGGTTGGGATTGTGTTCTTCGGCTTGCAAGCACCCCCTTTTTCCTCCAAACATAACGATGGTCATTATGGCCAAACAGTTCTATTTTTGTTTCATCAGACCAGAGGACATTTCTCCAAAAAGTACACTCTTCGTCCCCATGTGCAGTTGCAAACCGTAGTCTGGCATTTTTATGGCGGTTTTGGAGCAGTGGCTTCTTCCTTGCTGAGCGGCCTTTCAGGTTATATCGATATAGGACTCGTTTTACTGTGGATATAGATACTTTTGTACCTGTTTCCTCCAGCATATTCACAAGGTCCTTTGCTGTTGTTCTGGGATTGATTTGCACTTTTCACACCAAAGTACGTTCATCTCTAGGAGACAGAGCTTGTCTCCTTCCTGAGCGGTATGATGGCTGCGTGGTCCCATGGTGTTTATACTTGCATACTATTGTTTGTACAGATGAACGTGGTACCTTCAGGCATTTGGAAATTGCTCCCAACGATGAACCAGACTTGTGGAGGTCTACCATTTTTCTTCTGAGGTTTTGGCTGATTTCTTTAGATTTTCCCATGATGTCAAGCAAAGAGGCACTGAGTTTGAAGGTAGGCCTTGAAATACATCAATGGGTACACCTCCAATTGACTCAAATGATGTCAATTAGCCTATCAGAAGCTTCTAAAGCAATGACATCATTTTCTGGAATATTCCAAGGTGTTTAAAGGCACAGTCAACTTAGTGTATGTAAACTTCTGACCCACTGGAATTGTGATACAGTGAATTATAAGTGAAATAATCTGTCTGTAACCAATTGTTGGAAAAATGACTTGTGTCATGCACAAAGTAGATGTCCTAACCGACTTGCCAAAACTATAGTTTGTTAACAAGAAATTTGTGGAGTGGTTGAAATGAGTCCAACCTTAGTGTATGTAAACTTCCGACTTAACTGTATATATTTTTTACACTCAATCTTAAAGGCCCCTGTATCATTTTGTGTTTGATTCTATGGTAAGCAGTCCAGTAGACTAGAATGATATACTGTATGCCTATCTTTCTTCTGTACAGACACCTGAATAGTAACACTGACAGAACAGTGAGGGAACATACCGATGCAACATTTTGCAAGGAGAGAGTGAGTGGCAGCAATATATTTAGATCAGCATTCTGTGATGTTGTCAAGAGCAGTAAAGCCATTTACAGGTCTATAAAGGGCAATTCTCTACACAGACTACTACATTCACTTTCTGAGCCTATTCAGATGTCTCATTCAGTGATTATTCTGGATCAAGTTTAGTGCTTGCTTAAAAAACTTTCAGCTAGTTGGAAAATAGTAATCCATCACAAATTCCTATTAATATAATATGGATATTTTGTACACTGAATAACTACTTGCACAGCAGACAGTGTGTTGGTTCAGAAACTCACTAGCCATTGACGCCAGCCGGGGCTGCAAAGTACACCTGTGAAATCATGCATGAGAGAACCTGGAGTGCTGCTGGAGCAATAAGATTGACTCAGATCTGACCATGCTGATGGAAACAATACTTGATTAATGAATTTTTTTTCTAACATGTTACCATTGATAGAAAACTTTGTCTGTCATATGTGAACTCAAGTTCTAAGCAAATAAAAATGAAAAATGTGCCATCAAAACAGTGTGCAAGGCAATTGTGAATGCTTTCTCAGTATGGCTCTGCTTGAATAAAACAAATGTAACTTACTTCCTTATTTCCATGGCTTCCTTGTTGTCGTGCCTGAAGAAGTCGTAGGACTTGTAAGCTTTGACAGCCTCTCGGCGGTAGACACCCAAGTTAAACACTACAAAATTACCAAAATGGCACCAACAACTGAGTTATGACTTGCTTTTATCAGTGTCTACATGGTCTATTAAGTTAGGGTTGTCTCCCATCATAGAAATGGGACTGGTTCAAATTAGGATCCTATTCAACATGGGGCATCTCAGTTCTCAGGAGCTTTACATTTTTTATTTAAAACTTGACATTTACCTAATAATGAAGGCACTTACTTTATAGGACACAATACACTGGTGATTTAAAGTTGACTGAAGTGCTTATTTAAAGATATCTCAAACACCAGAGGATTCCACCATCAATAGTCTGTCATAATGGAAGACTTAAAGGGACATGTATAATGTCTTCAAAAGTGATGTTGTAGAGGCTGTCTTTCCCCACTCACCTTTGGTTGGCACTCCTATCCAGTTGAGGTATCGTGTCAGTTTCTTAGACATATAGGTCTTTCCCCTGGCAGGTAGGCCGATCATTACAATCACTGTGGGAGAGTTTGTCATGTAGAATGCCCATGCTGAACAGAAAGACAGACAGACATACATACATACTATAGTGCATTAGCATCGGACTAACTCAGATACTACTGTATACTGTCTATACTGTATACCTATATACAGTATAGACAGTGATACACAGGCCTGACAATTCAATGAGATACAGTAGATAAGGCAAAACAATTTAACTATCAAAGTGGTTGGTTGGTATGATCAAACATCATTGGATTAATTTCTTATCCTTGATTTCCCATGTACTGTATACTTAGATTAAAAGGGATAGATCAAAGTGAACTGGCAAGCCATGGCTTGCTATTCTCAAATAAATTACGGCTGCAACAGGACTGCAGATAGACTGAATAATGTATAGAATATGGGCTAAATATAATCAGATTTCAACATAATCTGCATGATAAAAATATATAATGTGGAAAGACGATGAATAATTTGCCCAAAATATGCCCAACTGAATAATTTTCAGAGAAGACTAATCTCTCTCAAAATATTATAAACGCAGTTGTATTCCTTTTAAACTCATTTGCTTGTTAATGTGTGCATCAGCATCAACAAAAAATGCATTCCAGGCATAGGGAAAGCTTTACATCATAACGAAGACAAAACTAAATAACACCTCATTCTGTGCCAGTCAAAACAGCCTGAGGCAATCATGCAGACTGCAGCGGAATTGTTGCTGTCTTGCCTATGGTCCTGCCTGTGCACAGCTCTCCTGCATTGAAGATGTTGCTCTTGGAGGATTATCAGTAGGCTACTTACAGCATTTCTTTTCGTTTACTCTGAGCTCTGTTTTCTTGGCTTCAGCAGAGTTGGCCGAGCCAGTCTCTCTCTGAATGGTTGCGGACATGGTGGAGTTGTGTCCTTGTCGTACCAGGTTCCCAAAGGCTCTAGAAGGGCATGGCCCCAGACAATCTGAAACACAAGGTTGATTTATTCTAGCAGTAGGTCTAGGCCTACGTATCTCATTACATTTGTATTTATATTTCCTGAATAAGAATGACAAATGTATCTACTATCTGAACAATATTCAATTCAATTGAAGTTGATACAAAATCTGTACAAAAGTATGTGGACACCCCTTCAAATTAGTGGATTCGGCTATTTCAGCCACACCCGTTGCTGAGAGGTGTATAAAATCGAGCACACGGCCATGCAATCTCCATAGACAAACATTGGCAGTAGAATGGCCTTACTGAAGAGCTCAATGCCTATCAACATGGCAACGTCATAGGATGCCAACTTTCCAACAAGTCAGTTTATAAAATTTCTGCCCTGCTAGAGCTGCCCCGGTCAACTGTAAGTGCTGTTATTGTGAAGTGGAAACGTCTAGGAGCAACAATGGCTTAGCCGCGAAGTGGTAGGCCACACAAGCTCACAGAATGGTATCGCCGAGTGCTGAAGCAACACTCACTACCGAGTTCCAAACTGCCTCTGGAAGCAACATCAGCACAAGAACGGTTAGTCGGGAGCTTCATGAAATGGGTTTTCATGGTCGAGCAGCCGCACACAAGCCTAAAATCACCATGTGCAATGCCAAGTGTCGGCTGGAGTGGTATAAAGCTTGAGGCCATTGGACTCTGGAGCAGTGGAAATGTGTTCTCTGGAGTGATGAATCACGCTTCACCATCTGCCAGTCCGATGGATGAATCTGGGTTTGGCAGATGCCAGGAGAATGCTACCTGCCCCAGTGCATAGTGCCAACTGTAAAGTTTGGTGGAGGAGGACTAATGTTCCGGGGCTGTTTTTCATGGTTCGGCCTAGGCCCCTAAGTTCCAGTGAAGGGAAATATTAACGCTACAGCATACAATGACATTCTAGACGATACTGTTCTTCCAACTTTGTGGCAACAGTTTGGGGAAGGCCCTTTCTTGTTTCAGCATGAAAATGCCCTGTGCACAAAGCGAGGTCCATACAGAAATGGTTTGTCCGAGCCAGGCCCAATTGCCCAACTTCACTAATGCTCTTGTGGCAGAATGGAAGCATGTCCCCGCAGCAATCTTCCAACATCAAGTGGAAAGCCTTCCCAGAAGAGTGGAGGCTGTTATAGCTGCAAAGGGGGAACCAACTCCATATTAATGCCCATGATTTTGGAATGAGATGTTCAATGAGAAGGTGTCCACTTACTTTTGGTCATGTAGTGTATATAGGCTACACTAAAAGCACTTCAAATCACAATTCATTAAGTATTATGAGTCTGATGAACTTTCAAATAAATTAGAAAGTAATGGCACGACTTGACATTTGCTGTAATGTAATTAGGCTACTTTTATATTAGGTTAGATACAGCTTCCTTTTCTGTCAACAGCCTTCAAGCATATTGCAACACAGCAAAGTGAGGGACTGCCATTTCATCCTCACAGCCACCATGTATTGCGCAGCCATATGCACTCATCAAAAGCGCGCTAACAAAAACCGGGAATCACGAAATGATGCCAAAGCCATTTACCGCAGTATGTAATATTATAATGCGACGACACTACTGCAGTCCAATCGGATAGTCTCGGGCCAGGGTCACTGTCTGTGTCGGGAACACTGATAATAGACGAATCGGCTGTTTCCATAGAGATAGTTAGAGGGCGCAACATCTTATCTGTCCGATAATTGCGTCTGTGAGAGCATGGGCAGCGCGATTGAGGCCATCTCCATTTTCTACGAGTTGGTAAACAAACTGACAGGGTGCATACTGCCACCTGGAGTGTGTTATTTGAACAGGTATAAAGCCAAGGTTGGCGATTTACTGCCACCTGCCATTATGGAATATTTGCTCATAAGTATAATGAATTGGTCCCGAGTATAACCCATTGATTCCTCCTAATGACGTGGATGGAATTATGTGATCCTTCCATAACCCATAGGAAGTCCTACCCAGTTGACTACTTCAAAATGGTGAATGGCCTCAATGGCGCTGCCCATGCTAAAAAGGCATTTTGACCACTAGAGTCCTCTATCTAGCTCTATGGTTGTTTCACACCTAAATATCACAGGCTACTTACTGTACACTCTCAAAAGCTATTGCAATTTACCTGCAATATGAGAGCCGATGAGGGAATTAGAACATTGATCGGACGTCCAATCCGCACGTTCTGCTATCTCTGACTCTATGAGGTTTCTGTCCAACTCCAGCCGGTGACGCGACTGTTCAGTCGTATTGTGGTCGACGCTGTCCTTGTGCGGAGGTTGGTGGCGCCGCACCGGTTGATGTCCTTCCAAACCAGAAAAGCATGAGAAGGTGTGCCATTTGCGTCACAACTTCTTTACCGTAATCTTCATAATATACAGATTTATGATGCGCATATAATGTATATTCAGTGGTGGAAAAAGTACCCAATTGTCATACTTCAGCAGAAGTAAACTTACCTTATTACCTTAATAGAAAATGACTCGAGTATAAGTGGAAGTCACCCAGTAAAATACTACTTGAGTAAAAGTCTAAAAGTATTTGGTTTTAAATATACTTAAGTATCAAAAGTAAATGGAGTGTGTAGCTCAGCTGGTAGAGCACGGCGCTTGTAACGCCAAGGTAGTGGGTTCGATCCCCGGGACCACCCATACACAAAAAATAAAATGTATGCACGCATGACTGTAAGTCGCTTTGGATATTATTATTATAATAAATGGAATTGCTCAAATATACTTAAGTATCAAAAGTAAAAGTATAAATAATTTCAAATTCTTTATATGAAGCTAACCAGACTGCACTATTTTCTTGTTTTATTTATTTATGGATAGCCAGGGGCACACTCCAACATCATTTACAAACGAAGCATGTGTGTTTAGTGAGTCTGTAGTACTTTAAAGTATTTTTACTTAAATACTTTACACCACTGTGTATATTATGTAGGCAGTGGAAGTGAGAACATTATGTGCACTGACCAGACAGCAGTAATAAAATAATTGCGAAAGATTTATTATCAAAGGAAATAAAACATTCCTAATTTATAGCCTATTAACGTTTCTTTGTGTAATTTTTTAAAATCAAACTATACTATCTGTGAATAGTTGCTTAGCAGAACATATTGGTCTTCAGTACTAAGGCCAAAGGTTACAATCTATGTGTACCATTATGTCAGTAATGAAATACAGACAAACCCCAAATAAATAAAGCCCCCATAAAAGCTACATTACATTCCCCTTAAAATATCACAAAAATCGGTTTAGAGTAGTTAAATATCATATAAAAAATAAAATAATGCAATTCATCAATTTAGTTCAGTAACCCATTTTGAAGATTTGTATTTTAAAAAATCATTTAAAAAGTATTTAACGCTGTCTAACAGCTGAGTACATGTCAAACCATGCTGGAATGTCAAATTCTTTCATAACAGTTTGTTCATTCTTGTTTCCTATTCCATCCTTTCTCCATGTCTTGAAATGGTTCACATTCAAATGGCCAGCAAATTTCTCAGTGTTCAGAAGGCACCCATTGGCTACTGTTTCTCCACTTAAGAACCAGGAAGTGGCCAGGTCCAGGGACTTTCTAGATTCTGGCACTGGGTTACTGGAACTGCTGCAGCAGATCGGTTCAGGCCACAATGATTACGTAGCCTAGGATGTGTGTATCATTGATTGTAAAGAGCTCATGCTTGTGTATGACCACAATGGTATTGTGTGATTTAAAGTTCAATGTTCCTGGGAAGGCACGGAGATGCATAGGCGATCACTCAGTAGGTTTGCACAGATGGCAAGCTGTGGATGGTAGGAGTTAGCAGAGTCTCCAGTGTCCAACAGTTAGTGGTTTAGCAAGTTCACATTAAGGCTTAATCTTCCACAGCTGTAGGAGAGACAACAAGGAGGGCACATTTAAAAACACAGCATATATACTCACTTTTGGAAGTTGTGCCAGGAGGAAAACAACTCTGACAGACGTGAAGATTCACTGTATGACAAAGATATCAGTGTTTAGCAACAGCATTGTGGGATTAGAAGTGTCTCCACTCACTCTGATGTTGAAGCCGAGCAGGTCGCTGACCACAGCGGAGACTGCAGACAGGATGACCACGCGTGTGATGTTATAGATGAGAGGGTTCACAGTCAGCCCCAGCAGTCGGAAGGGGGTGTCAAGCTCCTGTGAAAGGGTTGGTATGAGAAGCCAGTCAGAGATGCTTTCATTGCACGTTATGCTGAATAAACAACTACCAGCCCAGTAGATTTGACTAAAGTCCAAAATGTCATTATGGGGCTGAAGTTGAGAGACATCCTTACTTTCATTAGTTTTGTTGCAAGCTTCAGAACATTGTTCACTATGTTCAAATTTTCTTTCTTGTTGGGCTTCTTTTCCATCTTAAGATACAAGTTGATCTGAAAGAAGAAAATAATTGAGGGAGATGTATTAAAGTAATGTTTGTGTGCGTGCGCGCGATTGTGTGTGTGTGTCTGTGTGCGTGTTGTCAGGGGTCGCATTAGCATTCACAAATCTGCCTTTTCAAAACGCAAAACGTGTTTTAAACCATTTTACCTGCGTTTCATATTTAAAGTATTTTTTTCTTTTTTGCTTCAATAGAGTTGTAGCATAGGTTTTTGTATTATACTTTTATTTTGAAACTATATTGAGTCATTATTACTGACAGTACCCCTTTAAGACTTTTATTGCAAAGCACTTAATTATTCCCAGAAGGCATCTGTGCATATCCAGCAGTGGTGTAAAGTACTTAAGTAAAACTACTTGAAAGTACTACTTAAGTAGTATTTTTGGGTATCTGTACTGTACTCTTTTTATTTTTGGCAACTTTTACTTCACTACATTCCTAAAGAAAATTTGGTACTTTTTACTCCATACATTTTCCCTGAAACTCAAAAGTACTCGTTACATTTTGAATGCTTAGCAGGACAGGAAAACTGTCTAATTCACATCCCATGTCATCCCTACTGCCTCTGATCTGGCGGACTCACTAAACACATGCTTCGTTTGTAAATTATGTCTGAGTGTTGAAGCATGCCCCTGGCTATCCGTACATTTTAAAAACAAGAAAATGGTGCCGAATGGTTTGCTTAATTACATTTACATTTTAGTCATTTAGCAGACGCTCTTATCCAGAGCGACTTACAGTTAGTTAGTGCATACATTATTTTATTTTTTTCATACCCCCTGTGGGAATCGAACCCACAACCCTGGCGTTGCAAACGCCATGCTCTATCAACTGAGCTACATCCCTGCTGGCCATTCCCTCCCCTACCCTGGACGACACTGGGCCAATTGCGCTCCGCCCCATGGGTCTCCCATAAGGAATCTGAAATTATTTATACTTTTACTTTTGATACTTAAGTATATTTTAGCAATTCCATTTACTTGTAATACTTAAGTATATTTAAAACCAAATGCTTTTAGACTTTTACTCAAGTAGTATTTTACTGGGTGACTTCCACTTATACTTAAGTCATTTTCTATTAAAGGTATCTTTACTTTTACTCAAGTATGACAATTAGGTACTTTTTCCACCACTGATATCCAGAGGGAAAGAGAAGAGCTTTGACGTTGATGTGAATCCTACTTCAAATCAAATTTTATTTGTCACATACACGTGTTCAGCAGATGTTATTGCGGGTGTAGCGAAATGCTTGTGCTTCTAGCTCCGACAGTGCAGTAATATCTAACAAGTAATATCTAACAATTTCACAACATATACCTAATACACAATATCAAGATCTCTGAAACATCAAACAAACATCAGAGACACCGCCCATGCAGATCCACATGCATTTCACTATTGCGTTGAACTACCCCATTGTTTCTAGAAGCTTCTCCTCGTGGAAGACCCAGTTGGAGCTGGCTGTGCAACACATTTGGCAGAAAATCATTTTCATCAGATGACAACAGAAGTGCAATGCTATTTGGCTAGCAGCCACACATAAGTAAGTTAGCTTACAATGAAAAACCAAGGTATTTTTTGGCCATCATATTTCTAATGTTTATCATAGAAAGAATGTAGCCAGCTACATTTCCTAAAGTTCTGCTTGAAGTTAATCTTGCATTTGAACTTGCTACCAGAGAAGAACTAGTACCAGAGAAAAGTAGCCTACATTAGGGCTGTTGCGGTGACCGTATTACCGCCACACCGGTGGTCACGAGTCATGAAGGCAGTCAAATTCCATGTGACCGTTTAGTCACGGTAATTAGGCTTCTCCAAGCTCTGATGCTGCTGATGGTTATTTGTAGCCTACCAAACTTGCTAACTGCCTCGTACTCAGCACTCTATTGTCCCTCTAATTACTCTGACATAAATGCGAATGTCTTCGAAAATCTAATCAAACACTTCATGAGAGCCCATAAGCACATGTTGCGCAACATTTCAATAGGCTATGCAATTGCGTGAGAAAACAGAGTGATGGCCTCTACTGAAAAGAGGAGGATCAGCTTTCTATAGGCTAGGCCTACTATATTTATTTTTCAACTTTCCTAATATTAAGCACATTGCCTACCTGGCTGGCATGAAAATAAACCACGGGGAAAAGCATCCTCCATTCGCTATTTAAGTGCATAAATGACATGTATTTTTTCCCGCTGCCCCTGTTTCGATACAGGTGCATGATAATGGTCCATTCTAAATCAAAACAAATGTCACACATATATAATTTAGTATATGTAAAGACAAGATTAAATCAACAATAGCCTAATGGGTGACAATATTAGCCTATCACTTGTGAATGATATATTATCACTTGTGAATAAAGTCCAGCATAAGAAACAATGCTTTTTTTTGCGACTTTTTCGAATCATAGTCGAACACCTCACGTAGCCTAGCCTATAGGCCTATATGTTTTAACAAGGTTTGTATCACAACTAAAGTGGCCAAAAATGTATGCACATTAATCCACTTTACAACGGGTGTAGAGCCTAACTCCTCAAATCAAATCAAATGACTGGCAAACATAAGCAGCTTGTGAGTTTCAAGTTTGGGGAACATAATTTCCACCATAAAAATGCACCTTTATAATAAAAGCATTACATGCATAATTGCATTTGCGGTCACTTTTGATAATGGTGTTTTCCGCTAATGGAACATTCCCGCTTATAGCCTACTTCCATGTGCGCATTGCTGCGCTTATAATGTGAAGAAGTAGCCTAATAGTTTATCAACATTTTAAGCTAAACGTTCTGATCTGTTGCGTCAGCCACATTGCGTAAAAAATGTTTTTTGATGATAGTGGTTGTATTAATTTGGGTTCTATCGCATCCCACAACTGTCCTAGACTAGGTCGACCTTTGTACTATGGGGGCTAGTAGATTGACATAGGCTAGTGCTTTTGCTGTTGGTTAGGCCTACTCATCTTGTTGACTGACGAAAAGTAAATGTGGACAGTTCTTCCAATATCTTCAATATGCACCTAGAAATTGGATAAGGAAGCGCACAGTTGCATCCCCAATGTGTCTGTCTTCACTTGTAGCCTGTGAGATAGACCCGATCACGTGATGGAGTGTGCAGAACTCGGCAAGAAGGGCACAACGGCCACTGGCCGCAAAAGGCATGGATTTTTTTAGGGTGCATTACGGACACACAAAGGGGATGCCACCGTGAAATTCTAGGTATTATCAAGTGCTTGTCAAATTGTGAATGAGTGACTGATGTAGTGTATACGGCCTTATGCAAAAAACAAAGCAGAGCTCATGCCTTTCAAGCGACTTTTTTCAAATCATCATTAGAGTCGCATCATGCAGCCTTACAATGTATTAAAATCAAAACATATAGCTCAATGTTTGTAGAACAACTAAAGTTACATTAATAACTCTAAATTAAGCATATAGGAATATCTATTTCTTTGTTAACCGCTCAACACAGAATAGCAGCATGTGCGCACTCCCTCAAATCGTTTGGAGAAAATATCCTTTCTATTTTACTCAGCTTTGTTCAATTGTATTCTTGATACTATAAAATAATGCTATGGAATTCTAAGCAAATCTTGTCTGCTAAATGAACTAGTGTAGCCCACAGCCATTTGGCATAGCCAGATCAGGACAACTCAGAGTATGCTATTCTGTTCTTCTGAAATAGACTACATTTTCTTCATATCATGCTTCTTTAGACCTGTCTAAAATAAATAATGGATTTATTGTGAAGGTATAGGCTATATTACATGGATTTACTAGACTTTTTTAAATGTAGATGTTCCAAAGGTCAGCACCAGTGGCTTGTAGGCTATATGTGGAAGCCAGGAGATGCTAAATGTGTTTATGTTAATTAATGGTCAATTACCGTGAGACCGACAGTTATTTGCTTGACAATCACCGGCTGATGAAATTTCGTGACCGCCACAGCCCTAGCCTACATCAGTCAGAACGCTGTCTGGTGATCCAATGACGAGAGCAAAGATATTTCATCCGAGTGGAGAAGTGCAACTGAAGCACGAAATGAGTCCTTTTACATTCATGATTTGGAGCGAACACTGACTGAAGCCAAGCAGAATTTACAATAAGAAGCATTTTAAAATCTGCGTATATTTGTTCTGTGTTTTATCTTTCCTTTTCTGTGTGAAAAATGGAGAATCTTGCGTTCACGATACCCCTGGTTGTGTGTGTAGCAGGGGGCCTTACCTGTTCGGTCAGCAGCACTGACACGTTGCTGTATTTACAGTTGGTCTCGGAGCCCAGGGTGGCCAGACGGAGCAGGAAGAGGATGAGGGAGGAGCCCCACACCATGAGCTCCCAGTTGGTCTCAGAGTCCAGGAATGTGTGGGGACTGTTCAGGAGCTGGCAGTTAGAGATAGAAAATGAGTACTCATGATCTTAAATCTATTCTGTTTGTACAGGTTGGAGCTTAACAAATGCACATTCAGTCTTACAACAGGTATTTTGGATGGTAAATCATGGTATGTTTATTTGAATACTGTGTATTTATCAAACAAAGTACACTCTTTTTATCGATATGTCTCACCTGTGTACACAAGATGAAGGCGATGGAGAGGGCCAGGAGGAAGATGGAGGAGACGATGACATCAACGGAACGCTGGGGCCCACGTCTCTGTGGTGAATAGGAAATAATATTAGGGGACATTTCAATGAGGGCAGGACCTTCATCACCCCCTAGTGGCAAAACCATACACTGAAGTATACCAACAAAAAGGCATTCGAGTAGTGAGAGGAACTCAGACCTTGAGGAAGGAGCGGAGCGACAGCCACATCTTAATATTCTGCACATTCTTCAGCCTGAAGTGGGGGATTTCCGACTTCTTGGCCTTTCGTGCTGATGTGATGTGGTTGAAGAGTTTGGCGAAAACAAGCCTCTGTTGAAAGAGAAACATGCAACATTTCCAACATGTTCGTTATGTAGTAGTTTGTCTACAACAGTGGGACTAACATGCTGACCTGTTTGTAGGTCCTCTCTGCCACACACATCATGAAGAAAAAGAGTCCTGTGAGGCAGAGCCTCTCCACGGTGGTGATGAAGAGGAAGGCGTAGGTCTGGGCGTCGGGCGGCCCCACCGCCATGACACCCAGCTCTGCCAGGGACAGGGAGCTCAGGCGTGTCATGTCCAGCCGCTGTGCCAGGCGGAAGCCAAAGGGAAGCAGCACCAGTGTGGCAGTGACCAACCCCCCCAGGGCTAGGTAACCCATGCCCTGCTCCACCACCTTCACCTACACAGGAGATATCACCTCTGTTAGGAGGACAGAGTTATGGGGCACAGAGTACACAGCCCTAATGGTGTTTCTATAAATAGAAACAGTCAGAAACCCATTCCAGCCCTAAAGCATTATAGACCAGCATTCACTCTGTATTGAATGTGTGTTAATTGTACCAAAATGGCATCAGTGAGTGTAATGAAGTGGTCATAGGAGGTGTACCCGTGTGAGGATGATCCCACTGATCTCCAGTACTGACATGTCTGCTTTCTTGCACTCCCCCTGCTCCCAGATGATGGCACTGACCCGGTCTCTGGATGGGTGGCACGCCTGCAGCCACGATAGTTGGCCCTGTCAGGAGAGAAAGCTGGTGTGCTGATATACTAACCCTTTTTGGGGTTACATATTAGGTGACAGGGTATATGTGTGGTGTAGCTAAAAGGAACTGTGATTAAAGTGAGTCCTTGTGGACAGACCCACCTGCTGCAGGTTCTCATCATCACTGCTGAGAGTGGTGGATGGGGGGAGGGTCAGGCCCGGGCAGTACCGCCCCTCCCCCTCACTGTCACTGCTGCCAGTGGAAGCAGAGTCTGGCCCCTGAAGAAGATCCTCCCACATCGTGTCATCTGTGTCAGAGGCCGGGTGCGAGCCCTCGGACCTCAGGTGCTCCACTTGACGAGGGTTTACCTTAGTGGCCTTGGTGCCTCCACTACTTTCCTCCTGTGCAAATAATAGGACTGGTCAAACTAAATGTCCACCTTTCACTCTGGCTACAATGTGCAGGACTCACTGTCTTAGGGTTTACCTGAGGTGGTGAGGGGTTTGAGAAGGAGTGAAGGTGTCTCTTCCTGATGACAGAGGCAGGTGTCGGTCCAGCTACACCAGTGGGTGGTTTTGCTTCCTTATCATCTTCCTCCTCCTCTTCTTCACTGGAAAGCTCATCAGAGGCCCCAAAGCCTGACTTTCTCTGATTGGTCAGGAACAACATCACAAACAGCAATATAATTAGCTGGATAAACAGCAACACCACAAAGGAAACAAATAAATGTTGATTCACACAGACATAAAAAAAAAGGAAAAACTGCAACTCTGTTAATGACTGCTTGACTCACAAACAATCATTGTTTTATGCTCAGGTAGAGGATCTGATCCTTGTTTGTATGGCCTTACCCTTCTCTCCTCTGATCTGTACAACCTCTGGTTTTCCTCCAGCTGCAGCTCAGTGTCCCTGTTGTTCCCCTGTCCCTCTGTCCTCTTCAATCCTCTACCCTTCCTTGGCCTGAATGACGGGTGAGAAAATAAGGGAACATGTTATACAGTGTGAGAGCAGTTTGCGTTTGAGTGTATAAAAGGGTGCGTATGAACAGCATGTGTGTGAGCACCATGTTTGTGAGCAGCGTGTGTGTGAACAGTGTGTGTGTGAGCAGTGTGTGTTACTGGCAATAAGAACCCTACCTCCTCCTGCGTGCAGGGCTGGTGCCGCTGCTGCTGACAGGGCTGACTGAAGGGCTCCGGTTGGACTCAGTGGACACTATCTGGCAGTGCACTGTCCCCAGCAATAACATCAGACACATTGGCCCAAACTGCTCACTAGCACTGGCTGCAGGAACCTCCACGTACAACAATGCTGCTGCCACTACAGAGAGAAAGCTATTAATACACTATATAGGGGACTGAGAGTTACAGACCCATTTAGGTTTAATGAAAAATAATATTGGATTCCACAGTAGACACCTGAACCATTCCTAAAGGTGAGATGTGAGTTTACCTTGCATGAAGTAGAGCACCAGGATACAGGTGGAGATGGACCTGGAGGTCACCTGGATCCACCACTGGAAGAAGAAGGGGAAGAGGATCACCCTGACCAGACCCTTACGGGTCAACGCCGTCCATGGACTATCGGGCTTGGCCTTGCCGAATGTAGACCCTGGAATAGGAGAGACACAATCTATAGTGTTGCATGCACCATATCCATCCAATAAGCAAATAGTGCAAATAAGCATAGATATAACACCTTGTAATAAATGGATATTCACCTCTTACTAAGTCAACATCAATGAGGTCTGGCTTGATATGACCGGACCTCTTTGGTTTACGGTCAATGCCCTGTGTGGGAGACAGTTATCTTTGTAACAAATGCTGATCACATAAGAAATGAATCTAATGGCAGGTGAAATATGAGCATATTAGACCAAACGTCATGAACTTACATTAAGTTCAGCCTGTTCCAGAGATTTCTCCCAGACCTGCTGATCATATGCACCGATCTGTTGACACATGGACACACTTCAGTTTTTATTATATCATGTAGGGGATTTTAGACCCTCATTACATTGTCAGTAAGTGCAGCATGTCTTACCTTCTCTTGATACCATGCTATTCTCGCCATTGTCTTATGATTGTGGTGAACACTCAGTGTCAGGTCATTTCACAGGGGACACAGGCACAGATAAGATCTGGCTGCAACCCAGGCTTGTGTAACAACAAAACAAAGGAGAGAACATTAGAGATTAAGCAAAAACAATGCCATTGTGGAGTACAATGGGCATTTCCACAAAACATGTTCGCTCAATACCAGAAATGATCACTGCTAGCTAACTATAGCTTACTGTTTTTCATTGTGCTGCTTGTACAATTGTTATCCACAATACAAAAAATAACTACACAGAAATTCAACTGATTTTAACTTACCCCAAAGGATAATGTGGTTGAAGATAGGTGATAGAATTGTTCAACTGTGTTCAGGTGAAACTCTGTACTAGTGATCATTCTAAAAACATTGAAGACCAGTCAGTAAAACCATCATCCAGGAGCAGTATCATCAAGTGGGATGTCGCAGTGTGGATTGCAAACAAGCTCTGCCTTGCCATCATTGATGCAACTTCGGCTATACTTTTAAACTCGTAAAAAACACGTTTGAACTTGCCACTATTCAAAATAGGTAAACAGATTCGTGGCACATCTAGATAATCTAGATTAGAAATAAGTAACGTTAGCTAGCTAGCTAGCTAGCTAGCTACCATTAAACAAAGACAGTATCTCGCCAGCTCTTCTTGAGCCCAGGAGGAGTGGCGCGCGGCTCGACGACGTAAACTAGCCAATTAACGTGAGCAGCATCTCGCCTGTAGGAATTGCAATGACTTACTAGCTATTTTATCACAGTTATCAAAACGATTTTCCCAATGCAAACTTCGTTATCAGTTGTATTTCAAGTCGAATTCGCAGGAATGCACACCGACACAACTGTTTTTAGGCTCTTGCACTTCCTTTTTCCGGGTTGATCGGCGCTTGCTTGTTTGTTGACATAACTGTCAGAACTGTCAAATCTGTGCAGCCAGCGGCTGCGCGTGTGGCCTGTGGAAACGCCACATTCCAATGGAAATCCTGTGACAGCTAGAGCGTACTCCAGAATAAAAATCTATGCATATAGAATATAGTAAAAGTAAATAGCTACATAGAACAGAATAGAAAATCATTTTTTATTATTTTTTGTAAACATTATGTTCATTTCCATAGCATTTCGTATAGCTATTTTTTTCATTTTCTTTTTACAGTTGGACTACATTATTGTATTGTAGGCTACTGTATTTGCCGTCTATCTTCACAACTCCTGCTTCTCCAATAGAATGATAATATAGTTTCGAACCTCAGGTCAGACTAGTTCAATCTAAAATCCTGAAAACTGCAAATGATTTACACAAATAAATAAAAGGCCTATAACAAGTAGGCTACATAGGCATAATTACGTAAAATAAATCACAAGACCATCCATGAGGTATTAATAGCCCCAGAAAAAATATTTTTTTCCCCAGAGTTTTGGTAACATTTTACATCTTGTCATTGGAGTCCTGGGTGTCGACTGATGGCTGCTCTTGGTCGGCTGCAGCACACACCAACTTACTCTTGACCTTCTTATTGGAGCTGATGATGAAAAAGGGGCTGAAAGAGGCATAACAGGAGGAGAAGAAGACCCTCATGTCAGCCACCACTGGAGACACCTTAGCTACCGTCAGCATGTAAATCCAGATGATATTGTCTATGCCGAAGAATACAACATACAGCACCACCAGGGTGACCACTGTCTTGGCTGCCCTAGTCTCAGCTCCTCCACCCTGGGATGATCGTCGGATGCTTCTCACCTGGCGGCTGTGACGGTGGAGGAGGAGAAGGATGTAGCCGCTGGACCACAACATGAGCCCCACAAAGGCAAAGTCCCGTGTAGAGACTGCCACTCCATTGATCTTGTAGGACAGCATGTCCCTGAAGTCCACATGGCAGAAGCCCAGGTTGAGGGTGAAGGCAGGCACAGTGCCGTTGCGTGGGGCAATAGAGAAAAATGGAGCTGCGATGCATACAGCCATGTTGAGGAGCCACAGCCCTGCGATGGTGGGCACGATGAGGCTGGGAAGCCGGGCCTTAAGCCTGGACAAACAGGGTCCACCTGCAGGGGCGATGGTCACTGCCTGGAACACACTGAGCATACAGGTGATGCACACAGACAGAGCCCGGGAGATGCGGTAGGAGTAGATGACCACCTTGCAGCCCGGGTCATTCAGCAGGTCATGCAGGCCAAACACAGTCATGGTCTGGGGGACGCAGCGGGTGAGGAGCAGCATCAGGTCAACGAAGGCTAGGTGGCAGAGAATTATGTCCACAGGCTGGAGTCGGCGCTCAGAGCAGACGACCTGGGTGTAGGCCAGCAGCACCAGAGTGTTCCCCAGGATCCCTAACCCTGTTTGCAACAGGAAGGACACCCCTTTGATGGTGACACAGAGATCCAACATGATACCTAACTTGGGTACCACACTGAAGAATAGAGACAGAAAATGAAGTTTGTTAAACAGACTTATGAATACACCAACTGTGAACAAATGTTACTTATTGCACTCTCTATTAGACAAGGATTGCGGAAAGCATATTATTACCTGCAATTATTGATAAAGAAACAAGAACACAGTATTGGGCATTCAGTGTGGTTAATTTCCCCTGCAATTCCAATATATAGCATGTTGTAGTCTGTGGGGATTATTAGGGGACAACATTAGAACACTCACCCCACCCCTCCTAAAGATGTAAGAATCGCTACAATATGTAAACAAGAATAAGAACAACAGTTTTTTTTATTCAGATGGCAGCCATCAATGGCCATATTCTATTGGAACTTCAATTAAAGAAAAAAAAGTCATAATTTGGCTAAACTCTGGAAACAGTCATGTTTTAGGATGGCCCTGTCAAGGGGTAAGATTCAGTATTAGTGTTCCCATACCCCAGCAGAGGTTTTTGTTATTGTTGATGTAAAAGCAGTTTGATTAAGCTATTAGGAAGTAATTTAGAGGTTTTAACATGCACAGCTGGCCCCTTACACTGCTCTCCTCTATTCTCTCCTGTCCTGGGAGTATGTCACCTAAGCACACAGCAGCACAGGTCATTATCCAGCAATAACATATGTCTGGTCTAATTGGGAGCACTGGGAGAGTAACCTTCTATTCTGATGTTCTATTCTCTATTCTTAACACTGCGTTGTTCACCTATACTCTTAGAAAAAGGGTTCCAAAAGGGTTCTTTGCAGAGGAATAGGGTTCTACCAAGAACCATTTTGATCAGAAGAACCCTTTTTGGAGGAATAGGGTTCTACCTAGAACCTTTAACATCCTAAGAACTGTTTTTGGAAGAAAGGGTTCTTTGATGATTCTTTGGAAGGCAAGCAGGATTCTTTGGAAGGCAAGAAGGGTTCTACATAGAACTATATATAATATTTCCCAGCATGTTCTATTGCAGTGAGATTTCAGAATTGTTAGTGTAATATCTGTGTTTTTGCATTTACATTGGGATTGGTTAATACATTTTATGCTACACAAAGATAAATAACATACAGTTTTCTAAACTAATCCAATCTGTTGGATTTATTGCACCCGTTACTGAGCTGGTTGTTCCAGGTTAGATGATTGAGGTAATCTCAGTATTCAATATTCCCTACCCTGGCAGTCATACTGAATGCAGGTTGAGGGTGATTAACAATTCCACTTGTTGGATATCCTAACTCTGGCTGGATTCCAATAGGAAATACACATCACTTTGCAAGCCAGCATAATGTGACTTGCAGGCCTGATGTGGCCTGTAAACCAGGAGATTCCTAACACCACTGTGTTAGGGTATAACTAGGCCCTCAAAGAAAGGCCTTATGATATACAGTATGTCATGTATTGCCATAGATAATAACATTTAAAGGCTAATAAGGCTGGTGGAACTGTTCATAGAGGGTTCTAGGAAGAGCCACATACAGGGGGTTCTTTGAAGAACCCTACATAGAGGGTTCTAGATAGAACCCTCTGCAAAGGGTTCTACCCAGCACCAAAAAGGGTTCACCTATAGGGACAAACCGAAGACCCCTGTATGGTTCTACTTAGCATCTTTTTTTCGAAGAGTTTTCCAAAACAATCATCCTGTTCCACCAATACTCTTCTGCACCATACAATCCAGACAGTGAACATTTGTAATACAGTGTTGCTCCATTCTCAAAATTTGAATGTGTAATTTAGACTGCACAGCCTTTTGACTAATAGTCAAACTTAGAAGAAAGTCAACCAATACTGAAGGATCCTTGATAAAGGCTAAGGTGACGTTTGAATTTAATTTGCTAAACGCATCCTGGAAGCACTCTCTGGGGTACATCATGTAAAGGTGTTATTTCCCCATGTGTGTATCAAAATGTTTATATGAGTACAGGACTAATTAGAGAGCAAGCTCATGCATGTTCTTCTATGGGGATTCGATCATGTGTTCCAAGTCAGTGAGCAGAGGGTTTTTAATGTGTTTCCTCCAAAGACCAGACCTGTCCCCCCCTCCCTTCTAATTACTTTATTGATGTATTATTCATTGCAATGCCTCAAAGAGGTTGTCAAAAACTACAGACGACTGTTGAAAATCTCTAAAAGCTTCTCTGTTCACCAAGTTATTTACTCTCCTGTCCTATTTCTCCTCCCACCCTACTTTTCGTATCCCCATCTCTCTCTGTGGGAGACATTATGTCTTATTAAAGACTAATGAGGAGGGGTAGAGGTGTACACTACTATGTATACACTCCTTGGAGTGGGATCCACTTACAGGAAGATATATTTTTTATTCAATTCTAATGTGTTTTTATGTCGCATGGTGCCTTGCTTCAGCAGCACTTTCATCTCTGACAGAGTGACAGTGAGGCGGTCCACATCAATGACATCAAACAGGCTCTTTGTCTCACTTGTTACGCATTTCATTACAAGCATCAATCTGAAAGTAAAACAAACACGGTGCTCATATATTATTTTTCAGTTTGGTGTAAATATTTTACTCCTAAGTCAGAACTTTTTTAATAGAGTACCACAGTATGAGTCATAATACCCATAAAACCTAGTGGTCAAACAAGGAAATGGTTCTAATGGTTTTTCCGCCATTCATTTTTCAAAAGGGGATTTTAGAAACACTTAAAATGAGGCCTGTGTTTTGTGTAGGCTTACCCTGGCGTGACGTTTTGATAGCCATGTAAATCTCTCTAGGACAAGGTGACTTTTATCAATATATTCGCCTGTATTTACCCCCCCCAAAATGAAATGCTAATTAGCTGCTAATGTGGCTATCATAAAGAACTACAAATGCCATGGTGATCTGGACGAGACTGCCGTATCGAGGCAAAGGTAAGAATCTCTAAATTAACTATGTAATGTTAGCCAAAATTAGTAATGAATAAATTGGCTACATTTCTTGGCAATTCTGTGAACTGTCTTGTGCAAGTTTAAAATTTACACAATACCTGTTAGCAATACCATTTCCAAATCTGAGAGTAAATAGAGACGAATATACTGATGAAAGTCACCTTGTCCGAGAGAGATTGAACGTTTATCAAAACGTCACACCAGGGTAAGCCTACACGAAACAGCCCTTATTTTAAGTGTTTCTAAAATTCCCTATGGGAAAAATGAATGGTGGAAAAACGATTGGAACCATTTCCCTGTTTGACCGCTAGGTTTTATGTGTATTATGACACCTCCACCATGCGGCTCTCTGGCAAAAATTATACACTTATCTATCTTGTCACATCTTTCTCCATAGGGGGGCACTGTAGCCTTGTTGTTAGTCTTTACCTGGACCATAGCAGAAAGCAATTCAAAGGAACCATAGAAATAGAGCAGTAGACCTAGTCTATGATAATTGAAAGTGACAGGTCTGGCTGGGAATGCATTGAGCATTAGACATAGGGTTTTGTCCCCATTCAGATACTTCCTGAGACCTACAGTATATTTATATTCTGGCTGACTGTCCTCAGTACTGATCATATGTTTTGGTGCCATATGGCCACAGCTGGAACAGATGCAGTCATCTGTATTGATATCAGGTAATTGGAGGGAGACTGAAAAGCAGCCTAAAGTCAGTGGAGCATGCTGATCACTCCCTACAGTTACTGAACCACTCTAAGAGTATAAGAACACAAGGAAACTCACTAGTCATGGGGACTTTGGTCTGGATTACAAACAGATTTGTGATCAACAGACTCCAACTGCATCATAAAGCATACCCCTCAGGTAAGAGAACTGATGAATGCAATGGCCTTCTGAGATTATTGAATATATTGACAAATACTGATAGGCCTATGACATATATTTTCATATCCTTCATCCCTGCAGCCATGGAATCAGAGGAGGTGGTCCGGGGAATGCTGTACCTGTTCCTCACTGTGGTTGGCGTTCCGGGAAACACTGCTGTCATCGTGGCATTCCTCCTGGCACTGTACCAGGAGCATCAGCTTGTTCCTGCTGACGCCATCGTGCTGCACCTGGCTTGTGCCAACCTGCTAGTGGTGGGTGTGCGCTGCCTGCTGGAGACCCTGGCCACCTTCCGTCTGGCCAACGTCTTCGGGGACACGGGCTGCCAGGGGGTGATCTTTGTCTACCGTACGTCTCGCTCCCTCTCCATCTGGCTCACCTTTGTGCTGAGTGCCTACCAGTGCCTGAGCATCGCTCCTCCCGGCTCCAGCTGGGCCTCCGTCCGTGTCCTGGTGGCTCGCTACCTGGCAGTGATCTTCCTAACCCTTTGGGTCATCAACACCTCCATGAGCTCGTCAGCCATAGCCTTCTCCCTGGGCTCCCGGAATGACTCAGTCCTCATGCAGCACAGCATTAATGTTCAGTTCTGCTATGTTCGCTTTCCTACTGCTCTGTCCACACAGGTGAACGGGGCTGTCCAGGTAGGGAGGGACGTGGTACCTATGGCCCTGATGACCCTGGCCAGTCTGGTCATCCTTGTGTTCCTGTACCGCCACAGCCAGCAGGTGAAGGGACTCCGCTCTGGGGCTAGCGGTGGGGCAGAGCGGCGGGCAGCTAAGGCTGTAGTGGCCTTGGTGACCCTGTATGTGCTCCTCTATGGGGTGGATAATGGACTGTGGGTGTACACCCTCACCGTGAGGAAGACCATGAGCTCCTCACTGATCTCAGACCTGCGCATATTCTTCTCGTCGCTGTATGCAGCGCTTAGCCCCCTGGTGATCATAGCCACCAACAGGAAGGTGAACAGCAGGCTGAGGTGTGTGGTGCAGGCGAGGCCCATTCAGGACAAAGCCACTACACTATCTACTGTGTGAGTTAGGGACCTTATTGTAGTCAGATATGGTTACAAAGATGAGGAATGCTGATTATAAATGAATTCTATTGCTATTAGAATATGGAGTAGAAAACATATAGAGCTAACATTGACATTGTTAAAGGCGTGGCAAAAGTATATTGAACTCTTGCACTCAAATCTTTTAAGAAGATTTTTCTTCTGTTTAATATTCTTCAGTATATAAAGTTAATGTTTGAGCTGTTTTGATTATTATGTGGAAAAGTTGGTGGCAAGCTTGGATTTACGGAACTCAAAGGTCATGAAACCAATATATTGCTACAAATGTGCCTAGAACGTGCCTAGAAATAAAAAAAAAGCAGCATTGCAAGCAGTGTTTGATCCTTTTCTGTCAATGTCCTATCAGTGAAATTGCCATGATATTAATCATTCCAGATTTGTCCTGTTGTCGCTTTGTTTGTTCATTCATTATGCTCCATCTTTAATTGGGTGGAAACATTATAACTGGATGACTAACAGCACACTATAGCTTTCATTGTAATTCATGCTTTGAATAAGATCTGTGAAATGTCACACTGCTAATGAAGGTAGTTAATTGCCCCACAGAGACCCAGGTACAGTCTCATGGGAAAACCAACTCTCTTTAGAACAAGAAAGATTCACTTCATGTGAAAGGGATGGTTTTCAATTATAGGCCAGATAATAAAGATGAGACTACTAAGATAATAGTATCTGATTGGTTGATATTATAAATGTAGACATTTCCATCAACTTAGATGTTAGATTAAGTTGCATGAGCTAAATTGTACCCTTGATTGACTGACTCGCTAGGGGTGATATTTTCCATTTGCATGTAGTTATATTCTACTTCAGGAAAGCAAGGGCTGAGTAAAATGGACTAGGAGGGGTGGGGTTAGGGGTGTCTGAATGACAACTCATGATTTCAAAGCCTAATGATTTATGTACAAAGAATGAGTCATGAGTCATCATATCGCAATTACCACAAACCTTTTAAGTATTCTTTATAAGGGCTTTGAATTGTGTATAACCTGGCCACATATATTTAAATTTTGAGTGTTAGATGCAACTTGTTTTTTAGATGCATTTATATCAGTAGAGGTACTGTATGGCAGGTCACAAAAACTGCCATGAATGTAGAATGTTAATGAGCAAGATTCTGACCTTGCCCACCATGTTCGTGTAGAGATTGCAACTGTGTCATACACCAACCGATAAACACAAACATTCCTTAAATCTAATGCAGGAAGTAACAGGTTATTCATGTTTGCACCTCTCTGTCAGGCTTTTACTGAACTATGTAAAAAAATATTATATCATGTTTCTGTCATAATGCTGTATCGTAATCTGTAGCAGCATACAATGCAGTACAATGCTCAAAACTATTTTCCGAACAGGGCTAGATCTTGTTCGGAAATTCAGCTAAGTTACTGATTTGAGTCAAGATTCACAGAGTAAAGAATCCAACTCTCCAAATGTTTTCTGTTGATGATAAACTCCATGTTTCTTACTCTTCATACCACTGAAATCTGATTGGTTCATGACACAGACTCCGGTGGAATGAAGGATAAAATGCATGGATAATTCCAGTCAGCCTATGGGTCTTTTCCTTCATTCGCCCCAATTCATAGCGGAGTACTCCTTGGATTCTTGTCAGAAAACAAATCACAAAATTAGTCAAAATGGAACATGAAACACTGAGGAAACTCTGAGGAGAGAAGAATTACATACAGTTCACTCCATGTGTCTGTGTATTGTGCGTGGGCGCCTGTGTAGGTGTGCCAGCCTCTCCCTGCACAAGATGCAACCTGCTCCTGTTCTGTTCCATTCCTTCAGTGTGTTCCAGGCCCTGGTGAATGCCTTAGCCCTGTTAGACATATGCAGAGGCGGGGCTGAAGCCTCTGTGGCCCAGAATCACATTGTTTTGTATGTAATCCTGGACTTGGAAAATTATTTTTAGTTTTGCAATACTGAGTAGAAAATGAGATTTCAATATTGTGACTGCTACCTATCAATCAAAGGGTTGAAGGTCTGGATCACTGCATACCCTCTTTTTACATCGATACTGGAACTCTCAAATCTGACTCACCTTACTGGAGATTGACTTTTCAACTCTTGGGTCTCGTTTGATCCATACCTAAAAACAAAACAAAACACAACACAAATATGAAACATCAAACATCAAGCAACAGTTTCATCAAAAGATTTTCACAAATATTTGAGAACTTATTTCTGAGTAATCATTGAAGGTAAACAAAAAGTAAAGATGTCTCCGAAAGGTTTCTATACATTTCATTTGAAAGATAAATTAAATGAAGTAGTCCAGATCAATCTTTTTTCTGAAGTGCCTGATGTCAGTCTCACTGTCTTTTTACCTGCCCTAAGTAGAGGCATTTTAGCTTACAGCATGGACCAATGGCATTGCAGCAAAAAGAGCATGCCTTTCCCCCTCTATCTTAAAGGGAAACTTCGGGATTTTGGCAATGAAGTCCTTTATTTACTTCCCCAGAGTCAAATGAACTCAAGGTTACCATTTGTATGTCTCTGCGTACAGTTTGAAGGAAGTTGCTAACTAGTGTTAGCGCAATTGCTAACTAACGTTAGCACAACGACTGGAAGTCTATTGGAACAGTTGTTCCTGTAGACTTCCAGCCATTGCGCTAACGCTAGTTAGCATTGACTCATTAATCTACTTATAACTTCCTTCATATTGAAAGCAGACATAAAAATGGTATCAATGGTATTCATTGCCAAAATCCCGAAGTATCCCTTTAATACAGGTCAACACCCTAATATAGCCCTAGTGGCTAAATTCTGAATGACAGAACAAAACTTATCCCCCTCCCTTGAGAAACAAATTATCCCACCAACAAACACCCAACATTATTCAGCAGTATTGTTCCACATCTATTTTCACAATTTAGCATAAGAAATGATCATGAAACATTATCATACTCAAAGCATAAACCATCCTAAACTGTTGAAATGGATAGACCATTTTGGCTTTATTCTATTATTATTATAGGTCAACACAGTAGTATGTTTAATAGCTTTGTCTTTGGCTGTCTATGCTTGACAACAATCTATAGATGTGAGTTGTGCATCCTGAGGCAGAAATTCTATGGAAATGTGGGATATCATCAACCCACCTTCCTCCCAATCCTCCCCCTCCTCCCCTTCCTTACCTTCTCACCAGAGTGGAGTCTGTTTGGACATGTTGGCCAAGGAATTTGCTCGCTTTCTGGGTGACTGCAACTATGGGAGAGAACATGGAGATAAAAAGGAAACTTAATGCATGAAACCTGTATGCAAAAGAACAGTATTTTTATAGTCACAGGTAGCCCCCGGAATAATGCAAAAACAGTTGTGTATGATAAAAGAAAAACACCATATATTGTACTGTCCATGAGTGATGTTATGCTATGACATTACTTGTGAATAACATTTATGATTAAGATATTGCAGTTGACAAGTTGTGAGGGCAATATGTTATTAAGACTTCCTGTATAAAACAGGTATAATGTATGTTAAACAGAACAGAAAAGCTATTTCCACTTCCCTAGTTCCAGAGGGAGAGGAGAGGTCACTGTTTCAACATGCCTGGAATTCTACAGTGCAGGAAAGGAGTAGCACCTGTATATTCTGCTCCATGCCTGAATGAGAACATTTGTAATTCTGTGATACCAGATCTCATATCAACATGAATGTGTTCTGATGTATTTTGACTTCCTACCCTGTTTAAATGTATTCTATAGTCCTGAATAACGCATTGCGGTCTATCATGCAGGATTCTTTAAACAATAGTGAGATTGACAAATGTCTTCATGTTCAGCCTAGAAACATGATTCAGTTTGTGATTAGAGTACACATGTGAAGACAAAGGTTGCACTCAGTGGAAAGAGAACCGGACACTCTGAGAGGAGCAGAATGACACACTATGAGCAGTAGAACACTGTTTGTTTGTACAACTATGTGATGAGAGCATATTACTGTGATCCAGTTGAGGAGATTAAATGTCAGAGGAGCCCCTTGGGGAAGCAGGCCACATAGTAGACAGGGGTATGGAGAGTTACAGGAGCCCCCTGAAGGCCCGGGGCCAGCCACAGTCGCTGCTAGAGTCTCCTTCCAACCTACACTTTCAGGTAAGATATGTGTTGCTGTGTCTGGACATGCACAACATTCAAGGCTGGCTGCAATCTCCCTGTCACGGATTCTGCCGAGACTGCTCCTCCTCCTGGTTCGGGCAGGCTTCGGCGTTCGCCGTCCCCGGAGTACTAGCTGCCACCGCTCTATGTTTCTTGGTGTGATTGCTTTCGTCTGTCTTTTACACCTGTGTCCATTTGTGTGTTGATTACTTGTCCTATAAGTTCCTTGTTTTGCTTAGGCTAGATTGTGTGTTGTTTTTTGCCTGTCCGTTGTGCTGCGTGTTTTGTTCCTGTTTTCGTGTCATTTTGTTTTACGCACAGTTTGCGTATTTACTCGCCTCTGTTTTTTGTTGAGGCCGTTCTCTGTATTTTGCCATTTGGATTACTTCAGTAAACTTTGTTGGACTAGCTTCGGTGTCCTACGCCTGACTTCCACACACCATACACCTCAGCCCTTGACAGAACAACACACCTTTTTATGGAGTCAGCAGGAGCAGTGGCGGCACCCAAGTCGCTGGAGGATCGGATCAGCGATCAAGACACCATGATCCGGCAACTTGGGGCCGCCATGAACGAGGTGTCCAACACTCTGCGCCGGTTGGTGACTGGAGAGGTGCCCACGCCTTCTCACACCATCCCATCACCAACGGCCAGTCCTCCTCTCTCAGCACCGGAACCCAGTGGCATACGGCTCTCGCTCCCGAGGGCATATGACGGTTCTGCAGCCGGGTGTCAGGGGTTCCTCCTGCAGGTGGAACTTTACCTGGCTACCATACACCCAGCGCCCTCGGGGTACGAGAGCGTCTCCGCCCTCATCTCCTGTCTATCCGGCAAGGCGTTGGAGTGGGCCAACGCCGAATGGAGGGGAATAGACGCCGCTACCATCACCTACGCGGAGTTCTCCCGCCGCTTCAGGGCTGTCTTCGATCACCCACCTGAGGGGAAGGCGGCGGGGGAGCGTCTGTTCCACCTCCGACAGGGGAAGAGGAGCGCACAGGAGTTCGCCCTGGAGTTCCGGACTCTAGCGGCGGATGCGGGGTGGAATGAGAGGGCCCTCATCGACCATTACCGGTGTAGTCTACGAGAGGACGTTCGTCGTGAGCTGGCCTGCAGGGACACCAACCTTTCCTTCGACCAGTTGGTAGACATCTCCATCCGTCTAGACACCCTGCTGGCTACCCGCGGACGTCCCGAGTGGGGGTCGTCCATTCCACCCTCCAGCACCTCCGAGCCGGTTCCCATGGAGCTCGGGGGTGCTGGCGCTAGAGAGAGGAGGAGAGAGAACCCGAGGGGGGCCATCCCCTGCACCAACTGTGGCCGTGGAGGACACACCGCGGCCAGGTGCTGGGGAGGGTCGCCTGGGAGAGGGGACAACAGGTCACGCACTGGGGAGTCATTTCAGGTGAGTAGGCGCCCCACTTACCCAGAGCTCTCTGTTGGTCACATGAGTATACCTGTGAGATTTCCACAGGTGGCACCTCATTCCCAGCATAAGGCGCTAGTAGATTCAGGCGCAGCTGGGAATTTTGTTGATCAAGCTTTTTGTTATAAGTTAGGAATTCCCCTTCGGCCGGTAGAAGCCCCCTTTCCTGTTCACGCCCTAGACAGCCGGCCGTTGGGGTCGGGGCTGATCAGAGAAGTCACAGCACCACTTAAGATGACGACGCAGGGGGGTCATGAGGAGACCATTCAGTTTTATCTGATTGACTCTCCTGCGCATCCCGTGGTGCTGGGGCTTCCCTGGTTAAGCACTCATGATCCTACCATTGCGTGGCAACAGAGGGCTCTTATGGAGTGGTCTGCCCAGTGTGTAGGGAGATGTCTAGGTGTTTCCTTAGGGGCGACCTCGGTAGAGAGTCCGAACCAAGTGCCCGCAATGCACATTCCCCCTGAGTATGAGGATCTAGCACTTGTGTTCAGTAAGACGAGGGCTACACGGCTACCACCTCATAGACAGGGGGATTGTGCGATAGATCTCCAAACAGGAGCGGCACTTCCGCGGAGCCGTGTGTATCCACTGTCTCAAGAGGAGACAGCGGCTATGGAAACTTACATAGCCGAGTCATTGGCACAGGGATACATACGGTCCTCTACTTCCCCGGTTTCCTCGAGTTTCTTCTTTGTGAAGAAGAAGGACAGGGGGTTTGCGCCCGTGTATTGACTATCGTAGTCTCAATCAGATCACGGTTAAGTACAGTTACCCTCTTCCGCTGATTGCGACTATGACAGAATCATTACGCGGAGCGCAGTTCTTCACAAAGTTGGATCTCAGGAGCGCGTACAATCTGGTGCGCATTAGGGGGGGGGACGAATGGAAGACCGCATTTAGCACCACCTCGGGTCATTACGAGTATCTCGTCATGCCATACGGGTTAATGAATGCTCCTTCAGTTTTCCAATCCTTTGTTGACGAGATTTTCCGGGACATGCATGGGCAGGGTGTGGTAGTATACATCGACGACATCCTAGTGTACTCTTCCACCCGAGCCGAGCATGTAGCCCTGGTGCGCCGAGTGTTGAGAAGACTGTTGGAGCATGACTTGTATGTCAAGGCAGAGAAATGCCTGTTCTTCCAGGAGTCCGTCTCATTTTTGGGTTACCGGTTGTCCGCGTCTGGTGTGGAGATAGAGGTAGACCGTGTGTCGGCCGTGCGTAATTGGCAAACTCCAACTACTGTCAAAGAGGTGCAGCAGTTCTTGGGTTTTGCTAATTACTACCGGAGGTTTATCCGGGGCTTTGGACAGGTAGCAGCTCCCATTACGTCCTTGCTAAAGGGGGGTCCGGTTCGGTTGCAGTGGTCAGCTGAGGCGGACAGGGCATTTGCCAAACTGAAGAACCTGTTCACCTCGGCCCCGGTGCTGGCGCATCCGGATCCCTCTTTACCATTCCAAGTAGAGGTAGACGCGTCCGAGGCCGGCATTGGGGCAGTCCTGTCACAACGGTCCGGCACGCCACCTAAGCTCCGCCCCTGTGCGTTCTACTCCAAGAAGCTCAGCTCGGCGGAGCGAAACTATGACGTTGGGGACAGGGAGCTGTTAGCTGTAGTCCAGGCCCTAAAGGTGTGGAGGCATTGGCTTGAGGGGGCTCAACACCCTTTCCTCATTCTGACTGATCACCGTAACCTGGAGTACATCAGGGCAGCTAGGGGATTGAACCCTCGTCAGGCTAGGTGGAACATGTTCCTGACCCGGTTTGTTTTTAAGATCACATACATCCCAGGGTCCCAGAACGGTAAGGCAGACGCCCTGTCCCGGCTGTATGACACAGAGGAGAGGTCCATTGAGCCTACTTCCATACTGCCGGAGTCTTGTTTGGTGGCACCGGTGGTGTGGGAGGTCGATGCGGAAATCGAGCGGGCACTGCGTACCGACCCTACTCCCCCCGAGTGTCCTGTGGGGCGGACGTACGTCCCGCTCGAGGTTCGTGATCGCCTGATTTATTGGGCTCATACATCACCCTCCTCTGGACATCCAGGTATTGGCCGGACAGTGCACTGCCTTAGCGTGAAATATTGGTGGCCAACGTTAGCTAGGGATGTGAGGGTTCATGTCTCCTCCTGCTCGGTGTGCGCCCAGTGTAAGGCGCCTAGACATTTGCCCAGGGGTAAGTTACATCCCCTGCCCGTTCCACAACGACCATGGTCCCACCTATCGGTGGATTTTGTGACCGACCTACCCTCCTCCCAGGGGAATACCACCATTTTGGTCGTTGTGGATCGGTTTTCCAAGGCCTGTCGTCTCCTCCCAATGCCGGGTCTCCCTACTGCCCTACAGACCGCTGAGGCCCTATTTACCCATGTGTTCCGGCACTATGGGGTCCCCGAGGATATTGTGTCTGACCGAGGTCCCCAGTTCACCTCCAGAGTTTGGGGGGCGTTCATGGAACGCTTGGGGGTCTCGGTAAGCCTTACCTCGGGGTACCACCCAGAGAGCAATGGGCAGGTTGAACGTGTCAACCAGGATGTGGGTAGGTTTTTGAGGTCCTATTGCCGGGACCGGCCGGAGGAGTGGTCTAGGTTCATCCCCTGGGCAGAGATGGCCCAGAACTCTCTCCGCCACTCCTCCACCAATCTAACACCTTTCCAGTGTGTTTTAGGTTATCAGCCGGTCCTGGCACCATGGCACGAGAGCCAGATCGAGGCCCCTGCGGTGGACGAGTGGATTCGGCGCTCGGAGGAGACGTGGGACGCTGCCCATGTCCATCTGCAGCGTGCCATCCGTCAACAAAAGGCGAGCGCCGATCGCCACCGCAGTGAGGGACCGGTGTACGCACCGGGAGATCGAGTCTGGCTCTCGACTCGAAACCTGCCCCTCCGCCTGCCCTGCCGGAAGCTGGGTCGGCGGTTTGTGGGGCCCTTCAAAGTCCTGAGAAAATTGAACGAGGTGTGTTACAGGTTACAACTACCTATTGAGTACAAAAATATTAACCCCTCGCTCCATGTGTCTCTTCTCAGGCCGGTGGTAGCTGGCCCACTCCAAGAAGATGAGATAGGAGAGACCCCTCCGCCCCCTTTGGACATCGAGGGGGCCCCGGCGTACAGGGTCCGGACCATCTTGGACTCGAGGCGCCGGATGAGTGGTCTCCAGTATCTCGTGGAGTGGGAGGGGTACGGTCCGGAGGAACGGTGCTGGGTGCCCAGGAGGGACATCCTCGATCCATCCCTCCTGACTGAGTTCCACCGTGGGCATCCCACGCGCCCGGGTCCGCGTCCTCCTGGCCGTCCCCGAGGCCGGGGTCGGCGCACGGCTGGAGCCGCGCGTCAAGGGGGGGGTACTGTCACGGATTCTGCCGAGACTGCTCCTCCTCCTGGTTCGGGCAGGCTTCGGCGTTCGCCGTCCCCGGAGTACTAGCTGCGACCGCTCTATGTTTCTTGGTGTGATTGCTTTCGTCTGTCTTTTACACCTGTGTCCATTTGTGTGTTGATTACTTGTCCTATAAGTTCCTTGTTTTGCTTAGGCTAGATTGTGTGTTGTATTTTGCCTGTCCGTTGTGCTGCGTGTTTTGTTCCTGTTTTCGTGTCATTTTGTTTTACGCACAGTTTGCGTATTTACTCGCCTCTGTTTTTTGTTGAGGCCGTTCTCTGTATTTTGCCATTTGGATTACTTCAGTAAACTTTGTTGGACTAGCTTCGGTGTCCTGCGCCTGACTTCCACACACCATACACCTCAGCCCTTGACACTCCCCAGCAACACATTAGATCAGGAGAGAGTGCAGCTTTGAGTTTCACCTGTAGCCAACACATTGCTTAGTGCCCAATATTGTACAAGCTAAGAGAAAATAGGAGGGTAAATCGGGGAAGCAAAGCAGAACCCAATACGAGAGAAGAAGACACTTTGTGACAACTGGTGACAAGCCAAACTGGTATTAGAGTAGATTAACACATCTCACATAAAACATGTGAATTGATTTGGCAGAAAAATATACTTTGATTTGGTGCATCTGTTCCATTGTCGTTAATGTGAAGCAAATTATTTGGAACCGTGAAGTGAAATCAATCAATATCTGGAAGCTGATCTATATACATTAGGGTGTCAGTTTGCAAATATTAATTCCTTTGATGAAAACCAATGAGCCAATCCAGTGCCCTCCCTTGGGGGTGACTATGGCCGTGCTGTGTGCTCCCTGAATACTTAAACCTAGCTCCAAGATTCTAATCTCATTTAATGATTGTGGTTAAGAGCTGAAGGCTGAAGCTGGGGGAGGGTTGATTGTTACTCCTGAGTGACCCTGAGTCTGGCCCTGGTTAGTTGATTTTGGATTAGAATGTCACCTCATCTGTCTTTTGGCAATGACACATAAGAGCCACAGCCTGACAGCACAGTAAAACGTTCAAAATGTAAAACATAGGCAACACAATGTTTCACCATGGCAACAAATTTGGTGATAAGAGATGAATAGTCATTAATACAGTATGTTCTTGAACACAAGTAAAGCTGTTATAGAGGCCAGTTGTACAGAAACAGGTTATACCATACAGTACTAGGTTGTGTTATTGTGGTCCCCTGGCCACCCCTTCTTCTCTTTCAACCCACAGAGGTGGAATTTTCCACATGGGTGCTCCATAGACCACTGTGGAATGTAGACAAGATGGAACATGCTCTCGGAGTGTGCTGCCTCTCCTGAATCCTGCCAGTGAAGTCTTGTGTTGTAGTTTAGTACTTTACACGTGGACATCATCTCTGGTCTCCGGGAGACTCCTTCCCCCAAGGGGTGGTCAATTACTATGAATGTAGGCTACATCTTCTAGTCATTGGTGCTACTGACTCACTGCCCAGAGGGTCTTAATTCGGCTATTAACAGTGATAGATGGTTAGCTCTGCCTTGGAGCAGAACTTGTAAAGTTATACAACATGGGCAGGGCATGTGCTGACATAACAACAACCTTAGAGCTTTCTCTCTCTCTCCCATCCTCTACCACCCATATAGCTAAATGAATTGCTTACATGGCACACAAGAAGAAAAAGAAAAGTACAGAAAGAGTAGACCTTTTAGAAGCAGTAGATTCACAGATTCTGAACTATTTCCCCTAAACAGATTGAAATGTGATCACTGAGCTGCATGTCATGTTGGTGCAGTGGCACAACAAGACCATTCTTGCCAACATTGAACCTTTTACTGCAGTGGGCTAAATCAGGGTCACACAGCGTGCTTCTTGGTAGTCTTAAACAAATCTACTTTGAAACGAAAGTATACACCTCACACACATAGTTATGGGCTTACAAAAAAGAAGACACCTGTACCCTGTTAGATATAGAGTTGAAATGTATTCAATTTTGAGTTAGCATCCCAACATCAGACTTTATATACACTACCAGTCAAAAGTTTGGACACACCTACTCATTCAAGGGTTTTTCTTTATTTGTACTATTTTTTACATTGCAGAATAATAGTGAAGACATGAAAACTATGAAATAACACATATGGAATCATGTAGTAACCAAAAAAGTATACAGAAGATAGCCCTATTTGGTAAAAGACCAAGTCCAGATTATGGCAAGAACAGTTCTAATAAGCAAAGAGAAACAACAGTCCATCATTACTTTAAGACATGAAGGTCAGTCAATACAGAACATTTCAAGAACTTCAAAAGTTTCTTCAAGTGCAGTCGCAAAAACCATCAAGCGCTACGATGAAACTGGCACTCATGAGGACCGCCACAGGAATGGAAGACCCAGAGTTACCTCTGCTGCAGAAGATAAGTTCATTAGAGTTACCAGCCTCAGAAATTGCAGCCCAAATAAATGCTTCACAGACTTCAAGGAACAGACACATCTCAACATCCTGTTCAGAGGAGACTGTGTGAATCAGGCCTTCATGGTCGAATTGCTGCAAAGAAACCACTACTAAAGGACACCAATAAGAAGAAGGGACTTGCTTGGGCCAAGAAACACAAGCAATGGACATTAGACCAGTGGAAATCTGTCCTTTGGTCTGGAGTCCAAATTTGAGATTTTATGTTCCAACCGCTGTGTCTTTGTGAGACGTGGTGTGGGTGAACGGATGATCTCTGCATGTGTATTTCCCACCGTAAAGCATGGAGGAGGATGTGTTATGGTGTGGGGGTGCTTTGCTGGTGACACTGTCTGTGATTTATTTAGAATTCAAGGCACACCTAACCAGCATGGCTACCACAACATTCTGCAGCGATACGCCATCCCATCTGGTTTGGGCTTAGTGGAACTAACATTTGTTTTTCAACAGGACAATGACCCAACACACCTCCAGGCTGTGTAAGGGCTATTTTACCAATAAGGAGAGTGATGGAGTGCTGCATCAGATGACCTGGCCTCCACAATCCCCCCACCTCAATCCAATTGAGATGGTTTGGGACGAGTCAGACCGCAGAGTCAAATAAAAGCAGCCAATAAGTGCTCAGCACATGTGGGAACTCCTTCAAGACTGTTGGAAAAGCATTCCAGGTGAAGCTGGTTGAGAGAATGCCAAGATTGTGCAAAGCTGTCATCAAGGCAAAGGGTGGCTAATATATAAAATATATTTTGATTTGTTTAACACTTTTTTGGTTACTATATGATTCCATATGTGTTATTTCATAGTTTTGATGTCTTCACTATAAAATGTAGAATATAGTAAAAATAAAGAAAAACCTTGGAATGTGTAGGTGTGTCCAAACTTTTGACTGGCACTGTACATCACAGAAGACTGAAATATAACAAAACTGTTTGACATAGCAACACCGGATTTCCGGCGTTTATTTTTTAAACATGTTAATTAATTATGAAATTATGAAAAATATGAATAACATTCCACCCATGAGGCCACTAGGTCATTTGACTGCAGGAAAGGGCTACAACATGAGGCACTAGTATAATTTAATGGTTGTGGTGAGTGTGTTGAAAGGAGTCAGGCGCAGGAGGGTAATCACCGAATACAGAGTTTATTCCTTTACACACAAATGCACTCCAATAGCGATCAATGAAACAGGCATAGGGCAAACAAACATCCCTGGCAATTACACTGTAACGGAATCCAATAATACATAGGCACAGGGGGGAAATCTACCCTGGCAACACAATGTTATGAGTAGCTCCATCGAGCTACATACTCTCACAATTAACAATCACCCACAATGACAAGGGAGCAGAGGGAACACTTATACACGGACTAGTTAGGGGATTAGAACCAGGTGTGTGTGATTGACAAGACAATTGTGATGATGATTGGGGCGGCAGTGGTTAGTACTCCGGTGACGACAAACGCCGAAGCCTGCCCGAACAAGGAGGGGAGGCAGCCTTGGTAGAAGTCGTGACAGTACCCCCCACCCCCCGACGCGCAGCTCCAGCAGCGTGCCGACCCCGGCCTCGGGGACGGCCAGGAGGACGTGGAGCAGGGCGAGCCGGATGGCGACGGTGGAAATCCCGCAACAGGGAGGGATCGAGGATATCCCTCACCGGGACCCAACACCGTTCCTCCGGACCGTACCCCTCCCACTCCACGAGGTACTGAAGGCCCCCGACCCGACACCTCGAATCCAGGATGGCACGGACAGAGTACGCCGGGGCCCCCTCGATGTCCAGAGGAGGGGGAGGAACCTCCCGCACCTCAGACTCCTGGAGCGGACCAACCACCACCGGCCTGAGGAGAGACACATGAAACGAGGGGTTAATACGGTTATCAGGGGGGAGTAACAACCTATACGTAACCTCGTTGATTCTCCTCAGGACTTTGAACGGCCCCACAAACCGTGGGCTCAGCTTCCGGCAGGGCAGGCGGAGGGGCAGATTCCGGGGCGAGAGGCATACCCGATCCCCCGGTACGAAGATAGGGGCCTCACTGCGGTGATGGTCAGCGTTGGCCTTCTGACGACACACAGCGCGCTGGAGGTGAACATGGGCAGCGTCCCACGTCTCTTCCGCACGCCGAAACCAGTCATCCACTGCAGGAGCCTCGGTCTGGCTCTGGTGCCACGGTGCCAGAACCGGTTAGTAAACTAAAACACATTGGAATGGTGTTAGGTTAGTAGTGGAGTGGCGGAGAGAGTTCTGGGCATATTCTGCCCATGGCAAGAACACCGACCACTCCCCCGGCCGGTCCTGGCAGTAGGACTGCAGGAACCTACCCACATCCTGATTTACTTGTTCCACATGCCCATTTGACTCAGGGTGGAACCCAGAGGTCAGACTGACCGAGACCCCCAGACGTTCCATGAACGCCTTCCAAACCTTGGACGTGAACTGGGGACCTCGGTCGACACTATATCCTCTGGCACCCCGTAGTGCCGGAAGACGTGAGTGAACAGGGCCTCCGCAGTCTGCAGGGCCGTGGGGAGACCGGGCAAAGGAAGGAGGCGGCAGGACTTGGAGAAGCGGTCCACAACGACCAGGATGGTGGTGTTACCTTGGGAGAGGGGAAGATCAGTCAGAAAATCAATGCTAAGGTTAGACCATGGTCGTTGTGGAACTGGTAACGGTTGTAGCTTACCCGCTGGGAGGTGCCTAGGTGCCTTACTCTGGGCGCACACCGAGCAGGAGGAGACGTACACCCTCACTTCCTTAGCCAAGGTAGGCCATCAGTAATAATAATAATAATATGCCATTTAGCAGACGCTTTTATCCAAAGCGACTTACAGTCATGCGTGCATACATTATTTTGTGTATGGGTGGTCCCGGGGTTCGAACCCACTACCTTGGCGTTACAAGCGCCGTGCTCTACCAGCTGAGCTACAGAGGACCACACTTTCCTCTCAAGCAGCGCACTGTACGACCGATACCTGGGTGACCAGAGGAGGGTGACGTGTGTGCCCAGAAGATCAGACGATCACAGATAAGAGCAAGCACGTACTGCAGCCCAGCTGGACACTGCGGTGGAGATGGATCTGTGCGTAATGCCCGCTCTATATCCGCGTCCATCGCCCATACTACCGGCGCCACAATGCAGGAGGCCGGGAGTATGGGGGTGTTGTCTCTGGGCCTCTCCTCTGTGTCATACAGCCGGGACAGTGCGTCTGCCTTCACGTTCCTCGTACCCGGAATGTATGATAGTGTAAAATCAAACCGGGTGTAGAATAGGGCCCACCTGGCCTGGCGAGGATTCAGCCTCCTCGCTGCTTTGATTCTTCATAGAAAGTGTTTCACATCACAGGAGCAATTACTTTGATATGAAAACATAGTAATCATTGGGGAGGCTACAGGTACTTTATGCCAGGGGTTTTACAAATGCTCTTGCCCAGGGACCCCTGCCCAGGCAAACCTGCAACCCAGGGACCTCTTGTCTTATCATCAGGTGAATGATAATGGAAAGTAGAAGTAACATTTTAAAATGAATACATTTGGTAGACAGTAAAATTATTTTGACCTTCCCACAGTTCACTGGAAGAGAAAGTGTAAACTCTAACATAGTATATTAGCTAGTTAGGTATCTTGACGGCATAGAGAAAATGTTGCTGTTGTAAAGCAAATTTTCTGCAATTCTACACATTTTTCCATTGAGTTTAGAGAAAATGTTTCAGTTGTGAAGCTAATTCCCAGCAATTCTACATGGTTTGGCATGGAGCTGAGATACTATTTTGCAGTTCTAAAGCCAATTACCTGCAATTCTATGCATTTTACAATGGATAATCCTGTCTTAATATGCTCAAACATTACAACAAAATCAATGGGCATGTGCCCTGAATGCCAGTTTAAAAAATAAATAATTGTTGATTCTCCTTGACTGTCTAGCTTTTATTTGATTGTTCCGTCAGTACCAATAAATATACTGAACAAAATGATAAACGCAACATGCAACAATTTCAATGATTTTACTGAGTTACAGTTCATATTAGGAAATCAGTCAATTGAAATAAATTCATTAGGCCCTAATCTATGGATTTCACATGACTGGGCAGGGGTGCAGCCATGGGTGGGCCTGGGAGGGCATAGGCCCACCCACTTGGCAGCCAAGCCCACCCACTGGGAAGTCAGGCCCAGCCAATCAGAATGAGTTTTTCCCCACAAAAGGGATTTATTACAGACAGAAATACTCTTCAGCACCCCCCCACAGACAATCCCACAGGTGAAGAAGCCGGATGTGGAGGTCCTGGGCTGGCATGGTTACACGTGGTCTGCGGTTAGGAGGCCAGTTGGATGTACTGCCAAATTCTCTAAAACGACGTTGGAGGCAGCTTATGGTAGATAAATGAACATTCAATTCTCTGGCAACAGCTCTGGTGGACATTACTGCAGTCAGCATGCCACTTGTACGCTCCCTTCAAAACTTGAGACATCTGTGGCATTGTGTTGTGTGACAAAACTGCACATTTTAAAGTAGCCTTTTATTGTCCCCAGCACCTGTGTAATGATCATGCTGTTTAATCATCTTCCTGATATGCCACACCTGTCAGGTGGATGGATTATCTTGGCAAAGGAGAAATTCTCACTAACAGGGATATAAACAAATTTGTGCACAACATTGGAGAGAAATACGTTTTTTGTCCGTTCTTTATTTCAGCTCATGAAACATGGGACCAACACTTGTTCAGTGTAGTTCAGAGAGTGAGGCTCAAAGACATGAAGAAGGGGTAGGAGAGAGCACCACCTTCTGACCAACAATGGTATGGCTTCTAAAGTGCAACTGTGTCATTGGAGGTTGACAGAGAACCACTGACATACAGCATGTGCTCAGTCATAAACAGAGGGGAATTAATGCACAGCACAACCAAGGCAATAGGAGCTCAGAATGCCAGTGCAATGTCCTCACAATGTACAAGGCTGGGTTCAATCTACTTCAATGAGTGCCTTACATAAATAGATTATTGCCTTGCATGGCTCACAATTACAAAGCTCAAGCTGGGTCTGTCTGCAAATTCAGAGTGGGGTTCTACCAGCAATACACGAGAGCTGTAAGCTTGTAAACACACATAAAAAGATTTCTAGCTCTTTGGAGGGTGAATGTAATCTGCACTGTGCGATTTTGGGAGCGTTATTTAATGTTGACCATTTTCATATCCGGCCTTTCAGGTGCCACTTAAGCATTGTGCCTTTGAAATAGTGCTGTAGGTTCTCTAGTTGAACACCTTCCCTCTGCCAATAGGCTTTACAAGGGTAGTAGACAAAAACAAGAGCACAAAGCTTAATAGTCTGCACCGGCTGCCTGCTTCATTAAACAGACTCATTCTGATAGCGTCTCTACATTAAGGGCTTCTGACTCAGTCCTGGGTAAGTAGCCCACTAACTACCTTTAGCGTCTATTGAGATAGTATCTTCTGGCCGGTGGGTTTTGTTAAGAGCCCCAACGCTCGTTCTGAATGTTAAAACGCATCGCTTGCGGTACGGTTTTGGAAACATAAGGAAAGTATATTTCATATCACCAATAAACTATTTTCAAAAACATAAGGTTAAATTACTACACAACTTTATAGGGTTAGGGTTCCCACACGGCCATATTTCCATGTCACAGCGCTTGTTTTTGGAAAATGGACGGAAGACAGAGGCGTATCTGTGCTAATTAGCTATCTGCGTCTCCGAACACCTGTGTGTAAATGGTAGACGGACGCCACAAACATGTTGTCACTGACAAATACTGTCAGCTGCAATTGTGTTAAAACTGGTTAAAACAGTGTACAGTAAGTGTATATTTTGCATTTGTGAAATTATTTTGATGTTTAATGAATGTAGAGGGCTTTATGTTTCTAGAACCGTACCACAATTGAGAGGCCAGTCACGGCCTACCTACATTACATTCTCTTCATTAGTCCTGTTCCTCTAAGAAAGTGAAATACAGCCCTAGACACCACTTCCATCCACTTTACTCCCCCCACTACACCACCCAAACCCCTTCCAGCCTCTCTAACCCTTTCACACAATCTTTCCATATCCACATCATACAGTTCACAAAATATCAACATATGCCCCACCGTTTCCTCTACTAAACACTCATCACACAGACTTTTTTCATGTCTTGCTGTACCTTTCTTTTGTGTGTCTCCCTTTGGCTGGTCTCCACGATGATCGGCACACCCCTAATTGACACACCTGAGCCTAATGCCCTTAACGAGCCATGTGCCCATTACAAAAGGAGCTCCCAGCTCACTTCTGTCAGATCTGCGTCATGCACCTCGGGACAAGACCTGTGACTTGCGGTTCTCTCCAGAGTGCCTTTGAAAGGAGTGATTACTGGAGCGGTGTTGTGGTGGAGCAACTGAAATTGAAGATTCCCTGTGTCTGTGACGCCCGCCGTTTGGTGCGACGCAGACCCGGTGGTGAAACTGAGAAGACACTGTCTGTCCTTTTGAGTTTTGAAGCAGAATCTTTATCTGACAAAGTCATGTAAGGATATGTCAGTTACCCTGTGAGAGCTTTTGTGCCAAACTCACTACGGTGTTTCAGATGCCAAGCTTTTGGTCATGTTGCAACAGTGTGTAGCTGTGAGATTCCGAAATGTGAGAAGTGTGCAAGAGGGCATGGGACAAAGGAATGTGTAGTATCGGCGGAAAAAACTATTGTGTGGGTGCCCATGTTGCTGGGGAACAGTGTCCGGTGCGAGACAGACCGCTTGAGGTTGCCAGGGTCAGATGTTGTGGTGGCAGCTGTAAAGAAGTACTTTGGTTTACGAGATTTTACTGCAGAAGAGTTACAAGGTCTGTTGAACGAGATTCCTGTCCTCCCAGGCCGTTGCCCTGGTGTAGGAACAGCTATGGTCAAAGTAGTGGAATAGGGTGTTGTGTGTGTTAAATGTTTTTATGGAATATTGGTATAGGGTTAGTTGGTGATGTCATCTTTTCCTTTTTATATCACAAAATGTAATGTGATCGACCACACACTCCCACACAATAGGTGGCGGCATGCACAAACAAAATGTGTGAACACCATGATACCAAAGAAGACTTCTGCCAGAGAGGATGAGGCAAAGCGAGAGGTTTTACTCTGCCCAAAACTGTCCATGAAAATAAGCCCATGAAGTGAGGAATTTTTATATGGAGGTCAATAAGAGTTGAATTTGGTCAACCAAAAATGTAATTGCTCATTTGCTAAATTAGGCTTATTTTATCGAATATACATTTCGTAATTGGTTAGGTTGTTACGAATGCACTAACATAAATGGACGCACGTGGCATTTCAGCAACTTACCAGAAAACGACTTTATATCAGAGTTGTGCCCGTTGTCATTGAGATAGATAGAGGACTCATCATGGATATAACCCATTTTAGCATGGACATTGACATTGAGGGCTTCCACCATTTTAAAGTAGTCAACTAGGTGGGGATTCCTATGAGTTGGGAGCAATCAGCCAATGAAGAAGAAAATTGACTACTTTAAAATAGAGAGACTCAATGGCACTGCCCATGCTGTCACAGACGCGATAATGGCACAGATACAAAGATGAGTCCTCTATCTATCACTATGACCTGGTCGCACTCGTATCTGCCCTCTCATTGGCTAGAATGGGCACACCTGATCTCGCCTCCTCCCGTCTGCCTTCCATCTTTGAGGACATGTACAGGTGCATTCGGAAAGTATTCAGACCCCTTGACTTTTTCCACATTTTGTTACGTTACAGCCTTATTCTAAAATTGATTAAATTAAACATTTTCCTCATCAATCTACACACAATACCCCATAATGACAAAGTGAAATTTAGAAATGTTTGCAAATGTATTAAAAATAAAAAACAGAAATACCTTATTTACATAACTATTCAGACCCTTTGCTATGAGACTCGAAATTGAGCTCAGGTGCATTCTGTTACCATTGATAATCCTTGAGATTCTACTACTTGATTGAAGTCCACCTGTGATACATTTAATTGATTGGACATGATTTGGAAAAGCACACACCTGTCTACAGTCGTGGTCAAAAGTTTTGACACAAGTATTGGTCTTCACAAAGTTCGCTGCTTCAGTGTTATGAGATATTTTTTTCAGATGTTACTATGGTATACTGAAGTATAATTACAAGCATTCCATAAGTGTCAAAGGCTTTTATTGACAATTACATTTAGTTTATGCAAAGAGTCAATATTTGCAGTGTTGACCCTTCTTTTTCAAGACCTCTGCAATCCGCCCTGGCATGCTGTCAATTAACTTCTGGGCCACATCCTGACTGATGGCAGCCCATTCTTGCATAATCAATGCTTGGAGTTTGTCAGAATTTGTGGGTTTTTGTTTGTCCACCCGCCTCTTGAGGATCGACCACAAGTTCTCAATGGGATTAAGGTCTGGGGAGTTTCCTGGCCATGGACCCAAAATGTTGATGTTTTGTTCCCCGAGCCACTTAGATATCACTTTTGCCTTATGGCAAGGTGCTCTATCATGCTAGAAAAGGCATTGTTCGTCACCAAACTGTTATTGGATGGTTGGGAGAAGTTGCTCTCGGAGGATGTGTTGGTACCATTCTTTATTCATGGCTGTGTTCTTAGGCAAAATTGTGAGTGAGCCCACTCCCTTGGCTGAGAAGCAACCCCACACATGAATGGTCTCAGGATGCTTTACTGTTGGCATGACACAGGACTGATGGTAGCGCTCACCTTGTCTTCTCCGGACAAGGTGTTTTCCAGATGCCCCAAACAATCGGAAAGGGGATTCATCAGAGAAAATAACTTTACCCCAGTCCTCAGCAGTCCAATCCCTGTACCTTTTGCAGAATATCAGTCTGTCCCTGATGTTTTTCCTGGAGAGAAGTGGCTTCTTTGCCGCCCCCTTCTTGACACCAGGCCATCCTCCAAAAGTCTTCGCCTCACTGTGCGTGCAGATGCACTCACAGCTGCCTGCTGCCATTCCTGAGCAAGCTCTGCACTGGTGGTGCCCCGATCCCGCAGCTGAATCAACTTTAGGAGACGGTCCTGGCGCTTGCTGGACTTTCTTGGGCGCCCTGACGACCTTCTTCACAACAATTTAACCTCTCTCCTTGAAGTTCTTGATGATCCGATAAATGGTTGATTTAGGTGCAATCTTACTAGCAGCAATATCCTTGCCTGTGAAGCCCTTTTTGTGCAAAGCAATGATGACAGCATGTGTTTCCTTGCAGATAACCATGTTTAACAGAGGAAGAACAATGATTTCAAGCACCACCCTCCTTTTAAAGCTTCCAGTCTGTTATTCTAACTCAATCAGCATGACAGAGTGATCTCCAGCTTTGGCCTGAATGCAAAGCGTCACGTCTGGAGGAAACCTGGCACCATCCCTACGGTGAAGCATGGTGGTGGTAGCATCATGCTGTGGGGATGTTTTTCAGCAGCAGGGACTGGGAGACTAGTCAGGATCGAGGGAAAGATGAACTGAGCAAAGTACAGAGAGATCCTTGATGAAAACCTGCTCCAGAGCGCTCAGGACCTCAGACTGGGAGAAGGTTCACCTTCCAACAGGACAACAACCCTAAGCACACAGCCAAGACAACGCAGGAGTGGCTTTGGGATAAGTCTTTGAATGTCTTTGAGTGACCCAGCCAGAGCCTGGAGTTGAACCCGATTGAACATCTCTGGAGAGACCTGAAAATAGCTGTGCAGCAACGCTCCCCATCCAACCTGACAGAGCTTGAGAGGATCTGCAGAGAAGAATGGGAAAAACTCCCCAAATACAGGTGTGCCAAGCTTGTAGCGTCATACCCAAGAAGACTCGAGGCTGTAATCGCTGCCAAAGGTGCTTCAACAAAGTACTGAGTAAAGGGTCTGAATACTTATGTAAATGTGATATTTCATTTATTTATTTTTTTATATACATTTGTAAAAATGTCAAAAAAAAACCTGTTGCAGCTTTGTCAATATGGGGTATTGTGTGTAGATTGATGAGGTAAAAAAACTATTTAATCAATTTTAGAATAAGGCTGTAACGTAACAAAATGTGGAAAAAGTCAAGGGGTCTGAATACTTTCCGAATGCACTGTATTTCCATTTTTCTTAGTGGTCACTCAAATATCTTGTCAGTATAATAGACAATCTTTGCTTCTGCCCTTCTGCTGCTGGTGAGAATAACCACGACTACCAGGCCGCCATGCCACCTGACCGCCACGCTACCGCTAGACAACCGCAACTGAGCAATGCTGCCGCCTGGAGGGGATATGGAGGACAGAGCCGAACTAACGAGTGCTATGATGCACAACGCCCGGTCATGGCATGATGGATACATGTTCTTGTGGTGTTCTCCATACCCTTGTCCTTCCATCAGTGTGAAACAGCAGGAACCGGGATTCACCAGGCCAGGAAATGTTTTTCCAATTGTCCAGTGTTTTTGTTCCTTAGCCCACTGCAACTGCAGTTTCTTGTTTTTTGTTAAAAGAAGTGGAACGCTGTAAGGTCGTCTGCTGCCGTACCCCATTTGTGTCAAGGTACGACTAGTTGTGCATTTTTTAAAGGGTCTTTGAGCACCAATGTTGTACTGGACTGTCAGTTGACTAACTGTAGCCTGTGTGTTGCTCTGCACAATTTGTGTCTGCCTCCTTTGTCCTCTTTCATCAATGACCCATTTTCGACCACTGGCCTGCCGTTGACAGGATGTCCTTTGGGTGGTGGACCATTCTTGATACACACTGGAACTGGAAACTGTTGAGCGTGAAAAACCCAGCAGCGTTGCAGTTCTTGACACACTCAAACCGGTGCGCCTGGCACCTACTACCATACCCCGTTCAAAGGCACTTAAATAGTTTGTCTTGCCCATTCACCTTCTGAATGGCACACATACACAATCAATGTCTCAAGGCTTTAAAATCCTTCTTTAACTTGTCTCCTCCCCTTCATCTACACTGATTGAAGTGGATTTAACAGGTGACATCAATAAGGGATGTCACCTGTTAAATCCACTTCAATCACTGAGCAGGTGTTCTTAATGTTTTGTACACTGTGTACATACAAACATAGTAGGTAGCCAATGGGTAATGAGGGTATATTGATTGCTTGAAACTTTCAATCTCTGCTATACACTGGTCTACATGGGTTTCCTTTTACTGAAAGGAGAGAAGAGGCCACTAATAATAACAGTTGAGAACATTCTCCATGTGGTGTCCAATGAGCAGAAGTAAAAGTTCAGGTGTTCCAGTCAGACAATATCCACTTTCACAACAGTTGCTTATTATGTGCTTCTCTTCTTCTCTCTTCCCCTCATTCCCAAGACACACGTATCATTACAACCTACATCCTTGCCCACATAATCCTTGTCAGCATTTCATTTATTGACCAGTTAGACCAGCACTAACGTCTGCTTTCTCCACTGACAGGCAGGCATTAGCCTGCTGAATGAGGAGCGGGAGGGGGACGGAGTCATGTCGGTCTCTATCTCCCTCATCACGAACCCCTACTCCATGAATACGATGGCAGGCTCTTAATCACAAGTAATTACACAAGCTAACTTTGTGTTTGTCACATTCAACTTGGGAAGTGCGCTTGTGAATCTGTCAAAGGGATTTCATTTTGTGTTATTGCACATAAAGCATTTTACCATAAGAATCCAGCAATCACCAGCAGGCACACTTATAGTAAATGAGCCAAAGCCCTTTCACTTCACATGTATGAGATAGTGATTAAAGGTCAACATAGTAGATTCACCGCATGCTAAGTACCTACGGTACCTAAGATCACTATCTAAAATTTACATTTTACACAGTAATCCTACGGGATCTATAAGGACAAATTCTACTGACGGATCTCACAGCAGTAGAAATCAATTTCTAAACACCAGAAGTAGGGCACTGTTTTCTAATCAAAACTCTGAACTGACAGTTTTAGGCTATACACTGCTGCCTGAGAACTCGGAGTGGCCAGAGGCAGAAACTAGAAGGATAAAGTCTAATGACGATTGGAAGGTATTCTCATTATCAACAACCATCCATTGATCAGGCACTTAGACCTGAGTACAGACAATACTTTAGATATACAGTAGATGATTACTCTTTTACTGGAGATACTAAGCTTTTGCTGTCTGTCATTATGTCGTGTTTCATGTTTTTCGTAACAAAAACCTCAACTCTCCCATTTGAAAGCGTGTTTTGATGAAAAGTAATGAAAGTATATTTCCTTGGAAAATGACACAAACTGGGTTAAATCTCCAAGCTGTCAAAAATCTGCCCAGAGACCAATGAGAGACCAGAAAAACTCCCAACTCTCTTGCAGACAGAATATTATGGATAGCACAGCCATAAGAAAATGACAGCCAACAAATTGCAATAGATGTAACCTGTCTCTAATATTACATTTTCACTATGTTTCGTTGCATCTAACATCGTCCTTTCAGAGGAAAATGATGCTCCCTGCTGGACTCCAATATGAAAGGTTGCAAATAGGCTAATTTGACTGCAGTAACACTAGGCTTGGCAATGGGAACCGTAATAGAGTAGCTGCAGCAGTGCCGGTCCACTGACTGCTGTAATGAGAATACTGTGGCTGGGAAAAGGTGCAGGTCAGTTTTCTCTGTAAACGTTGACAAATTGAGAACAGAAAACCTTTGACATTTTATCATGCTAGGGAGCTGCAAAGGTCACCGCCTGCGGGTGTTGCTTTCAATTTCTTTTCCCATCCCCTCAAGACATATTTTGCTGTAATAGCTTATTGCAACAGGAAAGGATTTTAGGTGTCAGCAACACATACAAAATAATATTACCTCTATGTGAGCCTGTTCATATGAAAGGCTACTGTAGAATGAAGGTACTGTAAAGAGTTTGTTGATTAAACATTTTTCTAAGAAATTACAGTAGGCCTATACATGTTGTGGAAATGAACGATCATTATCATGTTTGAAATGCGGTTCACATATTCCTCTGTTGCTTTGCTGTCTGTGGTCTGTCTCTGTGTCATATCTGCATCCCCCCTTTCTGATGTTTACTTTCATCCTCAGAATCAAATTGGACAAACTGCAAATAGCCTGTAGAGCAGACTAGCTAAAGGATACATGTTTTCAAGAGGATGTGACTGTGTAAAGAACATCCCAAAGCATGTAAATAATAAAGGAAGTAAACAAAGTCATTTGTGATTGTATTGCCATATATCACTCTGTACTGTTGTCATGACTTACTTTAATGTATGACTGTTATTTATTGAATCACCTAACTATGTTTAATTGTCACTCGATTAAATTAATCATGTAACAATTTACTCATTAGGAATTTGGGGCACCACGGAAGAAGTTGTTTAATGAGTTACCATCTCCCGAATTAAACTCTTAGAAGATATGTATATTATATATCGATAACAGTCACTTTTTAAAAAATTACCCCTTATCAGTCTAATTTTGAACGTCGCATAATCCTTGAACCTGCAAGAACCCTAACCTTATTGATGAATCAGCAATACACAAATTGGCTTAATTATTTATTTACTAACTAACTAAATAATAACACAGAATACAAACACACGCACACATAGGTTATTGATTACTAACGTAATGCAATGAAAACAGGTCCCTAGTGGACTGGACAAACAATAGCATAAATGCTTGGGTAGAAGGAGGGTTGGCTGATTCAGAGAGAGGGGGGAAAGGAAGAGACAAAGGAATTCACCTATCGGACATTTCTTAACTACGCTCACGGAAATACAAATGCTTTGGACCTGCTCATTCGGATTAGAAATGCAACATGTATTTACATGTAGCTGTCCTCAATAGCTGAGTTGATGATGTAGGACTCTGGTTTGCCCACCAGAGATCCCAATGTCCTTGGTAGAGTTTCTGGTCATAGTGGTGGTTAGAATGGATACTTCAGCGTACACTGTAGTTCGTAGAGTTGATCTGTTAGATACTTCAGATGTACCAACGGTTGTCTGAGAGGGATTGTAATTCCCAACTCGTATCTTTAGTGAAAGTTCTCTAGATGACTATACATGCCAGCTGCAGACTGAGATGATAAGGTCTAGTGCGATGTCTTCTTCTTCACCTCGTGTAGAGGTTGAGAGTTTCAGAGTTTCACCATTTTGCCATATTCAGCTTGCGCTGCATGTCGGCTGGTCTGTAGAGTGTCAACCATTTTAAGCCATTGGGCCATCTAGGTCTAACCATTTTAAACCATTTTGTAATGTTTAGCTCACACTTCACGTCTGCTGGTCTAATGTTAATTTGTTTTTCAAGGCTTTTGATGCACTCGGGGTAAAAGGGGCATTCCATCATGTTTGTGCTCATCTGGGCGTGGCCACTGACTGAGAACAAGTCAATATGGAAAACAATAATCTCATCTAGAATGCTAAATCACATTGTTATCTTCACAAAAGTATTATTATACGTAATCATTCGTTTTTTACAGCAATTAGATGCAAACCTCAAAACTGGGAAGTGTACACCCCCAGAGATACAGTTATGTTGTTCCACCGTCTTTAATGACATCACCACATAGTAACGACTTCAACATGATTGTTCTTTAAGTCCCCACCGACCATTTCCCACATTCTTTGTGGTAGGAATATTGTTTCATTATCCACTTTTGGATGTTGGAGTTTTGGCGGGAAGAGTCTCTGTGTTAACAAAGGGGTCCTTTCTCCCAATACTTCGTGGCAAGGAAGAGAAAGTCTGCACGGTATTTTCGACCGGTCATAAAACTGGCCCCCAGGAGAGGGGATGTTCAAACCTTTGCCTAGCCGGCATCTTTGATCCTCAGACCATGAGGGCAAGCCATGACACCGTATAACATCTCATAATACCAGAGGAGCAAGACTGTCTCATTTACAGTGAGGGAAAAAGTATTTGATCCCCTGCTGATTTTGTAAATTTGCTCACTGACAAAGAAATTATCAGTCTATAGTTTTAATGGTAGGTTTATTTGAACAGTGAGAGACAGAATAACAACAAATAAATCCAGAAAAACGCATGTCAAAAATGTTATAAATTGATTTGCATTTTAATGAGGGAAATAAGTATTTGACCCCCTCTCAATCAGAAAGATTTCTGTCTCCCAGGTGTCTTTTATACAGGTAACGAGCTGAGATTAGGAGCACACTCTTAAAGGGAGTGCTCCTAATCTCAGCTTGTTACCTGTATAAAAGACACCTGTCCACAGAAGCAATCAATCAATCAGATTCCAAACTCTCCACCATGGCCAAGACCAAAGAGCTCTCCAAGGATGTCAGGGACAAGATTGTAGACCTACACAAGGCTGGAATGGGCTACAAGACCATCGCCAAGCAGCTTGGTGAGAAGGCGACAACAGTTGGTGCGATTATTAGCAAATGGAAAAAACACAAAATAACTGTCAATCTCCCTCGGCCTGGGGCTCCATGCAAGATCTCACCTCGTGGAGTTGCAATGATCATGAGAACGGTGAGGAATCAGCCCATAACTACACAGGAGGATCTTGTCAATGATCTCAAGGCAGCTGGGACCATAGTCACCAAGAAAACAATTGGTAACACACTACGCCGTGAAGGACTGAAATCCTGCGGCGCCCGCAAGGTCCCCCTGCTCAAGAAAGCACATATACATGCCTGTCTGAAGTTTGCCAATGAACATCTGAATGATTCAGAGGAGAACTGGGTGAAAGTGTTGTGGTCAGATGAGACCAAAATCGAGCTCTTTGGCATCAACTCAACTCGCCGTGTTTGGAGGAGGAGTAATGCTGCCTATGACCCCAAGAACACCATCCCCACCGTCAGACATGGAGGTGGAAACATTATAGGGGCCATGTACCGTCAAATTTTGGGTGAGAACCTCCTTCCCTCAGCCAGGGCATTGAAAATGGGTCGTGGATGGGTATTCCAGTATGACAATGACCCAAAACACACGGCCAAGGCAACAAAGGAGTGGCTCAAGAAGAAGCACATTAAGGTCCTGGAGTGGCCTAGCCAGTCTCCAGACCTTAATCCCATAAAAAATCTGTGGAGGGAGGTGAAGGATTGAGTTGCCAAACGTCAGCCTCGAAACCTTAATGACTTGGAGAAGATCTGAAAGAGGAGTGGGACAAAATCAAACCTGGAGGCCAACTACAAGAAACGTCTGACTCCTGTGATTGCCAACAAGGGTTTTGCCACCAAGTACTAAGTCATGTTTTGCAGAGGGGTCAAATACTTATTTCCCTCATTAAAATGCAAATCAATTTATAACATTTTTGACATGCGTTTTTCTGGATCTTTTTGTTGTTATTCTGTCTCTCACTGTTCAAATAAACCTACCATTAAAATGATAGACTGATCATGTCTTTGTCAGTGGGCAAACGTACAAAATCAGCAGGGGATCAAATACTTTTTTCCCTCACTGTAAATGTTAATATAATTCCCATTATTCATAATGCAATGTGGTCTCTGGCATTTTCTGTTAATCTCCGTAGCATTGTAAATGACAAGCCGATTTACAAGGGTTTGGCCAAATTGCTTTAGCATTGTAACACTCATAATAGATCCAATTTATTTCTCAGGTCACAGAAAGCTATTCATATTCAGCACAGTATCTTCTTTCTGTCTGTTCAGTTGAATCCCTATTATCATCTTTGCTATGGGAGTTTTCCTTTGAGCAACTATAAAACTATAGTGCACCCTAACCAATCATCACACATACGTAGGAGAGCGCCTGTGCACTTCTCCTGTGCTGCCCTTCCTCTCTAAGAGGTGAAATGAGTGGAGCATTAAAACAGTAGGAGATGACACCAGTTGGGTGGGAGGCTATGCAGTAATAGTCTTGGTGGAACTGCTTCTGACAGATCACAGCTCTGAGGAGACAGAGGCAGGCTTAATGCTGGTATCTCTGTGACCTTTCCAGGCATCACCAGAGTGCCCAGAGCGTGGCACGTCACTGAGACACTGAGTCTCTGCTGCTGTATGTCTGCAATATTTCCCTTAAGATGTAATTCCTCCAGACAGACAGCCCGACCGTCATCGGACTGTAATTCAGCCCCTAATGCCCCAATAGCTGGCGACACTAATGATCCCTATTCTCATTAATGCATTGAAATGTTTCCCTCGCTGTTTTTATTTATTTATTTTATTTCACCTTTATTTAACCAGGTAAGCCAGTTGAGAAGTTCTCATTTACAACTGCGACCTGGCCAAGATAAAGCAAAGCAGTGCGATAAAAACAACAACAACACAGAGTTACAAATGGGATAAACAAAACGGACAGTCAATAACACAATAGAAAATCTTTATACAGTGTGTGAAAATGTAGTAAGTTATGGAGGTAAGGCAATAAATAGGCCATAGTAACAAATAATTACAATTTAGTATTAACACTGGAGTGATAGATGTGCAGAAGATGATGTGCAAATAGAGATACTGGGGTGCAAATGAGCAAAATAAATAACAATATGGTGATGAGGTAGTTGGGTGGGCTAATTACAGATGGGCTGTGTACAGGTGCAGTGATCGGTAAGCTGCTCTGACAATTGATGCTTAAAGTTAGTGAGGGAGATAAGAGTCTCCAGCTTCAGAGATTTTTGCAGTTCGTTCCAGTCATTGGCAGCAGCTGTTGGGTGGCTCAACCTTTGATGAGGCTCTGGCAGATCTCAGAACAGGGAATAAAGAGGATTAGTTGATTCATGAAAGCCATTGTAAAAGAAAGGTTGCATCAGATGCTGGTCTTTATTTAGGAAATTTGAACAAAAGCACAAGCCCAAACACACAGGAAATGACAGATGAAGAAAAATATTTTTCAACATCTTTTTAACAAGAGTGCAAATTGTGTTAAGTCTTAGAGAAACGGTTAATTTAGAGCTATCTATTTCAAACTGGTGATATGACATTTCCTTTCATGCAGAAGAAACACATTATCATTGTATTAACTCAACATAAGACTATTTAAAAAGATTAGCATCCATAAATACTATTACAACTACATCTTGCAATATCATATGTCTGCTGATTAGGGAAACATAATCATACTATGAGTAGGGCAACAACAAGGTTTCAGAGCTACAGCAAAATACTATTAATATGTAAACCAGAAAACACTATTAGAAAAGTGCCTTTAAACACATCCAACACAACTTTGTTTTCCTCCCCCACAAGTTCCTCCCTGAAGGGATATTTTATCAATTCATGACAACACTGCGTCTGTGTTCCCCCCCCCCCCCCCATCGGCCTCCATATCTGACGTCCTCCAGACACGTGCCTCTAAGATTGTGTTTTGAATGACAGATATGAGGAAATTATTCATTTATCAGACAGGGACCAGGCTGTAATCCCAGGTGCCCTGGTGACAGTAGCGGTGCGTAGGTAGAATCACCAGGGAAGCCAATCCAGAAAAAAATGCCATATTATAACCTATGTGTTGTGATAATTGCGTTGTTTGTGCTTTCACCTGTTAGTTCATATGCCTTGACACCGTCATATATAGGCCTAAACAATAACAAGGCACAGTGGTAGAATAAATTCAACCACACATTTGTTTCATTACAAAACCGGAGAGCAACATCTATTCGGTGAAGCCCACAAAACATATTGCATATAACAAACAGTTACATGGTCAAGCAAGGTAATGTTTCCGACATTTTCGGACTACTAAACAACTATTGATATAGAACCACGGAGAGTTACCGCAAGTCGCAAAGAAAACAGTAGCTGCCTCCACTATTCCAGCACCATTTCAACTTTAACATTTCAACATAATCTAATCACCTATGCTTAGTCTAATACAGTGACAACTAAAAGATACCAAAAACTATTTAGTCCATTCAACGTAAGCTAAATATGATTTGTCTGTCCATGTTACTGATTTCTGTGTGTGTGGTGTGTGTGTGTGTGCGTGCAAGTAGAAAAAACATGTTGACTCACCCTACTTGTAGAGAAATGCAAATACCATCCTCCTCTTTGATGTCGCCTAAACGGTCTATGACTCTGTCATACAGTACACACTTTTAGTTGTTGTTGTCCTAGGCTACCAGGCTAAAATACTTGCTCACTAGCCTAACTTCCTTTCATGGGCAACGATGCGCCAGGCCAGCTAGTTAACATTAGCATACTAAATCTAGCTACATGTTGAACTTCCATCCTCTCAGGCCAGGGGCACAATGTATGAATTTATGGTTGGATCAGAATCACAATGCTACTCATACTGAGACAGAGGGGTGCTGTTTCATTTGCTCAGATGCTTTCTCCGGTGAGATACGTTCAGCCTCTTGCGAATTGAAAGACATTTATGAAACACAGAGAGATGAAAGATACATTATTTTTCTTGGTCTATTTGTTGGGGAAGCCTGGTTTCACTTGGCATCCATGAATACACACCACTGCCTGGTGATCAGACAGCTGATATTGTACATCCTGCCCTGGCTGATAGTTTAACCTGTTATAGGGCCTGTCAATGGACGTGCAGCGGCCTGGCAAATCTCAACCTCTTCTATAGGTTATCTTTCCTCTATCCATCCCTCCCCGACTTCTCTTGATGACAGAAAACACAAGCTGGCTGCCTTTGAAAAGTGGACGTCATGTTCTTAAAGACTGGTCATCCTCGTCACCTAATTCAAACGTCAGTCCAAATAGTTGAGTGAAAGGTGGACAGTCTGGAGAAATTAGGTGTGAACAGGCCTTTCAGAACTATAATGATATTCTTGGAAATGGAAATATGTGTTTGCACCCCTGAAATGAGAATTTTCTTCAGCTTTCTATAGCCATTGTGTGTCTGTGTGTTTGTGTGTGAATCATCTCAAGTTTGTGGCCAATGGACCATTTTTATGAATATAAAATTATTTCAGTGGGCAGGTAATTTCAGAGCATAAGTTATAAATTATGTGGACAATGTGATCTGCTGTCCATGGTGCTGAAATGCCACATGTGCACTTTAGCGTCTGTACATTCCCTCACCACAACAGAATTAAAGCCTCAGAGGGAGTCAGTCTCTCTACCCTAAGGCAGAAATGTGACCATGACAGACTCACATTGGTGAAGTACAGTGGGGGAAAAAAGTATTTAGTCAGCCACCAATTGTGCAAGTTCTCCCACTTAAAAAGATGAGAGAGGCCTGTAATTTTCATCATAGGTACACGTCAACTATGACAGACAAATTGAGGAAAAAAAATCCAGAAAATCACATTGTAGGATTTTTAATGAATTTTTTGCAAATTATGGTGGAAAATAAGTATTTGGTCACCTACAAACAAGCAAGATTTCTGGCTCTCACAGACCTGTAACTTCTTCTTTAAGAGGCTCCTCTGTCCTCCACTCGTTACCTGTATTAATGGCACCTGTTTGAACTTGTTATCAGTATAAAAGACACCTGTCCACAACCTCAAACAGTCACACTCCAAACTCCACTATGGCCAAGACCAAAGAGCTGTCAAAGGACACCAGAAACAAAATTGTAGACCTGCACCAGGCTGGGAAGACTGAATCTGCAATAGGTAAGCAGCTTGGTTTGAAGAAATCAACTGTGGGAGCAATTATTAGGAAATGGAAGACATACAAGACCACTGATAATCTCCCTCGATCTGGGGCTCCACGCAAGATCTCACACTGTGGGGTCAAAATGATCACAAGAACGGTGAGCAAAAATCCCAGAACCACACGGGGGGACCTAGTGAATGACCTGCAGAGAGCTGGGACCAAAGTAACAAAGCCTACCATCAGTAACACACTACGCCGCCAGGGACTCAAATCCTGCAGTGCCAGACGTGTCCCCCTACTTAAGCCAGTACATGTCCAGGCCCATCTGAAGTTTGCTAGAGTGCATTTGGATGATCCAGAAGAGGATTGGGAGAATGTCATATGGTCAGATGAAACCAAAATAGAACTTTTTGGTAAAAACTCAACTCGTCGTGTTTGGAGGACAAAGAATGCTGAGTTGCATCCAAAGAACACCATACCTACTGTGAAGCATGGGGGTGGAAACATCATGCTTTGGGGCTGTTTTTCTGCAAAGGGACCAGGACGACTGATCCGTGTAAAGGAAAGAATGAATGGGGCCATGTATCGTGAGATTTTGAGTGAAAACCTCCTTCCATCAGCAAGGGCATTGAAGATGAAACGTGGCTGGGTCTTTCAGCATGACAATGATCCCAAACACACCGCCCGGGCAACGAAGGAGTGGCTTCGTAAGAAGCATTTCAAGGTCCTGGAGTGGCCTAGCCAGTCTCCAGATCTCAACCCCATAGAAAATCTTTGGAGGGAGGTGAAAGTCTGTGTTGCCCAGCGACAGCCCAAAAACATCACTGCTCTAGAGGAGATCTGCATGGAGGAATGGGCCAAAATACCAGCAACAGTGTGTGAAAACCTTGTGAAGACTTATAGAAAACGTTTGACCTGTGTCATTGCCAACAAAGGGTATATAACAAAGTATTGAGAAACTTTTGTTATTGACCAAATACTTATTTTCCACCATAATTTGCAAATAAATTCATTAAAAATCCTACAATGTGATTTTCTGGATTTTTTTTTCTAATTTTGTCTGTCATAGTTGACGTGTACTTATGATGAAAATTACAGGGCTCTCTCATATTTTTAAGTGGGAGAACTTGCACAATTGGTGGCTGACTAAATACTTTTTTCCCCCACTGTATGTCTCCCAATACAAGGCATCCAGCCGCATCCAAAATCATGTGTATTAAAAGCCACACTTTAGACCAGGGATCATCAACTAGATCCAGCTGCAGGCCGTTTTCTTCTTGAGCGTATGGTCAGGGGGCCGGAACATAACTACAAAGAATTTGTAGACTGCCCAAACAGATATCATATTTTACTAAAACATAATCATTTCAAACCTTGCTTGGATTTGTATGCAATCACATATATCTCTCTATTATGCGTGTGAATACTTTGGAACAAATATCCAAAATGTAAGATCACTTGGAGCTGATTTGCTGGCAGGACGCCAGATGCGGAACCCTGCTTTAGAGTGACCATGGACTCTCTTTCTTTCTCTTTCACTTTCTCTCTCTATTGTTTTAGGTCATAGTCTCACACTGTTGGGTGGACTTAAATTATGGAGCAGTAAAATAATCTAATAAAAAGGCGAAGGGTGAGAGCCATTGAGGTTGAACATAGTACTGTGATGGTGCCGAGGCCTGAGGTCCTTGTCAGGCTCATCAGAGTCCATTGTCAAACTGTATGTAGGAAGTAGAAGGTCTTTAATTCTGCTCTGCAATTCTTCTTAACAGCACAAAATCATAATCTCCTCCAACTCTTCTGCTTTCAGATTTCTATTGGTGACCTTTGGCACAATTTGCAGTGGAGCAATTGAAAAAGTCAATGAAGGGAGATGGAGGTTAAATTAGGCTTTACAGAGAGCTGCTTCCCTTCCATTACTTTTCCAACATAGCCATATTCTTTCAACCAGAGGACCCATCTTTTCACCTCATTCATTTGCAGCCCCGAGGTGTGTTGCCCTAATTCCTGTTGAATATTTACATATATATCTTATATTCACAAAAAGGGCAAATTTACCAGGCAGACAGATGCATTTGCTTTTATCCAATAAGCAAGATGCAAATGAATTCCAGGAAAGAAGGTAAATCACATTCAAGTCCCATTTGAAAAGGTATGGGATGGATGTTGTTAGTTTATAATGGAAGAGCAACTTTTAAAAGAGTATGCCCTCCTAACTCATGACACATACCAACCTCTTTGGACACACAAACAGGGAAAAAAAATATATTCTGCAAACATATGAATGGATATTATCTGAAAGTACATGAAAAGGTATTCAAACCGTTCTTAACATTGTGGACAGAACTAAACCATGTGCATTGGGCAGGTCACCAAAACCATTTGGCGTCTGACCACATACCACTCTGCAGTATGTGGAGATGTGCTGACTTGGCTGCTCTGTTCTAGTCCACCTGTTCACCAGGGAATGACCTCCAGACCCAGGTAGGAGATCACAGTAGGACTCATCAGCATCATGGCTCAAATCCAGAGGAGAGGAGGTGAGAGGAATATGTTGATTAAAGAGTGATGAAGGGATAGAGGACAGGTAGGTGGAAGTGGGAAAAAAGTGTCTGGAGAAGTGTTCTAAAGTATCAAGTCAACCTTACCTTTTTACACTTAGCTTCTTGCCAGCTATCCCCAACCTTTAATGATGAGTGTTTGTGTACCATAAATGGGTTATGAATGGCGGGAGAAAAGTGATGCCATTACTCCAGCCATTCAGAAACACTTCACACAGAATGAATGCATCTGATGTTTCATTACCTTCCTTCAGATCTTTATTTACTTATTTGCTGGGCACAAAATGTCAGCAAATGTCAGCTGTTGAAAATGCATGAGTGATGGGAGGGGAGGATGTTCGCATATCACATTCACAGATAATTGGTTCTCTCTCTATTTCCTCTCTCAGTGAGGGTCACGACATCCTGAGAATGGCTCTGGAGCCAATGGGGGTAATAACATGAATATGGATTAAAATTGAATAAACATGAGTAGACTAACATTGCACACTGTTGTAATTGAGTATGGTAAATATGTAGACACAAGGAGGGTTGCATCCCACTCAGAGTATCAAACTAGTACTACTGTAGGTAAGTTTTCCACAAAGTGTAATTACTGATTCAATAATATTGAGGATGTCTTACTCTCTAACTTCAGTTTTCTAAAAAGTCATAATATAATGAATATGGTTCTGGTTCTCTATGATGAGGTAAGATCTTTGCGTCCCATAAGGCAGCTTCATCAATATAGAAATGTCATATGTAGCTGTAAATAATGCAAACTAAAAACTGCACAGTGCACATTTACTAGGCAGCCAACAGTAAAAAGTTTTGTCCCCTTAAGGTATTACCGTCCACAATGACCGCAGTACAATTGTTTTCAAAGATGGCAGTACAGTACATCTTCCTGCTTGGTACTTGCATTTGGTTATCAAGTTTATTAAAATAGGCCTACATTCCTTTTCAAGTAAGTCTCAGCACGTTTAAGTGACCAAAGATAATTGTTTTCGAACTCAAGATTCAAGTGTCATTTTGATAAATGTTTTGATATAATCCAAAGATGATGGATGTGAAATTAACAAAGTGTGAAACTAATTCAGTGTGTTTGTTTAGCAATCCTCTCAGTCTCATTCATTTGAAAGCAAGGTTGTAACGGCTCAGTTTTTTAAAATAGGTTTTTGTTCTTATTATCTATCTGTTATGACAGCTTGATTGGGCAGCCAGTCAGTTCAATACTCTACCATTTGCATGCACCTCCCCATTGTGTTTCTCCACAGTGTTGTGTTGTTATGGTAATTTCCATGCAGTAGATTGCATCTAACTGTTCAATTCTGTCTCTGTCCGTGAATAGGGCCCTAAGCAAAGGCATAAAACTGATAATGAATACATCTGAACAATACGTTGTATGGCAGACATATCATTACTGATAGCAAATACTAATGACCAACATGATCACTTTATTGGTCAAAATCATAATTCTAAAACATTCACTGTCTTGTCACTCTGCAAACCAGCTATGTACTGAACAAGTCTGACTGTTCTGAAACCTTTGTGTTTTTAGAGTGCCCTGTCTTTCTGTGTGTTTTTCTCTGTGTAATTGGGGCTCACGGCCAGATCACCTGTGGTGGGCCAGAGGGGAGTACCTGCCATCTGTGCTGCTGTGGGGCAGTCCAGCCAGCCCACTGGCCACCTCTGGGCCGCTCAGCACCACCAGGTAGTGGGTCTGACATCTCCACCCGTCAACCGCTGGATAATGAGGGCCAGACAGCTGGCCGACTGACAGGCTCTGCTACTGCCTCCAGGAAAACTGTCAGAAAAACCTTCTGCGCTTTTCAGCAATGTAAGCAGGTCTCTGGTCAACATTCTCTGGGTTTGACTTTGAGGAGTATACAATGGCACCTACTGCCTGTTTATTAATTAAACCATGATTGGTTTTCTAATATAAGGTGACCTTATTCTGTATTTAATGAATATTGTTAGGTTAGTTCCTCTACCAGCCCAGGCTGTGTCTATGGCAGAATAACTTCACAAGGAATGTTATCCTTACCAAAAACATTTACTCATGGGTAGAATGCATATGTAAATTTTCAAGTTAGATTTTCAGGCAGCTAGAAGCAAAGAGAAAGAATACTTGAACGAGTGTGGTTGCAGCAATGAACCTATAGATGTCAGTGTTTAAAAGGGACATTTTACATTTACATCTCCAAGGGTACATAAATGATAATGTTGCATTGTGCAATGTTTCTTTCTTTACCCACTGGGCACAGCTGCCAGTTCAACGTCTAGTTTTGATTTACAAAAATGTCACCCTGTTGATTACTTTTTGTAAATCCAATCAGCTTTCCACATTGATTCAATGTCATCACATTGAATGTTTTGGTTGAAATGACATGGAAACAATGTTGATTCAGCCATTTTTTCCCTAGTGGGTTGTCACTATAAAAAAAACTGTGCAATAGAACACAGTGTGTGAATGTGAGAGCATCAAATGACTCAGTTCTGTGGACTAATTTGTCGATTTTTATTGTATTTTATTTAACCTTTATTTTGACAGGGAGTCAATGCTGAAACCAAGGTCTCTTTTCCAGATGGGCCCTATTTAGCACAACAAAACACATAAAAATAGAATATATACACATTCAACTACACCTCCATTTACACATTCAAATATACATTATTATACACAACAATATATGAAAATAAAAACCCAATCATAAAAAACATTCTTCATTAAAAAGGTCCCCTAACAGTCTGAAATTCCCTAGAGGCACCAATTCCTCAAATTTTAAAGATGAAGCCAACTAACGTTCACTGTCCGTTCAATAAAAAAGATTGCATTGAGCCCTTGCCAAAGGATGACGCGAGGAAGGTTGGGTTTAAACAGCACACTGTACGTGAGATGCAAGTGAACTGATGAGAGTCCTATCTTGAAGCCTACCACCGGCATTGAAACACCGAATTGAAACGTAAACGAGTGTTTTGAAATGTGGCAACAAGAGAAAATTATTGATGTTGAATTAGGGATGCGAGTTTAGAACACATGTAGGGCTAAATGTCCATTTATAAAATGCGAGATCAGATAACTGTTTCAGCCTGATATATGAGAATGATAATTGTCGCATCCTGAATGTTTTTTTTTATCGGCATATGGACATAGCGCGCATCACAGCTGACCGTGCCATTGTGGGACATTTTCCAACAACAAATAAGGACACAAAATTCAGCAGGTCGTTTATTAATTTAACACACCAGACACATCATGACTGAGCCTTTTTACATCTCAAGGTGAGTACCATATTAACATTGATAATTGCAGCTCATGAGAGGATGAAATGGCAAAGTTGGGTTATTACTTTGCCCGCTCAGGACGCAGTGAAATGATAAGCGCGCGTCCAAAATAAATTAGCTACATTCTTATTGTTTGAATGGATTTACATACCTGTATATAATTTCAAGATGTATTTACATACAGGTATATTCTTTCATGATCTTTCAGGATGTAGACAATGGTAACAATTCCGTAGAAGTCAGGTTGAATTGAATTGCATTTACTGTGATATAATTTCGTTCTTCCACTCACCAAGCAGCTGATTGGGTACTAACGCATCTAGACCTCATGCTTCATGAGTTCTTTATATAGAGCTAGAGTAGGCTATCTGACTATCTGGAGTATCTCAGATTGTGATGCATTTCCTATTGAATCGCTCTTTTAAGGTGATGAAAAATCGTGGACTGATTTCTCTATAGAGGCATCACCTCTGATTGTGTTTTTGAGGCAGGCACGTTACTTATGATTGACAACTGTCATCATCATCATCATCATCATCCTAATCATTCTCATCATCCTAATCATCCTCATATGGGCATACATCAAAATGTGCATCCTTAACAACCCAATATTGTTAATAAACCAGGTTGTCACCAAAATAATTATAATAAAGTAGCCTTACATTTTTTATATTTTTTATTTATACCAATACTGTTTTCTATGCTTGTTTTCACTTAATACTTTGGGATACTGGTGCACTTGTAGTCAGAAAGGCCCTTTTTTCGTGTGGGCAACCTACACGATTTTCTTCATAATGCATTTCATATTTCGTGGAGCCTACATTACACAATTTTCTTCATAATGCATTTTATACAAGGCTATGTCGAATTTTATGAGGGTTGCCAGATTGGGTAATAAGTGTTATTATATATACAGTGAGGGAAAAAAGTATTTGATCCCCTGCTGATTTTGTACATTTGCTCACTGACAAAGAAATTATCAGTCTATAGTCTTAATGGTAGGTTTATTTGAACAGTGAGAGACAGAATAACAACAAATAAATCCAGAAAAACGCATGTCAAAAATGTTATAAATTGATTTGCATTTTAATGAGGGAAATAACTATTTGACCCCTCTGCAAAACAGGATTTAGTACTTGGTGGAAAAACCCTTGTTGGCAATCACAGAGGTCAGACGTTTCTTGTAGTTGGCCACCAGGTTTGCACACATCTCAGGAGGGATTTTGTCCCACTCCTCTTTCAGATCTTCTCCAAGTCATTAATGTTTCGAGGCTGACGTTTGGCAACTCGAACCTTCAGCTCCCTCCACATATTTTCTATGGAGGTCTGGAGGCTGGCTAGGCCACTCCAGGACCTTAATGTGCTTCTTCTTGAGCCACTCCTTTGTTGCCTTGGCCGTGTGTTTTGGGTCATTGTCATGCTGGAATACCCATCCACAACCCATTTTCATTGCCCTGGCTGAGGGAAGGAGGTTCTCACCCAAGATTTGATGGTACATGGCCCCGTCCATCGTCCCTTTGATGCGGTGAAGTTATCCTGTCCCCTTAGCAGAAAAACACCCCCAAAGCATGTTTCCACCTCCATGTTTGACGGTGGGGATGGTGTTCTTGGGGTCATAGGCAGCATTCCTCCTCCTCCAAACACGGCGAGTTGAGTTGATGCCAAAGAGCTCCATTTTGGTCTCATCTGACCGCAACACTTTCACCCAGTTCTCCTCTGAATCATTCAGATGTTCATTGGCAAACTTCAGACAGGCATGTATATGTGCTTTCTTGAGCAGGGGGACCTTGCGGGCACTGCAGGATTTCAGTCCTTCACGGCGTAGTGTGTTACCAATTGTTTTCTTGGTGACTATGGTCCCAGCTGCCTTGAGATCATTGACAAGATCCTCCCGTGTAGTTCTGGGCTGATTCCTCACTGTTCTCATGATCATTGCAACTCCACGAGGTGAGATCTTGCATGGAGCCCCAGGCCGAGGGAGATTGACAGGTCTTTTGTGTTTGATCCATTTGCGAATAATCGCACCAACTGTTGTCACCTTCTCACCAAGTTGCTTGGCGATGGTCTTGTAGCCCATTCCAGCCCTGTGTAGGTCTACAATCTTGCCCCTGACATCCTTGGAGAGCTCTTTGGTCTTGGCCATGGTGGAGAGTTTGGAATCTGTTTGATTGATTGCTTCTGTGGACAGGTGTCTTTTATACAGGTAACAAGCTGAGATTAGGAGCACTCCCTTTAAGAGTGTGCTCCTAATCTCAGCTTATTACCTGTATAAAAGACACCTGGGAGCCAGAAATCTTTCTGATTGAGAGGGGGTCAAATACTTTTTTCCCTCATTAAAATGCAAATCAATTTATAACATTTTTGACATGCGTTTTTCTGTATTTATTTGTTGTTATTCTGTCTCTCACTGTTCAAATAAACCTACCATTAAAATTATAGACGGATCATTTCTTTGTCAATGGGCAAACGTACAAAATCAGCAGGGGATCAAATACCTTTTTCCCTCACTGTATATACAGTAAGGGAAAAAAGTATTTAGTCAGCCACCAATTGTGCAAGTTCTCCCACTTAAAAAGATGAGAGAGGCCTGTAATTTTCATCATAGGTACACGTCAACTATGACAGACAAATTGAGAAAAAAAATTCCAGAAAATCACATTGTAGGTTTTTAATGAATTTTTTTGCAAATTATGGTGGAAAATAAGTATTTGGTCACCTACAAACAAGCAAGATTTCTGGCTCTCACAGACCTGTAACTTCTTCTTTAAGAGGCTTCTCTGTCCTCCACTCGTTACCTGTATTAATGGCACCTGTTTGAACTTGTTATCAGTATAAAAGACACCTGTCCACAACCTCAAACAGTCACACTCCAAACTCCACTATGGCCAAGATCAAAGAGCTGTCAAAGGACACCAGAAACAACATTGTAGACCTGCACCAGGCTGGGAAGACTGAATCTGCAATAGGTAAGCAGCTTGGTTTGAAGAAATCAACTGTGGGAGCAATTATTAGGAAATGGAAGACATACAAGACCACTGATAATCTCCCTCGATCTGGGGCTCCACGCAAGATCTCACACTGTGGGGTCAAAATGATCACAAGAACGGTGAGCAAAAATCCCAGAACCACACGGGGGGACCTAGTGAATGACCTGCAGAGAGCTGGGACCAAAGTAACAAAGCCTACCATCAGTAACACACTACGCCGCCAGGGACTCAAATCCTGCAGTGCCAGACGTGTCCCCCTGCTTAAGCCAGTGCATGTCCAGGCCCGTCTGAAGTTTGCTAGAGTGCATTTGGATGATCCAGAAGAGGATTGGGAGAATGTCATATGGTCAGATGAAACCAAAATAGAACTTTTTGGTAAAAACTCAACTCATCGTGTTTGGAGGACAAAGAATGCTGAGTTGCATCCAAAGAACACCATACCTACTGTGAAGCATGGGGGTGGAAACATCATGCTTTGGGGCTGTTTTTCTGCAAAGGGACCAGGACGACTGATCCGTGTAAAGGAAAGAATGAATGGGGCCATGTATCGTGAGATATTGAGTGAAAACTTCCTTCCATCAGCAAGGGCATTGAAGATGAAACGTGGCTGGGTCTTTCAGCATGACAATGATCCCAAACACACCGCCCGGGCAACGAAGGAGTGGCTTCGTAAGGAGCATTTCAAGGTCCTGGAGTGGCCTAGCCAGTCTCCAGATCTCAACCCCATAGAAAATCTTTGGAGGGAGTTGAAAGTCCGTGTTGCCCAGCGACAGCCCCAAAACATCACTGCTCTAGAGGAGATCTGCATGGAGGAATGGGCCAAAATACCAGCAACAGTGTGTGAAAACCTTGTGAAGACTTACAGAAAACGTTTGACCTGTGTCATTGCCAACAAAGGGTATATAACAAAGTATTGAGAAACTTTTGTTATTGATCAAATACTTATTTTCCACCATAATTTGCAAATAAATTCATTAAAAATCCTACAATGTGATTTAATGGATTTTTTATTCTAATTTTGTCTGTCATAGTTGACGTGTACCTATGATGAACATTACTGGCCTCTCTCATCTTTTTAAGTGGGAGAACTTGCACAATTGGTGGCTGACTAAATACTTTTTTTCCCCACTGTATATATATTGGTATTGATTAAGGTATTTGATTGGGGAATGGGGATAAATTTTTATGATGTGAAATTATGATACACACCATAATACAAATACACACACACAAACACACACACATATACACACACTCACTTTGTTTGTACTCATGTTGTAGCAAACTCTTTATTTTTGAATGAATTATTTTTTATAGATGTTGGGAATAGTGGTACAGGAGAGTCTGAAATGAATGAAATACTCTAACCCTAAGCTATGTTCAATGTCTGCAGCAATTTCCAGTGAGAAATGCTCAGTCTGAAGCCATTCGGCTATGGGTTTCACAGCCCTATAATAATGCTACAAGTTATTTCACCTTAAAAAGGGTTTATTTACAACATCTGGGGTATAACATGTTGGGCAAAGGGGTATAGGAGAGTCTGACATATAACCCCTAACTTGAGTTCAGTCCTCACCAATGAGAACCAAGAGGGGCCTAGCTTCATCATTCATGACTGGGAAAGGCCTTGATTCTAGGCCGTAGAAAATCCTAAATCCATCTCATTAGATCAGAACAGGATGTATCACAGTGATTCATATTACTGGTTTGCATCCTAAAAAAAGGATAGTTGTGTTTTGCTGCATAACACACTTACATTATTTGTCTACCCATATGATGTGGATCATTGTCAGGTTATTTGATATATAAGGTTCAATAACAGAAGAACACCAAGTTTGTAGTGGGTGTTTAAAGAAAACTGAACCATGGATTACAGTTTCTCTTGGCCCATAGACTACTTTCAGGGTGAGGACCCATCTAACATCACGTAAAATAGTGAACTGCTCCTTTAAGCCTAAACAGCAGCTGCAGTACAAACTTCACAATGCTGTTGACCAAGCTCATCTCATCTTTGTTCTGTCTGTGTGTTTGGAAGAGGGATTTGGTGCCTTTTAGACTCTCATAGTCATGCAAACCAGATGAACCCAGGGCTCTCGGTGTGCTCTCTGTGTTCTCTGCGCTCATGCTTATCTCACTGGCCAGTTGGACTGGTATTTATTCCGATGGTCTCACCAGAGCTGTAAAGCTTCTCACAGAGAGGGAGATTGACTTCTCTCTGTTGGCGCACTAATGCCAGGCCAGTAGCTTTATCAGTTGCCTGCTAAGTTTAGAATTTAAATAGGTCTTTATTTTAGTTCATTTTTTATTACTGTAGGCCTACTGTTATATAATGAGATTGCGTTTTCCTTTAGTGGTAACTCTGGATTGCTTCCATTACTGTATCTCTAAATCATTCTTTGCAAGCGCCAATGGTAAAATTAGGGCTATTTCCTGCAGCATAACTTTCTCTAATCTACTGACCCTGTTTTCATTGCCTCTCATCAGTTATGAGTTCTCTTCATATTTTTTGATTCAATGTTGCAGCACTGGCTAGTGTGTTCTTTACCAAGGTGTCATTCCCCCATTTAAAATGATTACTGACCAATACAAAGACTATAGATAACAGGAGGCATGTTCAGTTCACTCACATTATGATATATTTAGTGTGGAATGATAGCCTGATCAAATGTTGACATTATATATGGTTGTTGTGTGATCCAAACATCATCAGGAGCAATGTGGGTCAGCGGCAATGCCCTGCACTCTATTTGTAGTGGTAAGTCAGGCAAATTAATGTATGTAAGACAATTATACCGTGTGTGACTGCAGAGCAGCTCACTACCCAGAGCTGGAGACCCCTCTCGTTGCCCACGGAGACACTGATGAAGCACGACAGCTCAGATGCTACAGCCTGAGGAGGAAGAGGAGGAGGAGGGCCCTCATGTTGGCTAGTGTGTATGTATGTACATATGTATATGTGTGTGTGAGTGTGCACACTTTTGCGTATGTGAAAGAGGGAGCGTCACAAAGACAGACAGAGAAAGAGAGAGTGAGAGAGTATGAGAGTGAGAAAATCAATTAAATCCCCAAATGAACAAACATGGCCTGTAACCCTCCTGCTCATGGCCTGTAGCCCTCCTGCTCATGGCCTGTAGCCCTCCTGCTCATGGCATGTAGCCCTCCTCTCATGGCCTGTAGCCCTCCCGCTCATGGCCTGTAGCCCTCCCGCTCATTGCCTGTAGCCCTCCTGCTCATGGCCTGTAGCCCTCCTGCTCATGACCTATAGCCCTCCTGCTCATGGCCTGTAGCCCTCCTGCTCATGGCCTGTAGCCCTCCTGCTCATGGCCTGTAGCCCTCCTGCTCATGGCCTGTAGCCCTCCTGCTCATCGCCTTTAGCCCTCCTGCTCCATCTTTTCTTCTCCATCAAGCACCTGTTAATTTAGTCTTAAAGCCAGCATAGAGGTAAAAAGACGTGTAAAGTGTTTAGTGGAGAGTGTGGGAAGAGAGATACAGATGGAGGCATACAAGGAGCTCACCTGCCAGATGGTACTTTTGGCAGTACACTGCGTGCAATATGGCATGACGCCTCCATATTGTTATCCCTATTTTCAATGTAAATGCTGCTGTCACAGTGCTGTTGTACTGGATGTTCTCCTACAGTCTACTTCCATGTTGATTTGTAATCCCTGGCACTTTGTGAGATGGCATTGTGCCAGTGTAACTGGTTGAGCTTTTTAGACAATAGGTGAGAGCCACAGATTAATTAGTGAGAGTATGAGACCTATGGAGGTAATGATAGGACATTGAATAGATGAACAGGGTTGAGAACAAAGAGATAAGAGCAGAGATAAAGAGATGGACTTGGCAGTGTCAAACATATAATGTGAGGGGAACATGATTTGTGCAGCAAGTCAGTCTCTATGCTTTTATTCCCTGTACTGTGCCATTGACTCTGGCATTAGTGCAGGTTAAAGTTAGGGGCAGGACGGACCCTGCAGACCATGGGAAGAAGCTATGCTGTATGAGCAGATACTTTTATTTGCAGAGCTCTGGGTGCCACCTCCTTGGTCTTATTTACACTGGGGATTAAATGAGGAATGGGTGCTGCCGGTGCACCGGAGCCTCCAGGTGTGAAGTTGTGAATAGTAGACAACATGTATTGTCTCTCCTCCTCTTCCCTGTTTTCTGTGTTTCTCTCTGGGCTCCCAGTAATTTGTCAGCAGTGAAGGTAGCAGCTGCTCTGTTTGCGTTGTCATTTCTTTGATCGCAATTTTTCGTTCCAACTACCTCCATCCTTGGCATCCTGCTCCCTACACAGCCATATGGGCCAGTAGAGGGAAGCTGAGGAAACATACATCCTTCTTCTGAATCAGTTGTTATTGGCTTTGTGTGCGTGTCCATATAATGCATGTGTGAATTTGCCGCTTCAGATATTCTTTTCCACCGTTATTTCCCCCTCATATACAGTGCCTTGCAAAAGTATTCATCCCCCTTGGCGGTTTTCCTATTTTGTTACATTACAACCTGTAATTTAAATGGATTTTTATTTGGATTTCATGTAATGGACATACACAAAATAGTCCAAATTGGTGAAGTGAAATGAAAAAAATAACTTTTTTCAAAAAATTATACAAAATAAATAACGGAAAAGTGGTGCATGCATATGTATTTACCCCCTTTGCTATGAAGCCCCTAAATAAGATCTGGTGCAAACAATTATCTTCAGAAGTCACATAATTAGTTAAATAAAGTCCACCTGTGTGCAATCTAAGTGTCACATGATCTGTCACATGATCTCAGTATATATACACCTGTTCTGAAAGGCCCCAGAGTCTGCAACACCACTAAGCAAGGGGCACCACCAAGCAAGCGGCACCATGAAGACCAAGGAGCTCTCCAAACAGGTCAGGGACAAAGTTGTGGAGAAGTACAGATCAGGGTTGGGTTAAAAAAATATATCAGAAACTTTGAACATCCCACGGAGAACCATTCAATCCATTATTAAAAAATTGAAAGAATATGGCACCACAACAAACCTGCCAAGAGAGGGTCACCCACCAAAACTCACGGACCAGGCAAGGAGGGCATTAATCAGAGAGGCAACAAAGAGACCAAAGATAACCCTGAAGGAGCTGCAAAGCTCCACAGCGGAGATTGGAGTATCGTTCCATAGGACCACTTTAAGCTCCACAGAGCTGGACTTTACGGAAGAGTGGCCAGAAAAAAGCCATTGCTTAAAGAAAGAAATAAGAAAACACATTTGGTGTTCACCAAAAGGCATGTGGGAGACTCCCCAAACATATGGAAGAAGGTACTCCGGTCAGATGAGACTAAAATTGAGCTTTTTGGCCATCAAGGAAAACGCTATGTCTGGCGCAAACCCAACCCCTCTCATCACCCCGAGAACTCCATCCCCACAGTGAAGCATGGTGGCGGCAGCATCATGCTGTGGGGATGTTTTTCATCGGCAGGGACTGGGAAACTGGTCAGAATTGAAGGAATGATGGATGGCGCTAAATACAGGGACATTCTTGAGGGAAACCTGCTTCAGTTTTCCAGAGATTTGAGACTGGGACGGAGGTTCACCTTCCAGCAGGACAATGACCCTAAGCATACTGCTAAAGCAACACTTGAGTGGTTTAAGGGGAAACATTTAAATGTCTTGGAATGGCCTAGTCAAAGCCCAGACCTCAATCCAATGGAGAATCCAGTGACTCTGTTAATAAAAAAGTGGTCAGATGAAGCAGATACTAAGCTACAGGACTGTTTTGCTAGCACAGACTGGAATATGTTCCGGGATTCTTCAGATAGCATTGAGGAGTACGCCACATCAGTCACTGGCTTCATCAATAAGTGCATCGATGACGTTGTCCCCACAGTGACCGTACGTACATACCCCAACCAGAAGCCATGAGCTAATGGAAGAGTGGCCACACTGAGCTAATGGCTAGAGCTGCCGCTTTCAAGGAGCGGGACTGTAACCCGGACGCTTATAAGAAATCCCGCTATGCCCTCCGACGAACCATCAAACAGGCAAAGAGTCAATACAGGACTAAGATTGAATCGTACTACACCGGCTCTGACGCTCGTCGGATGTGTCAGGGTTTGAAAACTATTACAGACTACAAAGGGAAGCACAGCCGCGAGCTAAATCACTTCTATGCTCGCTTCAAAGCAAGCAACACTGAAGCATGCATGAGAGCACCAGCTGTTCCGGATGACTATGTGATCACACTCTCCGTAGCCGATGTGAGTAAGACTTTTAAGCAGGTTAACATTCACAAGGCCGCAAGCCCAGATGGATTACCAGGACGTGTACTCCGAGCATGTGCTGACCAACTGGCAAGTGTCTTCACTGACATTTTCAACATGTCCCTGACTGAGTCTGTAATACCAACATGTTTCAAGCAGACCACCATAGTCCCTGTGCTCAAGGACACTAAGATAACCTGCCTAGGCCCTCTGTAGCTCAGTTGGTAGAGCATGGCGTTTGCAATGCCAGGGTTGTGGGTTCGATTCCCATGGGGGGCCAGTATGAAAATGTATGCACTCACTAACTGTAAGTCGCTCTGGATAAGAGCGTCTGCTAAATGACTAAAATGTAAAATGTAAATGACTACTGACCCGTAGCACTCACGTCTGTAGCCATGAAGTACTTTGAAAGGCTGGTCATGGCTCACATCAACACCATTATCCCAGAAACCCTAGACCCACTACAATTTGCATACCGCCCCCACAGATGATGCAATCTTTATTGCACTACACACTGCCCTTTCCCACCTGGACAAGAGGAACACCTACGTGAGAATGCTATTCATTGACTACAGCTCAGCATTCAACACCATAGTGCCCTCAAAGCTCATCACTAAGCTAAGCATAAGACTCCTGAACAGCTAATCATGGCTACCCGGACAATTTGCACTGCCCCCCCCACCCCGTCCCCCTTTTTTACTCTGCTGCTACTCTGTTTATTATTTATGCACAGTCACTTTAACTCTACCCATATGTACATATTACCTCAATTACCTCGACTAGCCGGTGCCCCCGCACATTGACTCTGCACCGGTACCCCCCTGTATATAGCCTCCCTACTGTTATTTTATTTTACTGCTGCTCTTCTTAGGTATTTGCTTTTATGTTTTTTGCTTAACTCTTTTTTTATTTGTTTTACTTTGCATTGTTAGTTAAGGGCTTGTAAGTAAGCATTTCACTGTAATGTCTACACCTGTTGTATTAGGCGCATGTGGCAAATAAAATTTGATTTGATTTGATTTGAATCTGTGGTATGACTTAAAGATTGCTGTACACCAACGGAACCCATCCAAAATCCTAGTGGCTAGATGTGCCAAGCTTATAGAAACATACCCCAAGAGACTTGCAGCTGTAATTGCTGCAAAAGGTGGCTCTACAAAGTATTGACTTTGGGGGGTGAATAGTTATGCAGGCTCAAGTTTTCAGTTTTTTTGTCTTATTTCTTGTTTGTTTCACAAAAAAATATATTTTGCATCTTCAAAGTGGTAGGCATGTTGTGTAAATCAAATGATACAAACCCCCCAAAATCAATTTTAATTCCAGGTTGTAAGGCAACAAAATAGGAAAAATGCCAAGGGTGGTGAATACTTTCACAAGCCACTGTACTGTACTCTATACAGGGAAGTGTACTTTGTATATGGAAGTCTACTGTCTATCATTTGAGAGAGCAACATCTTTCACTGCTATGTATGGCTTTTCTATCCTGAATGATTGATGCCAACAAAGCTTACACAATATAGCATACTACACACACAGTCATACTGTAAATGACTGAGACAAAAATAGCTGATCTACATGGACAGTTCCAATAAATCTAGAATGTCGTAAGCTATACAAAAAAAAATGCACTCAAGGCAGGAATAGACTGTAATGTTGTAACTAGCTGGTAATCTAAGGGAACAGTGAGAGAGCATATCCAAACAGAACTCTATAGATGTTCCTTGTGCCTGTCCCAACCACACTGGAGAAGAGAGCTGGCCTTATTCCCTAGTCCCCTCAGCTGTCATGCCAACAGGGCACTCATAGCCTTGCTCTTTCCCTTGTTATTTTTCTAGTCCCTTAAATGTCATTACCGATGGGGGTGTTGTAGCGATGTACAGACTTGCTCTGTCTTTCACTGAATGCTGAATTATAGAAGACCTGGTATTGCACTTGGGCTGCACAGATTTTCAACAGAGTGCTGGAGGTCACTTTGACTTTCCCCTTTGATTCTCATCATTCATGCAACATGAGCGCTCCCTGATTCAAAGAGCCTGTTTCAGGTCACCATTAGTCAGTAGAGATCCACAGTGAAATGTACTGAAGACAGCCCAGGGAAGGGAATTGATGAGTGAATCTGACTATGGCAATATTGGGATGCTCTATATTTCCATGCGGACTCAGAATTCTGCAGTGTTGCAGCAATTTCAGTTTTACCACTGTGCATAATGCCATGCATTGTCAGAGGTCACTGATTGTGTTTTGACAATATGCTTGAAGAGATTCCTTTCCCCTAGCTTGGTTCACCACCCTGTGGTTTTAATAACCGTAACATTCTGGATTGATTGAGTGATGTTTTATGGTTCTTAATGCTTGGTCTCTAAAGCTAGCAGTCTGAGAATTGTTCACTAAACAACACAATTGATATAGAAATAAATGTAATTATAATTATTTTATTTGTAACATCAAACAATCCAACAAATTATTCTATCAAATAAAATGAGGAATAGCCTGAATTGATTTGAAGAGGCAAATGGTCACTAAATCTGGTAGAATTCACTGCTTGTAGGCCTATCCAATAATCACAGTATTGTGTGGTTTAAATGAACATCCATATGTCATTATAGCCATTTGAGGGCTGAATGTGGGTTTGTAAGAAGACCAATAAAAGCAGAATCCATAGCCCCCGGGCCTGGCTCTCCAATGGGAACACAAATAAGACACAGAGGAGTGATCACAAAACATTTATTTTACCATAAACCCCACAGGTCCCTCGTGATTAAATCTGACATTCATTTAAAAGTCATCGTTAATAAAGACAGCCTTTTCATGTCCTAATTCCTCTACCCCTCACTGTAGGTACCAGTCCGGCTCTGGTTCTCTGGCTCGCTCTCCCCCCATCTCCAACACGTATGACCTACTTCTGTCTCCGCATCATTGTAAACAGATCTACTAATTGCCTTCATTTATTCATTTGGAAGTCAAGTTCTGTTGGGGCTGGCGCCCTCCCAGTTCATTCATGTGTAATGTGTACAATTTCTCCCTCCCACCATGACTCGTCCACATGGATTTGTGGACCCCAAGACTAAGGTATCCCATCAGGCTTTGTGATTTAGCCCATGATTAAATGAGTGCCATTTTGAGGGGCGTGAGACATTTCCGCAGTGTCCCATTGTGCAGACTTACCCAGAAGTGTGGCACATGACAATATACTGCACATAATGCATTGACATAAGCTCTAGAAGGGATGAAGATGTCTTTATGGTTACATGGCTTTGTAAAGTTATTGTCAAAACCCCTGATATTCCACTCTAAAACCTAGAATTGGGGAACATACAGTGGGGAAAAAAGTATTTAGTCAGCCATCAATTGTGCAAGTTCTCCCACTTAAAAAGATGAGAGAGGCCTATAATTTTCATCATAGGTACACGTCAACTATGACAGACAAAATTAGAATTTTTTTCTCCAGAAAATCACATTGTAGGATTTTTAATGAATTTATTTGCAAATTATGGTGGAAAATAAGTATTTGGTCAATAACAAAAGTTTCTCAATACTTTGTTATATACCCTTTGTTAGCAATGACACAGGTCAAACGTTTTCTGTAAGTCTTCACAAGGTTTTCACACACTGTTGCTGGTATTTTGGCCCATTCCTCCATGCAGATCTCCTCTAGAGCAGTGATGTTTTGGGGCTGTCGCTGGGCAACACGGACTTTCAACTCCCTCCAAAGATTTTCTATGGGGTTGAGATCTGGAGACTGGCTAGGCCACTCCAGGACCTTGAAATGCTTCTTACGAAGCCACTCCTTCGTTGCCCGGGCGGTATGTTTGGGATCATTGTCATGCTGAAAGACCCAGCCACGTTTAATCTTCAATGCCCTTGCTGATGGAAGGAGGTTTTCACTCAAAATCTCACGATACATGGCCCCATTCATTCTTTCCTTTACACGGATCAGTCGTCCTGGTCCCTTTGCAGAAAAACAGCCCCAAAGCATGATGTTTCCACCCCCATGCTTCACAGTAGGTATGGTGTTCTTTGGATGCAACTCAGCATTCTTTGTCCTCCAAACACGACGAGTTGAGTTTTTACCAAAAAGTTATATTTTGGTTTCATCTGACCATATGACATTCTCCCAATCCTCTTCTGGATCATCCAAATGCACTCTAGCAAACTTCAGACGGGCCTGGACATGTACTGGCTTAAGCATGGGGACACGTCTGGCACTGCAGGATTTGAGTCCCTGGCGGCGTAGTGTGTTACCGATGGTAGGCTTTGTTACTTTGGTCCCAGCTCTCTGCAGGTCATTCACTAGGTCCCCCGTGTGGTTCTGGGATTTTTGCTCACCGTTCTTGTGATCATTTTGACCCCACGGGGTGAGATCTTGCGTGGAGCCCCAGATCGAGGGAGATTATCAGTGGTCTTGTATGTCTTCCATTTCCTAATAATTGCTCCCACAGTTGATTTCTTCAAACCAAGCTGTTTACCTATTGCAGATTCAGTCTTCCCAGCCTGGTGCAGGTCTACAATTTTGTTTCTGGTGTCCTTTGACAGCTCTTTGGTCTTGGCCATAGTGGAGTTTGGAGTGTGACTGTTTGAGGTTGTGGACAGGTGTCTTTTATACTGATAACAAGTTCAAACAGGTGCCATTAATACAGGTAACGAGTGGAGGACAGAGGAGCCTCTTAAAGAAGAAGTTACAGGTCTGTGAGAGACAGAAATCTTGCTTGTTTGTAGGTGACCAAATACTTATTTTCCACCATAATTTGCAAATAAATTCATTAAAAATCCTACAATGTGATTTTCTGGATTTTTTTTCTCAATTTGTCTGTCATGATGAAAATTACAGGCCTCTCTCATCTTTTTAAGTGGGAGAACTTGTACAATTGGTGGCTGACTAAATACTTTTTTCCCCCACTGTAGATGTACAGCAATTCTCTGGAGGTTTGATATAACAACATCACATGCACTCCTGTCCCTATGCCTCCGTACTGGGTTATTACTCTGTCTTGTCCAGCCTGATCAGACTTGGCCACAAGGGACACAGTTTTCATCACATCTGATGAAAGGACACGACTCTATTGTTGACTCAGTGTGAGAACACTGTGTCTGTCCTGCAGCCTGAAAGATGGTGTCACAGTCTGCTGACTGTTTCCAATCCTCTCACATGTTATCAGCCTGGACCCAGCAGGAGCCTCAGAGGCTGCTGCAAATGGAACACATTCCTGAGCTATAAAGCACAATAAGCACTGTGCATAAAGTGCACAGAGGGAGAGAAGGATACATATTTCTGTGATCATTTTAAATCATGTTTATGTATGGTCACAGACGGTTACCCTCCAATGAATCACACATAATAAGACACTGCAGAGTTTATGCCAGAATGTCGAGCCAATGCACTCCAATATAGGCTGAAAACATAGGCACAGCCCTTGGTGAGGGACTTAAGGTCAAATTAAACATAGTGGCATGGCATGGCATTTTGACTCGGATTGGTGACCGCCACCGTAGCCTGGCATCCCCAGAGGCCTGAGCATGTTTTTCATTGAGTGTGTGTGAATGAGTCATGTCTGGGGCTGAGGCTGGGGTTGGCAGGAGTGTGTCTGACTGGCAAGGCAGTGTATTCAGCAGGGAGGGCTGCAGCCAGCAAGGAGCTGTCTCTATAATCCAGGGTTAACACAGAGCAGCATGACTGCATGCCAGTTACTTCCTGCTTCTGGCCCACCTTTTTATTCTCTATAGAAGGTTTGGCTTGATCTTCGCAACACTGAATTCAGCTCTGTAGGTCTCTGTATTGCGGAACTATGCTGCACCTTGTCCTTTCTGTAATATTTGTCCTTAGCTTTACGGTTTCACTGAACATTGCACAGACACAGACATAATACTTGAGGCGCAACTAAGATCTTAATGCAAATGATGTTCAGGTTCATAACACTGAAGTTTGTCATATGATTTGGATTGGAATGATTTACAATAGAATAATGGCTTTACCAAAGCACTGACCACAGCAACTCAAGGTGGTCTCCCATGATATTGTAAACTGGGAGCTTAATATAGAGTTTGAAATGGGGTGTACTCCTGGGGGGATAAAAATGATTAGTGACAATCCATTTGCTTGGGCAACCTGTTAATGGAATTCACTTTCTGCATGTACAACAATTAAATGCTCCATAGAGTCAAGCCAGATCACCCTGAAGCCTTCATAAAACAGAGCTATGGCTCACACCTGTGTGAGAATCATATAACAGGGCCCGGAGATTCACTAGGCTAAGGCTATTCATATTCATGCCTTATACAAAATACAAATAATGTTTCACTACAAAGGCCAATTGAATACAGAATGTTATTATATTAGCATAGAAACTAGACAAGGAATGTCTAGTTACTACAGATGTGAGAGAGGGATTGTCAGTAGAAGGCCATGTGATATCTTTATTCAAATCAAAGGAGAAGGAATGCTTGGTTGAGCTACCGTAGCCAAGGCTCTGCTAGTAGCTATGGCTCTGCTAGTAGCTATCTCCAGCAGTGGCGGTCAGTGGCGTTTATGATGAGGGAGGCCGATTATTTTTTTCATGATCATGGCCTTATTTCTATTACAGCACGTTGGGTGACTGTCATTCATATTCCATTCATACAGTTCAATGTAACATCGATAGGTTTAGGCTACTACATGATACTCACATTTTCCCTATACCCATCATGAGGTTGCTACAACCTAGCCTATGAATGAAAGTTTACAACGTGCACACAGGTCAAGAGAAAAATTTGAGATGACAGACAGTGACACATGGACAGACAGTGACACATTCAGTACCGCCTTGCACACTCTTGCCTGCATCTAGCTTATCTAGGGTGTAATCATTAGTCCAACAGTTGCAAACAGGTTTCTATTGGACACATTCAGGTTTTTTTATCCCCGTTTTGTTTGCTTCTGTTTAAGAAACGTTTTTCAACAGAATCGGTGGAATGAATACACCCCTGATCACGCATAAACACAGTTCACTCAAGTTTCATAACAGAGACGTTGTATTAATTCTAGCCTCTATGCGCTCTCCTCCTCTCACCTTTTCCCTTCGTTTGTGGACTTCAAAGAACAACACATCAGCTGTATGTGACCAGGCGAAAATACCTTTCCAAGCCAAACTATGTCATAACCGCTATAAACAGCCTACATCATTGTCCCCATATTAGCTAAAGTAACGTCCTAGTCAACATAGCTAATATAACTAATACGTTAGTAAACCCGCTACAATCATGCAGTAACATTACAGTGTATAGTCAGTAAGCAGTTAGACCGGCGGGCCCCTGTGGCAATAAATTAATAAAACCAAAAGCTTACCTTGACTTGGAAGAGTTCCAGTGTTGTGTTGGATAGTCATAGCCAGATAGCTAACATAGCATCCCTCTGTTTGAGCCGGGTGTTTGAGTAACTGAACAAGCCAGCTGCATTTGCTAGCTAAGTAAGTGAAAAAAATGATGAAATCTCTCTCTCTCTCTTGCTTTTCCTTCATTTTGGAAGAAATTAATTTGTTGAAAACTGTTCAACTATTGTCTTTCTCTCTCATTGAGTCAACTACTCACCACATGTTATGCACTGCAGTGCTAGCTAGCTGTAGCTTATGCTTTTAGTACTAGATTCATTCTCTGATCCTTTGATTGGGTGGACAAGATGTCAATTCATGCTGCAAGAGCGCTGATAAGTTGGAGGACGTCCTCCGGAAGTTGTCATAATTACTGTGTAAGTCTATGGAAGGGGGTGAGAACCAAGAGCCTCCTAGGGTTTTGTATTGAAGTCAATGTACCAAGAGGAGGACGGAAGCTAGCTGTCCTCTGACTACACCATGGTGCTACCCTACAGAGTGCTGTTGAGGCTACTGTAGACCTTCATTGCAAAACAGTGTGTTTTAATCAATTATTTGGTGACGTGAATATATTTAGTATAGTTTTATCTAAAAAGGATAACTTTTTCAATGTTTTACAATAATACAAAAAATGAAATTCACTGAGGAGGATGGTCCTCCCCTTCCTCCTCTGAGGTACCTCCACTGATCTCCAGTCAGCACCTGTTGCTCTCCTTCCCAGGAGCCACAGGATTTACCTTTTACAGTGAGGGAAAAAAGTATTTGATCCCCTGCTGATTTTGTAGGTTTGCCCACTGACAAAGAAATGATCAGTCTATCATGTTAATGGTAGGTTTATTTGAACAGTGAGAGACAGAATAACAACAAAAAAATCCAGAAAAACACATGTCAAAAATGTTATAAATTGATTTGCATTTTAATGAGGAAAATAAGTATTTGACCCCTCTCAATCAGAAAGATTTCTGGCTCCCAGGTGTCTTTTATACAGGTAACAAGCTGAGATTAGGAGCACACTCTTAAAGGGAGTGCTCCTAATCTCAGCTTGTTACCTGTATAAAACACACCTGTCCGCAGAAGCAATCAATCAATCAGATTCCAAACTCTCCACCATGGCCAAGACCAAAGAGCTCTCCAAGGATGTCAGGGACAAGATTGTAGACCAAGGCTTGAATGGGCAACAAGACAATCACCACGCAGCTTGGTGAGAAGGTGACAACAGTTGGTGCGATATTTCGCAAATGGAAGAAACGCAAAATAACTGTCAATCTCCCTCGGCCTGGGGCTCCATGCAAGATCTCACCTCGTGGCGTTGCAATGATCATGAGAACGGTGAGGAATCAGCCCAGAACTACACAGGAGGATCTTGTCAATGATCTCAAGGCAGCTGGGACCATAGTCACCAAGAAAACAATTGGTAACACACTACGCCATGAAGGACTGAAATCCTGCAGCGCCCGCAAGGTCCCCCTGCTCAAGAAAGCACATATACAGGGCCGTCTGAAGTTTGCCAATGAACATCTGAATGATTCAGAGGAGAACTGGGTGAAAGTGTTGTGGTCAGATGAGACCAAAATCGAGCTCTTTGGCATCAACTCAACTCGCTGTGTTTGGAGGAGGAGGAATGCTGCCTATGACCCCAAGAACACCATCCCCACCGTCAAACATGGAGGTGGAAACATTATGCTTTGGGGGTGTTTTTCTGCTAAGGGGACAGGACAACTTCACCGCATCAAAGGGACGATGGACGGGGCCATGTACCGTCAAATCTTGGGTGAAAACCTCAGCCAGGGCATTGAAAATGGGTTGTGGATGGGTATTCCAGCATGACAATGACCCAAAACACACGGCCAAGGCAACAAAGGAGTGTCTCAAGAAGAAGCACATTAAGGTCCTGGCGTGGCCTAGCCAGTCTCCAGACCTTAATCCCATAGAAAATCTGTGGAGGGAGCTGAAGGTTTGAGTTGCCAAACGTCAGCCTCCAAACCTTAATGACTTGGAGAAGATCTGCAAAGAGGAGTGGAACAAAATCCCTCCTGAGATGTGTGCAAACCTGGTGGCCAACTACAAGAAACGTCTGACCTCTGTGATTGCCAACAAGGGTTTGCCACCAAGTACTAAGTCATGTTTTGCAGAGGGGTCAAATACTTATTTCCCTCATTAAAATGCAAATCAATTCATAAAATTGTTGACATGCGTTTTTCTGTTTTTTCTGGATTTTTTTGTTGTTATTCTGTCTCTCACTGTTCAGATAAACCTACCATTAAAATTATAGACTGATCATGTCTTTGTCAGTGGGCAAACGTACAAAATCAGCAGGGGATCAAATAAATGTTTCCCTCACTGTATGTGTATCCTGCACAACACAGCTTGCCAGGGCAGTGACATTTAAAAAAAACATCTGGATATAGAGTTTTGATATTTTCCTTGTAACATCCAGCTTTACATTTGTAACTGACATGCATTACAACCAAATAACTACATGGCAACAGAACAGGGCAGCAATGACAGTGCCAGTACAGTGTTTCCCCTAGGATTTCTTTCAGCACCGGAGGCAAAGGTGGCGCGGGGTGGGGGGATATGTGTTGTATGTTTTAGAGAACAGGGAGAGAATACACAAAGTGCGTCTGTCTGCCAAAGGGACCAGAGGAAAAAGGGACACTCCAGTGATTTCCCCCCTGATGTCTTTGAAGCAGGGACAGATGGAGAGGAGACACTAGAGTGGAGCTGGAGAAAACCCAGACACCACTGTGTCAATCCTCCAGTCCTGTCTGTCCTCCCCTTCTCTGGCTCATACACAACACACTGCCAGACATCCTGTTAGTAGTTAGCAACGGAGTGCAGCCATGGCCACTTCTGTCCAATGCTAGGACACACATGACCATTTTTATTTAACATTTACTCTAACCAGGACGTCTCATTGAGATAAATAATCTATTTTCCTATCTTAAGGGGACCTAGGACCGAGAAGGCAATTATTTCCAAGCTAAAAGCTTTGAGCTGGCCAGATGCTTCCGTACCATTCCACTGGGAAGGTGAATGGTTTGTGAAGCAGAGAGGCTACAGTAGAGAGCTGTTGGTCTGGCATCAGACAGGACAGAGCGTGTGGTTTGTGGGGGCTCCACAGCCTTATAGAGCCAGCTTGGCTAAGCCTCCAGAGCTGCTGGGACTCAGACAAAAGGAGCGGGTGCAGTGCAGGCAGATGTGGGCTCCTAATTTACAGTCCTTTCCTCCGCGCCTGGCACTTTTATTACTACTATGGACTGGGTGGAAGTATGAAGCCACCAGTTCTACCTCATCTCTGATCAATGTTCCCTACCCTACATTAATATAAGCAGGAGGCCTGGTAAAAGTGCCATTTGTTCTCCAGGTCCAAAGTGACTAACCAGGTTATCTTGACTAATCAGTGTGAGAATTGTTTTTAATTTAGATAGATGTGAACTCAAACTAAAGCATACAGCACATGATGATCAGTAGATTGTGAGAAGAAAGAAAGTCATACATAACATGATTTTTTACAAGGCTTTCACTCTCCTTTCTCTAATCCATCCATCAATCCACTCATCCATCCACTCATCCATCCACTCATCCATCCACTCATCCATCCACTCATCCATCCACTCATCCATCCATTCCATGCAATATTCTAGAGGCATTGTTTGTCTCCTGGTTGAAACATCTACATAAAATATGCTAATGAAATTAAACGAGGAAGCGAAAGGGTTGATGCTGCCTGACTTTTAATCCCTAATGATTCTCGCCATCCCTGGAAAAGGCCTGATTAATTTAGGAATGTCTGCCACGCTGGAGAGAGTGATTAATTCCTGGAGGATTCAACCATTTAGGAGAACAAGAGGGAGGGGAGTAAAGAAAACAGGGAGCTGGAAATATGGAAGCATAATTAATACATTTGGATCCTATTTAATTAGCTGCCTGAACAGAATGTAAGGCACAGAGTCACTGTTTGTCACTGCTTTGTTGAAGTGTTAGGCTACATAATGTACCTTCCTGGCAGTCACAGAGAGAATGAGCCCCTGCTGATAGGGGAAGCAGAGAGAACACCTCTCCTGCTAATCTAGCCCAACGCATTGATTGCAGTGGGGATAGAGGTCTACACTTCTCCTGTGAAGTGATTACTAGAATTACATGTTCCGTTGATGTATGTTGTGTCTGAGAAAGCAGAGCAGAAGAAACAGGGTGAAACCATTTCAAGATGCTATTTATCAGTGTGAATCTGTGCTGTCTCTGGCCTGTATCTCTTAGTCCTGTCTTTTATAATGGAAAACTCTTGTCATTGTAAAATGTCACCCTTGTAAAATTGGAGGGAGGTAATTCATATAATTATTTTAATCAAAACATTTTATGAATAAAACCCTGTTTTATGAGTTCTCGCTAAAGGTTTATGAAAGGTTTATTATAACGTCTTCGGTTTGTTTCTGGTTAAATCAAAGTATTCTAGGTCATCTCAAGTCTAGAACAAACCATTTATCTTCTATTTCAGGACGATGTGAAAACCATTGTTGAGGATATCAACTACAGTGCAGCCTGACTGAGTACAGCCTTGTTCATTCCTGCCCTACAGCACTAGAGAGTTAGTCTGGACTTGCCATCTCTTAGAACCCCAATGGGGATGGGGACGTGTTTGGATATAGGATGCACTTACTGCGGCCGTACTAAGGGGCAGTCATGGCCCCTGACGTGGTGGCTGTTGGTCCTGATGTCCATCTCTCTAGCGATGGGCCAAGGTCAGACTGTCAACACTTTCCAGTCAGAGAGGAGAGAGTGGACCCTGAACCACCTGACAGTGCACAAGACCACTGGTGTTCTCTACGTTGGTGCTGTGAACCGGATCTACAAGCTGTCTGCTAACCTAACACTTCTGGTCTCCCACGACACAGGTCCTGAGTACGATAACAACGCCTGCTACCCTCCTCTTATAGTGCAGCCCTGCTCGGAACCCCTGGCATCCACTGACAACATTAACAAACTGCTGCTCATAGACTACTCCCACAACCGCCTGCTGGCCTGTGGCAGCCTCTACCAGGGTGTCTGCAAGCTGATGCGACAGGACGATCTGTTTATCCTGGTAGAGCCCACTCACAAGAAAGAGCATTACCTCTCCAGTGTCAACCAGACAGGCACCATGTATGGGGTCATCGTGCCCTCCTCGCAGGGCCAGGATGGCACCCTGTTCATCGGCACAGCCGTGGGTGGAAAGCAGGACTATTTCCCCACCATCTCCAGCCGTAAGCTGCCCCGTGACCCAGAGTCCTCTGCCATGCTGGACTATGAGCTCCACACTGACTTTGTCTCCTCTCTCATTAAGATCCCCTCTGACACGCTAGCTCTGGTCCCGCGCTTTGACATCTACTACATCTACGGCTTCGCCAGCGGGAACTTTGTCTACTTCCTTACCGTGCAGCCAGAGACCCCAGAGAACGGGATGCCTGCTGGCAGTTCCCCTGGTGACCTGTTCTACACAACCCGCATCATACGCCTCTGCAAAGGGGACACAAAGTTCCACTCTTACGTGTCTTTGCCAGTGGGCTGTGTACACAAGGGAGAGGAGTATCGCCTCCTACAGGCCGCCCACCTGTCTAAGGCAGGGAAGGTACTGGCCAGGTCCTTCAACATCAGTGCCCAGGATGACGTCCTCTTTGCTGTGTTCACCAAGGGCCAGAAGCAGTACCACAAGCCTCTGGACAACTCCGCCCTGTGTATCTTTACAATCCGAGACATCAACGCCCGCATTAAAGAGCGTCTGCAGTCCTGCTACCAGGGAGAGGGCAACCTGGAATTACACTGGCTGCTTGGAAAGGATGTGCAGTGCACCAAGGCGGTAGGTACCTGTAGCTAACACCCTGAAGAGGGCTGCATCCAGTCCCTTCATTAGCATCCAGCTAGCCAGGGGCAAACCAGCATTGGCTCCTCTGATGTGGCATACAGTCACATTATTCAGACAGTGGAGCTGACAGGTTAGAGAATGTAATATTTAAAGCTCTTTGAATACCCCACAGCCTTGATTACACTAACAGTAGCTGATAGGCAGAAAGGTAGACAGAATCCCGCTGAAGAGTCCCATTCAACGTTTTCAATATTCCTCAAGAGCAGCAGAGTAAGTTGGGGAGATGAATGTACAAGGCTAATCAGAGGAGTTTTGTATGTGACTTTGATTCCATTCAGAGGCTCCGGCTCAGGCTCTCTCTCTCTCTCTCTCTCTCTCTCTCTCTCTCTTTCTCTCTCACTCTCTCTCTTTCCATTTGTGACTGTAATTCTGTATGATATGAGGCTGTCAGTGTTCAGAAAAATGGTAACAAGGACATCCATCAAGGTTGTTATTCAGCAACTCTCACCCAACCACTTTGATTCCAAGATCCTATTTTGCTAATAGTCACATACTGCCTCTTACCCATGTCATCCATCTGTTCCAGTGCAGAAGAAAGCAGAATAGATACTCTCGAGAGGTGCAGGAAATGAAAGTACAAATGTGTTGCCCTAAAAAGTGAGATTTCTATTCTGTCTGACAGGCCATTAGTGGATGTTTGAGGTGGGTTGTGCTAGATGTAACAGGACTGCTTAGCATGCGAGCCTCTTTGATGCTAAATCAAAACCTGACATCTCTGGGCCTGTATGTTTGTGTGATGTCAGATCAAGCGATTTAAATCACAGAAACCTGCACCAAATACATGGCGTTCTCCTGTTTGCCACGAGCAATTAAACTGCTCAACAAACACACTGTCCTGGCACTGTTGACAAATGTAACAGCCCCAATATCTTTTGAAGTCGCGGCCTTGAAAACCATGGTAATTGTGTGTAGCAAATATGTAAGGATTTTTACAGTAGTCATTTTGAGATTTCTTACTCTCCTTCTCTTGCTCTCTGACTCACCCATCTCTCCCTGTCTTCCCCCATCTCTCTCTGCAGCCTGTGCCTATCGATGATCACTTCTGTGGGCTGGACATCAACCAGCCCCTGGGGGGCTCCCAGCTGGTAGCTGGCTTGACGGTGTACACTGAAACCAGGGACAGGCTGACCTCTGTCACCTCCTACATCTATAATGGCTACAGCGTGGCCTTTATCGGCACCAGGAGTGGCAGACTGAAGAAGGTAAGCATGGGTAATGCACTGACAGATCTAGCAGGGGGATTCTTTCTCCACACCCACATGAAGAAATACTATAGTATATTATGGTATAAATACTAGTATTCACTGTAGTGTTTTTTCAGACTTGACTGTCATATTCACTGAAGTCTGCAAAAACACTACAGTGAATACATTTTCCATAACCTGTAGGTGGGTGGGTGGGTGGGTGGGTGGGTGGGTGGGTAGGTGGGTAGGTGGGTAGGTAGGTAGGACTGGGGTCTGAACGGATAGTTCAGAGCTTCTTCTCTTTTCTATAATACAATATATGGTCTATACATGGCATGTAGGTTTCTCACTTATGGGTTGCACAAATTGGGAAATGGAGGAGGGGAATGGGTATATGCAAATGAAATACTGTAGTATTTACAATAGGTAAAAAAGTGTAGTGTTTTTGCAGACTGTCATGTTTTTTGCTGACATTACTGTAGTATTTACTACAGTGTTTTGCGGATAATACAGTAGTATTTACTATAGTATTCTACAGTATACTACTACAGTCTAGTAAGTTATACACATGATTGAGGGACACTACAGTGTATAGTATAGTATTCTACAGTATACTACAGTTTACTACATAATTCTATAGTAAGTACTGTAGTATTCTATAGTAAACTGTAGTATTCTTTCATGTGGGCATTCCTGTAAGCAATCAAAAGAGAACCATGGCACTCTCCCAGAAGCTTTGCTGGTGCGTAAAACCCGCAAATTCAGACAAACAAAGAGGTGTAATGGGTTTGCGCTAAAAAATATGTTGCATAAAGCTTACTTCATTATTCAATTTTTTTTTTTTTTTTTTACTGCATCAGGGATTGCGTACACAGACGTTTCACTGCATCAGGGATAGCGTACACAGACGTTTCACTGCATCAGGGATAGCGTACACAGACGTTTCACTGCATCAGGGATAGTGTACACAGACGTTTCACTGCATCAGGGATAGCGTACACAGACGTTTCACTGCATCAGGGATAGCGTACACAGACGTTTCACTGCATCAGGGATAGCGTACACAGATGTTTCTGCTTTACAGCCTTCTTCAGTGTGTAGGTACAATATTCTTTAATTCAAAACAGCATTTAGTAAAGAACAACAGATGAGCAGCAGGTGCTTCTAATCAGGGTTGCCACTTATCTGCCAATCAGGGTTGTGGCTTTTCTGGTCAGCCAATATTTAGAGATCAATGGTTTATCATCAGGAAAAATAGATCAACAGCCAAGACTAGCAATATCATAAATTCTAGCCCCTTGGCTTTAATCGCTATGCAAGAGGCACAAATAAAAATATTCTTACAATATTTAGTTACTTCAAGAGTCTCTCTTGATATAACTGTATGGACATAAATCAAGATAGGGAAGTATTATTGTACGGATTAATGGGGACATGTTGTTGATGTTGTGACTCTCAGTGGTCACTAAAGATCCCATGTTAACCCCGGTGGCATGGCTAAATTCCCAATCTGGCCCTCATAACATCATGGCCACCTAATCATCCCCAGCTTCCAATTGGCTCGTTCATCCTGTAACTATTCCGCAGGTCATTGCTGTAAATGAGAATGTGTTCTCAGTCAACTTACCTGCAAAAATTAGGGTTAAATAAAAAATTAAAAGACATTAGCCAGTGGGGCACAGTGGTATAGGGTACAGTGTCAGCCTGTCTGGCACATATGTAGGGTGGAATTGGAGCAGAGGCTCACATAACTAGACAAGTTATGTGAGGTCCTTCTAGAAGCATGATACCGACTTCTGGGAGCCCCCATGGAGAAGCAGGTTACGTCTAGCCTCGTACGAACCATCCTGATCTCGCAAGCTCACATTGTGTAGAGAAACAGAATGTGATCTTGCGAGATCAGGATGGTTCGTACGAGGCTAGGTCACGTCTGTACTCCTATTCCATCATCCCAAATGGCCACGTAGAGTGGAAATGGGGCATGACAATAAATGCCTTCAGGAGATCAGTCAGGCAACAAGGCCATTGGATAAGGGCAGGCTCAGCACATCGGAAGGTCAGGGGCCAGAAGGTCATTCTCACGGTTCAGCCTCAGACACAGCATCTGGGGATGTCACTCATCAAACCCAGCAACACCCATTTCCAACCCGACTGGACATGTATTCTATCAATACATTGAATTTGTCTGTGTTTTGTTGTTAGAGTGTGGTAGTTGGGAAATGTCATTCTAGATTGGCTTCTTGTGTCCCATTAGCTAGCCTACTGTATGTTCCTGGCTCAACACAAAGCTGAATATGCCAGTAATCCCAGACCAACATAATGTGCCACTGCCACCAGTGACAGTAAGGCTACAGTGGGGAAAAAAAGTATTTAGTCAGCCACCAATTTTGCAAGTTCTCCCACTTAAAAAGATGAGAGAGGCCTGTAATTTTCATCATAGGTACACGTCAACTATGACAGACAAAATGAGAAAAAAAAATCCAGAAAATCACATTGTAGGATTTTTAATGAATTTATTTGCAAATTATGGTGGAAAATAAGTATTTGGTCAATAACAAAAGTTTCTCAATACACTTTGTTATATACCCTTTGTTGGCAATGACACAGGTCAAATGTTTTCTGTAAGTCTTCACAAGGTTTTCACACACTGTTGCTGGTATTTTGGCCCATTCCTCCATGCAGATCTCCTCTAGAGCAATGATGTTTTGGGGCTGTCGCTGGGCAACACGGACTTTCAACTCCCTCCAAAGATTTTCTATGGGGTTGAGATCTGGAGACTGGCTAGGCCACTCCAGGACCTTGAAATGCTTCTTACGAAGCCACTCCTTCGTTGCCCGGGCGGTGTGTTTGGGATCATTGTCATGCTGAAAGACCCAGCCATGTTTCATCTTCAATGCCCTTGCTGATGGAAGGAGGTTTTCACTCAAAATCTCACAATACATGGCCCCATTCATTCTTTCCTTTACACGGATCAGTCGTCCTGGTCCCTTTGCAGAAAAACAGCCCCAAAGCATGATGTTTCCACCCCCATGAATCACAGTAGGTATGGTGTTCTTTGGATGCAACTCAGCATTCTTTGTCCTCCAAACACGACGAGTTGAGTTTTTGGTTTCATCTGACCATATGACATTCTCCCAATCCTCTTCTGGATCATCCAAATGCACTCTAGCAAACTTCAGACGGGCCTGGACATGTACTGGCTTAAGCAGGGGGACACGTCTGGCACTGCAGGATTTGAGTCCCTGGCGGCGTAGTGTGTTACTGATGGTAGGCTTTGTTACTTTGGTCCCAGCTCTCTGCAGGTCATTCACTAGGTCCCCCGTGTGGTTCTGGGATTTTTGCTCACCGTTCTTGTGATCATTTTGACCCCACGGGGTGAGATCTTGCGTGGAGCCCCAGATCGAGGGAGATTATCAGTGGTCTTGTATGTCTTCCATTTCCTAATAATTGCTCCCACAGTTGATTTCTTCAAACCAAGCTGCTTATCTATTGCAGATTCAGTCTTCCCAGCCTGGTGCAGGTCTACAGTTTTGTTTCTGGTGTCCTTTGACAGCTCTTTGGTTTTGGCCATAGTGGAGTTTGGAGTGTGACTGTTTGAGGTTGTGGACAGGTGTCTTTTATACTGATAACAAGTTCAAACAGGTGCCATTAATACAGGTAACGAGTGGAGGACAGAGGAGCCTCTTAAAGAAGAAGTTACAGGTCTGTGAGAGCCAGAAATCTTGCTCGTTTGTAGGTGACCAAAAACGTATTTTCCACCATTATTTGCAAATAAATTCATAAAAAATCCTACAATGTGATTTTCTGATTTTTTTGTTCTCATTTTGTCTGTCATAGTTGACGTGTACCTATGATGAAAATTACAGGCCTCTCTCATCTTTTTAAGTGGGAGAACTTGCACAATTGGTGGCTGACTAAATGGGGTAGTAGCAATATCAAAAACATTAAGTATCCAGATAAAAATATTTTATAAATATTATATAATTATTAGATGACGCTTACCCGACACACTTGTCTAAATTGCTGGGTCATGTGAAGGATGCTATAACCACCCCTCACCCACATCTAGCTAAGTGGATCGATCACTATTGTCTAGACATGTACACATGTTCATGAAATACAATAGATGGCCGTAATCACCCCCAGACACACCTGGCTAATTAGGTGGGTCATGTAATAATCTGGCCGAAGTGGAGTCTTTTGTTTAGACATGTAGCTAGCTAGGTAGCTAGCTAGCTAAACAATGAACCGGCATAATCCCAACTCGTACTACTACCAATACAAACATTGTCATAGCTGTAGTATAAATCTGCAGGTAGCTAAAGCTAACAAACTAGATTCAATGTTAGCTAACTAACAATAGGCTATAACTAGCAATGCAAATGGATTTCTGATTAGAATAATATTACTACACAGATCATACGGCACACAATTGGCCCAGCGTCGTCCGGGTTTGGCCGGTGTAGGCCGTCATTGTAAATAAGAATTTGTTCTTAACTGACTTGCCTAGTTAAATAAAGGTAAAAAATAAAATAAAATAAATAAATACACATAACTTTAGCTAACGAGCCAGCAAGCTAATGTACGCGTTAACTTGCAATAAAAATGACTTTCTGACAAAATTAGAAACGTATATCTGAAAATGTATCTAGACTCTTACCCGTATTCATGGATGAACGCTTCACGGCAGACTGGAACCATTTAACTCTGTTTTGTTTGTAGATACATCTTGTTTGGCCAGCATGTGTCAAGTCGCTCCGGTTCACACTGACAGTGGCGTGTGCAGAAAGTAGCCCATCACTTATTCCAATTGATCTGTCGATAGCGCCTGCTAAATTCAGGGCATCAATATTGTAGAGAAAATTAGTAGTTCTCGATGGCTAACATTATATCTTTCAAAAAACTTTCAAAAAACAGCGCGGTAGAAAGGACTATCAACACATACTGAACAGCTCACGTTACAGACAAAAGCATGCTACATGGCAGACCAATCCAAACTCATCTCCCGGCATGTCCAGCCCATCCATTATCTCAGCCAATCATGGCTAGTGTGAAGGTTCCTGTCTTTTTCCGTGGCTAAACCGACTAGGCTCGTAATTTAACAATTTTATTTGCATTTATGGATGGAATACAAGTTTGTTATTAAGGCACATGAAAGTTCACGTTTCAGAAGGCCTTTCTGCAACAAACAAACAAATCAATGTTTACGTTCAAATCCCTCTCCTGTGAAGTAGTGACGTGGGACACACGCCTAGTTTCCTGAAACGAGTCACAAATGCACCCAACATTCTCCTCAGTGACTATAATAATTTAGGAGTATTTCCTTTGGATTAAAATGATAAGCACACAGCAAACAAAGCTCTCACGAATGCTCTCAAGTGCCGATACTGCATTCATTTTAGCTTTTTGAGAACTGGCATAATGAGGAAACTCTCCAAAGTATATCTAAATGATTCAAGCTTTTCAAAGACATGGCTTCACAGTGGACAGGAAGGAGATATTTGGTGATTGAAGTGATTAGTAAAGAATCTCAGACAGGAGGACGACTGGCAAGGAAGGTGTGTTTGAGGCTACATTTAAAGGGTTTTCAAAACTGCATGCTGTGAACAGTAGTCTCATTAAAGAAATCTTCACAGTAGATAGACATTTCACTACAAATGAAGATGTACATAGCATTAAAGTGACAACATTTACTGATGGCATGTCTATGTTTATATCCTCTGCTTCCCTTGAGTTCTGCTTGCATTAGGACATTTAAACATATGCTGTACTTAGTACACACCCATGAGCATGCATGCAAAGACACGCACATGCACACACACACACACACACACACACACACACACACACACACACACACACACACACACACACACACACACACACACACACACACACACACACACACACACACACACACACACACACACACACACACGCACACACACACACACACGGGCTTGCATATACACAAACAGGATGCTACTGTTGGAGAGCAGTTAAGAAAGTTAAGACCAGACGAGTGCATGAATCGCTCTGTTGTCTTTCTCCCACAGCACAGTATTATTTGGTTGACCCTAGGAACCCCCCAAAACAAAGGGAATGGAGGAGGGGGTATAAAGGAGGACAGGAATGAGAGAACAGGAAGCAGGGACCTGAAGGAGAGCCCAAAAGATCTTAGGGGAAAACACAGAGACTTAGAGGAGTCTCTGGATATGTAGTAGAAATTGTGGTATGGGGGCTTGGAAGCTAGCCACACTGTAGAATGTTAACTTCAGGGATTTAGGGAAAACCTCAAGGATCATTCAGAAAACCTCCTATACCTTTGGGGCAAAACTGACGTACTGGAGATGCTGTATGTTTTTCTTTTCTTTGTCAGACAAGCACTCTCCCACACTCAGCACACACTCAGCACATACTCAGCACACACACACACACACACACACACACACACACACACACACACACACACACACACACACACACACACACACACACACACACACACACACACACACACACACACACACACACACACACACAATTAGAGTGCATCCATCATAGTTAGTAATCATATTTGGTAATGGCATTTGCTAACACACAGCTTGTTCAATGCTGGGAATCAAGGAAAGTCGTCGCAGGACAGACTCCTCTTCATCAGCATTCAGCCAAAGTCATGATGGATATGGGCTAATCAATGTCCACTCTCCAGTCTGTCAGTTAGAATCTGCCCAAACACACAGCCACTCAACCCTGAAGGTTTGCCAGACGTACTGGCCTTATGTCATTGTATTTTTAGTGTCTTAGAAAGAGGCTATGTTTGGAAAATGTCATGAATCTTTGTTGCTAGAGTGTCCTTGCTACCATACAGTACTCTATATGGGGCAAAGGAATAAGGGAGATTGGGTGACTGCTGTTCCCACATGCTTCAAGATGGCCACCATTGTTCCTGTACCCAAGAAAGCAAATATTATGATGTGGAAAATAATCACTATACTTTATTAAAAATCAAAGTTCTTCCAGAGTTTTTGTAGAATCAAGATTGACTTTATTACAATGTTACAAAGCCGCGCTGGTCTGCAGAGTAGCCTCCCTTCTCTCTCTCTGCTCCGCATCTATATAGTCCCATTCAAATCCCTCCTAGCTCAAAACCCCTCCTTCTTGGGTTCTCCTACCATTATCTTCAGTTTCCCGCTCTCTATCGCTCCGCCCACTCCCTTCTTCTATGATGGCGGCTAAATTTAACTTTTATTCAGTTCAGAATCAATAGTAATACAATCAATCAATCCCTTATCTTGCAAAAACACGTTCATCATGTTTAGTTTAAACTCTGTTCAACCCCAGCTCTCCCGAGCTTGACCTAAAGATTCATTGTTGGACATGACAGGTTCACACTTAATCTTTCAAACATACCCAAACCTACTCCTCTTCCCTCCCGTCATGCTGTAATTACTCATGACTAGTCTAAACGCTGTTCAACTTTGGCTCCGCTCTCAGAACCTTTGTTTGAGGAGAGATGCATTAGGCAACAGTCTGGTTTCAGTCTCTGATAAGGTAAGACAGCCATGGATTAGGTAAGAGCGAGCAATTCGACCCTAGGTCAGATCCCCATTTCACACATACACAAGCCCAGTGAAAGGAACCATTCTTAGTTCTTGCCTAGCAACAGAGACGTCCGTGATTTAACTTTGTTTAGCACATAGTTCACTACAAAATCCCCCTCATATCCCCCCAATGTGAGACTCATTGTCCCACAACCCCACAAAAGTATATAATGATTAATTATGGTCATGATATCAGACACAATCCTGGCATTTAAGGTTATAGTTTTCAAACATAAAAATTCAGAAGTTTCTACTCAAACCAATTCCAATATAAGTGTTAGTATCCTAACACATTAACATACCTAAAATAAATGCAACTTTGTTTTAACCATAATATCTAGGACATGTTGAGAAAAGTGTCAACATCTTTAACTCACATTTCATTCAGATCAATCAGTCAGCTTAAAATGTATAATCATAATCAAATTAATTACCCAAAACAAATTTTGAATGACAATTCATAATTATTCACCTTGGTTCCATCACTCAAAGTTAAAACCCTCACCTTAGCACCCATTAACACTGGCAGAATGTACATTTATATTATCCATAATTCTAGCATTTGCTTCCTCATAAGGAGAATAACAACAGATCAGTATCTCAATGCATTCTTAATCTAAATTACTATAAATGTAGCAGTGTATAATACCTCCTTAATCAACCTACTACCTCAAATAACAATCCCTTCTTCCCCCGGCACTCAATCTTCTGGCCTGTCTTCATTATGTTCTTCAGATAGCTTCATAGTTCATCTTGGATTGCCCATGACAATGTCCCAATTCCAATGTCACACCTGAGCCGCCCCACCTCTACCTCGATTCTGTTTTGTCCGTTTTGCCAACCATTATACCAGAACCATGAGAAATGTTGTATTTGAATAGATCTCTCTTCATGCCCACTCCACATGGACTCCTGTCACATTCTTGAGAGAAAAGGCATAAGAGAATAGGCAGTTGATCGCTTCGATTGGATGCTGGTTCTGATTCAGGTCTCCTGGTAGAGGTGGTGCTGGACAGGAATGTCTTCAACGCTTTTGTTGCTCCTCTTCAGCCGGGTAGAGGGTTTTTTGTTTTTATTGAGGTTCACACCGTTATGGACCGAATTATCTCTGCTATGCATCAAGACACCATCCATAGTAACCTCGAGAAAGGACAGATCATAACAGTTTAGTTGGGTTCATTTACAATCCAAAAATTCCCATAAGCATTGGATATATGACGAATTATTATGTTTCACCAATCATTCTTAATACCAATTTCTAATACTTGACCTGGCTGCCTAATAGATTTTTATTTGAGGGGTCCCTGCATTCCGAAGGCTATCTGTATCTAAGTGTGATATAGTTTCACCTTCTCCCTTGAATTCTCCTAAATTATAACTCAATTGTTTTATTGTAACGCTCATATTTTTGCTCATAGTCTATTTGATATTTCTCTGGTGTTTCCCTTTCCCTTGTCTCTATTCTAACATCTAATTGCTTACACTTCTTTCCCCACCCTGGTTGATTATAAAATTGTTTATATTTAGGATTTTCTAAATATGACAAACATTCTGCTTGGAAATATGAGTTCCTTAGATGACGGAAGTTGTGGTTGAACATAGCACAGTCCTGGTAACTGTGGAGATCTGGAACTACTGTTAATTATTTTAAAGGAGATGAAGTGTATATTAGACAGTTTTCTTTCTTAAATTTTAATGTAGTATATTGTACTCATCGATACCAGTCATTGTTTCACGCCTCCTTCCATTCCCTTTCTTCTGCGTTTGATGGGGCTCTAACATGTAAGGGGTTTAGTGCACTTTCCCAAGGAATAACTACTTCAACAACTCTTCCCCCTGGAAATGTAGCACTAAGTACTACAGTGAGGGAAAACATTATTTTATCCCCTGCTGATTTTGTATGTTTGCCCACTGACAAAGACATGATCAGTCTATAATTTTAATGGTAGGTTTATTTGAACAGTGAGAGACAGAATAACAACAAAAAAATCCAGAAAAACGCATGTCAAAAATGTTATAAATTGATTTGCATTTTAATGAGGGTAATAAGTATTTGACCCCTCTGCAAAACATGACTTAGTACTTGGTGGAAAAACCCTTGTTGGCAATCACAGAGGTCAGACGTTTCTTGTAGTTGGCCACCAGGTTTGCACACATCTCAGGAGGGATTTTGTTCCACTCCTCTTTGCAGATCTTCTCCAAGTCATTAAGATTTCGAGGCTGACGTTTGGCAACTCGAACCTTCAGCTCCCTCCACAGATTTTCTATGGGATGAAGGTCTGGAGACTGGCTTGGCCACTCCAGGACCTTAATGTGCTTCTTCTTGAGCCACTCCTTTGTTGCCTTGGCCATGTGTTTTGGGTCATTGTCATGCTGGAATACCCATCCACGACCCATTTTCAATGCCCTGGGAAGGAGGTTCTCACCCAAGATTTGACGGTACATGGCCCCGTCAATCGTCCCTTTGATGCTGTGAAGTTGTCCTGGCCCCTTAGCAGAAAAATACCTCCAAAGCTTAATGTTTCCACCTCCATGTTTGACGGTGGGGATGGTGTTCTTGGGATCATAGGCAGCATTCCTCCTCCTTCAAACATAGCGAGTTGAGTTAATGCCAAAAAGCTCAATTTTGGTCTCATCTGACCACAACACTTTCAACCCAGTTCTCCTCTGAATCATTCAGATGTTCATTGGCAAAGTTCAGATGGACCTGTATATGTGCTTCCTTGAGCAGGGGGACCTTGCGGGCACTGCAGGATTTCAGTCCTTCACGGCGTAGTGTGTTACCAATTGTTTTCTTGGTGACTATGGTCCCAGCTGCCTTGAGATCATTGACAAGATCCTCCCGTGTAGTTCTGGGCTGATTCCTCACTGTTCTCATGATCATTGCAACTCCACGAGGTGAGATCTTGCATGGAGCCCCAGGCTGAGGGAGATTGACAGTTATTTTGTGTTTCTTCCATTTGCGAATAATCGCACCAACTGTTGTCACATTTTTACATTTACATTTTCGTCATTTAGCAGACGCTCTTATCCAGAGCGACATACAAATAGGTGCATTCACCTTATGATAGCCAGTGGGACAACCAATTTACAATTATATATATATATATATATATATATATATATATATATATATATTAAACAAATTTTTTATGATTTTTTCTTTTATTCATTATTATTAAAAAATTTTGGGGGGTGGGGTAAGGGGGGGTAGAAGGAATACTTTATCCTATCCCAGGTATTCCTTAAAGAGGTGGGGTTTCAAGTGTCTCCGGAAGGTGGTGAGTGACTCCGCTGTCCTGGCGTTGTGAGGGAGCTTGTTCCACCATTGGGGTGCCAGAGCAGCGAACAGTTTTGACTGGGCTGAGCGGGAACTGTGCTTCCGCAGTAGGGGGGCCAGCAGGCCAGAGGTGGATGAACGCAATGCCCTCGTTTGGGTGTAGTGACTGATCAGAGCCTGAAGGTATGGAGGTGCCGTTCCCTTCACAGCTCCGTAGGCAAGCACCATGGTCTTGTAGCAGATGCAAGCTTCAACTGGAAGCCAGTGGAGTGTGCGGAGGAGCGGGGTGACGTGAGAGAACTTGGGAAGGTTGAACACCAGACGGACTGCGGCGTTCTGGATGAGTTGTAGGGGTTTAATGGCACAGGCAGGGAGCCCAGCCAACAGAGAGTTGCAGTAATCCAGAAGGGAGATGACAAGTGCCTGGATTAGGACCTGTGCCGCTTCCTGTGTAAGGCAGGGTTGTACTCTGCGAATGTTGTAGAGCATGTACCTACAGGATCGGGTCACCGCCTTGATGTTAGCGGAGAACGACAGGGTGTTGTCCAGGGTCACGCCAAGGCTCTTTGCACTGGGAGGAGGACACAACGGAGTTGTCAACCGTGATGGCGAGATCATGGAACGGGCAGTCCTTCCATGGGAGGAAGAGCAGCTCCGTCTTGCCGAGGTTCAGCTTGAGGTGGTAATCCGTCATCCACACTAATATGTCTGCCAGACATGCAGAGATGCGATTTACCACCTGGTTATCAGAAGGGGGAAAGGAGAAGATTAATTGTGTGTCGTCTGCGTAGCAATGATAGGAGAGGCCATGTGAGGATATGACAGAGCCGAGTGACTTGGTGTATAGTGAGAATAGGAGAGGGCCTAGAACTGAGCCCTGGGGGACACCAGTGGTGAGAGCACGTGGTGCGGAGACAGATTCTCGCCATGCCACCTGGTAGGAGCGACCTGTCAGGTAGGACGCAATCCATGAGTGAGCCGCGCCGGAGATGCCCAACTCGGAGAGGGTGGAGAGGAGGATCTGATGGTTCACAGTATCAAAGGCAGCAGATAGGTCTAGAAGGATGAGAGAGAGTTAGCTTTAGCAGTGCGCAGAGCCTCCGTGACACAGAGAAGAGTAGTCTCAGTTGAATGACCAGTCTTGAAACCTGACTGGTTTGGATCAAGAAGGTCATTCTGAGAGAGATAGCAAAAGAGTTGGCTAAAGACGGCACGCTCAAGAGTTTTGGAGAGAAAAGAAAGAAGGGATACTGGTCTGTAGTTGTTGACATCGGAGGGATCGAGTGTAGGTTTTTTGAGAAGGGGTGCAACTCGCTCTCTTGAAGACGGAAGGGACATAGTCATCGGTCAAGGATGAGTTGATGAGCGAGGTGAGGTAAGGGAGAAGGTCTCCGGAAATGGTCTGGAGAAGAGAGGAGGGGATAGGGTCAAGCGGGCAGGTTGTTGGGCGGCCGGCCGTCACAAGTCGCAAGATTTCATCTGGAGAGAGAGGGGAGAAAGAAGTCAAAGCATAGGGTAGGGCAGTGTGAGCAGGACCAGCGGTGTCATTTGACTTAACAAACGAGGATCGGATGTCGTCAACCTTCTTTTCAAAATGGTTGACGAAGTCATCCACAGAGAGGGAGGAGGGGGGAGGGGGAGGAGGATTCAGCAGGGAGGAGAAGGTGGCAAAGAGCTTCCTAGGGTTAGAGGCAGATGCTTGGAATTTAGAGTGGTAGAAAGTGGCTTTAGCAGCAGAAACAGATGAAGAAAATGTAGAGAGGAGGGAGTGAAAAGATGCCAGGTCCGCAGGGAGTCTAGTTTTCCTCCATTTCCGCTCGGCTGCCCGGAGCCCTGTTCTGTGAGCTCGCAATGAGTCATCAAGCCACGGAGCAGGAGGGGAGGACCGAGCCGGCCGGGAGGATAGGGGACGCTGCTTGGCTGCTTGGCGATGGTCTTGTAGCCCATTCCAGCCTTCTGTAGGTCTACAATCTTGTCCCTGACATCCTTGGAGAGCTCTTTGGTCTTGGCCATGGCGGAGAGTTTGGAATCTGATTGATTGATTGCTTCTGTGGACAGGTGTCTTTTATACAGGTAACAAGCTGAGATTAGGAGCACTCCCTTTAAGAGTGTGCTCCTAATCTCAGCTCGTTACCTGTATAAAAGACACCTGGGAGCCAGAAATTTTTCTGATTGAGAGGGAGTCAAATACTTATTTTCCTCATTAAAATTCTAATCAATTTATAAAAATGTTGACATGCGTTTTTCTAGATTTTTGTTTTGTTATTCTGTCTCTCACTGTTCAAATAAACCTACCATTAAAACTATAGACTGATCAGCTTAATATTGCAGATAGATTGTAACTTCCATCAATGTAATGCAATAAAATGCAAATTAATTACATAAAATTCATACAATGTGATTTTCTGGATTTTTAGATTACGTCTCTCACAGTTGAAGTGTACCTATGATAAAAATTACAGACCTCTACATGCTTTGTAAGTAGGAAAACCTGCAAAATCGGCAGTGTATCAAATACTTGTTCTCCCCACTGTATATATACACATATACATACATATACATATATATATACATACATATACACACATACATACACATATACATATACATATACACACATACACACACATACACACCCACATACAGTGGGGAAAAAAAGTATTTAGTCAGCCACCAATTGTGCAAGTTCTCCCACTTAAAAAGATGAGAGAGGCCTGTAATTTTCATCATAGGTACATGTCAACTATGACAGACAAATTGAGGGAAAAAAATCCTGAAAATCACATTGTAGGATTTTTTATGAATTTATTTGCAAATTATGGTGGAAAATAAGTATTTGGTCCCCTACAAACAAGCAAGATTTCTGGCTCTCACAGACTTGTAACTTCTTCTTTAAGAGGCTCCTCTGTCCTCCACTCGTTACCTGTATTAATGGCACCTGTTTGAACTTGTTATCAGTATAAAAGACACCTGTCCACAACCTCAAACGGTCACACTCCAAACTCCACTATGGCCAAGACCAAAGAGCTGTCAAAAGACACCAGAAACAAAATTGTAGACCTGCACCAGGCTGGGAAGACTGAATCTGCAATAGGTAAGCAGCTTGGTTTGAAGAAATCAACTGTGGGAGCAATTATTAGGAAATGGAAGACATACAAGACCACTGATAATGTCCCTCGATCTGGAGCTCCACGCAAGATCTCACCCCGTGGGGTCAAAATGATCACAAGAACGGTGAGCAAAAATCCCAGAACCACACGCGGGGACCTAGTGAATGACCTGCAGAGAGCTGGGACCAAAGTAACAAAGCCTACCATCAGTAACACACTACGCCGCCAGGGACTCAAATCCTGCAGTGCCAGACGTGTCCCCCTGCTTAAGCCAGTATATCTCCAGGCCCGTCTGATGTTTGCTAGAGTGCATTTGGATGATCCAGAAGAGGATTGGGAGAATGTCATATGGTCAGATGAAACCAAAATATAACTTTTTGGTAAAAACTCAACTCGTCGTGTTTGGAGGACAAAGAATGCTGAGTTGCATCCAAAGAACACCATACCTACTGTGAAGCATGGGGGTGGAAACATCATGCTTTGGGGCTGTTTTTCTGCAAAGGGACCAGGACGACTGATCCGTGTAAAGGAAAGAATGAATGGGGCCATGTATCGTGAGATTTTGAGTGAAAACCTCCTTCCATCAGCAAGGGCATTGAAGATGAAACGTGGCTGGGTCTTTCAGCATGACAATGATCCCAAACACACCGCCCGGGCAACGAAGGAGTGGCTTCGTAAGAAGCATTTCAAGGTCCTGGAGTGGCCTAGCCAGTCTCCAGATCTCAACCCCATAGAAAATCTTTGGAGGGAGTTGAAAGTCTGTGTTGCCCAGCGACAGCCCCAAAACATCACTGCTCTAGAGGAGATCTGCATGGAGGAATGGGCCAAAATATCAGCAACAGTATGTGAAAACCTTGTGAAGACTTACAGAAAACGTTTGACCTGTGTCATTGCCAACAAAGGGTATATAACAAAGTATTGAGAAACTTTTGTTATTGACCAAATACTTATTTTCCACCATAATCTGCAAATAAATTCATAAAAAATTACAGACCTACAATGTGATTTTCTGGATTTTTTTTCCTCATTTTGTCTGTCATAGTTGACGTGTACCTATGATGAAAATTACAGACCTCTCTCATCTTTTTAAGTGGGAGAACTTGCACAATTGGTGGCTGACTAAATACTTGTTTTCCCCACTGTACATACATACATACATACATACATACATACATACATACACACACATATCCTTTTAAAATATATATATATATATTCCCCTTTATTACTTTCCAACTCCGCCACCCTTTCCCCACTTGGAGTAAACTAGTGAACAACAACGCCTAGGCCTCTACTTCCAGCCCATACCCTCTATCTACATTTTATGGACACAGTCAATTTGACAATAATTACATTTTGTTTGTTCTTTCTCCTGATCTTCTTCCACTCTCAACCTCTCCGATCATTTTCATGATGTCCATCCGGTTTGCTTCTATATGCCATATCTTTCTAACTGTGCTCCTTCACAAAAGCTCCCAACCTACAACCCATACACTTATTATGGACACAGCGTGCCCACATTATTAGTTATCTTGTTATTGTTTGTTGTTAATTGTTATTAGTCCCATCCTTCAATTCCATTCAACACCTCCCATCTATATTTTAACACCATCCATATAGGATTTCTATTTGCCATATATTTTTCAACTGTACTGTGATGTTTTACAAAAGTTCTGAACCTTTCTATTCTCATTGTTTCTACAGATTGTGAATTGAATTGAAATTTTTGCTAATAGTATTATTATGTTATTGATTGGTTGACTATGACTTTTCAGATCACCCAGTAGTGCTATCTGCAGGGTTAGCTCCAGGTAAATATTGCAATCCTTTAGCCATTCCTGGACCTGTGTCCAAAAACAAGCTACAAATGGACAGTACCAAAACAAATGATCTAATGATTCTGTCTCTTCGCAGATAAATCTGCAGAGCTGGGAAAATTGTATCCCCCATATAAATAACATTCTATTGGTAGCAAGAATTGTATATAATAATTTAAATTGAAAGATTCTAAGTTTTGAATGCGGTGTCGTTTTGCGTATCAGTTCATAAACACTATGCCATGGGATCGGTACGTCAAAAATCTCTTCCCAACTATTTTGCAATCTATATTGGACGGCTGTCAATCCTTTGGTCCTTAAATGAAACTGATATACTTTTTTATTTATCACAGTTTTCCTTAACCAATTATGTTCTTTAATGCAAAGCCGACAGACAAGTTCCTTACTTTCTCCTCCTTCCACTTTCCTCTTCCATTTTTGCGGTAAGGCTGCAATTATTTGGTTGTAATTTTGGGTAGAGCAGACATTTCCATATGTTTTTGTTAGCTGCATGTGCGACATAACTCCACCAGTCCTACCGATGATATCATTTACAAAGATTATACCTTTTTTAAACATTTTGTCCAAAAAAATGTTTTTTGTCAATTAGTATATTTGAGTTATTTGTTCTGTCGTTTCTGGAATAGTGATATCTGTTTTAGAAAATAGTGATATCTGGGAGACTGATCATTTCTTTGTCAGTGGGCAAACGTACAAAATCAGCAGGGGATCAAATACTTTTTTCCCTCACTGTACATCAAATTGTTTATCTAAGTCTTGGGCTGTTATCCTTATGTCCATGATCCACCTGTCTTTTTATTTTATTATCTTAAGGCCACAGTTACCCCATGTGATTTCTCCATAATTCTTGTGTTGGTTCCTCCCACAGCAATAACCAGTTGACCCTCGTACATTAATAGCGATCCCTTTCTGTATTTTAGTTATGGTTCCTGCCTGTGCAGGAATATACATTTGTCTATACTGTCTGTTTCTCTTCTCTGTCTTGTTATTTTGCTCTTTACTATTGTCAGTATGCCATTCCCCTTATTCTTAGGGGAACTAGCCAAGGGCAGAGAAATCAATGATGGGAATATCTGGTGCGTCTTGGATGTCTGGAATATCTTGGAGGTCTGGGATGTCTTGGAGGTCTTGAAGGTCTTGAAGGTCTTGAAGGTCTTCCCCTCCTCCGAGGGAATCAGCAAGAACACATAGCTCATCAGTAATTGCCATCCTCCCCCATCTCCTGATTCTCACCAGCTCCAGCATCCTCAGCTCCCTCATCTCTAAGTAATTGGTTCCCTCGTGGTACTCTGGTACAGTGGTTTAGATGATACCAGGTCGATCTCCCCTCTATCCGTACAGCCGTTGGTGTAACCAGGATGACGATGTATGGTCACTTTAGCTCTTAACTTTCTTCCGTCACTAGGGTCTCCGGATCAGCCAGTCGCTCTCAATCCATCGACATCGGTCTGCGAAGAGTGTCCTTCTACCAGCCTACCCATAGGGAAGCTCAGAGTTACTGCTGCAAAGACACACAAACACAGACAAACACAAAAGAAAACAATGCTACCCAATGGCAGGGCCATCTTCCTCTCCTGGGGTTGGAACACTCCTACGGTGGGAAACATGGATCTCAATATCTGTCTCTGCCACTTTCACCGTCATTGAGGTAGCCAACAACACCTGGTATGGGCCCCCCACCTAGGGTCTTTCCAGCTCATTTCACACATACACAAGCCCAGTGAAAGGAACCATTCTTAGTTCTTGCCTAGCAACAGAGACGTCCGTGATTTAACTTTGTTTAGAACATAGTTCACTAAAAAATCCCCCTCAGTAACTGAACTAAATGACTATCGCCCTGTAGCACTCACCTCTGTCATCATGAAGTGCTTTGAGAGACTAGTCAAGGATCATGTCACTTCTACCTTACCTGTCACCCTAGACCCACTTCAATTTGCTTACCGCCCCAATAGATCCACAGACAATGCAATCGCCATCACACTGCACATTTGCCCTTTCCCATCTGGACAAGAGGAATACCTATGAAAGAATGCTGTTCATTGACTACAGCTCAGCATTCAACACCATAGTACCCTCCAAGCTCATCATTAAGCTCAAGGCCCTGGGTCTGAACCCCACCCTGTGCAACTGGGTCCTGGACTTCCTGACGGGCCGCCCCAAGGTGGTGAAGGTAGGAAACAACATCTCCACTTCGCTGATCCTCAACACTGGGGCCCCACAAGGGTGCGTGCTCAGCCCCCTCATGTACTCCCTGTTCACCCATGACTGTGTGGCCAAGCACGCCTCTAACTCAATCATCAAGTTTGCAGACGACACAACAGTAGTAGGCTTGATTACCAACAATGACGAGACCGCTTACAGGGAGGAGGTGAGGGCTCTTGGAGTGTGGTGCCAGGAAAATAACCTCTCACTCAACATCAACAAAACAAAGGAGATGATCGTGGACTTCAGGAAACAGCAGAGGGTGCACCCCCCTATCCACATTGACGGGACCGCAGTGGAGAAGGTGGAAAGCTTCAAGTTCCTTGGCGTACACATCACAGACAAACTGTAATGTTCCACCCACGCAGACAGTGTGGTGAAGAAGACGCAACAGAACCTCTTCAACCTCAGGAGGCTGAAGAAATTCGGCTTGGCACCTAAAACCCTCAAAAACTTTTACAGATGCACAATTCAGAGCATCCTGTCGGGCTGTATCACCGCCTGGTACGGCAACTGCACCGCCCACAACCGCAGGGCTCTCCAGAGGGTGGTGCGGTCTGCCGAACGCATTACCAGGGGCAAACTACCTGCCCTCCAAGACACATACAGCACCCGATGTCACAGGAAGGCCAAAAAGATCATCTGCCTGTTCACCCCGCTATCATCCAGAAGGCGAAGTCAGTACAGGTGCATCAAAGCTGGGACCGAGAGAATGAAAAACAGCTTCTATCTCAAGGCCATCAGACTGTTAAATAGCCATCACTATCACATTAGAGGCTGCTGCTGCCTATTGAAATCGCTGGCCACTTTAAGGAATGGAACACTAGTCACTTTAATAATGTTTACATATCTTGCACTACTCATCTCATATGTATATACTGCATTCTATTCTATAATATTCTACTGTATCTTAGTCCATGCCGCTCTGTCATTGCTTGTCCATATATGTATATATTCTTAAATTCCATTCCTTACTAGTTTTGTGTGTATTGGGTATATGTTGTGAAATTGTTAGATATTACTTGTTAGATATTACGGCACTGTCGGAGCTAGTAGCACAAGTATTTTGCTTTACCCGCTATAACATCTGTTAAACACGTGTATGTGACAAATACGATTTGATTTGATTTTGGTGGATACTAGACTAAAACGTATAGGCTAGCTGAAGAGAGTGCTCCCAGTCTATTATCCATATGGTATGATACACTTAACACGCTTTGCCCATGCTAGTCACATCTGGTCACATTTAGTGGGATTGGCAGGCTAAAGACATGTACTGTGAACTGATCCTCTTTCATACCAACTTCCAGGGAAATGGAAAGCTAGAAGGAACATTTATGTACAGTAATGTTTACCTCTTCTAGAACCCTTTCAAATTGTTTCATAGATCACAATAATCACATAATCAATTCCATATCGCAATAGTGGTAGAGAAATGTAAGAACGTGTTGTGATGTGGGTCCAGGAAGCTGTCTGGCAGCTTTCAAACTACCCCTACTATTTTTTTTGTATGACATCCTAGAGGTTTGTGCTTTGGTTTTTATTTGCATTTAAAGATGCTCCTGAACTTTGGCGACTACTAAGTATTTCTTAAACCTCCTGCTTTGGGCTTGATGTGTGAATGTGTAGTTCATACATGCATAATCTATCAACATAATTACTGTCATAGCTCAATTAGCCACGAAATTAGTTTGAAAGCGACTGATTTTCTGGATTCTGTGCTGCGCCATTTTCCCTGAATTATTCCCCACGTGGGCTAGCCCGCTAGCAATTAGAGTTCTAGCCAATGTGCTTTAGCCCCTCGCCATTTGAATGACAGCTAGCAAGATGCACACACAGCAGAGTTATAGAGAGAGCAGTGACGTGGTGCACATATCTGCACATATGTGATGTAGTATGCAATTTTCGGGACCACTTTTGGCTCATGAGCACTACTTTCAGAACTACTGGCTAAAAAGTATACAAAAGAACCAGAGAATCTCTTTAAAGGATGGAATCACAACAAGCTACCACTGAGAAGCAGAAAAAGCAGCAAACCATGCTAAAAGAGCTGTGGAAGGGAACAGGTGTCGGGCGACGTGTATGCTGTGAGCGAAGTCAAACGCAGGACACCGAGCTACTGGCAGACGAACTTTACTTGCACAGTAATCAAAATTACAAACAAAACCTGCAAACAGGGAGGAACAAAATACGCATACACCCGAACACTGCCGACCTCACGGAAAACAATCACACACAATAACCAATGAGAGACAGGGGGTTATAAAGGGAATACAATGTAACATAATGGGAAACAGGTGAAAACAATCAAGACAAACTAGACAAACACCGAAACATCGATCGGTGGCAGCTAGTACTCCGGGGACGACGAACGCCGAAGCCTGCCCGAGCAAGGAGGAGGAGCAGCCTCGGCTGATTCCGTGACAACAGGTTAATTTAATTAAGTCCTTACTAAGAGTATGTGGGGTCATATGACATTCTAATACTTATTTGTAGGGTTAATTTACTTTCTTGTTTGTATCCAATGTTGGCCTCTAATGTTAAGATGAATTCCCCCTGTCAGTATAAAGGAAAGAAAACACACTGTTGTAGGTCTAAATATTATTCAGTAGTAAAATGTATTTCCTCTTGTAACGTTAGGTTACAGTTTGGACATTTAAGGAAAGACAACAGAAAAACTAGAGTAGAAAAAGGCATTTAGCCAAACATTAGTAACCTTTCTATTCAGCAAAACAGACTGCACATGAAGAGAGAGCAAAAATCTTTGTGTGCACATACACTAAGAGCCATGAAATTAATTTATTTGTGGTTTGTGGTTCATGTGTTCTGGACCTTGAATGATGTTTCCTACTCATTTACAAAACATTTTCATCATTACATGGCTAAGGTTGATGGGGTAGCAGGCATGAGTTGAACTTTGTAAACTAGCCACTTTTTATCATGTACATTACTTCTACCAGAAAACTCTGGCTGAACTAGGACAGCTTCCAGATACTGTGCACATCTCATTAGCTACCACCAGGCTCATTATAAAACCAATTAAACGGTCCTCCTCTCATTACGAACTGTGAGGCTTAAGAGAGATTGAGGACCTGATGTAGTCCCACAGGGCCAAAGCCCAAGCAACCCTGTTTTAAATTATAAAATCATGTATAAATGGACTGCAATCAAACTCTGGGCCAGTCAAATGGTCACTATTTCCTCTGAGCTCATACATTGGACCTTGTTCACTGTGGTTGCCCCTGGTCAACCTCCTACTTTACATTGACATTTACATTTTTGTCATTTAGCAGACACTCTTATCCAGAGCGACTTACAGTTAGTGAGTGCATACATTTTCATATACAATTTCAGTATCACATGTCTTAGTGATGGACTGTGCCATCCTCGTGGTGTCCGCAATGGATTAGTCCACTGAGACAGGCGCGAATCAGACAGGTGTCTTGCACCATGAAAAAATAAAAAGTGTGACTTCTCGACCAACAGCCTATCGACCAAATAACTAAATGGGGTCAGCCCTAAACAAATCAGTATCGTTAACAGTGGCAGATAGCGAACATTGGTAGCTAGCTGACTAACATTGGCTACTCACTACTCCTAATGCCCTGCTTAATACACTGGCACAATATCTCTCTGGGCAATTTCAGTTTTATTTCCAATCAAGTTTTGAGAGTGGAACTCATACAAGCTCTGGTTTATATGAATGAAATATGGATTGTGGGAAATAGAATGGAAGCCGACTCCACTTTACGTGGGATTGTGGTAAGAGAGGCCGAGGATGAGCGGGGCGACAGGGAGGGGGGGGCAGGGAACCATGAAATAAATGAAGAGTTACAGATGCTTAACTGGATACAACTTTCTATTGAGTGACTCGTTAGGGGGATGACAGTGTCAAATCAATGGTGGACAGAGCTGGTTAAATGACAAACGAAGCTGATAGAATCCCCTGACCGTGTCCCTAAATGACTCCAGCGCTGGGGCTGCTTGCCAGGCTTTGGTCTCTTTGTCACAGAGGGATTCTACTGTAGGATTCTCCCATCTCAGTCCATGAGGTGTTTTTGTCTATATTCCCCTTTGTTTATGGTGGGGAGCCCAGCCTGCAGGAGAGGGCTGCTGACTGGAAGGTGGAAGGGTTGATTAATTGGTGCTGTTTTTGAGCCCAGGGGATCCAATCACGTAATCAGTTTCTATTGATTCCTGCTGTGTCTATTGAGAGAGTGTTGTGGGCCTGCCAGTGGCTATGTGCACTGACCTGGCACGCAGGGAGATTTGCTGCAGTCCAACTTGATCTTGGTGCTGGAGATTTGTACAGTCCAGATAACCAGAATGGAGGATATATAGTTTATTATGGGCTTCTCACGTCTGCTCCCTAATGTATATCCCTCTGCTTAGTCTCCTGTCATTCTGTATTTAGATGAGTATCGTCTTTATCTGAGAAAGCATTTCCACTTCACGGTAGTTGCATAGGTTTAATCAGCCAATTGATATTATCGTGCTGAATTCTAAGCAACCATTAAACTGGAGATAGTATATCTAATGAGGATATTTTTTCTCGGTTGTCAAACTTGAAGGTCTATTATTTTTGTCTGTTAAGACTCAGGGTATATCAATTTACATGTTCAGATGTGATAACAATGTACTGTTACTGTATGAAGCAATTCAGATTTCTGACATCACCTACTAATGAGGAGGTCAGTGTTTTCTGTGTATTGATGAAAATGTGGCCACCGGACTGAAGTGGGTTGGGGAAGGGAATCCAATTCTCTGTTTGTAAGTGTGTGCCTATCCGTACACATGCTTTTAATGCGCCCCAAAAGAACGTGGTTTGAATGTCGTGCCAAAGTCAAATTAATCCTTAGAGTCTGGTTTACTTGAAAACAACCCAGAAACATGCCATCACCAGTCACAAAATGAACTAATCCTGGAGTAGGGACAAACATTACAAAGCGGAGCTAAGAGTACAGTACTCCATAGGTTTGTTTGGTCAAAACCGTCACTATTTTATTGTCAAGCATACAGATGTAATTGACCAGACCTATGTCTGTCTCTCTCTCCTCCAGATCCGAGTGGATGGGCCTCCTGAGGGTGGGGTGCAGTATGAGACCCTGACCGTGATGTCAGAAGGTAGTCCTATCCTCCGAGACATGGCCTTCTCTCTGGACCGCAACTCTCTCTACATCACATCTGACAATCAGGTGAGGAATCTCCCATTCCCTACCTTATCAGAAATGTGTAAAGGTTAACAAGATCCTTTCCTATGAGTATGAATAGAATTATGTACTGTATGTACTTTATGGGTTTAGAGTTGTGATGAAAATAATAATACATTAATTTATGATTAGCCAACATTATTTGGGCTTAGGGTTATGTGTATAATATCACAATATTACCACGAGAATCAAAAATAGTAAAGATGAATTGGAAATCAAGCAAATAGCGGAAATATTTGATATTGTGCTCTCCTACACACATTGTGGTACTACTTTTTTCATTTATCGCTCATATTATATGTAAACTCCATGTTGGGTTGTGTGTAAGATATGCAGGGCATGGTCAGACAGAAGGACAGATGCTCTAATTCTTCACCCATGTGCATCGACTATGACTAACATGCATCATACATGCCTCACACACCCCATAGAAAACCTCTAGACTACATGCATGTTATACTTGCTACACACATCCCACAGAAAACCTCTAGACTACATGCATATTATACTTGCTACACACATCCCATAGAAAACCTCTAGACTTCCATACATTTTAAACTATGCTACACACTCCATAGAAAACCATTAGAGACATTTCCTTGGTTTGTAGATGTCATATGGTGTTTTCCAGTTGGGCCAGCATTACATCAGCTAGCAGAGCAGTTGTTGTTGGCAGAAGTCCTCTGGACTCATTGGGAGATAAGAGGGAACAGTGGTAATCACTTTTAACTCAAGTGATTATTCTGGCTCAGTCGCATGGCACTGTGTAATGGGATTAGATTTCAGTGCGGCCAAAAGCCCTGCTATCACTGCTACACTCACTTGTCTCCCGACTGTTGGAATGTATTTTTAAACTAAACTGAAGAACAAGGAGGCAGAGGGTGTTTGGACAATACAGGCGGCATAAATTAGTTAAATGTGTCTGGAAATAACCTATAAACATCAAGTGAAGGCACAAATAAGGTTTTTCGGTAAGGGAGAAACGGGCACAGGCATTGTACAGAAGTGTCTCTTGATACAAATCAAGGCAGCACTTCCTAGAGTGTGATGGACTTGAAGAGACAGGACATCACTTATTGATGAGCCCTGGTTGTTCAAGGAGAGACATATTCTTCCTTCAAGGAGATAGTCTCCCCATTCTGACTGTATTATGAGAACATGGATGCATGTAACCAACAAACCAGGACATGGCCATGCACTCTCTTTCTCCTAATATTGGAACCATACCGACTGCTTGTGGCTTTTGGCCCTTAAGAGCCAGGAAAGGCATAAATCCTTTCCCCCTCTCTCTCATTTCAATCAGGCCTTCCTAGAGCTTTAGAGAGGAATTCCAGGAGGAGAGGAGCTTGCTGGGCTGCTCTCTCAGATTTCCTGCTTTTCCAGCCGATCCCAGAGTAGGGGGATTTGGGGATTTCTCTGAGCCAAACAATAGAGAAATGATGTGGAATCAGGAGCGAGGCACAGACAGATTTGGCTGAGATCAGGCGACCCTCGCAGAATAACAATGAGCCTCTCTTTCTCCTGCCGAGCACAGTGCCGCACACAAGCATGTGATGCAGAGTGGAGAGGAATGGAGTGTGTGAGTGTGTGTAATAGTTTATCTGTTTGATGTCCTCAGGTTGATTATTTATTGAAGGATCCCTGCTTCACATGGAGAAGTATTGTCCGAACAGACACACTCTCTATTGAATTGTAATGGTCTACATCAGGGATGGGCAACTTTGATGGGGGTGGGGGCCACAAAAAAATTGAACTCATCATGAGGGGCCGCAGTGGCCCTCCCACCTTGCGTGCAAAACATTTTAGCTACCCCCCTCGTGACAGCAAAGAAAAAACTATTTTTTTGTTCTAAAGTTAATATCCTGCAATTCTACACCTTTTGCCATGGGGTGGAGAGAAAAATGAGCAGTTTTAAAGCAAATTTCCTGAATTCTACACATTTTGCCAAAGGGTTGTTAGGTTCTGACAAACAGAGTAAAGCTCACAGACAACTAGTAAAGCTCAAACCAAGTTTATTCACCCACCGGGTCACACAGCTGCATAAAACAAAGACATGTTCACACAAGCACATATATTTATACCTTCCTCTTATGCTGAGTCTCCTCCTTGCACATCTGAACAGCCAATACATCTCTGTTGCTAGACAGGACTTTAGTGGTGACTTCTTTCTCACTTCATCTGACCTGACCTCGGCCCAAATTCCTTACTCCTCCTCAACTCATGGCTTTCCTACCTTGTCTGTTGACTGAAACCAGACTGTGGATACCTGAGATTTAACAATAACATGTTCTGACAGAATGTAAACTTTCTGCACTTCCCTTTCTCACTCAGTAGATTTCCATACCCTCAGTTCTAATATGGTAACATGAATAGGGATATTTCAATTTTAGAAGTTAGTACCCAACAGGGTGGAGGCAAATGTTTGCAGTTTTTAATATGATAACTGATTATCAATATTTGTATTTTTTGTTGTTAATTTATTTTAAATTGGCCATCCATGGTCTACATCATGGGGCCATAACAAGCGTTATTACAGTTAATCACTCAGAGGGAATACAACCTGTATTGGCTACAAGGCAATCTCTCAAAGTGCTACACTGTAAAATGTGAAATCCTCATCACCCGGTTTCGCATTTGCTTGTTTTGTGTGTAACTTCAAAAGTCATTTTTTGGGAACGAAACATTAGATAATGAATTCTCCTCTTGATCAGTGTAATCAACCTGAAGGCAATAGCTATAACCCAGGTGAAATGTCACATCATCATAAACATACAGTACACATAGTCATTAAACAGTATAGGCTGCCTGTAGTTCTTATAGAGCAGGGCTCTCCAACCCTGTTCCTGGAGAGCTAACGTCCTGTAGGTTTTCGCTTCAACACTAATCTAGTGATCATTATTATATTAATTAGCTGATTGATAAGCTGAATCAGGTTAGTTACACCTGGGGTTGGATCGAAACCTACAGGAGGGTAGCTCTCCAGGAACAGGGTTGGAGACCCCTGTTATAGAGGCACCCATGACCCGTCTTGTCAAGGGCCAAAGGCAGAGGAGTAAATGCTCAATATCTGTGCTATTTGTTGAGCGTGGTCTGGTCAGGCTTTGTGTGAGCTTGTTTGGACAGGGAGGGTTATCAGTCTCTGTCTTGGCTTCCCCCTGACCCATCATTAGACCTTTTGTTATCCCTGTCAAGGGGTCAGCAGCTGTGAAAACAACAGGTCAGGGAGGAGAGGAGAGCAACCTCTAGCCATGTCCATCAGTGCCCTTTGTCCTCCCACCCACCTTCACCCAGCAGATCTATGGGTCAGATAATAAGCTGATGGTTGATGGATATGGTCAGTTGCATTCACATTTAACAGTAATTGATAGAGACAACTTTTAGAGGCAGAGGAGAAATCACATTATTGCAGACAAAGCATTGTTGTGCTTTTAGTGTGTTTTCATTGGAGAAGAGAACACAAATCCCTATAATCTGAAAACATGTTAAATTCCTGATAAATCTGAATGAAAGTGGTAAAGTGATAGTAGACTGATACGATAAGCCTTACTTTCATAAGCATTACATGTGCCTAGCATCGCTGTAAGGGGCCGATTCAGACTTAGGAAATGCAAGCCTTTCCTACGTACTTTTCAGTATTTGAAATTCAGTCGCGTAACGCGCTCTGCAGGTGTGGCTTCCTTCCACACTCTGAATACACTCCTACTTGCTGGCCAACAGATTTTCTAGTGGAGTTTTCATTCAATAAGGTTTTCAGTACATTTATCTTAAGTCATCCCTTTAGATACGGTGTACTGTATCATTGTATATGTATATTTGTGTATTGTCTAAAAACCAAAATAAAATGATACAATAAATAAATAAATAAATACTGTATGACATTTAGTTAGAATTTTGTCGACAGATTCACTAGAACATATTGAGAGAACGGGTTCCGAATATTAGGGATCAATTAAATAAATCCATCTAAATATATGCATATTCATCGCCATTTCAACACCAATTGGTAGATTTAAAAATACTCTGATCTTGTAGATTATTTAGCTTTAGGAAAGTATTTATGGATCATAAAAAACTGGTTTGGAGAGCCTTTACGTACGAATGAACGAAAAAGGTGGTTTGATTCATTCAGAAAATTGCCACATTAGTTCTTCAACCCATGGTAATTTTGAAAGATTAGTGTACATAGAATTATAATAGGGAGAATAGTGTACCATAGTAGCCTGTACCCTCGTCTATTGCCTGCACTAACCATGGAACTGTGTGATGACACGGCCAAGTATTGCGCCATACATCAGGTTCAAACCGTTACAGCTTGGTCTGCGCTTCGCTCCAAAACGATTTAATTAGCTTACATGTCTTTAAAAAATATATATATTATCAGCTGTTACCAATGATCCTCAGCAACAACAACACGGCCTTGACGGCGTTTACAGAGGAAGCAACTTAAGGTAAACAAAACAATGTAATTAAATGGAATGATAATGTAGGCTATACCAACTGAAGGGAATTAACAGTAAATTGGCAGTTGAATATGTGTTGTTATTAGGCCTGCTGACAATCGATACTGACAGTGGTTAATATTTAACATGATAGATATAGGAAACAGAGAAAGTCAGGGTAGACTATAATGAAGACATTCAAGAGTGCCAATCCCTGCAGGTTAAAAGCCATACAATTTAAAATCTGCATAATGGCACAGCATTTCATAAACTTTACTGTGGGAAAATTTATATTTTGATATGCTTCCGTTTGCTGCCATATGACTGGTTTCACATTTGTCATTTAAATTTACAAGTCCCTTATCCAAACGGATTACTCATTTACCTAGCTCTTATCAATAGCTCTTTTCAAGTTGTAAATTACAGTGCATAGAAATAACACCATTCTCCATCAGAAAAAATAAGTATATGTTTTTTTCACTTGGAACCGGTAGGTTCGCTAGACCTTATTCATGGTTTCCTCACGCGCAAAGGTGGTGGAATTAAGTCAAGGTCAGAATACAGAGTATCTGTAGACACATCTCAGCAACACCTTAATTTATTCGAGCTTCACGTGAATGATTAGCGGGTAAATAGCATGCTATTCGCATTTATTTTATTTTATTTAACCTTTATTTATTCAGGTTAGTCTCATTTAAGAGATACTTGGTCTAACCAAGACAGCAGCAGGGGGGAACAATGTTTGAGACAAATATCAGACATACTGTAACAACTTACAGACATAGACACACCATTAAAAACAAATTGGGATGTAGACACATACATTTCAATTACAGAAACATACAAGCGTCAAAGATAAATACATCTATCATATGTACCACCGCATCAAGTCCTAATGACAATCACATTCCTCACATTCCTATATTCCTGATATCTCCAGGAGTATAATTGTTGTCTTTATCTGTTGTCTAGTACTGTCTTTTTGCTAGATAGGGTCATCTACTTTAAGTGCTGCCTGTCTTCCCAGTAGCCTACTTGGTATGTGAACCACTGACTGCTATTAATTTGCAGATGATTGTTGACACATCACCCAGGATTAAGGGGCAGGGCAATTTGTGACTGTTGTTGTTTTAGTAATCAGTGGCTGTATTGGAGGGGGAGTGGTTTCTCCTCTCCTAGGCAATCAGCAATTAGTACCGGGAGGTGTACTCTTCACCTTTGCAAGGGAATGAGATATTAGTATTAGTACTTCAGTCTCCCCTGTTTTCTCAGCGGCAGCTGTAAGCGGGGGTCTCGTCGCAAAACTAAGACCGTCGCCGAAACAAAGATGGTCCTGCCGAGGTGTTCGAGGAAGGAAAGAGAGGAAGGCTCCACACCAGAGCGGAGCGTGCTCAATTTGACTGGAGAGCAGAGCGAGTTTCCAAAAGGCTGGAGTATCCGCCTTCTCACCTGCTCCAATTTTGCTCCAGTAGCGCTCCAGTAGCGCTCCAGTAGCGCTCACTTCACTTCACGAGCTCAGGGCATGCCCGTCCCAGCATGCATTTGTAGGCTACTTGTGTTAGCCCTTTGCTTTAGTTACCGTCATGGAGTTTGTTAAATATTTTCATAAAGAAACTGATAAAACACACAGGTGCAAAATCAAGGTGACTTACAAAGATGAGGAGGACCAACAGCAAGAGCGGGAATGCGGTGATGTAGTGTCCACAACTACAGTGGCATGCGAAAGTATTCACCCCCCTTGGCATTTTTCCTATTTTGTTGCCTTACAACCTGGAATTAAAATTGATTTTTTGGGGGGTTTGTAACATTTGATTTACACAACGTGCCTACCACTTTGAAGATGCAAAATAAAAAAAAATGGTGAAACAAACAAGAAAAAATACAAAAAAACTGAACATGAGCGTGCGTAACTATTCACCCCCGAAAGTCAATACTTTGTAGAGCCACCCTTTGCAGCAATTACAGCTGCAAGTCTCTTGGGGTATGTCTCTATAAGCTTGGCACATCTATCCACTGGGATTTTTGCCCATTCTTCAAGGCAAAACTGCTCCAGGTCCTTCAAGTTGGATAGGTTCCGCTGGTGCAATCTTTAAGTCATACCACAGATTCTCAATTGGATTGAGGTCTGGGCTTTTACTAGGCCATTCCAAGACATTTAAATGTTTCCCCTTAAACCACTCAAGTGTTGCTTTAACAGTATGCTTAGGGTCATTGTCCGGCTGGAAGGTGAACCTCCATCCCAGTCTCAAATCTCTGGAAGACTGAAACAGGTTTCCCTGAAGAATTTCCCTGTATTTAGCGCCATCCATCATTCCTTCAATTCTGACCAGTTTCCCAGTCCCTGCCGATGAAAAACATCCCCACAGCATGATGCTGCCGCCACCATGCTTCACTGTGGGGATGGAGTTCTCGGGGTGGTGAGAGGTGTTGGGTTTGCGCCAGAAATAGCGTTTTCCTTGATGGCCAAAAAGTTCAATTTTAGTCTCATCTGACCAGAGTACCTTCTTCCATATGTTTGGGGAGTCTCCTACAAGCCTTTTGGTGAACACCAAATGTGTTTGCTTATTTCTTTCTTGAAGCAATGGCTTTTTTCTGGCAACTCTTCCGTAAAGCCCAGCTCTGTGGAGTGTAAGGCCTAAAGTGGTCCTATGGACAGATACTCCAATCTCTGCTGTGGAGCTTTGCAGCTCCTTCAGGGTTATCTTTGGTCTCTTTGTTGCCTCTCTGATTAATGCCCTCCTTGCCTGGTCCGTGAGTTTTGGTGGGCGGCCCTCTCTTGGCAGGTTTGTTGTGGTGCCATATTCTTTCCATTTTAAAATAATGGATTTAATGGTGCTCCGTGGGATGTTCAAAGTTTTGGCTATTTTTTAACCCAACCCTGATCTGTACCTTCCACAACTTTGTCCCTGACCTGTTTGGAGAGCTCCTTGGTCTTCATGGTGCCGCTTGCTTGGTGTTGCCCCTTGCTTAGCGGTGTTGCAGACTCTGGGGCCTTTCAGAACAGGTGTATATATACTGAGATCATGAGACACTTAGATTGCACACAGGTGGACTTTATTTAACAAATTATGTGACTTCTGAAGGTAATTGGTTGCACCAGATCTTATTTAGGGGCTTCATAGCATTCCGTTATTTATTTTTTCAATTCACTTCACCAATTAGGACTATTTTGTGTATATCCATTTCATGAAATCCAAATAAATATCCATTTAAATTACAGGTTGTAATGCTACAAAATAGGAAAAACGCCAAGGGGATGAATACGTTTGAAAGGCACTGTAAGTCTTGGAATCGGAAAAGACACAGAAAGCATGATGGTGTACTACGTGCACATGCTAACAGAAAGAAATGAGGTGGGTAGCTAGCTAAGTGTGTCATTGTAGCAAAGTATTTAAGTTTAGTTAATTTTCGTTCTATTATCTATACAATAAGCTATCATTGATTTTGGCCCAATTGGCTGACATATTACCTATTTCAAGGAGCTTTCCGTTTTGATAGGGTTATTTTCCTAAAAACCTTTAGTCCTACCTATAGAAAAATAAAAAACAACTCTACATCCATGCCCAGCATGGCAAGAGTGGCCCAAAGGGTGTTTAGCATCCTCAGTGGCAATACAAGCGCATTCCGTTTCTGGCCTGCTCTCCGGGCATGAGCCTGAAGCCACAGACTCTGGCCAAACTCATGTTTCTAAAAGTGAATTCAAAGGCACTGAGCCTAATAAGGCATTTTTCGTAAAATGTGTATTTAATTCTAAGTAAGTCACAGCCTATATGCACAATTTATAGACTATAATGGTTTAATACAATGAACTGTTGTTTAAATGCTGAGCGCACTCGCAAATGCTTCACAATTTATTTATTTGTAGGCTATAGGCTATAATTGAAGTAATAGGCTAATAATTCATTTTCGTTCCTTCTTAGGCTACCTGTTTAGAGTGTTTATATGCTGTTTAATACGACATGTAGCCTTGTCAGAACGCTGCTTGTGGATGTGGTGCAGGGAATCAAGCGCAGGAACAGGGGTGTTCGTCAACAGACTTTAGTAAATCCAAACAGGAATGAGTCGCCAACCCAACCGGGTGGCACGAACAATTACGCACAGCAACAACAGTGCGAAAACAAGAAAAAAGCGCACGCAGTGCGAACTCTCAAGATACAACAATATGAGAGAGGAAACTCCTCAATGGCAACAGCTGACAACAATAATCACACATAACACCTGACCCAACACACGATAACTAAATAGGAAACAAAATCAAACACTAACAAGGGACAGGTGTACAACTAGACAAAACCAAACAAACATGAAACATCGAACGGTGGTAGCTAGTACTCCGGGGACGACGACCGCCGAAGCCTGCCCGAACAAGGAGAAGGAGCAGCCTCGGCCGAAACCGTGGCAGTACCCCCCCCTTGACGCGCGGCTCCAGCCGTGCGCCGATCCCGGCCTCGGGGACGACCAGGACGACGCGGAGCAGGGCGCGTAGGATGACCCCGATGGAACTCGGTCAGCAAGGACAGGTCTAGTATGTCCCTCCTCGGCACCCAGCACCGCTCCTCCGGGCCGTACCCCTCCCACTCCACGAGATATTGGAGACCCCCCATCCGGCGTCTCGAATCAAGGATGGACCTCACAGTGTACGCCGGAGCCCCCTCGATGTCCAACGGGGGCGGAGGAATCTCCTCTATCTCATAATCCTGGAGTGGACCAGCTACCACCGGCCTGAGGAGAGACACATGAAACGAGGGGTTAATACTCCTGTAATCAATAGGCAGTTCTAACCTGTAACACACCTCGTTCAACCTCCTCAGGACTTTAAATGGCCCCACAAACCGCCGACCCAGCTTCCGGCAGGGCAGGCGGAGGGGCAGGTTTCTGGTTGAGAGCCAGACTCGATCTCCAGGTGCGTACACAGGCCCCTCACTGCGGTGGAGATCGGCGCTCGTCTTATGCCGACGGATGGCCCGCTGCAGATGAACGTGGGCAGCGTTCCACGTCTCCTCCGAGCGCCGCACCCACTCATCCACCGCAGGGGCCTCGATCTGGCTCTCGTGCCAAGGTGCCAGAACCGGCTGGTACCCTAACACACACTGGAAAGGGGTTAGTTGGGTGGAGGAGTGGCGGAGAGAGTTCTGCGCCATCTCGGCCCACGGAACGTATCTCGCCCACTCCTCCGGCCGGCCCTGGCAATAAGACCTCAGAAACCTCCCCACATCCTGGTTGACACGTTCAACCTGCCCATTACTCTCCGGGTGGTAACCCGAGGTAAGGCTCACCGAAACCCCCAACCGTTCCATAAACGCTCTCCACACTCTGGAGGTGAACTGGGGGCCTCGATCAGACACTATATCCTCGGGTACCCCGTAATGCCGGAAGACATGGGTAAACAGAGCCTCAGCGGTCTGTAGGGCAGTAGGTAGACCCGGCATGGGTAGGAGACGACAGGCCTTCGAGAACCGATCCACAATGACCAGGATGGTAGTATTCCCCTGTGAGAGGGGAAGGTCTGTAACAAAATCCACCGAGAGGTGGGACCAGGGTCGTTGTGGAACGGGCAGGGGTTGTAGCTTACCCCTGGGCAAATGTCTGGGCGCCTTACACTGGGCACACACCGAACAGGAGGAGACATAAATCCTCACATCCCTGGCTAACGTTGGCCACCAGTACTTAGTGCTAAGGCAGTGAACTGTCCGGCCGATACCTGGATGTCCAGAGGAGGGGGACGTATGAGCCCAATAAATGAGGCGATCGCGTACCTCGAGCGGAACGTACGTCCGACCCACAGGACACTGGGGAGGACTTGGGTCGGTGCGTAACGCCCGCTCGATCTCGGCATCGACCTCCCACACCACCGGTGCAACCAGACACGACTTCGGTAGTATGGGAGTGGGCTCAACGGACCTCTCCTCCGTGTCATATCGCCGAGACAGGGCATCTGCCTTCCCGTTCTGGGACCCAGGGATGTAAGTGATTTTAAACACAAACCGGGCTAGAAACATAGTCCAGCGGGCCTGGCGAGGATTCAGTCTCCTAGCTGCCCGGATGTATTCCAGGTTACGGTGGTCAGTTAGAATGAGGAAAGGGTGTTGAGCCCCCACAAGCCAATGCCTCCACACCTTTAGGGCCTGTACCACGGCTAACAGCTCCCTGTCCCCTACGTCATAATTCCGCTCCGCCGGACTGAGCTTCTTAGAATAAAAAGCACAGGGGCGGAGTTTAGGTGGTGTGCCAGACCGTTGTGAGAGAACGGCCCCAATACCAGCCTCGGACGCGTCTACCTCCACCTGGAAAGGCAAAGCGGGATCCGGATGCGCCAACACCGGCGCTGAGGTAAACAGGTCCTTCAGTCTCCCAAAAGCCCTGTCCGCCTCAGCTGACCACTGCAAGCGCACCGGACCCCCCTTCAACAGAGACGTAATGGGAGCTGCCACCTGTCCAAAACCCCGGATAAACCTCCGGTAATAATTCGCAAAGCCCAAGAACTGTTGCACCTCTTTCACAGTGGTTGGGGTTTGCCAATTACGCACAGCTGACACCCGGTCAACCTCCATCTTCACCCCTGACGCAGACAATTGATAACCCAAAAAGGAGACCGACTTCTGAAAGAACAGACATTTCTCTGCCTTGACATATAGGTCATGCTCCAACAGCCTCCTCAACACTCGGCGCACCAGGGCTACATGCTCAGCTCGGGTAGAACTGTACACTAGAATATCGTCTATGTACACGACTACTCCCTGCCCCTGCATGTCCCGGAAAATCTCATCTACAAAGGATTGGAAGACTGAGGGAGCATTCATTAACCCATATGGCATGACGAGATACTCGTAATGACCGGAGGTCGTGCTAAATGCTGTCTTCCATTCATCGCCCTCTCTAATGCGCACCAAGTTATATGCGCTCCTAAGATCCAGTTTTGTGAAGAACTGAGCACCGTGTAATGACTCCGTCATAGTCGCAATCAGAGGAAGTGGATAGCTGTACTTCACTGTAATCTGATTGAGACCGCGGTAATCAATACACGGGCGCAGACCTCCATCTTTTTTCTTCACAAAAAAGAAGCTAGAGGAAGCGGGTGAAGTGGAGGCCCGTATGTATCCCTGTCTCAGAGACTCGGCGATGTAAGTTTCCATTGCCTTCCTCTCCTCTTGGGACAAGGGATACACATGGCTCCGCGGGAGGGCTGCTCCTGACTGGAGATCTATCGCACAATCCCCCTGTCTATGAGGCGGCAGCTGCGCTGCCCTAGTCTTACTGAACACAAGTTTCAAATCCTCATACTCAGGGGGAATCTGCAGTGCTGGCATTAGATTCGGACTCTCCACCGAGGTCGCCCCTATGGAAACACCCAGACACAGCCCCACACACTGAGCAGACCACCCTGTAAGAGCTTTCTCTCGCCACGAAATAGTAGGGTCATGGGTAATTAACCAGGGAAGCCCCAGCACCACCGGATACGCAGGAGAGTCAATCAGATAGAGCTGAATCGTCTCCTCATGACCCCCCTGCGTCACCATCTTAAGAGGCGCTGTGACCTCCCTAATCAACCCAGATCCTAACGGACGGCTATCTAGGGCATGTACAGGGAAAGGCTTATCAACAGGACGGAGGGGAATCCCTAACTTTACACAGAACTGGCGATCTATAAAATTCCCAGCTGCGCCTGAATCTACCAGCGCCTTATGCTGGGAACGAGGTGCAACCTGTGGAAAACAAACAGGCAAGGTTAGGTGAACGACAGAAAGCTCTGGGTAAGTAGGGCGCCTACTCACCTGGGAGGACTCCCCAATGCCTGGCCTGACCTCACCTCCACCAGGGGACCCTCCCCAACACCTAGCCGCGGTGTGTCCTCCACGGCCACAGTTGGTGCAGGGAACGGCCCCCCTCGGGTTCCTACTCCTCCGTTCCCTAGCGCCAGCACCTCCGAGCTCCATAGGGCTCGGCTCGGAGGTGCTGGAAGGTGGAATGGGCAACCCCCACCCGGGACGTCCACGGGTAGCGAGCAGGGTGTCCAGCCGAATGGCCATGTCGACCAGTTGGTCAAACGACAACGTGGTATCCCTGCACGCCAACTCTCTCTGGACGTCCTCCCGGAGGCTGCAGCGGAAGTGGTCTATGAGGGCCCGCTCATTCCACCCTGCATCTGCCGCTAGAGTCCGGAACTCCAATGCAAAAGCCTGTGCGCTCCTCATCCCCTGTCGGAGGTAGAACAGACGCTCCCCCGCCGCCTTCCCCTCCGGTGGATGGTCAAACACGGCATGGAAGCGGCGGGAGAACTCCGCATAGGTAACAGTAGCGGCGTCTATTCTACTCCATTCGGCGTTGGCCCACTCCAACGCCTTGCCGGTGAGACAGGAGATGAGGGCGGAGACGCTCTCGTGTCCCGAGGGAGCCGGGTGTACGGTGGCGAGGTAGAGCTCCACTTGCAGCAAGAACCCTTGACACCCGGCAGCGGAGCCGTCGTACGCCCTCGGGAGGGAGAGCCGAATCCCGCTGGGTTCCGGAAGGGGGACAGGAGGACTGACCGATGGGGATGGTCCGGTAGGTGGGGGCGTGGGTACCCCGCTGGTCTCCCATCGGTGGAGAGTGTTCATCACCTGATCCAGGGCTTGACCGATCTGGTTGATCCTGTCCTCCTGCCCACGAAGACGGTCTTCCATAATGTCCGTTGGCGCGGCTGCTCCTGCTGATTCCATAGTGTGATGTGTGATTCTGTCAGAACGCTGCTTGTGGATGTGGTGCAGGGAATCAAGCGCAGGAACAGGGGTGTTCGTCAACAGACTTTAGTAAATCCAAACAGGAATGAGTCGCCAACCCAACCGGGTGGCACGAACAATTACGCACAGCAACAACAGTGCGAAAACAAGAAAAAAGCGCACGCAGTGCGAACTCTCAAGATACAACAATATGAGAGAGGAAACTCCTCAATGGCAACAGCTGACAACAATAATCACACATAACACCTGACCCAACACACGATAACTAAATAGGAAACAAAATCAAACACTAACAAGGGACAGGTGTACAACTAGACAAAACCAAACAAACATGAAACATCGAACGGTGGTAGCTAGTACTCCGGGGACGACGACCGCCGAAGCCTGCCCGAACAAGGAGAAGGAGCAGCCTCGGCCGAAACCGTGACAAGCCTATTTGAAATAAATGATGAATGCTTCTTACAGTCACTTTTTCATGTTGTTTATTGAAATGTGTTTGGTTCCAATACTTCAAAACCAAAGGTAGGTCCAGGTAGTAACAAAAATAGATGGGTGTTGGTTCAATGGGGATTTTAATGAATGGAGCATATTTGGAGCAGCAGTTTTTTTTCCTCTGAGCGAGGAGTGTTTTTTAGTGGTGTGGTTGGAAAGGAAGTGGAGGAAAAATTCCGCTCAACTCCACTCAACTCCGCTCAACTCCGCTCACATACTCTGTTCCACACCACTCTCTCACTTTAGTATCTTACCTAGTTATTTTCAGATCTCATTTTGCTATTTTTTAGCTATGGCAACTATGTGTGTGTTTTCTATACCTGTTCGCTCCTTTCCCTGTAGGCTTTACAGACGCTCCCCATCCCTTGGCTGCAACTCTTCTAATTTAGTGTACCCATGTGGAATTCCTGGTCTCTGGCAACGTTTGGAACGGTCAAGAACGCCGAGTTCATCTCAGCCTATGCAGCCCTTCAGTCCCTTGACTTTTTGGCCCTGACGGAGACATTGATCACCCCAGAGAACACTGCTACTCCAGCTGCTCTCTCTTCATTTGACTACGTTTTCTTTCATAGTCCGAGAGCATCTGGTCATCGCGTTGGTGGCACAGGGCTACTAATTTCTCCTAAGTGGAGATTTTAAATGTTTCCCCTCTCTTACCTGTCCATCTCCTCATTTGAATTCCATGCTGTCACTGTCACTTGTCCACTCAAGCTTAAAATTGTTGTCATCTATTGCCAACCAGGTGTCCATAGAGTTCCTCAATGAGCTTGATAAGCTCATTTCCTGATGATGACTCACTGCTCTTCGTACTTGGCAACTTCAACCTCCCGACATCTGCCTTAGATTCATTTCTTTCTAACTCTCTCTTTCCCCTCGCCTCTTTTGACCTCACCCTTTCCCAGTCCCCTCCCACTTAAGAGGCAGGTAATACGCTTGACCTCATCTTTAATGGAGGCTGTTTGCCTACTAATCTCACTGCAACCCCCCTCCAGGTCTCTGATCACTACTTTGTTTCCTTTTCTATGTCGCTTTCCTCCAACCCTAGCCACTCAGCCCCTACCCAGATGGTCATGATCTTCGCTCTCCATCTCCCACTACTCTCTCCTCTTCTATCCTATCTTCACTCCCTTCTGCTAAATCCTTCTCCCTCCTGTCTCCTGATTCTGCCTCTTCGACCCTACTCTCCTCCCTTTCTGCATCCTATGACTCGCACTGTCCCCGCAGTGACTCATTACGAGCTTACAGAACAGGGCTGCGGGCAGCTGAGCGAAAATGGAGGAAAACTAAACTTCCGGAGGACCTATCATCCTTTCACTCCCTCTTCTCTACCTTCTCTTTCTCTATATCCACTGCTAAAGCCACTTTCTATCACTCAAAATGTAAAGATTCTACCTATAACCCTATGAAGCTCTTTTCCACCTTTTCCTCCCTTTTTAATCCTCCACCCCTCCCCCTCCCTCTTCTCTCTCTGCGTCAACCACTTTGAAAAGAATGTTGACGACATCCACTGCTCATTCACTCAACCTTTTGAGTCCACTAGACCCACAGAACTACCCTACGCCTTGACCTCTTTCTCTCCCTTCTCTCCAGAGGAAATCCTGTGACTAGTGAGGTCCTGCCGCCCAACAACCTGCCCGCTCGACCCCATCTCATCCTCCCTTCTCCAGACCATCTCAACTCATCCTTGACCACTGACCCTCTGACTTCAAAATGGCCTGACACGCTCCCCTCCTCAAAAAACCAACACTCATCTCAGAATGATCTTCTTGGCCCTAACCAGTCAGGCTTCAAGACGGGTCACTCAACTGAGACTGCTCTTCTCTATGTCACAGAGGCCCTCCGCACTGCCAAAGCTGACTCTCTCTCTTCTGTTCTCATCCTAGATCTATCTGCTGCCTTCGACACCGTGAACCATCAGATCCTCCTCTCCACTCTCTCAGGTCTGGGTGTCTCAGGCTCTGCACACTCTTGGATTGCATCCTACCTGGCAGGCCTCTCCTACCAGGTGACATGAAGAGGATCTGTGTCTGCACCACATACTCTCACTACTGGTGTCCCCCAGGGCTCGGTTCCAGGCCCTCTCCTCTTCTCTCTACACACCAAGTCACTCGGCTCCTTCATATCGTCACATGGTCTCTCCTATCATTGCTATGCGGATGACACTCAACTACTTTTCTCCTTCCCCTCTTCTGACACCCAGGTGTCGACACACATCTCCCTGTCCATCTTCCGAAAACATCTGAAACAAGTATCTTAAATAATCCCACAGCGCCCCCCCCTCACAACACCTCCTCACCTCTGGATAAGAGTGTCTGCTAAGTTACTAAAATGTCAAATGTAAATGTGAATGTGAGTCAACCAAACGTTTAAACTCCTCCAAGGAAACAAGATCCTGGAGTTTCAAGCTGGTCTGGAGAGAATTCCAAGACCACGGAGCTAAAACACTTTTTGCCATGATCCGTTCTGATGCTTCAGTTCAAGGTCAGAATACATGTAGAGAAAAAGTGCATAAAAAGAGAATTACGTTCCATTTCCGGGCGCTTAAATCAGGTCGGAATGGGCCCCACCCCCCAAGAGCATGATTTAAGATGATGAGGATTGCATAATAGCCAAAGCTGACAGTTGCAGAGTGGATTAGAGTATATGACTGTTGAAAGTAAAATACCACACCATAATTATAACCATCTATGGTAGAATTATCTTCCTCTCACTTTCTCTTGCTTGCATCTCTATGTAGTGTGTACTGTAGGTTTGTGCTGTCCTGGAAATAAAATAAACTAATAAAGAGAAAAATATGAAGCTTTCATCAAGTGACTGCCAATTATATTTCAGTGTGATAATTAATTGTAGTTACATTTCAAGGGATTTCTAAGGCTGTGTGGGAAATTGTTGTCCTCAAACAAAATGTTGTCTGCTGTCAATGTCATCTCATTGTATTTCATAGCTTTGCCTGCATGCTCAGGTAAAATTCGATGGACAAATAAACTCACATCATGTGAGCTGAACATTAAATCTGAGCAACACCAGAGGCACACTGTTGGCACGGTAACAGCAAGGCCCATCTGTCTGTCTGCTCATTCCCCTCCTTAGCTAGTTTTGGAGAGGCTAATCTGAGTTGGGCTGGTAGGGAGGATTACTCTTTCTGTGTCAGATTTGGAAGTTGAGCCTGTCCCCCTATCCCTTCTAAAAATCATTTAGCTTTTTCTTAAAAAAAGAAAAAGTGCTTTTGCGGAGAGCGGCAGATAATCTGTTTAGCCAACACAGACCTGAGAGAGAAGCCATTTACACTATCAAGAGCAACGGAGACGCTCTCATCCATAATCCACTCTTCATTTGTGATTATTTACCTCAGGAAATTACTTGCATGGTCCGTCAAGGGGGAGAATAATAACAAAGTATAAAATAGCAAAGCTTCAACCTGTTTGTATATGCATGGGCTGGCGCTGCCCACTCAACAGCAGCGTCTGTCACAGCGACTAATGGGAGCGTATGCTTTGCCAGGCATCCACACAGATAAGTGGCGGTGTGTGTATGTGTATCTGTGTGTGTAGGCTGATCCAAGCTGTGAGCACACCCATGGATATCAGGCTTATCTTTTCTGTGGCTTTACTTGTTTCTCAGCCTGTTTGCCAGAGCTACTTCCTCTGTTGAACCTAGGTTGAAGATGACAAAGGTTAAGACAACAGGATTCTAATATCCAATAACTCTTTGCAAAATTTAGACCAGCGTTGCTAGTTAGCAACGGTGCTAGTACTTATCAACGATGCTGGTCCAATTAATTTGTTTATTTCCGAACGCTGCCGCGTGTAATTATTACATTGTCTTAACCTTGTCATCTTCAACCTAGTGCTGAACCCCCCACAATCAATCAACGGAATGAATCCGATTTCACATACTACCAGGCTTTTCCCCATTTCCTTAGATCATGTTTACTAAGTCAACAGGGAATACATTATTTCATTGGATACATGACATACTGTATTATATAATGTATCACACACAATTAACCAGTTAAACAAGTCATGAAGCAATTATATAGAGCAATATGTTTTACACTAATTGTAAATGATGTGCTGTTCATGTGTATGTGAATGTTGTAGGCTCCATGGCCTATGTTATGCGTCTAAACCTTCCTCTGTTGTGTTGTAGGTGACCCAGATCCCAGTGGAGGCATGTGAGCAGTATGGGACCTGTGGAGAGTGTCTGAGCTCTGGGGATCCTCACTGCGGCTGGTGTGTCCTGCTCAACATGTAGGTCCACTACTACACTATTCTCAAAAGGCACAATGGTCATGTTTTAAAACACCAATCACATAATTTACCAAGAAAAAAGGAGTAAGAGGTCATACAAGCCCTCAAATACAAAATGATGCTACTGAGCACACAGATACAGACAGCCTGTCTGTCACTGCTGATATGGAGGGACAGAATGACTGAGATAATGGGGACAGAGTACAGAGGGATTACAGACAGAGAGTAGTGCAGAGGGTAACCAAATGGACTGCTACAGTCTCTAGAACATTTAGAACTGTGAAAGAGGCTCATCTTCGACATCTTAATTATCGGACCGCCAGGTTATCTTACGTAATAGAACAGGACAGAGCAGAAGAGATCCAGAAGATTAAAACCCAGGCAATGTTTCTGAAAATGCACTGAAACAGACCTCAGAAAGGATTTATGCATTATTATATGTCATTTGCATTTCAGCAATCTCTACGATCATCATTATCTAAATTGCAGCTCTTGGAGAGCCCTCTCTATGTTATCACCCCACTTGACTAGCAAAACACGGAACATATTTATCCTAATTACTTTATTCCTCTTCTGTTTTCATAAGTGCATTTTCTGCTCCAATTCCCACGATTATACTTTACATTATTAGTAATTTAGCAGACGCACTTATCCAGAGCGACTTACAGTTAGTGAATACATATTTTTTTATACTGGCCCCCCGTGGGAATCGAACCCACAACCCTGGCGTTGCAAACGCCATGCTCTATCAACTGAGCTACATCCCTGCCGGCCATTCCCTCCCCTACCCTGGATGACGCTGGGCCAATTGTGCGCCACCCATGAGTCTCCCGGTCTCGGCCGGCTGCGACAGAGCCTGGATTCAAACCAGGATCTCTAGTGGCACAGTTAGCACTGCGATGCAGTGCCTTAGACCACTGCGCCACTCAGGAGACTACTTGTATGCATGCCACTTCCATGAGCTACTATTCACTATCTAGCTACTGTTCACTGAATAGTATCCTAAGTGGAAATACTCACCTTGTCTCTCTACAGTAAAACAATTAGAAAATGCAACATACAGTCACTGTATATGCTCACCCAAAGCATGTGAAGGTAAAGCACCACGTGCCATATAGGGGAGTGTGTGTGTATATATGGTATGTTAATCTCTAAGAGGCTAGGACAGGAGAACAAACAGCTCTATCAGGCATAACATGGAGGGGGAGATGAAATAAAAGGGAATGAAAGGGCGCCTGGGATGAAATGGGTGTCCAGGGGCACTTCAATTGATGAGAAGCTAAGAGGTTAGTGTCTATTCTCCCTATGGATACCGGCTGTATCAAGGAGCCGGCAGGAACAACAACCATCATTGGGTTTCCATTCTGCCTTCATTGTCTTGTATTTACTGTTGAGGTCTCTGTGCGCTTTGAAGGCTCTCGTGAGATGTCACCCTCGACCACATCTGAGAGTCCATTAAGCACCGTCTCATCCCACAGTGGGCATTACACATGTAAAACAGAGACAAGCTCTATTGTTAGCTCCTCATCAAGAGGAAGTGTGATCGCTGAGAGATTCAACCTTGAGAGCCTCTCATTCTCTTAAAGGCCCAGTGCATTCAAAACGTGATTTTCCCATGTTGACTCCAATGCTTCCCACAGTTGTGTCAAGTTGGCTGGGTGTCCTTTGGGTGGTGGACCATTCTTGATACACACAGGAAACTGTTGAGCGTGAAAAACCCAGCAGCGTTGCAGATCTTGACATAAACCGGTGCGCCTGGCACCTACTACCATGCCCCGTTCAAAGGCACTTAACTATTTTGTCTTGCCCATTCACCCTCAGAATGGCACACACACAATCCATATCTCAATTGGTTCAAGACTTAAAAATCCTTATTTTACCTGTCTCCTCCCCTTCATCTACACTGATTGAAGTGGATTTAACAACTGACATCAATAAGGGATCATAGCTTTCACCTGGATTCACCTGATCAGTCTATGTCATGGAAAGAGCAGGTTTTCTTAATGTTTTGTATACTCAGTGTATATTTCCACACTATGAGATTAGAATAATACTGTGAAATTGTGAAAATGTGAAAATGATTATAATGTTATTTTAGTGTTAGAGCTGTTTGAAAGGACCGTGTGAAATCTCAGCCTCTTTTAGTGGGATGGAGTTTTGGCCTGCCTGTAAATTAGTAAATAGAACAATAAGAAAAATAGTTCTAAACCTCTCTGCCAATAAGAGCTAGTTTTCAGATTCCCCCTCCCCACTCAGATCACTCCCAGACAGTCCTAGCAAAATTCTTGCTTGATAAATTGCTCTTTGCTAAGAAGCTATTTTTGTTTCTTTTGGACTGTTTTAATTGAAAACAATCACAGTAAGGTACTTAATTGTTACCCAGAAATTATTTTATAATGAGATAAAAACGGCTGCATTGGACGTTTAAGTGCAATGTTTACGTATGTTTGTGTGCGTTCTGAATGTCTAAATCTGCACGTCCCAAGCTACCACAATATCTCATTTGAAGAGACAGGTCTTCACGGTGGTGGCACAGGGCTACTCATTTCTCCTAAGTGGAGATTTTCTATTTTCTCTCACTGGTTCATCTCCTCATTTGAATTCCATGCTGTCACTGTCACTTGTCCACTAAAGCTTAACATTGTTGTCATATATCGCCCACCAGGTGCCCTTGGAGAGTTCCTCAATGAGGTTGACATCTTGATAAGCTAATGTTTACGACGTTGGCTCACCACTCATCGTACTGGGCGACTTCAACCTCCCAGATGCCTGACTTTGATGAATTTCTTTCCACCTCTTTCTTTCCCACTCCTTTCCTCTTTTGAGCTCAACCTTTCTCAGTCCCCTCCCACTCACAAGGCAAGCAATGTGCTTGACCTCATCTTTACTAAATTCTGTTCACCTACCAATCTTACTGCAACCCCCCTCCATATCTCAGTTGTCAAAATTGTCAAAGACTCCAGCCACCCTAGTCATAGACTGTTCTCCCTGCTACCGCACGGCAAGCGGTACCGGAGTGCCAAGTCTAGGTCCAAAAGACTTCTCAACAGCTTTTACCCCCAAGCCATAAGACTCCTGAACAGCTAATCATGGCTACCCGGACTATTTGCACTGCCCCACCACCCCATCCTTTTTACGCTGCTGCTACTATGTTAATTATTTATGCATAGTCACTTTAACTCTACCCACATGTACATATTACTTCAATTATCTCAACTATGCCCCCGCACATTGACTCTGCACCGGTACCCCCCTGTATATATAGCCTCCCTACTGTTATTTTATTTTACTTCTGCTCTTTTTTTCTCAACACTTTTTTGTTGTTGTTTTATTTTTACTTTTTTTGTTAAAATAAATGCACTGTTGGTTAAGGGCTGTAAGTAAGCATTTCACTGTAATGTTTGCACCTGTTGTATTCGGCGCATGTGACCAATAAAATTTTATTTGATTTTATTTTATTTGATCACTACTTAGTTTCCTTTTCTCTCCCTCTCTCCTCCCAACCCTATACACTCAGCCCCTACCCAGATGGTCATGTACATCACAATCTTCAATGCACCTTGGCATAGATTCTACAAGTCTCTGGAACTCTATTGGAGGAATGCGTTTTGTTGATGGTGGTGGAAAACACTGTCTCAGGCACTGCTCCAGAATCTCCCATAAGTGTTCATTTGGGTTGAGATCTGGTGACTGAGACGGCCATGGCATATGGTTTATATAGTTTTCATGCACATCAAATAATTCAGTGACCACTCATGCCCTGTGGATGGGGGCATTGTCGTCAGCATTTTTATATATGACCCTAAGCATGATGGAATGTTAATTGCTTAATTAACGCAGGAACCACACCTGTGTGGATGCACCTGTATTCAATGTACTTTGTATCCTTCATTTACTCAAGTGATTCCATTATTTCGACAGTTATCTGTACTTTATTGAGGGAAAATGTACTTACTACAACTGTGATATGTGCTTATCTCACCTAGCTAATTAGATTAATGCACTAATTGTAAGTCTCTCTGGATTAGAGTGTCTGCAAAATGACTAAAATGTCAGTGTAAAATGTTAAATAACCCAAACACAAAACACTCACTGCTTAAAATCAATTTATCCCATCGTACAACTGGATTTACTTCAGCAGAGCAATCCAACCAAACTGATAGGGGCTCACTTTCCTTAAAGGAAAATACCACTCAAAAACTATCTTGGTATTTGTTTCATTAGTCCACTGTTGATACAGTCCCAAAATGTTTTGTATGTCAGCAATCAAGTTTTCAAGATATAGAACTTTCAAAATACAGAAAGTGTCACAGTATGATGTGTTTTGCATGATGTTGTTTAGATGTTCCTTAAAGGAAAATGTTTATCTCACATGTACAGTAAACAGTAAGAACGAATAATGTCCTGGTTCCCATCCACAGATGTGCCAGAAGAGACCGGTGTCAGAGAGCAGAGGAGCCCTTCCGGTTCGCAACTGATATCGAACTTTGTGTGAAAGTTATCGCTCACCCAGACAGCATTGCCGTGTCAGCACACAGTGTGCCTGTGAGTCAACTATTAACAGTACAATCTTTACTTCTGATCAAACTGATTCTTACATGTTCTGAGTCTTGATGGTGGGAAGAAGTCCTCAGTGTTTCATGATAGACCAGACTGTTCCAACCCAGCTATCTCTCTCTGCTCCTCTCCTATAGCTCCTGCTGGAAGTCAGCAATGTGCCTGACCTCTCGACTGGGATCACCTGTTTATTTGGAGAGCAGGCCGAGGTGGAGGGCCATGTCAACGGCAACAGAGTCACGTGCCTGTCCCCGTCTGGCAAAGAGGTCCCACACATACCTGAAGGACAAGGTGACAAAATATATAGCTCCAACATAGGACGTATTGCTCTGTGTTCCTCAGTGATACAGATGTGACTCTTTTACAGAGGACCAGCAGTCTGAATAAAGCCAACTACCCCCCCCCCCCCCCCCCCCCCATTTTCTCCATCAGACTGGTTGGGTGTGGCGCTGCGTCTGAACTCTAAGGAGACAGGTCAAATGCTGGGCAGTACAGAGGTCAAGTTCTATAACTGCAGCATGCATCACACGTGAGTTCATCTACCGGCCCACACATTATCTGATCCATTCAAAAGATAGTATTGCACAACCTCATTTAGGACATTAATGCATGCAACCCCACTTAAGATCAGGCAGACAGGTAACCCATAAGTTCAAATGACCCATCCATTTTGATATAGGTGAACCTAAGGCAGTTAGCCACGCATTGTTAGCGTGTTTCTAGACTGGTGTTTCTAGACTGGTTCCCTGAGGAACAATGTACATACTGAGTAGTACGAGTACATACATCTAAACATAGCTCCCTGACCGCTACCTTCAGGTCCACTTTAACAGAAATACAGTCCAAAGCCCCATCACATCTGTTTGATCAAAATGAGGTGTCCATTAGCAGCTAGCGACTGTCTCTGGTCTACAGTGTGATTCATATTTCAGTCTAAACAGCCTCCCCCTCCCCCCTCTGCCTCACACAGCACAGCAGCATCACATCAGCATCACATCCGCCTCCATAATTAATTATCCTGTGTCTGAAAGGGCCTGGCAGGCCAGTTCTATGCATACAGAGCTGTTACAGAACATACTGACTTACTGTGTGTTGGTGCTTAATACTGCTCTCTCTGCAACACTGTTGTATTAACAGTATGTGTTAGTGGTACAATGTTGAGGAAACAGCCTAACTCTGTGAACTCCATGAACTGTATAATATACAGTGTACTGTATATTGGATGGATCGTTAGGAACTTCTGTTCCCTAAGAGCATGTGTTTAGCCACAGAGTATCTAGAAGCATTGGGATGTCTGTTGGCTGGTTGGTCATATGATGTGTGTAACATGTCCATTTGTCCCTCTCCTTGCACTGCAGGTGTCTGTCCTGTGTGAACAGTACCTTCCGCTGCCACTGGTGTAAATATCGCAACCTGTGTACCCACAACCCCTCCAGTTGCTCCTTTCAGGAGGGCCGGGTCAACGCCTCAGAGGTAGCTACATGGCTACTGATAAACATACACCAGATTAACAGTATTTTCCGGTATAATGCACATTAACCCATGTTTCATTAACCCATATTTACATAACATGTTAGTCTTTAGGCAATCTATCTTTATAATTTAATAGACCTCGATAGACCCCTGCTGAGGTCGTCTGACCTTTGACTCTTGCAATATGTTCTCTAGGACTGCCCTCAGCTGCTGCACTCTGGGGAGATCCTGATCCCAGCAGGGGAGGTGAGACCCATCACCCTGAGGGCCCGGAACCTTCCACAGCCCCAGTCTGGCCAGCGGGGGTACGAGTGTGTGCTCCACGTCCAGGGAACCAACCACCGTGTCACTGCCCTGCGCTTCAACAGCTCCAGCGTGCAGTGCCAGAACAGCTCGGTGCGTACTGTGACTGCGTGACCCTCTCTAACACTCCCCCTGGGACCAGCCTCAGCCTGGCTGTGTATTATCCAGGTCGATTATCTGTAGTCTAGTGAATTACGTCTGAGCTAGTCTCTGAGAGCAATCTGCATCTGATCTCATCCCACTGAGATGAGTTCAGTCATGCCGTGTCTTGATCAAATAAGAAGTAGGTTGTCTGCAGTGGAATAAATAAAACATTTAATGTCTGTCTGAAACCGAACATGTCAGTGTCATTCAAACATACATCTAGGTCCGTGTAATAGGGACATAATAGGTTAACATCTCAGATAGTTGACAGTGAGGATGAGTGGCAGACAGTGCTGCATAGACTACATGACAAACAATCAATTTTTTATGCATCTATTCCTCACTCTCTTATCTCATGTCCAGTGAAAGCCCATTTTCCTCAGCTCTAGATGAACAGCCTCTCCAGTCCCCGCAGAGTCCTGTCCCAATACGGCCATGCACAGCAGAGAGGAGCAGACAGCAATGATAGAAATGACAGGTGGTTAAAAGCCTCATCTCTCTCTCTCTCCCTCTCACATCCCTCTCTCTCTCCCTCTCCCACCCCTCTTTCTCTCTCGCTCTCTCCCTACCTCTCTCTCTCCGGCAGTACATCTATGAGGGTGTGAAGATCAGTGACCTGGCAGTGGACCTCTCCATCATTTGGAATGGCAATTTCATAATCGACAATCCAGATAAGATTAAAGGTGCCTCTGCCATCCATCACTGTCTGCCATTGCTGAGGAGTGGAAAGCTCTCACTCTGTGGGATGGATGGGGTTTAGCCCACGCCAAGGCTTTCACTCGGCCTTGGGAGAACGTTAATATGGCACTCTCTACTGTGTTATTAGTCCTAGCCAATCATCTGGGCTGTGAGGGTGAACTTTTGTGTTTACCATTTTGGTTTCTCACTGACTGTTAGAGCTCTCCATTATCCTGCTTGAGTGTGTATTTGGTTGTAGAATAGTGCCATTCAATATCTAAATACTGTCAAATATACACTGAGTGTACGAAACACTAGGAACATCTGCTCTTTCCATGACATAGACTGACCAGGTGAATCCAGGTGAAAGCTATGATCCCATGTTGATGTCATTTGTTAAATCCACATCAATCAGTGTAGATGAAGGGGAGGAGACAGGTTAAATAAGATTTGTTTAGCCTTGAGACAATTGAGACATGGATTGTGTATGTGTGCCATTCAGAGGGTGAATGGGCAAGAGAAAATATTTAAATGCCTTTGAACAGGGTATGGTAGTAGGTGCCAGGTGCACTGGTTTGAGTGTGTCAAGAACTGCAACGCTGCTGGGTTTTTCACGTTCAACAGTTTCCTGTGTATATCAAGGATGGTCCACCACCCAAAGGACATCCATCCAACTTGACACAACTGTGGAAACCATTGGAGTCAACATGGGCCAGCGTCCCTGTGGAATGCTTTAGACACCTTGTAGAGTCCATGCCCCGACGAATTGAGGCCGTTTTGAGGGCAAAAGGAGGTGCAACTCAATATTAGGAAGGTGTTCCTGATGTTCTGTACACTCAGTGTACAAGCATTGAATGTAATTCAACTGCAGTCCTCCCGTATTCCACAGTGCACCTGTATAAGTGTGGTGCCCAGCGGGACAGCTGTGGCATGTGTCTGCGGGCTGAAAGGAAGTTCCAGTGTGGCTGGTGCAGTGGAGAAGGCCGTTGCACCATGAGGCAGCACTGCCCACCCATCAGCCCCTACGCCAGCCGCTGGCTCGACCTGTCCACCAGGAACGTTAAGTGTACCAACCCACGCATAACTGAGGTTAGTCAGTCAGACCCTTATCTGTTACAACTAACCCCTACTTTAAGCGTCACCATTATCCATCATTTGGCCTTAGTGACAAGAGGCCTTCTCAGAAATAACCAGTAAAAACCATTGAGATCAGTCCTTAGACATGAGCAAGACCGGTGGTAACTTGTGGAATAGACACTGGCTGGAATGCGGTTTTAACCAATCAGCATCGAGGACTAGACCCACCCGTCGTATAAATAAGACTATATCAGACATACAGCTTGTGCCAAATTAATGCAACCTTAAGCTATGCCCTTTGCATCCAATTTTGTGCATGGCAATGAGTGTTTTTGGCCCCAACACACTGTTAATTTTTTTGAATGAGAGACACACAGTAGGTCAGACAGCCACAGACAATTACTGCTCCAACTTCAAAGAGCCATGAGCCTTTTGAAGTCCCTGTCACATGATTATGTTTCAGTGGCAGTCTGGGAGTGAATTGATAAAGAACTGGGCTGCTACTGCCTGCTGCTGGGAACTGGAAGAGCACTGCTCAACAGGCCTGAAGGCTCTTTGTGTGGTCAAGCCATTTTAGATAGAGCTTCTGCATAGTTGTCTTTGGGCATAGTGATGCAATGCATTAATCTGTTGTCATGTATTGAAAATATTACAATACTTGTGTGCTGCCACCATAAATCTGTCCCTTCTCCATGTCCACCTCTCCTTCCTGTAGGTGAGCCCAGTGGCAGGGCCTCCAGAGGGGGGAACACTGGTCACCATCCAGGGCCTGAACCTGGGCCTGTCCTTCTCTGAGCTGGTGGGCAACGTGGAGGTGGCAGGGGTACAGTGTACCCCACAGGAAGAGGGCTACATCACTGCAGAACAGTAAGAACCAAAATGCACAGAAGCACCCAGACCCCCACCCTAACCTTAACTCCAAAACCCCCACCCTAAACCTAACCCTAGCTCCTAACCCTAACCCTAAAACTAACCCTAGCTTCTAACCCTAAACCTAATTCTTACCCTACCACTAATTCTAACCTTAACCCTAACACCCCTAGAAATTGCATTAGACCTTGTGGGGACTAACAAAATGTCCCCAGTTGGTCAAATATTTGTTTGTTTACTATTCTTGTGGAGACTTCTGGTCCCCACAAGTATAGTTAAACACCTCCACACACACACACACACACACACACACACACACACACACACACACACACACACACACACACACACACACACACACACACACACACACACACACACACTATAACTAATGATGAACATAAAGATAAACAAGTTGCAGCAGGCTTTCTTTAGTGTGCTGAGGAGTAGAGAGCAGAGTTGTTTTGTGTGCCGTCGTGAGGCTGACGGCACTGCTGTAATTGAAATGCGCTGCATGTCACTGACTGCAGAGACAATCTGTTAGCCATGTGTTTCTCTCACAGCCATATAATTCGATTGAGCCATGGATGAAGGGACCTTATTTATATCCTTGTATAAAAAAGGAACATGCCAG